>NC_138980.1:84080775-85464535 GCF_964341445.2 Mesoplodon mirus | reverse complement strand
GCAGCGAGGCTGTCTAAAATCATACTAAGTTCACAGACACCCCAAAACACGCCACCAGGCTCAGCTCTGCCCACCAGAAAGACAAGATCCAGCCACACCAACCAGAACACAGACACCATTCCCCTCCACTAGGAAGTCTACACAAGCCACTGAGCCAACCTCACCCACTGGGGGCAGACACCAAAAACAACAGGAACTACAAACCTGCAGCCTGCGAAAAGGAGACACCAAACACAGAAAGTTAAACAAAATGAGAAGACAGAGAAATATGTAGCAGATGAAGGAGCAGACCAAAAAAATGAAGAGAAAATAGGCAGTCTACCTGAAACAGAATTCAGAGTAATGATAGTTAAGATGATCCAAAATCTTGGAAATAGAATGGAGAAAATAAAAGAAACGTTTAACAAGGACCTAGAACTAAAGAGCAAACAAATGATGATGAATAACAAAATAAATGAAATTTAAAATTCTGTAGAAGGAATCAATAGGAGAATAACTGAGGCAGAAGAACGGATCAGTGACCTGAAAGATAAAATAGTGGAAGTAAATACCACAGAATAGAACAAAGAAAAAAGAATGAAAAGAATTGAGGACAGTCTCAGAGACGACTGGGACAACATTAAATGCACCAACCTTCGAATTATAAGGGTCCCAGAAGAGTAAGAGAAAAAGAAAGGGTCTGAGAAAATATTTGAAGAGATTATAGTTGAAAACTTCCCTAATATGGGAAAGGAAATAGTCAAGTCCAGGAAGCACACAGAGTCCCATACAGGATAAATGCAGTAGAAACACACTAAGACACATATTAATCAAACTATCAAAAATTAAATACAAAGAAAAAAATAGTAAAAGCAGCAAGGGAAAAGCAACAAGTAACGTATAAGGGAATCCCCATAAGGTTAACAGCTGATCTTTCAGCAGAAACTCTGGAAGCCAGAAGGGAGTGGCAGGACATATTTAAAGTGATGAAAGGGAAAAAACTACAACCAAGATTACTCCACCCAGCAATGATCTCATTCAGATTTGATGGAGAAATTAAAGCCTTTACAGTCATGCAAAATTTAAGAGAATTCAGCACCACCAAACCAGCTTTACAACAAATGCTAAAGGAACTTCTCAAGGCAGGAAACATAAGGAAAAGACCTAGAAAAAGAAACCAAAAACAATTAAGAAAATGGTAATAGGAACATATATATCGATAATTACCTTAAATGTAAATGGATTAAATACTCCAACCAAAAGACTTAGACTGGCTGAATGGATACAAATACAAGACACGTATATATGCTGTCTACAAGAGACCCACTTCAGACCTAGGAACACATACAGACTGAAAGTGAGGGGATGGAAAAAGATATTCCATGCAAATGGAATTCAAAAGAAAGCTGGAGTAGCAATTCTCATATCAGACAAAACAGACTTTAAAATAAAGATTATTACAAGGGACAAAGAAGGACACTACATATAGATCAAGTGATCAATCCAAGAAGAAGATATAACAATTGTAAATATTTATGCACCCAACATAGGAGCACCTCAACACAGAAGGCAAAAGCTAACAGCCATAAAAGGGGAAATCGACAGTAACACAATCATAATAGGGGACTTTAACACTCCACTTTCACCAATGGACAGCTCATCCAAAATGAAAATAAGTAAGGAAACACAAGCTTTAAATGACACATTAGACCAGATGAGCGTAACTGATATTTATAGGACATTCATCCAAAAACAACAGAATATACTTTCTTCTCAAGTGCTCTTGAAACATTCTCCAGGATAGATCATATCTTGGGTCACAAATCAAGCCTTGGTAAATTTAAGAAAATTGAAATTGTATCAAGCATCTTTTCGGACCACAACGTTATGAGACTAGATATCAATTACAGGAAAATAACTGTAAAAATAAAAACATATAGAGGATAAACAATACACTACTTAATAACCAAGAGATCATTGAAGAAATCAAAGAGGAAACAAAAAAATACCTAGAAACAAATGACAATGAAAACACGATGATCCAAAACCTATGGGATACAGCAAAAGCATTTCTAAGAGGGAAGTATAGCAATACAATCCGACCTCAAGAAACAAGAAATATCTCAAATAAACAACCTAACCTTACACCTAAAGCAATTAGAGAAAGAAGAGCAAAAAAACCCCAAATTTAGCAGAAGGAAAGAAATCATAAAGATTAGATCAGAAATAAATGAAAAAGAAATGAAGAAAACAATAGTAAGATCAATGAAACTAAAAGCTGGTTCTTTGAGAAGATAAACAAAATTGATAAACCATTAGCCAGACTCATCAAGAAAAAAAGGGAAAAGACTCAAATCAATAGCATTAGAAATGAAAAAGGAGAAGTAACAACTGACACTGCAGAAATACAAAGGATCATGAGAGATGACTACAAGCAATTCTATGCCAATAAAATGGACAGCCTGGAAGAAATGGACAAATTCTTAGAAAAGTACAACCTTCTGAGATTGAACCAGGTAGAAAGAGAAAATATAAACAGACCAATCACAACCACAGAAATTGAGAATGTGATTAAAAATCTTCCAACAAACAAAAGCCCAGGACCCGATTGCTTCACAGGCACATTCTATCAAACATTTAGAGAAGAGCTAACACCTATCCTTCTCAAACTCTTCCAGAATATAGTAGTGGGAAGAACACTCCCACACTCATTCTACAAGGCCACCATCACCCTGATACCAAAACCAGACAAGGATGTTACAATAAAAGGAAACTACAGGCCAATATCACTGATGAACGTAGATGCAAAAATCCTCAACAAAATACTAGCAAACAGAATCCAAAAGCACATTAAAAGGATCATACACCATGATCAAGTGAGGTTTATCTCAGGAGCGCAAGGATTCTTCAATATACACAAATCAATCAATGTGATTCACCATATTAATAAGTTGAAGAATAAAAGCCATATGATCATCTTAATAGATGCAGAAAAGGCTTTTGAAAATATTCAACACTGATTTATGATAAAAAGGCTACAGAAAGTGGGCATAGAGGGAACCTGCCTCAACATCATAAGGGCCATATATGACAAACCCACAGCCAGCATCATTGTCAGTGTTGAAAAACTGAAACCATTTCCTCTAAGATCAGGAACAAGACAAGGTTGTCCACTCTTACTGCTTTTATTCAACATAGTTTTGGAAGTTTTAGCCACAGCAATCAGAGAAGAAAAAGAATTAAAGGAATCCAAATCAGAAAAGAAGAAGTAAAACTATCACTGTTTGCAGATGACGTGATACTATACATAGAGAATCCCAAAGGTGCTACCAGAAAACTACTAGAGCTAATCAATGAATTTGGTAAAGTAGCAGGATACAAAGTTAATGCACAGAAATCCCTTGCATTCCTATATACTAATGATGAAAAATCTGAAAGAGAAATGAAGGAAACACTCCCATTTACCACTGCAACAAAAAGAATAAAATACCTAGGAATAAACCTACCTAAGGACACAAAAGACCTGTATGCAGAAAACTATAAGACACTGATGAAAGAAATTAAAGATGATACAAATAGATGGAGAGATATACCATGTTCTTTGATTGGAAGAATCAATAATGTGAAAATGACTATACCACCCAAAGCAATCTACAGATTCAGTGCCATCCCTATCAAACTACCAATGGCATTTTTCACAGAAGTAGAACAAAAAATTTTACAATTTGTATGGAAACACAAAAGACCCTGAACAGCCAAAGCAATCTTGAAAAAGAAAAATGGAGCTGGAGGAATCAGGCTCCCTGACTTCAGACTATACTACAAAGCTACAGTAATCAAGACAGTATGGTACTGGCACAAAAACAGAAGTATAGATCAATGGTACAGGAAAGAAAGCCCAGAGATAAACCCATGGACATATGGTCACCTTATCTTTGATATAGGATGAAAGAATATACAATGGAGAAAAGACAATTTCTTTAATAATAGGTTCTGAGAAAACTGGACAGCTACATGTAAAAGAATGAAATTAGAACATTCCGTAACACCATACACAAAAATAAACCGAAAATACATTAAACACCTACATGTAAGGCCAGACAGTATAAAACTCTCAGAGGAAAACATCAGAAGAACATTCTATGACATAAATCACAGCAAGATCCTTTTTGACCCACCTCCTAGAGAAATGGAAATAAAAACAAAAATATACAAATGGGACCTAATGAAACTTAAAATCTTTTGCACAGCAAAGGAAACCATAAAGAAGATGAAAAGACAACCCTAAGAATGGGAGAAAGTATTTGCCAACAAAGCAACTGACATAGGATTAATCTCCAAAATATACAAGCATCTTTTGCACCTCAGTATTAAGAAAACAAACAACTCAATCCAAATGGGCAGAAGACCTAAATAGACATTTCTCCACAGAAGATATACAGATTGCCAACAAACACATGAAAGGATGCTCAACATCACTAATCATTAGAGAAATGCAAATCTAAGCCATAATGAAATATCACCTCACACCACTCAGAATGGCCATCATCAAAAAGTCTACAGGGCTTCCCTGGTGGCGCAGTGGTTGGGGGTCTGCCTGCCGATGCAGGGGACACGGGTTCCTGTCCCGGACTGGGAAGATCCCGTATGCCGCGGAGCGGCTGGGCCTGTGAGCCATGGCCACTGAGCCTGTGCATCCGGAGCCTGTGCTCTACAGCGGGAGAGGCCACAACAGTGAGAGACCCGCGTACCGCAAAAAAAAAAAAAATCTACAAACAATGCTGAAGAGGGTGTGGAGAAAATGGAACCCTCTTGCACTGTTGGTGGGAATGTAAATTCATAACAACTACTATGGAGAACAGTACGGAGGGTCCCTAAAAAACTAAAAATAGAACTACCATATGACCCAGGAATCCCACTACTGTACATATACCTTGAGAAAACCATAATTCAAAAAGTCACAGTGTTCATTGCAGCACTATTTACATTAGCCAGAACATGGAAGCAACCTAAGTGTCCATTGGCTGATGAATGGATAAAGAAGATGTGGCACATACATACAGTGGAATATTATTCAGCCATAAAATGAAACGAAATTGAGTTATTTGTAGTGAGGTGGCTGGACCTAGTATCTGTCATACAGAATGAAGTAAGTCAGAAAGAGAAAAACAAATACTATATGCTAACACATATATATGGAATCTAAAAAAAAGTGGTCTGACAAACCTATGGGTAGGACAGGAATAAAGGTGCAGATGTAGAGAATGTACTTGAGGACAGAGGGGGAGGGGGGAAGGGTAAGCTGGGACGAAGTGAGAAAAAAGCATTGGCATATATACACTTCCAAATGTAAAATTGGTAGCTAGGGAAGCAACTGCATTGCACAGGGAGATCAGCTCAGTTCTTTGTGACCACCTAGAAGTGTGAAATAGGGAAGGTGGGAGGGAGACACAAGAGGGAGAGAATATAGGGATATATGTATACATATAGCTGATTAGCTTTGTTATACAACAGAAACTAACATAACATTGTAAAGCAATTATACTCCAATAAAGATGATAAAAAAGTTCACTCTCACCACACCGATTCAACATAATAGTATAGACCTTAGTGCATGAAAGCAGGGAAGAAAAAAAGTCATGCATAATGGAAAGAAAAAATAAAAGCATCTCTATTTGGAGACAGCATGATTAACTACTTAGAAAACACCAGTTTATACAAAAGAAACTGATGAAACAATAATGGGTCTATCAAGGTAAAGTCATGCAAAGATAATGTAAAAATTAATTCTATATACTAGGAATGAACATTTGGAAATTTAAATTGAAATATGGTATTTTCACTAATACTAAAACCATGAAAAATAAGAATGATTCTAACAAAATATGTAAAATATGTCTCTTCTGAAAACTATAAAGCATTGACTCCAACTATGTAAGTCAAAGGAGACTTTTTTTAGTGGAAAGTTAAACCATTTTCATGGAGTAGAAGACTCAGTGTTGTTAAAATTTCTACTTCCTCAAAAATCCACCTATAGATTCAATGAAGTTCTAATTAGAATTCCAGCAAGCTCTTTTTTGGTGGGGAGAGTGTAAAAATTGACCAGCTAATTTTAATTTTTATGTGGAAAACAAAGAACTTAGAACATCCAAAATTTTTGAACGGAAGCAAAGATGGAAGACTGATGTTACCTGATTTCAATTTTTATTATAAAGTGACAATCATGAAGTCAATGTGGTACTTTTTCAAGGGTAGACACATAGATTAATGAATCAGAATAGAGAATATAGAAACAGCCTTGCCCTTATAGTTGATTGAGTTTTTATAAAGATGTCAAGACAAGTCAATGGAGTAATGATAGTTTTTAACATATAATGCTCAGCTATTTAGACATCCATATGGAGAACAATGAATAATGACAAGTACCTCACTCCATATAGAAAAATTATCTCAAAACAAATAATAGAAGTATGTGTACAAGATAAAATTATAAAATTTCTGGAAGGGAATGTAGAATAAAGCCTCTTGGCATGTGGTGAGATAAAGTTTTTTAAAGCAGGACTCAAAAACGATAAACTACAAAAAGAAATATTGATAAATCGGACTTTATCAAAAATTTTAAAAGCCCACTTTTCCTCTGTGATATAAAATGTTACAAAAGTGAATAGAAACAGATTTGGAGAAAATATTTGTAAAACACAGATCTGATAAAATATTTTTAATAAGTATAATAAAGAACTCTCACAGTCCAAAATAAAAAAATCCAAAAAACTGAATTAAAATGAGTAAAAGATTTGAACAGACACTTGATCAAAGAGATAGGAATGGCAAATAAGCACATGAAAAGTTTTTCAAGGTCATTACTCAACATCATTTCAGCATATTCAAATCATTTTGCTTTAGGTAAATGCAGATTAAATCCTCAGGGGATAACCACTACATACCTATTAGAATAACTAACACCAAAAAATTCTGATTAATATGCAGAACAACTAGAACTATCTTTCATTATTGTTGTGAATATAAAATAGTATGTCTACTTTGGAAGGCAATTTGGCAGTTTCTTATAAAGTTAGACATACACATATTACATGATCCAGCAACTCCATTCCTAGGTATTTATCTAACAGAAATGAAGGTCTGCATAGAGGTTTACACAAAAATATCTGTATAAATGTTTATGGTAATTTCATTCATAATTGCATGAACTGTAAACAACCTAAATATCCTTCAGCTGATGAATTTTGTACACAAAATTTAGGTACATTTGTACAATTGAATATAACTCAGTGGTAAAAAGAATGAACTACTGATAAGTCTAAGAATACTAATGAATCTTGAAAGTGTTATTCCAAGTGAGAAAAGCCAGACTCAAAAAGGCTACATAGTGAATGATTCCATTTATATGACATTCCAGAGAAGACAAAACTGTGGATAGTAAACAGATCCATGGTTGCCAGGGCTGCAATTCCCTTCCATTGTATTTTTCTTCTCAGACATTGTACTTTTCAATTCTATTAGTTCGGTTTAGACTTTTTTGTATATCTTACATGTTTCTATTTTTTGAACATGTGGAATACAATTATAATAAGTGTGTTAATGTCATTGTCTTCTAATTCTTATACAGGTGTCAGTTCTGGGTTGATTTTTTTGTTCTCTTCATTACAGCTCATGTTTTCTTCCTTTTCATGTCTGATGACTTTTGAAATTCACATTGTGGATTTCATCCTTTTAGGCCTTGATTTTAAGCTTTGTTAGGTTGGAAGCTTTTTTAGATAGTAGAGCAATATTTGTTCTAGGGCTAATTATTCTCCACTATTGAGACAAGAACATTTTGTATAGTCTACACTATGCACCATGAATCTTGAGACTTTCCATCTGGTTGGTATGAACAAGCACTGTTACTAGATTCTGTGAGCTTGGCAGTGTTACCTCTAATTCTTCCATGGACTTCTTCCTCAGCCTTGGTAATTTCCTTATACATATGCACAGATCTCTAGAGTTCTTTTGCTGTGAGGCTATGTTCCCTCAAGTACTCTGTTTCATGAACTCTAGCTGCCTTGGTTTACTTGAACCCCAACTCTGTCTCCTTAGCTTTCTGGGTTTCTTTCCTCTGTGCTTGAAAACTCTCACCACAGTAAACTGGGCAGTAAATCACCGGGCTCATCTCATTTGTTTCCTGTCTCTCAGGGATCACTGCCCTTTGCTGCTTGTTGTGCAATGTCTTGAAAAACCATTGTTTTGTGTATTTTATATGGTTTTCTGATTATTTAAGGTGAGAAAATAAATCTGGTCCCTGTTACTCCATCTCGGTCAGGAATAAAAATCTATAGTATATGTTTTTGATACTGTTATAGTTCCTTGTGTTTTATCATTGAATGAATGGATTATCCTACATTAGCTTTTTTTCAAGAAATTCCCTGAGACAGCCAGATGGAGGTCAAGATAGTGTTCCAGTTTTACTTTTGTTCACAATTCAAAAGTTCTCTTCCTTTCTGTTGCCAAAGAGCAGTCTGCTTCATTTAACAACAGCTTTTTCTTTTTCTTTTTTTTTTTTTTTAGTAGCCTGTTTATTCTATTTTAATGAAGCAAATACAGTGGAGGAGAAATTCAGTTACTAACCTATTTATACCCAGTTCTTCACTCCCTATATATTAGGAGATACAGTTTTTGAACATCAATTTGTACCTCTAACTTTTACAAATGCATTTTGAGAGCACTTTTAGGTATGTTCTCCATTAAGGAAATTCTACTCTGAATTTTATACCGAGACTCTTCACTGTCCACTCTCTTAACCTTAGCTACTTTAGATGATCCTTACATATAGTTTAGAAACTGGAGATTATCCGGTCTTCAATGGAAAGAATGTTTGCATTAAAAATTCTCCTTGTTGGTTTTGGATGATTTCTATAAGGAGAATATAAGATATTGATTTATGAAAATTGTTCATTCTGGAATCCTATCATTTAAAACATTTTTAAATTTAATTTTATTTTTTTACATCTTTATTGGATTATAATTGCTTTACAATGTGTTAGTTTCTGCTGTATGACCAAGTGAATCAGCTATACTATCATTTTTTTTAATTAAAAATTGGAAGCTAAAGTGTCTTAATATGAAGGGGGTATATATATTAAAGTAATGGTGTAGAAATGCCTTTATTGAGATAAAGACATCTATATGATTTTATTAAGTAAAAAATCAGGTTACAAATGGCATTTATAGTAGATACTATTTTAGAAAATATAGTAAAGAAAAATGAGGAAGAAAAAGTGAGAGAGACTATCATCAAACTGTTAACTATGGGCATATTTGACTGTTGAACTTATGGGTGATTTCAGTTTTCTTCTTTGTGATAACCTCTCTTTAGTAATTTTTAAATAGAAAAAAAATAATGTATTCCTAGTGTAAAATTGCCATGCCCCAAATTACAATGTGCAGAATTCATGTCAAAAACATAACAGCTTAGATTAAAGTATAAATTAGGTATTATATCATTACTCCATATATTCCTCCAAGAAAATATTATTCTGAATATATACATGGGCTTATATTAGAATATTGACATCAATTAAAAATGGCAAAATTCTCATTTCTACCTATAATGAATAATTTATTTTAAAAATAATGTCATCAATGAGACCATCTCATAGAGTCAGATTCAGTGGGGATCAAACTATAATGTAGGTCACATTTTACCTTATACTAAAGACTTGAAGGGAAAAAAGTGACAATCAGCTTTAAAGATTAGTATAAAGGTAGATGATGAGATTTTTTATTTCTCCTAGAAATGATACAAAGCCTCATTATTTAATGTGTGTATGAGAGTTTCTTCCAACTATCACAAAAATATCTGTGTTCTATGGATCATTTACACTGTTTCAGTCTATCAAATTACTTTCTATCAGCTGGATTGGCTGCCAGTTTAAGTTACTACTGGAGTTTCATTATGTCAGTTTTCTCTTCTCTACATACAGTTGTACACCAAAATAGGGCATTGCACCAAGACGGCAGTAGTCCAAACTTGACTTCCAAGGGTACTGTGACAACCTGGGACAGCCCTCTTTACACAATGCACATAAGATGATTATGGTTCTTTGATTTGTAGTAGCATCTGTCATTGCAGAATCTGTACTATTCACCAGTTTGTCATTTTAGAGTTGTATTTGAGCCTTTGATTTATTGTTCTTCATTACTGCTATTGATGGCCAGATGCTTAAAACTATGATATTTAGATGTGTATCTCAATTTCACCTAACATTCTTGTCCTATGCTTAGTAGGTATCTGTGTATCCTCAGTTATTGTACCGACTACAAATGTGAAAAGCACCGGTATCAGCCATTAAACACAATCAGGATCTTTGGAACTAACTTGTATCTGGGGTTAATTTCTTCATTCAAAAAACTCTTATGAAATTCCTACTACATCTTAGGCACTGAGAGTCCAGGAGTGAATAATCTCTGTGTCAAAGCCTTCTGACCAAAGACCATCAGAAATATATCTGTAGTCAAATGAAGGTAAATTTATTGGTTTATTGCAATGGGGGAGATCATAAACTATGGAGAAGCATGGAACTTCACAATAGAAGAGGGTTAAGAAGGATTTATTACAGGCTTTGTGCTTGTGTCAGGTTATTTTTTGAGGAAGGTTCAAGGAAGTGGGGTTCGCTATGAATTGGTTGCTGTCTGGGAGCAGGGTGATTATATAATTGGATTTTTAAATAAATCTCATCCAGACGGCAGGAAGAATAATGTGAGGCTAAGCCTATAATTGGCAAAGAAGCATTTGTTAGTCATGTTAGCCTGGAGACGAGGATGTTTGGTAATTTTTGTTGTTCACACTGTGATCTTGTTTGCTCTCTGTTCTGACAAGATCATGGAATGGTCATTTTCATCTTACTTTATTATGGTCACAGAGCTACCTTATCTGATGTCAGTGCTCTGTGAGGTTAATTTCAAGAAAAGAATGCCACAGTTTAGCTGTGAATGCCAGGCCATCTTGTAATAGCACCTAGATCTAGCTGTTAGTGTTAGGTGAGTTCTTGTATGTCAGAGTTCGTTTTTATTTTTCTTATCTGATTGATTAGCTAGTGAGGAATATAGGCCCTTAATCTGATAACTAAAATAATAACATAGTAACAGCAACAACAGCAGCAGCAGTAAAAACAATAACAACTAACGTGTATTAAGTTCTTATGTTCCAGGCACTGGAACACTTTACATATATATTTCATATATTACATACATTATTTCTGAGCACTTTACAGGTATTATTTCATTTAATTCTCATGACAACAGTATGCTATAGATATTGCTATCATTATCCCTATTTATAGATATGGGAACTGACATTCAGAAAAGTTAAGTTGTTCGCACAAAGACGCATAACTATATGTAGGATTCAAATCTACAGGCACTCTGATTCAAGAGCTCATATTCTTGCACAATATTTTAAACATCTACTAGAGTGTGATAAATGTTATGTGGTGTAATGGTTACTTCTGATGTCCAGCATAGATTCCCTTTGCTGGCTTGGTACACTCTCCCCCATTTGCTGTGAGTATGGCTGCTAATGGCTAACAGCTGCCTCTTTCTTCTAAGAATGGCCATCTTATCACAGAGGTTATGCCCTTTCAGGACAGGCCAGGGGTAGTGATCTTGACTGGAAGGCAGGAGGGTGTGGGTTGTTGAAGGGGGAAAGGATGGTCCCTTGCCTTAGGGTGGGATCAACCCTGTGATGCAGTTAATACACTGGGGTTCCCCAGGGGTCAGACCGAAGCTAGGTGCTAGCTGAGACCCAAGACCGTTGCGGAGCACAGGCTCCGGACGTGCAGGCTCAGCGGCCATGGCTCACGGGCCCAGCCACTCCGCGGCATGTGGGATCCTCCCGGACCGGGGCACGAACCCGTGTCCCCTGCATCAGCAGGTGGACTCTCAACCACTGCGCCACCAGGGAAGCCCTGTGTCCTCCCCTTTTTCTGTGAGCAACCTGTGATAAATTGCTTAGGCAATAGTCTCCATCTTAGACTCTGTGTTAGGTAACAGACAGGTGGTAACAGGCTGACGTTATTGATATGGAGAGATATCAGCATGGAAGCAGAGAGGAGAGACACCTACACTCTCCTGTCAGGAAAAAGTTGAGGGGTGGTACTGGTGAGAGAAGGCTTCCTAGATAAAATAACTCCTAAATGTAGTCTTCAAGGGTGAATTGGATTAGGGAGGTGAAGAAGTTATCTTTGAAGTCAGCCATTTTATTTGTAAAATCTGTGCTAAAGATTAAGGTGTGTAATATAAAATGTTTTGTGATTAAGTTAATGTTGTTGTAGGAATTTTAGTTTTAAAATTCTTACATTTTAAGTGATAACTTTTATTCAGGGAACAGAAAAGGAAACTCACTTTCACTGAGCCCTAAATGTGAAATTTTATCCTGTGGGGTACTTTCTTATATACTGCCTCTAATATTTCTACTCAACACAAGAAGAAATGAGATTCAGAGGTGAAAGAAATTCTTCAAATTTCATATTTCAAATTCATGAAATTTGTCTTTTAAAAAATCTATTTTATTTCAGTACAGTTTACATGCAATAAAATGTGCACATTTTAAGTAGAAATTTTGATGAGCTTTGACAAATTTATACATCCATTTAAATATTGCTACCATCCATAAATAGTCTATTTCATTTAAGTCATCACATTTGTAGGCATAGAGTTGTTCATACTAGACCTTTGTTATGTATTTAATTTCCATGCAGTCAGTGTTGATGACCTCTCTTTCATTTGTGATATTGCTAATTTGTGTCTTCTCTTTTTTCTTTTTCTTGGTTAGTCTGAGTAGAGATGTTTATCAGTTAATTGATCTTTTCAAAGTGTGCCTTTTGGTTTCATTAATTTTTCTCTTTTATTTTCAAGTCTGCAATATCATTGCTTTCTGCTTTTTAAATTATTATTATTTTCTTCTGCTTACTTTAGGCTTAAGTTCCTCTTCTCTCTCTAGTTTTCTAAAGTGGAGGCTTAGGTTATTGATTTTATACCTTTCCTATTTTCTAATATATGTATTTTATTTTCCTTTTGTTAAAGTATATTTCAACACTTTTTGAGGTTTCTTTAACTCATGAGTTATTTGTATTATTTAATTTCCAAATACTTGGAGTTTATTATTTTTTTTTCCCAGTTATCTTTTTTCTCCTTTTCCCACTTCTGGTATTTCAGTTATATTAAAGGTGCATGTCACATCTTTTGACATTGTCCCACAGTTCTTAAATGCTCTGTTTTGTTGTTTTTTAGTTCATTTTTCCTCTTACATTTCAGTTTGGGAAGTTTGTATTAATCTATCTGTAAGCTCACTGATTCTTTTTTTTTTTAACATTTATTTTAGTATAATGATTTACAATGTTGTGTTAGTTTCTGCTGTATGACAAAGTGAATCAGCTATACATATGCATTTATCATAATTTCTCCTCCAGCTTGAGTCTCCCTCCCACCCTCCCTATCCCACCCCTCTAGGTGGTCACAAAGAACTGAGCTGATCTCCCTGTGCTATGTGGCTGCTTCCCACTAGCTATCTGTTGTTACATTTGGTAGTGTATATATGTCCATGCCACTCTCTTCGTTCCAGCTTACCCTTCCCCCGTGTCCTCAAGTCCATTCTCCATGTCTGCATCTTTATTCCTGTCCTGCCCCTAGGTTCTTCAGAACCATTTTCTTTTTTTTTAGAATCCATATATATGTGTTAGCATACGGTATTTGTTTTTCTCTTTCTGACTTACTTCACTCTATATGAAAGAGTCTAGGTCCATCCACCTCACTACAAATAACTCAATTTTGTTTCTTTTTATGGCTGAGTAATATTCTATTGTATGTATGTGCCACATCTTCTTAATCCATTCATCTGTCAGTGGACAATTAGGTTGCTTTCATGTCCTGGCTATTGTAAATAGAGCTGCAATGAACACTGTGGTACATGATTCTTTTTGAATTATGGTTTTCTCAGGGTATATGCCCAGTAGTGGGATTACTGGGTATTAAGGTAGTTCTATTTTAAGCTTTTTAAGGAACCTGCATAGTGTTCTCCATAGTGGCTGTATGAATTTACATTCCCACCAACAGTGCAAGAGGGTTCCCTTTTCTCCACACCCTCTGCAGCATTTATTGTTTGTAGAATTTTTGATGATGACCATTCTGACTTGTGTGAGGTGATACCTCATTGTAGTTTTGATTTGCATTTCTCTAATGATTAGTGATGTTGAACATCCTTTCATGTGTTTGTTGGCAATCTGTATATCTTTTTTGGAGAAATGTCTATTTAGGTCTTCTGCCCATTTTTAATTGAGTTTTTTTTTTTTTTTAATATTGAGCTGCATGAGCTGCTTGTAAATTTTGGAGATTAATCCTTTGTCAGTTGCTTTGTTTGAAAATATTTTCTCCCATTCTGAGGGTTGTCTTTTCATCTTGTTTATGGTTTTCTTTTTTGTGCAAAAGCTTTTAAGTTTCATTAGGTCCCATTTGTATATTTTTGTTTTTATTTCCATTTCTCTAGGAGGTGGGTCAAAAAAGATCTTGTTATGACTTATGTCACAGAGTGTTCTGCCTATGTTTTCCTATAAGAGTTTTACAGTGCCTGGCCTTACATTTAGGTCCTTAATTCATTTTGAGTTTATTTTTGTGTATGGTGTTAGGGAGTGTTCTAATTTCATTCTTTTATATGTAGCTGTCCAGTTTTCCCAGAACCACTTACTGAAGAGGCTGTCTTTTCTCCATTGTATATTCTTGCCTCCTTTATCAAAGATAAGGTGACCATATGTGCCTGGGTTTATCTCTAGGCTTCTATCCTGTTCAATATTTCTGTTTTTGTGCAGTACCATACTGTCTTGATTACTGTACCTTTGTTGTATAGTCTGAAGTCAGGAAGCTTGATTCCTCCAGCTCCATTTTTCTTTCTCAAGCTTGCTTTGGCTATTCTGGGTCTTTTGTGTTTCCTTACAAATTGTGAAATTTTTTATTCTAGTTCTGCAAAAAATACCATTGGTAGTTTGATAGGGATTACGTTGAATCTGTAGATTGCTTTGGGTAGTATAGTCATTTTCACAATGTTGATTCTTCTGATCCAGGAACATGGTATACCTCCCCATCCGTTTGTATCATCTTTAATTTCTTTCATCAGTGTCTTATAATTTTCTGCATACAGGTCTTTTGTCTCCTTAGGTATTGTGTTCTTTGTGTTGGAATGGTAAATGGGAGTGTTTCCTTAATTTCACCTTCAGATTTTTCATCATTAGTGTATAGGAATGCAAGAGATTTCTGTGCATTAATTTTGTATCCTGCTATTTTACCAAATTAATTGATTAGCTCTAGTAGTTTGCTGGTAGCATCTTTAGGATTCTTTATGTATAGTATCATGTCATCTGCAAACAGTGACACTTTTACCTCTTCTTTTCCAATTTGGATTCCACCTATTTGTTTTTCTTCTCTGATTCCTGTGGCTAAAACTTCCAAAACTATGTTGAATAAGAGTGGTAAGAGTGGGCAGCCTTGTCTTGTTCCTGATCTTAGTGGAAATGGTTTCAGTTTTTCACCATTGAGAACGATGCTGGCTGTGGGTTTGTCATATATTGCCTTTATTATGTTGAGGTAAGTTCCCTCTATGCCCACTTTCTGGAGGGTTTTTATCATAAATGGGTGTTGACTTCTGTTGAAAGCTTTTTCTGCATCTATTGAGATGATCATATTGTTTTACTCCTTCAATTTGTTAATATGGTGTATCACATTGATTGATTTGCCTGTATTGAAGAATCCTTGCATTCCTGGGATAAACCCCCATGGTTTATGATCCCTGTAATGCGCTGTTGGATTCTATTTGCTAGTATTTTGTTGAGGATATTTGCATCTATGTTCATCAGTGATATTGGTATATAGTTTTCTTTTTTGCGAAATCTTTGTTTGGTTTTGGTATCAGGGTGATGGTGGCCTCCTAGAATGAGTATGGGAGTGTTCCTCTCTCTGCTATATTTTGGAAGAGTTTGAGAAGGACAGGCATTAGCTCTTCTCTAAATGTTTGATAGAAGTCACCTGTGAAGCCATCTGGTCCTGGGCTTTTTTTTGTTGGAAGATTTTTAATCACAGTTTCAATTTCAGTGCGTGTGATTGGTCTGTTTATATCTTCTATTACTTCTTGGTTCAGTCTTGGAAGGTTGTGCTTTCCTAAGAATTTGTCCATTTCTTCCAGGCTGTCTGTTTTATTGGCATATAGCTACTTATAGTAATCTCTCATGATCTTTGTATTTCTGCAATGTCAGTTACTTCTCCTTTTTCATTTGTAATTCTATTGATTTGAGTCTTCTCCCTTTTTATCTTGATGAGTCTGGCTAATGGTTTATCAATTTTGTTTATCTTCTCAAAGAACCAGCTTTTAGTTTTATTGATCTTTGCTATTGTTTCCTTCATTACTTTTTCATTTATTTCTGATCTGATTTTTATGATTTCTTTCCTTCTGCTAACTTTGAGGGTTTTTTGTTCTTCTTTCTCTAATTGCTTTAAGTATAAGGTTAGGTTGTTTATTTGAGCTGTTTCTTGTTTCTTGAGGTAGGTAGAATTGTATTGCTATAAACTTCCCTCTTAGAACTCCTTTTGCTGCATCCCAAAGGTTTTGGGTCATCGTATTTTCATTGTCATATGTTTCTAGATATTTTTTGATTTCTTCAGTGATCTGTTGGTTATTTAGTAGCGTACTGTTTAGCCTACATGTGTTTGTATTTTTTATAGATTTTTTCCTGTAATTGATATCTAGTCTCATAGTGCTGTGGTCGGAAAGATACTTAATATGATTTCAATTTTCTTCAATTTATCAAGGTTGATTTGTGACCCTAGATATGATTTATCCTGGAGAATGTTCCAAGAGCACTTGAGAAGAAAGTGTATTCTGTTGTTTTTGGATGGAATGTCCTATAAATATCAGTTAAGCCCATCTTGTGTAATGTGTCATTTAAAGCTTGTGTTTCCTTATTTATTTTCATTTTGGATGATCTGTCCATTGGTGAAAGTGGGGTGTTAAAGTGCCCTAATATTATTGTGTTACTGTCGATTTCCCCTTTTCTGGTGATTAGCCTTTGCCTTCTGTGTTGAGGTGCTCCTATGTTGGGTGCATAAATATTTACAATTGTTATATCTTCTTCTTGAATTGACCCCTTGATCAATATGTAGTGTCCTTCTTTGCCTCTTGTAATAGTCTTTATTTTAAAGTCTGTTTTATCTGATATGAGAATTGCTACGCCAGCTTTCTTTTGATTTCCATTTGCATGGAATATCTTTTTCCATCCCCTCACTTTCAGTCTGTATGTGCTCCTAGGTCTGAAGTGGGTCTCTTGTAGACAGCAGATACACGGGTCTTGTTTTTTTATCCATTCAGCCAGTCGATGTGTTTTGGTTGGAGCAGTTAGTCCATGTACATTTAAGGTAGCTATTGATATATATATTCCTATTACCATATTCTTTTTTTTTTTTTTTTTTTTTTTTGCGGTACATGGGCCTCTCACTACTGTGACCTCTCCCGTTGCAGAGCACAGGCTCCAGACGCGCAGGCTTAGCGGCCATGGCTCACGGGCCCAGCTGCTCCACGGCATGTGGGATCTTCCCGGACCGGGGCACGAACCCGTGTCCCCTGCATCGGCAGGCGGATTCTCAACCACTGCACCACCAGGGAAGCCCCTCTATTACCATATTCTTAATTGCTTTGGGTTCGTTATTGTAAGTCTTTTCCTTCTCTTGTGTTTCCTGCCTAGAGAAGATCCTTTAGCATTGTTGTAAAGCTCGTTTGTTGGTGCCGAATTCTCTTAGCTTTTGCTTTTAAAGGTTTTAATTTTTGCATTGAATCTGAATGAGATCTTTGCTGGATAGAGTAATCTTGGTTGTAGGTTTTTCCCTTTCATCACTTTAAGTATGTCCTGCCACTCCCTTCTGGCTTGCAGAGTTTCTGCTGAAAGATCAGCTGTTAACCTTATGGGGATTCCCTTGTATGTTATTTGTTGCTTTTCCCTTGCTGCTTTTAATATTTTTTTTTTGTATTTAATTTTTGATAGTTTGATTAATATGTGTCTTGGTGTGTTTCTCCTTGGATTTATCATGTATGGGACTCCATGTGCTTACTGGACTTGATTGACTATTTCCTTTCCCATATTAGAGAAGTTTTCAACAATAATCTCTTCAAATATTTTCTCAGTCCCTTTTGTTTTCTCTTCTTTTTCTGTGACCCCTATAATTCGAATGTTGATGCATTTAATTTTGTCCTAGAGGTCCCTGTGACTGTGCTCATTTCTTTCCATTCTTTTTTCTTTATTCTGCTTTATGGTAGTTATTTCCACTGTTTTGTCTTCCAGGTCACTTATCCATTCTTCTCCCTCAGTTATTCTGCTATTGATTCCTTCTAGAGAATTTTAAATTTCATTCATTGTGTTGTTCATCATTGTTTGCTTGCTGTTTAGTTCTTCTAGGTCCTTGTTAAACGTTTCTTGTATGTTCCCCATTCTATTTCCAAGATTTTGAATCATCTTTACTCTCATTACTCTGAATTCTTTTTCAGGTAGACTGCCTATTTCCTCTTCATTTGTTTGGTCTGGTGGGTTTTTACCTTGCTCTGTCATCTGCTGCATATTTCTCTGTCTTCTCATCTTGCTGAACTTACTGTGTTTGGGGTCTCCTTTTTGCAGGCTGCTGGTTCATAGTTCCAGTTGTTTTTGGTGTCTGCCTCCAGTGGGTAATGTTGGTTCAGTGGGTTGTGTAGGCTTCCTGGTGGAGGGGAATGGTGCCTGTGTTCTGGTGGTTGAGGCTGGATCTTATCTTTCTGGTGAGCAGGACTGCATCCAGTCGTGTGTTTTGGAGCGTCTGTGACCTTATTATGATTTTTGGCAACCTCTCTGCTAATGAGTGGGGTTGTGTTCCTCTCTTGCTAGTTGTTTGGCATAGGGTGTCCAGCACTGTAACTTGCTGGTTGTTGAGTGGAGCTGGGTCTTAGCAATGTTATGTAGATCTCTGTGAGAGCTTTTGCCGTTTGTTATTAAGTGGGGCCGGGAGGTCTCTGGTGGCCCAATGTCCTGAAGTCGGCTCTCCCACCCCAGAGGCTGAGGCCTGACAACAGGCTGGAGCACCAAGACCCTGTTAACTACTGGGATCTGAAGAAAAGGGAGAAAAAAAAAAGAAAGTAAGAAAAATAAAATAATATAAAGTTATTTAAATAAAAAGTAAAAAAAAACATTATTAAAAATAAAAAAAGTAAAAAGTAATTAAAAAAACGAAAGAAAGAAGAGAACAACAAAACCAAAAAACAAATCCACCAATGATAACAAGTGCTAAAAACTATCCAAAAAAAAAAAAAAAAAAGGGACAGACAGAACCCTAGGACAAATGGTAAAAGCAAAGCTATACAGACAAACTCACACGAAGACCATACACATACACACTCACAAAAAGAGAAAAAGGGGGAGAAAAGTCTATATATATAAAAAAAAATGGAAGATAGCAACCAAATCAATAAACAAATCTACCAATTATAATAAGCTCTAAATACTAAGCCAAAATAAACATAAGACCAGAAACAAACTAGATTCAGAAATCAAACCCCAAGTCTACAGTTGTTCCGAAAGTCCACCACCTCAATTTTGGGACGATTAGTCGTCTATTCAGGTATTCCACAGATGCAGTGTACATCAAGGTGATTGTTCACATTTAATCTGTTGTTCCTTATGCTGTCGGGAGAGATTTCCATTTCTCTTCTTTGGTCGCACAGCTCCTGGGTTTCAGCTTTGGATTTGACCCCACCTCTGTGTGTAGGTTGCCTGAGGGTGTCTGTTGCCCCCCCAGACAGGACAGGGTTAAAGTAGCAGCTGATTAAGGGGCTCAGGCTCACTCAGGCTAGGGGAGGGAGGGGTACAGAATGCAGTGCGAGCCTGCAGTGGCAGAGGCCCGCGTGACGTTGCACCAGCCTGAGGTGCACCGTGTGTTCTCCCGGGAAGTTGTTCCTGGATCATGAGACCCTGGCAGTGGCGGGCTGCAAAGGCTCCTAGGAGGGGAGGTGTGGATAGTGACCTGTATTTGCACACAGGATTCTTAGTGGCTGCAGCAGTAGCCTTAGCATCTCATGCCGGTCTCTGTTGTCTGCACTGATAGCCGCAGCTCGTGCTCATCTCTGGAGCTCGTTTAGGCGGTGCTCTGACTCTCCTCTCCTCGTGCACCCTGGAACAATGGTCCCTTGCCTTTTAGGCAGTTCCAGACTTTTTCCCAGACTCCCTCCCAGCTAGCTGTGGTGCACTAACCCCCTTCAGGCTGTGTTCACTCAGCCAACCCTAGTCCTCTCGCTGGGATGTGACCTCCGAAGCCCGAGCCTCAGCTCCCAGCCCCTACCCGCCGCGGCGGGTGAGCAAACAAGCATCTCAGGCTGGTGTGTACTGGTCGGCAGCGATCCTCTGTGCGGGAATCTCTCCACTTTGCCCTCTGCACCCCTGTTGCTGCGATCTCCTCCGTGGCCCTGAAGCTTCCCCCTCCACCGTCTCCGTCTCCGCCCGCGAAGGGGCTTCTAGTGTGTGGAAACCTTTCCTCCTTCACAGCTCCCTCCCACTGGTGCAGGTCCTGTCCCTATTCTTTTGTCTCTGTTTTTTCTTTTTTCTTTTGCCCTACCCAGGCACTGGGGAGTTTCTTGCCTTTGGGGAAGTCTGAATTCTTCTGTCAGAGTTCAGTAGGTGTTCTGTAGGAGTTGTTCCACATGTAGATGCATTTTTGATGTATTTGTGGAGAGAAAAGTGATCTCCACATCTTACTTCTCCATCATCTTGAAAGTTCCTCAAGCTCACTGATTCTTTCCTTGGCCATACTGATTCTACTGATTAGTTCCTCAAAGGGATTATTTATATCTGTCAAGTTGTTTTTGATTTCTAACAATTTTTTTTGTTTCTTAGTGTATTCATCTCACTTCTTATATTTCCTCTCTGTTCTTGCATGTTGTCTACTTTTAACAACAGTGCCCTTAACATATTAATTGTAGTTATTTTAAATTCCCTTGCTGATAATTTCAACAATTCTGTCACATCTGAGTCTGTTGATTTTCTTTGTGTTTTCTCTCATCTTTTGTCATGCCGTGTAATCTTTTTTGCAAGCCAGACTTGTTGGATAGGGTAATAGGGGCTGAGGTAAATAGGCCTTTAGTAAGAGGACATACGTTAATATGGCTAGAATTTGGTCGTTGTTTAATGTTTCTGTAGCTATAGATGCCAGAGAATTCAAGTTCCTCTACCATCCTTGTTTTTTACCCCCTCTTGACTTTGGGCTTTCCTAAGTACTCCTCCTCATGGAGAAACTGTCCTGCAGCTCTCTCAGTTGTAATCCACTGTTAGTATACTGGAGCCCTGTGTTATAGTAAGCTGTTGGGGAGAAAGTGTGCTCTATAGTGTTCTGGTTAAATCTCAGTGTTTTAGTGGACCTGTGTCTCAGGGCTGTGATCTTCACAATTGTTTCTCCACTGATATGGATTTCCCCCACCCCTCTTCTCTACTGATTAGTTCCTCAAAGGGATTATTTATATCTGTCAAGTTGTTTGGATGCAGTATTCCCAATGTATTTCATTGAATTCCCAACCATTGTTGACTTTTTTTTTCTCTTTGGGAAGGCAGGAATACCAAAGCGGGATGGAGTGGGAGGAATTCTCTTCTTCCAGCTTGGAAAAGGCTATGGAAATGTCTTTTCCCCTGGACAGTAGGCCTTGGTTATGGAGTTAGTTTGGGGCATATTTCACAATGATTACTCTTTGTCTCACGCTGTTGGAGCCACACAGGGAGCTTTCTAGTTTCTTCACTGTGAGAATCTGTTGGATTTCCTAGAATAAAGGCACCCAAAATTGTGGGGAACCCCTAATAAAGAGCTCCATGACACAACGAAGACAGCAGAAATCTAAAGTGGGGCTTTTGATCCTGAGAAAGGGATAGACTGAAGAGGGAGTTAGACCCTTGAGATGTAGGAAGAAGGAAGGAATGACTCCTTATACTTACTATTAATCATGTCTCTCTCACTTCTCAGAGTCTAGGCTAAGCTTGCAGGGAGCCATTAGTGCCCTAGAGCAGGGGTCCCCAACCCCCGGGCTGCTTAGGAACTGGGCCGTAGAGCAGGAGGTGAGCGGTGAGCGAGTGAGCGAAGCTTCATCTGCCACTCCCCATCACTCGCATTACCACCTGAACAATCACCACCCCTGTGCCCCCCAACCTCCCATTCGTGGAAAAAATGTCTTCCATGAAACAGGTCCCTGGTGCCATAAAGTTGGGGACTGCTGCCCTAGAGCCTCTTATCTTGACCTTAATCAGAGGCAAGTGGAGATGGTATTGATATTCAACCAGAGTGTTGAACACAAAGTGGGTGATATATGGTTGAGATAATGAGAATCAGAATTGTAATACTCAAATCTTCTAATGCTGAATGACTGCAAATTTTAATATTTTTAAGACCTTTCTCACTTCTCCTCTCAAAAGGTGGGTAATGTTGGATTGTTAACGGAATAGACTAGGGAGAATGGTGGTCATAGACTAGTGGGAGAAAGGGATCAAAGAATTATTCCCATTCCCTTCACAAATTAAACTTGTAATGAACATCTTCTAATGCTTTTTAAACAGTTATGTTGGATATAAAACTGTTACCTTATTCCAGTGGCTGCCAAATTTTGCAGCACATTGGAATCAATTGGGTGTCTTAAAAAATATTGATGCTTAGCTTCTACCCCAGACATTCTGACTTAATTGGTATTAGCTGTTACTTGACTTTGGGACTGTGAAAAGCTTCCCAGATAATTCAAATGTGTAGCAGTTCTAGAATCACTGTTTCACTCTCCAAAATTTTGCTGTATAGTTTAGTCTGTCTCTGTAGGAATCAAAAATCCTGCAGAGATTTTGACTATTTGTTTGCCAGTGTACAAACTACTTTGGTGTTTATTTAGCTGTTATCATTATATCAGCCCAGTGTGACTTCTAAATAGTTATTTGTAACTAGCTAAGGGTTTACTGCATATTTTTATGAATGGGAGCTTAGAACAAATAATTGGTGCTCTCAACTTTTGATATAGCTCAAATAAACTCAAAAGGATGGCAGTTGTTCACTCTTTAATTTCTTCAGAGGAGAAGTCACTCAAACAATCCTGGCTGTAAATTAAAGGAATTTAAGCTTATAAAATCATTGTAATTAATACTTTTTGACCTCGGTGCCAGAGACAGTAGTTAGCACTTGCTATATCCCTGGCATTGTGCTAAATATATATTTAAATTAATTTTAATTTCCACAAATGTTTGTGTATAGTCATTCCAACTTGCCAATGAAAGATAACAGTCATATGATAGACTCATCACATCACTCCCATGAAAATTTGAAATTTCAGAGAAAACATCAGGGAGAAGAAAATTCTTAAGCATAGATGGATCTTTAATAATGGAACTTCAGCCACCAATCAGGCAGAACAATATTTTTAGGGAGAAGGACTTCACATCTAATCTTAGTGCCACTATTTGTCATTGCCTCCTTTTCTTCTCCTTATTCAATTGATGGCCAAGTCTAATCGGTTTTACCTTAGTTTTATATTTAAATTAGTCTGATGTCTTAGTGTCAGCACATCAATCTGTAAAACGTGAAGGTAAAAAAACAAAGCAAAATTCCTTTCAGTGCTCCTTAGTCATTGGTAAAGCATTTTCAAGTTCTGTATAGACATCAGTCAAAAATTTTTTTTTCAATTAAGGCAGGAAAACACAGAAATGGAATCTTTCCTTGTTAAAGGAGATATTTATGTTTATGCACATCTCTAGCTTAGCAGGTAATATAGCCTAGAGAGGAGAAATGGCATCCCAGATTTTCTCTACTGGTTAAAAGCATCACCAGCCCATGGTCACTCAAGTCAGAAATTTTGGAGTTATTTGAAACTTTTACCCTAACCTCTTTTTAATTAGTCACTAAGTCCTGTTAGGGCTATTTTGCAAGTTCTCTTGAATCTATCCTATTTCACTATTCCCACCTCTCTGCTTCAATTCTGTCCCTAATCATCCCTTATCTGAATTAAAACAACAGCTTTCTGTTTCATTTGGAAAACAGTTCATTTACCCCAAATATAATATGCACTGTGGCCTGTGTTTATGTGAGTTGTGAGGATTGAAGGTCTTTTGTATATTTAGGAGCAAAGCTTCTGACCAAGTAAGAGGAAGGGAAGTTTACACAAGTTGTATTTTATTTTTTTGAAACTCTTATTACGAATACGACCCCCATATAGAAAAAGTATAAAAAACGAATTTGCAGCTCAATGAACTGTCAAAAGATAATACTCATGTAACCACTACCCATGTGAAAGAATAGAACGTTGCCACACCCCATGAGCTTCCCTCTGCTCCCTCTCAATCACAATCTTTTTTTCCTCCCCAAAGGTAACACATTATTCTGACACTTATCTCTATAATTTGGTTATGCTTATTTTTGATCTTTGTATAAATGCAATAGTGTCTAGAATCTTTTACTCAACATAGTATGCGCTTTACGAGTTCTCCCCTTGTCATACCATCATGCTCAATTTGAATATGAATTGGGTTGACTGCTGGCTTCCCTCAGGCCCTGAGAACTTCTGACTCATTTAATAGTTCTCTGTTCTTTTATTATTCTCTGTCACAACAAGTTCCACCATGGCACTGAAATTCATAGGTGAAAAGGCCCTTTTGCCTTCCCCTAGGGTTCCAGCAGGGCAGGAGGCGGCCTGATGAAGGGCGCTGAGGATGGTAGGGTACCGTGGTCTACTTCCCTTCTAAAAGTTTTGACAAAGAATATAACTGACCTGTCATTACTAGACTTCTAAGGGCCCCTGCAGGCTGACTCAACTATAAGTATAGTTGACCCTTGAACAACATGTGTCTGAACTGCCTGGGTCCACTTACATGTGGATATTTTTCAATAGTAAATACTACAGTACCACATGATCCCTGATTGGTTGAATCAGAGGATGTGGAGGAAACATGGATACTGAAGGCCAACTATATATTATTATACTCGGATTAACCCCCTCCTTGTTCAAGGGTCAATTGTATGTCTTATTAAAAGTGCCTATGGGGGCTTCCCTGGTGGCACAGTGGTTGTGAGTCCACCTGCCGATGCAGGGGACACGGGTTCGTGCCCTGGTCTGGGAAGGTCCCACATGCCATGGAGCGGCTAGGCCCGTGAGCCATGGCTGCTGAGCCTGTGCATCTGGAGCCTGTGCTCCGCAACGGGAGAGGCCACAACAGCGAGAGGCCCGCGTACCACAAAAAAAAAAAAAAAAAAGTGCCTATGGGAAGCCACCTTTCTTTTTGTTTTCATTTGGAAACAAGGTGAAATGCTTTTGCCTTACTTTGGGAAAGCAACTTATAAACAACACTCTTGTCCCTTTAAGTAGAAAGGAATTGTCTAAGCCATTGGGACGTTCATACAGTAGGTGCTCTTTATGCATAGTATGTTTATTCTCATAATCAGATAATTTTTCTAATGAGATCTCTAATAGTCATGTGTTTTATTAGTATTAACTAATAAACGTATGTAGAACCTTGTCATATTTGATATTTTAAATATTATTAAAAAGAATTAAGAAAATGCATATAGGTCCTTTATGGTTAGGGTAGCCAAGTCATTAAAATTTTTTTAAATTGTAATTTGTCATACAAATTGTATCTTTGAAACCCCTGTTGCCTACAGTTCCTATACCTGGCTATTTCATATTTCTGTACCTTTATTTTCCTGTTCCCTCTGACTGAAGTTCTTTACTCAACATCCCCCTTTCAAGGCCATGTTCATTTGACATGCCTTCCAGGAAGGCATCCCTGAACTGAAGTTTGGGAAGATGGCACTCCTTTATACTCTCATAACACCCTGTGTCTATGTCTAGCTTGTTGTTTAATATTATATTGAAATGCTCTATATATCTGTTTCTCCCACTAAACTAAATCTCTTCAAGGTCAGTAATTATTTTCTACATTTGTATGCTCTAGCACAATGCCAGTCAGAGAGCAGACAGTTGATTACTGGTTTGTTGAATTGAGTTAGTGATTTCTTACCACTAACGATGATCAAAGACTAAAAATCGTGAAGCTCTCCAAGTGTGATCCCCCAGACCAGAACCTTCAGTGTCACCTGGGAACTTGTTTGAAATGCAAATTCTCCAGTCCGGTGTCAGACTTACTAAATCAAAAACTCTGGGGGTGGGGTCCAGCAATCTGTGTTTTAAGAAACCCTTCAGGTAATTCTGAGACAACCTAAGTTTGAGAATCCCTGGTCTCAGAAGAGTTGTTTGATCTTTGGATGAGGGTGGGGTCTAAATGCCTTTTAAAATGTCTTCTAATGCTGAAATCCCATGATCATATAAAAATTTCTGCAACCTCCATTTCCAAAATAACTTTATTTATTCTTCCTGTATTTAAGTTTGAATCAATTTTAGGAAGGAAAACACCCTGTAGGTGTTTGTTTTCTTGTTTTTGATTAGTTCAGTGGTTTGATAGAATTACTAGGAAGCAGACAGTTCATTGCAGGCACCTTAACTGTAAATACAGGGATTCGATGTTAAATGAGTGTTTCAGAGTGAGATTCAAGGGTCTCCAGGGGCCGTCTCTCATCTAGTGCTCGTGGCTCTTCAGTACAGTTCTAACTTTCAGACTTTATCCCAAATAGCAGCAGTAAACTTTTAAAGCCATGAGACTTAGGCTGAGACAGCTACTTTCTCATTCGCCCATATGAACTTGACACTGCACTAGATTTTCAATATTTTATTTTATGCTGATTCCTTGAAAAACCCACTCTCTTGTGAATGTTAATGTGGCTGCTGTCTGCCTTATGAGTGTTTTCCCACGTATGAAAAAAAATCCAATTTAGTGCCAAGCATTAATCATATTTTATGTTATTTGTACCTGAACATAAAAGATACATCTTAAGAAAATCCATCATGATTACAGTGAAACACAGTCTAAAAGCCAAAGTGTTAATATGAGCAAGGACTTTTTGGCCATAAATTGTGAGATCAAAGGTATTTTATATGGTCTTTCAGAAAGCTACACACTTTCCAAGCACTCTAGCTAATGAACAGTTCTACTGTGGTTTTATGCTATGTGTCTTTACTAGCACCTGACCTCTTGTTACTTTCACACTATCCAGGGTGCCTAGAAACATGACAACAATGAAAGTACCACTTCACCATTCTGTCTTTCTTGCTCTGTTTACCATTAAAAGGGATGAAGAAATACATACTTTGTCTTTATGGTAATCATAGCCAACTTATCTTTTAAAATTTCTTTTATTGTAATTTATAATATCAAATTATATATTTATAACCTCTGTTGCCTATACTTGCTGCCAAGAGGAACTTAGATAATAAACTTTATACATATAAGCACTTTAGCATGTATTGTTGCATGTGTTATTTCTGAGATTATATAGCAAAATAAAGCACACTGTCTTTTATATTCCAAGGACTATATCTTTTAGTTTACCTTAACTAATTTTGCAAAGACATCAGATGAAGACAAAGATGAAGACATCAGAAATACCAAGATAGTAACACCTAGTCCTTGCACTCAAGGAGCTTCTAGCCTTATAACCAAGATGGATATAGAAACAAAAAATAGCACTCAAACCCAAAGTTGTATTAACACATTTAATTTGCATATATTTAGCCTAAAACACATTTTTACTACATTTAATTAATGGTTAGAATCTCCAGCTGATTCACCCTTTTTATAACATGCCTGCTTTTGTAAATGTCTCTGATCTTGCTTATGGTGGCAGGAGATATGGAGGGTCTTTTGGGGTAACGTCCTCATCACTGCTGTGGGAGTTCCTGTTGCTCATTGTAATAGTTTGCTGGGGCTGCCATAACTAAGTGCCACAGACGGGGTGGCTTACACAACAGAAATTAATTTTCTTACAGTTCTGGAAGCAAGAAGTCCAAGATCAAGGTGTTGGCAGGATTGGTGTCTTTTGAGTCCTCTCTCCTTGGCTTGTAAATGACAATCTTCTCCCTGTGTTTTCCCATGGTCTTCCTCCGTGCATGAGTGTGTCCTAATCAACTTTTCTTATAAGCGTGGCGGTCATATTACATTAGCCAACCCCCCCACCTATGGCCCCATTTTAACTTAATTATCTCTTTGAAGAACTTATCTCCAAATATAGTCATATTTTAAGGTTGTAGGGGCTATGACTTCAACATATGAACACAGCACAGCCCGTAGCACTCATGTCCTATCACCTCTGAAGTCTTCTATTACAACATACCAAACTTTCATCATGAACTTCTGTCTTTTCAGCTCTATCACCAATCCCATCAAGATCTCCAGTGTCAAACATTTTGTTTTCCAGAGTCATCATTTCATTATGACTTTACTGATTTTCCATCCACCCATGTCTCTGTAATGAGTTCAACTACTGTATTACCATAGGCTTAACATTAAACCTCCAAGTTTTCAAAGCATCCACCCTATTTATCACATGCTGAGCTATAAATTAACTTGAGGAAATCACCCAAATATGAAAGTTAGTGCCCCTGTGAATTCATGGTTTATTTCCTCAGTGGCTTTGGGTGTGCTGGTTGACAGTCTTTCATCTTTCAGGTTTCTTATCTATACCTTGTCAGAGCACTCCTTAAGCATCCAAACTCCCTTCTATCTCAGGAGATAACTTTGCCTCTTTTTAGAATGAAAAATCATCTGTTGAGCACCTTAACTTTCTTTCTTTACATAAGTTTTTTATTGACATTTACTGTGATTTCTTCCCTCCTAATGAAAAGAGGACTATTCTTTTCCCCTTAAAGCAAATTATTCAATCCCCTCCTATTCTTTTTTTGTTTTTTTAATCCTTGGGAACTTTATCAATTAACAAGGTTTTTAGCCTTTGTTCCTCTTCTGGTTCTTTCACATCAGCATAGAAGAATACCCTAGTAATATACATCTTCAATAGACAAACGCAAAACTTCTCATTCTTTTGTCTTCATTGTCTTTTCATAGCCAAGCTTCTTGCAGCAGCAGTAGTCATCATTTGTTGTCCTCTTTTCCTCACTGTTCAAACACTTTTCCACGTTCTGATTTCTGCCTCCACCATCCCACTGAATTTGATTTTACCAAATTACTATTGACAGCTTTGAGTCTCAAAACAATGGATACTTTTATAGTTCTTTGCCTTAAATGTCTCTCCCAGATTTTTGGTCCAGCTCTTATTTAAACTTTAAGTCTCAGTTTGAGAGCCATGGAAAACTTCTCTTCCTCCTTTGGCTAAAAGAATTTTCACTTTGTTTTGCCAAATACTCTGTGCATATTTTTGTCATTGTATTGCACCTTCTTCAACTTTGTAACCCTTTTGCTTGGAGCCTGGAACAATGCTTGGCAAACTGTAAGCATTAAGTGAAAGAATACTGGTTGACTGAAACGTCTTCCACCTTTTCACTTCAAGTAAGCTTGATTTAAGCATTTAAGAGCACATGAGTATATAAATAAATACATTTATATATATATACATACACACATGCACACACATATATCATACATTATATATCACATATAATTTAAATATGTATTATTTTTTGCCATTTCTGCCATTGAAGAAATATACAGGAAGCATCATGTGTCTAAAATATGCCAAAAAATAGGCTCAACTGGTCATTTTAGATTTCTATATGATTTAATTCTGTGCTTTAAATAACTAAATAATTGTATTTTAAAACAGTTGTATCTATTAACCTCACTGTAGCTTTAAGTGAGAGAAAAATGTGGCAGAGGTAGCAGAATATTGGCAATCTAGATAAGCAGCAGTTTTCCTATTCTCTGTCACAGAGCATTATGAAAATGAGTATGACTAAACAAGCATAAAGGAAGGACTGTGAATATAAAGTTTTTTATCATGAAAGTCAATCCTTATGATTGCTTTTCTTAATGAAATGTTCTGGAAGATAATGAAATATGTACAAATACAAAATGAATGCTCCATTTCAAAGAATGTCTATGGGACTTGTGGGAATAATGTAACAGATAGACATAATTAATATGATAGCTGTTGAATAACTTAAACTTGGGTAAAGCAGATAATTGTACGGGAAAAGTACTAGCACAGTTGTGGTTTATGTTTCAAATGGAGCTTGGAAAAATGGTTGCTGAAGAGCGGAAAGTGAAAGAGAGACTCTGACCATGATTAAATAGATACAAAAGTGAATAAATCCAACTGGCTATCTTTTCTATAAAGTATTTCTTTTAATATTATAAAGAAAGAGCCAAGACATTTTAAGTTCAGTCCTTCTTTATTATGTACTTCCCTAAGTGTGACCTATTTTTCCTATTTCTTAGAAGTACTGTTTTTAATTTATTATGATACCTGTAAATTTTTATTTTGTTAAAATTAATTTGGGTCTTATCTAATATAACTAGAAAATGCAAACATATTTTAAATAATGTTCAATTAATTAAACAAGGAGGCCATTAGACTGAAGTGGCTCTAATGACATGGCATCTACCTCAGCAAAGCAAAATCTAAGACTGTAAAAGGTTATGAAATCAAAACCTAAGGACAACCAATCTCAAATAGCCAATTAGGTGCTAAGCTATCGCCAATTAATAATATCCTTACTTTGCTGCCATCTTTTCTCTATAAAAGTTTTCCCCAGCTCCTGTTTGTTCCTAACCACTACCAGTTTGGCACTGACAAATTAAAATCAATTCTTGCTCAAATAAATTCTGAAAATTTAAGATGTCTCAATTTATCTTTTAACAATAGTAAAGCAGTTTTATGGCTTGTAAAAAGAAACCTAAGACACAACCTAGGCGATGTCATTATTACCTACAAGATCTCTGTGAAATAGGAGAGAGGGAAACTGGGGAGCAGAATAGTTATAGGATTTTCTTGAAGTCAGATAGGATCAGAGTGATGAGCTGATGAAAGGTCATCATTCAGCAGCTCTCAGTAGCATCCAGGCTTCGAAATGAATGTTTAATGGTTATGAATTGGTGGCACAAGCACATTTTAGTCACTTGGATTAAACTTTGTTGTTTCCTTGGTTGTACATTAATCTTGTGGCAGGGTGGCAGTCTCTGACGTGTCCTCTTATTTACTATCCTAGGAGTTGGAGACATTATAAGGTAACTGTATTTGGAGCCCAGCCACTCTTTACTGGGCTGCTTTATGTTTCAACCTGCCTACAGTAAATGTAGTTCTTAAAGTGTGAACTTCTGGATTTCTGAGGAATCCTCCTTATTACAAGCAAAGGACTAAAGTCAACATGAAATTAAAGCTTTAAAAACCACCATAAAATTAGTTCAAATAAATTCATCCCCTGCTCTATTTCTTAGGGACATACGTGTCTTATTTTCCATCCTGCTCTCACCAACCGTAATTTGAATTCAGGGAGAAGTTTAAACATTTAGTTTAAGAAGTGAGAAGGAGATTATGGGCCCAGAATTGCTAAGAAATAAGGCCTCTCTTTTATAACTTTAGAGACCACAATCCTTTAAAATTCCTCATACTTAAACAATAAATCACACTTTAGAATAACAACTTCTCCTTTGAAAGAAGTTTTACAAGAAGGAAATGGTATAATTTCAAGAGGATGGACTGGACATTATATAACTGCATTGTGCCAGTAGTCTCATGGGAATTTAACACCCTACACAGAATCTCTGGGAGGTTGATACCACTATTGTCCCCATAGTGCACTTGGAGCAGCTGAGGCTGAGTGCGATATAGATCTTGTCTAAGGTTTCTTGGCTTATAATTGGCAGAATTGGGATTCAAGCCTAAATTTATTTGCTTTCAAAAATCACATATGCTTTCAATTGCCATGCCATACTGCCTATCAACCTTCAATAAGCTGATTTACACTTTAACTCATTTGATTAGCAACCCAGGTTTACTACTGGGTTAGGCAAAGCAAGTGACTCTCTGAGTTTCAATTTTCTAATCAGAAAAATGTGCAGAGTTGATCCTTAAACAACATGGGTTTGAAGGTGCGTGGGTCCACTTATAGGCAGATTTATTTTCAGTAATAAATACAATACCATACACAGTTGGTTGAATTCACAGATGTGAAACTGGTGGATAAGGAGGAAACTACAGGTATGGAGGAATCTGCATGTAGTGAGGAACCTATGTATACAGAGGACTACAGTAAATTAAATGGGGATTCTCCACTGCATGGATGGTGGGTCTGCCTAAATCCCTCCCCTCCCCCAGTTGTTCAGGGTTCAGCTGTATAATGATACCTAACATAAAGTGTTATTTTTAGAGTTAAAGTTGTCAACAGTCATAAAATAGCTATCCTGGCACAAAGTTCACGCTGAAGAAATGTTAGTTTTCTTCTTCCTCTGCCACTTACCTGTATGATCAGTAACTCACCTCCACTCAAATTTTGTGCAACTCAAAGCAGATAAACAGGTGATACGTCATGACCAGTCTTTATTCCCCCCATTTGAAAGGATCAAAAAATATTTTATTGCTGGTCTTTGTGCAAAGAGATCCTTGGTGTGCCTGAAAAGCATCATGAGCAAAGTGCTGTGGCTTCACAGAGGAAGAAATGAATGAGGTTTTATGCTCAGAGCTAGGAGGCACCAAGGAAATTTGGGCGGTGTCGACTTAAAAAAATGTACAATGCAAGAGTAGCGAGTTGAGTTTTATTGGGGGCAAAATGAGGACTGCATCCCTGGAGACAGCAGTTCAGATAGCTCTGAGAAACTGCTCCAAAGATGTAGGGGGGAAGGTCAGTATATATGTTTGGTGAAGGGGGAGTACATGCAATCGAGCACATTTTTTTTTGCAGAAGATTTCTGTTAGTCACAAGGAGCAGTTGTCACCATGAAGGATTTTAGTGCTTTTCTAGATACGAGGAGATACAAGAATTGGGCTCATAAAATTGGCTCCTCCTGAAATTAACTATCTGAAGACGTGTTCTGCCAGTTTTTGCCAGAGCACAGAGCGCCTCATTTCTGCTCTCCACCTGAGCTCCTTACACGGGGTGTTGAAAGTCAGCAGCTGCAGCAGCACATGATTTAATCCTTGTAGAGGCAGATGGCAAGTGCCAATGGAAAATGCCAATTTGTAGTTGACAGAGGCTTCATGGAGGAGATAGCACTTTCAGCTGAGCCTCCAAGAACAAGCACAGTAAGCAAAATTGAAGAAAGAAACTGTGCTATTTCTGTGACGTGAAATGCAGGGGAACAGCACAGCAAAGGCAAATCGTACCCAGTGGACCAGTGGACCATTGGATCATCTGATCCACTGTGGCATCTTGGGGCAATTCTAAGGTAAGAGGCAGGGAGGAATGTAGTAGGAGATGGTACTCTAATAGCAGGAGAGAGCCTGATGTCTGAGCAAATACAGTGCTTTGAAAATTAGTGTTCCTTGTTTTGTTTAGATTATCCTGAATAGCCAATAAATGATTTTCATCTTAGTTGCTTTTTAGCAACAAGCATGAAACATTTTGGCCTTGATCTTGTCAATTACTAAGATTTATTTCATTAAATGCAACAATGCCTAAATTTATTATATAATATCAACGGGCTGAAAGACATTGTGTGTTGAAGGATAATCAATTTGCTTTTTTTTTTTTTTAAACCTGGCTATATAAGGGTTTATGGAGGTCACGTGATTTTTGAAACTAACAGATTCAATACTATTTGTGTTTATCCTACTAACTTTCAAAGTTTGGGGAAGTCAGCTTAAAGTACAGCATAAAGAGAAATCTTAGAAGAGATATGGTAAAATTTCACATTTCATACCACTTTAAAACTGTTTAGTTCAACTAATTTATCAAAGCCTCTAAAAAAAGACTTGCTGACACTGAGAAATGCTTTTCAATCATTTAACTGTCAAAATTCATGAAACTATATGTGAATCCAATATTTAAAAACCCTTTTTAACTTTAAGAAATGCTGGTATACCTTCTCAAAAGGTTTCCTGAGTGAAATTAGAACCACAGGGTTCTGAAGATTATGAAGGCACATATTTGAACTAAACCTTAAAGGGAGAGAAAGAAAAGTAAGATTAATTTCATTTCTGTAGAACGAATACTATGTTATATAACTAATTAAAATAGCCCATAGATACTGCATTTCACTGAGATCAAATATTTATATATTTTATATACATATTTAGTGAATTTCATTTAAAATGAAAACTACTTTGAGCTTCAAATGTAATTTTTCCCCTTTGCTAAAATAAAGGCAAACTCTGAAGTTTCTTTTTGTTCTGTAAGCACTTGTAGCTTCGGATATTTAGAGGGTGTTCTTGGGGTTCAGTCTCTTTTGTCAGAGATATTTGAAATCATACAAGTGATTGTCAATTCAAGTACCCAAATTCCATCTCGCTTTCTTACAGTGAATTTTCCAAGCCACACAATAATCTATTGTATGCAGCTTTGTGCTGCAGTGCTTCATCTTTTAATCATCAAGTTTACGCTGGTAATTTCATTTCGTGGGTTCCTGCTTGCTGCTCTATTTTCTGTTCATTGTCCTGGTACTAACAGAACCGTTGAGTGTTTATTAAATGTCTGATGAAGTGCGTTGGAGTGATTATGAATTTATGTTCCCTTCACAGGCACATCATCTATTTATAAAATTTCTGGTATTAGTTTGCCTCTGTATGTATATATATATAATATACATCCATATTATATATATATCATACAGTCTTACTTTTTTCCTGCCTTTCTCCATATACCCATTCCATTCAACCTCCTCTCATAATCAATTAGACTATTTTATCTGTGTTACAGTGAAGAGATGAAAAAAAAATGACTGAAGATTAGAAAAAGTCAAGCCATGAGAATATAAACTATGCCCAGCACATATAATCTAACATTCCCATAGCCTAAGTCGTTCCTTATTTGTAGAACAAACCATAGCCTAGTAAAGATATTTAAAGATAATGAAAAGCCTAGAAAAATGTTTGGAAGGATGTACACCAAACTCTTATTATATTGGTTACGTATGAGGAATAGCAGTGGAGACAGAGGAAGGGAAATTCTTTTTTTTTTTTAATTAATTTATTTTTGGCTGCATTGGGTCTTCGTTGTTGCGCATGCGGGCTTTCTCTAGTTGCAGTGAGCAGGGGCTACTCTTCGTTGCGGTGCACGGGCTTCTCATTGCAGTGGCTTCTATTGTTGCAGAGCATGGGCTCTATGCATGCAGGCTTCAGTATGGCACGCAGGCTCAGTAGTTGTGGCTCGCAGGCTCAATAGTTGTGGCACACAGGCTTAGTTGCTCCGCGGCATGTGGGATCTTCCCGGACTAGGGCTTGAACCCGTGTCCCCTGCATTGGCAGGCGGATTCTTAACCACTGTGCCACCAGGGTAGTCCCTGGGAAATTCTTTTATTTATTTTTATTTCCAATGTTCACAAGGTACTTTTGGAATGTAAAAAAAAAGTATCATAATGTGTTATGGGTTAATATTTCCAGAAGTATAAATGCTAAGAATTATATATAGACCAGCAGTATACCACACCCACATACTAGGTCAAAGTAGTCAGAGTACATGCAGAATGGATTGAGTAAAGGAAAAGTGTATAATAATAATTATTATAAATATCTAACATTTATTGAAAATCTATTATATGCTAATAACTCTTGTAGGTGCTGCACATTTATTATCCCATTTAATCCTCACACCAATCCTATAAAGTAGAGATAATTATTATCCTCTTTCAAAGATGAAGAAATTGCTGCAGAGGGAAGTTTATTTTCTTACTAAGTTGAAACAGCCAACAAGTGGTGGTTCAGACTTTGAACTCAGGTGTTTAGATTCCAGAACACATACTCCTAATTACCACTCTATTCTCTGGTTGTGATTGGTTGGCCAGAACTATCCTCCTTGTCTTTAGTCTTGGTCGTTGGAAGTTTCTTTAAGATGATTTCACTTTTGTGCCTTAATTCTTTGAGTATAACTCAATTTTGCTTCCACTGAAGATTTTTCCACATCTAAGCATAGAGTTCATGAAAGGTTCACGTCTAGACATCTGTTCTTATTCTAGAGACCACATGTATAGGAACCTAGGTTGAATTTGTAGTTATACAAGCAGCTATCTTGGAAGTTAGCTATTAAAATAAATTCCTAATATTTTTATCCTAAAAGTAGAGTTCTTAGAAAACATTACTATTTGAGGATAGTCCTATTTGGATAGGTTCTGGCATTGCATTTTTAATTCAATGTTATATAACTTCCAATCTTAAAAGGATCTCCAATGACCATCAACAACTTACATTTGGTAATCTGTTACAAAGGAATACAGTGGAATACATTTTTGCTTTGAAAGCCCTTGGGAAAATCAGTCAACTCTATGCAACTCAATAAAAATTAATTTTTAATTTAATATCAGAGTTGTAATCTGTAAATGTCTATAAAAAGAACTGGAGGAATGAGAGAGAACTTGAAAAATTAAGATAATTACAATTTTGAGGCTATATTCAACTCCCCCTAGAATACACTTTTGGGCATATTTCTGGACTAGACTGTAATGGTTCATTTATTGATTTTAATTACATAGCATGATACTTAGAATTTATGATTGGAAGTAAAATACTAATTGGATACATTTACCTTTAAAAATGGCTAAACATATAATTTTAACTGTTTGTAAATTAAATTTAAATTAAAGCCTCTGAAAATGGGTGGGTAAAATGGGAATCCTACAAATAGATAAATGCATGGACTTCAGTGTGTGTTAATTACTTACTCAGGTCAGTGGGCATCAAAATATTATACAGCCTTTGTAGTTATGTGTAGTAAAAACTTTAAAAAGGATCTATTAAAAAAAAGGAATATATTGAGTCAGTGGGTCCTTAAAGAGACAAAATTTTTTAAAAAAGTAATGACTGTGACTTATACCTGAAATGAATGGTTCATAGAAGGCTTAAGACCATGTCTTCCTTTTATAGTACTTCACATTTTGGGGAAGACTGTCAGTTACAGTTGCTACCAGGGGCCATTAATGTAGTGTGTTTTTAGTGTTGTGTTTATCCAGCTGTGTAAAAGCGGTGTAGGGATAATCAAAGACTCATACTAAAGGGAAACTTAAGTATCACATTAACTAATTAACTACTTAAATAATTAATGCAACAGATGAGTCATGATTAGATTAAATGGGCATCTGAACAAGAGTGTTTATTGTTAATAATGAAATTAGCCATGTTCTCCATCCTGAACATTCATGATGTAAAAATCAGTTTATGTTACCCCAGAGCAGTTTGCTTCGGCAAAGAATCTAGTCTGGGCCTTTTTGTTTTCAGTGGGCATTTGCTTTTTAAATATCATAGCATTTACAGCAGGGAGTGCTTCCTGGTGTAATATATGGAGAAAGTAGTAGATGAGGGCAGGATTAATGGCTAGAAATAATTAAAATGACACTACAAAGCTCTGTCTTTTCAGGGAGAAAACTCCAATTAAGCCACATCTCCTTTCCATTATCACTCTACTGTCATTTAAAGTCTGATGTATTTTGTCAGTTTTAAAAAGACGAAGCTTTTAGTCTATCATATACTCAAGAATTTACATTTTGGCAGGATTATAAAGGGCTCTGTAATTTTAATTTTATATGCCTATAAAAGACTCCACTCAGATCTTCCTTTTCCCACTTTGCAACTACTCTCATTGTTACCGAATCAAAAAATATCTTTTATTGTCACAGCAATGTGATGCTTGTTAATGTTTAACATTACGTTTACATGCAATTATGTAAGAAAGAAAAATTCAGAATAGTTAAGCAAAGGGTACATAGCATACTAATAAGAATTCTTACTTATATACCCTTTGTAGGCATCACAGTTTTGTTTGGGTCAAGTGTGAGGCAGAATTGCCTTTAGTCTGTACTTTTCAAGGCAATGGAAACCTAGAAGGACAGATACTTATTATTAGGGGTTGGTATATTTGTTTAATATTTATCTGCGGTAATGATAGAATCATTTTTAGGAGAATATGGATAGTAGGGTAAAATATAAAGAGAGAGAGAGAGTTCTTTTAAAGTTATACATAGATTTAACCTACTAAATTGCAGAACATTGGTAGTAGAGAAGCAGCATGGCATGCTGGAAAGAGGTATGTTCTGGAAGCCATCAGTCCTGAGTTTGATTCTCCAGCTCTATAGCTTACTAAATTGGAAACATTTGTCAAATTATATATTCTCTCTGAGTATCAGTTCCCTCATCTTTTATATGAGGATAATAATTTTGAGTCAGAGATTTTTGTGAAAAGCAGACAATGCTTGGAAAGCACCAAGCATGACAGGGAACAGATACCAGCTCTTTGGTAACTGGTAATCATTGTTGGGGTTATGGTTGTCATTCTGTTGTTCTACATGCTGAGTTATTACCAGTCCCCGACAGATACCCTTATTGTTCCTTCCCCTTATTCCTGGAAGGAACAGCATTGTGGGTTCTCACAAAAACATTTGTACTGATCTTCATATCAAAAATTTTAGCTAATCACTAAGAAATCCTTTGGAAGGACAGAGCATTATAAAACCAAAGGTAAATGAATATTCATATTTATAGTCTCTTGTCCATTGAAATTTTTCTCTCCCCAAGTCTTTGGTGTAGATAATAAAAAAAATTCACTATGGAAGACAAAAGAGAGTAGTATACAGATTCTATTCTTCATTCTGTTTTAAAGAGAATTGTAGCAGAAGTGAAATCTATGAATATATTGCCTTAATATTTGAAAATGATCTATTTAATCCTCATGATAAAAAAATAGGTACTAATGTTTGAAACTACTTATAAGTGTGGTCTCTTTGTTGTTGTTTGTTTTACTATTATTGCTTCACAGATAAAACCTTTGTACCTGAAAGTTGATCACAGGATATTCTTATATTTTTGGCATATCACAAATGTTCAATATTAGTGTGCCCTTTGATAAATATTATAAATGATCCTCTTGCTACAGAATATTCATTCATTTATTCCTATTAGCACACAAACCCCTAACTCAAAAATAAACCTTCCCTTGAACCCATGTTTTCTTCCAGCCATGCTGCTTGTCTCTGGGCCTCTTTATAGAAAAATTCCTCAGAAAAATTGGCCAATAATCAATGGCTCTGCTCTGCTTTCTCTCCTTCTGTTCTTTCCCAAACCTTATATAGTTATGTTTTCACCCTACATTTCCATCAAAATACCTCGTATAAATATCACCAATGACCTCCATGTTACCAAATTAAATGATAATTTCTTAATCTTACTTTACTTGACCTGTAAGCTTTAGTCAAGACAGTGATCACTCCTACTTAGAACACTTCCTTTATTTAGCTTTCAGGGTTTCACGCTCTCTTTATATTTATTTCACCAGTCATGTCTTTTCAGTCTCTTTCACTAGTTTCTCCACATCTTCCCAAATGAGGGCTCAGTCCCTGGACTTCATCTCTTTTCTGTTTCCCCTCCTTTCCTAGGTGGTCTCGTATAGGATTGCTGATGACTCACTAATGAATGTCTATATCCTGAATTCCCCACCAAACTGCAGATTTGTTTATACAACTACTTACTTGATGTCATTACTTGAATGACTGTTAAGTACCCCGCTTTACTTTCTATGCCTTTCTCATGCTTCCACCTTCTTTTGCAGCAGTCCTCATTTCAATAATGGGAATTCCATCCATCTAGTTACTCAGACCAAAAAACTTGGAGACACCTTTGATTTTCATCTCTCACATCCCATCTGTCAGTAAGTGCTGTTGGTCCTATCTTCAAAATACCTCTGACCACTGAAACTGACCACTCCTTGCTACGTGGAGTCACCATCAGCTCTCATCATGTATATGGCAATAACCTAACAGGTTTCCTGGTTTCTACTGCTGATGCTGTGCTCTTCTCATACCAGATAGGTCCCCATTTTATGCTTTCCTCAAGCTGTCTTTTGGCTTTTTATTTCATGTGGTGAAGTATCTAAAGGTCTTACAATGCCTCCGAAGCCTGAAATGATCTGCCTTTCCCTGTTATCTCTCTGACCTCCTTTCTTTTCCCTTCCTTACTCTGTCCCAGTCTCACTAGCTCTCTTGCTGTTCCTCAAATAAGGCATGCAGCCAAGCTGTTCACTACCCGAGGGCCATACCGTGTGCTCTTCCCGTTGCCTGCAGCTCCTTTTCCTCAGAATTCACCCTGCTCACTCCCTTATCTCTTTCAGGTCTCTGTTCAAATGTTATCTTCTCTCTGAAGCTTTCCTTGACATCCTGTCAGAAAATATCACACCTCAATTTGGCACATCTTATTCCTCTTATTCTAATTTCTTTTTTCTCCAGGCCACTTATGACCATCTGATAAGTGTTGCTTATTTTAAAAAATTCTGCCTACTCCATTATGATATGAGTTCTTGGAGAATTTGGGCTTTATTACTGAATCCCAGTGTCTAGAACAGAGCTTGTAAGTAGTAGGCACTCAACAAATGTTTCTTGAGCGAATAAATGGTTAAATAAAGAAACATATATTGCTATAATCACTTATAAGAGAGGAGCTAATCCAAACTTAGGGGCTCTGGAGAGATTTTGTAAAAAGAAGTGACTTCTAAGCCTAGACCTAAAGGATGAGTAGGCGTTAACCAGCTGAAGAAGAAGAAAAAGAGTGCTCAAGATGGAAGAAAATGAGTATGTTAGAAAGAATGGTGTGTTTGAGGAATTGAAGCAGTTTATTCCAACTGGAGTGTGATTTGTATTTGGAACAGGGAGTGGGGATGGGTGAGTGGCCATAGATGTGTTTGAAGACATAAGTACAGAGCAGCTCACCATGAGGAATTTATATGCAATGCTAATGCTTTGGAATTTTATCTGAGGGAAATAGTTGCCCTGGGATTAAATCAGGGTTTTAGGGAGAGAAGTGACATGCATTTTAGAAAGATTACACCAGCTGCCACATATAAAATTGTTATGAGAGAGAGAAGCCCAGGAGGGAAGACTAGGCAAGAGGCTGCTATAGAAATCTGGGTGAGAAGTTATGGCTCCTGACATGGGAAGTGGCAGTGGAACTGGAGAGCAGTGGGTAGAGTCTGAGATGTTCATGAGCTTGTAACTGATTGCATGTGAGGGTGAAGAAAATGGAGGAATCAAGAATGTTTTATAATATCTAAACTGTGTGCTGATACTTGAACAGATAGACTTGTAGAATTCCCAATCTATGCACATCTGAATTTCCAGTAAATTCCTGAGATAACTGTAAAATATGTTCTTGCATATTTTCCTATGCATATTTTCCTCTTACAAAGTTTATAAAACTGTGGAGGAATATTTGCTTATAGAGAGTCGATGAACTATGATTTGTTTGGAAAAAACCCACCAAAATTTACTAAGCACTTAATTGGTGCAAAGTGTCCTGCTATTGGACTACAAAAAAGTATAAGAAATAATATTTTTTCTTAATGAGTTTAAATGATAAACATAGTTGTCTATTTGAGCACTTGTATTTAAATATTTCAGTGTTTCAGAATATAAAGTGGATCTCGAAAGTCTAATCGTCATTCTGATTTGGCTCAATAGTGTGTTTCTGCAATTTGAAAATAGCCCAACAATAAGGCAGGTACCATTTACTGAGATCTGTTGTCAAGCATTGTGTTAAGTACTTCACATGTGTATTATTTCATTCAATCTGAATGACAATCCTATGGGGGTCGGTACTGTTATTATTCCTATTGTATATGCTTGAAGGAACTGAGGGTCTGAGAGGCTAGATAACTTGCCTAACCCAGTAAGTAAATGGTAGAGCCAGACTAGAATTTCCAATGTTCTGTGACTCCAAATCCTGTGCTTTTCCATTGAGCCTACTGCCTATCTATGCAGTTTCTAGGCTTATTAGAAGCCTGGAAGTAATATGGATTTGCTGACAGCTCGTAAAAAAAAGTCTAGAACTTTGCACTCAGCCATCAGTTTTTGTAATAAGTGCACTTCTAATGTTTGTAATTATAACTCATCTCACAATAATACTCAATAATGTTTTTTATTGAATTTTGTGCCCTTCACAGATATATGCATTCGTATCAAGTTCCTCAATTACTGCATAGCTAAGCAATACTTATTTCATTCCTTTAATCTGACAAATGCGTAATGTGAAAATTAGCAATAGTGTGGGACCCTTAACTTTCAGTGTTCCCTGTGTTAATTTTTTTAAGTTTCCAACTCTCACATTTTTATCGCATTTAATATGCATCGTAAAAGTGCCTCTTTGGCAAGTTCATTACATTATGCTCTTTGATTGCAGTTAGAGCCTTTGGAATTGCTGTTAGGCATAGTGGAAATAATTAACAGCTTAGGTCTAGGCTGATTTTAGAACAAATCACTGCAGTCAGTCATTTTGTCAAATAACTTAATTACTGTTAATCATTGTAATAATATGATACTCTATAGCAATGTAGTTGGTGGATAACAACTGTTTATCCACCAGCACATATTTCCTTTTCTCTGGGAAAGAATAAATTAATGTCTTCTACAGTTCAAAGCTGATAAAGATAAGCTTTTGATGTATCTATAATTTTAAAAAGAACCATATAGTAACTTTGCTGGAAAACGTTAAAGGAAATTGTTGAAATTCATTTGTGGCAATTCCAAATTGCTGGATAATATTCAAGAACTTAAGTAACGAATAGCCTATGTAATAAAAGTACTTGAGGTTTATTTATATTCATTCATTCAAATATTTCTTTGGAAAAATGAAGCAGTTAATAAATTTAAACAAAGGGAAATTGGAGACATGTCTCCCAGACAAACAATCAATCAAAATAGCAATTGAAAAAAATACAAAAATAAGTCAATTTGTTGTGTTTGGGGTAAGAAAAGGTAAAGGATTACTTGTGTAGCAATACATAATTATGGGTGAAGTGTGAAGGCTCTCAACAATGAGGACATTAGACGCATGTGGAGATATGGGACTGAGCAGTAGTTTATGGGATCATGTCTCCCACCTCTACTTCCTGCATGTGAGTTCACCTGTGAGATATAGGTGTATAAACAAATCTCTCTCTTTAGCTGACAGAAATTAAGCCTGCTAATAGTAATGTTGCATATAAAGTCTTTGTGTAGTGTTTTTTATATTTTCTAAAAGCCCCATCAGAAGTTAGATGTCTATCACAGTTACTAGCAAATACTGTGCATACATACATAATGAACCAATATCATTATTCTATTGGAAAACTCTAAATATTAACTGTTTTAATACCTTTAAACTTGCCTGACTATTTGGCTTGGCACAAAGTAGGCTTTTACTGTTTTTTTTAACAACTTTATTGAGGTATAATTGATGTTCAATAAACTGCACATTTTTAATTACATAATTTGATAAGTTTTGACATATATATACAACTCTGAAACCAAAATGGCAATCAAGATAATGAATATATCTATCACCTGAAAAGTTTCTTTGTGTCCATTTGTAATTCATTCCTTCTTCCATGCCTGTCTTCAGGCAACCGCATATTTCCTTTAGGTCATTATAAATTAGTTTTTTAAAAATCATTTTATATATATGAAATCATACAGTATATACTCTTTTTGTTTGGCTCTTTTCACTAATTGTAATTATTTTGAGGTTTATACATATTACATCAACAATTCATTTCTTTTTATTGTTAGACAGTGTTTCATTGTATGCATATATACCACAATATGTCTATCCACTCTCCTGCTAATGAACATTTGATTTGTTGCCAGTTTTTGGCTATTCCAATAAAGCTGGTATAAACATTCACACATAAGTCTTTGTGTGGACTTCTTTTTTCATGTCTCTGCAGCAAATGCTGAGATGTGGAATGGCTAGGCAAATATTTAATGTTTTAAGAAACTTAAAAAGACTTTCCAAAGTAGTTGGCATTTCAGTTCAGGCTGCTATAAGAAAGTACTATAGACTGGGTGATTTATAAACAACAGACATTTATTTCTCACAGTTTTGGAGATTAGTCCAAGATTAGGGTGCCAGCATAGTTTGGTTTTGGTGACAGCCCTCTTCTGGGTTGCGGACTGACTATTCCTCCTTTATCTTCACATGTTGGAATGAGCAGGAGAGAGCTCTCTGGGGTCCCTTTTATAAGAGCATTAATCCTATTCATGAGGCTTCCATTCTCATGACCTAATCATTCCCCAAAGTCCTTACCTCCTAATACCATCAAATTAGGGGTTAGGATTTCACCATATGAATTTTGGTGGGAAACAGACATTCAGTCCATAAGCATAATTGTACAATTTTAAATTCTCCCCACTAGTATATGAAGGTTCTAGTTGTTCCACATCTTCTCCCAAACTTGTTATAGTCACTCTTTCTAATTTTAGAGTTTCTAGTGTCCATAATTGTAGTTCATTAGATATCCACTTGGTCCAGTACCATTTGTTGAAAAACTTTCCGTTCCCCATTGAAGTGCATTGACACGTTTATTAAATATCATTTGAACATAGATTTGTGGGACTGTTTCTGAACCCTCTGTTCTCCATTGACATATATATGTACCTCTTCGCCAGTACCCAAATGAATTGATTACTATGTTTTTATAGTGAGTCATGAAATCAGGAAGGGCAAATCCTCAAGCTTTGTTCTTTCTTAAAATAATTTTAGATCCCTTGCATTTCCATGAAAGTTTTAGAACCAGTTCATCATTTTCTAGACACACACACACACACACACGCAAAATACTGCTAAGTTCACTAATATTTTCTTCTACAATATCTAATCTGCTATTAATCCTATCAAGCATATATTTACTCTCATATTTTAGTTTTTATCTCATCTCACTTATCTCATGGTAGTTTTGGTCTTAAGTTCAATTTGGCATTTTTTTCAAAATACCTTTAAGGTTTCACTTTCATGTTCACCCTTTCTTCTAGCTTTTTGAACATATGGGATGCAGTTATAATATTCATTTTAGTGTTCTTGTCTGCTAATTCTTATCTGTGTCAGTTCTGAGTCTGTTTTGGTTGATTGATTTTTCTTGTCATTATGTGCAGTATTTTCTCACATCTTTTCATGCCTGCTAATTTTTGAATGGGTGCCAGACATTGTGATTTTTTTTTTTTTACTTTGTTGGGTGCTTGAAAATTTTATATCCTTATAAATACAGCTGAACTTGTTCTGGAATGTGGTTAAATTATTTGGAAACAATTTGATCGTTTCACATCTTGCCTTTAATATTTATTTGGCAGTACCAGAGTAGCATTTAGTCTAGAGATAATTATTTTCCACATCTGAGGCAAGACTGTTCTGAATCCTCTACCCAATGCCCCAGTATGGCTCTTGGTAACAGGTATTATTCTCAGTCCTGTGTGAGTGCCTGTTCTCATTCTCTCTAACATTTCTGTTATTTTTTTCCTCAGTCTATGGTAGTTTCATCATATACATCAGTTGATCATATTCTGCTTAGTACTGAATAGAATCTTCATGCAAATCTTCAGAGTTTTCTCTCTGAATACCTCTTCTCTTTGGTACTTTGCCCCGTGAAATTTAGTGTCTTGATCTTGCTGGTCTATCAGACATGCCTCCTCATCTCAGGGACTGTTGTGGGTTTGCCCCAGATTCCCTTCCTGTGCTGAGCTTGGAAACTCTCCCAAGGCAATCCGTTGGGACAATCACAGACTCTTGTTTCACATCTTTTCTTCATAGCCTGATGTCCAATGTCTTTAAAACATTTGTTTCATATAGTTTGTTCAGGTTTTTATCTTTTTTTAGGTGAGACTATAAATCTGGTCCCTGTTACTTTATCTTGGGCAGATTGGAAGTCACAGATTCACTGAAAAAAAATCATAGGTATCATGTTCTTAAATAGATTTTGAGATCATATATAATGTTGTCTTTTAGTAGAGCAGAAGTTATGTGTTCTAACTAGTAAAATACTTATGATTATATTTCTAAGCAGAAATATTATTGCTCACTTAGGAAGAGATCTATATGACAAACAGTGTAAAAGAGTTAGATTATTTATTGTGGTTATTATTGTTTATTGCAACTGGTTTCTCCTCTCCCACCGCCATCTCTCTATATCTGTACTTTAGCCACAATTGTTTGCTTTCTTAAATGATAATTTTGATGTGAACAAGATTCTTTTGCAGATTGAAGTTCATGTATCACTCAAAAGCACAAATTTATTATTTCTATGTATAGAAAAAGCCTCAAAATTAGCAAGCATGTTAGGCATGGTATTCCTATGATAATTATTGATAATACGTGGCATAATTCTAAACTTAACTCCAAGCTGGTAACATTGTGCAAGAACATAGAACTAAGTTAATTTTTGCAGTATTCAACAGGAATCTTTTTGTGCTGAAAATTGATAATGGAACATATCATGGGTGTGGTAATTAACACTATAAACTTTATGCACTCCTGATGCTCAAGACATAGACATTTTAGCACCATTGCCAATGAATTAGCTGTTGAATATGGCACACATGATTTATTTATGTTGTAGTCAAGAGAGTCTTTGTAGAAATGAACTTGTACATGTCATCTTAGAGTACATCCTTGCCTCAGCTTACAATGAAGATTTTTTTAAAAATTTAATTTATTTATTTATTTATTTATGGCTGTGTTGACTCTTCGTTTCTGTGCGAGGGCTTTCTCTAGTTGCGGCAAGTGGGGGCCACTCCTCATCGCGGTGCGCAGGCCTCTGACTATCGCGGCCTTTCTTCTTGCAGAGCACAGGCTCCAGACGCGCAGGCTCAGTAATTGTGGCTCACGGGGCTAGTTGCTCCGCGGCATATGGGATCTTCCCAGACCAGGGCTCGAACCCGTGTCCCCTGCATTGGCAGGCAGATTCTCAACCACTGCGCCACCAGGGAAGCCCCTACAATGAAGATTAAAAGAAAGACTTGGCCTTTTAGATGTATGTAAAAATCCCATCTCAGTAAGTTCAACATTTCTCTGAAAAAGTGTTCAGAAATAGCCATTCAAAACATATAAAGCTTGTCAACACAAGTTCATCAATTGTAACAAATGTACCATACCATTGTACCAAAGGCTCTTGGTAGTGGGGGAGGTTGTGTGAGTGTGTGGGGGGGTGTTTGGAAACTGTTTTTTGCTGTGAGCCTAAAAGTTCTCTATCAAATAAAGCTTATTAATTTAAAAATTAATTTAATTTAAAAAAGAGCACAGTGCAATTTACTTATTCCTAATGAAACAGTCATTGGGAAAATCATTTGTTAACAGAGTTTTGCTCCCTCTTCCATGCCGCCAGTTACAAGAAATAAAATAATAACTTGTGCTACATTTGAGAATTTTGAAAGTTAAGAATAGAGTCCCAAAAATGTTCCCTGATATTTAACTTATGAAAATGAACCACACTGTTCAGTTGGTCTGTTTTAATTTATATCACTGGGATAAAGGAAGACATGTGAATATAAGTTATTGAACTGCAGTAAAATGTGATACTGAAATTGAAGCACTTACACATTTCTCAAGAGAAGTTACCCTAAATGTTAAAACTATTATGCAAATAATATACTCAAGTTTAGAAGTATATGTGTAAACAGACATAGTTTATTGTTATGAAACTGAGTCAAGTTAAATATTATGCCATTTAGAGGAGTTAAGAATGAATTGTGTGCCTTGTATCACACTGGGAAATATAAGACTAGACAGCACCATGTTAGCACAAAAAATTCATAGATATTCTTTTTCAAATATATAGGCAACAATAACAAATAACCAAAAATGATTGATAATTTTTACACTTTCCAACATTTAGTTTTTAAATTTAGATTTAACAATATGATCTAAGATTTTATATATATTATATATTGTTTTATGTGCTAAAACTATATTTTCGATGGTGTGCTACAGTCAAGTCATACTGTCTCTTGAGGGCGGGTGTTTAACTATTCAGGATTTTTTTAAAAATGTGGTAAGAACACTTAACATGATATCTACCCTCTTAAATTTCTAAGTGCATAAGAGTGTATTATTAACTACAGGCAGAATGTTGTACAGCAGATCTCTAGAACTTATTCATCTTGCATTTCTGAAACTTTATACCTGTTGAATAGCAACCCCCATTTCCATCTCCTCCCAGCGCTGGCAACTACCGTTCTACTCCCTGTTTCTATGAGTTTGTCTATTTTAGATACCTCATATAAGTGGAAATGTGCAGTATTTGTCCTGTGACTGGCTTATTTCACTTAGCATAATGTCTTATACTGGTTGCTAAATTATTGGTAACTTGTAATTGTCAATGGTAAGATTATTTACACCATAGGAATTGGAAAACACTAAAAGTCAGGTGGGGTTTTTTTGTTTTTTTTTTCCCCCAAAGAGCTAGTTTACCAGCACATACCTAAATACTTTGCTAAAAATATTTCTGATGGTAGATTTTTTCTTACATCTTGCCAGGATCAGTCATCTATATTACTTGGTTAGGTCACTGTAGGCATTTGTGGTTCTGATCTCAGACAGGGGTATAGGGTGAGGAAAGACACAAATATTTTACTAGGCAAGGCAGAAAGAGCCCCATGACCAGTACTCCCAACAGATGGGTGACCATGGAGATTTGCTTCAGGTGTATGGATTGCTGCCTGGTGTATTGCATCCTGGACAACCACTGGAACATGTGTTGCATGCAGAATCATGGCAGGCTCTCAATATATACTCAGAACTTCTGGAGTTTAAAAGAGCCTTGAAGAGTAAAAGTTCAAGATGTTGATGGGCAGGCAGACATCAAGGAAATACCTCACATATGGAAACTCTGGAGCCAATTCCTGAGCAGGTGGATTCAACTTCCTAAGGGGAAAAAGATAATGAAGGCTGAGTTTGCTTATTTCATTTTCCTCTAGGCACACCTGCAATGCTTATTTTTGGCCACACATGCATCTATCTTTGGAAACATCTGCACATCTGCATCAATTTTATGCAGAACATTTGTTGCTCTCCACAGATGGAGGTTTGAAGATGTGTAGCTTACACCATTTAAGAGAAAAACAATCTCATAAAAACTCAAATGAAATGTTCCAACTCCTATGGCCGGTGCTGAGATGGAGAAATCTGAGAAGAGAAAAAACCCCTGAGACATTGATTGTAGGGAAAAGCCTAGGGCAGGAAAACATGTGGATCAGGGGTTTCTGGACTCCACAGGAAGAGGAGGTCATGGTAGCAGGAGGTTGTTCCAGAAATATCCTTCTAGTGTAATTAGTCATTCTGGTGAGCAGTTCCTATTCTCTTAGAATACATGTATAGAAAGAAACCATGTCGTGGATCACCAAAGTATGGTTTACCATGAAGCCAGTGAAGCTTAAGCTTACATGGTCCTTGGCGATGCCCTTAGCAATGTATTCAAGATGGTCATATACTTTTGTAAAGTTTGAAATAGCAGACTATTTTAATTGCACTCAATTGAGATCACTATCCCTTTCTTCTGCAACTTCTCTTCCATTATACTTCCTGTCCTTTCAGGTGGCAGTATGTCCCTGGACGTTCATGTAGCCCTTCTAAGAAATTGAGTTGGAAATATGTTACTTTAACTACAATTTGAAAATATGTTTTAGAATATTTTAATATAACAGAAAGAAATTTAACTTGATTATCAATAATTTCCAAGGTTTATTTATTAGGCCAAAATTTATGCTGAATATTTTTTGCCCAACAGTCTTTCAACTATAAGGTAAATACTCAATGGTAATTTTCAACAGGTAAATTCAATGAGTAATAAAATAATATATTGAAAATATTATCTGAGTAGCAAACTAACTAACTAACTCCCAGGTAAATGCCTGGATCTCTTGAGTGAGTGCTTTGATAAGGCTGTCTAGGTATAGGGCTTCCTGATCTTGTGAGAGGGCTAAGTGTTGGCAGAGGACTAAATTTCTCTATATGAGATATTTGAAATTATGAGGGTAAGAGAAGCATATTTAAAGTCTAGTTTGGTTTGATTAATTGAAGGAAAAAAGAGAAGATAATATGTTGGAACTGAATATTCAAGGAAACCTTTACAAAGTCTAGCAACTCAGAATATATAAAGGAAAAGATAGATATATGTGACTATATACATTGTATAATTTTTTGGCATGCCAAAGATATTGTAAACAACATCAAAATTAAGAAATATATTGGGAAATACATTTGCATAATATATGAGAGGTGAATGGACAATATCAATAAACTACAAACTGTTCCTACAAAAGAGTAAAAAAAAATGGGGTAAATAATCCCATGGAAAGATGAGCAATGACTATGAAAACAACTTATAGAAAAGACAATGACTGGCAAACTCAGTCTTACTGCAATTAGGAAAACAATTAAAGTAGCGGTGAGCTCTCATTTCACCTCCATCAGATTGGCAGATAGTTAAATTAGTGATTATTCCTTCTGCTGGCATGGATGCTGGAAAAAAGTGTACATTCATATCATTGTAGTAGAAATATGGGTTATTATAGGCTTTTAAGTAAACAATCTGGCAGGAGCTGTAAAATTTAAATATACACATAAACTTTGACCCAGATCGAAGCTATTCTAAGTAAATTATAACACTAGCATATAAGGACTTATGGATATGTGTCTAGTGCTATACAGTTGGTAATGGCAACAAGTTGAAAATGAAATTAATGCCAATTAAGGAGTAGAATGATTGAATAAACTGTGGTACATCCATTGCCCAAAATGTTGTGCATGCATTATAACATAGAGTAGGTTAGAGCTTTACCTGTTGACCAGCATATATTTCCTTGATGTAATGTCGCGTAAGAAATGCAAGTTGCAGAAATGTATATAAAATACAATCAGATCACATTAAAAATAAACAATGTCAAAAAGCCCCTTGATCCTATTATAGATGCATAGAAAAATATGGAAATAAATACATAAGGTTATTTACACTGGTTATCTGATGTGTGTTGGTCAAGCAAAGAAAAAAAGGAAGGGTCCAAAAATGAGACTGTAAGAAACAGGAAGTGCCCAGATTTAAAAAAAGCACATGAGGGCTTCCCTGGTGGCGCAGTGGTTGAGAGTCCGCCTGCTGATGCAGGGGACACGGGTTCGTGCCCCGGTCCAGGAAGATCCCACATGCCGTGGAGCGGCTGGGCCCGTGAGCCATGGCCGTTAAGCCTGCGCGTCCGGAGCCTGTGCTCCGCAATGGGAGAGGCCACAACAGTGAGAGGCCCACGTACCGCAAAAAAAAAAAAAAAAAAAAAAAAGCACATGACATGATTGAATTTATGCAGAAGTATAACTATATGTTTGTAAATGTGTATGTACATATGAGGAAGGGAGAGATATTTTAATTTATGGTCATTGTTATGGAGTAAATTGTATCTCCCCCAAATTCATATGTCAAAGCCCTAACTCCTAATGTGACTGTATTTAGAAATAGAACCTTTAAAGAGGTAATTAAGGTAAAATGAAGTCACCAAGGTGGGACCCTAATCCAAGAAGAGGAAGAAAAATCAGGGATGTATGTGTACAGTCAAAAGGCCGTGTGAGGGCACAGCGAGAAGGTAGCCATCTGCACACCAAAGAGAGAGTCCTCAGGAGGAACCAAACCTGCCAATACCTTGTTCTTGGACTTCCAGCTTCCAGAACTGTGAGAAATAAATTTCTGTTGTTTAAGCCACCCAGTCTGTGGTATTTTGTCATGGCAGCCTTAGGAAACTAATACCATCATGAAATTGTTAACGTGATTTACCTCGACATTTCAGGTGATTTTAGACTTTTTTTCCTTAGATGTATCTATGCTCTATGATTTTTTTTTGAACACTGAGAATACATATTTATAGAGTCATTATTTTAAAAATATTTTAAACGAGATAAAAATAAAAGAAACAGAAGGTAGTAGTCACTGGAATTAAAAGGTCATGTAACCTGAGCAGATTTGGCAAAATGGTAAACTAAAGTCATGTATAGTGGATAGGAGCCGAGATACCTCAAAGAGGCATAGAAAGAAAGAGTGTAGAGAGTGAGGAGATTATAGTACGGTTGCTCAGAGAGAAGCAGAGATGGAGGACAGACTGTCCTGGAGGAAATAAAAAACTTTTCATCTCCAGTTTCTTTGTGGATTGGTGGTACTTTATTACTGTTTTCAGAAGTCAGTGAGATTCCATGTATCTTTCCAAGACAGTTCCTCTTCTGATAACTTGAATTGAATCTCTGTCTTGGAACCCCATGTCTACTAGAAAAATATTCAAGACTTACCTCTGTTTTGTTACAGAGAAATCTAAAACCATTGCTTAAAGGGTTTGGTAGACTCGAGTGTCTGTGTTGCCTTCCACCCCCAAGACCGAGGCCTCTTAGATTTCTGAAATTCTCACATTTAAAGATCTGTGTCTCCACTCCAACACTGCCACTCTATGAAGCTGTCATTGTCACCTTCTGTTTGGTCTTGAGCTTGTAGTGAGACTAAGGGGCAGTGAGCCCCCTAATTGAAAGATAAACTGAAGCCAATATTTATTTGAAAAAAGATTTGGTTGAAGGAAAGATTTTAGAGCTGAAGTTTTCTGTGACATTTGCAGAATAAAAGTTATGTTCAGCATCTTCAGCGTTTCCTTGATGACCTATGATGAGATCAGCATTTTGCTTGAGGTTCTGTTGAATCAATCAAAGCTTCAGAGCCTTGACTCAGTGCATCATTACTGCTAGTACGTCTTGCAGGATCTGCTGGACTGAAGCACCTTCATCAAGATTCTTTCCGCCCAAGAGCGTAAAATGGCTCATGGGCCTTGATGACCTTTAGTAGATTTTCCATTTTCATGGGTTTGTCATTTGTGTTTATCTTATTTGTTAGTTCTTTAGCAACTACTGATGAAAATGGTTCACACTTTGCTATTCTCTTCACATATCATTAACATTTTACCACTACACATTTGCATGTGCTGTTTAACCTACAGGAGTCTCTTTCCCCTCATCTTTTACTTATATGGATTCTTCTCTGCTTTATGGTCAATTTCACAACTTTCCCTCACCCTGAAGCATTTTCTGGTTATTCCTATAGTTTAGCCACCACCCACTTTTGACTTTCTCAAGTACTCAGAGTTTTCCCATATAGTTTAGTCAGATATTTAGTTGTGAAAATAATAGAGCCTGTTTCTAATGCTGTTGAGGGGAATAAGGCCTCCAAGCCTTGATTATGGGCCCCCATGCAGGCCTATAGATGGGCTACTCACTGGTCTCAAAACCACAGCTGGTGATATATTCAAGTGTCCACACAAAAATGCTACTGAAGCCTCCTAATTTTGTGCCAGAAAGAAGGGAAATGACATTCTGACTATGAACATCTATTATACTAGATCCTTAAGATATTCTGTGATCATATACTCTTGAACAAGACTCAGGAACACATTGCGATGACTATATATTACATCAGAGCCCCACAGTACTTAAAATTTCCCTGTTCATTTGAAAGTCTTAAGCATAAGAGTGCATGTAGAATTAATTGACCCCCATCTGAAATCCAACTATAAAATAGAAAATATAAAAAAAAACGGAAGGATTGCCATTATAAGAAAACTAGATAACAATTGAAACTTACAGTTTGTGAAAACATTTTGCCAGATATGGAAACATGGCTCAAATTGAGAAAACAGGCTGAAATCTGATTTTAAGGCTATAAGTTTTGAATTGTATGCAATTCAAAAATGCACATGCATTTTTCTAAATACAGCTTATAGTGTCCTGAGTGGGGGAGAGGGAAAGAAATTGGACAGTTTTGGAGATATAAGCAAAGACAAATGAGCAAAATATAAATAATCTTGTGTATCTGAACTTGTTAACTATGGGACTTCCCTGTGAGTTATAGGACCACATACTGACCTGGCCTCTTGCCAGGGGGAGTGGAGAACAGATTGGGACACAGATATATTTATAAGCCGTGTGTGACTGTACATCCAAAAAGCAGCTACTTGTTTTTCTGCCACCTCATATCATAATGGGGCCCAACATGTGGAAGACCCACAATAAATGCCAGTGCAAATGCTGAATTCTTATTGTGTGGCTACCATGAGACATGTGCACACACACATGACTGATACGTAACCAGTGTGATGTGATAAGGCTGTATGGGTTGTTTATAGCTTCTGTTCCTTCAGTTTGTCAGTGGTTCATTCCGATTGGTCAATGCATGAGTTATAATATTTATTAAATATTTTGACTATAACCCCCATGCACAAACTCAGCTCATTCAAACACTGCTCATATGCAAGCTACACTTTTCAGGTAACTTACCATAACACACATGCTTCTATCCTAAGGAAAATACTGCCAACCCACACTGCATACCATACACATAGCCCCTCTCTATTATACTCCCAACTAAACATGAGCATCCAATGAAACCCTAATATAAAACTCCCTCTAACCCAACATGTTCACCAATCACAAAGATCACAGATCACAGATCCCATGCAATAACCAAGAGTATTCATCTTAACTTGTTATTGGATATTTACTACAAATTATGTACACATACACATGCATATTTTTTAAAGAAGAAACAAAACATTTTTGTCCTCTGTGCATGATGATGATGATAATGATGATGTGTGTGTGTGTGTGTGTGGTGGTGGTGGGGTGATGGTGGAAGGAGGCACTGGGGAGCCAAATGAAGAGTTGAGGAATTGCTGACTGCCTGTTTAGAAAACATGCAGCAGGAGTTCAGTCCATCATTACTACTGCCCAGGGACCAGCACTGTAAATATGGATTCTGGTTGCTTTACCAAAAAGTACTTAAGGGACTTCCCTGGTAGCACAGTGATTAAGAATCCGCCTGCCAATGCAGGGGACACGGGTTCAAGCCCTGGTCCGGGAAGATCCCACATGCTGTGGAGCAATTAAGCCCGTGTGCCACAACTATTGAGCCTGTGTGCCACAACTACTGAAGCCCTCGTGCCTAGAACCCATGCTCCGCAACAAGAGAAGCCACCGCAATGAGAAGCCCGCGCGCCACAACAAAGAGTAGCCCCCCCATCGCCACAACTAGTGAAAGCCCACGCGCAGCAATAAAGACCCATTGCAGCCAAAAATAAATTAAAAAAAAAAAACAGGACTTAAGCTTTTTCCAGTGTCTGAATGAAAGGAAGACTGTCTTTTGTCCTTCTGATACAGAGTGTGATCTAAGCTTATGATAGTTGTATTAAATTCTACAGAATTATTCAAAAGAGTCCAACATTCTTGAGGAGATTCCTGCAAGTATGTTTCTGCAGATTCTCTGTTCAAGAATCTAAAATGGCTCCTATTCCTTGGTTCCCCTTAATGGTTAATGTCCCTTAATGGTACCCTTAATATGTTAATATGATAAAAGTAGACAGACACACACTTGTCAAGGCTCACTTTGAAATACAGAATTTGACTCTGTCTTGAGGAACAATTACTGAAGCTAATGCAGAGATCTATAAATGTTTTCAAGGCTACAAAGAAAATTTTTCGACTGCAGTGGATCTCTTGTTTTTGCTTAAAGGACATCCATTTCTCATTCTTCTAATAATTGCACCTTGACTTTTCTTTGGGGACACCATTCCTTTTGAACTGTGAGTCCATAGGAAACCACACCTCCCCCAGGCTGGGCACATCCCTCAGCATATTTTACTCTTACTCACCTAGGGTAGGGATTGTTTAAGAGATAACATCAGAACCTAATACTTAGATAGCACTTACTGCTGCCAAGAACTGTCTGAAGGCTTTAGATGTATTAACTAATTTAATCCCCCAAATGATCCAGGTGGTAGATGCTATTTTACAGATGATATTAATAATTTAATCCTCCAGTTGATTCAGGAAGTCAGTATTATTTTACAGGTGACAAGATTACAGCTCAGAGAGGCTAAAAGACTTGATCAAAGAGATAAAACTGCTAAGTCCTGAGTCATGATATGAATCTACTTGCTTGTTCTAGCTGTAGAATCTGTGATCTTAACACAAGGGCATGTTTCCTGAGTCAGTCTAATTCTGAAAATTGTTCTGGGATTATTGGAAAGAAGACGCTTTCTTTTTTTGTGGGGTTTCTGTGTTGCTAGGATGCAGACCTACATACAGAGGCTAGTAGTCATCTTGCCATCTCTCTGAATGGAGAGACTGTTGAGGCTGATAGTAAAAGAAAAATAGAGGCAAGAGATAAACAGATTCCATGACATTATTTGAAGCTGCTCTTCCCTTGGAATTGTAAGTTACATGAGTGATTATGTCTCTGTTTTTCTTTTAACCTTTTTTAAAAAAATTAAAGAATAGTTAGTTTACAATGTTGTGTTAGTTTCAGGTGTACAGCAAAGCGATTCAGTTATATACATTCTTTTTCAGATCCTTTTCCCTTATAGGTTGTTACAGGATATTGAATATAGTTCCCTGTGCTATACAGTAGGTCCACGTTGTTTATCTATTTTATATATAGTAGTGTGTATATGTTAATCCCAAACTCCTAATTTATCTTCCCTGCTTCACTGCTATCCCCTTTGGTAACCATAAATTTATTTTTTACATTTGTTGAGTCTAGTTCTGTTTTGTAAATATCATATGATATCAGTTATATGTGGAATCTAAATAAATGATACAAACGAACTTATTTACAAAACAGAACTAGACTCACAGACATGTCTTTGTTTTTAAACTTAAATTACGTAAGCCAGTTTGAATTGGGTTCCTGTCACGTATGACTGGGACATACAGATCAGTACATATATACTTCACTTGGATTCTAAGAATGGAGTATTTAGATTTGAGGGAGTATTGAGGGGAGGTGATGAAAAAGAAAACGGTGTAGTAAACCTGTCTAAGACCACATTGTGTAAGTAGAGTTACCCATTCCAGACACACAGGAATCTGGGCTATAATTGTCCATTGGAGTTCATTTAGTTTGAGTTTCAAACTATAACAATATGTGAAGAGGGTCTTTATTTTTTTAAGCTAGAAAAAGAGAAATATATAACACACAACTATGTACCCATGCTAATAAGTAACAAAGGGAAATTTTGGTCTTGAAAATAGGGAAAATAATATCACTTGAGTATTAAATGTGCCAAACATTATTCTAAATGCTTTCATATATCCTACTATTTAAGTGTCCCAACAGAATGAAGATATTTTCCATATGTGGAGATTAAGGCTTGGGATGTTAAACTACCCAAAGTAAAAATGAAAGTGTTCTACCTGTAGCAGACACATTTGGCAGAAAAACAAATGACATGTTCCTAATTGCCTCTCCCCTTCTCTCCCTCCGTGCAAGTCTTATACAGCTTAATATCTGATCTCCTTCTCTCCTGCAGCTAGGAGTGGGCATACGACACACTTTGTATTAATGAGATATAAGCAGAACTCTTGTTGGGGGTTTTGGAAAATGCTTATTGATAAAAGGGACGTATGCATCTGATGTCTTCCACTTCCCTCTTATTTTTGCAGTGAACCTAAGCTTAATTCCTGGGGCTTCAGCAGCTATTTTGCAGCTATGATGGGAGAAGCAAGTCCTTGAAAGGATAGTAGGACATAAAGATAGAAGGAGCCTGGGTATTTGATGACATCATGCAAAACTGTCTATCTCTGGATTTTTTTTCTTGGGTAAGATAATTAAATGTTTTTCTTGCTTATCCCATGATTACTTGCAGCCCACAGTGTATACATGAGTTTTCTGTTACTTACTACCAAATGCACTTCTAGTATACAGACCTTAGACCCGTGGCTAATGCTTATGCTATTTTTATTATAATATAGCTTCTCTTCACCAGTATTTCTTGCTTCTTCTTCAATGAAAATGGGGTATAGTTCACCAGTATCTTATTTGAAGATGGTTCTACATAATATAAATATCTATTTAGTCAGATGTGACAGAAGGGGAAGTCAGAAGGAGTTGAGTATGAAAGGTACTTGACATACCCTTGCAGACCTTTAAGCTGGAAGGCACAATGTGATCGGGAATGCAGATGATTTTAAGGAGCTTGAAGAAGCTCCTGGTTGACAGCCATCAAGGAAATAGGGAGCTTAGTTCTTTAACCTTAAGAAACTCATTTCTACCAACAACCTAAATGAGCTTGGAGGGTCATTCTTTCGAGTACCTATAGAAAAGAACCCTGCTCTTGTCAGTATCTTGATTTTGGCCTTGTGATATCCTAAGCAGAGAATTGGCTAAGATCCACACTGTTCCCAGATTTCTGATTCGTGGAAACTATGACATAATAAATAGGTGTTGTTCTAAGCCACTGAGTTTATGGTAATTTGTTGCAGCAACAATGAACTCCAATCTTTTTTCCCAGTAAGATCCCTGCTCTATTTGGGCTCTACTTCTCTGTAGCATGTATGAAAAGTACCCCTGGGGAGAATGTGATTTACCTTACATTTTTCCTTTCTCTCAAGAATTATTGATTTATATGACTATTGCTCAAACCCTGAAAAGAGTGACTTCATATATTTTGTTTAATTTTACATTGTTTATAGCAGGATGGTTAAATCCAATACTAGTTACTCCATTATGTCTGAAACTGTTCATTTAAATAGATTTCTGATTCCTGATGCAATGTTTGTTTTGGTTTTATTTGTTCTTTGCTTTGTCTCAGAACTTTTGGACACATGCCTTTGCAGGGTTTTGAAGTTTCATGATGACATGACTTGTGTGGGTGTTTTTGCACCCATTATGTTGGACAAATGATAGGCCTTATCAATTTAGAAACTCATGTTTTTAAGTTCTGGGCATTTTCTTTTTTCTTTTTTTCTTTTTTTTTTTTTTTTTTGTGATACGTGGGCCTCTCACTGTTGTGGCCTCTCCTTTGTGGAGCACAGGCTCCAGACGCACAGGTTCAGCAGCCACGGCTCACGGGCCCAGCTGCTCCGTGTCATGTGGGATCTTCCCGGACCGGGACACGAACCCATGTCCCCTGCATCGGCAGGCGGACTCTCAACCACTGTGCCACCAGGGAAGCTCTGGACATTTTCTTTAAAATACTTATTGGATAATGTCATTCTCATTGTACAACCTATTCTGTTTCTTGAAAACATATTTCAGTTGGTTGCGAGTGTTCACATCTTCTATATCTGTATTGATTTATTTTGTTTAGTTCTTTTATCAATTGCAAAGAGATAAGTGTTAAAAAATGTAACTATGATTACCGATTTGTCCGTTTCTTCCTTTAGTTTTGACAGGTATTGCTTTGAGTATTTTGAAGCTCACTTAGGTGCATATATAATTAAGAATGTTACTATTAAGAACTAATATTACATACTGAGAAATTTCCTGCTTAATTTTTAGTAATATTTTTCTTCTTGAAGTTTACTTTTTCTTTTGAGGAATTTCTTTATCATTTCTTGTAGTACGGGTCTGCTGGTGATGAATTGTTTTAAATGTCTTTATTTTACCCTCATTAAAGGATAGAGTTCTGGGTTGACAGTTTTTACTTCTTCCAGTATTATAAAGGTATTAATCCATTGTCTTTGGTCCCTCATTATATTTTGATGAGTAGTCAGTCATTGTTCATATCATCTATTCTCTGTTTGTCATTCTTTTTTTGGTTTTCAAGGCTTTTCCTGATAAAAAAAATTGGTTAAAGAAAACAAATTAGGTGATACAAACATTTACCACTTCATGAAACAGACTGACTCCTTTTAGAGAATTGCAAAATGAGGTGGAAGGCAAGAAGGTTTTATAGGACAAAGAATAAAGAACAAAGAGCAAGGAAGAGGTGAATAGAAAATATCTGATTGGCTGGGCCACAGAGTCAGTCTTGTTTAGGGTGGGAAGGCCCAGTGTTGGCTTGATGTTTGGGGATTGGCTGACTTAATACACTGCATTTCTGGTCAAGTATAGCGTTTATAGGAACATGAAAGTTATCTAATGAACTAAATACTTAGTTCATTTTCCTTAATGTTTATAGGATTTTGGTGGTTTCTATTTATTTTTGAGTAAATTTTGAAAAAAAGAAACTTTTCTAACAACTTGTCAGTTTCATCTACATTTTTATGCTTATGGAGATAAAGTAGTCGTAATATTCTTTTATTATCTGTTTAATATCTGCTGCATTCATAATTATGTGGATTTTTCTTTTTCATTCCTAATGTTTATTTGTGCCTTATTTCCTTTTCATTATGGTACCTTCTGACAGAAGTTTGTCTAATTTATCATAGATTTCAAAGAATCAGTTATTCATTTTATTTATCTTTTCTATTATATATATTGTTTTTTTGTTAGGTTTTCCTCTTACACTTATCATTTAATTTCTTCTTATTCTCTTTGGGCTTTCTTTGTTAGTTATCTGTTAATCTCCTAAAGTGGGTGCCTAATGTGTAATTTTCAGTCTCTTCTTTCCTAATATGTGTTTGAAACTACATTTTTGTGCATCTCCATGATAGCTGCATCCTATAAATTTTTTTAGGTAGTACTTTCATTAAAACTCAGTGGTAAAATATCTTCTATTTTAAATTATGATTTTTCCATGATTCATAAATTTTTAGAAGAGTGTTATCTTTGATTTATATGATTTTAAAATTAATTTTCTTATAAACAGGTGGAAATAAAGCTTGTCTTTATAACATAAATCTTTCCAGTTTCTTGAGACTTGCTGCATTACCCAGTGGTCAATTTTTATAACGTTCTAGGCATCCTTGAAAAGAATGTGTATTTTTCATTTATTGTGTGCCATTAGTTCAAATTTGTAAATTATATTTTGTTCTCTCACTTACTGATTTTTATTGTTTTTCTTGGTTTATAAATAGAAATGTGTATGAAAATATAATCATGATGGGTGATTTTTCAATTCCATGTTTAAAATTTCTGTCAGTTTGCTTCATATATTTTGGAGCTGCCTTGGATGCATCCAAGTCTAGAAATGCTAAATCTTCCTCATCTACATCATCTCTAGAAATGTTGTTTTGCCATAAAGTCTATATTTTCTGATATTGATAAAAGCACACAAAGTTTATTTGATTAACATTTGCTTGATATGTATCTTTTATTTTTCTTTATCATTATGTTTTAAATGAATGACAATAGTTGTATTTTTTTTTTACTTCAGTCTGATAAGTGTTTCTATAAATGGAACATTTTTTCCATTTACATTTATTGTTGTCACTTTTATTTTGGATTTGTTTCTTCTATCTTATTTCATGCTTTCTATTCATTCCACATTTTTTTTTTTGCTTTATAACAAATTTAATCAGTTATACATATACATATGTTCCCATATCCCCTCCCTTTTGCGTCTCCCTCCCACCCTCCCTATCCCACCCCTCCAGGCGGTCACAAAGCACCGAGCTGATCTCCCTGTGCTCTGCGGCTGCTTCCCACTAGCTATCTACCTTACGTTTGGTAGTGTATATATGTCCATGCCACTCTTTCACTTTGTCACAGCTTACCCTTCCCCCTCCCCATATCCTCAAGTCCATTCTCAAGTAGGTCTGTGTCTTTATTCCCGTTTTACCCCTATGTTCTTCATGACATTTTTTTTCTTAAATTCCATATATATGTGTCAGTATACAGTATTTGTCTTTCTCTTTCTGACTTACTTCACTCTGTATGACAGACTCTAGGTCCATCCACCTCATTACAAATAGCTCAATTTCATTTCTTTTTATGGCTGAGTAATATTCCATTGTATATATGTGCCACATCTTCTTTACCCATTCATCCGATGATGGACACTTAGGTTGTTTCCATCTCCGGGCTATTGTAAATAGGGCTGCTATGAACATTTTGGTACATGTCTCTTTTTGAATTATGGTTTTCTCAGGGTATATGCCCAGTAGTGGGATTGCTGGGTCATATGGTAGTTCTATTTGTAGTTTTTTAAGGAACCTCCATACTGTTCTCCATAATGGCTGTACCAATTCACATTCCCACCAGCAGTGCAAGAGGGTTCCCTTTTTTCCACACCCTCTCCAGCATTTATTGTTTCTAGATTTTTTGATGATGGCCATTCTGACTGGTGTGAGATGATATCTCATTGTGGTTTTGATTTGCATTTCTCTAATGAGTAAAGATGTTGAGCATCCTTTCATGTGTTTGTTGGCAGTCTGTATCTCTTCTGTGGAGAAATGTCTATTTAGGTCTTCTGCCCATTTTTGGATTGGGTTGTTTGTTTTTTTGTTATTGAGCTGCATGAGCTGCTTATAAATTTTGGAGATTAATCCTTTGTCAGTTGCTTCATTTGCAAATATTTTCTCCCATTCTGTGGGTTGTCTTTTGGTCTTATGGTTTCCTTTGCTGTGCAAAAGCTTTTAAAGTTTCATTAGGTCCCATGTGTTTATTTTTGTCTTTATTTCCATTTCTCTAGGAGGTGGGTCAAAAAGGATCTTGCTGTGATTTATGTCATAGAGTGTTCTGCCTATGTTTTCCTCTCAGAGTTTGATAGTGTCTGGCCTTACATTTAGGTCTTTAATCCATTTTGAGCTTATTTTTGTGTATGGTGTTAGGGAGTGATCTAATCTCATACTTTTACATGTCCCTATCCAGTTTTCCCAGCACCACTTATTGAAGAGACTGTCCTTTCTCCACTGTACATTCCTGCCTCCTTTATCAAAGATAAGGTGACCATATGTGCGTGGGTTTATCTCTGGGCTTTCTATCCTGTTCCATTGATCTATCTTTCTGTTTTTGTGCCAGTACCATACTGTCTTGATTACTGTAGCTTTGTAGTATAGTCTGAAGTCAGGGAGCCTGATTCCTCCAGCTCCATTTTTCGTTCTCAAGATTGCTTTGGCTATTTGGGGTCTTTTGTGTTTCCATACAAATTGTGAAATTTTTTATTCTAGTTCTGTGAAAAATGCCAGTGGTAGTTTGATAGGGATTGCATTGAATCTGTAGATTGCTTTGGGTAGTAGAGTCATTTTCACAATGTTGATTCTTCCAATCCAAGAACATGGTACATCTCTCCATCTATTTGTATCATCTTTAATTTCTTTCATCAGTGTCTTATAATTTTCTGCATACAGGTCTTTTGTCTCCTTAGGTAGGTTTATTCCTAGATATTTTATTCTTTTTGTTGCAGTGGTAAATGGGAGTGTTTCCTTGATTTCACTTTCAGATTTTTCATCATTAGTATATAGGAATGCCAGAGATTTCTGTGCATTAATTTTGTATCCTGCAACTTTACCAAATTCATTGATTAGCTCTAGTAGTTTTCTGGTAGCATCTTTAGGATTCTCTATGTATAGTATCATGTCATCTGCAAACAGTGACAGCTTTACTTCTTCTTTTCCGATTTGGATTCCTTTTATTTCCTTTTCTTCTCTGATTGCTGTGGCTAAAACTTCCAAAACTTTGTTGAATAAGAGTGGTGAGAGTGGGCAGCCTTGTCTTGTTCCTGATCTTAGTGGAAATGGTTTCAGTTTTTCACCATTGAGGACGATGCTGGCTGTGGGTTTGTCATATATGGCCTTTATTATGTTGAGGAAAGTTCCCTCTATGCCTACTTTCTGCAGGTTTTTTTATCATAAATGGGTGTTGAATTTTGTCAAAAGCTTTCTCTGCATCTATTGAGATGATCATATGGTTTTTCTCCTTCAATTTGTTAATATGGTGTATCACGTTGATTGATTTGCATATATTGAAGAATCCTTGCATTCCTGGAATAAACCCCACTTGATCATGGTGTATGATCCTTTTAATGTGCTGTTGGATTCTGTTTGCTAGTATTTTGTTGAGGATTTTTGCATCTATGTTCATCAGTGATATTGGCCTGTAGTTTTCTTTCTTTGTGACATCCTTGTCTGATTTTGGTATCAAGGTGATGGTGGCCTCGTAGAATGAGTTTGGGAGTGTTCCTCCCTCTGCTATATTTTGGAAGAGTTTGAGAAGGATAGGTGTTAGCTCTTCTCTAAATGCTTGATAGAATTCACCTGTGAAGCCATCTGGTCCTGGGCTTTTGTTTGTTGGAAGATTTTTTATCACAGTTTCAATTTCAGTGCTGTGATTGTTCTGTTCATATTTTCTATTTCTTCCTGATTCAGTCTTGGCAGGTTGTGCATTTCTAAGAATTTGTCCATTTCTTCCAGGTTGTCCATTTTATTGGCATAGAGTTGCTTATAGTAATCTCTCATGATCTTTTTATTTCTGCAGTGTCAGTTGTTACTTCTCCTTTTTCATTTCTAATTCTATTGATTTGAGTCTTCTCCCTTTTTTTCTTGATGAGTCTGGCTAATGGTTTATCAATTTTGTTTATCTTCTCAAAGAACCAGCTTTTAGTTTTATTGATCTTTGCTATCGTTTCCTTCATTTCTTTTTCATTTATTTCTGATCTGATTTTTATGATTTCTTTCCTTCTGCTAACTTTGGGATGTTTTTGTTCTTCTTTCTCTAATTGCTTTAGGTGCAAGGTTAGGTTGTTTATTCGAGATGTTTCCTGTTTCTTATGGTGGGATTGTACTGCTATAAACTTCCCTCTTAGAACTGCTTTTGCTGCATCCCATAGGTTTTGGGTCGTCGTGTCTCCATTGTCATTTGTTTCTAGGTATTTTTTAATTTCCTCTTTGATTTCTTCAGTGATCACTTCGTTATTAAGTAGAGTATTGTTTAGCCTCCATGTGTTTGTATTTTTTACAGCTCTTTTCCTGTAATTGATATCTAGTCTCATAGCATTGTGGTCGGAAAAGATACTTGATACAATTTCAATTTTCTTAAATTTACCAAGGCTTGATTTGTGACCCAAGATAGGATCTATCCTGGAGAATGTTCCATGAGCACTTGAGAAAAATGTGTATTCTGTTGTTTTTGGATGGAATGTCCTATAAATATCAATTAAGTCCATCTTGTTTAATGTATCATTTAAAGCTTGTGTTTCCTAATTTATTTTCATTTTGGATGATCTGTCCATTGGTGAAAGTGGGGTGTTAAAGTCCCCTACTATGATTGTGTTACTGTCGATTTCTCCTTTTATAGCTGTTAATATTTGCCTTATGTATTGAGGTGCTCCTATGTTTGGTGCATAAATATTTACAATTGTTATATCTTCTTCTTGGATCGATCCCTTGATCATTATGTAGTGTCCTTCTTTGTCTCTTCTAGTAGTCTTTATTTTTAAGTCTATTTTGTTTGATATGAGAATTGCTACTCCAGCTTTCTTTTGGTTTCCATTTGCATGGAATGTCTTTTTCCATCCCCTTACTTTCACTCTGTATGTGTCTCTAGGTCTGAAGTGGGTCTCTTGTAGACAGCATGTATATGGGTCTTGTTTTTGTATCCATTCAGCCAATCTGTGTCTTTTGGTGGGAGCATTTAGTCCATTTACATTTAAGGTAATTATTGATATGTATGTTCCTATTCCCATTTTCTTAATTGTTTTGGGTTCATTATTGTAGGTCTTTTCCTTCTGTTGTGTTTCTTGCCTAGAGAAGTTCCTTTAGCATTTGTTGTAAAGCTGGTTTGGTGGTGCTGAACTCTCTCAGCTTTTGCTTGTCTGTAAACGTTTTAATTTCTCCATCAAATCTGAATGAGATCCTTGCTGGGTAGAGTAATCTTGGTTGCAGATTCTTCTCCTTCATCACTTTAATTATGTCCTGCCACTCCCTTCTGGCTTGTAGAGTTTCTGCTGAGAGATCAGCTGTTATCCTGATGGGGATTCCCTTGTGTGTTATTTGTTGTTTTTGCCTTGCTGCTTTTAATATGATTTCTTTGTGTTTAATTTTTGACAGTTTGATTAATATGTGTCTTGGCATATTTCTCCTTGGATTTATTCTGTATGGGACTCTCTGTGCCTCCTGGACTTGATTAACTATTTCCTTTCCCATATTAGGGAAGTTTTCAACTATAATCTCTTCAAATATTTTCTCAGTCCCTTTCTTTTTCTCTTCTTCTTCTGGAACCCCTATAATTCGAATGTTGGTGCGTTTAATGTTGTCCCAGAGGTCTCTGAGACTGTCCTCTGTTCTTTTCATTCTTTTTTCTTTATTTTGCTCTGCAGCAGTTATTTCCACTATTTTATCTTCCACCTCACTTATCCGTTCTTCTGCCTCAGTTATTCTGCTATTGATCCCATCTAGAGTATTTTTTATTTCATTTATTGTGTTTTTAATCGATGCTTGATGCATCTTTAGTTCTTCTAGGTCCTTGTTAACTGTTTCTTGCATTTTGTCTATTCTATTTCCAAGATTTTGGATCTGGGAAATAGAATCTTGGATCAGCTTTACCATCATTATTCTGAATTCTTTTTCAGATAGACTGCCTATTACCTCTTCATTTGTTAGGTCTGGTGGGTTTTTATCTTGCTCCTTCTCCTGCTGTGTGTTTTTCTGTCTTCTCATTTTGCTTATGTTACTGTGTTTGGGGTCTCCTTTTTGCAGGCTGCAGGTTCATAGTTCCCGTTGTTTTTGGTGTCTGTCCCCAGTGGCTAAGGTTGGTTTAGTGGGTTGTGTAGGCTTCCTGGTGGAGGGGACTAGTGCCTGTGTTCTGGTGGATGAGGCTGGATCTTGTCTTTCTGGTGGGCAGGTCCATGTCTGGTGGTGTGTTTTGGGGTGTCTGCGGACTTTTTATGATTTTAGGCCACCTCTCTGCTAATAGGTGGCGTTGTGTTCCTGTCTTGCTAGTTGTTTGGCATAGGGTGTCCAGCACTGTAGCTTGCTGGTCCTTGAGTGAAGCTGGGTGCTGGTTTTGAGATAGAGATCTCTGGAAGATTTTCACCGTTTGATATTATGTGGAGCTGGGAGGTCTCTTGTGGACCAGTGTCCTGAAGTTGGCTCTCCCACCTCAGATGCACAGCACTGACTCCTGGCTCCTCAATTTGGAATGATTTGTTGTCTATTCATGTATTCCACAGATGCAGGGTACATCAAGTTGATTGTGGAGCTTTAATCCGCTGCTTCTGAGGCTGCTGGGAGAGGTTTCCCTTTCTCTTCTTTGTTCTCACAGCTCCTGGGTCTCAGCTTTGGATTTGGCCCCGCCTCTGCGTGTAGGTCGCTGGAGGGCGTCTGTTGTTCGCTCAGACAGGACAGGGTTAAAGGAGCAGCCTCTTCGGGGACTCTGGCTCACTCAGGCCGAGCGGGAGGGAGGGGCACGGAGTGCGGGGCGAGCCTGCAGCAGCAGAGTTTGGCGTGACGTTGCACCAGCCCGAGGCGCACCGTGCTTTCTCCCAGGGAAGCCGCCCCTGGATCCCGGGACCCCGGCAGTGGCGGGCTGCACAGGCTCCCGGAAGGGCGGTGTGGACAGTGACCTGCGCTCGCACACAGGCTTCTTGGCGGCAGCAGCAGCAGCCCCAGCGTCCCACGCCCGCCACTGGGCTCCGCGCTTTCAGCCGCGACTCGTGCCCGTCTGTGGAGCCCCTTTAAGCAGTGCTCTTAATCCCCTCTCCTCACGCACCAGGAAACCAAGAGGGAAGAAAAAGTCTCTTGCCTCTTTGGCAGCTCCAGAGTTTTCCCGGACTCCCTCCCGGCTAGCTGTGGCACATTAGCCCCCTTCAGGCTGAGTTCTCGCCGCCAGCCCCAGTCCTCTCCCTGCGCTCTGACCGAAGCCCGAGCCTCAGCTTCCAGCGCCGCCCGCCCCGGCGGGCGAGCAGACAAGCCTCTCGGGCTGGTGAGTGCCGCTCGGCACCGATCCTCTGTGTGGGGATCTCTCCGCTTTGCCCTAACCAGGTATGTGGGGAGTTTCTTGCCTTTTGGGAGGTCTGGGGTCTTCTGCCAGCGTTCAGTAGGTGTTCTGTAGGAGTTGTTCCACGTGTTACTGTATTTCTGGTGTATCCGTGGGGAGGAAGGTGATCTCCGCGTCTTACTCTTCCGCCATCTTACCCGGAACCACTCATTCCACTTTTTATATGTTTTCTTTGCTCTTCTATTTATTTTTTTTACTTAATTTTTTTCTTATCTTTTTAAACCTCTGTTTACTTAGAAGCTATATACTAGCTGTGCTTTTTATTTATAGCTATCCTAGACATTTTAACACTATACTTAATATTTCAAAATCAAAAGGCAACTAGCAGTTTTACACTCTTCCTTAATTTGAAGATCTTAGAGGGTTAACACACTTAGAAAGTTATCACACTTCTTTCACATGCAACTTTTATTTCTATACCATTTGTTTTTCATCCCACATGAGAACATTATTTGTTTTATATGGTCAATGTTTGTTTAGATTAATCTACAAATTTATCTTGTTTTCAGTACTCCTTCATTCATTTCAGATGTCCATTTTGGATTACTTTTCTTCTGCTTGAAAATTTTAGAATTTCTTGGTTCTATTAATGGCAAACTCTTAAGTTTTTGTGTGTTCAAAAAATGCCTATATTTTACCCTAGTGCTTGGAAGTTATTTTCTCTGGGAATATAATTCTATGTTGACAGTTATTTTCCCTTAGCATATTTATTTATTATCTGGGTTTCATTCCTGGTATTGAGAAGCCAGCTTTTAGTCTTGTTGTTATTCCTATGTAGGGAATCCGTCTTTTCAAAATTTTTTTCCTCACTGTTCTTAAATTCTTCTCTTTGTCTTTGGTGCTCTGAGGTTTTTCACTATGTTAAGTAATAGTATGGATTTGTTTTTGTTTATTCTGCTCCAGATTCACTGGGTGTCCTGAATCAGCAGTATAGTATCCTTCAAAAGTTTTGGAAAAATCTCAGTATTTTTTTTTCAAAAATTATCTTTTTACATTCTAGTTTTTCTCTCATTCTTGAACTCTTATGTTCCAGAACCTTTTTTCTCTGTTCTACATGATTCTTAAATTATTTTTTATATCTTCATTTCTTTGTGCATTATACACACAACACACAAAAATGGTGATATATAGAGAGAGCATTATATATATACATATAATGTATAATCAACTATTTAATTCAGCTATCAGTTAAAATTTTTCATTTAATATATTTTTTATTTTTATAAGTTCTGTTTGGTCATTTTTAATAACTTCTTATTTATGGTGTCAGTTCTGCCTTTTATTCTTAATATTTAAATTATTTTCTTATTTTTTTATGTTTGTATATTTTACACTTCATATTTTAAAATATATTTTAAAACATATTAGACTTATCTGTATTGATACAATCTCCTTGTTGGAGGGGGTTTTGATTATTTTTATTACGGCTATATTTTCAGAGCATAGAGGGATGCCAAAGAGAAGCCAGTCAGTAATTCTTTGTTGGATAAATTAATGATAAGACCCTCTCTTGAATTAGACATCTACATCTTGGGCAGGGCCTACTTTTTTTCTTGGATCCCCTGAACATTATGTCATTGATAACCAGATTTCAAGGCCAACCATGTATGACAAATGCCCCTGTGGAATATTTGCATTCAGTGTTCTTCTTTCCCGTTCATAGTCAGGTTTATTTGGGGAGGAGTGGGGAAAATGGTGAAACCTTTCAAACTTCTTTTTTTTTTGCCAGTTATTAATATATTTTAAATAATGTTTTTACTGTTTTAGCCTACATTAAAACATTTGTTTCAGCGGCAGAGTCAGTTATGTTACCTAGTCTTCAATTCTCCCTGAAAAGGAAGTCTGTTTGAGTCATTTGATCCTGGAGGAAAATACAGAAATGGTTATTCTTCTTAACTGTAACCTCTCAAATAATTTTAAAGTTTAAGGGGAAAAAAGTGAATTAAATAATAAAAATGAAAAAGGACATGCCATTTAAATGGGGTATTTCATACCAAAGTTTACTGTTAGTAAAATATTATAGTTCTTTTCTTATTATTTAGATTAATAATGGGTATCCTATTTGTTGTGCTTGAAATATTGAACAAGTGGGAAACTGCAAATGTTTCAAAATAAAAATAGCACCCACCATGAAAGTTTTACTTACTCTCTTTGAGAAATAGTACAGAGACTGTCTTAAGGGATGATTTGGTAGACTTTATTTTTTATGGGATTAATAAATGTGATTGAGGTTAAATTTCTTATAATCTCTCTTACAGCTCTTGAACTGATTGCTACTGCTCTTTATGTTTTAATGTTAACATTCTTTTACTTCTCATACCCACAACTCTTCTTCATTTGTGACACATGTTGCACACAGAGACATGGAAGTCTGTTTTAAAATGAGCTTAGTTGTCTATTTACCTGCTTGGAACAGAGTTGACAGTTTCATTATAAAACACTGTGCAACATAAAATGTACAATGCCTGAGCTATTGAACATCCAGTTTGCTTAATAAATCCATGGAATTTTTATATGTTGAAAAACTAGGAATACACTATTATAAAGCAATTGACAACTAGTTTATTTGCCTAGCATAGAAAAACTGATGTCTATGATAGAAGTATCCAGTTTCTTGGTACAGATTATACCATTTATTTATGCCATTAAATAAATATTCCATGAAATAGGTTCACTGTAGGTATTTCATTAGTTTAGCAATAATTTATTAAGCAACTACTATATGCAAGGTATAGCTTTGTAAGAGATAAATAAGTGAAAAAATATGTTTTTTGGTCCTTATTGAGTAAGGTGAAAATGGGCATTTTAAATTGTAGTTTCCTAAATACAAAAAAAGGCCATAAAAAACTTCTAAATAACTTGAATGTATACCAATGAAGTTTTCCTTCTGTTTATTTTGGGTATATACTTTGCTATCTTTAACTTTAATTTTTAGATACTCCCCTTCTTCCCATATACTAAGGCTATCTGCAAACTGATATCTGCGATGAGGGTCTCCTGATTTTCCCTTCCTTTCCCCTCAGACAGAAAGCATTTTTCATCTCTGAATTTCTGTAGCATGTACTCATGTCTCTCACTTCTTATTTTGCTTTATAATTTATTTGTCTGTGTACTTATTTAATTTCCCTAGTAGCTTTAGAAGATCTTAAAGACAGAATCTATTTTCAGTCCTTCTCATCATGACTTATTGATAATAAGTTTTCCAACACCGCGAAAATGAAAAAGCACAATTAACATATCTTGTACATTTTCCTTTAGATGTAGAGAAATAATATTGCTCTTTAAGTTGAATAGTAAAAGTTAGCTTATTAGCATTCTTATCACTAGGAAAATTGTGGAAGTTAGTAATTCTTATATCACCCTATACCAACTTTCAGTCCAGTAATAAGTAGGCTTATGGAAACTAGAAGTAAATAAGTTATTGTCATTAGAGAACTATTATTTATTGTTTCTGTAGTTCTTCAGTAAGATGGTTAAGATAATATCCAAGGGAAATTTTTAAAATGATAACAATATGTATATTTACAACATTGTCCTTTTATTCATTGAATGATTTCTAAGAGGTAGGAAAAGGAGAATTGCTTAGGAAAGGAAAAGCCATTTGAGACAATACAAATTAACTCTTGGTAGCAAGGTAACATCAATATTTTATTTTGATGAAGTGGCTTTTAAAAACATCTAACTTCTTTTTCTGGTTAATTAGTGCCTAAATAAAAATGCTACTTTTGTTGTGCTTTCAAAAACACTGAAAATTAATACTTATATAATAATTCAATTTGTAAGATCTGTGGATAGATTACAAATAAAATAAATTTTAGATATTTTTAGGAATTTGGCACATGATCAACATATACACAGTTGTGAATCAATTTAATGTAAATTACACATATTTATACTCTCAAAACTGGTGCTTATGAAAAGCTTGTACTTAAACCCTGGCCAAATTGTACTTTTATCAAATTGGTAGTCTCATTGTTACAGTGTCATTATTTCATCTAAAACTTCCTCCTTCTAACCATAAAATAAAATTTAAAATTAGAGGATGTACTTTGTATTGACACATTCAAGTTGCCCAATATTTGTCAGGTTTAAGAAATAATATACAAACACTTTAGTTTTGCTTTAAGCAATTCGTCATTGCAGAAGCCATTTTTTTCTCTGATTATTGGAAGGTGTTTTCCATTAGTGTACTGACAAAGCTTTTCAAAATATTGATCGGGAGGAGGAAACATTCACATGTTGCTGTTAATAGACCTATTTTTCAAAATGCCAGAGGAAGTTGTGCTATCTGATGAACATTTTATTAAAAAGTGGAATGGAATAGTAATATACTGGATTCATGTTTTCTCATTTTTCCCTCTTACAATCCCAGGTGGAAGTAGTTAACTAGATAACCCTTTACTATGAACCCTTTACTTGGTTTAACTTTGCTTACTGGCATATATGTTTTGCTCAAGTGTTTCAGCTCTTGAGTATCACAACACTGTATCAGATTAGGCTGAGTTTAGACATTTTGGAATATGCCACACATGGTTATGGGAAAGGTTCAAGGGCTATATGCTGAAATATGGAACCAGTTTCTAGGTCATTGTGGAAGTGATTATGTTGGTAGGAGTGGCTTGTGATTTTAGTTAGATCTCTGCTAAATTTAATTTATCTAAATATTTCTCCAGAGTTCTATATTTATCAGAGTACATAGACATTAATTGAAAACGTTTGGAAAGGAAATTGACCTAACATAAGACTAAACTAATCTAATACCACAGCGTTGAAACTAAAAGACTTATTGATCATTGTGAATTTGTGTGCATATATTTTGGATGAGGATGTGGGAGAGTTTTAAAAACCAGTCTAGGGCTTCCCTGGTGGCACAGTGGTAGAGAGTCTGCCTGCCGATGCAGGGGACATGGGTTCGTGCCCCGGTCCAGGAAGATCCCGCATGCTGCGGAGAGGCTGGGCCCGTGAGCCATGGCCGCTGAGCCTGTAAGTCCGGAGCCTGTGCTCCGCAACGGGAGAGGCCACAACAGTGAGAGGCCCGCATACCACAAAAAAAAAAAAAAAAAAGTCTATATAAAAAACAGTCTTCTGTCCAAAATTATTTTTCATCAATATGAGTCATTAACTGCTATTTTTCAGTACCATAAAACATAAAAAAGGAGCTTTACATCGTAGTGGTGTTTGTAGCATTTTCAGTAATTATTGCAAAGAAACTTAATGTGAAATTTATTCATTACTTAAGCTTTTTAAATATAATATTGCTTGTTGAAATATTAAATTCACACATTGAAGATGAAGAGCTGTTTTTAATAACTTGAAAAAAAACCTGATTTTAAAAAAGATCATAATTTCTCTATTGTTTTTAGAATAGCCTATCATCAATATTGAACAAAAAGGGGCTTACGTCTTTATCAGTCAAGACAACTTTAATCTTGCAAATTGGATCAAATTTGTCCAACAGTGATATCATTCAACACTGAAACAATTTGGGGAATCTTATTTCCAAATTCCCAGTTTTTGACCTTGCCCTAATAAAAGGTTCTACAGACAGTAGTATGGAAATTGAATTTATTGCTTAACCAAATGCACATGTAGGTCTCATTAAAAATAACAGATCTCTATTTGACTTTTCTTTTACATTATTTTAAAAATGTAATTTTATGCATTAAAAAGAAAGGTGAGGGGCAGTAAATGAATTAATTAGCTATAAAAATGTGGTTTTACCATTATTCACTGTAATACTGTTCTCCTCCATTCTATAGGTTAATATATGATTTAACTTTCTGAAATATTTTCTCTAGCTCTAATTTAATTACATATTTCTGCATACAACCTATTATGAAATTACTTTTTAGTGTTGTAATAATCAGCGTTAAATATTCTGTAATTAAATTGTAAAGATTTCTCTAAACTTGAAGCAGATTTCCTCGATATATTACTTTTATTTGTAATTAGAGGAGTCTTGTAAACTATTGGTACTTCATAAATAATTTTTATAAATTAAGTGTAGTTCAGAAAGACTAAAAATTTTATTTGGTCACTAAAGGCACATTTCAATTAGATAAAACTAAAATTTGTTGTCTAGAATACTCTATATTGGCATAGCATCTTCTCAAATTAGCCTACCTAGTTAACACATTGGTTATACCAGTGAGCAAGTAGGAATTATTCTGTGTGTGTTTTTTGTCTTTCACTATTTCTTCTTGATTCCTTGATATAGTTCCACTTATTTATTTTCAGAGCTGAATCAAAGAAATTGGAAAGTCAGATTTGGAAAGAAGTTCAGAAACCAAATATGTAAACTTTATGATAACTTTCATGGTGGCCTTTACCAGGGAATTCTCTCCCTGTTATTTTAGTTTACAGAGAAGCAATCTCGGTTGACCCTTGAGCAACATGGCTTTGAACTGTGTGGGACCACTTATATATGGATATTTTTTCAGTAAAGACAGTCCCACAGTACTGTGCTATTCAAGATTGGTTGAATTCTCTGATACAGAGGGTCAACTGTAAAGTTACATGTGGATTTTTTGACTGCATAGATGGTAGGAGCCCCTAATCCTTGTGTTAGAGTCTGTTGTATACATATTCCAGTTCAGTATAGCATCTGCAAGCACATAGCTGCCAAATTCTCTTCTTTCCTAGTTTAAAATTTCCCAGAATCCAGCCCATGTGGTAAGTGAATGAGGTTGAGAACAATGGAAACTAGACCTGACAGAACAGAATTTTGCATAAGAAGACCCCATCCTGATTCATTCTAGTTTTACTGAGAATTCTGAATTTTATACATTATTCTGTGTAATGAAATGTAACTGATTTAGATTTAGATTATATAAGCAATGTTTAACTTATCTTCTTTCTCTGATATTTCTTCATACATTAAATATTTTAGGTCTAATTAATTTTTGTTGAGATATAATTGACTTATAACATTATACTAGTTTCAGGTGTAAGACAGAATGATTCAATATTTGTATATATTGCAACTGATCACCACAATAAGTCTAGCTAACATCCATCAACACATGTAGTTACAATTTTTTTTTCTTGTGATGAGAACTTTGAAGATTTATTCTCTTAGCTACTTTCAAATATATACTACAGTATTATTAACTAGAGTCACCATGCTGTATACTAAACCCCATGACTGTTTTATAGCTGAAAGTTTGTATCTTTTGACCACCTTCACCCATTTCACCCACCTCCTACCCCCCTCTGGTAACCACCAATTTATTCTCTGTATCTATGAATATAATTTTCTTTTTTTAAAATTTAGATTCTACTTATAAGTGAGCTCATGGGGTATTGGTCTTTCTCTCTCTGACCTATATCACTTAGCATAATGCCTCAAGGTCCATCTGTATTATTGTAAATGGTAAGAATTCCTTCTTTTTTATGACTGAGTAGTATTCCATTGTATATACAGATTGTCCCTGAATTACTATTTCAACTTACTGTTTTTCAACTTTATGATAGTGCAAAAGCAATACTAGTTTAGTAGAAACTGTATTCAAAATTCAAATATGAATTTTGATCTTTTCTGAACTAGTGATATGTTGTATGATACTCTCTTATGATACTGGGCAGGGACAACAAGCTGTAGCTCACAGTCAGCCTTGTGATCAATTACAAGGGTAAATATGATACACTTACAACCATTCACTACCCACACAACCATTCTGTTTTTCACTTTCAGTACAATATTCAATATGTTACATGAGATACTCAACATTTTATTATAAAATATGCTTGTTAGATATTTTTCCCAACTAAAGGCTAGCATAAGTGTTCTGAGCATGTCTAAGCTAGGCTTGGTTAAACTATGATGTTCAGTAGATTAAGGGTATTAAATGAATTTTTGACTTACAGTATTTTCAGCTTACAATGGATTTATTGGGATGGAACCCCATGGTAAGTTGAGGAATATCTGTACATAACATGTTTTCTTTAGCCATTCTTTCATCAATGGACACTTAGGTTGCTTCCATGTCTTCGCTATTGTAAATAGTGCTGCAAGGAACATTGTGACGCCTATATCTTTTTGAGTTAGTGTTTTTGTTTCCTTTGGATAAATACCGAGAAGTGGAATTGCTGAATCATATGGTAGTTCTATTTTTAATTTTTTGAGAAACCTCCATATTATTTTTCATAGTAGCTGCAACCAATTTACATTCTCACCAGCAGTGCACAAGGGTTACCTTTTTTCACATCCTTGCCAACCCTTTGCCAAGTTTTAAATTAGATTGTTTATATTTTTCCTATTGAGTTGTATGAGTTCCTTATATATTTTGAATATTAACACCTTATCAGATATGTATTTTGCAAATATTTTTTCTCATTTCATAGGTTGTCTTTTCATTTTGTTGATTGTTTCTTTTGCTGTGCACAAGGTATTTAGTTTGATGTAGTCCCACTTATTTATTTTTGCTATGTTGCTTGTGCCTTTAGTGTCATATCCAAAGAAACATTTCCAAGCCCAACATCATGGAACTTTTTCATCAAAAAATGCAACACTCATTTATGATAAAAATTTTTCATGAACTAGGAGCAGAAGAGAACTTTCTCAATCTGATAGGAGCACTATGAAAAACTCACAATAACCATCATACTTAAAGGTGAGATAATGAGTGCTTATACTGTACCATGGGTAATGCCACTGTGATTCATTATTTTACTGGGAACCTAGCTGGTATAATAAGGCAAGAATATTATATAAAAGACATACAAATGAGAAAGAATGGAGTCAAATTGTCTTAATTCACAAAATTACTAGAGCTAACAAGTACTTGTAGAAAGGTTGAAATATACAAGGTCAATATAAAATGGTATTTCTTTATACTAGCAATGAACAATTAGAAATTAAATACAAATCATTTACAGTAACATCTGAAAAGTATAAGACTTAAAGCCAAATTAAAGTAAACATATCCAATACCTGTATAATGAAAGCTAAAGAACATTGCTGAGAGAAATTTTATAAAGACCTACATAAATTGAGCGATATACCATGTTCATGATGCAATATTGTTAAGATCTCAATTATCCCTAAATTGGTGTATAGAGTCAACACAATTCCAATCAAAACCACCACATCTGTCTTTGCTAAAATGTCAAGTTGATTCTAAAATTCAAATGAAAAGAGAAAGGAGTTTGAATAGCTAAAATAATTAGAAAAAGAACAAAGTTGGAGGACTTACCTATCAATATGTGAATGCTTAAATTATGGTATGATCATACATATAATGTAATACTAGTTAGCAATTGAAAGAGTTAACTACTTAACATATAAAAAAATGGATGAGTCTCAAAAACAGTACTAAGTTAAAGAAGTCTCTCACAAATGAGTACTGTATCATTCCATTTATCTGAAACTTAGAAAACAGGTGTCTAATCTATAGTGACAAAAAGCCAAGTTAATAGTTTCCTGGGGTAAATATTGGCTGGGAAGTACAATGCTAAAAGTCTGGATCGTTGGAAGTGTAGCTTATATTGATTGTGGTGGTGTTTATGCAGGCATAAAAATTTGTCCAAACTCACTGAAATTTCTACTTAACATGGTGAATTGTATTCTATGTAAATTATAATCAGTTGATTTTTTAAAATAATATATTTAAATAACAGGTGAACATGCTTAGTATTAATAGGTATTGAGCACTTGTTATATGAACCATTGCTGTTCTATCAGTTTTACATATCTATCAGTTCTATCAGTATTAACTCATTTATAATTCTCAAAACACCCTATAATATATAGGTATTATTATTGTTTATTTTACATGTAATGCAAGTGTAGAGTGGTTGTCACAGCACAGTTTATTTTTAGTTGCCAAATTAATAGTTGGAATCTTCAGTGTCTTATAAAAACCACTTCATTTCATGAGGGTAGTAGAAACATCAGTGAAATATAATGCAGTTCTTTCACTAATTTCTTATGTGATTTTGAGCAAATCACTAAGATTTTCCTATCTTTAATAACTAAGGTCCCATTCATTTATAAAATTCTCCCATTTCATGGCTCTAACTCTTGGAATATGTATGATTATTTAATAATACAGTGCTTTAAGTGAATGCTGTTATGGTGTCCAGGGGAAAAAACACTACCCATAAAAGTTATTAAAAATAGATTAAAAAATTAGGTATTTCTTGGTCTTTGTTGTCTATTAATGTCTGTGAAGATGCTTTGCTTTAGGAGAAAAATTTACAAACAAAGAGAAGATTGAAAAATAAAAAGAAGCTTATTCAACACCATGTTTCTTTTTTTTAAAGCTACTTTGGTTCTAGGTAATATAAATCAATATAAACATGCTTGTTCAAGAAAGGGAATCAAATGGAATGGTCTAGGTTTATTCCACACAATCTAAGGAAATACTAATAATTAGATCTTATGAAAGATGAAGCCTAGACCAGGTTTGTGAATCTCAACACAGGATTCCCTTATCTAGGGCTTAGCTATTAATCTCAAATACTAGTCTGTAAATCACCCAGTTCAATTATTGAGTACTAATTTGATTGGCCCATCTTGAGTTGTATGTCCCCCTATTCTATTATTTCTGGCTAGAAGGCCATGTTCCCTTCATCAAAGAAGAAAAGTCCTTGCTATTTACAGGATACCTCTATAGTTGGGGTGGGCAGTTCTCAGAGAAAAGTGTTGTGTTATACACCCCTGTATGATCTATGTTAACATTACACATGGGGAATCAACAACATTCTTTTCCTTTTCATCCACCATGTGATAAAATAGATTACAAACAGAGCAAAATACTTTACCCACCCCTGATCCACAGCCATTGCAATGTGACCTTGAAGCTCCTCTTATCAAGAGATGGAGTGTTTTTGAATCTGGGCTGGCCTTGTGACTCGTTTTGGCCAAAGACATTGGAAGTGATACTGTGTCAGTTCTGAGGCCTCAAGAGGCCTGGTGCTTTTGTTCTTTTTCTTGAATCTTTGTCCATGCCATGTGAAAAAGCCCAAGCTATCCTGCTAGATGCTAAAGACACATTATCCTGACAGCCCTGTTGTCCAGCCTATAGCCAATAATTGCAGTGTGATTGAGGCCTTCCTAGAGCACCAGTTCCCAGCCAACATACTAGCTGCCTACAGATATAAAAAACAAGGCCATCCATGATCAGCTGAGTCTAGCTCAGTTCAGTAGAACCCCCTCACTGGCCCATAGATTTATAAACAATAATTAATGCTCATTATTTTAAATCACTGAGTTTTGGGGAGTTTCGTTTGGAACAATAGCTAAAGAGCATACCCCATTCAACAAGTATTCCCCCCCCCCAATTTTTACATAATTAGTTCCTTATGTATAGTAAAAATGGTTTTCCCATTTGGTGTTAGAATAAATCGTTAATTATAACAATGCAAAGTACCTACATTTCCTCAGGATTATTTTATAGTATTCTGTTTGAAGATAAACAATGGAAACGTTTACTTGTATTTTGTAAAATGTTATGACTACTACAAGTCTTTTCACAAACCTTTCACTTTGAAATTGATTATGAGTTATAGCTTATTATCACATAATTATCATCAAGTAAGCTTGGCATATTTGAACATTTTAAGTTGTTTGAGCTTTGTCTTTATTAGTGAATTTATGTCTGTTAACTTATATAGAGCTAGATTATTTTCTCTAATTTATATTTTTGGTTCTTTTCAAATTGCTCATACCATAATGTTAGTTGAAAGGAGTAGAATTTAGAACACAATTATATAGTTGGTCCAGTAGCTAGATAAGCAGATTAGATAGATAGATAGATAGTTAGATAGATAGAAAGAAAGAAAGAAAGAAGGGAAAATGGATAGTTGCATGTAAACTGCTTTGCACAATGCCTGGTATATAGTTTGCCCTCAATAAATATTAATTGGGTATTCTTTTATAGAAGTTTGTTATTAATAATTATTGAATGCACCATGGGGAAGTATTAATCTTAAAAATAAAACAATTACCGGGCAGTTGCACTATTCAACAGAATATTTTGAAAGTGTCATATGGTATCCCTTACTATGATTTATTTTGTTTGCCCGAGCAATCAACATGGTTCATAAAAGAGGACTCAGCCTCAGAGATTTTTAGCAGCTGTAAAAAGTATATTTTAGTTAAAATATATTTGCTACAAGATACTTTTCAGTTTAGGATTTGGAAAGGTGGTGGCAAAATTATAGTTGTCAAAATAGTGATTTTCAATAAGTACTGTAATTAGCATGCATTACTTCCAGAAATTGTGCTTTTCAGCAATGGGCCATGACTCACTTGTATTTGCATATAATCAGTGCGTGTTAGAAATAAATGTCCACTTATCCTCAGAATAAAAAGAAAGAAAATTTGGTATAAATAGCTCTAGTAATTAAAAGACCTTATCAGACCATATATCCTATATGAAATGTTGGTTCTGTACTCTGCAGAGAACACAATTCTCTGTTACTGTGTATGTAATGTGCTATTTCAAATCTAGCCTGTGCCAGGTTGTGATAACAGCTGGAAAGTTCCTTCTTTCCCCTGATTCCTGGAAAAAGAGTCCAAGAATTCTCTTTAAGCATTTGGTAAATGTGTGTAAGTCCTCCTGAAGCCACTTCCCACATCCATACCTGTCGTACAGAAAGCACCACATTTCCTCACACACTAGTAGATATCCAGAGAGAACCCTACCTAACCATTCTAATGATTGTTCAGGGCCCCTGTTCCACATCGTTTGTGCCTCAACTCTTTGCATGTGCTCTCAGTAGCTTGGGCTCAGAGGCTTGTTACTGTGCATGCTCTTTCATATCTGCCTTTGGTTTCCTCTGATTTAGGGGGCTTTCTGGGTTCCCTTCCTGCCTTTTTGAATCATGTCTCTCTTGCATGATTTTGGATTGGCACCTTCTTTTAATGTTGACACGTTAGATTCACTGCACCCAGACAGTGTTCCCATCTCTAGGTCCAGGAAACAAACTGTTCTCTGGGAGTCCAGTCTCCAATCTTCCCATGACAAGACATAGGATCACTTCCAAATGAGAAGTGGCAATTTCTGTTATCAGGAATTTAATTTTAGCTTTCTAAACAAGTGACTCTCATCCATTTATCAGTCCCACAAATATATTTATTTTTCTAATATTTGATAAAAAGTCAATGGAATGCTTTTCTCTTCATAAATGTTATTGAAATTTTCAGGTCATTGATTATTCTTTTATGTGCTTAAATATCCACCTTACTGACTTAATTTTCAAATCCCCAATACAAGAACTCCTGTTGTTTGTTTTTTTATCTCTCTGCATTACTAGTTTAAACCTGACTGGGTGAGACATTGTAATCACAGTTAGCCTTGATTTAATAAGATTTCAGAATTTCTAGCATATGTGAAACACTAATATTTCGATAAACATTAATATTTTAATCAGACTTTCAATATATGTACCCCATTAAAAATGAAAATATTTTGCTTTATCATTTTATTGTATACAAATTATCTAGAGGTGATGACATTTAGTACATCTAGACAAGGTAATTCCTTATCAATGTGGTTTATAATGGGAGAAAATCTTTGTCCTGTTGCATTCTTTTGAAGCTGGTTCTTAGTAATTTTTATTGATGTTTTAAACATGATGCCTCTGAGTAAATCTGGACATGAAAAGTATGTGCTACTGCATTAATTTTCAGCTTAACTCAGAATATCACACTGGGTAATAGTATATAGTATTGCTGATTAGTGTAACATTTAAAGTAGCTCACTGGATAAATGGATTCCCATAGACTTTTATATGTGGACCTCTACTTTTTCTAAGAGAAGTTGCTTCTGACTGCTGTAGCCAGAATGGAGTCTTTTTCCAAAGACATTTACTTCACCTTCTGTGTTTTCCATGCTGTGATTCTAGATTCTCTGTATTCTACATCACTGCTTTCCAACTAATAACGGAGTTCTGATCCTCCGTTGCCTCTTGCCCAGAATTTGATGTATTTCTCCAAAGTGCTGTCATGGCAAAGCTGATTTTCACTCTCACAGAACCAGGTTCTAACCTTTGGTTTCAAACTGATAGTTGTGCTGGATATAGTTTAGCCTCTTGAATATGGCTGAGCAAGTGTGTCCCTGACTCTAGTTAAGGGCCCTTTAATATGAGATTATGATGCTTGAAGAAAGGAAGTGGTTTTTCAAAGCCTGTTGTTTAACTCTTGAATCCATTCTAGGCTCCCAGATTTGTCTGTTTTCAATCTTATTTCATTATATTCAATCTATAATGATTCCTTTTCCTAAGTAGCAAGGAAATATCACTTATTTATTTTAAAAAGTCAAATATTGCTGAAACCTATAAGGTAAAACAGTAAAATTTTAATTCCCTAGGAGAATTCCCTTTAACAGATTTTTCTTCTATTCACAATTTACATGTATTAAGTGACGTATTGCCATCAAGACTGCTAGTGGGATCCAAGTATAAAGCAAACTATTTTTTCTCTCATAGACCTTTAATTTGGTCAGTGTAATTTGTTTTTTCTTGGGTGGAAACTTAGAAAATTCTATGTGAGTTCCCTAGATTTATCTCTCAAATTCTTTTTTGTTGGTTCTTTCCTCAGGTAGATCTATCACATGTATGTATTGGTCAGTACTTAGCTGAAGATTTTAGGGTAACCCTCTGAAGAGCTCCAATACTCTCTCTGTGAAGTCCTCTCGTCTTAGATATTGTGGCTATGATTTTTAGCCAGTTTTGTCTCCCCAGACTTCCATGTTTATCCCCACAACTCAGGGAGATCTAGTGGTCTCTGTGAACCTCGGCCTAGGTTCACTGTCTCTGTATTGTGGTTTGTAAATTATGTATAGGTAGTAAGATGGACAACTGTGGTGTTTCATAATTTGTTTCATGTCTCTTGGGATCACTGACAGTTTTTGCTTGCTACCTAAGTTTTGAAAGCCATTGTTTCAATTATTCTGTTCGGCATTTTAATTGATTTCTGCCAGTCAGGTAGCTCTGGCCCTCATTGCTTCATTTGGCTAGAAGTAGAAGTCCTTGTGTTCATACTTAGATTTTATGATTGCTAGATTTCTCTACTACAAAGTTACTGTTTTTCCCTTTCCTTAACCTATCTTTTGGAAGCAAATCACTTAAGTCCAGCTCATCTGTGGGGAGGGAGAGTTAAACTACTTCCTGGACAGGGGAGTATCTTTATATATATTATTTGGAATTCTGTAAGGATGATTTGCCTGTTCTCCCCCATTTATTTATTCAACCATCTATTCATCAGTATATTTACTTTACATTTTGAGTTAAAATCCAATACCACATATAACTTTATTTTAAAATGTTGTCACATGTATAGTAATATAAACATATTGAGTCCATATTGCTTATTCCTGACATGTCCGTTGTCTAGTCTCACAGGATTCTTTGAAATTAGGCAGCTCTTCAGTTTCCGTGCTACCGGTGTACATCAGAGTCTTTGATAAGGCTGGGAGTGTAGTTCTGTGCCTGAATTTCTGTCTCTATAGACTCACCATATGGACATTACCTGGGAATTTTTAAGAACATAAGACTGAAATTGCATTTTTTGGTGAAAACCTTGAGAATTTCATTTTTTTTCTGGTGTTGGGAAAACTCCCTTTCTCTCCTGGTGCTTCTGTTTCTTAGAGGAAAAGCTGTCAACTTTGAATTGCTGAGAATTAATATTAATTTGCTTTCCTGACAATTGCTTTTTAGTATCAGTTGTTACCTAACCATTCTTTGCTACCTAAGTCATTCTTCTAGTTGTATGGGCTTGAAGTTTTACTTTCTGGGCTGCACCTAGCAGCTACTATTGGATTACTAGGAATAACTTATTTTGTTTAACTGTTTCTGAATGTTCTGAACACAGGAATGAGTGCCCTGAACTCTTGAATAAAAAAGTAAGGATAATTTGATATGTCCCTAAACAGCTAGAAATAGAGGTAGGGACCTACATGAGGCATTATTTAATTTTGTTGGTTTCTGATGTATTATTTAAAACTAATTACACAGGGCTTCCCTGGTGGCGCAGTGGTTGAGTCCGCCTGCCGATGCAGGGGACGCAGGTTTGTGCCCCGGTCCGGGAGGATCCCACATGCTGCGGAGCAGCTGGGCCTTTGAGCCATGGCCGCTCAGCCTGCGCATCCGGAACCTGTGCTCCGGAGGCCACAACAGTGAGAGGCCTGCATACCGCAAAATAAATAAATAAATAAATAAAAATTATAATAATAATTACACAGATAATTTATGAAAGTGAAGAAAAATGCCATTATTTAATGGTGATAGCTCTCAATTAAAGGACAAACTCACTTAGATACATAGAAAAGTTCAAAACTTGCAACTTTTAGATTCTCCTAAACAGGCTTTGATCTCTTTGGATTATGGTGTTTCTATCTCTACAAACAAAAATTTCTCTGACACAGGCTGCATTTTTCTGAATTTGAGCTGAAAATATTGCTTAGGTGTTCTATTCAAGTGTTATTCCTTTCGATTCATTTCTTAACATGGTTGTTCTTCCCAAAAGGTGGAACTTTGAATGAATAGCACTTGTTTACTTGGTTTGAGCCCCACTCAATTTTCTGTTGTTTTACTTGCCATTCCAGGAATCTCTTCACTTTGGTGGCATCAGTGAGAGGTGTGGAAACTAGTAAAAGCTATAGTCCTGAAATGAACCTTTCACTTTCTCTCTCTTAACTTCAACTTCCACCATTAGTCTCTTATTTTTTGTGTGTATTTAGGAAATATCTATGAAATTACGCTGCTTTTTTTTTTTTTTTTTTGCGGTACACGGGCCTCTCACTGTTGTGGCCTCTCCCGTTGCGGAGCACAGGGCTCCGGACACGCAGGCTCAGCGGCCATGGCTCACGGGCCCAGCCGCTCCGCGGCACGTGGGATCTTCCCAGACCAGGGCACGAACCCGTGTCCCCTGCATCGGCAGGCGGACCCTCAACCACTGCGCCACCAGGGAAGCCCTACACTGCTTTTATAGGTGTTCACCCACAACTTTGGTTTTGAGGCTTTTATCCCTTTTTAACTTCATCGTGCATAAAATGCACATATTCACATAATGTATTAAATCAAGAGACCATGACATAATGTTAAGAATTTAAAAGAAGAACATACAAGATGCAAAGTTTGATACTGGCTCTGACATACTCCATTTGTGGGAAAGACACTATCTCTTGGACCTCTTTTGTTTATATTACCTTACCAAATTGATTATTTTAGAAATCAAATTACTATATTTTGAAAAATGTATTTTAAAATGAGTCATAAAGTGTGATACTGAGGTTGTTTCAATCAGGTTTACTAAGTCACAACATAAAATAAAACAAGAATACAGACTCAGATTTCATTAACATTTACATACCCTAAAGTCTTATATATAACATATTATTATTGTTGTTATTTATAATGATTATTATTGTCTATGTGAACTTCAACAAATTTCTTTTTTTGTAAAATGATACTAATATCTACTCCCAGTTGTACTGGTAAATTTAAATGTAAAATTGCTGAGCATAGCCAATGGCATGTTGTAATCTTTTGGCATGTGTTATCTTTTCATTTTTCTCCCTGTTCCCCCTCAACAACTCAAGTAGGGTCATCGCTGCTGAGATCTACTGTCTTAACCCTTCAGCCTATATTACTCTTGTAATGAATGACATGGGTTACCCAAGGGCTTTGCTGATGGACCGAAAGGCAGGAATCCATTAAAATAAATCCCACAAGGGACAAAATAGAAAACAGAAGGGAGACTCTCTCATCAATGGACCATATGGTCTGTGTGATTGGAGGTCCATTCCTTTTAAATATCATAGCTCACTAAGCCTCTTCCTTTCTCTGTGTGGCCACTACTCACTCTTAAGCTTATAAAGTCTCCTACCAGAACTTTCTGCAAAGGCTTTTCTGAGAAGTGTTCTTGCTGCCAGCTTTTCATTCTATCCACATTATTGAAAAGGTAGTGTTCATAGAGCAGTTCTTTCGTATGCAATCCCCTCACTCCTGGGCATTTATTGATCCTTTATCCTCAACAGAACAAAGTCTAAATAATTTAGCCGAACACTCAAGAACCTCACAGAACATTTTTGTGCCTTCTCTCTTCCATTTGCTTCTCCAGATCCATTCTCCACCCCTCTTCAACTACTCTGTGGCCCTGGCGGCTGATCTGCATGAACTACATCAAAGGGAACCCTGGTAGGAAATGGGAAGGAAGGAGAATGAAGTCAGGGAATTTATTCCCCCAGATTCCTCCTTTCTACTAAAAGTCATGCATCTTATCTGGCATCCCTCTCCACAAGACTCTGTCCTTTTGGGGTTTGGTAACTACCACTCTCCACTCCACTTTTCAGGCTGAAGGGTGGGAATAGTTTTGCAAGTGCTGGGATCCTGTCTTATTCTTGTGGCTTCTCTACACCTTGTACACACCTTTGTAAATATTCTCTGCATCAAACTCAACTTCAACAACCCAATTTGAATATGCCATCTGTCTCCTGGATATTATACTTCCTAAATTTATCTCATGCCATACACTGTATCCTTTAAAGATAGATGGTTTATTTATTATTGCCATAGTGGTTCAGAATAGCCACTTTGGAATGATAAAGTGTTGGGTTTGAATCCCGATTTTACTACTTAGTTCAATGACTTTGATCAGATTACTCAACGTCTCTCAACCTCAATATACTCATCTTTAAAATAAAGATAATAATAGTAGCCAACTCATAGTGTTATTATGAGAACTGAAGAAGTATATAGAAGTTCTATCACAGAGCAGATGTTAAAGAAATATGGTTTTGACCATAAATATTTTTTGAGAACATATACCTTATGCATTCATGCTACCATACCTCTTTTTCCATTTTCCCCTATTCTCCACTTCAATTTATTCATTCTAGGCTCAGTTAAATTCCTAGTTCTTCTACTATCTCTTATGTTTTTCAATTCTTATAACACCTACTCCCTGAAACTTTCCTTTACGTTTTCATCTGTATATGTTTCCTCTCCCCAATTATATTGCTAACAATCTGATAATAGGGAAAAGTCCTTTTCATTTCCTTCTTTTGCTCCTAACTAGCTCAGTGTTGAGGATATAGTAGAAGCTAAGCAAATATTTCTTAGTTATTTAATTTTAATCATTTAATTTCAATTAATGTAGGCAAATTTTATAATGCAAGTGATTTCAATTCAGTTAGATAGCCAAACTGCATAATGCAAGGCTCCCAGCATAGATTTTTTTATTATCACAGTGCCCATTTCAAAGTAGGTACTTAATGAATATGATAATTTTAGGTAATTATTATACAGACAAATTTTCTCTAATGCTCTCTAAGCACCTCATTTACTACTGTGTAGGCGTAGTGTAATAAGATACTTTATATTAACCATCAAATGTTAACGATCTAAGCAAGTTAAAAAGCACAATAAGGAAATAATACTAATGCCAATATACTAGTTTCTTAATATTTTATCATCTTTTAAACATACCAGCTTGTAATATCACAATACTATAGAATAAATAAGTAATTCACTTCCTCTGATAATAATATAAAAACTTTGGTCTCTGTTATATTTTAAATTATGCCCTTTGTGGAGTAATTATGGACCACTGAATTAAGGTTAAACTATAGGAGAGCCCAAGCATAAGAATCAGCTTTAGTTTCTGGTGACCTGTGTGATTTACCACCTCTCTTGGTATATTGCCTTTAATTTTGTCCTAGGAAAAGAACTAAATAGAGATATAGCCTATAGGTGGCACTTGAGTCCACTGATAGCTGTCCTGAGCTCAGTCTTGATTCTTTATATTGCAGTTTCAAGGATAGCAGCATGGTTATAATTAGTGTTGGCTTCTCAGCATGATGTTGAGGTCCAGTGGTACAGTGGAGTTTGGACTACCGTGAAAAAGCTTCATTAACCCTTTTCAGGTTCCTGTTGGAATGTGGCAACTCCCCAAACTTCTGTCCTGTTAGTGAAATGAGGTATAGCACAAAGGGAGGAATGAGGATTGCCTGAGTGTGATGTGTGTATCTCTGAAAGTGATCTTGGTGCTAACTGTTTCATGGGAGTTAAAAGTTAATTGATTGTAAACAGTGAGCTGGTTGAAGATTAGAAAGAATTGAGGATAGTTTCTTTTGAGACCATCTTAGAGCACAGTAAGATGAGTCTTGTTCGTTTTTTGATGCAACACATTAAGAAAACATTTAAAATTAGATTAATTGTCTGAGTCACCCAACGTACTCTATGTAAGCAAAAATAAATGCAAAACTGTGAATTAAAATATGTATTGAATAACTGCTTATGTGTGTAATAACTCAGTGAAGATAGTTTTATTTGGTTTTTTTTTCTTTCCATGAATCATCTTTTCATACACAGCCTGTGTATGAAGGAATGAGAGATGGCTTGGACCTTGAAGCTACAAATTCTCAGTCAGTCTTCTACCTCCTTTTCATGTTCACATGGGATGTAAAAAGGAGGCTTTGGGAAAAGTTACTATTCATTTGTGTTTCTTCCTTCACCTTTATTCGCCAGAATGCTTTACATAGTCACAATCTCTAGAGTTGGAGGGGAGTGGATGCGTGGGGAGTGCCCTTCTCCCTTCCACTTTCCTAGTTCCCCAGTGGAGACATATTGCTGCAGGGCTTTGACTCAAGACCGAGAAGACTCCCCTGGTCCTGGTGAATTGAGAAGATGCACATGTGAACCAAGAGTGTTTCTTCCTGCTTGATATAAAAGATCTCTTTGGGGCTTCCCTGGTGGCACAGTGGTTGAGAGTCCGCCTGCCAATGCAGGGGACATGGGTTCGTGCCCCAGTCCGGGAGGATCCCACATGCTGCGGAGCGGCTGGGCCCGTGAGCCATGGCCGCTGAGCCTGTGTGTCCGGAACCTGTGCTCCGCAACGGGAGAGGCCACAACAGTGAGAGGCCCGCGTATCGCAGAAAAAAAAAAAAAGATCTCTTCGGCACATTTCCTTTAGGCTTACCTCCTAATCTTGGTCCTAGTGGTCTTAGTATTCAGAAGGTCAGAAGAACATAGATCAAAGGAATAGAGTGTCTTTTCAGTGTTTTTCCTGAGGTCTAAAGCAGAATTTATAAGCTGTTCATTCATAGACCTTTCTTGGATAGGAGATCACACCCAAGTGGGAGAGGGACCTGCCCATTACACAATACTACCCCCATTAAAACATCAAGAAGCAGAACTTTCCAAAGAGAAATATGCATCAAAAAGGCAGTCTACAAAACAGAGTTCAAAAGTGAGCTAAATGTGAGTAGTATTGATGAGAAATAATTTATTAAGTTGAGGGAGGAAAATAGAAAAGATTAAGTAGTAAGTATAAAGAAAATATATTTGCTTAGAGGTTTTACTAAAAGAAATGTAAAAATGTATGGCTAAGTATGTTTATATTTCTGTTTTATGATCATTTAGTTGAAATAGAATGTGCTAAGTCACTGAATTCTGGAAAACACATACTATTCAACAGGATTCAGGGAAAAAAAAGAAAGATGAAGAGAAGTCTGCAGGCAGTGTTGACATTATTGCTACCACATGAGAACTGGTGAGAACTCGATAATACTTTTTAAATAAATTTAAGTGGGCTAATTTAAAATGTTTGAACCATTTGATTGTCAATGGCTTGTTTCAGTGAGATATTCTGAAGCGTTATTTCTACCAAAGTAGAGACATGTCCTTTGAGACATCCCTGCCACCAATCTATAATCCTAAACTGACCAAGTTTTTGCTTATTTCTAGAGGATATTTGATTCCATTTCTTTTCTGAGTGGGCATTAAGTTTACAAATGCAGTGGCTTTCTAACAAATCCTTGCATTGAGGTTGGTAAGAGGCCATGGCCTTAAAATATTAAAGGGTCTCTATTCATTTCTATGCTACTTTAAGCATCAAATGCAGTGTTAAAAATTTTAATCAACATAACTCTCTGGGTGCTCTGGTCCACGGTGATACTTCATGTACTCAGACTGTCATTCAGCAAGTATGCACCAGTATGATTATTGTCTGGTTCTTTCGCTTGTTTGACTTGGTTTCTCTCCTGCTTAGTCAGCTGGTACATTTGCCATTTTTGAATCATCTTTGGATATACTGACTGCAGAAAATGATCCTTTATTTTAAAAAATACTCTTCATGATAATTAGAAGTTAAGATATTTAGATCAAAATTAGTGAACTATTAATCATTGCAGTATACCTCTAATTTTGTCTTTTACTCTTGTTGTTGCCAACTATATGAATTGCATCATTGATAGCTGATGAGACTGTAAACAGTTTGAAAGAAAATATGGATTTTCAATTTCTGACAGTATAGTGGAGTAGAAATCCTCAACGAACTTTTTACTTCAAAGTAAAATAAGACACTGAAAAATATTAGCTATATTTTAAATGTGCTATCAAACTAACAAGAAAGTAGGAAAAAATATTCAGATGCTAAAAACAGAATATAACCTGGAATCCAGAAAGTTAAGCAAGCACAAAATAGCTGGTTATCTTGGGGCAACTATTAATTAATAATGACCCTGAAGACTCCCTTTATAATCTTAAAAATGTTGGGAAAAAGAATGTAAAGACTAACCTGCACACATTGGAAAATCTAAAAGGAAACTCTTGCCCAAACCTGAGACCCCCCAAAACTATATCCTCAGTGAAAGGAAAACTTCACCCACTGACAGAGACAGGAATGATAATCTCTTATCTCAACCATGATAGTATACAAAGCAGAAAATTTGTAACCCAAGTCCTTTTCCCAGTGGGTTTAAAGTTAAAATTCACACTATTCATTTGTGAACAAAAAACTTCATCTAAAGCTTTATTTTGGATGATACTTGATTAGGAGTGCTCCTGAGGACCTGGCAGATACAAGAATAGGAACAAGGAACACACTTTCAATCCAGGCTCCAAGAATTCCCCAAAAGAAAAGTCTAGCTCAGATTTTAAAAAGAAAAAAAAATTACAAAACACAATACCCCTTAAAGCCAAAGAGTAAACTCTAGAAGAAGCAAATGACAAGAATGAGACTTTCAAATAATTCAGTTATTGGAATTAACAGTCACAGAAGAAAAAATAACCTTTGAAAAACAAGTTTATCAAAAATACTAATGAAGATATTATGAAACTCATTAAGCAGATTAAAAATAAAAAACTAAAAGTTTTAGAAATTAAATGTAATCAAATAAAAACTTCAATGGACTGGTTAAAACTTTGACTTATATCTAATTCCTTGCACAAATTAAGATGGATCATATACATAAACATGAAAGTTAGAATCATTAAGCTTCCAGAAGAAAAAAATAGAAGTATATATATTCATGTCTTTGGAGGTGGTCAAAGATATTTTGATGGACTGGAAAAAACACTAAATCAAAAAGAAGATAAATCAGGGCTTCCCTGGTGGCGCAGTGGTTGAGAGTCTGCCTGCCGATGCAGGGGACACGGGTTCGTGCCCCAGTCCGGGAGGATCCCACATGCCGCGGAGCGGCTGGACCCGTGAGCCATGGCCACTGAGCCTGCGCGTCCGGAGCCTGTGCTCCGCAACAGGAGAGGCCACAGCAGTGAGAGGCCTGCGTACCGCAAAAAAAAAAAAAAAAAAAAAAAAGATAAATCAAACTAGACTTCCTGGAAATTGAATACTTTGCTAATTAAAATACATCATTCAGAAATAAAAATTCAAGCCAGTGACTGTGGAAATATCTGACAAAGAACTGTGTCCAGAAAATATAAAAATTTCATACAGTAAATGTCAAGATTATAAGCTCCTTTTTTAAAATGAAAAAAAATAGAGACATTATACAAAAAATATTATTTTTAAGAACCCCAAACCAGAAACAACCTGAGTATATATCAACAGAAGAATAAATAAACAAGTTGTGATATACTCATATTGCAGAATACCACTCAGCAATAAAAAGGAGCAACCTACATGCAACAATGTGGACATGAGAATATATACTATAATATTATATTTATATGAAGTTCAAGAACAGGCAAAACTAATCTATAGTGAAAGATATCAGAATATAGGGTACCTCTGGGAGGAAGACTGATGAAAGGGAGCATCATGGAATACTCTAGAGTGATGAACATATTCTGGATCTCGATATGAATCATATCACATGGACATATACAGTTGTCAAAACATCAAAATGAGGATTAAAGATTTGTGAATTTTATTCTATTGAATTTTACATCAATAAAAAAGTAAATGTTAAAGCAATAACTCTAGGTCAACTTATTACCTTACATGCTTGTATTAGAAAAGAGGAAAGGTTGGAAATTAAACTGAAGAAATTGGAAAATGTATAAAATAAGCAGTTAAAGAAAAGTAGAACAAGAGGGTGTGGAGAAAAGGTGACCCTCCTACACTGTTGGTGGGAATGTAAATTGGTGCAGCCACTATGGAGAACAGTATGGAGGTTTTAAAAAGCTAAAAACAGAGCTACCATGTGATCCAGCAATCCCACTCCTGGACATATATCCAGAAAAGAAGAAAGCTCTAATTCAAAATGATACATACACCCCAATGTTCATACAGCACTATTTATAATAGCCAACACATGCAAGGAACCTAAATGTCCATTGACAGAGGAATGGATAAAGAAGATTTGGTATATATACATATGTGTGTGTATATATATATATATATATATATATATATATATATATATATGTATATATATATATATGTATAGTTATATATGTATATATAATGGAATACTACTCAGTCATAAAAAAGAATGAAATAATGCCATTTGTAGCAACATGGACGGACCTAGAGATTATCATATAAGTGAAATAAGTCAGAGAAAGACAAATATATGATATCACTCGTATGTGGAATCTAAAAAAATGATACAAATGAACTTATTTACAAAACAGAAATAGACTCACAGATATAGAAAACGAGCTTACAGTTATCAAAGGGGGAAGGTGAGGGGGAGGGATAAATTGGGAATTTGGGATTTACAGATACACACTACCATATATAAAATAGATAACCAACAAGCACCTACTTTATAACACAGGGAACTATATTCAATATCTTGTAATAACCAATAATGGAAAAGAATATATATATATTCTTTTATATATATGTGTATATATAGAATATATACACACATATATACGTATATATTCTATATACACATATATATATTCTTTTCCAGAACCTTTTCCATTATAGTTCATATATATATGTATATACATGTATATATATATATGTGTGTATATATATATATATACATATATATATATATAACTGAATCACTTTGCTGTACATCTGAAACATTGTAAGTCAACTGTACTTCAATTAAAAAAATAAAGTAGAACAAACTCAAGCATAAATCATGAATACAGAGTCAAAATGAATTAAAAGAAAACAAAAATGCAATGGAAAAGATCCAAGAAATCCACAGTTGGTAGTTTGGAAAGCTTAAAAGTTATGACAAACCTTTGGCAAACTCCATTTACGAAAATGAAGGAGACACAAATGCCAGGAATGAAAAAGAGAACATAAGTATGGATGCAATAAAGGTGAAAAAGATGAAAAGACAATTTTTTAAACATCTTTATTGGAGTATAATTGCTTTACAATGGTATGTTAGTTTCTGCTTTATAACAAAGTGAATTAGTTATACATATACATATGTTCCCATATCTCTTCCCTCTTGCGTCTCCCTCCCTCCCACCCCTCCAGGCATCACAAAGCACCGAGCTGATCTCCCTGTACTATGCGGCTGCTTCCCACTAGCTATCTACCTTACGTTTGGTAGTGTACATATGTCCATGCCTCTCTCTCGCTTTGTCACAGCTTACCCTTCCCCCTCCCCATATCCTCAAGTCCACTCTCTAGTAGGTCTGTGTCTTTATTCCTGTCTTACCCCTAGGTTCTTCATGACATTTTTTTTTCTTAAATTCCGTATATATGTGTTAGCATATGGTATTTTCTTTCTCTTTCTGACTTACTTCACTCTGTATGACAGACTCTAGGTCTATCCACCTCATTACAAGTAGCTCAATTTCGTTTCTTTTTATGGCTGACTAATATTCCATTGTATATATGTGCCACATCGTCTTTATCCATTCATCTGATGATGGACACTTAGGTTGTTTCCATCCCTGGGCTATTGTAAATTGAGCTGCAATGAACATTTTGGTACATGACTCTTTTTGAATTATGGTTTTCTCAGGGTATATGCCCAGTAGTGAGATTGCTGGGTCATATGGTAGTTCTATTTGTAGTTGAAAAGACAATGTTTTAAAGAACTTTATAATTGATGTAATGAAAAATTTTTAGAAAAATCTTTTTTTTCAAGAAAAGCCACCAAAATTGACTCAAATAGGTAAAACTTTGTCCTGTAACTATCAATAAGATAAAATCAATTATTTAAAACCTTCCCACAAAGAAAACTTCAGGTTCAAATGATTTTGTAGGCAAATTCCATCAAACATTCATAAAACAATTCATTCCAATCTTATACAAACTTTTCCAGAGGATAATAAAAGAGGCAACACTTTCCAACTCTTTTTATAAGGTTAATACGACCTTGATACACACCAGAAAAGAGATACAGGAGGAAAAAAAAATCACAAGCTAATCTCAGGCATGAACAAAGATGCAAAAATCCTGGATAACTTACTAGCAAACTGTATCCAGCATTGTGTAAACAAGATAATTCATGATGATCAGTTTAGGTTTAGCCCAGAAATAAGGTTGGTTTAATATTAGAAAGTCTGTTTCTATTATATAAATAGATTTAAGGAGGAAACAATTTCTCAATAAGTGAAGAAAGTGTACAATAAAATTTATAATACACTGTACTAATAGCTCCTAGGATATTAGGTATGGAGGAAATTTCCAAGAGAATTTGATTAAGGAAAATATTAAAGAAAAGATTGTATATAATAATGAAATATTAAAATACTTTCCTTTAAATTTAAGATCAAGGCAAGGGCTCTTACTACCATCTTCACTCAACATTGTACTGGAAATCCTAAATAATGAAGAAAGTCAAGAGAAAAAAATACAGGTTTTAAGTGTTAGAAGAAAAGAAACAAAAATAGTGTCATTTAAAAGTGTTGTGATTGTCTACATGAAAAAATAAAATTATACTTAGAAAATTAGAATAATAAATAAGATTCTAGCAAAATTTCTAGGTGCAAAATAAACATAAAAGATTAATTTCATACACCAGGAAAAAATAGAAATATCATTTAAAATTAGTTACTCTTTAAAATAGGAACAAAAGATGTAAGATACCTAAGAAGAAATCTAACAAGAGATGTACAAAGCTTTTATGTGGAAAGATATAGAAAATCCTTTAAATGTAGTAATAAGCATCAAAATAAATGTAGAGATATGCCATGTTTATGAAGGGAACATTATTATTCATCCCCAGTTGATCTATAGATTTAATACAGCTTGAATCAAAATCACAAAAGGTTTCATAGAACTTGAAAATCTCATTCTAAAATAATTACAGAATAGTAAAGGGCTAAGATGGGCTAAAATAGATGAAGAATAACATAGGAGCTTTTTTCTACCATAAATCTAGAGATTAAAACCTGTAGTCAGTGAGGTAGTACTATATTTACTCACACAAAGACAAATTGAACAGTAAGTCCAAATAAAGAGTTTAGAACTGGTTCCTGTGTATATGAAATTTTGACTTATGGTGGAGGAGGCAGGTTTATCAGTGGGTAAAGGATGGATTGTCTAATAAATGGTGCTGGGATTAATTACCTATGTGAAAAATATAAAGTTGGATAAAGTTATATAATGCAGAAGAGAAATTCCAGAAGGAAGCATACTTGAATAAGAAAGGAAAAGCTGAGACATTTGTAGAACATATAGTAGAGTACTTTTATGACCTCAGAATTTAGAAGAATTTTTTAAAGAAGACAAGAACAGCACAAACCACAAAGAAAGTCATTAATAAATTTATTTAACTTAAAATTAAGAATTTTATAAAAGGAAAGAATCAAAAAAGGGGAAAAAAGCCACTGACTGAGAAGGTACTTCTGACACATAAAACTAACAAAAGAATATTTTTCTAGTAAAAAATTGGTATGTTAGTTAACAAACATGAAATAAATTCAGATTATAATACGTCAAATAACACAAGATCAAATAGAAGCATATTAAAAGACATTTCAAAGAAGATGAACCACTTTATGACCAATAAAATAAATAAAAATTTGATCAACCTTGAGTGCAAGTGGTAACCCACAATGAGTTCAAATCTGCCAGACTGGCAAAAGTTAAAATGTCTATTACTGTCAAGTGTCAATGAAGATGTAGAAAAATAAAAACTTTTATAAACAGTGCTGGTAGAAATATCAATCATTTGTGACAGCGTTTGGCATCATTCAATAAAGTTGAAGAGCATTTTGTTTTGTAGGGCAGCATATTATGCTCAGAGACTGAGATTATCTTTGCCGAAACAGTTAGTTTATTGGGAGATTGGGATTGACATATATACACTAATATGTATAAAATAGATAACTAATAAGAACCTGCTGTATAAAAAAATAAATAAAATAAAATTCAAAAATTCAAAGCAAAACAAAAAAGGTTTGTAACCAAACCAAACTTGGGTCTGCTCACCCATGTGCAGTAAAGCCAATCTACTGACACTGGGTTGTGGTGAAGGAAAGTGCCGTGTTTCTTGTAAGGTGCCAGAAGGAGTCCAGAGCAGCTCAAAACTCCCTGATGGGATTCAGGAAATGCTTTTTAAGGGAGGGAGGGGAGTTGCAGGGTGTGTGATCAGCTCATGCACAATTCTCTGATTGGTTGATGGTGAGGCAACAGGGTGGTATCACAGGAGTTAACATTGTCAATCCTCAGGCTCCAGTAGGTCTGGGGGTGATGTGCCCAAGGTCATAGTTGTCAAGTAGTCAATGTCTTCCATTTGGTGGGGTTTTAGCATCTGTAAAACAACTCGGGAAATGTGCATAAGATAGTTACCTGGGTACTTCAGAGAAGAGCTAAAGCAGAGGATATCGGGGAGGGGTCTGTCCTGGCAAGGGCCCATAGGGTCCTGCTTGGTTACAGATTCAATGTGGGAATTATGATTTCACAAGCCAATAACGTCTCTTAATAAGCCAATAAAGAAATAACGTACTACTAACAAAGATTAAATTAGTTACACTATTGTTCCAGGCAAAGGAAATGACAGAAATAAAGTCCAATTCCAGTTGAGCTGTACTTTTTCTAGGAGATTGGTTCTCAGGAGAGTTGGTGTAAACCACCATGATCTGAGTTCCAGCTGCAGCTGAATGACCATATGATCTAGCTAACCCCCTTCTGGATATTTATCCAAAGAATACGAAAATCCTAATTCAAAAGTATATATGCACCCCTATGTTCATTGCAGCATTGTTTACAATAGCCAAGATAATGGAAGCAATGTAAGTGTCCATTGATAGATAAATGGATAAAGGAGATACATACAGTGGAATATTACTGAGCCATATAAAACCATGAAATCTTGCCATTTGCGACAGCGTAGATGGACCTAGAGGGTATTATGCTAAGTGAAATAAATCAGACAGAGAAAGACAAATACCATATGATTTCACTTGTATGTGGAATCTAAAAAACAAAACAAATGAACAAACGTTAGAGGAACAGAGTCATAGATATGAGAACAAACAGGTGGTTGCCAGAGGGATGGGGATAGAGGGATGAGACAAAGAAGTGAGGGAAATTAAGAGGTACAAACTTCCAGCTGCAAAATAAATGAGTCACGGGTATGAAACGTACAGTGTGGAGAATGTAGTCATTAATAAAGTAGTATCTTTGTATGGTGATGGATGGTAACTAGATTTTGAAATGTATAGAAATATTGAATTACTATGTTGTGCACCAGGAAGTAACATGGTTCTGTAGGTCAATTATACTTCAAAAATGAAGAAACAAAGAAACAAACTTATAGAAAAAGAGATCTGATTTGTGGTTACCAGAATTGGGGGGTTGGGAAGACATAATTTTATGAAGTTAGTCAAAAGGTACTTCCACTTATAAGTAAGTACTAGGGATGTAATGTACAACATGATAAATATAATTAACACTGCTCTGTGTTATGTACATGAAAGTTGTTAAGAGAGTAAATCCTGAGTCCTCATCACAAGGAAAAACTTTTTTTCTTTTATTTTGTTTCTATATGAATTGATGGATGTTCACTAAACTTACTGTAGTAATTATTTCATGATGTATGTATGTGAAATCATTTTGCTATACACCTTAAACTTATACAGTGCTGTATGTCAATTATATCTCAGAATTGGAAGGAAAAAAAGAGCTAGACTAAAAGAGTACACATTCTATTACTCCATTTATTAAAACTCCTAGAAAGTGCAAACTAATCTATAGACCAAAAGCAGACTGGTAGTTGCCTGGGAGTGGGGTGGTAGGCAGGAGGGGGGATGTATTACAAAAGGTCATGAGGAAACTTTTGGGGGTGATAGGTATGTTCATTATCTTGATTTTGGTGATGGTTCCATGGGTGTATTCATATGTCAAAACTTATAAAATGGTGTGTGCATTTTATTCTATATGAATTATACCTCAATAAAATGATTTTTTTTAAAAAACCTTTTTTGCGGTCTTTGTCATAAACAAGTGGATTAAAACAACTCCACTTAACTCATAAACATATCATATGAAATCAATACGCAAAAAGAGACAGGTATTCTGTGTCTTAGAAATTTTACTTCTAGTTATGTATCCTTGAAAATTTATTGCCAATGTCAACAAGAAGGAAGTTCAAAGTATCAATGCTTATTATAGCAAAAAACTGAAAATAACCTGAATGTTGTCAATACCATAACGAATAAATATATTAGTCTAATCATATGGTGGGATAATATAGCACAGTTAAAATGAGTTAATTACAGCTATAAGTATCAACATGAATGAATCTCTTAACATTGAGCTAAAAAAAAACACAAAAGAATACATGTAGAATTGTTGCAATATGTAAAATACAAAACTTACTATGTTATTTAGAGATCCATAATTGTATAGTAAAACTATAAAGATTAGTAAGGGAAAGATAAATACATAATTCAGGTTGGTACTTACTTTAAAAATGGCAAGGAATAAAAGGGTTGAGTCTGGGAATGGCTACACAGGGGGCTTCAAAGATATTTGTAGTGTTTTATTTCTAAGCTGGGTGGAGGTATACAGTGTTCATTTCATTATTAATTTAAAAATATATACTTATAAGTCTTTCTTGTGTGTATTTAATAAAACATTTTTATAAACAAAAACAGGAATAATGATGTATTTTTCTTTCTGGGGCTTACAGAATTGGAGAATAATTGAATAAAGGTTTCCAAACACAGTTAAATGAGGCATTCCTGAAAATTCTTAGTTATTATTTGAGATAAATTTTTTAAAGTCCATTAAAGCCTTCATAAGGGCCAAGAAAATATTTTTAATTTTTAAAAAGTAATGGAAATGGTGTGTAAATTTGAATGCTTTATATCAGATTGCTATATTTTTTAGCTTTGGTTCCAAGTGGACGATCAGAATGGCTGCAGTCCTAACAAAATACAGGTGAGTTGTTTGTTGGTTTATACTCTCTGCTATGTGAAATGTCACAGTAGAGCTGTTACCTTCTGTGCTTAGACCAAGCCAGGGCTCTCTAATCAGCAATCAGCACCTGTTTTCCAACTGCCGTGCCCAAATGCCTCCACACTTTAATGATTGCTTTAGGGCAATCAGTGTTCCCTGGGAGAGCTGTATCTATATCGAACCCTGAAAGTGTGACTCTGGCCAGATTGGGAGTCTTCATAATATCCCCAATAGGAGGCTGCCTAAGGAAATCAGGTGGCTTGAAAGAATGATCTCAGCTCCAGGCTATCCAGGGATGTTTGTCCTTTGCCAGGGCTAGTGAATGAAAGGGCGTTTCTAGAAAGACATTTTCCAGGCCTTTGAACGGATTTTTCCTAACAACACAACCAGCCTCTGATTGTCTGGCTAAAGAGAAACCACTGTATATTAGCAAGAAAAAAAAAAAATAGGGCTTATACTTTGTCTGTGTTAGAATCCATTTCTTTTAAAATTATCAGTTTGGCCATTTGCAAATAGTTTTTCTGATTCAATTGTTTCTTTGGTTCTCTGGAGTGGTGATTGCTGTAATGGATAACTCCCCTCCAAAGAGCTTGAACTAACTTCCCTTGGGATCAATACCGAGCAAAATTAAAATTGTGTTTATTTAGTAAAGTTTAAATTGAATTGTTTGTGAGGAAACTCATGTATTCCTGCACAGTATGTCATAAATATTGAATGTATATTTTATTTTAATTTTCCAACATTCTAATGTTATTTATAAAATATGCATTTATAATATATGGCAGTTTATTTAAAAATTATTTTTCTGTGTTCTATAAATTTAAAATACATAGAAAAGAATATGAAATAAAGTTAGAAAAAAGAGAAAAAAAGAATCAAGAAACAGTATTGGAATCTTTCCCATTAACTCTAAGAACAGATTTTTTTCCCCCAAGGATTAAAAAGCTTTTCAGATAATCTCAAGATGTCCCAAATCCTTGCGAGGAAATGTTGTATAATCATGGATTACCACTTCCTTTCTGATTTGTTATGTGATTGTGGATAAACCATTTGAGCTGTCCTCTGTTCTCCTATGCTGTCTCCTAGAATTTATTGACACGGATGTTTGACAGTTGAAAAAGAGGATGAATAATTTTATAGTTCTCCTTGGTACTCTTGACTTAAAGGGAAATCTTCTTAAACCTCTTAAGCTAGAGCTTAATTTGTCTCTCCTGTGACTTCTGTCATTACCTGACTCTATTTGTAGTTTTAACCACCACAATACCAAGTTGCTGATGTACTCACAAAAATAATAGGCATTCCATTCTTTGGAAACACAAATATGCATTTTTTGCACGTTTCAGAAAGTGAAAGAGATGATATCTTAAACACTGATTTGAGAATTCTATAAAAGTGCATACATGAACATAGTTTAAAAACAACTTTAGACTTCAGATATGTTTATTATCTCTATTAATAATTTTCAGAAAAAAAAGTGTTTCACTTTAAATTTATTCAGTTGCAATCACTCAAAAATACACTGATCGAACCCTTGCTCTCTACTAGTCATTGCTAGATTCTGAGGAACAAATAAATATAAAATATTTCTGTCTACAAAGACTTCATGGACTCCTGAAGGGGTCAAGCAATTACAGTAAATTAATAACATAATAAATGTGCTAAATTACAGAGTTTTATTTAAAGTCCCATGAGAGCACAAATGGGGAACGATGGAGTTTTCCTAGAAGAGAGGGAAATGGGGAGAGTTGTGGAAATGTGATTTTGAAGTGGGTCTTAATAGACACCAGGAGACTGTAGAGGAGTGAAGGAGCAATCACAAAATAATTGTTTTTAGATCTTTTTGCTTTCTTTCATTTGCAAACAGTAATCAAAATGATGATTGGCACAATGTAAGGGCAGAAGCTCCCTGCAGCTCTAATTCTTCATTTATGTGTAGGGTCACTGGGGTTCCCTGTTTCTGATTCTGCTGAAGGCAGAAATTCCACTCATTAGATTTTTTTGTTTAACTTAGTTATTTGAACATAGTAAGAGCTCATAAACTATATTTTTAAAATTTATCACTAACTAGTACATCTACATGGTAGACCATATTGCACTTTATATGACCTAAAATAAATAATTTGTAACAAGTAAACCAGGTATATTAAAATATAAAGTCGGTTGGAAAACATTTATTATAATAACTGAAAAAGCAGGGTATAATGTTTCATATTTAGTATATCAACTATGTAAAAATATCTATAGAAAAGAGAAGAGAGGAATGACAAAATGATAAATAACAGTGGTTACCTCTGGAGGTAGCATTATGGTTTTTTTTATACTTATCTGAACTTTATAATTTTTCTGCTAACAACATTAATGTCTTTTAGAGTAATAAAAACTATATTTAAGACAGTATGGCCTTCTCAATTCAACAACAGCATCTAATTATTGCTCTCTTGAAAGTGAAAGTTATTTTATATCTCTGTTGGATGGTGGTATTGGCAACATTTCAGATCATAGTAAAGCAGCATTGTTTTGGATCATTTTGCTTTCTCTCATTTGCAAAAACAGGATTATTGTCAGTGATTCCTTGGTTGGTTTTGTGTTTTCTTCCTCCCTCTGTGCACCTGAAGGTTATTTTGTGATTAAAGTGTTTCACTTTCTCAGGAGTTGGTTGCCATATGTGACTTAATAATGCTTAGAGTCTGAGCTGACCTGAAGCTTGGCTCAAGAGAGGCACACACATTCTAGAGGCTGTTGCACAATCAGCCTGTTGGTGACGTGGTTATCCAGCAAGCCTACAGCCATGTTTCAGGGCATCAATTCTGCTTCCTCTTGCAGCTACACCTTTTGATCTCATTGTTATCTCAGCTGCCATGGTGGTCTCTTTCTCTCTACCCTTTCCCTACACGCAGCTCAGAGGATAGAATTCCCATTAGTCACCAGTCACTTCAGCAGGAACTGACCTGGTGTGGGGGAAGGTGTTACTTTCCCCATTTGATTTTGAAGGCTTCTCTGTGGAAGCAGCTTGGTTAATGTCTCACCCATGCAGAGGTAATTAGGAAGTCATATCATCAGAGCCCTGTACTCTGGAGTGCATCTTGATGCCCCTGGCCACATTAGAGCCACATTATGCTTATCAATCAGTCTCTCTACAGGGACCCGGGCCTCCTAGTTTCAATTCTCTCCCTCTTTGATGATGCAAACACCATTTGAGCAGTTCTCAGCTTTAGCAGCTGAAAGCAGTAGCATTTTTCCTTGTATGTTGTGCATGTAATTCTTTGGCTGCAGGCCGGTCTTCTCTAGCGTGGACTAGTGCAGGCTGACTGCTTCAGTCCCTGGTAATGGGAGTTTTGGATGGGGTATGGGGAAGGGGAGGAACCATACCTACAAGTTGCAAGCCAAGTAATTGCTGTGAAGATCTTGCTTCATAATGTTACAGTGAAAATGGGACAGAGGCAATGTGTACTGCTGAGGAAGGCATTCAGAGAATTATTTCCTCAGTTGTTCAGGGCATCCTTAGCCCCTATCCTCACAACATGTGCTGTGGAATATTAGGTGAAATAGGAGCCTGAGTGAGGGCAGCCTAACCTAGTATGACTCTTGCAGAGAGACAAGACTTCATAACTTGAGTCATTTGTGGTGTGCTTACACTCTCTCTGTCTTTCTCTGTCTCTGTCTCTTTGTCTCTGTTTCACTGTCTCTGTCTCTATTTCTTTCTATATATATATACATATATATATATATATATATAGGGCACTTTTATATTAAATACCTAAGGATATAAGACATATAGAAGTATATATACATATGTGTGTATATATATATATATATATATATATATATATATATATATACACACTTAGGTCTTTAATATATAAGCTCTCTTTTTAACACCAAACACCATGCCAATAGAAGAGTTGTACAATGACACTATATTTATGTTTTATGAGAAGCTGCCTAGGTTAAACTTTCCTGTATATACATAAAGTCATGGTAGCTTCCCTAAGTTGACAAATATGCAAAATTAAAGAGTGAAAACATACTTTTGCATTTTTTCAGTTTTGGAAAACTGATGATAAGTGTTGATCATGGGGTAGAGATTTTCATGTATGAAACATATGTTAAAACAAGTGCTGAGGAATGGGAATGGAATGCTTTTTTCAGGAGACCTATATGGTGGAACTGTTGAATGATATATAAGCTGTTAAGACATTTTTCGTCCTAATGGAGCTGGGAATTTCCAAAACTGCAGCTTTACCATTTCCCTCAGTCATGATGGCTTCTTACTGTATTTTTCCTCCTTAACTTCAGAGTATTTTCTTTGTTTCTATAGGGATGTTTGCAGTTATGAATATATTTCCTAACCATTTCTCAACCTTTAAATCAACCGCTGATATTGTTCTTAGGTGGTAAATTTTTCCTGAATTTCACTGAATTTATTAATTTCTTTGTTGGCCCACAGTTGGAAAGCATGCAAATAGATGAACTCTGTGTAGTTCAAAAATACGTATTTTTTATCTTATGATACCATCAAATTACAGGAATAATTTAAAAGCTGGACTGCAATAAAAGGAAGAAACATAAAATAGCCTCTGGTCACGAGCACCATTACATCGACTGAATCTCCCCACGTTCTTGCCTCTTGCATCTCAGTAGTTTTGAGAGTTGTTATGCATTGTGGGAGCTGCCACTAGATGAGTTAGTACAATAGCCTCCAGAAGTTAACTGTAGTCCCCAACCCCATCTCACTGAAACAGTCCACAGTCTCATGGGCAGGTATCCCTGGAGATTCCTTGTGGAGGTAAATAGCAGTATTTGTTCTCTGTCATCAACAGCACTGTAAGGGCAAATCCCTCTTGCCTCACATCCCTATTTATCCCAGTTACCACCAGAAGGACAAATCTCTCCTGCCATCTCTCACCACCTGGAGTCTTTTCTCTGTACTGCTCAGCACAGCCCTGAGCTGACCCCTACTCTACACCCAAACTCCCACAATGCCTCCAGAACTCCTTCCTGCTTGTCAGCAAATTCCCTCTTCATCCTCATGTTGTCTGTCACAAAGCACTCCTTTGGCTTCCTTGCCTAAACTGAAATCTAGCTTCAGAGGGTGCTGGTTTTCTTGCAGTAAAGAGAGGCAGTTTCCCCTTTTACATCCCTGTATCTTATATCTCAGGGCTTGAAAATACTTTCATTATCCACCCAACCACTCTTTGCCCCTTCCAGATTGTTGTCTATCACTCTGCTTTCAATCCCTATCCCCTGGCTACACCGAACTTTTTTTTTTCTCTTAAACCATCCCAAGGTCTTTCCTATCTTGTAGCCTTATATATGCACTTCCTTCTTGCTGGCAGATTCTAATTTCAGTAGCAAGGTCTTCCTTATCCTTTATTCTTCAACCTAAACTTCACCTCCTTATGCAATCCTTCCTTGAAGCTCTCTTTCTAAGAGAGCTTTTCTGCTTCCTTATTCTCTCTCACAGGCCCATTTCCTTCGCAGCACCTCTTTCAAATTAAATTATTTTATATCAGTTGCCTTCTTTTTATTTACTGTGTATCTTCACCAACAGAAAGTGAGCTTCCTAGGGGCAGGTACCACATTCATTTTTTTTTACTACTGTGCCTCTGATACCTAGCATGGTGCTGGTCACTCAGGCATACATTATTTGAGGACTGAAGAAATATGCAACATGAATATTAGAATAGGAATATATATTCAAGAATCATAGAAATTATGGATATGAAATTATTATACAAATCTGTGGCAGCATTTTCATTAGAAGGTAAAATCATATGTTCTAGTAATAACTTAATGAAAAGAGAGTTGGAATTCAGGGACTCTGGTGAATTTGAAATGGTGAGAGCTGATGTGGTGCTAGAAAATAGCCTGTCTAACAAGCATATTCAATATTTATTGATTATAATTTGCAAATAATAGAAAGCCAAGACTTTTATAACTATCTTTGTTATGGACACACAGAAGTTATGGAAGGAAGCATGAAAAGAGGCATGACTTAAAGAAGATCAAAACACACTGGTTGACTATCATTGTCAAATATGAACTGTCTTATCTAGTCTTTGGATTGGAACCACATGGCTGTCAATTCTAGAGTGAAATCTTTGGAGAATGCTCTAAATACAGGTATTTGGTGTTTCTGAATGTTTCACTTTAGCTGTCAGGAGTCTGGGGGTCAAATTTGGCATTTTTAACACACAAATGGCAGTATCTGACTTACTATGGAGAGCCATTCATCTCTGCAGGAAGGTAAGCTGAAGGAGCTGTAGGCACGGTCAAGCTATGGGCATTATATAGTATTGGATTCCTTTTGGCGGGCTTTTTAAATATGTCAGGTTATTTTCCACCCTTACCTACCTTGCCCAATGGTGGGGATATGACTTAACATGACTATGCATATTAGGTCTCTAAGCAGCCTTTTGTTAGAGTCAAGAGACATCATTGTCTGCATGGGTGAGTGGGTGTGTGTGTGTCTGTGTATGTAATTGTACATTGTTCCCAAAGGACAGTGTATCAGAAAAAAAGCCAATGATAATTTTCTTGATGAAAATGATGTCAGAACATAAATCAGGATTCTCCCTGTTTTAACAATTTCATCTTCCAAAGTGCCTTAAAGTCATACATGCATCATCACATTTTATCATTACTATATAATTATGATATTGTCATTATCTTCATTTTACAGATGATAAATCTGAAGTACAGAGGTCAAAAAAAGTTTTCAAAATGAGTGGTGTAGCTGATACTTAGCTTTTAGTCTTGCCAATTCCAGCTCCAGTGTTTTATGTTCTATCTGAATTGGAGGGCTGGACAGGATAAACTGTTTCACAGACCTCATCCCCAGAAGAGGTACTGAAAACATGTGAGACAAGTTATAGCTTGGAAGGATTGGCATCTTGTCCATTCTGAGGTACAGTGAGGGACCAGATGATCTGATACCTTTTTGTTGCAGGTTTCATAGGTACATTTATCTGGAAGAATTTGATGTGAGCATCAGCTATTTCAAATTTGATAACACTAAGAGAATAGTGTTGTTTAAGCCCATCAATGCTTAGGGAGAAAGCCTTTTTGGCTAATGATCATGAATTTTTTAGACTGCTAAATAGACTCCTAATAGGAATGTGAAAGTGCTAAATGTTGTAGATTACGCATGTCCACCCACATGGTGTCAATACCCCTGGAGTGGTTCATTTTCAGGCTGCAAGTCCCATTATTTTCTAAAAACAGGATAAGAAATGAGAGAGCTGACAGTTTTAATTAAGTACTAAAGCTGGTCTGTGGTTCTGGTGCAGAAGAAGCAAGTCACTTATGTTTCCCTGTACTACACTATTCAATCATCAGTTCCACGTTCAGGCCTTGTTTGGCTCATTTCATATTACAACATGTATAATGTCCCCGTGTTATATAATAAAGAATTTGGCTGGCCTTTGTCCCTGAATCCTGGAAGGGAGACTGTAAATCCTTAGGATTACCTGAGAATAAGAGTGTCTTTGTTATTCATGATCCCCATGGATCATTCCTGAATTTATGTTAATAAGGCAACTCATGGTATCCCTCTAGATAGCTTCAGGAAGGAGGCTGGTCATAGGCAGTCATGTAATTAGAGGGTTGGGACTTTGAGCCAGCCTGACCTCCAGGGTGAGGAATAGGACTAGAGATTGATTTCAATCATGTGGCCAAGGATATAATGAAACCCCAGTAAAAACTCTACATGAGGTTCAGTGGAGCTTCCTGGTTGGTGAACACATCAATATGCCTGGAGGATGATGTGCCCTGATTCCATGGTTTGAGAGCATGGAAGCTCTGTACTGGAGACACTCTCAGACCTTGTCCTTTGTGGCTTTTCATTTGGCAGCTCCTGAGTTGTATCCATCATAATAAAACTGTAATTGTAAGTATAGCGCTTTCCTGAGTTCTACCAAATTATCAAATGTGAGAAGACTAATGAGAACCCAGATTTGTGGCCAGTTGGTCAGTAGTGTGGATGACCTGGGGATCACTTGAACTTGTGGTTCACATCTTAAGTAGGGGCAGTCTTCCAAGGACTCAGCCCTTAACTTGTGGGGTCTACATTAACTACAGATAGTGTCAGGAATGATTTTCAGTATACTAGTTGATGTTAGGCCAGTTGGGGTTGAAGCGGAGGACCTCAAAAGGGATGATGTATTATTAAATTACCCACTGACTCATTTGTTAATTGAGAGTTACACTTGGCAGGTCAAGCTATTTTCTAAATCTCGGACTTTTCATTTCTCTGATCTCAGTTATTTACTGGGGTAAGTTTTGTCTTTGGGACTAACTCTGCCTGGGTGTAGGTGGGATAGTTTCATCTGTACTAACTGATTTAATGATAAGCATTGTGAGTATGATCAGCATCATGTTAAGTGCCCATGTGAACTTGCTGAGGTATTTAATAACTTAGGAAAGGGGTGCCAGTGACAGAGTTTTGGTCCTTGGCATTTGATGGTGATGGGACTATATGACTAATTCTCATTACTCTCCAGGTGATTAAGAATGTCTGAAAAGATAGACATAGGCCATGTTGTCGGCACATACCTTTAGATTGTCTTATGGTGGCCTCATGGTGATGTGTTCAAACTCAGTTGAATCACAGTAAATCTGAAATAGACCTCTGCTCAGAAGAAACTGTTTCATGTTTGATATCTCTATGTCCAAGATGATTTTTAACCTTCTATTGATTGCCAGAGATCCAGAGAATGACTCATCATCTATGCTCTCTTTCTGTGTTCTCTTTAAGACAATTCTTCCCTCTATATGATGGAAAACTCTCCATTTACTTTATAACAGTTTTTAACAATTTATGAATTGGCCTCTCAAAAAAATAAAATATTTATTTTATTATTTACTTAGTATTTTATATTTACATTTACATTTTATATTTAGTATACAGCATGAAGAGTTTTGGGTTGTTTGCAGAAAGTTTAGAGTTATTATACTTAGTTTCCATGTTTTTTTATTTCAGAGAATTCATGAAGGTGAAACATTTTGGAAGAGTTGGGGGATGAGCTATGAGATCACTGAGGAAGATATAAGAAGCTAGGAAAATAAAAATTGATCTTCTCAATGTTTTGCCACTATCCTCCATGAACTAAATTGGGAATGTGATTTAAAACAAACACCCATCCTTTCCCCCCTCAGAAAACTGTAGATGGGGCTTCCCTGGTGGCGCAGTGGTTGAGAGTCCGCCTGCCGATGCAGGGGACGCAGATTCATGCCCCGGTCCGGGAAGATCCCACGTGCCGCGGAGCAGCTGGGCCCGTGGGCCATGGCCACTGAGCCTGCGCGTCCGGAGCCTGTGCTCCGCGATGGGAGAGGCCACGGCAGTGGCAGGCCTGCGTACTGCAAAACAAAAAAACAAAACAAAACAAAACTATAGCTGAGTGAGGAAGTACAGAGCATTCTGTCATCTTAAATGGATTTAAGACTATATATTAGCTTGTCACTTCAGCTGTGTACACAGATAACCATAGCATAAAATTGTTCCTCCAGGATGTCACACTTTTACCACTATTAATCTTTCTCTCAGATGCTATTTGATGGAGATCAGAACTTCTGAGTCATATGGCATTTGCTTGTCTTACATTTTTTAAAGGCAAACACATTTTCATTACATTCAAAATGTAAGTCTTGAAGTTACTTGTTATGTAAATTGTCATTAATGATTCATATCTTACAGGTATACATTGGAAACAAAATCTAGTTGAACATTTAGGTTCACCGTCTACTCTCGGGCATTAATTAACAGTAAAGTGTATTCTAAATTCTTGTTCTTTACTGCTTCACTGTGTTTTGGGGGTTATGGAATGATCTGGATAGGGGTAGAGTTGAGCAAAGGGGATTAAAATGTATTGAAGTCTTACTTATGTGCCAGATGGTTTATAGTAACTATCTCATTTTATCTAAATAGCTTAATGGTAGGTGGTCTTAAGCCCATGTTATATACAATATAAAGAACCTGACTGAGATTAAAACTTGCCCAGTGTCACACAATTGCAAAACAGAATTTCATATCTCATAAGTAAACAATTTTTAGCTTATCACATGCTGAAACCTGCTGTTCCTCCTCTTTCTCCACTTTCTTTTCCTCCCCTTTTTTCTTTCTTTTACTATGTATGAAACCAATCAAAATCAGCTAATGATCTCTGCTAATGCTAGGAATCAGTGGAGAGAAGAAAAATATACCTGAGACTTCTTAAAGTTATAATTGAAATGATTTACTGGCACGTTTGATGGCTAGGTTTGTATAATGCTTCTTTGTGTATGCTTCACTGAGCTATTATTTTTGTTTTTATTACCATACAGCAACAATGTTGAAATGTAATTAGCAGTTCTAGTCGCTAATTATATAATCAGTAGTAATTATTAGTTGGCTGGGTTTTCATGCTGCATATGATTCAGTGTCCTGTGAAGTGCTCTAGCACACAAACTCCATGTGATTTTGTTTATATTAATACAGTTATAGTGTATGGGAAAAATATGCACTTTGACTCCACAATCATGAGTCAGATTATTAGTGGTGCCACTGTGGACCAGTTATCTAGCTTTTCTGAACTTCAATTTCTCCATCTGTAAAATTGAGAATAATAATACAGTCGATCCTTGAACAATGTGGGAGTCAGGGGTGCCCACTTTCTGTGCAGTAGAAAATCCGTATATAATTTATATTGACCCTCTCTATATGCTGTTCCTCTGTGTATGTGCTTCCTCTGTGTCTGTGGTTCCACATCTATGGATTCAACCTACCATGGATTGTGTAGTAGGGTAGTATTTACTGTTGAAACAACATCTGCATATAAGTGAACCCGCGCAGTTCAAACCTGTGTTGTTCAAGGGTCAACCGTAATACCTGTTAAAGAATATATATATTTTAAGGTAAAATCATGACTCTTGTACAAATATAAAATGTCAAAGATTTTGTTCACTCATTCATTTTTTTTTTGATGTGGACCATTATTTTAAAGTCTTTATTGAATTTGTTACAATATTGCTTCCGTTTTATGTTTTGGTTTTCTGGCTGTGAGACATGTGGGATCTTAGCTCCCTGACCAGGGATCCAACCCACGCCCCCTGCATTGGAAGGCGAAGTCTTAACCACTGGACTACCAGGGAAGTCCCTATTTACTCATTCATTATTGAGAAAACCAAAACGATATTACAATAGGTTCAAAAGCGAATTCAAAATACCACACAGAAATAGGTAGCCAGGAATGTTTTAATGAATTTACAAATAGGTACAATGTTAGCTTTTTCTACAAGTTGGAGGAAGTCCTCTATTGGAAGAATTCATCTGCATGTCTATTGTCAAGACCCATTTTCATTTCAGTCAGTTGTCTACAATTTACGGAGTTGTAAAAAGAAAGTCAACAAAAGACACAGATCCAATAGAATTAGATAACTAGGGATATTGTGCCCTAGAAAATGCTTGCTTTTTATTGAAGACTCTCACTAATCTTTTTGGGTACATTTCAAAGTCTTCCACAGACTTTCCCTAAATATCTGCTTTGAGAGGTTATTGAGAAGTTTTTTTGCAAAACCACATAATGCTTTTTCAGATATATAATTATATATATTATATAATTTATATATAATTAAAACAATAATTAACACATGAAATGAAAATTTACCAATTCATTCAGACTACTAACATGTTAAAGAAAAAGTTATTATGACATGTGGTAAAGAACATTAACACAGACTCTATTCAGGGAGACTACTATAATGGGTTTTATAGTAGGGGAGGGAGATTGGGCTCAATGCTGAATACACCAAGGATAAATGGAGATTTATAGTTAAGAAGCAGGGTGAGGATAAGTGAATGAAAAATTATTAAGGGAAAACATCATGGGTAATTGGGGATTCTGGCTAAACTGACTTGACTCCACACATTCTCTTGGGAAACTAAAGACACCATTTTCACTACACTATTCTTATCACTTACAGCAATGAAGGGCTTTTACTTTCTTAAACTAACTCTGGGAGCAAACTTTTCAGATCTTGTGAGGGTTGCATGCTGTCTTGTGAGATGCCTCCTGTGTCTTTGGTTGATCCATAAAAAGACTTATTAGTTTGAGTAGCTATTTGACATTAATGTAAGATCCTACTCATTAGTGGCCAGATGATGGATCCTTTGAGTTGGCTATACTTGGAAGGGAAATTATAGAGAGTTTTCATCCTAAAAACAAACTAAAGAGTGGATTAACATTATATATATAGATGTGTGTGTGTGTGTGTGTGTATAAAACAGCTAGTTTTAGGGACTCCTTAACAAGATGAAAGAACACAAATTAGACTTGAAGGAAAAATCCAAGGTAATTTCCCCTTCTTAAAAACTGCCCCATCTCAGCAATTCTCCAGGCCCTCTTAGAAATAATCAGGAAGTTGGTCAGCTAGAAGCCAATATTCAAGAGCTAATAGAAGCAACTATGTTTGTCTTATAAATCTCTGTAAAATCAGAAATGCAACTCTAGAAGCAAGTTAAGACCAACCTATCTTTACCAATCCCTGTTCCCTTTACCAATCACCTGTTCCTCTCAAAATACTTGTAGATATTATAAGATCAGGATATCGGAAACAAAATTGTCCTGTACTTAAGAAAAAGAAGAAAAAATTTAAATAGTAATTACCATAAGATTTCTGATTTTAGACAAATATATTCCAAAACTCGTAGGAGGAAACTTACATTTTCTTTCTCTGTCCCATACAGGTGTAAATATTACCATATATTTGAAATGGAAACACCTAAGGAGATAACAAAAACTTGCCTGAGACTGAAAAAAAAGGAGGGAAAGAGGCTTTTTAAACACAAACTGCTAAAAGGGCTTCCTTGCCCAAACTCTAAACCACAGCCTCCTTAAGGTTGTTTGTCAAGGGCAAATATAAATCTTAAAAGTCTTCTCCCCAAGTAGTAAAAAACTTTAGCCATCTGAGCAAGCAAATTTAATTTATTCCAACTGTTATTTATGTGTTTGTGTCCGTATATTTGTCTATATTATGTATATCATAGATATGGTACTTTTCTATCTCTGGGTGGTATTGTCAAAATTAATATGTAAAAGAGCTCTATTTAACTGGCTTTAAAACAACCACAATTTTATAATGAATTAAAACGTAACAGAAACTAACCCAAATGATTTTCAAGTTCACATGACCTAGAATTAATCTTTAGTAAATGCAAGCTAGTTTAAGTTTAGGCTTATTTAACACAGACATGTCTTTAGAGTTATCAGCATTACATACAATAGTTTTATTCTAACTAAGTTTACTAAAAGTCAAATAAGCTCATGTTATCACTGTTACAAAATTTATCAGTAAGAAAAAACATCCTTAATATGATGACTAATGTCTCATGAAATTTTCATGAGTAATCTAAGTATAATTGTTAAGAACAACTGAATTAAATAGATGTAAATGAGATAAAAGCTTTTAGGTGAACTTTTAAGCAATGATTATTTTATAATATGTCTACTTAAATAGTTTCCCAAGTCTCTTTGGTAACTTCCACCCTTCAAATTTTGCTAAGTTAGGTTAAGAGATGGAAAATCATTGAATATCTAGACAATTTCTAAATAATATAAAATTATGAAACTTTAAGTAATGAACATTGGTTTATCTATGTTTGACTTCCTATTACAGAGAAACTAAAAATAAATTTGGTATTATTAGTAAACAAGTCTTGTACTTTATTGAAACATTGTATATGAAGTAGCATATGTTTCTAGAAATTATGAAATGTATTCATAAATTTGGTGATCCACAGAATGCTGGTGTAAAAGATAGTTCATAATTGTTTACTTCTTTTTTTTTTTGGCTATGCCATGTGGCTTGTGGGATCTTAGTTCCTTGACCAGGGATCAAATCCGGGCACCTGGCGCCCGGCTGTGGAAGTGTGGAGTCATAACCACTGGACCACCGGGAATTCCAATTGTTTACTTCTTTGATTCGCTAAAAATTAAGGTTTTTAAGGGTTAAAAATTCTAGTTAGTGTATGTAATGAAAACAACTAGAATTAATTAGGAAAACAACTCTGTATGCAAGGAGACTAAGATACATTTTTGCCTAAAAAAGGGTACCAGATATTGAGATATATTTTTGTTAAGGAAAATGAGAGTAATTTTGTCTAAACTAGAAGTTCTGGTTATGAAGCACGAACTAAATGCAGACAAAAAGTTACAGAGAGGGAGAAAGAGAGAGAATCTTACCTTTTGTTGTCAAGCTAGCTGAAATTGAATAAATGTATTACAAAGGTTATAAAAATAAGCTTTAATATCAGTAATATACGAATATAAAACAAAAACTTGATTTTCTTCCATCTGCTAAAAGGATAAAGTTTAAGTAGACTATTGGTCTGCTCCTGATAAGATTTTTGTGAAAATATTTTTGTTTTTGTTTTCCCCAAAAAGCAAGGGTAAGCACAGTCTTACTTACTGTGCTTCACACTGTCTTCATCAGATCTTTGATAGTTTAAAATTGAGTCATCTTAATATTAAAAGAGGTAAGTTTAACTTATGACACTGTAACCTTTTGTACTTTCCTTTGAAATTTTTTATTGTCACTTTGGTCAAATAGATAATTAAATATTATTTCATAATGATCTGTGATTCTGTTAAGTCAAGTATCCAAGGCTTTTTATATTTTTGACAAATTTCCCCAAATCAAATTCTAAATGAAGTTTTATTGACCTAGAAATAACTTTGGGGATTTCCTGAGGGCCCTTGGAATACCTCAAAAGATTTCTTTTCTCTCCTTATAAAAGAGAGGTATTAAGTTAATTAGGCTTTTTTTAAAAATTAATTATTTATTTTTGGCTGCTTTGGGTCTTTGTTGCTGCGTGTGGGCTTTCTCTAGTTGTGGTGAGCTGGGGCTACTCTTTGTTGCGGTGAGCAGGCTTCTCATTGCGGTGGCTTCTCTTGTTGCAGAGCATGGGCTCTAGGGCACGCAGGCTCAGTAGTTGTGGCATATGGGCTTAGTTGCTCCGTGGCATGTGGGATCGTCCTGGACCAGGGCTCGAACCCGTGTCCCCTGAATTGGCAGGTGGATTCGTAACCACTGCACCACCAGTGAAGCCCAGTTAGGCTTATTTTGATATGTTAAATTACATGGGGGCCTTCTCAAATAAGTGATGATAAACCTTAGGTTATATTGTATGGGTAAATGTTGATATAAATATTCTATAAATTATATGAAGTTCCTAAAATTTCGATATGTTCTGGTATAATGTTATCAATCATAATTCTGTTTTAGTTTTTATCTTAAATGTGGTATGTCACAAAAATAATGAAATTTCCTTGTCAATTCCATTATAATTAATCAGATCTTTAATAGGCATTTTAAGTCTTTTATCATTTTCAGACAGTTATTGTTTTACTCAGATGCTTTTATAAAAGCTTCCTGCAAATGTGTTAAACCTTCAGAGAAATTCATGGAAAGGAACAAGTAGTCTAGAATACAAGTTTCTGATAACTCTCAAATCATACCACTGAACTGGGTAAAAATTTATAGAACCTAAGAGAGAAAATGATAGCTTCATAAAAACAAAAGATCAAGGAGAGCAAGAATTAATGAAATGGTACTAAATAGACTGATGAGGATGATTGTAATTTTTATTTTTTTAAATTGCTGATTCTTTTTTTTTTTTTTTTTGCGGTATGCGGGCCTCTCACTGTTGTGGCCTCTCCCGTTGTGGAGCACAGGCTCCGGACGTGCAGGCTCAGCGCCCATGGCTCACGGGCCGAGCCGCTCTGCGGCATGTGGGATCTTCCCGGACGGGGGCACGAACCCGTGTACCCTGCATCGGCAGGCGAACTCTCAACCACTGCGCCACCAGGGAAGCCCCAAATTGCTGATTCTTTAATCTTATTTTCCAGATATAAGAAAATCTTTCCTCTTAAGCTAAATATGACTCAGAGTAATTTGATAAAGTATATCTTTGTAAACAAAGATGAAAAGATCTACATATCTTTTCTTTCTGCCTGATCCCTCCACAATTCTGAAACTTGTAATGAGAATTCTTATTTTCTTGGCAATATGGCTATTTACATAAGTTCAGTAAGAATCTGTTCTCCTTTTAGCAGGACACAATTGGAAACTGGTTATATCAGCAAGGCTTTGACTGGAGTGTCATATTTGAGAGAGACACATGGAGACTCATATATGACCAGACAGCTCTAAGGAACTAAAATTGTCTTTATTAAGCCAATAAAGCCCCTTGGAAAAACAGCCTAGTACCTTGCTTATATGGTTACCAGCAGCCTTACCAGGTGAGTAAGGAAGGTCACTTCCAGGAAGATGCAGGAACCTCAAGATATTTTGGGGACCTTGCAAAGAAAGCAATTTACTCAAATCTATAGGTATTGCAGGCAAGTCTGATTGCCAGTCCTTGACTTGGCTCATCTTCCTGGCCCTGAGAGACATTTAAAAGTTCAGTCTGGGGGCTTCCCTGATGGTGCAGTGGTTGAGAGTCTGCTTGCCAATGCAGGGGACATGAGGTTGAGCCCTGGTCTGGGAAGATCCCACATGCCATGGAGCAACTAAGCCCATGTGCCACAACTACTGAGCCTGCGCTCTAGAGCCCGCAAGCCACAACTATTGAACCTGCGTGCCACAACTACTGAAGCCCACGTGCCTAGAACCTGTGCTCCACAACAAGAGAAGCCACCACAATGAGAAGCCTGCGCACCGCAACGGAGAGTAGCCCCCGCTTGCCACAACTAGAGAAAGCCCATGCACAGCAACGAAGACCCAATGCAGCCAAAAAATAAAAAAATAATAAATAAAAGTTCAGTCTGAAATTTCTTTTGAACTGGTCCAGCAAAGAAGATTTAAAAGAGCCTATATGACCAATTGCTATTCTTGCTGCACTTATGCAAATAACCAGGCCAACTTGATTGAATCTAGGTTTATCTTGCAAACAAATGTCCTAATTTGGCTATCTTTCATAGAAAATGAGAGTGATTTCAGAGAGAAAAATTATGTTTCAGTAGAATCTATAATACATGCATATGAATATCAGACTCTGCTTCTATTAATTGTGTTTGAGATTTGTTATTTTCCTGTAAACTGGACTAAATCCTGAATTATTCTAGTTTCCTTCAGTATCTGGCTATGACTCTCCAAACTAATGTTTCTAATTCTCTTCCATCTTTTTTAAAATTTTGGCTGCACTGAGTCTTAGTTGCAGCACATGGGATCTTTACTTACAGCATGAGGACTCCTTAGTTGCGGCATGCAGACTTCTTAGTTGTGACATGCAGACTCTTAGTTGTGGTATGCAGGCTTCTGAGTTGCGGCATGCAGGCTTCTTAGTTGTGGCATGAAGACTTCTTAGTTGCGGCATGCGGACTCTTAGTTGCAGCATGCACGCGGGATCTAGTTCTCCGACCAGGGATCAAACCCAGGCCTTCTGCATTGGGAGCATGGAGTCTTACCCACTGGCCCACCAGGGAAGTCCCTCTTCCATCTTTTTGATTTGGAATCATTAAGAACTTAAAACTGCCCTTTTTCCTGAAGCCCTACAAAGGGAAGCTAGGTGACTTGATATAAACATCAGAGAAATTGCCAGAACAGCTCATGTTTAAACAATCTTCATGCCTGTTGCTGTATGGGTCACTTAGAAAGTTTACCTGAATATCTGATAACATCATCAGAGACATTTCAAACTACAAAACATGCTTTGACACTGATATCTAGAATTTTCTTGATTAGCTGCTCCCTGGGTTCAGAAGCTGGTTTATAGTCCACTCCAATCATTAACCTTTGGTTTTTTGTTGTTTGTTTTTTTGTTTCCATAGACATACCTCTTTTAAATACCTGAATGCATGTGTAATGTAGGCCTAACTTTGGGAGCCTCCTGAAATGAGTTTAACTGAACTGACCTATATTTAGGACTAGGATTCAGTGAAATCACTGAATTACTTAGGATCACTGATTCAGTGAAATTACAGAGCAATCTACCAGCTCAGCTTTTAATATGTGAAATTTCCAGGGAAATTTCAGAGGGAACTTTTGAGGCCCAGGGCAGATTGCCCACAAATACCCCAAAATGGCATATTAATTATTTGAGTTAAAGTTACTTGAGAAACAGCCAGTGCAAGGACACTCTGACAGATACCCTGCCTGTATGAAATCACAAAATAATCTTTCATGTGAAAGGTACCCTCCCTGCACCAGGAGGCAGAGAGACATCCTTGTAACCAGAGGTAGGGAATTCAGAGCTGAAAAGACCTTGTTACTTCTTTACTAATTTACTACCTCAAGCTCAAACTTGTTTAGGTTCTTTACTAATTAAGCATCCAAGCCAAAATTTATTTGTCTTGTCAATACTTCACAAATGTATTGTGTCTTTGTCTAAAAAGTATGAAAGCCTCCTGCTTTGGTCATTTATTTGGATCGTATATCTATGAGACCCCCATAAATACAAGATTAAATTTGATTTTCTTTTGTTAATCTGTCTTGTGTCAAATTATTAGACTAGCCAAAAGAATCCAGAGGGGTAGGAGGAAATCCCTCCACACTCCAACAATGATAAGATATCCAGGGTGGAGAATTTGATCAAACATCCAAGGGTGGAGGGTGAGAAATTGTATCAGATATTAAAGGTAGGGAATTTTTGCTAAACTAACCCATCAGGATTCTTGATAAAACTGAACTAAGCAGAACCCAAGGGCAAGTCTTAGTCAAAAAGAGAACTTCAAGGAGTCTGACTAAAGTTTGGTTAAGGAGAGAGTCTTTGTCAAATATCAAGATTTAGGCTATTTCATTTAAGCTGTTTACTGATTGAGTGTAAAATCTTTGGCTAAAAGTGGGTCTAGGAATTATAAATCACCCTATAGGAGAGAGTATAGAAAATGACCAAAATTAAAGTGAGCCATTGCTCTGTTTGCTAAACACCAAAAATGTTAAAAGCCTCATTAGATTTTGATAACTCTGTCTTCTGTACAAATTCACAACTTAGATTTATCAGGCTTATGGCTCCTTTCTTTCTTTTCCTTTCATCCTTCCTTCCTTCCTTCCTTCCTTGCTTGCTTCCTTTCTTTTGTTTTTCTCTTTCTTTCTTTCTCTCTCTCTTTCTTTCTTTCTTTCTTTCTTTCTTTCTTTTCTTTCTTTTTAATAATTGAGAATTTTCTTCCTGATGACTATGGATTTGTATAGTAAAAGAGAAATATGTCTCAAAATAAAGGGTTAGACTCCACCAGTCAAACCCCGGAAGATACCAGATGTGACACAGCTATCACACTAGGTCTCCAAGAATAAAAACAGACTTGGCATGGTTGAGGAACTGAGGAAGAAATACAGTGAGCAAAATAAAGGCTCTGGGCTGAGACTATTTCTAAGGAATAACGGTTTGATTCAATTATTTAATTATTATTTGGGCCGGGTAGTTTCTGTTGAATGTTTCATCCCCCTAGAAGTTTATCTCTGACCTTCTCTGCCCTAGTTGAAGCCCTGGAGGCTGATTTCTATAGACTACAGCACTTTGACTCCCTTGCCCTCTGGTTTCCTGTTGGGTTTGGTCAGTTGAAAATAGAGATATTTCCGCTTTCCCATTCCCATGCTCTGGTTCTGTGTCCCTTTAAGGCTACCATGTATGGTAATACTGTCCTCCCCTTGCTTGCCTCTACAGACCTCATGTGGTGACCATGGCCTTGTGACCATGGCTTCTGACTGTTGCAAGTTCTGTGGTCCCTCAGTATCTCTTATTGTTCTTTTCCCTGCCCTCATACCAATAGTAAGTTCTTTTCATAATCCCAGCAAAATTGTGTTTTCTATTTCCAGGACCCTAATGAATTCAAGAAATAATAAGAACAATTAATTATTGAGAACTAACTATTCTTGACAGCTCTGTACTTTATATATATTGTACAAGTGGAAAAACTTTCTCTTCTTCCCTTCTAGGTTCTTTGGCTGGTCTAATAATTAAATTTATATAAGACAGATTAACAGGAGAAAAACAAACAAAAGTGTAATAACAAGTATGCCTCATTTATACATGGGAGAGACCCAGGAAACCTGAGTAACTCTCTGAAATGGAGGAAGCCCTCACCTTAAATACCAACTTCAGTTAAAGACAAAAAAAGATGTTGGGAGTGGGGAGTCAGTTATGGGAGGTTACCAGGAAAAACAAGGGTAAGGCTGTTTTGCAAATTTAAGTTGTTGCCTTCTGCATTATAGGAGTTCCCAGAGATTTGGAGTCAGCCTTCTCTTCCTGCTATTGCAAGGGAGACACCTAACAAATGAAAACTTCTTTTGTACATATAAATGTCTCTACGAAGGGGTAAATTCTTTTTAGTTTTTAGAGTTTCTTCTGTGTCTGCAGTTTCTTAAAAAATAATCAGTCTGAAATAATCCTTATGCCAAAGAGGCATATTTTGGGGTGGCAAATTCTGCTCCCCTGCACTATGAACTCACTTCATTCTGAAAACTCTATGATGTAAAAATTTAACAGAAAAGGAAACTGAGACAGAGAGAATGGCAGTGATTTACTCAAGGCACGTATGACTAAAAAAAGGCATGTTGTTAATGATATGCTGTATTTCATAATTAACTTAAGGTTCATACTACTTTATAAAAATATAATATCTTTTTTCTTTGCATGATGTATTTTTCTCTCCTAAATGGTCCTACACTCCTATCATAAATTATTTTATATTTCCTGAATGAGGGTCAAGCATGTGCTGTCCCGCCTGTCTTTTATGAGTACAGACACTGTCTCTGTTGTTCCTTCAGTTCCACTTCCTCTATGTGATTCAGTCCACCCACCTTTTGATGTACAGATGTTTGGAATTCTCTGTCATCTGGGTGTGTTGGGCAGAGGCAGCTTTGTTGAGTTATGGATGTTTTAATAGTTGTAGATTGAAGGGGAGGGGCAAAAGTAGTTTTTCACTCCACCATGTTTCTGACGTCACTCCTGGGTTGCAACTCTTAAGAGAGGTTTGTGAACTGAAATTGCTTTGGCCTCCTTTTGTCAGAATGCCTTTCCTTCCCATGGGAGAATAAGATAACTTAGAGCTTAGAACTTATGTTTTCCAATGTCAAGGTAGTCTGAGAACAAAACTTCTGTATGAATTCTACCCTACAAGCAGCTAGAAGATAGCATCTTGTGATCTTTCAGGCATTTAGAAATTGTTGATTTTATGAAGTTAGATGGATAATATTATTTAATATTCTTTGATGAGTCTTTTCTAACAACCTCTGTCTTTATTGAGTCTCCAGGGGCAAAACCATCTTAGAAAGATGATTGAACACAATTACAGAGAGTGAGCTGAAGGCATGCACTCTTCAAGGTGTTGTATAATTTTAAAGGATTAAGAAAATAGTTCAAGAATTGTGATATAAGTGAAATGGGGATAGAATATATTATTCACACTGCAACTTAGATTTCAGAGAAAACGTAATTTTGAAAATTTGTTTTTTTGTATCTCTTAACACCTTACCCCCATATTTCCCTCCCTCTGTCCCTCTCCCTACTGGTAGCCACTAATTTTTTCTCTATATCTATTTCTTTTTTGTTATATTTATTAGCTTGTTGTATTTTTTAGATTCCACATATAAGTGATATCAGACAGTATTTGTCTTTCTCTGTCTTACTTATTTCACTTAGCATAATGTCCTCCAAGTTTATATGTGTTGTTGCAAATGGAAAATTTTCCTTATTTTTTATGTGAGTGTGTGTGTGTGTGTGTGTGTGTGTGTGTGTTCCACATCTTCTTTATCCATTCATCTGTTGATGGACATTTAGGTTACTTCCATATCTTGATAATTGTAAATAATGCCACTATAAACACTGGGGTGCTTGTATCTTTCTGAATTACTGTTGTTTCTTTTGGATATATACCTAGGAGTGGAATTGTTGGGTCATATAATAGTTCTATTTTTAGTTTTTTGAGAAACCTCCATATGATTTTCCACATTGGCTACACCAATTTACATTCCCACTAACAGTGTACAAGAGTTCCATTTTCTCCACATCCTTGCCAACATTTAATATTTGTGTTCTTTTTTATGATAGCCATTCTGACAGGTGTAATGTGATATCTCATTGCAGTTTTGGTTTGTATTTCCCTGATTATAAGTGATGTTGAGTATCTTTTCATGTGCCTGTTGGCCACCTGCATTTCCTCTTTGGAAAAAATGTCTATTCAGTTCTTCTACCTATGTTTTAATCAGGTTGTTTGTTTTTTGGATATTGAGTTGTATAAGCTGTTTACATATTTTTGATAGTACACACTTATCGTTCATATTATATGCAAATGTTTTCTCCCATTCAATAGGTTGTCTTTTTGTTTTGTCAATGGTTTCCTTTGCTGTATAAAAGCTTTTAAGTTTAAGTAGGTCTCATTTGTTTATTTTCACTTTTACTTTCTTTGCTTTAGGTGACAGGTCCAAAAATTATTGTTATGATTTATGTCAAAGAGTGTTCTGCCTATGTTTTCCTCTAAGAGTTTTACAGTATCCAGTCTTACATTTAGGTCTTTAATCCATTTTGAGTTTATTTTTTTATATCATGTTAGAGAATTTCTAATTTCATTCTTTTACATGTAGCTGCCTAGTTTTTCCAGAACCAATTATTGAAGAAACTATTTTTTCTCTATGTATATTCTTGCCTCCTTTGTCGTAGATTAATTGACCATAAGTGTGTGGGTTTATTTCTGGGCTCTCCATTGATCTATGTGTCTGTTTCTGTGCCAGTGCCATACTGTTTTGGTTACTGTAGCTTTGTAGTATAGTCTGAAGTCAGGGATTGTGATTCCTCCAGCACTGTTCTTCTTTCTCAAGTTTCTTTTGGCTATTTGGGGTCTTTTGTGTTTCTATACAGATTTCAAAATTATTTGTTCTAGTTTTGTGAAAAATGCCTCTGGTATTTTGATAGGGATTGAATTGAATCTATAGATTGCCTTGGGTAGCATGGTCATTTTAACAATATTAATTCTTCCAATCCAAGAACATGGTATATCTTTCCATCTGTTTGTGTCATCCTCAATTTTTTCATCAGTGTCTTACAGTTTTCCAAGTACAGGTCTTTTACCTCCTTAAGTAGGTTTATTCCTAAGTATTTTATTCTTTTTCATGGAATGGTAAGTGGTATTTTTTCCTTAATTTCTATTTCTGATAGTTCATTGTCAGTGTATAGAAGTGAAACAGATTGTTGTGTATTAATTTTATATCTTGCAACTTTACCCAATTCATTGATGACCTCTAGTAGTTTTCTGGTAGTGTCTTTAGGATTTTCTGTGTATAGCATCCTGTCATAGTGACAGAAGTAAAACAGTGATGGTTTTACTTCTTCCTTTCCAATTTGGATTCCTTTTATTTCTTTTTTTTCCCTCTGATTGGTGTGACTAAGACTTCCAATACTATGTTGAATAAAAGTGGTGAGAGTAGACATCCTTGTCTTGCACCTGATCTTAGAGGAAAAGCTTTCAGCTTTTCAATGTTGAGTAAGATGTTAACTGTGGGTTTGTCATATTTGGCCTTTATTATGTTGAGGTATGTTCCCTCTATGCCCACTTTCTGGAGAGTTTTTATCATAAATGGATGCTGAATTTTCTCACAAGCTTTTTCTGCACCTATTGACATGATCAAATGATTTTTATTCTTCAATTTGTTAATGTGGTGTAACACACTGATTGATGTGTGGATATTGAAAAATCCTTTCATCCCTGGGATAAATCCCACTTCATCATGGTGGATGATCCTTTTAATGTATTGTTGGATTCAGTTTGCTTATATTTTTTGAGGATTTTTGTATCTATGTTCATCAGTGATATTGGCCTATAATTTTCTTTTTTGTGATATCTCTGTCTGGTTTTAGTATCAGGGTCATGCTGGCTTCATAGAACAATTTCAGAAGTGTTCCTTCCTCTGCAATTTTTTTGGAATCGTTTTAGAAGGATAGGTGTGAACTCTTCTCTAAATGTTTGGGATAGAATTCACCTGTGAAGCCATCTGGTACTGGAGTTGGGTTTGTTGAGAGTTTTTAAATTACCAGTCCAATCTCATTACTGGTAATTGGTCTGTTCATGTTTTCTATTTCTTCCTGGTTTAGTCTTGGGTGCTTGCACCTTCTTAAGAATTTGTCCATTTCTTCTTGGTTGTCCATTTTATTGGCATATAGTTGTTCATAGTAGTCTCTTTTTTTTTTTTTTTTACGTGGGCCTCTCACTGTTGTGGCCTCTCCCGTTGTGAAGCACAGGCTCCAGACGTGCAGGCTCAGTGGCCATGGCTCACGGGCCCAGCCGCTCCGCGGCATGTGGGATCTTCCCAGACCAGGGCACGAACCCGTGTCCCCTGCATCGGCAGGTGGACTCTCAACCACTGCGCCACCAGGGAAGCCCCATAGTAGTCTCTTTTGATCCTTTGTATTTCTGTGGTGTTCATTGTAACTTCTCCCTTTTCTCTTCTGATTTTATTGATTTGGGCCTTGTCACTTTTTTTCTTGATGAATCTGGCTAAAATTTTATCAATTTTGTTTATTCAAAGAACCAGCTTTTATTTTCATTGATCTTTTCTATTATTTGTCTCTATTTCATTTATTTCTGCCTTAATCTTTATGATTTCTTTCCTTCTACTAACTTTGGGTTTTGTTTGTTCTTCTTTCTCTAGTTCCTTTAAGTGTAAGGTTAGTTATTTTTATTTGAGATTTTTCTTGTTTCCTGAGGTAAGCTTACAACAACTCTCATTTTAATCTAACAATTTTCATGGGTCAGAAGTCAGGGAATTGCTCAAGTGGATCCTCCTTTTAGGGGCTTACAAGGCAATCTATATTCAAGGCTGGCTGTCTGCATTTTCATTTGAAGGTTTAGTTGGTAATCTGCATGTAAAAATTGCTTTCAATGTTGCATTTGTCTAGATTATAGAAATCTTTGCCTTACTCAATCCACAGACATTCAAGAGATTAAATTAATTAGGATTGACTATAAAATCTTTGGTTATACCAGAATTATCATGTTATTATTTAGTTTAAATGACAGAGACAGAATCATATTCTTGATACCTTAGAATGAAGAATATATGTGAATATTTTTTTCTAATCAAGAATTCATTGACAGCAATAGAAATGAATCTGAGTAATGATTTCTGTGAAGATATATCTCTATCTATCTACGTATCCTATTTCAGGATGTAATGGGACTTCTCAATAGATTTTTGTTAATATTTTTGGAATAAATATATTTATTCTCTGATTTACCCTGCATTTCACTAGCTAAAAGTTTATCTTTGAGATAGATTTTATTGAAGCAATTAATAGTTTCTCTTATATCAAGGCATTTAAAAGTTGGTAGCTATTTAAGAGGAGAAATGTAAATAAACATACAGTTTACCCATTACATGACATTTTTCTCCTTAAGAGATTAGTAGTCAGTGGAAAGATAAAAAATTGTGGTATCATCTGAGAATCAAGTGATTTTAAAACCTGATTAATGTTGCTATTATAAATTCTGTTTAAGAAATGTTTTTTCAGACTTCATCAATTGTCAAAACGGAGATGCCGGCCTTTAATCACCTACCACCACATACAAACTGCCATAGCAGCAAGAAATAAACTGTCATCAGTTAGTGTGAGAGACCAGTGTTATCTCAAAGTATCTTTAAAAATGTGAATTATAAGTAGTATATGGCATACTTTCTAATTCTGTGCCATCAAGCTTTGCAAAGTGTGTTGTTTGATGCATTTTCCTGGTATGAGGTATGTTCTAATTCCTGTTGCCTTGGAGAAAACTCCCATTAGTGTCTGCATTTTATTTTTATCATTTGTCCAATGACCTTGGGAATGTGGTCATCAGGTATGAATGTCACTGTGTTATAACTTAATCCTCTTGCCTTTTTATATCTATTCCTCCCAGCCTACTTTCTTCAAATTCTTGAATTAATTTTTATCCACAAAATTAAAATATCGAGATTTGAGATACACAAATAGGACACTGGGGGCAAATGAAGAAATAGTTAGACTTTGGGGATTTGAGAACTGGTATATATAACATGCACTGTATCTTTCTCTATATATAGTCAGCCTTCCATATGCAGAGGTTCTGCATCTATGAGTTCTGCAACCATGGGTTCAACCAACTGGTAGATCAAAAATATTTGGGAAAAAAAATCCAGAACTTTCCAAAAAGCAGAACTTAAATTTGCCATGCTCTGGTAACTATTTACATAGCATTTACCTTGTGTTAGATACTACAAGTAATCTAGAGATGATTTAAAGTATTTGTGAGGATTGCATAAGTTATGTGCAAATACTATGCCATTTTATATAAGGGACTTGAGCATCAGCAAATTTTGGTATCTCTGGAAGTCCTGGAACCAACCTCCCCAAGGATGAGGATACAAAGAGAGCAGTGTATACATGATCTTGAGGAATGACCCCATTGTGCATGGTTTGCTGGAGAAGTATCAAGCCTAAGGAAAACTGGGTACTATATTGTATTCCAGTGGTCAGTCTTGAACTGTGAGTTTCCTCATCAATACTTGAAAGAATTTCCTTGAAGTCCCTTTAGAATCAAAGCATACACAAGGAATTTCTGCATTGATTCCATGGTGCTCTAATGAATTTGCTACGGTTCTCATGAAATCCCATTGAATGAATGAATAGGTTGGTTTGCCAATTCTGGATAACTTTGTAGGTTTCAAGATGCTCATGAATTATACTCAGTTGGCAAAATCTTTTGATAGGGTAAAGAAATTGTTGGTGGTATTTGCGGTCATATTTATTCTTTCTCCATATAGCTTTTATTAATATTGAGTAATTTGACCTATAATTTAGTAATAGTGTTGCACACTTTTTTGTTGCCCTTCATAATTTATAGTGACTTTTGGAAAGTAGTTTTATATTTATACTTTATTATCATTCATTTGGAAAAATTATAGCCTTCTTATTTTAAAATATTAAAAGAACTAATAAAGTTTTAAAAAATTCATTCTGCATTGGGTAACATCAAATGAGGAACACCACGTTAGGTGTAAGGATGATATAAGTGATGGTCTCTGACCTCCCAGTTTATAGTCTAAGAGATACATGAGGGAAATTTTTGTCTTTGATTTTTATTTATTTTTATTATAAATGATTTTACATTCTTGACATAAAGACATAGGCCATCATGAGGAATGCAGTGTATTTCAGAAATAGATGGTTAGATTGGAATATATGACAACGTTTGAAGATATTTATTGGACTTAGGAATGCTTATAAGTCTGAACATGAGACAGAATCTGAGCATGTTGTTTTTTTAGCCAGAAGTTTTATGAATATTTGAACTTGAATATTTTTGGTTGGGGAATGCATCCTCCTGTTTTACACTTTGCCACTCCCTCCCAGCTTTATTTCCTGGCTTTGACTTCCTGCCTTGCCCCTTAGCATTTGAGGTTGTATTTCCTAGTTTACACTGCAAATATCAATGAAGATTATAGAATTATAGAATTTCCTGCTTGAAAGTTATAAATGACATTTTAATTTTAAATTGAATTAAAGATAAGAAGAATAAATCATATTTCCCAAAGCTGATATTCAATCAAAATGTATAAATCTGGCTATACCAATGGGTATGTTGTGCTCATTCTGATTAGGCATTTCATTCTTTCTAGTTTTTGGGTCTATACTGTACTAGTTGTAACATATTTTGAATATCAACCCTGATTAACATAATTCCAACAGGGTGTATTTGTGTGTGTATGTGTATGTGCAGTCCATTTCTATCTAGTGCAAGCACTCTGCATGCCATGTTTTCTATGAGATAAAATTCTTCAACATCAGTAGGCTCCTTGTTTAACTTTGCTTCCTGCGCTAACAAATGACTTTTTGTTCAAGGATGACAAGAGATCAATTAAAAAGAAAGAATAATGTTAATCCAAGATGGAATACACCCACCCTAATTGAAGAATAGTGGACAAGAATCTGGTCAATGAATTATAACCTCATTTTAAAATTCATTCATCCATTTGATAATTAATTCTGATGGCATCTTACATAATCATCAGAGGCTTTCCCTGCAAAGTACATGAAGGTAAATGAACCTCTACTTGAAGCTTGACATCTATCTTTGGCTCACTGTTGAAGAACACATTATAATGTAGCAACAGACAGGATGCCTGATCACTCAAGTTCGGTGAAGAAACAAGAAAGATTAATAACACTGCTGTGTAATGGAATAATGTCAGGTACGAAACACTGTATCCTCTACCTTCGAAAGTGTTCTTTAATCCTGTGGATTTACAAATACTTCATTTTCATTTTGTGATTAGAAAAAAATATTAAATTCTCATTTGAGTATGATTTCTAACTTTAGTAAAAGTAGAGAGAAGGGAATAATAAAAATTCTTGTTAGTGAGAGAAGTTTGTCGTTGGAGTTGCCTCTTCACCTGGTTAAGTTTCAAGAATAAATTAGGAAAATGAAGGGCTTTACCATCAGAACGTGAAGCCAGTCCATAAATAAGAGTCAGGGGCTGATCCAAGAGAGTCTCCAGACATGCCTTACCAAAGATAAGAATAGTTTTCGCAGCCTCTGAAGTTGGTCCCTGTTGCTTACAGAGCCTTGTGCACTAATAGATGCCCCTTGGGGAGTACAGCGCTCTTTAGTGGTCACTTGCCATCAGCTACGCTCAGGGAACTAAGTATACTGCTGACCTCTCTGAGGTGTACTACCAAAAGTAAGTCACAGTCCTGATAAAGGAGTTTAGAGGGCGCATTAATGAATGTTCCAATCACAGAAGCCTCTTTTCTTTAAACCTCCCTCAACCAAGGGATTTATACAAATTTAATATCGCCCAATTGTCTCAATATTTAAATACGACCCTTTCCTCTTGGAGTTTGGAATTCATCCAAAGGTAAGGAGTTGTGTTGGTTCTCTAACAAGCTCCAGAACGATAGGATTGGCCCTTTGGTGAAGTTCTTCTCCTCTCACTGGTTTTTATCTTCTTTGAGTGCCTTTTTCTATTTCAGTCAACACAAGTGGGAGATTTATTTTTTATTAAGTCTTTAACTTTTGACTTCTTAGTGAAAGAAAATACCACCCTGCTAGAAATGAACATATTTTATTGTTAGCAATTGCTGACAAATGCAAGCTTATGCCTGTCTCCTTAAAGCAGTCTATTCAACACTAAAATCAACATGATAACTCAAAACTCCCATCTCTTCTAAAGGCAAGATATTCACAAATAAAACACTTGCTACATAAATATACTTGACAACTAGCAACTCCCATTTCCTCTATTCTGAAGGCAAAATAATCACAAACAAAAGTTTTAAAGAAAATCTGTATACCTTCATTTGAGGTTTAAGGATTGCCTTGAGTGCTAGAGACTGAGACTGATATCAGATATTAGATCAGCAGAGTAAAGGAAGAGAGAAATGAGTGCAAAGGGACCTGGATTTTTCTGTTCTTATAAATTTTAAAAAATTCTTGACAACCAGAATCATCCTTAGATCACTTATTTTCCTGTCTAGTTTTTTCTTTGTAACTTTAATTATCTTTGCTGCTGCCTGTGTGTCTTACCTTTTTAATGTAATGTCTTAATATTTAATGTTGAGATGTGCTTTTGGAGAGATAGTTCCAAGGTTCAGCTGTAAAATCATCATTCGTAGTGTAAGAAATCATGTGGCCGAACCCCAAGACATCAAATAGAAAATAGATTTATGACACAAAAAAGAAAAAAAACTTGGCCATTGACTTTTATAGAGAACAAAGATGAAATCTTTAATCTTTTAATCTTTACAGGAAAAGGGCCTTCTCATTTAAAATAGATATAGAGAAGTGAATTGCAAGTGAAGTGCTCATATACAAATCTAGGACTTCTAAAACATATTAAAATGTTTGTTCATCTTTTGTAGACCTTGTATACTTCTGTGTCCTGAGCCAGCATTTGAACCTAGGTTCTGAATGTAATGGAAGTCACTGATCACTATCAAGTTTATTGTTTTATTTTCATAGCAAGTAATGTCATAACAATTATTGCTGTCCCAGTAAGGAAGTCTAACTATTTCACATAAATGAAACACCACATAATAAGATATTAAATCATATGAAACAAAACTGACTTTTGAGTCTATTGTCACCTAAGGACAGTGGATGGTAATTTCTCCTTATGATTCTATGGGTAGCTAATTTATTATTTTCTCATGTACTTGGCTTATTATAGAGCCCTGCAACCCTTTCAGAGCTCCACCACTTATTTGTCAGATCATTAACTAAAAATGTAAAAACTGGTTACTATTGTGTCATCTGCTTAAGTAATTACACAGAAATAAACCACATTTTTCTATCACTTTACTTGGTATCTTCTGCACTCGTAGCCATAATACATTGCAAATACATAGGTTTCTCTTCAGCCAAGACCTGTCATTGTCCTTTCAGACTTCAGCATTCATGTTAATGACTCTGATCACTCTGATCTCATCAATCTTTCATGTCTTCCACTCTAATGATCTTGATCTATTCTTTATTGAGTGTATAGAACTTTTCTATAGCTCAGATTCAACTTACCAAAGATCTGGAACACTGACATTAAGTCTCTGACCATTCTTATATTTCTCCTACTTCCATTTTTTCCTCCTCTTTTTCAAGTGCATTATGACATCATTTCTCTCACCTCTCTAAATATTTCCAAGACATTTCCTTCTCTTATTATTTGCTTCTCTCTGTATATTCTGAACTTAATGGTCACATACTTCATAGATGTACCCATTAACCATAAAATCACAAATATACATTTCCAGTTTAAACTTCTCTCCTGAGCTACAAACACAAATTTCCAACATGTTTCCTGAATTGCTCAAATATACTTTCAAATCAGAGATCTTGCATACATCTTCATCTTGCATTCTCTATTATACTTTATTAAGTCATTAAGAATAGAATCCTTGTAATCTCCATTTCTCTCATATTTTGTAATTATTTTTTCTGTCACCAAGACTTAATTCTACCTATTCATAAAGCTTTACTCAGTGTTTCTAGAAGAAATATAATCTCCTTTATCTTCTTCCCTAGAATATTCTATTTATCCTTTTTTGAAAATACAGACCACATTTTACAGTATTTTTGTTGGGTCCCAAATTTAAGCCAACTGAACAGATATTTATTTGTTGAGCATGTATTTTATGCCAGGCACTATGTTGAGAACTTGGAATATGTCAGTGAACAAAACAAAAATTCCTGCCCTTATGGGAAGGGAGACAGATAATGAGTAATATACATCATAAGTAAGTTAGCTACATGGTATGTTAAAAAATGACAAGGTTATGAAAAAGAGAAAAAATGAGAGCTGGACAAAGGGAGTCTGGCTGGTATTGGGGGACAGGTTAAATCTGAAATAGAATGGGTAAGATAGACCTTGTTGAGGAGATAATTTGAGCAAAAGCATGAAGATAGTGAGGGGATCACCCATGTGACAATCTGGAGAATGAACTTCTAAGGAAAGGAAAGAGATAGTGCAAGACCCTAGTTTTGAGTGTGCCCGGTTTGTAACAAGGGGAAGAAAACTAGGAGAGGAAGTGAGAGAGATAGCAGAGGCTACATTATGTAGGGCCCTATAGGTCCTCAGGGACACTGGCTTGTACTCAGAACAAAAGGTAACCATTGGATGATTCTGAACTGAGGAGTGACAAATATTATATTATTTACATTTTGCAGGGATCATTCTGGTTGCTGTGTTGAGAACAGACAGGAGGGGAGCAAAGGGAAAAACAGAAATCCATGCTAGACATGATACAGAATGGAACTAGGATGGTAACAATGAAGGAGTTCAGAAGTGGTCAGATTCTAATTATATTCTGAGGGCAGAGCCAATAGGACTTGCTGGTATTTGGGATATGGGTTGTGAAGGAAAGGAAGAAATTGACAATGATTCCAAGAATTTTGACCTGAGCAACTGAAAGTATGGAATTGTCCTCACTTGAGAAAGTTGTAGATAGAGCAAGTGTGGAGGGTAAGATTAACAGTTCAATTTTGGATATGGTAACTTTTTGGATATAGTAAGTTTGAGATATCTATTAGACAACCAAGTGAAGCTGCTGAGAAGATTATTGAATGTATGAGATTAGAATTGAGGAGAGAGATCTGAGCTGAGATGGATATATATATATCTCATACATAAAATGTATAGCCATGGAACTTAATGAAGTCACCAAGAATGAGAGAGTTTGGGGCTCTTCTACATTAAGAAATCAGTGAGAAGAAAAATAATTATCAAAGGAAATGGAGAAGAAGTGATTAGTGATGCTGGAGGAAAACCAAGAGACGATGATGTCTCGGATGACAAGTGAAATAAGTACATGGAGGGAATGCAAGTTATTCACTGCAATAGGGGTGACTTGAGATGAAAACTAAGAGTGAGTGCTGGATTTACTAACACGGAGGTCATAGGGAAAGTAGTGTAGAAGTGGCAGTTAGAACCCAGAGAATCTCCAAGCTCAATACTGTAAAGACTGTGGGAAGCAAAAAAGAGAAAAAAGAAAAAAAAAATCCAACACTTGAAATGCTTGTAAGGGAAGGAGTATTCTAAGGGAATAATCAGCCTTTTGTTAAAGCTAGAAAATGAAGAAAATATTCAGAAATATTAAGATGGAGGGTTTTGATGATGCTGAATAGTGAATTTCAGAGGAGAGGGTGGAAGAGTTTTTGAAGTTTGGGTGGAAGTGGGGGAAAGAGAGGATGTGATTTGTATCTACTAGTGGAGATTAGGGTGCAGGTGATGGATGATATCTTGGGATTCTGAATTCTTATGGTAACATTATAGAGAATAAAGGGAATAATGAGATTAGTCCTGTTGGAATCAACACAGATTGTGGCAAAGGTGTGAGTTTTGGGAATAGGAAGTGGTTAGATTTTGGGGTTCCTTCTTGAATCCACTGATCTAGGGTCAAGATGATAGTTAAAGCCATCTTGAGATATAGTCAGCCTCAATACACAGACTTCCTCTTGACCTCTGATAAAAGGGGTAGAAGATCTAGAGGAGGCTTGGTATTAATTCCAGTCATTTAGTTGAGGAACAAACTTATACCAAACCTGGAGGCTCCAACTTAACCCCTTTAATGAGATTGATAGCTGGGGAAGCTGAGCATCACTCTCTCTCTCTCTCTTTTATTGAAGTTTAGTTGATTTATAATGTTGTGTTAATTTCTGCTGTATGGCAAAGTGATTCAGTTATATACATATATATTATTTTTCATATTCTTTTCCATTATGGTTTATCACAGGATATTGAATATAGTTCCCTCTGCTGTTTATCCATTCTATATATAATAGTTTGCTTCTGTTAATCCCAAACTCCCAGTCCTTCCCTCTCCCACTCCCCCTTGTGCTGTTCTCTCTTAACTCTGGACCACAGCTGTAAAAGGCCTAGGGGTGTTGTGGTCCAAGTAAACAGAGACCATCTATCTTGGGTTTAGCCAATTATTTCCAATTGATTGGATGACCTGAGAGCTCACATCTGCTTGCACAGGGCCTGAGGTGCCTCTTTGGAGAGGATGGATGCTGAGGATAGAATGATACAGGCACAGTAAGCCAGGTCGATAACAAAGCTGGGTACTAGGAAAAGAGTAGGTTATAAATAAACATTGAAGGTACCATGTTCTGGATGTGAGATCGCAGTGCCTGTCAGAAACTGCAGAACACAAGTGCCATCTGGGAAGAACAGAATAGAGTACATGGCAGACACCAGAAATAGTGGGGCCTCAGCATGGAGTCGAAGGCCATGCTTCAGCAATCAGATAAGAACTAGTGAAATTAGAGTTATTATTGTTAATATGAACTCCATTTACTACCAATAGACTAATGAAGCTTGGACAAATTTGTGTTACATAGTAATGAAAACAAATTTCTCCACTCTGCTGGCCCGTGAGCTTGGAGGGACAAGGTTATGCTTGTATTCCCCACTGAATGCAGTTTAATGGATTTGTTGAATTGGCTACATAAAACGATTAGAAATATCTTCTTATGCCTCTATGTGATGTTGCAGATGCTTTGTCTATGTTCAGAAGTCTCCCATAACACTTTTGAGTGAGAGGGAAAAGAAAAGAAACCCAAGTTATGTTCATGGGACAAGTAGCCTCACTAACTGAGTCAATTATTTTTCCTAGTGAAAACAATGTAGGTCATACAAGAAATTTCAAACAAAATGTTACAGAATATGCTCTGACCCTTGTTTCATATCTTAAACAGTATTTTAAATACTGTTAAAATACTTAAATAGTATAATGTGACAAAGTTGTGAACATGAGGTTAATGACGAATAAAGTTTTGGCTTAAATTTCCTTATACCAGAGAAAAGTGGTGAATTCCCATAAGATTTCCTAGCTGACAGGCCACATACACAAGATAAGAGGGAGTAAAAGTGTAGAATATATTAATAAGGCAAGCAAATAAATACGATGAGAAAGAAAACAAATTCATAAGGGTATGTCACTTAAGATTAGAAATTTGAAGAAATGGGAAAAAAAAGAGAGAGAGAGAGAGAGAGAGAGAGAATCTAAAGATAGAAAGAATGGAGCAAGTGAAGACTTCCTTTCTCCAAGGGCCTTCTTTGACTATTCTATCTAAACATATCCCCTTTTTATTTTCTAGTGACTTGGACCGTAGGCTTGACTTGTAGGTTTGTTTACTTGTTTGTGGTCTGTCTCCCTCACTAAGTGGAAAGCTTTACAAAGGCAGAAGCCATGCTGTGCTTTATCCATCATTGTGTCCTTACAACAGAGCACAATGCCTAGTGCATAGTAGGTACAAATATTGGTTGAATAAATGAATGAATGAACAAATGAATGAAGGGGTAGAAAGAATGTGTTATAAACTCATGATTTTACATTTTGATAATGTATCAGTAGCAAAAATAATTCCCAAGAAGTAGTTTATTCAAATACAGTTTTTCCTTTCTGTCCCAATAATAAAGACAAATACTCTTGGCATAACACAAAAATTTCTGAGAGATCATTAGTGAGAAAATTGCACTTATTTATAGCCTTCTGGATATGAGAGGTGACCTAGGATCCTGCTGGGTAGATCAGAGAGATAACCTTAAGTTACATCAATAATTCTAATGTCAGAGTCCTGGTGACATAAAAGGTTCTGTGGTATAGATATAAATACAGAAAATAAATTATATTTAAAGATAAATAATTGGTAAGTTATGCTAAGTCTAAGTTTCCCCAAAGCAATCCCATAAAATCACAATTTCTAGATAAGGGAGTTGGCAAAATTTGCTCTTTTGGATGTGCTCTTGCTCCCACATGGTCTGGTTGTTCCTATTATGGGATTGCATGGTTCGTGAGTTGATGTCATACAGAACACTCTAGTTATTAACTCAGAGAGCCTATGAGTTAGACGCCATCTGGGGGAGGTAGACACTGTGTGGGCAGTGAGGTGTCAGATCAAGTCTTTTTCCTCTCTTCCATTGCTACTATCTTTAGCAGTTTAAGCAGTTGAAGATACACACAGCTCAGCCAAGAGCCTCCACACATTGTGTATCTCCTCACATTGTGACATCTCTGCTTCCTTTGAAGTTGCATTTTTATTATTCTATTCAAGGAAAGCAAATATCCTAGACTCTGCTTTCAGAGATTGAAAACTCAGCTAGAGTGACCATGAGTTGCTGCTTGCTGGTTTGTAACTCTTGTTTTGGCATATTTATTAGTGCTCCTCCTTCTTTAAAAATTGATTTTATTGAAATATAGTTGATTTACAATGTTGTGTTAGTTTCTGCTGTACAGCAAAGTGATTCAGGTATACATCTATATATGTTCTTTTTTAATATTCGCTTCCATTATGGTTTATCAGGATACTGAATATAGTTCCCTATGCTATACAGTAGGACCTTGTTGCTTATCCATTCTATATGTAATAGTTTGCATCTGCTAATCCCAAACTCCCAATCCATCCCTCCCCTATCCTCCATCCCCCTTGGCAACCACAAGTCTGTTCTCTATGTCTGTGAGTCTGTTTCTGTTTCATAGATAAGTTCATTTGTGTCATATTTTAGATTCCACATATAAATGATGTCATATGGTATTTGTCTTTCTTTGACTTAGTTCACTTAATATGATAATCTCTAGGTCCATCCATGTTGCTGAAAATGGCATTATTTTATTCTTTTTTTTTAAATATTACTTTTGAGAGCAAACCATAATTTATTTATCAATTACCTTTTTTTAAACAAATTTAATCAGTTATACATATACATATGTTCCCATATCCCCTCCCTTTTGCGTCTCCCTCCCACCCTCCCTATCCCACCCCTCCAGGCGGTCACAAAGCACCGAGCTGATCTCCCTGTGCTATGCGGCTGCTTCCCACTAGCTATCTACCTTACGTTTGGTAGTGTATATATGTCCATGCCGCTCTTTCACTTTGTCACAGCTTACCCTTCCCCCTCCCCATATCCTCAAGTCCATTCTCTAGTAGGTCTGTGTCTTTATTCCTGTCTTACCCCTATGTTCTTCATGACATTTTTTTTCTTAAATTCCATATATATGTGTCAGCATACAGTATTTGTCTTTCTCTTTCTGACTTACTTCACTCTGTATGACAGACTCTAGGTCCATCCACCTCATTACAAATAGCTCAATTTCATTTCTTTTTATGGCTGAGTAATATTCCATTGTATATATGTGCCACATCTTCTTTACCCATTCATCCGATGATGGACACTTAGGTTGCTTCCATCTCTGGGCTATTGTAAATAGGGCTGCTATGAACATTTTGGTACATGTCTCTTTTTGAATTATGGTTTTCTCAGGGTATATGCCCAGTAGTATTTTATTCTTTTTTATGGCTGAGTACCATTTCATTGTATACATGTACCACATCTTTATCCATTCATCTGTCGATGGGCATTTGGGTTGTTTCCATATTTTGTAATAGCTCCTCCTTTTGATCTCAAGAGTGTCCTGAGCTGGATTATAAATTAGCCCTAATGGGGAATTGTTCCTCAAGAGGCTGTTCTGGTTTCCAAAATCTAGAAAAGAATCACCAATTAGTATTAAATCATAGTAGACCCTGGCAAAGTACATGCAAAATATCCAGAAATAACAATGCAGGTTACCGACACTCATTTTTGATAAAGCGTTTTAAAGCAGGTTTCTAAATATTCATGATTTATGGGTTTGTCTGGCTGCTCCTAGGTATCAGCACTGGTGGAAGCCAGGTATATCAGCTGACTTTAGGTGCAACTGGTAGGTCTCTTGACAATCTTAGGGATAATTCTTCAGAATCCATATCCTATATATCTCTCTAATAAAGCAAAATATAAATGAAATGTCCAAGTAACCCATAAATAGAGGAATAAGGTAGTTTATAAAATTTAAAGTCAGATTTCTGCTAGCAAAATAAACCCTATAGTATCTTACATGTCATCATTATTATAATATCAACCTTCATCCTCCTTGAGGGTACAAAATGAAAGCAGCACTGATGAATGAGGAGAGCTGTTCTGTGTACTACGTATGAAGTGTGTGTGTGTGTGTGTGTATTTGCAGGCATTTTCTTCAGCAGACACTGAGCACTTGTTCCAGGCTACAACCTTCATCCTTTGTTAGTTTCTTCAGATTGGAGGAGAGCAATTCTGCAGAAATGTGATTACCTTATTTTTATTCTTTTTCCTGTTAACTTCATATTACACACAGCAAAAATATTTCTTTGCCTTTCTATACCTTTACTCTGTTAAAGGTCAGTTCTTTTATGTTTGCCTCATGAAAAGAATTTGTATGGCAGGTGGCTTTCTAAGGATTCACATTTTTGACTAAAGGCACATGTTTCCTGTGCATATTTTCACACCATAAATTAAGCAGATTTTACCTTTAATCACAATTTTCTTTCTTTCTTGATGAGTAAGTAGGTTACTGGAGGAAATAATTTCATGAATCTTTTTTTTTTCTTGTTTTTAACTAGAGTGAATATAGATAGAAAGCTTCAAAGGAGCAGGAATCATGCTCATTTTATTCAGCATTTATACTTAGCTCCCATCATAATGGATTGCAGATGCTAGCTGCCCAATTAATATTTGTTCAATGAATGAATTGTCTGGTGGGTTCTAATAATCATAGATTTAAGCCACAGTCATATTCTACAATCCCAACCTTTGATTTTTTGATACTTTGATACTTTTACAACTTCTATTTTCTAAATAAGAATGATCTTTTCCTTAAACCATTCCACAAGATTTACTTTCTGTTTTACTCAGGGTAAAGAAAATCAAGATAACATATGGATAAAGATGTAGAATAGTTTGCTAGATCATTTGTTAGCTAATGTGATTCAAATTCTTGATTCAGCAAATATTTACATTCCATGAACATTCACAGTCATTCAACAGTGAGATTTGCCTTCAGGTTCATAAAGCCTATAATGTAGATATTTTCCATGAATACTGTGAGTGCTTCATTAATGGTTCTTTGTCAGGGGCGGGAGGGATAGTAATAGAAACCAACTAATGTTAATGATACATGATAAAATTTAACTTTTGCCTGTGGCATCAGGATGCAATGGGAGCTACACACAAAGAAAAGGTCCTATATTGAAATTTTAAAAAAATGGACAGTTTGTTTTTAAACTCTTGGACCTCTCTCAGGGACCATGACCCAGGCCAATTGCATAAAGTGATCCAGGGAAGAAGGGAGTTGTGAACTCTTGCCTTGATTTCCACTCCTCCATGAGAAAGAAGTGAGGGTAGTGCTACCTCAATAGGACAACCCAGAAACTAAGATGTATCTGCTGGTCTAGGTGAGGGGCTGTTGCTGTCAGCTGGTGGCAGCAGGGCGAAGAAAGAGAACAGAGGACTGTTTGAAATGTAACCCACTCCTAGTGGCAGCTGTGCAAAGAATGTTTATTCCCATGCACCAAGAGTAGACCTCACAGGAAACACAGAAGTGGTGACGCCATTTATAATTCTGTCCAAGAGAAATTCCCAGATAGCTTGAGTATTCCAAGAGGGAGTTTTGTGTGGTATGAATTACCTGGATTCCTGGGAATCTGGGGGTCAAAGAGGAAAGTACTACCAAAAGAATATGTGTATTTGTCACAATGCAGGTATTGCAGCCCAAGAGATTAAGCATGAGGTGAGAAGGGTATTCCTCTAGAAAGTTCACAAAGGTTCTGATGAAATAGGTCAGCATCTGTACATCTGTCATTGAGAGGGGCCTATTGCCAGATGATCCCTGCACTTCCGGTGTGGCTGCTCTTGACCCCAAGCCCTCTTTCCCAACTGGATTCAAACCTGGGGATGTCAGAAACTGCAGTTAGCAGAGGAGACATGGTGAGTAGAGAAAGAAAGATGATGCACCCCCCTCAGCTTTGCTCCCTTTCCGCTTGTAAGTTGCTAACCATCAGTAGTAGCCTGAGAGGAAAACTGAGTTTGAATTATTACCTACGCCTTGATAATTAGAGAAGTGAGGCAGTTTTTGGATTTTAAAGTGACTGGAGGTCATTTTATACTTTAAGTGAGAACAAAAACTTATGGGGTTTACTAGAGAAAGAATTTTCATGCAAGGACAAGAGAAAAATGTTCTTTCACTGAATGAAGTTTAAAGGACAAGGGGAGATACATAAAGTTGCAGTTTGATTGCATTCCATAAAGCATGCTAGGTCAATTTTTCTGTTATAATAGTTTAAATGAAAAAGGAGAATTTATTAAAATAATTTCTTATTGGAACTCAATGCCAGGAAACACAGATGTGTCTCACACATAGAGGTTACTGAGGACTGTAAAGCTATTATAACCTCATTTACTCTCTCCCAAATCATCTGTTTCTCTTTGCATCTCATCTTTACTCTCTTCTCTCTTTAGATCAACTTTCTTGGCTTTTCCAAGTAACAGCTGTAGGTAATTGTAAAGGTCATTTCAGTTCAGGCATCAAAGAAATTAACTGGTATCTCTAGGTTTCATTCCAAATTTTGGTAGGTGGAGAATTCTCTGAGCTTATCTTGACTTGTATAACTCTACTCCTGTGGGTACAAGGGTATGTGATTCCAACATGACTGCAGGACCCACAACTGTGGGAGAGCAACATGTTCTCTGAAAATAGGGACATTTGTTGGCCAGGAATTCCATCTTTGTTTACTACAAAAGCATGCGATATAGAGGCCACAGGAAGAATGCTGGGAACTCAGGTATTGGCAGTTTATCTGGGGTGTAAGAATATTGGGTTTTGCACATTGAAATTATCTCAGAAATCTCAGTTATAGGTATATGTGTTTTATAGTATATTCTGCTAATTAAACATCTTAATAAAACTTCCTGAGAAGTGTACTTGTTCTGTATTTCAGAAATGTCTGGGATTTCTAGGAAAGGGGATCATACCAACTTGTAATTATTTGAGAAAATTCACACAGATTGTATGGATTGATGCATAAACTTGGTCAATTTGATCACGATGCTTCATTTCTTTAATACAGTCTTGCGTTCTCACATGTAAGTATTTTGAGCTAAAGAGACAGATTTGGGAGTTTGGGAGGGCTGATGTGGTTAGAGTTCTTAGGGAAAAATACTGGAGAGGAGAGAGCTGCAGAGAGAGATTGAGGGAGGGAGGGAGGGAGGGAGGGAGGGAGGGAGAGAGAGAGAGAGAGAGGGAGGGAGGGAGGGAGAGAGAGAGAGAGGGAGGGAGGGAGGGAGAGAGAGAGGGCGCTCCAAACATCTTTGAGAGTCTGGGATCTTCAGCTGACTTCTCAAAGCAGGGGAAAAAAACCACCAAAAGGGAGCAATCAAAACAATCCCCTGAGCACAGAGAGGGCCAGAAATTGTTGGAATTCCCATCAGCCACATGGGGGCGGGGGTTGGGTGGGGTACCCAGAAGAGTATTTATTGCTTCATCAGTGAGGCAAAATTAACTCTAAAGACTGCTTTGGTCCCTTCTAACAAAGTTTAAAATAAATTCTTACAAAGATCAACTATTTTAAAGCAATTTAATTGCATCCCAGAATAGAGATTTGGAAATCTTTTAAAAAGTACTGGCACCTAAGATGCCAGTACTCCACTGGCATCTTAAGATAAAATAAAATTTGCAACTCCAATTTGCCCCTCATTTTGATAAGTGCATACCCCTTGTTTCTGAAGTATTCTGAAGCGGGAATATTCTCCCCCTTCCCCTCATGGCTGGTCAAATAATTAAAATGACATAAGGCAGATTAACAAGAGAAAATCAAATTCTATTATGTTTGTAGGGGAATACACATAAGCATGAAGAATTCCAAAGACAGTAAGGTAAGATGAATTATGTATGTCATTTTGACTAAGGAGAAGAAGGTAGGGGTTTTGGACTTCAAAGGGAGGTGAGCTAATTCACAGGAAGAAGAAAAGAGTTAATGTTTAGTAAACAAATGTTTGCTGGGCCATCTAGAGATAATGGAACACAGAGAGGACTTTGATCAAATGGGTCTTGCTTGGTTCCTTCCTGTCTACCACATCTAGTCCATACTTTACTATAGCGATAGCTCCTTCCTGGAAGAGACCTTCTATCTTAAATTCTTTTAGGCAGTTATGGTGGAGTTCAAAGGTTCTTCCTGAGTCTTTTGGGCTTTGTTTGTTTTCTGCTCAAAATAATCCACAAGCCGGACTGGCACATTTTGCTGTGGCGTACTCTGAATTCCATCAATTGCATCCTGTCCTGTATTATTTTAGGATTATAAAATTCTGGTTACTACCCAGTAGTAACTGTCCAAGCATCTCCTACAATTATCCCTGCATTAGAAAGAATAGCTACCAGTAAGTTTCTCACCATTTCTGGTGCTTCTTTCACCAACGCGTTCCTTATTGCTTTAGGAAACAGTGTTGCCCTTCAAGTGCATCCATGGAGCACAGCTGGTCAGCAACTAGTTTTTTTTTTTTTCCCCCATTGTATTAGAATGTCCTCCCTGGCATATTCCCTCTCTTGATCTTTTTGCACCCTTTTCCACTAACACAGCTGTTCTCCCATTTCTTGTTCTTTTAGTGTGGGCCATTGCTTTTTCTAGGCATCCAAGATGTGGATAACAGTGTCTTAGCACCATATCCCAGGGTCCTGCCAGATTACGAACTCCTGTGTCACTGGAGAGTGTCCTCGTATGGATAAACTCTCCCTTACCTAACTTCATGCTCCACACTCATTGATCCAGCACCCTCAGTCTCCAGCTCCATACATATTCTCCTCCCGACTCACATTCGCCAGGTGCTGCAGCTCCTTCTGCATCCCTGTTCTCCCTCAGCAGGCCGAGAATGTCCTTGGCTGGGTTATGTAGTGATTTGACCCTAGTTATTAGTCTTGTAGTGGGGAGTGTCAGTAGGGTAGAATCTGAGGAGGGTGGGTGTTCTCTTTCAAGGCTCTGCATCATCTAAGAGCCAGGGCAGAATACTAAGCTTTGAGAAGGGTAAGCTACTTCTGCAGGGCTAGACAGATCTGAGGGGTCAAGACTCTCAAGTGTCTCAACCCAGATGTCCCCATTCCAAGTCTCAGGGTTTTATCTTGAGTGGCATACCTGCTGTGACTGAGAATTCAGTTTCTCTTCTCTGGACTTTTGCTTTCCTTATAATTCATTGTTGAACCTGATCTTAAGCTTTTTCTGCCCTCTGGCTGCAGTAGATAAGCATCTACTTTACATGCTTTATATGCTTCCAAGGAGGCCCTTTGATTTTGGTAGTTTTAAATTTGAGATTAATCCCTCTCAGAGCATCCTTGAATTTTAACAGTGCATCAGTAATAGCCAGCAAAAGTTGTCAGATTCTATAGTTCTTATAATTATTTTTTCCCTAATTCTCTCAAATACCTAAGACACTGTACCTGCCAAGTGCTTTCTTTCTTTTCTTTCTTTTTTTTTTTTTTTGCGGTACGCGGGCCTCTCACTGTTGTGGCCTCTCCCGTTGCAGAGCACAGGCTCCGAACGCGCAGGCTCAGCGGCCATGGCTCATGGGCCTAGCCAATCCGCGGCATGTGGGATCTTCCCGGACTGGGGCACGAACCCATGTCCCCTGCATCAGCAGGCGGACTCTCAACCACTGTGCCACCAGGGAAGCCCCCTTGCCAGTGCTTTCTGACACACTGTCTCATTTCAGTTTACCACAGGTAAAAGTTTTAATAATTGTACCACTTTAGCATGCCAGGAATAAGTTTTCTATCTACCACCGATGAAGGAATCCTCATTATCAGCTCCCCCAAATTCCGTTTTATAATTTGCTTTCTAGGACCACTTGTTGGATTCCCCAGGACACAGACTTGAGATGGAGATGTGCTGTTAGGAGGACACTGGGGAATACTCTTGGACACAATACGTAAAAGAGAGTGAGGGAAGCAGGATTGGGTTGGGGGAGAATTTGCACTGTGATTGTAATGGGTTTTATTTGAGTCCTTGGGGTGCTCTAGATCTCGGGTTGTCTTTCAGAGTTGTCCCAAATTGAGGCAAGAGGGCTGAGTCCTTGTATCTCTGCATTGATTGGTAGCTACTTCTCCCTTGGGAAGAAGTGCTTGTTGCCAGTCAACCCTCTGCACCTGAGGTTAATTCCTTGAGAGAGACTCAGCTGTGAGCTATCTGCAGCCAGCACTCCCACTCCCTGAGCATAACGCCCAGTGTGAGAGCCCAGCTTTGGTCTTGAGAGCAAGCTCTGGGCAGTGCAGCCCAGGAATCACTCAAAACTCATATATACTAATACAGTTTATGGGCAGTTTCACCCCCATTTTACTTTTATTCTCAGAAAAAAACAAATCAAGCATGGAATTATTTAATAATATGCCTCGAAAGAACCTTAAAATCACAGCAAGTTCAACGTACTCAGTTTTCAGATTAAGAATCGGAGGTGCAGGTAAGTCAACTGCTTTGCTTGGGCAAACAGAAGATACAGATGCTGGGTTTAGCGTCTGGTTCTTTGCCTTCACCCCAGTTTTCTTTCACTCTTATAATCTGTCAGGTCTAGAGAACTATAATATTGTAAATTGTTTCCCGTAGTTGAAAGTTTTAGAATTTAATCTTTACTGCAGTATACAATAGATGTCAACTCCGTGATTGTGTTTGCCTCCCAGGACAATTTCTTCTTTCCCCCTTATTTTTGAGAGGCACTGTTGCTTTTTGTAGGACCAGGATATTAAATAGATTAAGGTTTTAAGTTCCAGGAGGAGATTCGTGGTCATATATAATCTATTGTACTCTTTTTCTTGAAAATTGTTTTGGGTAAAGTTGTTTCTCCCCACGCCCCCCCCACCCCCCGCTTTCTGACTGTAACAAGAATCACCTGGGTAAAAGTGAAGGCTTAACAGAAGTGGCTCAAATTCTTTTCTTTTGAGATGGGTTCTTTGTTGGATTATCTCAAGGTTGGGCACTAAGCACACTTCTCCCATAAAGCTACCCGTGTTTCAACCAAAAGACTATTTTGAATCTACCTGCTTTCAACAATAGGGAGTTTTTCTGGCAACTGGAAAAGACTCTGGTCTTTGGTCTCCCTGCTTGTTACTCCTCTTATTAGTTTGGTTTTTCGTAAAGAATTCTCTCCCCCTTATTTTTGAGAGGCACTGTTGCTTTTTGTAGGACCAGGATATTAAATAGATTAAGGTTTTAAGTTCCAGGAGGAGATTCGTGGTCATATATAATCTATTGTACTCTTTTTCTTGAAAATTGTTTTGGGTAAAGTTGTTTCTTTTCGCCCCCCCCCCCCACCGCTTTCTGACTGTAACAAGAATCACCTGGGTAAAAGTGAAGGCTTAACAGAAGTGGCTCAAATTCTTTTCTTTTGAGATGGGTTCTTTGTTGGATTATCTCAAGGTTGGGCACTAAGCACGCTTCTCCCATAAAGCTACCCGTGTTTCAACCAAAAGACTATTTTGAATCTACCTGCTTTCAACAATAGGGAGTTTTTCTGGCAACTGGAAAAGACTCTGGTCTTTGGTCTCCCTGCTTGTTACTCCTCTTATTAGTTTGGTTTTTCGTAAAGAATTCTCTCCCCCTTATTTTTGAGAGGCACTGTTGCTTTTTGTAGGACCAGGATATTAAATAGATTAAGGTTTTAAGTTCCAGGAGGAGATTCGTGGTCATATATAATCTATTGTACTATTTTTCTTGAAAATTGTTTTGGGTAAAGTTGTTTCTTTTCGCCCCCCCCCCCGCCGCTTTCTGACTGTAACAAGAATCACCTGGGTAAAAGTGAAGGCTTAACAGAAATGGCTCAAATTCTGTTCTTTTGAAATGAGTTCTTTGTTGGATTATCTCAAGGTTGGGCACTAAGCATGCTTCTCCCATAAAGCTACCCTTGTTTCAACCAAAAGGCTATTTTGAATCTACCTGCTTTCAACAACAGGGAGTTTTTCTGGCAACTGGAAAAGGCTCTGGTCTTTGGTCTCCCTGCTTGTTACTCCTCTTATTAGTTTGGTTTTTCTTAAAGAATTCTCTCTGAAATGCACTGTCTATTTCCAGGCTGAAGTGTTTCCAGAAAGAAATTGTTTTCAATTTGATAAGTAAGTCACATAGTCTTTTACTGAGCATTTATAATGTGCTAAGTGTTGGGTTATGTATAGGGATACTAAAATGTTCAAGATATGATCTGTGCTCTTAAGGAACTTGGTCTGATTGGGATATGATAAAGACCTAGAGAAATAATTTCACTATTAAGTAATATGTTTTACAAAGATGTGCACAGGGCTGTAGGTTTACCTACAGGAAGCAGGAAGTTGAGGAATAACTGATGTGATTGAGGCATTAGAAAGCCGTGGTTTTGTCAGAAGGCTACAGTTCACATACATATGGAGCGGTCAACTTGTTCTCCTAATTAGCATGCTAAGCAGGAATGATTTATAATGCTTCCTAGCAAATACTGTGGACCATGAAGGAAAGGGATACAGAAGGTGAATTTCCATGCAGTGCTTAAGAATCAGGGAGCAGAGGGTTGAGTAGAGCAGATGCAAGGCAGAGGTAAGATTTCAGTGGTGAAGAGAAACAAAGTGAATGAATAAATAACACGTGCTTTGGATGGCGAACCCCTGAAGATGTGGGAATCTTCTAAAAGGGAGGAGAGAAGCCTGGGAATGAAGGATAAACAGGCCAGCCCTGCTTAGTTTAATATGACACTTTCCTGAAATGTATGTTATATTACATTACCTAAATCACCTTTAGATTTAGAATAAATGCTAATGTTAAAGTAATGTGTGTTCAATATGTCTTTTTTCTTGTTGTTGTTGTTAAACCAAGACACACTCTTTTTTAAAATTTTTATTTATTTATTTATTTTCTTATTAGTCATCCATTTTATACACATCAGTGTATACATGTCAATCCCGATCGCCCAATTCATCACACCACCCCCCCACCCCCAGCCGCTTTCCCCCCTTGGTGTCCATACATTTGTTCTCTATATCTGTGTCTCAATTTCTGCTCGGCAAACCGGTTCATCTGTACCATTTTCTAGGTTCCACATATATGCATTAATATACGATATTTGTTTTAATCTTTCTGACTTACTTCTCTCGGTATGACAGTCTCTAGGTCCATCTACGTTTCTACAAATGACTCAATTTCATTCCTTTTTATGGCTGAGTAATATTCCATTGTATATATGTACCACAACTTCTTTATCCATTTGTCTGTCGATGGGCATTTAGGTTGCTTCTATGACCTGACTATTCTAAATAGTGCTGCAATGAACATTGGGGTGCATGTGTCTTTTTGAATTATGTTTTTCTCTGGGTATATGCCCAGTAGTGGGATTGCTGGGTCATATGGTAATTCTATTTTTAGTTCTTTAAGGAACCTCCATACTGTTCTCCATAGTGGCTGTATCAAGTTACATTCCCACCAACAGTGCAAGAGGGTTCCCTTTCCTCCACACCCTCTCCAGCATTTGTTGTTTGTAGATTTTCTGTTGATGCTCATTCTAACTGGTGTGAGGTGATACCTCACTGTAGTTTGGATTTGCATTTCTCTAATAATTAGTGATGTTGAGCAGCTTTTCATGTGCTTGTTGGCCATCTGTATGTCTTCTTTGGAGAAATGTCTATTTAGGTCTTCTGCCCATTTTTGGATTAGGTTGTTTGTTTCTTTAATATTGAGCTGCATGAGCTGTTTATATATATTGGAGATTAATCCTTTGTCTGTTGATTCCTTTGCAAATATTTTCTCCCATTCTAAGGGTTGTCTTTTCATCTTGTTTATGGTTTCCTTTGCTGTGCAAAAGGTTTTAAGTTTAATTAGGTCCCATTTGTTTATTTTTGTTGTTATTTCCATTTCTCTAGGAGGTGGGTCAAAAAGGATCTTGCTGTGATTTATGTCATAGAGTGTTCTTCCTATGTTTTCCTCTAAGAGTTTTATAGTGTCTGGCCTTACATTTAGGTTTCTAATCCATTTTGAGTTTATTTTGTGTATGGTGTTAGGGAGTGTTCTAATTTCATTCTTTTACATGTAGCTGTCCAATTTTCCCAGCACCACTTATTGAAGAGACTGTCTTTTCTCCACTGTATATCCTTGCCTCCTTTGTCATCAGTATGTATTTCTAAAGAGACTATATTTAATTAGGATTGTGTTTCAGTTTGTCTATCAAATAGACACATAAAATATCCTGCTATTACAGTATTTTCATTTATTTTTGTATTAGTTTCAAATGTCACTTCCACTTCCCAGGAAATCCCCAAATGTAACATTTAGTATTTTAAAATAAAGTAGTTCTTGAGAATGCATTATCCATAGCAAACTGTATATGGAATTACATTTGCTTTTGTCAGAGCAGGTAGTTTAGTGCAACTTATTTTTTTTAGAGGGAAGGTAGGTTGAGGAACAGAAGGGTGAGAGATGTACATGTCTCTGCATCTCGCCATGTACCTGCTCCTTGCCTTTCAGACTCATCTTCATTATTTGTTTCCTTTTCTCCGATTTTTAAAATTTTGGAAACATTTTAAAGTACACTTGAATACCTTTCTCCTAGATTTCCAAATTATTCACATTTTGGACTTTCACTTTACACATGTACAGCTTGTCCTCTTTCTCTTGTTTTCTCACAGTATCATTATGAACTCAGTTTTTTTTTTTAATTCAGTATGTGGTCCATTACTGTCATTATTTTTGCTGTAAATATCTGAGTGAATTAAAGAACCATAATACTACCTGTAGATGTAAATACTCTATTTCAAAAGACTTCTGTCATTTTACACATTAATATCTTAAAAGATCTGGGGAAAATGGGTTAAAATAAATCTGGTATATTCTCTAGAGCCAAAAGAGCATAGGATACCCTGGAGTAATCCTGGGGTTACACAGGATCTTAGAAATCATTTTATTCTGTTCTTCTCAAGCATTTGCACCCAAATACCATTTAGAATGTGTAAAACCAATATATATCATCTATAAGTCTGCAGCTTAATCTGAAGCTACCATAAGTAGGAAATGTCTTTGAAATCATATTTATCTTGTAAAATAGATCTAAATATTTCTTTCTTCTCTATTATACACCAACTTTTGTTGAAGATTAATATTTTAAATATATTAAATATAAAAATGAACTCAACTATAAGTAAATGGATGTTCATTACAGCAGGGTCTGCAGCAGTGAAAGACTGGAAACAACCTGGATGCCATTCAACAGAGGAGAGATTAAATACACTATAGCCTTACCATGGAATATTATGTAGCCTTCCACAAATAAGGGAAAAATGTATGTGGAATGATCTCCAGGAAATATTGTGTAAAAAAGACAAGTTTTGGAACAGTCTTTATAGGGTGGCTCCAATTTGTATAAATAAATATTACTCATTCATGAAATTCCTGCAACAAATATGTATTGAGTACCTACTATGCATGGGATTATTCTAGGTTCTTGGGGTATAGCAGTGAATGAAACAAAGTATTCTTAGGGAATTTATGTTCTAGTAGAAGTAGATAATAAATAAATAAATGAATTAATGAATAAATAAAATTATGTCCTGTAGTGATAGGTAATATTAAGGACAATAAAGCAAGTTAAGTATGATAAAGTTAAGGGAGTATGGCTACTCTTCCCCATAAGAGTCAGAGATAATATGAGATTTCAGAGCAGGCCTTAAGATGGGTAGGAACAGATTGGAGAGGTAAAGGATAGGAATGCTATCTCTAGTTTTATCATTTTGAGTTTTGAGTCATGTAAATATTTAATGAAACTAAGATTAAATTATTATAAAATTAGTAAAAATCCTTAAAATTAAATAGAAACACATATAAATGAACCTAATGTGTTATGAAATTGATAAATACACAAAGTAAAAATTCAAATAACTTTAAACAACCCTTTGTAGAATGCATTCAAAGGGCAGAATGGCAATCAAATCTTAAACTTTACTTAGCAGGTTTGCTGTAGGTATTGCTATTGCTGTTGTAATTACAAAACTATTTTATGTATATTAGAAGATAAAGAAGGTGAGTTTATATATTGATCTTTTTAGGAATCAGGGTTTTCACTGTTAAAGAAGGCAGATTACAAGAATGGTATTGTAGAATATGAAGGCGACCCTGTGTTAGGGTATGAGGATATAGGTATACAGTTTTTTTGAGCCTTGAAGCTTATACAATTGTGGAGAATCTCTTTAAGAAAAATTAGAAATAACAAAATTAGGTATAGAACATTAGAAGGAGCTCATTAGTTTCACAGTGAACCTTAACTGATCTGGTGGTGTTGACTTGGACTTGAAAGCATAGGTGTATTTTCTTGCTCTATGAACTGGAAAGGTCTAGATATAAGAATACCCTTATAGCAATGAGCACACCTAGTGCTCAGAATTTGTTTTCTAAATACACTCACCCAGAGAAAGAAATGAGGGTCTCTAGAGAAATGGCTGACCCAGGTCGGGGGAAGAAAAGTACAAGGAGATCCTGTCACATCTTGTGCCAGGTGCAAGAAAGTGCTCCAAGACTAAAGGGGTCATATCAAGATGACACAAGAAGTAAAATCCATAAGCTTTTTGTCCAACTTTGCTGTTTATATTCATATACTTACATGCTAATACAAAGCCACTTTCCCCCAGGTAATCTTCAGGTCATTGTTCTGTATCAGAGGGATGCCCTGACAGCCAGATAGATTAGGGAGCTGAGTTTGATCAAACTGGGGGGAGTTGAGAAATTCTCATAGGAGAAAGGGCCCAGAGCCATTACTCAGGGATGGGCTTGCTTGCACCTCACTGAAAAACTCGCTGTGCTTTTCAGAGAATCCGTAAATGGGTGAAAATTGTCTCCTTGTGAATGTCTTGATTGGCTCTTTGCTAACTGTCGCTTACCCAAGGGGGGGAAAATGGTTTACTCTTCTCAGACAGTTTTGTTCTCTCCTCTTCTGCTTTTGTCTGTAATTAAAGAAATTAATCTATTTATTGGTTTCCCTTGTATAAAAATAAAATGGCTCACTGACAGATAATGTCTTAAAATTATTCTTTGACATTTCCTAAATTTGTTTTAAATTCATGAATCCTATTATGTCTGAAAACCAGTTGTACCAAAGAAAATAGTTCCTTTTTTTTTTTTTTTAAATTAAAGATGCTACAGGAACAATAATCACCTTCTTTCCTATAAGGACCTTTTTTGAGAGTTAATAACTAGCTGGGTTAATGACCTTAAAATTTTAGGAACATCAGTTTTCTCATGTACTCATTAATTCTTCCAAAATGCCCAAGACTGAAATAATTAGCATTTAAATAAAAGCAGAAATAGGGAGGCCCAATAGGATATTGGCGAGATGTCAGAAACAGTATTTAGAGTGAAAATTATGAGAAAATACTGAATACATGTGATGAATTGGTTGGCCTATAAAAAGAACTGAAAGCAAGCAATTACTGGAGTAAAAGGAAAAGGGGAACAGAAAATAGCAGAGGTTGGCCAAAGGAATAATGACTGGGTAGTTCAGTATTATTCAGATTGGGTAAAAAAAAAAATGCTCACTTAAAATGATAGTGGGAAATAGTCTAAATATAATCCTGGTGGAAATTTCAGCCAGGTTTGAATACTGCACAGCTTTTGAATACCATATGTAATTGAAAGTCGGCCTTCAGATACAATGTTACCCCTAAAAAAATGGGCCTATACATTAGGGAGTAAGAAAGGATAACATTCTGAAGAATGCTGCTACCATGAAGCTTGATTGTTGTTAGAGCCTCCCTTTGATTTGCATGGTGGTAAATTAACATGAACATTTTTTTGTGTGATGGACCAAAGGAGAATATATAGAATACCATTGAAAACTCAGATAAATGAGAGAAAATTCAGAATTAACTCACATCCCCCAAATCAAACCCATTATATCATATTTAAATGAAAACATAAGTATGCTGCTGCTTCCCAGGAAGGAATACCTCATAATGTAGAATAAAATTGCATTAGAATGGATCAACATTTTGTGAAATTTGAAAAAAAAAGTTCTTTAGCTTGTTTAACTGAGGCTGGGTCTGTCATTAAGAATATAGAAATAATCTAGTAGAATCTGAAGAAATTGTGATATCTTTAGGAAGACTACTGGAAAGCTGATGAGACATTTATCTGATTTGGAGTTTAAGAAAATTGGACTGAGAATACAAAGAAAGCCAGAAGGGCAATTACATGTATAGACTGAATATTGCTACACAATTGTACTGTCACTCTTAGCACTTAAACAAATGATTACTGGCAGAGAATGATGCATTTGAAATTCACTCCATGTTACTCTGGAAAAAAAGTTCCGAGACAGACCATAAATCTTGTGTGTATGCTTAACATAAGCTTGGGTTCTTATTATTTTTTGGCATTACCTCAGTCATTCTTAAGTTACAAAATCATAGAATCAGAGTTGGAAGGACATCTAGAGATGTCAACTAAATTACTTCTCTGCATCAATTTACCTACATTTTGTCTAAACATTTCCAGGAACAAAACATTTCACAACTCTCTCAAGGAGATTGTTAAATCATTCCAATGTTTATAAGCTCTCAAACCTAGGAGTTCTCTCCATCTGATTGCCATATTTACCCTCATTCCTCTGTTCCCTGCCTTCTCCTCTCCCACTCCATCCAGCTTCTTATTTTTTGGATACTATTTTTCTTTCTTCAAGTAAATCTGTTTTCCTTCTCTCTGCAACTCTATGCCAGGTTTTGTCTAATGTCCCAGTGTCATATTTGTTTCTCTTGTATTTCTTCTCAGCATCCCCAGATCTTTTATATTTTCTCCTAAATCCTCAGTAAGCTTATTTTATTTTCTTTTGGATTGAGAGCAGATGAACCAAAATACTACAAATCAAGCTGGGAGGAAAAGGAGGGATTGGATGTGAAGATATAAAGAAGTATTTTCATCAATTCCAGCATTTAAAGGTATTCTTGCAGGTTTAGGAGAACCTCAGTGGGGATGACTGCCAACCTCTCTCTTAGGTTTACTTACCCAGGCAAAATTGTTGGGGATGTTCTCTGGCCAACACTATTAGCATACATAAAGCTCTCTGTTGGAAAGTTTACAGAGTCAATTAGAGTTCACAATATTTTTTTTTAAGTATGGTTGAGGGACTCATTTAATGAATTGCATTTCAAGATGCTTCTATTCTTGTAGGGACTGCCTGTAAAAAATTAGCAGGTGGCACATTAAAGCCATAGGAGATTGTGCACTTAAATAGGCGTTTATTTGGGTGTATATTTTCCACCTAGTAGATTACCACATCAGTTTAGGGGTTGTACTATTTCCCAAGTCCTAACTTTATAAGTTCTACAACATTTTCTAAAGAAGAATATTTACTTCTTATCTAGAATCACTATCTATAAATTGATTTACAAATAAATTCAGTGATTCTCCTTTTGTGAGCTAAATTCTTGATTTATTTATATGGCTAATGCTAAAAGGGTCCTGTTGAGTTTTCACCATCGAGGCAGTCCCTTGATTTGTTTAGCATAAGTGGATAATTTTGTGCTAAGTGAAGAGCACAGTTATTTCCAAAGTCTCTGCTCCTGATAACTATAAGATTGTATTCTAAAAAGGTCATATATATTCATTAACTTTTGGATAAAAATAAAAGCAGTATTTTCATTTATAATATTTGTATTAATAGAAGTTCTGTAGCCCAATTATGTTTATGGAGATTTACTACTTGCAGGATGTATTCAGTATACTGTATACAGTATCAGGGTCTATCAGATAAGAATTTTATTATAGAAGTAATGCAGAGGAATAGGTTACTGTTTTGGATGACTCAGGAGTGGGAGTGTTGAAAGTTTGGAGTCAGGGCTCAAATACACTGGACAAAGGTTTTGGGAAACATGAATGAATCAAGAGGGTAATTGAAGAATTCTTCATACCTGAAGAAATAAATGTATCACTTAATTAGATTGTGACAACAAGGTTAGCCCTGGAAGATAACTGGACAAAAGCCACTCCCTTTTTTCTGGAAGTGTGCGTGTGTGTTTGTATGTATGTTCTGTGTGTTCATGTTCTATTCTATGGGATGATGAAGTATGAATAGGAAGTAGGGATAATGAGTGCCCTGGTTAAACGGATGTTTAAAAAGAATAGTTTTTTCTGTACCATCAACCCATAAAATCTATTCTGGAGCCTGAAGCTGCAGCTTGTTATTATTCCTGGCCTCTGTCCTTAAAAGCCTATCTTCTAGGTAAGGAGATAGACAACTTTTCTGTAAAAAGCCAGATAGTAAATAGTTTCAGCTTTACAGGCCACGTGGTTTCCATTGTAACTACTCAACCATTGTTATAGCTTGAAAACAGCCATAGACAATACAGAGACAAATGGGCATGAATGTGTTCCAACAAAACTTTATTTTGAAAAACAGGTGGCAGGTGGGGTTTTTGCCCAAGAAGTATAGTTCACTGACCTCTGTTACAGATTCGTGATTCCTACCCATTAGTCAACTCTGTCTTTCCTAGAGGTCCTTAGATAATTTCAAATTCTGCTTTAAGAATGTTCTGAAAAGACATTTTTCAGTCCTTTTCAATCAAACCCGGAAGAACCGTATTGCAGTGTGTCCTTTCAGTGCCAAACAATATCACATTGGGAGCATGAATGGGGTACTACTTCTCTTCTGGAAGTGCTAGAATGACTCCCAGAGAAGAAGGGCTGCAGTGTGTGGGAGAAAGAGCTATGGCACAAGACTCAGGAAGCTTGAGGTCTAGTGTCTATCTCTGTGACTGCAGGCCTGGGTTTCCTCAGTGCCAGAGGAGGATATTGGGACTAGACATTCTACAGATTCTCTACTGGCTCTAGGATTTTACAGCGCTAAATTAAGGTTCTTGGCAAAGCTGATTCTGTAGGCAGTCTTGGATCTACGTTTCGTTTTCAAGACATTTCCTCAGACAGAGCAAACAGCAGACACTGGTAATTTTGAATGTGAACACATTTCTTGTTTCTACCTTAGGAGGTGATGAGAACGATCACATTTAGGCAGTTTTTCACAGTTTTGGAACTTGCCATACATTCATTGTTTATCTGCGTGAGACTAACATTGCCCTTGACGATACTTGTGGATAGAATCAGGAGTATTTTTCTTTTAAAATTTGTAGCTATAATGCACATTTTTTAAAAATTGGCTTACATTTTTGGTGTGATATATTTCATCATTTCTAAGAACCATGTTTCTTTGTACATTTTAACGTGTGAAATCAAAAGGTGTCATGCAACTGCTGTCGTGTAGGCAGCAATTGTGATGTATTTCTTACTGCTCATATTTGGGCGTACAGATTTATATCAATAAATAGATATATAAATATCGATGTATAATCTACAGCTTGCAAGAGAATCCTGAAGACAGAAATGAGGCACAATTAAAAAACGCTGTTTCACCAAGGCTCTTGATGGCACAAAGGGATATTTTATATGGAAAATTATGGACTTTAATGATTCTGAATTGATCAGTAATTTGGATTCTAAATGTGAAGAAATTTTAGAAATAATTTATTATGTTTATACTTCTTTTTACATAAATGCCAGTGATTTAGTAAACATTTACGTCTAAATAAATTCAAGTGGGCTCTTTTTGTAATATAAAATGAATCATAGTAATAATGAATAAAGTGAATAATATCGTAAATCAAATATACCTCAATAAAAAAATTGCAAGTGATAAAAAGTATTGTAACATAATTTAATTATCAAAGGTATTTTTTTTGCTCTTAGTGGTACATAAAATAGTGGTGTGTTCTTATAATTTATGGCATCTTAGATTTATAAACATGGTATTATTAAGTATGATGAGAAATTTTTGAGAATTTAGAAGAAATATTAAGAATTAAAAAGAGAATTAGGAAGTAAATTATGGCAAAAAAAGATTTTATATTGCCTTCCAGCATTGAGAGAGGGAAAGGATGAGAAAAATAGAGATCTTGAAGTACATTTGTCAGTCAGAAAAGAATGCACTAAGATTACCACTGGAATGCTACAAAGCCCCTTGAAGAACACTGAAACTTGCCCGTCTTTTACCTCAATGTCTCTAGCACCCAGAAAAAAACCTGGCAAAGAACTGGCTGCCCATAATTTTTTGTTGAGTGGGAGAATAAGTGGCCCCTAGAGCAAAATTGGTATATGGGAGAAGTTGAGGCTGTGCAGAGCTTCAGAAACAGCCCTGGTCCCAAATTTAAATCTTCCTTTGGCTTTGAGGGTCAAGATTGTTTATAAGAGTTACTCTTATACTTGATCTCTGAGTTTGTTATATAAAGATGCATGAGTCAGTAGCACTGATACTCAGAATTACAGGTGTTTGTACTGAAAAGTAACTCAGCTATTAAGATCTTGGCAAAACACTTTCTAGTAGTATTCCTTGATTAAACTGTCCTTGAAGCATTAGCCTGAGAGAAGAAACCAAAAGCCATGTTTCAGTTTCTGTACTAGTTATGACAGAAGCAGATGCTAACTATACAGAATTCTTGCAGAACTTGTTTCCATATGGTCTCCAGTATGCTGTGTTCCTGCAATTTTTAGAGTATAGAATACTTTGGGAAGCTTAGGTGTCATCACCACCCAAGCAAAACCCAATTCTTATAAAACTTACAAAAGTGTCTTTTGGACTAGAGAAATGAATTTATTTTTTAAAAAATAGATGTTAAGATGTTAAAGATGAAAGCTTTGCTGGGGTGGATATTTAGAATTTTAGTATATACACATGGGTCTTAGCTTTCTTTAAGATCCTTCTTATGAAGTTATCTAAGATATCTAATAAATATATCTAATACATATGAAGTTATCTGATTCTAATCAATTGATTCTAAACCAATGTTGTGTTCTTTGACATAGTAACTCTAGGAATAAGTAAATATATATACAAACATATGTATTCAGAGTTTAGTTGAGGAAATGATGACAATTTATATTAAGGAATTAGAATATTGTATTGTATTGTATATAATGTTGTATATATAAGAATTAGAATTTTGTGGAGAATATTTAAGTGATAGAGGAATGCTAAGGAGCAAAAGATCAGTGAGGGCAAGATGACTTCATCAGAATTTTGGCAGACCAAGCTGGAAGGGTTGAATATTTTGATCAAAGGGGATGAGTGAAATCTCAGAGATGGAAATAGTGTACCTTGATGCAAAGACGAGGCAATTGTCATGAACACAGTGGAGAGCAAGAATCTGGAAGTAGAGACAAATAATTAGTTGAATAAAATTAAAACCACTGATAGAATGTTCCACAAAAAATGATGGCATGCACACCGTGCACTAGGCTCTATCCAGTTCTGGTGAGTCAGTGGTAGACAAGACAGATGTGATATACTGCCCTTGTATGACTTACATTCTAGTTGAGTGCAGCAAACAAAGAAGTAAGCAAATACATATAAGAAGCAAGTTGGTGGTAAGTAATGGTAGTAGTAATGCTACTAATGTGATGAAGACAATATGAGCTAGATGCTACAACAGTGAATATTGGAGATGGGAGGATTTTTTAGGTGGGGGAGTAAGGGAAAACATCTCCAAGGAGTTGACCTTCAAGCCAAGATCTAAAAGTTGAGAGGAGCCAAGTAGGTGAGGGAGTGAGGAGAGAACAGATAACACAGAAAGAGATTGATGGGTTCTGAAAACTAACAGAAAGTTAAAGCCTGAAGCCAAGTAAGGAAGGGGGCAAGTGGCTCAGGATGAATTAGACAGATAGACAGGACCCAGATCATGCTGGACATTGAGAATCAGAGTAGAGAATTTGGATTTTGTTCTTAGGTAATTAATAGAACTTCTTTGGAGGCTTTTAAGCAATATCATCAAATATGACCTATTTTTTATAAGATTGTTCTGGTTCTTGTGTGTACAGTAAATTGGGTGGATCACTCATCATCATCACCATCATCATCAAGCTACTACCTATACAGGCTTGCTGTAGTCTGAGAGAGAGATGCTAGTATCTTGGACATGAGAGTAAAACAGATAGGACTTGGTGATAGGTTGGAGCTTAATTTAGGAGGGGAGTTGGCAACAGAAAGGGAGAAGTCAAGAATGGTGCCAGATTTCTTAAGCTGGGTTACAGAAAGTATTAAGTGTCAGATAGCGAGGGTCTGTGTTGATAGACAGGAAAATCAAGGAACACAATAATTTTGGGAAGTGTGATAGAATATGCTTGTTTAAAAAAATGTGTTTTTGTTACAGGGAATACTATACCAGAACTGCAAAATCTGAAAATCAGGAAAGTCTGTGTGATGTCTGCTACAGTAAATCCTCTGTGAAAAGCTAGGGGCTTGGGTTAGGCTAATGGCCATGGGATTAGAAAAGAAAACATAGCCATGAAGGATATCATTATGGAAGATTTTTGTCTTTTGAAGCTTATTGGAAATGAGAAATGAATCAGAAGCGTGTACCTAAGACAATTGTGGAATCTTTTGTGTGACCTAGTTTTGTGTGATATAGTTTTTAATCACTAGGGCCTTCAATTCTGTTTCCAGGAGGTTCATGAACTCTTAGGCAGGGCTGAGCCTAGTTGCCTGGGCCAAACGCCTTCAAATTAGCAGCCGCCCTCCCTCACCATGAAATGTATCATGCACAGAATTGAAATTATACAATTAAAACTCATATCCTGCTCATGACTTAGAAATAAAAAATGCATTTTTTATTAAAGTTCAATTTAATATTCATTGTGGGCTTATTCTAAGTCAATAAGGTGCCAGGGATACAATGGTGGCAAAAAAATAAAAATCGTGTACCTTTACTTTTACTTTGGAAGATTCTTTGTACTTTGTGACACACAGACCCACAGTGCAAAATGGAAAGAACATATACGAACATGTTAAAAATAACGTGACTTTCCATAAATTTCCCTCAAATGCCAAGTCATCAAAGTCAAATATCCAGAGGCTTCATTTTCTGGGGGTGGGGATGATTTTTAAGGTAACTGTTGTAAAAGCCTCCTGAAATTTGTTCCAGTTTGTATTTTGAGCAAAATGATTTCAAAACATGACCCATAAAAATATCAAATGGCAACAAAAATTAAAATGTTTGTTTTCCTTTATTTAACACATACTGAGCTCTAATTTTCTGTTTTCTACAAAGTATGGATAATTAAGCTTTGTCGTTGCCCTGAAGGAGTTTGCTGTCTGCAGCAGATAGTGCTAATGTGCCATTTCCATTTTCACACAGGACTAGGCCACGCCAAGTCGGGAGCTGGGAAAACTGCTTTTTTGAGGGGAACTTTAAAAGTTGTTTAAATGAAAACAGAAGCAGAGGAAGCTGTAGGCAGCTAGGTGGAGTGAAATAAAATGTGTATGTTTGCACGTAAGACAGCTTTGTGGAACCTCAGGGTGGGAGATCAGGAAGAGGGAAAGCTGTGAATGAACCCATGATAAGCTGTGGAGAAGTGGCCAGGCCCAAATGACGTGGCACCAGACATACAATTCAGTCTTTGTTGAGAGACTTGAGAAAATAGGCTGAGCATCTTGGCTATGAACACAAGAGCCAAGAGAGTTATTTTCACGTCTAGAGTACAGTGTGACACTGTAGGAGGCCAAAATGAAGAAGAAGGATTTGCTCCCTGAAATTACTGCTGGCAGATAAAGGGGAAATTGTAGTTGCCTAGGTGAGAAATGGTCAAGTCTAATGTTGAGACAGTGGCAGACTGATGAAGAAAAGGAGGGTGTGGAATTATCAAACCATACCATTTTAGAGTTAGATGGTGCCTTAAAGATAACCTTCCAGATGAGATATTGAGATTATACCTTTTACCATCTGAGTCACATTGAACCAGTTTTCTAATGCTGCTGACGGCCAGTTTTTTGGTTTTTTTTTTTTTTTTTTTTTTTTTGCATTACACGGGCCTCTCACTGTTGCGGCCTCTCCCGTTGCGGAGCACAGGCTCCGGACGCTCAGGCTCAGCGGCCATGGCTCACGGGCCCAGCCGCTCCGCGGCATGTGGGATCTTCCCGGACCGGGGCACGAACCCACGTCCCCTGCATCAGCAGGCGGACTCTCAACCACTGCGCCACCAGGGAAGCCCGGGCCAGTTTTATTATTCTGTGAAATGGTGTCCCGGTGCTGTTGTGACTCCACGGACATCGTGTATGTGTGTTGTAAACCACATAGATAGTAAATAGGAAAGTTATAATTATAGGAGACATTTAAGAAGTGATAGATTTTGGCAACAGACTCCATGTACAGAGTGAGAGAAATGAGTCAGAGTTTAGTCATTAACACATTCTGTTCTTTTCGGTCATATGTATTTGTGAGACTCTATAAATGAGGAGGATTAACATTCACTTGACTGTTAAGAGGCATATTGGTAAAACAATTTTCTCTGTTGGCCTTCTGTACTATAACTCCCAAACATTCCATAGCTGGAAAAGCAATCATTTGTGTTGATTTTTTTTTATTGTGTTCTATCATTTGTTTAGCACAGGCATCGGGTCATTTGTTCCTCTTTTACCTTCCGAGCTAGGCTGTCTCTGAATAAAAGAGTTAATTTTGTGTGAAGATCTTGGCCTGGTTCTTCAGTGTCATCTATAGATGTCCTTGTCACCTTCATTGGCTATGTTTTGCTTTTGAGCACTTAGTATAGGGAGTTTATTTTCAGCAAAGTGTTTCACAGAATCATTAGGCAGCTCTTGTTTCATATGTAGCATTGCAAAAAAAGTACAGGTGCTGTTCTTCTGTTTGCTCAAAGAAACCTTGGATACACCCTCCAATGCATAGCTCAGGACCCTGACCCCAAATCACCAACTTGTGAACACCCTGATGCCTATGTGGCAAAAGGATGTTTTAGTTCCAAATAGAAAATTAAAAAAAGAAATTCCAGTTTATTGGCTAAAAAGACTGGCTTTGACAGCTTGCTTTCACTTCTGCTAAAGGTGTATTTAAGATACCTCAATTCTATAATCTGTCTTTACCCTCACAAAACTCCAGTATCGGTATATCTTATTGCTACAGATTTACAGCATGCCTTCTGAATAGGTCCCAGGGAAATAGAAGAGTCCTGTGACAACTATTGGTGCCCAGATGAGTATCCTGCCAAGACCTAGCACCAGCCTAAAGAGATCAGGCCATTTATAAGACTCAGATGAGCTCAAAGAAACTCTGCTTCCTAGATTTAGAAGCAAGGTATTAGGTTCATGAGCCACCTTACAAATCTCACACAACATCCTGTCTCTGCAGCATTTCAATGAATCTGAACATTTGAGTCTCTCAGTTGAATTAGGGGGGAAAATCCATTGTATGTTTATGGAGGCAGAAGTGATAACTTTGCCAAGTAGCAGGAGCAGTGGGGCTTCCTGGAGCTCTCTCCAAATCTACTGGTGAAGAATACATCCAGTTTGGTAGGTATTTAGCAATATCTCTTAGACATAAAATAAAAGCAACATATCATTTGGGTCCTTCTAAGAACCTCAGACTCAGGGCAGACCCCAAACTTGAGCTCAAAAAGCTTCACCCTTGTTTCTCTTAGCCATATTTAAGGATTTAGTTTGTCTACCTGTCACAGTGTTGTCCAGAAGTATTGGAACACTGTGTTTCAATACACTGGCAAAGTACTTTCTCTGCCTCCCTTGCAGATGGGATTATTCTACGTGATCCCAGCAGGCTAAGAGTGTTTATTTGTTCTGTCAGCAATCTCACCGCCATCCAAGGGATTGTTCTGTTCTTTTTGTCTTTATTCAACAAACATATGAGTGCTCCTTCTATGCCACTCTCTGTGATAGACTCAGTATGTAAATTGTTATTGTTGCATAGTGCTAGATAAGCACCCTCATAAAATATGAACCAGCTGCAGTGGGCACAGAGAGAAGAGAAGCAGAATGTACAATTGGGGATTTGGAATTTTGGAAAGGTGTAGTCCATTCAGGAAACTGCAGACAGTTTGGTGTGGGTGAATTATAGGATCAAATAGGCAGAGATAAGTTTGCTGAGTTCCATGCCAAACCACAAGGGTCTGCTATGCCATGTGAAGCAAACTCATGAATGCCCCACCCATCTTCCCTCAGCCTTCCTGAGTTCACCTGCAGCTGAAAGATGAGACAGTGTCTGGAACACTGATGCCTTTCCATCACAGAAGTATCTGCTTCTCTCTTTTGTGCCTGAGATCTTTGTCTATACAACCAGGGAAGATGGCTCCCTTTCAAGCAGTACAGATTGGGAAGGGTGTTACTGTGTCTTGGAGCACTCTCAGCAAATGGGGCGGGTAGACAATGACTAAATGCCCCAGTCCCTATACAGTTTTAAGATGTGGTCCACACACAGAGAGTCTGTGGTGGAACTGAGCCCCAGGTACCTTCAGAGCTAACCTACTTGTTAACACATCCTTTATAGAATTTTCTCCATTCCCTGTCTCACTTTTTTCATTTCATCATTTGTGCATCTTGGGCTTACCTCCAAAAAACCAAATTGTACCCAGATACTTGTTTCAAACTGAGACACAATAAAAAAGTGTGGAGTTAATCCTCTAGGCTACAGGGAGCCAATTATGAATTTTTAATTAAAATCATTATATGCTCTGGGTTTGTGACCAGGCTTTCCTCTTTGTTAAACAGAATGACTGCTTCATTGCTTCATCAGAGTCTAAACATGCTTAAAGTCCTGCTTCAGAGCAGAGAGGAGGGTTTGGCACTCCTCCCCAGGAGGTTTCAGCCTGGCCATTAGAAGATCAGGGCTCTCCTTTTTCGGGGTTTACTCCCATGAGGCACTCAGTAAGTTTGCAAATTATGTAAAACAACCCAATATTACTAGTGTAATTTCCTGTCATTTTCTACATTTGTGTTTACTGAATTATGCTACTGAGGCTGTTTGTGTATTTGGAGGATCATGACCTACAATTTGGGTAATTGGCTACCCTGAAATTTGGGTAAGTTGGTGATGTTCAGGCTGTGACTTACAGGTTTAAAGAGGCTGTACTTATCACTGGCTTGGAAGGTGACCACAGCTCTAATGGGGCCTTGTTGTATTGACTACCACAGGGTGGAGTCCACTCCAGTGTCCCAATTACCTGCTGGGTAGGCTCCAAATATGTGGGTTTCCACAGTTAACCTGTTGTCCCAACTAATTACACGTTTTCTCTTTCAAATATGAACTCTGTATAAGTAACCAAACATAAAAATAATGTCATAAAATTACACGTTCTTTTTAAGATGTACAATGTAGTGACTTTATCTACCATGCAAAATGCTTGTCACAATAGGGTTAGTTAACACATCCATCACCTCACATCATTACATTTTTTTGGTGTGTGGTGAGAACTTTTCAAATCTACTTTTAGCAACTCTCAAATATACGATACAATATAGTATTGTTAAATACAGTCACCATGCTGAACATTACAACCCCAGGACATAACTGGAAGTTTGTACCCTGTGACCACCTTCACTCTCCCCCTCCCTCTGACCCCCAGGCAACCACCAATCTATTCTCTCTTCCTATTAGGTTGTTGTTTTTGGTTTCACATATAAGTGAGTTCATACAGTAACTGTCTTTGTCTCGCTTATTTCACTTAGCATGACAGGTTCATCCATGTTGTCACAAAAGGTAGGATTTCCTTTTTTATGGTTGAATAATATTCCATTGTGTATACACCACATTTTCTTTATCTGTTCATCATCGATGGCCACTTGGATTGTTTCTATTTCTTTGTTTTTGTAAATAATGCTGAAATGAACATAGGGGTTCAGATGTTTCTTTGAGATAGTGGGATTTCATTTTCTTCAGATATATATCCAAAAGTGGCATTACTGGATCATATGATAGTTTTGTTTTTAATATTTTGAGGGACCTCCATACTATGTTTTCCATAGTGGCTGCACTAATTTATATTACCACCGATTGTATGCAGGGTTCTGTTTCTCCATATTCTCTTCAGCCCTTATCTCTCACCCTTTTGATAATAGCTATTCTCACAGGTATGTGGTGATATCTTATTGTGGTTTTGATTTGCATTTCCCTGATGATTAGTGATGCTGAATACCTTTTCATGTACCTGTTAGCTATTTGAGTATCTTCTTTGAAAAAAAATGTGTATTTCAGTATTCCACCCATTTTTTAAATCAAATTATTTGTTTTTGTTGCTGTTGAATTGTATGAATTCTTTATATATTTTGGATATTAACACCTTATTAGACATGTGGTTTACAAATATTTTCTCCTATTCCATATGTTGCCTTTTCATTTTGTTAATTGCTTGCTTTTCTGTGAAGAAGACTTTTAGTCTGATGTATTCCCACTTGTTTATTTTTGCTTTTATTGCTTGTGGTTTGGGTGTCATATCCATAAAATTCTTGTCAAGCCAAGTGTCAAGGAATTTTTTCCTTATGTTTTCTTCTAGGAGATCCTCTAGTTCTTAAATTTAAGTCTCTAATCCATTTTTAATTAATTTTGTGAGTGGTGTAATATAGACCTCCAGTTTCATTCTTTTGAATGTAAATAACCGGTTTTCCCAGCACCATTTATTAAAGAGATTGTCTTTTCCCCATTCTATATCCTTGCCTCCATTATCAAATATTAGTTGACTGTATATGTGTGTTCATGTAGTAAAATCATACAAATCATATGATATACTTTTGTATTTATGTAATTATATCAGTAGTTAGGATCTAGGAACAAATAATTATAAACAGGTTTTCTACTTACATGACATTTAAAAGTCTGGCAATTTTGGCCCCACCTGCTAAATTTTAGAAGCACCTTCTAAATTGTGAGAGGGCCTAAAACTCCTCCACAAATTTTCCAAATTCCCCAAGGGATGCTATGTCCTTAGTTAAAACCCATACCTCTCATGCTGATGACTCCAAAATTAGTGTTTCCAGCTCTCATCTGTCTCTTGAATGCCAGATTAATATATCCAACTGCTCACTGGAGATCTACAACTGACTGATCTTTAACTGGCATTACAATATTAACAAATCCAAAATCAAACTATTGATTTCTTTCCCCAAACATTATCTTCCAATAGTTTTCCCCATCTCTGAAATGGCACCACCATAAAATCCAGTTACTGTAGGCAAAAACCTTGGAATCATCCTTTATTTATATCTTTCTTTTATACCTCACCTCTTCAATCTCATTTTTTTCTACACTCACAATCTGAATATGTGCTACCACAGATTAATCCATTGTTACTTTTGTGTGTGCTATTTCATTTGTTTCCTACCTAAACTCTTAATCCCATAGGGTATTCTCCACAGTGTAGCCAGAGTGAGGTGTTTAAAAAGTATAGCATTTTATATCACTATCTTCCTTTCCCTCTTGGCTTCCTGCTTCCAAATACACTTGGGATGAGAATCCCACTAGATCCTACATGATCTTTCTTTTGGTGATCTAATTCCCCCCCTTACTCCCGGAGCTCCACCATATTGGTTTCAGTGATATTGTATGAGCACACCAAGCTCATTCCTACCTCAGGGCCTTTGCCTTACTGCTTCCCTCCTACTGAAATACCCTTTTGACAATATTCATATGCTCTCTCTGTCATTTATTTCAGCTCTTATTTAATTGTCACCTCCAGAGAAACTTTCCTGACCATCCTGTTTAAATATACTACATTTTTCTCTGTACCTATATCCCACTATAATTTTTTGTAGTCTTTACCTGAAATTGATTGATCCACTTGTTTGTTTTTCTGACAGTAGATATAAGCTCCATGAGGGAAAAGCCTTTGTTTATTGACTTGTCCTCAAGATCCAGAGGCATATGTGGTCCATAGTATTTACTCAGTATTTGTTGAATAAATAAATAAGTGGTGAGTGTATTGTTAGGGTAAGAATAACAACTTTAACAAACAAATCATAACAAATACATATAATGGCTCAAAATAAAATTCCTCTTGCTCATATACTTGAAAACATGTATAACTATCAATTAGTGACAATTTATGGACTCGGGCTCCCTCTAACTTGTAGCTCCACCATCTCTTACTGAAGGTATCCAGAACTACTGATGATCATCTATCCTGCTGGGAGAAGGAGAAAAGCATGGAGGAGAATATGCCATGTTTTTAATGATCTGGGCCTGGAAGTGATACCTTCCTCTTATATTCCATTAGTTAGAACTCAGTCACAAGGACACACTTGACTGTAAGGGCAACTGAGAAATACAGTCCCTTGCTGGGCAGCTATTTCCCTGCTAACAACTCTACACTAAAGAATGGGAAGCAGTATGTTTTTTTGGACAGTGAGTTGCTTCTACCACAATGAATGAACTTGTAAAAATCCAAGAATAATTTGTTTTGTATATTATATAAAAGATATTATGTTGATATTTATTTGGAAGATTTATTTTCTTATGCCTTATTACCATTTTATATAATTATTTTAAAATATAATTATCCTTAGGTAATTATGTCCATTAATTATATTTATATGTGATTATATTAATACTATTTTGTCTTTATATAACTTATCTGAGGCACAGTTGAATACAAACTAATGAGATTAATACAGTATTCAGGGAGGTTACATGACTGAAAATATAGCATGGATTCTTCACCTGGCTTTGCACCTAAATAACTCTTCCTGTTTGGTTTCCTTAACTTTTCTAGATTCTAAGGCTGTATTCTTTGGCTCATGGCCCCTTCCTCAATCTTTAAGGTCAGCAGTATAGCATCTTCAAATCCTTCCCTGCTCTTGTCAGATTGCCTTCTCCTCTGTATTCAAATATCCCTGCCTCTCATTTATAAGAACACTTGTAACTGCATTTATGGCTCATCCAGATAATGCAAAATAACCTCCATATATCAAGATCCTTAACTTAGTCATATCTGCAGAGTCTCTGGTGCTGTAATAAATTAACAACCTCAGGTTCCAGAAATTAGGAACTTTGTATCTTTGGGAGTCATTATTTAGCCTGTGACAGTCCCTTTTCTCAGGTCATTCCTCCAGACTACAGTTTCCTTAATCTCACATTTTGATGAACCAACTAAATCTTTGCTTCTAATCTGAGTATTTCTTAAAATTTGCTGAACTGTGCTTTATATGGATGAACAATATAAATAATTATTTAGAGTTAGATTTTTTTTTTTTTGCTGTTAATGTTTACAAATAATGGCATAAATCCTATCCAGTTTCATGTGGTGCAAAGAACTCAGAGTTTTGGTTGTAAATTAGACATGAGTTTAAATCTTTTTTCATCTATTTATTAGCCATGTAAACTTGGTCAAATTGCTACACTAATCTGAGCTCATTTCTCATAACTAAAAAAAAAGTTGATAATACTTCACAGGGTTATTGTAATAATTAACTGAGTCAATGATATATGTAAAAGAGTTTTAAAAATAATATATTAATCAAATGTGATTTGCACTATTTGTTACAAAATTACAACTAAAGGCATTTTCCATCTTGCTATTTTAATTCCTTTCTGCATAGACTTCCTGAGGAGCAAGATGATTCAAAGAAAGGGCCCTAAAAATTAGATGAGTCCCCAGTAGGTGTGTCTATGGAAACTGCTCCTTAGGCATTGCTGAGAAAAAAGGTAAATTTGCGAGCACTTTTCTAGTTAGCTCCTTCCATTTACAATGTGTGTGGGTCCTTGGAGAACAGGTTTTTTTCCTGGTTTGTAAACTCAAGTTCTTAAGAACATTTGAAATTGTATGCAATGTGGTGGGTCTAAAGTGCTTCATTTGAATTTGTTCTATACATCAAGCTCTTCCCAAGGCAGCAGTTTTGTGGTTCTCATCTTGGCTCATCTGTGTACCTCTTACACCCTTGTCAGCAAATACGTAGCCACAGAACATACACTAAAGCAGACATCCAAAAGAAAGATATGGGCACTCTTCCACCATCCTGCCCACTGGGCCACTGCAGTGTAGGGATCACTATATATGTGTTGATCAGATGGGAGGAAATGGTGAAGAAAGATTGTCTATTTTTTTAGAAGGGAAATACTGGAAGTTAGAACAACTGGGTTGTGTTGTTGCTCTAGACTAGAAGAGCAGAGAAACAGTGATTAAAATGTACATACTTATGTATTTGCTTCATAATTTTATGAAAACTTCTTAGTAGATCTACAATCAATTGAGAGTACGCACTTGGCTCTGCAGTCCAGTGCCTATTAGGAATCATCTCACTCAATACCTAGCTCATAAATACATTGATGAACACATCAATAAATATTTGTTGAATGAGTGATTGAATGTTAGGGCTCAGTGGTTCTCTTTCATGTAAGTGGAGGTGCATATATTGGGTCACTATTCCCTCAAAAGGAATGTTATACATAACGGTATCTCCTGTAATCTCTATGAGAGTGTGGGTGGATTAGGACTTAGGGCTTCATTATGATTCTCTTGAAATTGTCACTTGTATCAGATACTGCTAAGTTTTATTTTTCTTTGACTATAGACCTAGCAATATTTATACTAGAATGTTTTTGTATTTCTTTGGTTCATAGTCATTATAAACTGCTTTAGAATGCAACTGTGGATATTTGATGAAAATGACAAGTATCAGTTTGTTCAGGTAAACATTAATCACAACATAATGCACTCATAAGCCTATAATTGTACTCTCTGTACAATTGTGGAATGTCAACGAGAAAGAATGTAAAAATGTCATTACTTATAGGCTGTTGCTTAGTCTCTCAAGACAAGAAGGAAATTTATAATATCTCCAGGGTGGACCTCTTATGGTGAAGGTAGTCATGATCAGGTGAAAGGAAATCCCCCAAAGAATATGTATGTGATAGTGATGAAGGTGAAGTAAAGCGGAATGAAGTGCAATAAATCCCCAGTCACAAAATATATGACCTCCTCTATTACAGCCCCCATTTGCAATTTGGTCAAAGAATGACAGTCTTCTCACAGGGGGAAGTTTTGATGTTTTCTATTCTCCTGAACAACTTAAATCTACTTAGGAATTTCTATTCCTTTCCAAAGTCCATGGGTTGGATTTGATCCTTCTCTATAAACACACACATACACATACACATATGCACACACCTCTATACATGTCACGTTTAAAGTGTTGAAAATCAAACATTAAGGATAACTTCAAAGCAGACAGAGAAAGAAAGACACACTATATATGGAGGAAAAATATAAGAGTATTAGCTGACTTCTAATCAGAAACCAGACAAGCCAGGAGAAAATGGAGTGACATCTTTAAAGATAATTTTTTTTTTGAAGTCAGTTATATCCAGAAAAAATACTTCTCAAAAATGGAAAAGAAATCCACAAACCTACACAACTGATAAAATTTTACAGACCTTAATACACACATACACACACCCAAATGAGTACAAGTAAAACTGAGGCAATCTGAATAAGATCAGTGCATTATATTTATGTCAATATCCTGGTGTGATACTATACTATAGTTTGCAAAATGTTACCATTGGGGGAAACTGGGCATTGTGTACAATGGTTCTCTCTGTATTACTTATTATAACTGCAAGTGAATCTATAAATATCTTCAATCACAATTTCAACTAAAATAAGAAAACAACAAAATAATCCCCCCAAAATAACAGAAGCAAATGCATTAAAAAATGAAGGAGAATAAAGGCCAAACATATAAAAGTGGAGAGAATTTATAACCAGTTGATCTATGCTACAAGAAATATTAAAAGAAGTTCTTCAGGCAGAAGGAATATGACTCCAGACAGAAAATTTGATCTATATAAACTATATATGAAAAATAAGCAGAGGAGGGAAAATTTTATGAGTATGATAAAAGGTTGTTTTAATGGTATATATTAAATTATAAAGCTACATTAATAGCAATTGTACAGTAGACCCTTGAACTATGTGGGTTTGAACTGCATAGGTCCACTTTATACACATATACTCTTCAAGAGGAAATACTGCAATACTACACTGTCAGTAGTTGGTTGAATCCACAGATGCAGAGGAACCCTAATTATGGAGGGCTTTTGATAAATTATACTCAGATTAACTCCCACACTGTTGAAGAGTCAACTATAGTTTGTCCAGGGGTAATATAGATATAGAAATAGAAGTGATATCTAAGAAACTCTCTCTCTCTCTGTATGATGAAGATAGCATGTCAAGTGTTAATATTAACCATTAAATACTATTGGTTAATTGGTGAGCATTTTTGAATAAAGTTTGATCCATGTTGCACTCCAAAATATATTCCAGGAGTATAAGTATTTAAATACAGATAATGAAATCATGAAGTAAACAGATAAAATATTGTTGAATATTTTTCTGATCTCAGAGTGTTGAATGTTTTTCAATGCAGCATACAAACAATTAGTTTTCTTAACATCTGAGATGAGAATTTATTTCTAGAGGAAACCCTACTTATTTAGGAAAATGCTTTAATATGCCTGTGAGATTTGCTACTGTCCACCAATGTTCATGTCTCTTCTTTTACTTGAGCACACTTAGACCACATATCCAGGCCCCACTGTATCTAGACGGGGCCATATCACTATTTCCTGTTAATTGAATATGTGTGTCAGTGATGTATGTTATTTTAAGACCAAAGCAGTTAAGAGCATTTATGCCTTTCATAAGCTCTCTTTCTCTCTTTTGACCTCTGCGGTTTGAAAGCAAAGAAGATGGTAGAAACACAAGATGGAAGAATTCAGGGTTCCCAAACAATTGAACTTAGCCTCCCTTTTACCTCTACCATAGTACTGATCATAGCTAAAAAAAACCTGTTGCCTTAAGCCACTGAGATGTGGGAAGTGTTTGTTACAGTATGTAGTCCACTCTGACCAAAACAAAGTTGTAGGACTTAGTCAGGTCTAAGACAACAAAAGAAGTATTTAAGCCATTCTGCATTAATATTAATTTGGTGTTTGTAGAAAAAGATCTGTGGATTAGAGGAGAGCAAAGAGTTAGATCCACGTAGATGTAATCCATCAAAAAGCCAAGAGAGTTTTAAGAAGAGGAACATCTAACATTGAATTTAGTCACATGGTTTTCCCCAAATTTGTTCACAAAATTACCATGTGTGAATAATTTGTAATAACTTGAAGAAAGAGGCTGGGTACTTGGTCTGGGTAAATATAGTTCAGAACAACGGTAGTCCGAGTGAGATGGTAAGATGATAATTAAATTGAACTAATTCAGTGGAAACTGGAGCCTGAGTTGACTAAGAAAATGAATTCAATGTGTGGTTTTATCTTAGTTTTAAGAAGTATAGTGACATCAGTTGACATTTAGTTTAAATGAGGATAAGAATAATAGAAAACTATAAAAATAGATTAGTGATTTTACATCTTTATATAATCTACTATGTCAACAAAATTAAAAGCTAAATGACAAATTTGCTCTGTTTGGCAAAATAATTATTTAATTTTCATGGATGATTATTTACAATAATAGAACTTGAATATTGCAATTGAACAAATGGGCAGAAAATATTAAAAGCCAATTCATAAAAGGAAAATTATAAATGGGTAGTATATTTGAAAAATGTTCACTCTCACTAGAAATCAAAAATGCAAATTAAGGGCTTCCCTGGGGGCACAGTGGTTGAGAATCTGCCTGCCAATGCAGGGGACACGGGTTCGAGCCCTGGTCTGGGAGGATCCCACATGCCGCGGAGCGACTAGGCCCGTGAGCCACAACTGCTGAGCCTGCGCGTCTGGAGCCTGTGCTCCACAATGGGAGAGGCCGCAATGGTGAGAGGCCCGCGCACTGTGATGAAGGGTGGCCCCCACTTGCCACAACTGGAGAAAGCCCTCGCACAGAAACGAAGACCCAACACAGCCATAAATAAATAAATAAATAAATAAAAATGCAAATTAAGATGATAATGAGATACCATTGTCACCCATTTGACAAAGATTCAAAGAAGGACAATACAGTGTTGGACAGGGTGGCCAATTCTTTATAATGCTGGAGGAGTGTGAATTAGTATTAAGATTAAGGATGTCAATTTGGTAATATACATATCAGCCTCTGCTTTGACTGCACACCTGAATCACCTGGGGAACTTTAAAAAGCAAGAGAAACTCTGCCAATATTTTTTGAAAGCTCCTCAAGATAATCTCAATGTGCAGCCAGGATTGAAAAACACTAATATATAAGCAATTTTAAAATATATTGACTCATTATTTCTTTCTTATAAGAATAAAGCTAAAATAAGTAAAATAAAATAAATAAAATAAAAACAATAAAATTAGTTCACAAAAGAATGTTCGGTAATGTTTTAATAGTGCAAGTGGGGAATGACCTAAATGCCCAGTAAAGAAATATTGTAGAATACTGTACACAAATTAAAATTAGGAGAATATCCCATAGGAAAATTCTCATTATTTGCTCACAGTGAATACAAAATTGTATATAGGACATGATTCCAAATCTGTGAACCATTAGATACACATTCTGTACATTAATAGAAACAGTACTGAATGACATATATCAAATATTTAATTTATCTCTGGGTAAACTGCAGAAAAGTTTTGTAATATTATAATACTATAGATATCATGTGGCAAACATAGATGAATCTAAAATCGTCCGTCGGAATCTACTGTACGTGTGTGTCTAACTTATGATAAAGGGAGAAAGAGAAGGAATGGAGAAGAATGGTTCATCTCTTCCGTGCTGTTTAAACTCTTCTACTGTAGCAGCAGTCTCATCTCTTTCAAACTGTCTTATCAGCTCTTTCTCCTCTTCATCTATCCAGCCAAAGTATGCATTCTACTCCTCACCTCTGGACTGTGTCCAGGTAAATGACCTCTTTAAATTACCTTAAAAATGTGAGCCACATTGCTTAGCAGCCATTCTGATTTGCCTCAGGTGTTGACTGGGTTAGGGAGGTGGAGAAAGACCATTTCTGGTTGTCCAAGATTAAATTTTTAATGTACTTCCTAAAGAGAAATGTGCTTACACATGATGAATAGCTTGCAGAGTGTTTTTCCTAATAGATTTCTGTACATTGTGGTTCAAATAGGCTTGTACTGAATGCACTGGAGATTCAGTCATCATTTATAGTGTTTATTCAATTGAGCAATACCTTTGTAAATAACATACTTGTGGCTTATTGTCTTCTTGGAAATTGAGAATTTTTCATAATCTATTTAAAGTTTTTGACAAAGTATTGAGTTATATAAGACATTGAATCACTGCAGTTAATAGTAACCTGATATGTTATCTTTATAAATGTGGTTATTTATGATAGTTAGAGAGCCACCTCACTTCTAACTCCATCTTAATCTTCCTCTCTCTCTTTTTTCACTGAGGTAAGAGACAGTTATACCTAGTTTGGGCCTAATTACTTTTTGCTGTCAAGTGGCTAAAGGGCAAGATTTGTTCTGAAATTCTGTTTGGATCAACGGCTGCCATGTTGTTAGATATCTAGAGGTTAACCAAAGAACTGAAAAGAAAGACATTTATTTCACCTTAATGTCCCTATTATCCATATAGTTCAGGATTTCAACTGTGCGTGTGGTCAAGGTCAATGACACTAGTTCCAATAAAGTTTAATGATAGATATTCTCACTTTCAACTCAGTTTAGAGTGGTTGGGTAGAGAAAAGTAATGAAGGGTTGCATTGTTAAATATCATAGAAGTAACTCTGTAGTTACAGAAATCACATTCTTCAGGAACTTTTTTCCTAGGGCTGCCATTTTTCATTATAAGCCATGATTATAAATGAATTTTACTGGATGTTTTCCTTACTAGAAATTTATCACTACAAGATGGACTAGGTAGGACCAGTTTTTCCAAATCAGATTCTATATAAGTGATGCCAAGGAATGCTTACTAATTTTGCTGTTTAAACCTCTGTGAAATGACTAATGGATTTATAGGGCAAATGATATTTCAAAATCTATTAAGTTAATTCCATATGTCTGAAGGAAATTTGTCAGCATAACAAGTGATTCAAAATTGGTTTGATCAGGATATAGAATTAAATATATCCTTGTTTCCATAGTACTCCAACATTTATCCTTTGTTGAATTACTGTAACAAAAGTAGCTAGGCCAACCTTTAACTTACCCAATTATGTGTGGCTAGATATCTATATTTAAAATGGACCTCAAGCTGAGAAAATGGGAGCATTCATTTCTCATAATTAATTTGGCTTTCATATCCAAGTATATTAAATGAAAATGTTAGAGATTAAGAATATTTGTATTTGTTTCCCAGTTTGGCTGCTTGCAATTTGACTATAAAATGTAGTGAAGGTCTTTAAGTAGAATGGATACAGCTGTTTCCATTTGAGATTTGGGGTTACATGATTCCCTAATCTCAAATTACTAACATTATGGTGATGGAATGAGCAGTGTGTGTGTGTGTGTGTGTGTGTGTGAGAGAGAGAGACAGAGAAAGAAATGTATACATACATACATATGTTCATACCTAATATATATGTATATAATATATATATACATACATTTCTAAAACTAGGTGAGATGTGGATATAAAATTTTAAGGTCCTTGATATTATTGACAAATTGTCTTCCAGAAGATTAGTCCATTTCACATTTCTACTCAATGTTTTACAAAATATTTCAAATCTGGACAAAATATTTTATCATTTACTAATGTTTGTAAATATATATATGTGTATGTATACACACAAAATACCACTAATATTTTTAAACAGAATTTAAAATATACTGTTTATGAACTTTTTATCCCCTTTTCATGAATTTTTTAATAAGTAATTAAATATTAATTGATGAAACATAATTTTAATGACCAAAAAATATTCTAACATATGGAAACATAATTTATGGATTATTTTAGTTATTTATTTTTATAAAAATAAACTATGTATAATTAGTGTTAGTCATATTTTTATACCAATTTCTAAAACTAGGTGAGGTGTAGATGTAAAATTTTAAGGTCCTTGATATTGACAAATTGTCTTCCAGAAGAATTGTCCATTTCACACTTCCACTCAGCGTTTTATGAAATATTTCAAATATGGGCAATGAATCTTATTATTATTTACTCTTAGGTACTTTTCCAAAGAAGACCAAGAACTATTCCTCAGCTAACTCAACTGATACTCAAGAAACTCTTTCATAGAAATTTAAATGCTGTGTGTTTCAAGTTCCGTTATCTTGGGGGAGTTCACAAAGGTCCTTTGGGCTTTTATTTAGGACTTATACTTTAAAGTTGATGAGTGAAATAGGGTGACTAAACTATAATAGCCTCCATCTTGAACAATCTGATGGGAATAATCCTGATATGTTACTTTCAAAGTAACAGATAGCAGAGTAAGAGACACTGAGAGGAATTTTGGTATACGAAGAATATATCAGAGGCAGTCTATTTCAGTCTGGATTGTAGTAGCTTTACTGTCTACATTTGATGCACTCCAAGACTTAAGATATTTGCTCCAAGCTCATTTAAAAAACAAAAACCCTTCAAGTTTTAGAACCCTTCATAAGTGTGGTTTCAATTAGTCCTGGGAAGTTTAGATGATGTAAAAAATTAGGAAACTCACACTGATGTTCATAATTGACACATGTATTTGCAGCATAGTTGGATAAATATGTTCTGTTTTATAACTTGGATCAGCTTTCTTTGGGCTGTGCTCCTGGTTTTCTTCACGTTTAACTTTAATGTAGAGTAGTAGGAGACAGAGCAATTTCTAATCTTTATATTAAAAGATATGGATGAATTTTGGTAGTTTTAGTTGGAGTGAGAAAGATGTGGAAAGAATAATGTTACTTAAATACAAATATTGTTACTTAAATTTTATGTATTCTTTAAAGAGAAGTTCTTCAGTTCTGAAAGGGAAAAAAATGAAAAAAATATGACATGAAATAAAAGCAGTAGTAAAGCAATATGAAAATGGGAGGTTGTGGTGATTAGCTTGTGATATCCAATTTCTTAATTTCCTCTTTATTCCTACCTCTTTCACAGGCTCTATGGATTCCTGTGGGTCTCATCTTTGTGGTATAAACTCAGAAAGAAATTTTAATAGGAATTAGTTTTCAAAATTATTTTGGTATTAAAAAGTCTTTGGTGAATTAGGGAAGAATAATTTGTTTTTAGCTGCATGAAAGAAAACAGTAGAATTATAAGATAAAACCTAGGACTTTGAGTTACAGAGGTTTTTACAATGTCTAATATCTGGTAATTATTTTCTTTCTGTACACAGATAAAAACTGAGTTTGGATATTTTCCCTGAAGAATACTACTGCTCTTTTTTTTTTTTTTTTTTTTTTTTTTTTTTGCGGTATGCGGGCCTCTCACTGTTGTGGCCTCTCCCGTTGCGGAGCACAGGCTCCGGATGCGCAGGCCCAGCGGCCATGGCTCACGGGCCCAGCCGCTCCGCGGCATATGGGATCCTCCCAGACCAGGGCACGAACCCGTATCCCCTGCATCGGCAGGCGGACTCTCAACCACTGCGCCACCAGGGAGGCCCTACTGCTCTTTATACATCATTAAAATAGTGATAATATATAATTAGGAAATGGAAGAATGTTATGTAATTGGATAGGTTTATATATTTTAAAAAATGAAAACTTAAAAGAATAAAAATGAGGACAGGGATACAAGTATTTCTCAATTCAGGGGACAGAGGAAAGACATAAAATACTAATTGTGAGAGATAAATATGTTTAGATATAATATTTATAAATACTATCCATAAAAGTATTCCACAATATTTAGATATTTAAAAAATAGTTCATGCGTAGTATAATTTCTTTGGCTGAAGTAATAGCTGAAATGGTGGCGGAATCTTATTTTATTAGCAAAATATCATACTTTTAATCAGAGTTAATTACACAAGGCAGGCCTACCATTTCTGAAATCCTTTATCACTTTTGAAAAATTTGCTTTTTTTATTTATATCATTGAAACACTAACTAGATGACTGTTACATTTCATAATGTTCTACCACTTACTAGCTATAATATGCCTTTAAAATTTTCTTTTATCTTACTTGAAAAATGAAATTACAATACTATCTAATAGGGTTAGAGTGAGAATTAAATGAATTAATACATTTAAAAACACAACACTAAGATGCTCAATAAATAGTATGAATAACTATGAGGTATAATATATAAACAATTATTGTTTATATGAGTCAGCTTCTAAAATGGCCTCCAATGATCCTCGCCTCCTTTCTCATGTAGTCTCCTCCTTCATTGCACATGAGGATTCTGCTGCGTGACTGTTAGCATTCTGCAAAAGTGATAATATGTCCCTTAGGAGATTATGTGTGTCAGACCCTGCAGCCTCCATCTTGATGGTTCTCTCACTCTCTGTTGCATCTCTCACTCTGGGAGAAGCAATCTGTCATGTGAAAACTTTATGGAATATTCTGTGTTCAACAGAAGGCCTAGTCCAGGAGCCATCCTGGAACCAAGGCCTGCTAACAGCCTCGTGAGTTAGTTAGAAGCAGATTCTCCAGCCCCATCAGGCTGTGAGTTGACTACAGCTCTGGCCGACAGCTTGACTGCAATCCTGATGAGAGATTGTAAGATACTCAGTGTTTGTTGTTTTAAGCTGCTAAATACTGGAATAGTTTATTATGAGGATAAAAGCTAACACTGAATATTCACCTATTGTGTAAGATACATTGCAGTCATTTTTGCTAAGTTATTTCATATGTAATCTTACCTCCCCCGCAGTATACCAATATTTAAGTTATTATATCCACTTTATGGGTAAAGAAATAGAAATACCTGAAATATACTCATCAAGGTACACAAGCAGTATCTCCTTTGGGCTTCATCTCTGTGGTGTAAGTGCCTGACACTAAGTTTTGATTGCCAAGGCATCCAGTTCAAAAGACTTCCATCTTGAATAAATGTATTACCAACTGTATGACACAGCTACTAGCAAGACAACCAGATAAAGAACTAGACCACCCACTGCATGAAGTTTCCCTTTCAGAAAGCCCTGGGTGACATAGGTAACCGGCTGCTTGAGTGACCCCATTTCCAGGCTCCTGTGTGCTCATTCCTCCTCTTATGCTTCAAATCAGCCAATAATGAGTGACCTAGAGAAATCCTAAACACCTTGCTCTTAGACCCAAATAAATGTAGAGCCCCAGGTTCATTCTCTCTCTCTCTCACTCTCCCTGCCCCCCCTCCTCCCTCTCACCCCTTTTCTCCCCCTACTCAACCTGCCCCTTGTGTGGTCTTCAGGCATGCTGTGTACCCTTCAGGATTTGTGGATAATAAATCTTGTTCCTCAAATTTCCCTGATAGTATTTTGCTAAAGTGCACTCTGTGACCATCATAGGAACCACAAGGGCCGGCCCAGCCACAACATTGACCTCGGTAAGGAAATATCCGTGGGCTTTTCTCCCGGTAACATGGGCCCAGGCAAGTACTGCAGGCATTCCTAGGGCAGAGCATTATCATCAGTGGGCTGGGATGAGCATGCAACCTCCATAGTACAGAGCACACATAACCCCAACATGTTGCTTTTCCCTCCTTAGTATAGCACTACTTTGCAGAGACTTTAATAATAGAATTGATGTATGCCTCAATACTTATTGCCTAGAAGTTGTAAAATGAAGAGGAACTTTGTCTAGAGATGCCTGGAGGGAATTTACATGGATTCCTGGACTTGAGAGAATAATCTCATGTCAAATCAAGTGACAGATTAGCTTTAAAGACAGTTTTTTTGTTGTTAATTTTTTATTCTTTTTTTGCATTCAGAGAGGTTTGTCAGGTACTGAGGTGGTAGAATTGCATGAAAGATTCCTTTAGGGTTTCACAGGTTGTAAATAATTTTCTATAATCAGCTTTTAGATTTGATCCTCCTAGGTGATAGTAAGCAGTAAAAATTATGGGAAGTGAGACTCTGTGAATCATATTTTTTATTAGTAAAAGGAATAACTTGGAGATGTTCTTATATCTTTTTAATGTTATTCATCTTAATTATTTTCCAGTAAATTCAACAGTCCTTTGTGTTTATTGAGAGACAAAAGGAAAATAATATATGTTGTCACTGAAAAAAGTGGGAGGAGATAAATAAGTTTAGATGTTTTGCTCCAGCTTTTCCTGTAATGGAAAATCTGTCATGAAGTAGAAAATGAAGGTGGATGAGTTTTAGTTTCTCTGTATAGAAGTTTATGTTGTATCTTTCAGAGGAATGGCTATTTCATTACATTCAATGGCTATTTCATTACAGTATTTCAAGTAAAAGAAAAATAATTATTGTTCAAAGTCTGTAGAGTACAATTGTGCAACCCACTGGTCCTTGACTTTAGAAGTCAAGTTCTCAGGAGTCAAAAACAATTTGATTGAATATGTACCTATCATTAATCATGTGTGTTTTGTAAGTTGATCATTTTTGAGGATTTTGCATACCAACGTATCCAGATATTAAAACAAAACAAAACAAACAAAATAAAACCAAAGCAGAAACAAAACCCCAAAATTTAAAATAATTAATACCTTTTGAGAATTTTCTAACTGCCAGAAACTAAGAAAATTGGCAAACTGGTCAACTTTTCAATACAAAATACAGTTTTGAAAGTTGCCTCAAATGTGACAGCCTAATCTTGGCAAGGAGAAACTGCATCTGCCTTTCAAATACCCGCATAAGAATTTTCCCAATATTTCAGCTAGTGTGTAATGACTTTAAAGACAAGTATACCTGAAATTATTAATCTCCTCCCCCTGCCCCCACTGCCCCCTCCACCACCTCCTCTCTCTCCCTCTCTGTCTCTCCCCTTACCCCATAAATAAAAGTTCCTCCCTGTAAAATATATTGAAGGATTACTTATAAAATGTATAAATAATTTGTGTGGGGTTTAATGAATTTTATAAAGTAAACACACCCATGTAAACAGCCCCGAGATAAAGACATAGAGCATTACCAGGACTCCTGAAACCCCCAAGTTAACCATTATCCCAAATTCCAATACCGTATATTAGTTTTTAAAGTTTTTGAAATTTTAAAAGTAGAATCATATAAGATGTACTCTTGTTTTTTTTCCCCTCTCAGTATTAAAACTGTGTATTTGTGGGATTTATCCTGTACATTTCTTTTGTTATATGAAAAATGCATTTCCATTTGCGTTATGTATGCACTTAGGAGCATAATATCTGCATCACAGAACATGCATGTCTCCAGCTCTTTTAGACACTGACAAGTAGTTTTCCAAATGGGTTATACCGGTTTATACTCCAACCAGCAAAGTATCAGAATTCTAGTTGCTTTATAATCTTGCCGATACCTAGCTTTGTCTCACTCTTTGTTTTAGATGTTCTGATGGGTGTGAAGTTAACTCATTGTGATTTTAGTGTGTATTTCCATGCGCTTTACTTGAGTTCTGTTTCATATGTGTATGTGTTACTTGGAGATTTTCTGTTGTGAAGTGCCTACTCAAGTTTTTTATATATCTTATACTAGTTTGATAGTATTTTCCTTATTAATTTGTAGGAATTCTTTGCATATTTTGAGTGAGCTTTTTTGTCAGGTACATACCTGTATATACATACACACAATAAAAACACTGAACTCTGTGTTGCCTTTTCACTCTATAACTTTTTTCAGAAAAATTCAAATACATTTTATTATATGACATATCATACTTAGCATCTTAGCAACATCCTATTGTTTTTTTAATTAATTTTTATTGGAGTGTAATTGATTTACAGTTCTGTGTTAGTTTCTGCTGTATAACAAAGTGAATCAGTTATACATACACATATACCCATTATATTTTAGATTCTATTCCTATATAGGTCATCACAGAGTATTGAGTAGAGTTCCCTGTGCTATACAGTAGGTTCTTATTAGTTATCTATTTTATATATAGTAGTGTGTATATGTCAATCCCAATCTCCCAATTTACTCTCCTGTCCCCCCTTTCCCCCTTGGTAACCATAAGTTTGTTTTCTACATCTGTGACTCTGTTTTGTATGTAGGTTCATTTGTACCATTTTTTTAGACTCCACATGAAAGCGATATATGATATTTGTCTTTGTATGACTTAATTCACTCAGTATGACAATCTCTAGGTCCATCCATGTCACTGCAAATAGCATTATTTCATTCTTTTTTATGGCTGAGTAATATGTCATTGTATGTGTGTATATAGATAGATAGATAGATATACACCACATCTTCTTTATCCATTCCTGCACTGATGACATTTAGGTTGCTTTCATGTCCTGGCTATTGTAAAAAGTGCTGCAATGAACATTGGGGTGCATGTATCTTTTCAAACTATGGTTTTCTCCAGATATATGCCCAGGAGTGGGATTGCTGGATCATATGATAGCTCTATTTTTAGTTTCTTAAGGAACCTCCATACTGTTCTTCATAGTGTCTGTACCAATTTACATTTCCACCAATAGTGTTGGAGGATTCCATTTTCTCCACACCCTCTCCAGCATTTATTGTTTGTAGATTTTTTGATGATAGCCATTCTGACTGGTGTGAGGTCATACCTCATTGTAATTTTGATTTGCATTTCTCTAATAATTAGTGATGTTGAGCATCTTTTCATGTGCCACTTGACCATCTGTATGTATCCTTCGGAGATAAAATTTGGTGAACAGAATACTTTAATTGTAGTGTCATCTAATTTATTACATTTTATTTATTTTTAAATATCGTTTGTGTCCTGTTTAAGAAATAAAGAAAATGCTCTTTACTCCAAGGTCATAAAGATATTCTCCTATGTTTTCTTCTAAAAGTCTTATTGTTTTACCTTTCATTTTAAAATCTACAATCTATCTAGGATTTATATGTGTGTGGAATACAGTAAAGGCAAAGGTTCTTCTTTTTCTCCCATAAAGATATCCAGTTGGCCACAACTCACTGCACTGAAATGTTACTTTTGACATGAGTTAGGTGACCACATCTATGTGAGTCTATTTCTAGACTATTCTATTCCATTGGTCAATTGGTTTATATTGTGCAAAAGCTACATTGAATTAATTAACATGGATTTATAATAGGTCTTAATATCTCATAGTATAAGTCCTTCAGTTTTGATAGTTCTTAAGAGTTTATTGCATATTCTTGGCCCTTTGGATTTCCATACACATTTTACAACAAGCATGTTGAATTCATGAACAAACCTTTTAGGATTTTAGTTGATATTGCAACAAATCTATACATGATTTTTTGAGTCTTCCAGTCCATGAACTTAGAATTCCCTCTATCTTGTCTTTTAAAAATTTCTGTCAAAGACCTACTTGAGAATGGACTTGAGGATATGGGGAGGGGGAAGGGTAAGCTGTGACAAAGCAAGAGAGAGGCATGAACATATATACACTATCAAACATAAGGTAGATAGATAGTGGGAAGCAGCCGCATAGCACAGGGAGATCAGCTTGGTGCTTTGTGACCACCTGGAGGGGTGGGATAGGGAGGGTGGGAGGGAGGGAGAAGCAAGAGGGAAGGGATATGGGCACAGATGTATATGTATAACTAATTCACTTTGTTATAAAGCAGAAACTAATTTAAAAAATTGCCTTTAAAAATTTTTTCTGTCAATATATTTCTTGTTTGCAGAGTAGCAGTCTTGCATACCTGTTGTTTTTTTTCTTGTGTTTCAAGTTTTTTGATGCTTTTGTAAATGGTATCAGTTTTTAAATTTAATTTTCTATTTATTTGAGACATATGTTGAAATGCAATTAATATTTGTATACTAACCTTAAATTTAGTGACTTTAGTAAATTCACCTAGTAATTCTAATAATTTGGCTCTTGGTCCTTTTGTATTTTCTACATGAAAAAATATGCCATCTGCCAATAATGGAAGTTTTATTTCCTTTTTCCTTTTTTTTTAATCTTTGTGCCTTTTATTTCTTTCAACTGTCTCATCTCACTGCTTAGGAACTCCAAAACTGTTAAATACAAGTGGTGATAACAGGCATCATTGGCTCATTCCTGATTGCAATAGAAAGTTTTCAATAATTCATCATTAAGATATTTATTGTAGGATCTTTCCAAGATGGTTTTCATTAAGTTATTGAAGTTCCTTTCTATTCCTAATTTTTTGAGAATTGTTATCATGAATGGATGTTGAATTCTATCAAATGCATCTAATGTGATGATGGTATTATTTTTCTCACTTATTTTCTGTTAATAGGGTAAATTGCATTGATTTTTTTGAATGTTAAATCACTCTTGCTTTCATGGAAAAACCCTACTCATTTGAGGTATATTATCTTTCTTATATATTCTTGGATTTGTCTTGCTAATATTTTGTTTAAGATTTTTGCATTTATTATATTTATGAGAAAACTTAGCCTGCAAATCTTGTTTTTTATAGCATCCCTTTTAAGTTTTGGTATCAACATTTTGTTGAGGTAATCAAAGAGTTGGTAAATGTGCTCTCTTTGTATTTTCTGGAAGTGTTAGTATAAGATTGGTTTAATTTATTCCTAAAATATTTTGAAGAATTCACCAGTATATTCATCTAAGCCTGGAGTTTTCATCATGGGAATGACTTTAATGCTGGATTCAAATTCTTTAATAGATAAGGAACTATTCATATCTTTAATTTCTTTTACTTTAATTTGGTAATCTGTGGTTTTTATGTAGTTTGTCATTTTATCTAAATTATTAAATTTATTGGTATGAAACTTTCCATAATTTTAATTTATTAACTTTTTATATCTGTAAAGCCTACAGCAAAATCTTCTTTTGGTGCATTAAATTGGTAATATGTTGGGTTGTTTTTTTCTTGTTAAGTCTTTTGAATTTTTCATCTTTATTAGTGTTTTCAAATAATCAATTTTTGGCTTTGTCAAATTTTTTAATTTAATTAAATTAAAATTTTAATTAAGTAATTTTTTAATTATGTATTTTTTTCCTATGTTAATTGTTTCTGTACTACTTTTTTGGGGTTGATTTGCTCTTTCCTTACAAAGTTCTTTATATGAAAGCATAAATCATTGTGATTTTTTTTCCTTTGTTATTTTCTAACATATGCATTTAAGGCTATACATTTTCCTCTAATCATAATTTTAACTGAATACCTCAAGTGTTGATATGTTGCATTATCATTGTCATTTAGTTTACAATTTTTCTAATTTCTACAGTATAGAAACGTATTATTTTAACTTCCAAACAATTGTATATATATATATATATATATATATATATATATATATACACATATATATATATATTTTTTTTTTTTGTGGTACGCGGGCCTCTCACTGTTGTGGCCTCTCCCGCTGCAGAGCACAGGCTCCGGAAGCACAGGCCCAGCTGCCATGGCTCACGGGCCCAGCCACTCCACGGCATGAGGGATCCTCCCGGACCGGGGCATGAACCCGTGTCCCCTGCATCGGCAGGCGGACTCTCAACCACTGTGCCACCAGGGAAGCCCTGTATATTTTAAGTTAGTTTTTCTTATTGGTTTCTAGCCTAGTTCCCCTGTAGTCATAGTTTTCTAGCATTGGAAAAATATCAACTGGCAGGGCCCAGCTGCTGCCTGTTGGGCCCATTTGGGCTCTCGGTGCAAGATCTCAACGACCTGCTCTCGGACGGCAGTGGCTGCTACAGCCTCCCGAGCCAGCCCTGCAACGAGGTTACCCCCAGGATCTATGTGGGCAATGCGTCTGTGGCTCAAGACATCCCCAGGCTATAGAAACTGGGCATCACCCATGTCCTGAATGCAGCTGAGGGCAGGTCCTTCATGCACGTCAATACCAATGCCAACTTCTACAAGGACTCTGACATCATATACCTGGGCATCAAGGCCAATGACGCACAGGAGTTCCTCAGCACCTACTTTGAAAAGGTGGCGGACTTCATCGACCAGGCCCTGGCTCAGAAGAACGGCCGAGTGCTCGTCCACTGCGTGAGGGTTACAGCCGCTCCCCGACTCTCGTCATCGTGCATCTTATGATGAGTCAGAAGATGGATGTCAAGTCTGCCCTGAGCACCATTAGGAAGAACCGTGAGATCGGCCCCAACGATGGTTTCCTGGCCCAGCTCTGCCAGCTCAATGACAGACTAGTCAAGGAGGGGAAATTGAAACTCTAGGGCACCCTCACTGCCTCTCCTCTAGAGGTCGGATGGGGGGGGCCTGGTTGTGGTATCCCAAGCTGCCATGTTTAGGAAACACAGTGTACCCTGCTCCCAGCATCACCAGGCACTTGCCCACAAGTCTGTCCCAACACAGCCCTGGGCCACTTTCCTCCTGGGGAGCATATAAATAAGCTTGCTGAGGAGGGCATTCCTGCTCCCTGGTGCCTACAATTTATGATGTCCTCACCCTGAGGAAGGGGCACAGAGTGGGGGAAGACCTGTGACGGGCGTGCTTCTTCTGGATGACCCAGGGCAAGAGGTCTGTGGAAGTGTAAGGCCTGAGACACTCCCAGCGGCCGCTCCCGACCTCCCCACCGCCCACCCCTGGGCCCTCTCCTGAGTGGGGACCCCGACCCTGTAAAGGAACTATGCAAACGTGGGTCCCCCTCCCCCCAACAGTGCCTGTCTCCCCTGTCTCCACACCCTGCTCCTAGACAGAGGCACGTCATGAGATCTGGAGTTGGCTCAGGGTCAGTTGTCCTTGGGTGGAAATCCCCATGAAGAGACTGCATTTTAATGATTTCCTTAGGATTAAAGATACTGAAACAAAGAGACCCTTGAGTGGGCAAATACATGCCCCTGGAGGACTCTCCTAAATCAATCGTTTGAAAAATGTGACTCCTTGGTGGAAGGCTTGAGTTCAGAATCCACGTCTTTGGGGTACCCGGCTCTCAGACGTCACTTGGTCGGTTAGAAGAGCAATGCCTTGGGCAGGGTTTTATTTTTCTTTTTTAGAAAACAGGGTGTTGAAATCCAGCCTATTTAAAAACCCCACCATTTGGAGAATTACAAGGGTTTTGTCCTGAATTATAGTGTTGGCGAGCCCAAGCCACTTGTGTCACTGCTTTTTGTCTTGGTGCTATTCCAAGAACAGGAGGAGGAAGCTGGCCAATTATAGCGTGGGTGCACGTGTGTGTGTGTGTGTGAGAGAGAGAGACAGACAGACAGAGAGACAGAGAGAGAGACAGCAACACAGCCAGTGGCTGGACAAGCAGAGGGATGAACGGGCCCAAGCTTACATCCTGCCCACTCACAGGTAGTTCTTACAGCTCTCTGCTGCCAGAAAAGGTCCTGGAGCCTTGGCAGCAAAAATGACTCAGTCAGGCAGAAAGGAAACGTGGCGTAACATCCAAATGGAGCCTTTACTGGTGGTAGAGCAAACAAAAAGGGGCAAGCAGTGCAGTGCTGTCATCTTCAGGTTCCCTAATGGCAGAGAGGTGGTCCTCAGCTCTGCTCCCAGTGCTTAGCACATAGATGTCTGATAAAAGTTTGTGGAATTAAACTTTTCTTTTTTTGTGAGCACCAAATATATACAGGGTGTTGTTCTCGTGGGTGTATCAAGCTCCCAGAAGCCTGACTTGGTGGTAGGATCACTTGCAAGGATTTGCAAAGGAGTCTTACCTGAAAGGAAATATCAGAGACTTTTTGTTGAATGTTTAAAATTCAGTTTTAAATTTCAATTCCAGCAGTGTTATTACTGTATGGAGGTGGGGAATGTGCCTTTTCCAGAGTTGATCAGAAGCTTCCAGCTAGGTTGAGGAGAAGCAGGTGTGCCTCGGGCTTCACACCCAGGTGTAATGGTCTCTATCTTGGCAGAAGTAGAAGCAGCACCTCTGCAGCCTGGATGTCCCCTTTGCTTTGTGACCTCAGCAGCCCCGAACAAACTAGAATCTGTCTTCCTTTTCAGCCACGAAGCTGCCCCAATAGACCCACCTAAGTGAAATGGCCATCCTCTCCACCGTGTCCCTCACAGTGTTTGGATAACTCTCCCACTTAATCTATCTTGATCCTCACAATAACCCTATTAACTTGGTAGGGCTTATTCATGTATTGCTACCTTTAAGAAAAGGAACTGGGGTTCAGAGTGAGTAGGGGTGTGGTGCTCAGGGCTTCCCAGCTCGAAGGCAGAACTGAGGTGAGATTTCAGGTTGGCTGCTCTCTGAAGCTGAATTCTTTCTCTCATACAACACTCCTTCTCAAGAAATGAGCCCCCGGGCATGTCCATGACCCAGCCCATGTGCACAAGATCCAGTTAGCTTTGTGGCCAGAGGACAACTGTTCAAGCTGTGGTGTCAAGGCGGGGGGCTCTGCTTCAGGACAAGGAAGTAAAAAGCGTGCGTCCCCAACTGGGTTAGAATGTGTGGCTCTTCTTCTAGTAAACATGTAGCATCCCTAAGTCAGAGCTTTCTGCTCCACTTCCAGAAGATGCTCAGGAGCTGGGGTGGGGGTCCCCCTCCCACGCCCAGGCAGTGGTTCTTGCACAGGACAGCCATAGCTACTTAGGCTGGCTGACCAAGATCTCTTGAAGAGATCTTTGTTAGGGGTATGTTGGAAAAAAAGCCAGGGGAAGAATTAGTGCCTTCACTTTGGAGCTACTTTTTTGCTGATAACTTGGGTTTTCTTGATAGACTTTAGTCCCAGAAACCCCATATTTACTTCACGAGACGTAGCTCCTCAAAATCAAATTCTATTGTTTAAGAGCCAACACATGCCCAGCTGTGAGTGGAAAGCTGTTTCTGGATAGCTTTCTACCCCTGGGAAGTGATGGAATAGGAACTCAGGGTGCCCCTACCCCCTCCTCTGACCCGATCTCTTTCTTTGACTAGCAAACTCCCATCTAGGCCAGATGAGAGCATGAAACGGTTTTCTTCTAAATTCTAAAGCAGTACACCTTCCGCAGGCTGGTCTGTTTCCCTGCCACTCTGAGTTAGCTGGAGAGCAGAAATCACCATCTCTCAAGCAACCTGAAGACCTCTAAGGTTCCTTTTGGCTCTGACACCATAGGGTTCTTTTTTTTATTATTTTTTATTTTTTTATTTTTTATTTTTTTTTTATTTTGCTTTATAACAAATTTAATCAGTTCTTTAAGAATCCTCACTGACATGGACCATCACCTGGAAGTTATAGGGTGTGTAACAATATGATGACCAGCAGGTGGCAATGTGTTCCACCTGTGGTGATGGATGCTTGGAAAAGGAATGTTGGTGCCTTCTGTGTCACAAGTTAATGATAAGAGGCTAATCTTTTAATCGAAATAAGCACTGACCTTAAAATGTGAAGATATTAGCTTTTCTCGCAGGAAATTTTCTGTCATAGAAACTGCAAAAAAATCACTGAAGAACCAACAATGATGGTCCTTCCAAGTCAAGATTTTATCCTGATTGGAAAGAGAGGCCGTCTCCGGTTGGGAGAGCAGATTGGTTGGAAGCTTTACTTACCTCCTGTCAGCTTTTAGGGTAATTTGATTGTGAAAGTGTGAATTTTCTGGACAGAAAAGGGGAAGGTATTAAATTGGTTAAAATAAAGGAAGTTTAATTTCTGTTATATCACAAATCAGTGTTAAAACACTAAAACTGTAACCAAAATAAATGTCTTACATTACCAAAAAAAAAAAAAAAGAAAAGAAAAGAAAAGAAAAATGTCAACCTCTGAAAAATGTTGGCGTTTATATACAATATAGTCAATTTTATGTTCTTTAAAGAATGTGAATTCTGATGTGTTGGATATTTCCTTTCTGTATATTTTTGTATTTTTTTTGTATCTTTGTTCTGTAACCTATTGAGAGATGTTTTTATGCCTAAGATTATAGATTTATTTCTCCTTTTAGTTCTGTTGTTATTTACTTTAGCCATTTAAAAACTCTGTTAATGAGTGCATACAGATTTAGAATTGTAATATATTCCTTGTAGGTAGAACCTGTATATATTGAAATGTCCTTTTTATTTATATAGTGCTTTTTGCCCTTAAGTTTTTCTGTCATATATTAATGTAACTATACCTTCATTCTTTTGGTTAGTGTTCTACAATGTAATTTTTCTCCTTTTCCTTTTCCTTCTAAATCTGGGTATTTATACTTAAAGCATGTTTCTTGTAAGCATTATACTGTTGAGTTTTGTTTAATGTCATCTGGAAAACTTAGTTCTTTGATACATTTAGTCCTTTTATAATTTATGTATTTTAGTCTGTATGTGTTTGGGTAAATCTTGTATTCTATTTGTTTTATCTGTTTCATTTCTCTTTTTATCTTCTTTCTTATCTTCTTTGGATAGTCTCATTAAAATCTATCATTTGAATTCTTAATTTTTCACTTCCAGGTTTCCACTGGCTTTAAAATAATTCTCTGAAAATTTTAATCATTTAACATGTTTTTCTATATTTTTTAATTTCCTTGAATATACTAATCATAGTTATTTAAAAATCATATTCAGCTAATTCTAATACCTCATTTATCTGCAGCTCAGTTTCTATTATTTTTTTTTCCTCTTCATTTTTGGTCATGCAATTGTGTTTTATATCATTCTGATAATTTGGATTGCATATCTGAACAAAAAGTTACAAAAGCTCCAGATAATATTATCTTCCTGTGTGGAAGTTTATTCTTCCCTCTGCAGGAAAGATAGTGTAGCAGTTATCACTTTAGCCTGTTGATGTGAAACAAAACATTTGCCAGATATTTCTTCAGCAAAGACGGCTTTATTCAGGATTGGCAGAGAATTGCATTTCAGGGTCTGCAACCCTGGCGAGCCATATATGAGTCCCCCAATGGCAAGGGAAGGAGAACGGTTTTATAGAGAGGAAGAGGAAGTTGGGTGGCTATAGTAAAGAATGCGTCCACGGTTTTTCATTGGCTGAGTCCATACCAGTAAAGGAGTCTCTTTTTCCTCCTGGGCTTTGCTATCCTTGCAGGGCATGAGAGCTCCCCCTGCTGGTCTCCCGACTCTGTGTGGGATTTTTGTTTATTAATTTTTTCCAAGTCAAATAAGGAACTGTGCTGGCTCAAAGTTGAGTTTCAGCCTGCAAAGAGTCATCTACTTCTGGTTTACCTTTGGTCTTTCTCGGTTTCTACTCAGGGCCAAATGTATTTTGTGGGGTGCTACACTCTGGATTGTCCTTAATTCTAAATTTTGTTTCAGGAGACTTCAGAAAAACTCTGCTTTCAGAGATTTTATATGCTTACATTTCTGCCTTTGTACCCTGTGAATCTCTGTAATCAGTAATTGCCTTGAGGGGAAAGCTGGCCATGTCTTAGAGATCCTCCAAGTCTCTGCCAACCATCTGGAATGCTGAAAGACTGCTAGTTTCTCTCTCTCCTAGCAGCAGCCTTTTCCTGGGATTTTGGTACTGGAATCTTAGCTTCCTGTTCATGCTCAAAATGGTAAATATCCTCACAGTAAAAATCGGCTTTGAGTTTTTAAATTTTTCTTTCCCCTGTATAGAAAGAATCTTAGCTTTGTGATTTTCATTGCTCCCTCAGTTCTCTGCTGTCTTTAAAATATGAATTCTGTATCTCATCAGACCTTTTTAGTTGTTCTGTGTGGAGCAGAAAATGGCCACTAGCTATTCCACTCAAAGTTGGAAATAAATATTTCCAAACAGAAATTTGAAATCTACAAAGATGTTCTTCAGTGATGGGATGGTTAGATAAAGTATGGTTGCTCCATATTCTAGAAGATAATGCATTAGGTTAAAAGATGAGATAAATCAGTTTGTACTAACATGTAATAATCTTTAAAAATACATTGAGAAGTGAAAAAAGCAATATGAAAAATAATGTGTAAAATGTGTAATTATGGTTTAGAAATATAAAATAATACCCTATATTCTTAAAAGTATTTAAGTACATGTAGAAAGCAATTATAATAAGATTTATAAAAATACACAATAGGCTAATAGCTGTGCTTTCTTCTTTCCTGGATAGAGGACTTGAGATTTATCCATAATGTTTCCATTTTTAAATCAAATATAATTGAGAGATTACTGTGGAACTAAAAAATTTAGGAGGAAAAGAAAACATTCTCTAAAATGATAAAATAGTCAGTGCACATCTACTTACATGACCAAGTTCTTTATTTAGAGTTGTCTCCATACTTTTCTTGAAAGAGTTAACATGATAGGAATTTCCAGATATGAAGGTTGAAGTTTTCCAAAGAATTTTAGAAGAATGTACACAAAGAACTAGGTTAGAGAAAGTGAGATGGGAATCTTAATTTCAAATTCTATATATGATCTATGACTTCTCTAGATAGACCATGTTTTAGAAATCAGAAGTGTTTGCATGTGGTGTTGTGTGTATATACATACACATGTATATCTCTACTGCAAAGAAAAAGACATAAACAGAGGGATTAAGAAAGAAAAAGACCAAAAAAATTAAAGCATAAAATACCTAATAAGAGAGAAAAACATTGTAAAAGATACAATTTAGAATTATAACACACAAATCATCTTCCTAAACAATGTACATGGTATAGTAAACAGACCCAATACAAAGCTAGATTTATAACTTTAGTAAAAGCCACAGAGACACAACTGACAATACACTGCTATTCTTCACTGTGAAAGAACAGATTTTTGTTATTTAGTATAGCTGCTGCAAAAATAGAACTCATATTATTTTTACAAATACAGAAACTAAAAATAGATTGTTTATTTTTTAATTTCATGTTAAGATTATATATGAAGTTCAATATTAAACACATTTCATGTACATGATATTGGGTTGGCCAAAAAGTTCATTTGGGTTTATAGAAAAACCTGAACGAAAATTTTGGCCAGCCCAATACTTTTTAAAAGTTGAAATGAATTTTGAGACACTCTGATTTCAATGTCATTTCTGAAAAGTCTTTGAAATTGACACTAAAATATTAATACAATTGTCATTTCCTTTTAGAAGTTCCTATATTTGCCATGTAAAAATCTGGGATTCTAGGTGGGAGAGCTTGTACTAATACCAGTTCTTTGGCTGGTGTTGTTCCTTCAGTCACTGAAAATCCTTACAACCTCAAATAAATATAAGTGTATCATCAGCCCTCCTTTCCTTAAGACAATCCCTTGAGGTGACAAACTTGTGAGTAAAACATGTTTTAAAAGCATTATTTTTAGCTTTACATTTTAATCTGACCCAAGGGGCATGTTGACATGACCGATTAAATGTCATTTCTGTACTTCGTCTGTGCCAGTTCATTTTTGCTAAGATATTGCTTTAAGTAGAAACTTCCGACGAGATTGTCATTTTGAGGTTGTGGAATTTAGAAATTCTCTGTAACAACATAATAAGTTGTCAGCTTGTCAAAAATTTATCTTATCTTTCATATGCTTTTGAAACAGTTTGAGATAAAGCTTTTTCTGGCTGTGATGACTTTCTGATTTATTAGAACCAGCACTGCACATCTTTTGCTGATAACCATGTGACTTGATACAGGAACACTTTTTTTCATGAAGCTTAAAAAGTCAGTTCTGAGGAACTGTACCTTATTTTTCACAATGACAACTCTGAGGTTGTGGGATTTACTCTCTGTATACAAATGAAAATTTTACTTTAGACACCCATCCCCACATGGCAGAAATAAAAACATTTTCAGGGTGATGATGATTGCTGCTACTACTGCTAAATTTGTGGTAGAACAAATCAAAGCGCCATTAGGTCAATGGCATGCAACAACTGTGGTGCCTTGTTTGAGCACGCAGGTCACATTTTTATGTGTCTTTACATAGAAAGTAATAGAAATACCCCCGAGTTATAATCCCTTTAACGTACAGTGAATGTTCTCTATGCTGGTGCTATAAAAAATGTTTAAGATTCGCGATCATTTACTATTTATAATCGTTATTAGACAGTTGGTCAGAGCAGAAAATGGGGCTCCCTTTCCTGGCATCACAAGGCTATCTAAGTTGCCCATAGCCTTCTTTCTGTAGAGGACAAGGGAGGAAATGACAGTCTAAACCATTTAGACTTTATTCAAAAGAGCTTGAAAGAAATGGTTTTAATTGGAGAGGACTGCAATAACTTTGGTTCAAGCAAACTTCAATTCTACCCACACTTCCCAGCTTGAGGAAGATTAGATGACTTATAGAAAATAAGGGGCTGCATTGTTCCATTTTTCATGTACATCTCAGTAAACATACATTCTTTTGTCTTGTTAACGCATCACAGAGCTTACAAACCTTTTGATTACAAAGAAAGTTAGTTTCCCCACAAGGCGTGGAAAAGCAGTTTTGTAGGTTTCCTGCATATGTTTACACAGCATTGGATTCAGACACACTGTTCTGATATCCCAAGTCATGGAATACCAGGCCTTCTTAAGATTATAGGACACTTAGGGTTATACTGCCTGTCTATGGCCAAAACTTCCATTTGCCAAGTTCTTTGGACATTCACCCTTCTGCTAGTCAATTCAGACGCTTGTCATCCATTTGTATACTTTTTGGCTATCTTGAGGGGACTAAATTATTATATTGTTTTTGATATTCTTTTCTCTCCACCTTCCCTTTCCTTCCTTCCTTCCTTATTCCCTTCCTTCTTTTTTACAAACAACTGAGTGTTGTCACTGCTTCTGTCTTTCCACTGAAGAAGACTATATATATGCCTGGGATTTCCCAAGGGGTACAAACTTGCCTGAGAATATTTTAATCAAGACAAAAGCACAAAAATATAAGAATATTCAATTTTCTAAGAATATTCAAGGTTAGTAAAACAGTAGTCTTATAAAATCAAGTTTTTGAAAGTTTTCAGACGTAAGATGTTGGAAAAAATTGTGAAAGCTGGTGAAATTTCAAATTCTATAGAACTGAATTACATCTTCAAGTTATTTATTTTGAACTAATATTATTCAAATTAAGACGATTGTACATTTCCTAGTAATGCTATTTTATTTATAGATTTCAATGAGTAGGTCTTCATACCTCCAAAATTAATCTCAGAGTAATCTGAGAAAAATGAACAGGTCTTATACCAGGCCCAAGAATAATAAGGGCATTTTTAAGCAACCCAGAAGACCATCTGGGACAAATGGAATGTGAGCTTCTATTTCTGGGTATTTTGTCAAAGGAATTAGGCTGAATGTAGCAATAACCAGTTTCTCTTATCTTTGCTTAGAACTGACACAAAGCAACCTTTTAATGAAGGATAATAACAAAGCTAGTTTTTATGTATTATTCCAAATTTCTTTTATCTGTTAAGAAATAATAATTTAGTAACTTTGGCTTAAATTCTTATGAACAACTAGACATACCTTAAAAAATAAAAGAATTTACAAAATTTACCTAAAGATTAAAGTCAGTGATAAATTATGTTATTAGAGTGCATTTAAGGAGATGTGTGACTCTTGTTGAGCACTTGTTTGTTTCAGACATGTTTATAAGGAGGTCCAGTGTTTGCTGGATTTTTCTGTAAACCACAGTATCTCTTATTCTTTTATTCTTCATAGCACTCAAGCAGTTACATAGCCATAGTTATACAGAGGAGGTTTTGAAATATACTGATTACCAGGCTGCATTTTCAGACCAATTAAATCAGAATATGATGAGTAATACCAGGCAGGGATCATTTTTCAAAGCTTTCTAGAGCCTTTATCAACAATTTAAATTTCATAATTGTTACACTGAATCTTACTTCAGTTATAATTAGAAAATTCTGATGGCTAAACATAAATCATTATCCAGAAAATTCTCACCACTGATTCCTCCATCTGTATTGGCATATGGTCTAAAATATAATAAAATATATTCTGCTGGAAACTGCAGTGTAAAATTATGTATTAGGTGTTCATTTTCATAAGCTTCTAAAGCTTGTGATACTACGTTTGGTCTCTCATATTTTATTTATGAATTTCACAAGATTATGTGAAATGTCTGAGCCCACTGTTTGTGATCAAGATAATTTTATTCAGTAAACAAAGTAGTTTGAACCAAGAAAATTCTGTTAAATATGAAAATATTTAATTTTCCTATAAATCTGTAAAGTTTATCACATGTAATTTAAAAAAAACCCAATATGCAATACAATTGCATGCATATCTACTATGATATATAGGAAGAATCAAAATTTCTTAAAATGGATTATAATCTGTTAGCAGATTAATACACATTTCTTGGTATAGGAAAATTTAAATCGTTAAAATATTCACCATTTGATATGCAACTTAACAGATGATATGGCATTGTAATAAAGGTATACAATTTTGCTGTTATGATTTTTAGAAAAGAAATATAAATCAATTATAATATAGTGAGCACACAGGAATTTACTATATGAAGATAGGAGTGCTAAATTTTCAGGGACCAGGACTTGTTTAGAGTAACTTCATACCTAAATTTACCTCTAACTTGAAATAATCAGAAGTGTAAAAGCATTTTGTCTTTTGCTTATTCTCAAAATAAAAAATTGATCATCAGTTTACTTCAAAGTTTTGTGCACTGTTTACTTGATAGCATTTCATTTTCTCACGTTATCCTATTGCATTTATACAGTTAGATTTTTATTAAATATGGTTCATAGCAAATTTTGTTCCATCATTCCTAGACTGGTTACCTTCAAGGCAATGTAATATTCTTTCCAGGTGTGGTATATTTTAAATCATTTAAATTATATTCTATCTTTCAGACAAAGGTCTGAACTAGAAGACTAGAATCTAGGTCAGATCTTGGTTGATTTCATCTTAATAACTGAGCATTGTCAAAATTAGACAGATTCCTAACAGAATATTAGGTGTAAATATGACCTTAGACAATGCCTTGTCCTAGCCAGTGCCTTATAAATGAGAAAATGCAGACCCAATATGATTAAATCACCTCCTCAATCCTATTTCAACTTTCTAAACTCCATCCATTAATAAATTCAAGCATTTGATACATACTTGTCAAAGGAACTTGATGAATTTGTTCGATAATAAATATGATAGATAAAGGTAGTTAAAAGCTGAATACAAAATACTCTGCTTACTAAATAGTTCAACATTGTTTAAATCTGCTTTTTGCATTACACCAGAGAATAATCTTTGCGTACTTGAACAGCTAAAATTACTGAAAAAGTTAATTGGCAAAGGAAGTGCTCAAATTATAGTTGAAGTTGGACAGAGCCAAAATAAGTCCAGTTTAGACTGTTTTGAATGGTGGGGGAGAGGCTTATCTAAAGCATTATTTGAGGCTTATCTAAATCAAATAAGTACCTACTGTTTTACAGACAATTTTTTAGAGTAGTTTTAAGTTTGCAACAAAACTGAGAGGAAGGTACAGATTTCCCATATATCCTCTTACCCCACACATATGTAGTCACCCCCATTATCAATATCATTTACCTGATCTTACTAAGGGTGAATCTACATTATCACATTATAATCATCCAAAATTAAGAGTTTACTTTAGGGTTTCCTCTTGGTATTGTATATTCTATGGGCTTGGGACAAATGCTTAATGACATATATCCGTTATTATGGTATTACACAGAGCAATTTCAGATCCTCTTTAGGGCAGTGAAACTGTGCTCTGCCAATTAATCTATCTACCACCCTGCTCCCTGGTAACCCCTCATCTTTTTATTGTATCCATAGTTTTGCCTTTTCCAGAATATCATATATTTTGAATCCTACAGAAGATAGCCTTTCAGACTGGCTTCTTTCACTTAGTAATATGCATTTATGATTTCTCCACATCCTTTCATGACTTGACAGCTCATTTCTTTTTTGCACTGAGTAGTACTCCATTGTCTGAATGTACTCTGGTTTATTTATCCATTCACCTAGTGAAGGACACCTTGGTTGCTTCCAAGTTCTGTCCATTGTGAATAAAGCTGCTGTTAACATTATATGCAGGTTTTGGTGTGGATAGAAAATTTCAACTCCTTTGGATAAATGCCAAGGGGTATGTTTGCTGGATCATATAGTAAGAGTATGTCTAGCTTTATAAGAAATGTCAACTTGCCTTCCAAAGTGGCTGGCCCATTTTGCATTCCCACCAGCAATGGATGAGAAATCCTGTTGTTCCACAACTTCATCAGCATCTGGCGTTGTCAGTGTCCTAGATTTGACCATTCTAATGGGTGTGTGGAGGTATCCTATTACTTTTTTTTTTTTTTTCCCCTTGGTATGTGGGCCTCTCACTGTTGTGGCCTCTCCCGTTGCGGAGCACAGGCTCCGGACGCACAGGCCCAGCGGCCATGGCTCATGGGCCCAGCCGCTCCATGGCATGTGGGATCCTCCCAGACCGGGGCACGAACCCGTTTCCCCTGCATAGGCAGGCGGACTCTCAACCACTGTGCCACCAGGGAAACCCTCCTATTACTTTTTAATTTGCATTTGCCTGATGATGTATGATGTGAAACATCTTTTCCTATGCTTATTTGCCATCTGTATATATTCTTTGATGAGGTCTCTGTTAAGGTCTTTTGCTCAATTTTTAATTGGGTTGTTTGTTTTCCTACTGTTGAGTTTTAAGAATTCTTTGTATTTTTGGATAACAGTTCTTTATCACATGTGCCTTCTGCAAATATTTTCTTCTTCTGTATCTTCTCAGTCTCTTAAAATTGTCTTTCATAAAGCAGAAACATTTAATCTTAGTGAAGTCCAGCTTACCAGTTATTTGTTTCAAGATAATATCTTTGGTGTTATATTTAAAGAGGCATCATCATGCCCAAGGTCATCTAAGTTTTCTCCTATGTTATGTTCTAGGAGTTTTATAGTTTGGGATTTTACATTTAAGTCTGTGATCCATTTTGAGTTAATTTTTATGAAAGGTGTAAGGTAGTGTCTACATTCAAGTTTTTGCATGTGGGTTCCCAGTATTTTTTTAGCAGTATTTGGTGAAGAGACTATCTTTGCTCCATTGTATTGCCTTTTCTCCTGTCAAAGATAAATTGACTATATACATGGGGCCTATTTATGGACTCCTTGTTCTATTTCAGTGATCTATTTGCTTATTCTTTCATTAAACACATTGTCTCAATTGTTGTAGCTTTATAGTAAGTCTTGAAGTAGAATAGTGTCAGTCTTCCAACTTTGTTCTTAATATCGTGTTGGCTATTCTGAGTCTTTCACCTCTCCGTATAAACTTTAGAATCATTTTATTGAAAGCCATAAAATAATTGGGACTTTTATTGAGATTACATTGAATTTATAGGTTAAGTTGGGAAGAATGGATATCCTGACAGTACAGTTTTACTATCCATTAACATGGAATATATCTCCATTTATTTAATTCTTTGTTGCTGTTGATCAGAATTTTTTAGTTCTCCTCATGTAGATCTGTACATGTTTTGTTAGATTTATACCTAAGTCTTTCATTTTTGGGGGTGCTAATGTAAGTGGAATTGTGTTTTTAAATTCAAAATCTACTTGTTCATTGTTATATAGAAAATCACCTAACTTTTATATATTAACCTTGTATCCTGCAACCTGCTATAATCACTTATTAGTTTCAGGAGTTGTTGATTCTTTCATATTTTCTACATAAACAATCTTGTCATCTACACATAAAGATACTTTTATGTCTTTCCAATCTGTATATCTTTATTTCCTTTTCTTGCCTGTTGCATTAGTAACGACTTCCAGTATGATACTGAAAAGGAGTGATGAGAGGGAACATCTGTGCCTTGTGCCTGATCTTCATAGGAAAATTGAGTTTCTCACCAGTAAGTATGGTGTTACCTATAGGGATTTTGTAGACAGTCTTTGTCAAGTTGAGGACTTGATTCCTAGTTTACTGAGAGGTTTTATCATGAAAGCGTACTAGTTTTTGTTCCGTATTTTTTCTGCATCTACTGATATCATGTATTTTTTCTGTTTATGTGATGGATTACATTAATTGAATTTTGAATGTTGAACCTGCTTTGCATAACTGGGATAAATCTCACTTGGTTGTGCTGTATAGTTTTTTTATACTTGTTTTGATTTGACTTATTAGTATTTAATTGACGATTTTTATATCTGTGGTCATGAGAGATATTGGTCTGTAGTTTTACTTGTTTGTATGTCTTTGTCTGGTTTTGGTATTAGGGTAAAGCTGACCTCACAGCACAAATTTGTAAGTATTCTCTCTGCTATTCTCTGAGAGATGATAGAGAATTGATATCATTTCTTTCTTAAATGTTTGGTAGAATTGACCAGTGAACCCACCTAGGCCTGGTGCTTTTTGTTTTGGAAGAATGTTTATTATTGATTGAATTCCTTTAATAAATATAGTCCTATTCAGATCATCTATTTCTCCTTTTTTAAGTTTTGACAGATCATATCTATCAATAATTTGTCCATTTTCTAGTTTATCAAATTTGTGGGCATAGAGTTATTAATAGTATATCTTTTATTCTTTGAATGTCCATGCCATCAGTATGATCCTCCTTCATTTATTTTATTAGTAATTTGTGTCCCCTCTCTTCTTTTCTTAGCCTGGCTGGAGGTTTATCAATTTCATTGACCTTGACAAAGAACCAGCTATTGGGTTTCATTGATTTTTTTTTTTTTTTTTTTTTTTTTTTTTTGCGGTATGCGGGCCTCTCACTGTTGTGGCCTCTCCCGTTGCGGAGCACAGGCTCCGGATGCGCAGGCCCAGCGGCCATGGCTCACGGGCCCAGCTGCTCCGCGGCATATGGGATCCTCCCAGACCGGGGCACGAACCCGTATCCCCTGCATCGGCAGGCGGACTCTCAACCACTGCGCCACCAGGGAGGCCCGGGTTTCATTGATTTTATTTATTGATTTCTTGCTTTCAGTTTTATTTGTTTCTAATTATTATTCTTTTGTTTTGCTAACTTTGGGTCTACCTTGCTCTTCTTTTATTCAGTTCTTAAGGTGGAAGCTTAGATCACTGATTTTAGATCTTTCTTCTTTTCTAATACATTCATTCAATGCCATAAATTTCCCTCTCAGCACTGCTTTCACTGTATTTCATAAATCTTGATAAGTTGTGTTTTCTTTTCCCTCTACTTTGAGATATAATTGACATATAACATGGCATAATTTCAGGGTATACAACATGTTGATTTGATACACTTATATATTGTAAAATAAGTACTGCCATAGTGTTAGCTAACACCTCCATGATGTCACATATTACCTCTTCTTTTTGTGGTGAACATTTAAGCAACTTAGCAACTATCAACTATACACTACAGTATTATTAACTATAATCCCACCATGTTGTACATTAGCTCCCCAGAAGTTATTTGTCTTAAATCTGGAAGTTTGTACCCTTTGATCAACATCTCCCCATTTCCCCCACCTACCATCCCCTGGAAAACCCCATTTTACTCTATTTCTATGAGAGCAAATTTTTTAGATTTCATGTTTAAGTGATATTATACAGTATTTGTCTTTTTCTGCCTAGCTTATTTCACTTAGCATAATTCCTTAAGGTCCATCCATGTTGTTGCAAATGGCAGGATGTTCTTCTTTCTCATGGCTGAGTAGTATTTTTATATTATTTATACTATATGCACACACACACAACCCACATCTATTTTTATCTGTTTATCTGTTTTGGACACTTGGGTTGTTTCCATGTCTCGGCTATTGTGAATAATGCTGCAACTAATATAGGAGTGCAGATATCTCTTCTACATTCTGTTTTCATTTCCTTTGGATATATACCCAGAAGTGAGATTGCTGGATGTGTTTTTAATTTTTTGAGGAACCTCCATACTGTTTTCCATAGTGGCTGTACCAATTTACTTTCCCAAAAATATTGCAAAAAAATCTATTTTCTCCACCAACATTGGTTACATCATGACTTTTTGATAATAGTTATTCTAACAGGTGTGAGGTGATATCTCATTGTGGTTTTTATTTGTATTACCCTGACTATTAGTGATGTTAAGCACCTTTTCATGTACCAGTTGGCCCTTTGTCTGTCTTCTTTGGAAAAATGTCCTTTGCCTGTTTTTTAATCAGATTGATTGATTGCTTGTTTTATGATATTGAGTTGTATAAATTCCTTATATATTTTGGATATTAACCCCTTACTAGATATATGATTTGCAAATATTTGCTCCCATCCCTAGAGTGCCTTTTAATTTTGTTGATTATTTCTTTCTTTGTGCTTTTTAGTTTAATGTATTAATTTTTACTTTTGCTGCTTTTACTTTTGGTGTCATATCCAAAAAATTGTGGCCAAGACCAATGTCAAGATCATCCCCAATATCTAGGAGGTTTTTTTTTGTTTGTTTTTGGAGTTTTATTGTCTAGGAGTTTTATTACTTCATACCTTATGTTTAAACTTTTAATCCGTTCTGTGTTAATTTTGGTGAGTGGTGTAAGATAGGGGTCCAGTTATATTCTTCTGCATGTGATTACCCAGTTTTCCCAGCACCATTTATAAAGGTACTATGCTTTCTCTGTTGAGTAATCTTGGCTCCCTTGTCAAATATTAGTTGATTGCACATGTGGGGATTTATTCCTGGGCTCTTGATTCTGTTCCATTGATCTCTGTGATATTTTTATGCCAGTGCCATACTCTTTTGATTACTATAGTTTTGTAGTATAGTTTGAAGTCAGAAAATGTGATGCCTTCAGGTTTGCTCTTTTTTTCTCAGTATTGTTTTGACTATTTGGATTCTTTTGTGGTTCCATACAAATTTCAGAAATATTTGTTTTATTTCTTTGGTAGATACCATTAGAATTTTGAAAAGAGTTGTGTTGAATCTGTAGATTGATTTTGCTAGAGTGGAAATTTTTACAGTATTAATTCTTTTAATTCATGAACACTGGATATTTTTCCTTTTCTTTGTGCTCCTCTTCAATATCTTTCATCAAGGTCTTATTGTTTCAGGTGTACTAATCCTTCACCTCCTTGGTTAAATTTATTCCTAAGTATTTTACTGTTTTTGATGCTATTATAAGAGGATTATTTGCTTAATTTCTGTTTCAGATATTTTGTTATTAGTGTATAGAAATGCAACTGATTTCTGCGTGTTGATTTTGTATCCTGCAAATTTACTGAATTTGTTGATTGTTCTAACATTTTTCATGGACTCTTAGGGTTTTCTACATATAAGGTCGTATCATTTGGAAACAAAGACAATTTTACTTCTTTCTTTCCTTCTGATTTGTATTCATTTTATTATTTTATTTCTTTTTCTTGTCTGATTGCTCTGGCTAGGACAGTACTGTATTGAATAAGAGTGAGCAACCTGTGTTTTTCCTGATCTCAGAGAAAAAGCTCTCAACCTTTCATTGTTGAATATGATGATAGCTGTGGATCTGTCGTATGTAGACTTTATTATTTGGAGGTATATTTCTTCTATTCCCAATTGGTTGAGCATTTCTATCATGAAAGGATGTTGTATTTTGTCAAATGCTTTTTCTGCACCTATTTAGATGATCAGATCATTTTTACCTTTTATTCTATTAATGTAGTGTATAACATTTATTAATTTAGATATGTTGGATCATCCTGTATTCCAGGGATAAATCCCACTTGATCATGGTGAATGATCATTTTAGTGTTTTTAATTCTGTTTGCTAATATTTTCTTAACAAGTTGCACATCGATATTTTTCAGGAATACTGGTCTTTAATTTTCCTTTCTTGTAATGTCTTTATCTTGCTTTGATATCAGGGTAATGCTGGCCTTGTAAAATGAGTTTCGGAGGGTTCCCTCCCCTTAAATTTTTTGGAAAACTTGAAGAAGGATTGGCATTAATTCTTTTTAAAATGTTTTGTATAATTCACCAGTGAAACCACCTGGTCCTCGGTTTTTCTTTGTTGGGAAATTTTTGACTACTGATTCAGTCTTCCTGTTATTTATGTGTTCAAATTTTCTATTTTGATGTGAGTCCTTCATGGTAGTTTGTATGGTTATAGAAATTTATCCATTTATTCTGGGTTATATAATTTTATTTTGGCTTACACTTGTCCTTAGTAGTCTCTCATGGTTCTTTGTATTTCTCTGGTATCAGTTCTAATGTCTCCTCTTCTATTTCTGATTTTATTTATTTTACTCTTCTCTTTCTCTTAGTCAGTCTAGCTAAAGATTTGTCAGTTTCCTTTATCTTTTAAAAGAATCATCTCTTAGTTTCTATGATATTTTCTATTGGTTTTCAGATCTATATCATTTGTTTCTGCTCTGATCATTGTTATATCCTTTCTTCTACTAACTTTTGACTTAATTTGTTCTTTTTTTTAGTTCTCAGAGGTGAAAAATTAGGTTGGTTAGGTTGTTTGAGATATTTATTTTTTCTTAATGTAGGTGTTTATTACTATAAACTTTCATCTTAGAATTGCTTTTGCAGCATCCCATAGGTATGGATGCGTGTTTTTCCATTTTCATTTGCTTCAAGTTATTTTTTTTTTCTTTTGCAATTCTTTCTTTGACTCATTGGTTGTACAGGATAGTGTTTTTAAAATTGCAACAATTCTCCTGTTACTGATTTCTAGTTTTATACCAGTGTGGTTGAAAAAGATACTTGGTATGATTTATATTCTTTAATTTGCTCAGAATTGCTTTGTGGCCTACCATATGATGGAGAGTGTTTCAGGTGCCCTTCAGAAGAATGTATATAATAGTCCCCCCCCATCTATGGTGGCTATGTTCCAAGACCCTCTGTGGGTGCCTGCGACTGTGAATAGTACCGAATCCTATATATACTATGTTTTTTCCATACATATGTACGTAAACATGGTAAAGTTTAATTTATAAATTAGGTGCTGTAAGAGATTCACAACAAAAACTAATGATGTAATAGAACAATTATAACATAAACTGCAGTAAAAATTATGTGAATGTAGTCTCTCTCTTTCTCAAAATATCTTATACAAATTTAATGCTTTTTCCATCTTAACTAAGGCCTTATCACATACCGTGGCTGTAACTTTTTCAGTTTGAGGTGCAGCAGCAAAACCAGCATGAATTTATTTTTCCTTTTTCACAATTTCACTGATAGATTTGTTCTTACTGTGGATCTTAACAACTTCAGCGTATGATATTTTTCCTTCCTTATTAAGTTGAGATCTTTCACCTTTTCATATAAAGGAAGCATTTTACAGCGTCTCTTCAGCATATCCAAATTGCCAGCAGTACTACTCTTATACTTTAGGGTTATTCCTAAGTAAAATAAGAGTTACTTGAACATAAGCACTATGATACTGCAACAGTCAATCTGGTAACCAAGATGGCTACTAAGAGACTAATTGGGTAGGATACACTGGACAAAGGGATGATTCACATCTTAGGTGGGACAGAGCAGGAAGGTGGGAGATTTCATTATGGTACCAAAAATAGCACATAATTTAAAACTTATAAATTGTTCATTTCTGGAATTTTCCATTTAGTAATTTTGGACAGTGATTGATTGTGGGTAACTGAAACCATGAGAAGCAAAACTTTGGACAGTGGGGAACTCCTATATTCTGCTGTTGTTGGATGGAATGTTGTGTACATATCTATAAAGCCCATTCAGTCTAAAGTAAGGTTTAAGTCTAATGTTTCCTTGTTGCTTCATTGACTGTGTGATTTTTGCAGTGTTGAATGTAGGTTATTTAAGTCCCCTACTCTTATTGTACTATCTCTTTATCTCTTCAGATCTGTATTTGCTTAATATATTTTTTGTTCTCTCATATTGGGGGCTTATATGTTTATGATACATCTTCTTACTGATTTGACACCTTTATCATTATATAATGACCTCATTTGTCTCTAGTTATTGTTTTTGGCTTAACATCTATTTTCTCCATTGTTTTTCCTTATTTTTCCTTTGTTCCCCTCTGAATGGATAGTTTCAAAGTTTCTGTCTTCAATCTCATTGATTCTCCTACTTAAGAATTCTGTTGATGCTCTCTATTACATTTTCCTTCCATTCATTGTTTTCTTCAACTCCAGATTTCTATTTGTTCATTTTTATGGTTTCTATCTCTTTGTTAAACTTTTCATTTTTTAGTGTATTATTTTTATGAGCTCATGGAATTGTCTTTCTTTGTTTTCTTGAAGCTCATTGAGTTCCTTAAAACAGCAATCTTCTTTTCTTTATCTGGTAGTTGTAGATGTCCACGTCTTTGGATTAGGTTACTGGAAGACATGGCGGTTCTTTAGTTGTGTCATGTTACCTTAATTTTTCATGTTCCTTGAAGTTTTGTGTGGATGTCTTTACATTTGAAGTAGCAGTCACTTCCTCCAGTTTTCACTATCTGCCTCCAGGAGAGAGATGTCTTCTGTCAGTCTTGGTAGATGTTCTGAGGATATTTCAGGCCTTCTATGGGTACACCTGCTCCACACTTTTTGCTTTATCTTGTGGAGAGTTCTTAAGCTTGTATGCTATCTATGAACACTGAAATGCCCATGGCTAAGTGCTGACAGCCTCTCTTCTGTTTTCTCAAACATGATGCTAGAGCCCAAGTTCGTGATCTCTCTCATCTCTCACAGATTTGTCTGACTTTGCTCACTCTCTAGCCATTCTCCAAAGACTGCTCTTACTGCTTCTATCAGAAACATGCACAAGAAGCTGGCAAAAGTGTGCAGGTGTATGTGGGTAAGGCACTTGGAGTGCTGAGGGTGCTCCTGGATCAATTGAGGGGACCCATGAGTGAGGTGTTCCCAGTAGTCCATGTATGGGCTTCTTGATGGAGTCCATCATACAATTAGTAGGATCTGTGTTCCTTTACTGTCCCTCAAGTGTTCTGTCTTCCACTCCTCCCAGTCCCCAGTCATGTAGTTTATGATTTAGTACTATGAATGGGGTGAGAGAGCAATGAGTCTCTTTGGCAGCATCTTGGATAGCTGGGGAAGTCAGAGGCTTAATCACATGCTCTCCCATTTCCCCACAGGAGAAGTCACAGGCTGAGGAAGATTTCTGTTAGCCCTAAGCTATGCTGCCTTGGGTGAGGGGTGATGCAGGTAAGTCAAGTTGTTTCTGATACCTACATCAATATGTCCAAAGTCATATTTATTTTGCTCCAGTAGTGTGCAGAAACTCTTCTCTAGAAAATTAGACTTCCACAAAAGCTCTTTTATTCATGGATGATTGTCTAAGTTAGTGTTCTCAGCGGCTCCTGGGACCACAGCCAAGAGGGGCTGAATCTGGTTCATGGTCCATAGCCAGGATTGAGGTCTGTCTATCACCTGCCACATGGGTGGGTTACACTACTTCCAGGTTCCTTGGCATATGTCACTGGAACTCAAATCTCCCTCAGAGGCACTTCAATCCATGGACTGATGCTGAATTTTTGTTGTTGGGTGGGGGATAACATGAGAGATGCTACCATGATGCTGATGTCACCCACCAATACATTGTGTTTCAGTTTCACTTAGTTCAAAATGGTTTTAAATTTCTCTTGAGATTTCTTCTTTGACTCATGTGTTATTTGAAAGTATGTTGTTTAATTGCCCACATTATGGAATTATCCAGTTATCTTTCTGTTATTGAATTCTAGTTTAACTCCATTGTGGTCTGAGAGCAGATTTTGTTTATGATTTCTATAATTTTAAATTTAAGGTGTGTTTTCTGGCCCAGAAAGTGGTCTATCTTGGAGAATGTTTCATGGTGGCTTGCAAAAAAATGTGTATTCTGCTGTTTTGGATGAAGCAATCTATAGATGTCTAGTATATCCAATTGATTCATGGTGTTGTTCTGTTCAACTATATCCTTACTGATTTTCTTCCTGCTGGATCTGTCCATTTTTGATAGAGGATTGTTGAAGTCTTCAAGTATAGTAGTAGATTCATTTACTTCTCCTTGTAGTTCTATCAGTTTTTGCCTCATAGAGTTTGATACTCTGTTATTAGGTGCATACACATTGAGAATTGTTATGTCTTTTGAGAATTCCATTTTTTTAAATCTCTGATGACTTTCTTTTGATGTGTGTTCTGTGGTAGTTACTATTTTTACTCAGTCATCAAGTTTGCTGGAAAGATCAGCTTGAGAAAGGTTTGAATTGCATTTCTTCTTGACCCTTGTTTGTTATTTTCACTCATTATCCAATGAGAACAAAGGTCTGAAAACTGAAGGTTCTGAGAAGTATTTTTGAACTGGTTTTCTATTTGAATATGGCAGGATTACTAAGTGTTAAAAAAAATAAAGAACAGACAATGTCATGTGATTTTGTAATTACTGAAGATTTCTTTTTCACCCCTCCTTCTTTTTATTTCTTTTCCTTCCCTCTCTCCTTTCCTCTCTTCCACAATAATTAATGTCTAATAGCTATAGATATAGCACAGAATGGGGATAGAAAATGACAATCTATCAAAAATAGAAGTAATGAACTTTAATTACTCTAAAATGGGAAGAAAAATGAAAGTGTCCTAAATGTAAAACACAAAAATTCTATAGAGCTTCTACCAGAAGGGAGGGGAGAGGAAGGGAGAATACAATGTGAATGCTATGTCATGTTGGAAAATAGCAGCCTTTTTGGCAAAGTAATCAGTTTAGAACTTTAACTACACATCCACCAACATCAAGTTCAGATTTATTATATGCATTTGATAGGTAATTCTCTTTGATACTCATTATTTTCCTGAGGGTCTATATATACTTGCATTTTTGTTTTCTTTCTTGACTAGTTATCTAGGACACTGATGTAACATAGTTTATCCTAAAGCATACATAATTGGGCAATCTTATATTTAATCTGATCTATAGTTCTGTTTTTTTAAATGTGTTAAGGTTTTCTTTGTGTTTATGTGCATTTTATTGGATACTAATGTTAATTTTCAGACACTGCTTAGTACATGCAGTTTGGGAGTTAATTCCACATCCAGTGGTGAGTTCTAATTAGTACAAGCCAGTGGTTCTCAGTCCCAGATGCAAATTAGAATCACCTAAGGATTTTCTACAAATTTCAGATACCTGAGCACCACTCAAAGGGATAAGTCCTGATTATTGGGATATTGTTTTAAAAGCTCCACGGGTGAGTCTGAAGTGCAGCCAGAGTTGAGAGCAAATGATCTCAGGCAACTATTACTCTCATCCTCCTCTGGATCAAGCTCTCCGGCCTAAGTACTTAGTGACAGCATTGTCCTGACCACAGAAACAGGTCAAGAATGGACACATGATCTGGTTTAAAACATGGGACCAAAGAGGAAATTGCTACATACTTTTGTAAGAATTCCTCACTTTACAGAGAAAGCCATTGAAATATTTCATCTCTAAGGTTTCTGAATATTGTCATTTGTTTGGCCTAAGGTCCAATATTTCTGCATCTACCTTGCTATCGACATCTGCAGAAAGGTTGAGTGGAGGAAACCGCAGGGGAATGGAGTGAGTCACAGAATTTATCCAACTCTAAAATTAGCCTTATGGCTAATGTTTATATATATGAAATTAACCAATTGATGTCCTCCCATAAAATTTTGGACACTCCTGGATTTCATATTTTTGTTTTAATAGTTTAGTTATGCCTGATGCAGTAATGAATTTTGTCTGTAAGCACTTTTCTTTAAACTTACCGTGGATATATTTTAATTAATGTATGTATGTATAGCAGAGTAGTCACCTCATCATTGGTTATATTTATAGTTTTTTCATAAGCATTGTTTATTTTCTATTAAAAATATATTTTGGTTGTTGAGCCCATCTTCTCCTGTACATTTTTTTGATAGTTGTTCACAAAAGAAGTTCTCCAAGTATAGTGGAGACAGAATCTGCAAATGTTAGAAGTTGAGGTGTTAGAAATGACTATATTTTTATTCAACTGCATATCAATTTCCCATAGCATGTAACTCCTTTGAATACTGGTACTTTTACATCTTTGGCACTGTCTTTTCATGTCCTCTAATAATATAAATTGACAAAGCAACACATTTTTGCTTACTTTACCGTTTCCCATGTATTATTTCAGCCAAACAAAATGCAGTAGTCAGTGGTATGTGCCATTCTTGCCTGTTTACATTACGAAACCCCCAACAGTTGTAACATCATTGTGAAGTTTTATGAAATACTGCTTCAAACCATTAGATTTTCATCAGAGTTCTCCAACTCAGGCGCTGATAAAAGCTGAGGAATTTACACAAGTGTTGAGTCTCCACATCAGGGAGGCTGAGGGGTGCCATAGCTAGTCTGTTTCAGTCTATTATGGCCATGTGGAATTGTGGGGTCAAAGTTAAAAGGTCTTGCAGTTCTTTTATTATGGGGAAGACAATTTTTCATGGGAACTTTTGATGTTTATATGTCATTTAAACCAGCCAAACAACAAATACACAAACACACACTGTGTGGGCCAAACACATCTGGCTTGCTGGCTAAAATATGTACCCTTTGGAATAGCAAAATAATTACAATCATCAGTCTGAAGTAGGGCTGGGAGTCTTCTCTCTGCCCTGCCCCCAGCTCTTGCCTGGTATAGACTCTCTCTCCTAAGACACAGTGGTCAACTACCAGCAACCTTGGTTCACCTTCCTACACTGTTATTTTTTGGGAGTTACCAGGTGTAAAGAGCTATCAAAAAATGTGTTTTCCTGCTTTCTTAAGTTTGTATATTCTACATTTTCTTTCTTAATTTTCAGCTCCATTGGCCACCCAGATTAGAGCAATGGATTAACTTTTGGATTTAGTGTTTGGTGTTATTTTTAAGCTTTGCTGTTGAATCTTTGTAATTATTTTTGAGGTCTGCCTAGGGCCTGCTGGTTATTAATTATATTCTATTGAGAACTGAAAGTTCTATTATGGAGCTCTTTCACTATTATAGATGCATAAATTAAATTGTGTGTGTGCATGTATATATGTATACATATGCACATGTTTATACAAATACTTCCTCATAGATTTTAGGATAAATTTCAATAAAACAGTAAATATAAAAGAAACTAAGAAAATAATTGAATCTCCTGGCAGAGTTGACGGCAAAGTCTTATTTTATTAATAAAATTTTACTATGTTCCAAATTTGAGTGAAGTATAAGGTATTTCTAGCTGAAAAAGTCAGTCACATGTGTTGTTCAAAATTAATGACAGCTTAAGGTGTGAGTTCTTTGTTGGCACCAGATAAGGGAATTGTTAGTGCCACTTTTATCATTCTGTGGCCTGGCACGACTGGTAGAAGGGAATGAAAACAGTAACAATTACCTTCAGAAACTGCGTGCACTACTTTGGCAGCGGTGGAGAATGCAGTTGGCAGATTTTCTGGAGGACAGAACCCCAAAGGCCTTTTTGATATTTTCCACAATTTTAGAGGACTGCTCTGGTACTTAGCAGTCCCTACCACAGTTTCATACCCAGTTTTGGCGGAAAAAATCTGCCATCAAATAAAGTCTTGGATCTAGCAATAATTTTCTAAATGTTCAATTTCTTTGGATAAAGTGGCTAAGGACATTTCTTATAACCCAGTAAAAAGTAGTTCCAGTGAAGTCCTAATTTCGTTTATTTTTAAAAAGCTGTCTTTTTAAATAAAAAAATAACATGATAAAAGAATTTACAATGAAAAATGAGTATCATTTCCACCCTAGATTTTGACCTCCCTCCCCAAAGCATTTTATTTTGTAAGAGCTTTTCTACACACACACACACACACATGTGCACACACACACGCACACACACACACACATACTTGGGTGTTTAATTGTTTTTCCTGTGGTCTCTGAACTCTCAATAAACTGAAATAAAGTATATTTAGTTTCTGAAGAGATATACTATAATTTATATGCTAGATTACTAGTCTAGCAACTATTAATTGTAACCCCCCACCTTCAGGGTATATAAAAGGAAACTAGACTTTGATAGGTGATAAAGAAAGTCTGTATGACAGAGTAGAGAGATTTAGGTCTTGTGTGGAGTGATATGTCTTTTCTCTGTTCCCTACATTAGAGGAGAGATAAAGGGACCCAACTTTTCTCAACCTAAGCCAAATATATCTCTATAACACGTCTCATAGTTACTAGGGGGAGTCTGCAAGAAGAAGAGATCAGCATCTCACTCCTCTAGCTGGGACCTAGGTCAGCCATGGCACCAAGGTTAATTTGGTGGGAATGCTGATGGAGCAAATTTCCATGTATCCCTTGGAGAGGGAGCTCACAAACATAGACACAAAAGCCTGCTTCTTGCCTGAAGCATCCTCAAGGCAGAGTAAGGAGAGAAGGCAGTAGCAGAGCCTACCTGTATTACTACCACGTGGTATGGGAAGAGGTGTGTTTATCACAAGCCAAATGGACACTAATGAAGGGAACTTGGCTTGAATTGTCTGGAGAAACTTCTCCCAAAATGTCAGCTAAGAATGGTGGTGAGAGGACTCTAGTAACGGAAGGCTTTGGGGTATATCAGTAGGGGACAGCAAATAATCCCTGATGTTTCACAGGAACTCATCTGGGATGGCATCAGGGATTATGTAGTATGGAGGTTTTCTTGGAAGAGCCGCAATCCATCCTAAATTATATCCAGCACTTGGCTGCCTGCTCTCCTGACAGTAGGTATGGCCAGATTACATCAGTCACATAAGAGACTTGAGCCTCCTTTCTTCCAACCTCACCTCTGACAGTGTGGGACACCCAGAAGCAGCATAGTGAGAGGGGGTGGAGAAGGAGGAGGATATAATAGAACAAGGAAGGGAAGTGGAAGAAGAGACACATCATAGCATCCCCACTGCATGACTCCAAGCCACAACCAACACCTGAAGTGGGGAATGAAGAAGTGTTGCATTAGATGTGGTTTGGATTTAGAATGGACTAGATTTTATATATCTGAAAAATGAGTCATCATTATTAAATTTAAAAAAAAGGACTATTCTCATGAGTTAAAAGTGATCCAAAAGCTATGAGGTGATGAGAAAAGTCACCATGAAGACAGAAATATAAAGTGGATTCCTATTTTCCTCTAAGTTAAGCTCTCAATAAGCCATTTATGCATATAGAAAATTTATCTATGTATACTTTGTAAGGCATAAATGTGAAATACTACTTGTGATGCTCCATACTTTTATTTCCTCCTTAATATATTTTGCATATATCTTAAATGAGTGTACTCTTTTAGTTAGGGTAATGCTAGCTGCTGCAACAGGTGGGCTCTGAAATCTTAGTGGCTTAGCTCATTAGAAGCTTATCTCTTGCTCACATGATCAGCAATGAACTTCCTCCCTGACCCTTTCTCTAGCAGCTTTGCAACTTGAATGCTTGGCTTCCAGGGTACCTATGTTTCTCTGCATTAAACAGAGAGAAAGAGCATAGAGGTAGAGTGTGGGAGGTTTTTGCAGACTAGGACCAGAAAGGCACGTACCATGTTTGTCCACCTTCCCTTGACTTCTGTACATGGCCACATCTGCCTGCCAGGGTAATTTGGAAATAGAGCCTATTTCTGTGACCAGAATGAAGAGTAAACTGCTTTGGCTGTTAGCTTACTATCCAATGACTAGTAAGCTAGTATATCTACATTTAATTTCAAAATAGCTACAGACTATTCCATTTTATGGCTGTTCCATAATTTATGTAACCTTATCCCTGTTGGTGGACATATACATGTTTTCCAGTATTTTTCTCTTTCAAACAGTACTGCAAAGAACATTCTTATTCATGAATTTGGACACATGTGCAGGTGCCTTAAGATAAGTTCATAGAAGTGAAGTTGCTATTTGAAAGTTGAAAAAAAATTGGTATTTGTTGCCTTCCAAAGAGATTTTTATCAATTACACACCTATTAATAGTTTATGAGGTTGTCTATCCTGCCTACTTCCTGCTCCACTTAAGGGGAATTAGTGTTCCATTGTTATTTCTTTCTTTTAATAAATACATATTTTATTTATTTACATTAGTTTGTTGCAGTTATTCCTGAGTGCTGTTGTAGATATCCATTACTAGTTTTCTATCCAAAACTAGCTAGTTTTCTCCTATTAAAGCAGGGGGTAGCAGAACTATACTCTGCCACTTAACCAATTCTGTGGCTTTGGACAAGGAATCACTTTGTATTACATGAGCTTACATTTCTCATTTGGAGAATTAGAATGTTAGATATGATTTTTTATAAGGATCCTTAAGTTCATATAGTTCTATCAATATCTACAAAAGAAAGTGTTACAATCAGTTCAACTTTAGGCCAGGAACATGCTAATAAGAGATTTCTTCGTGAAGTAAAAGACATATCACTAGAAATAATGCTAGAGGCATTCAATTCATTTAAGGGCCAGAATGCTTACCAGAACATTGGTATAATACTGTATAGTGTGATAATCCTGCAAAAACAGATGTTGCTATAATAATACAGAGTAAATATTTTTAAAACCAAGAAAATGAAAAAAATTAATGAAGTTTCCAGGTTTTATATCATCTGTTTTTACATTCTTTTGTTAAATAATCTTGTGAAATCTTTCTATTGGACAAAAAAATGGAAAGTAAAATAATTAAACAATTTTTTAATGGAAATGTAAGCTAGTAAAAGTCTGAAGTAAAAAGTCTTTTTTAACTAATGGTAATATTCTAAAGACATCTGTTGCTTAATATGCTTTAACCAAACTAATTTGCATTTGTGTATAGGCAGGTTCTTATGGCTCAATTTGCTTATATACATGTGTATGTATATACCCTTGACCAATGTGGAGTATATGAGGAATATTTGAGGAATAACTTGGAAGCTCCCTGTATCAGTTAAAATGAGAGCTTGGATTGTTAGACAAGTATGATCAGAAAGACTGGGACTGGTAAAACTTGAAGGTCTGCAGTTAAAGTTGTATATCCCAGTAATGGAGCTTTGTAGCCAGTGGCCCCAGAGAAGTGTGTGTGTCTGTGTGTGTGTGTCTGAGACCTGGGTGGGGGAGAGAGAGACAGAATGAGAATAGGGGTCCTATCTTTGCCTATATTGCTATAGTGGCTGCTGGATCTGAAGTCAGTTTGGAGCCAAGGTTCACCTCACAGGTGAAGAAGGTGAATCCAGGGAGAGGAGGAATCTGATCAATCAAGGCAATGAAGTTTTCTGGCAAATTTCCAAGGGGCGTTGCCATGCTCTTTGCTTGATGTGGGCTGTACTAGGTCCAAGGCAAAGCTGTGAAGCAAACTGGGTTCATAGTTGCAATTTCTATTCCAACTCTCTCACTTCCACTTCCACTCTCCATCCCCTTATAGGGCTCAGAAAGGTAAAGTAACTCTAGGTCCTAAAATAGAAGGGCAGTGGTATTAACATAAGGTAGATTTTAATATTCCAAATACAGTTCTTTTTTGCAACATTTTGAGTGGAATTCATTAAATTTTAAGCTATGCAAGAGTAGGGTCCTTTCCTTCAAGTTCACCTCATTTTCCAGGCCAGATTCAGTGCAGGTTGTGGGTACTTAGTATTTTTCAATGAATGTGTGAATAAATAAATAACTGAATAAAGAGAGGAGGAAATCATTCTCTTTAACCACTAACATGAATTGCTATCAATCTCTTATTAACACATTTGAAATGATAAAACATTTCCATGTGAAACTAAAATGTAAATATTGAACTTAAAATAGTCCTAAATTATCAATATATTCATTAGGCATCCCATTTAAACAAAGTCAACGTAAAGAATAATGCCTCATGACTTAGAGACTTTAATCCTCAAAGTTGTATTTTGCACGGTTGCTTTTATGTGTGTTTAACTGTTTCCCTGTGGAATACGTTAAAAGCTAACAAATTCGGTGGCCATTTGGAAAGCCTGACAGTAACCTTTCATTAGGTTGCACTAACACCACAGGCATCCAAAGTGAGCATTGTGGAGGTCAACCTGCAGAGTCCCTCTGGCCACAAGATATACATGAGCACTGTGTACAAGGAAGGAGCACATTTTCTATAAAAGAGACCAATTAGAAAACAATCTTCTGATCTCAGGAGAACAGCATTCCCAGATGTTTTTTCAATGGTTGGAAATTGGTTGTTTCTTAAATGAACCAAAACTGTCACCTTGTCACTGAAAAAGAAATTGCCAATGAGGAATATGGGCCAATCTTCATTAAGTGACTCACAGAAGGGAAGCAGGTGATACCACATATTAGCTATTTACTTAGGAAGGTAAAGAAAGATTGAGGAAAGCTTGAAAGAATGAAATTACCTCATGTTAATTCCACCTCTCATTATCCCTTGGCCAGAAAACATCAGTGGCCTCCTGAGGCTGACTTTACTGTCAGCAGTTTATTTCCCTTGCATTATGCCATTCAGGCGGGTGCTGGAGAATAAGGGAGGACAGAATTGATCAGGGCAAGTAGTTTTAGATCTATCTTCAAAATATAATTTGAGGGCTTCCCTGGTGGCGCAGTGTTTGAGAGTCCGCCTGCTGATGCAGGGGACACGGGTTCGTGCCCCGGTCCAGGAAGATCCCACATGCTGCGGAGCGGCTGGGCCCGTGAGCCATGGCCGCTGAGCCTGCGTGTCCGGAGCCTGTGCTCTGCAACAGGAGAGGCCACAACAGTGAGAGGCCTGCGTACCACCAAAAAAAAAAAAAAAAATATATATATATATATATATATATATATGTATACTTTGAATGAGACCACTTCTGACCACAGCAAACACGTTCGGCCAAGTCAGCTTCATCTCTCATCTAGATGGCTGTGACAGATACTTGTTTATCTTGCTTCCATTCTTGTTCCTCTGCATTTTTTTTTTTTTTTTTGGCCATACTATGGCCAGAATTCTCTATTTAAATAAAATCAGATGCTGCTACTCCCCTTGCTTTTCAGGTCCTTTATGATCTGGCCCCAGTCCATCTCACTGGTCTCATTTCTAAACCTTGTACCCATATTCCATTCACATTTCTTATAATTCCATGAAGAATATACTTTTTTGGATCTTTTCCATGCTTTGCTTATTTTGTTTCCTTTACCTGATATTCTCTTCCTTGTTTTAGGTTTCCTAAAGGAGAATCTGGCCACAAGTGACTCCTGTGTTGAAACTTGTGATTGCATTCCTTCTTGCCTAGGCATTGTAACTTCCTGATTTCTATAGGAAAAAAACATTCAGTTACGTTCACTACTGCCAAGAGTCTCTACCTACAACATACACTTAACCTTCTGTTTTTGGTACAGCAAGTGGAAAAGAGTGGGTGAATTAGATGAGAGGGTCTTGAGCTGCCAGATTCTAAATCACGTGCATTTGGCTGGAAGAGAAAAGGCCCTACTGTCTGAACTTCAGAGATTAAGAAATAAAATTGAAGGGTCTATCAGAGACTTTGCCTCATTTTCCTGAGGGCAAAACAGCTACTTGTGTGGGGTCCTTATGACTTTACTGATTATCATTTGGGACAGAATATGCACCCTTACCACCTCCCCTCCTTGCCAATAAAGGAGGGACCAATCACTTTTACTTATATTAAGAACTCTCTTTAAAAACCACTCCAAATACTTGGAGCGTTAAACTTTTCCTTTTTATAGGATTTTGAAAGTGTTAAATATATTAGATTTCGATTGCTGAGTAAACAAATGACCACAAACTTAGTGACTTAAAACAACACCCACAATTATGTCACAGTTTCTGTAAGTTTGGAGTCTAGTTAGGACTGACTAGGTCCTCTGCTCAGGGTCTCACGTGGCCAAAATCAAGGTGTTGGCCTGGCTGGGCTTTTCTGCAGGCTTGGGGGAAGAGTTTGCTTCTAAGCTCATTTATGTTGTTGGTACAATAGAATCCAGTACCTTGTGGTTGTAGGTCTGAGGCCCTGTTTTCTTTCTGGCTATGAGCTGCTGTCTGTTCTTTGCTCTCAGAGGCTGTTCACATTTCTTTCCACCTGAAATCTTCAAATCAGCCATGACACATTGAGTCTTTCTCATTCTTCCAGTCTCTCTGACTTTCTTTTCTGCTATCAGCCCACGAAAGTTCTCTGCTTCTCAGGCTCATGTGACTACATTGGGCCCACACAGATAATCCCTATCATGAAGTCAACCTGTGCCCAGGTTCCAGTGACTACAGTGAGACTTTTTTTTTTTCCTGTACGCGGGCCTCTCACTGTTGTGGCCTCTCCCGTTGCGGAGCACAGGCTCCAGACGCGCAGGCCCAGCGGCCATGGCTCACGGGCCCAACCGCTCCGTGGCATGTGGAATCCTCCTGGACTGGGGCACGAACCCGTGTCCCCTGCATCGGCAGGCGCGGACTCTCAACCACTGCGCCACCAGGGAAGCCCCAACAGTGAGACATTTTTGAGGGGTCATTTCAGAAATTCTTCCTTTACCACTAACCTAACACAGGCATTGGCATTCATTAACACAACTCAAGAGATATGCTCTTGTAATCACTCATTACACTTAAATGCACAACTTCTGGCAAATAAAATTTTCCAATTAAAACACTTGGATTCCCGTTGTCAGACCTTTCCAAATGTAATCACTTTCCCCAGCTAATCATAAGGGAAAGTATCACAGAGCTTCTTGCCAGAAGCAAAATGGTTTTTTAAAAGAGATTTCCTAGCTTTAACTCAGAATGTCCTTTTTTGTCCATGTGGCAAATACTTAATCTTCCTTCAGTGACAGTTCACATATGTCTCCCTCTTTGAGAGGCTTCTGCAGTTTCCTCAGGCAGAGATGGTAACTTTACTGTGCTCTCACAAAGCCTAGTTCATGCCTCTTTATGTCTCAACATTTTGAGCTGTAATTTGTATTGTGTGTTTCTCTGCATTAGTGGATTTGAACTTCCTGAAGGTAGATACACAGCACAGAGGAAATTTCCTGGAATGTAATAGATAGTCAAAATATATTTTCTAAATGAATTAGTGAAGATGGCGACTAAAATGGGATACAAGGGATGGGATCACATTATAAAATAGAAGACTGGGGACTCTGGGGTTTGATAAATCTGGCAACTTTATTTTTATGGTTATGATATTAAGTTAATATTTTCTTTGGGAATAACTTGCTCTTTCATGTACTATACTTAATTTTATTCTTCTATCCACCCCACTGAGGTAAGCAGGGATTATAGACATTTTACAGATAAGGAAAACTCATCATAAATGAACCGCCAAAGTTCAGGCAGAGCCAGCACTTGATCTCTACCTGGAAGGCAGCATGACAGAGCAGAAAGGAAATGGATTTTAGAGTGAAAAAGGCCTGGTCTTTTAGCAGTTGCGTGAACTTGTAAAGTTAATTAAAATTTCTGAGATTCAAGATTTGTTCATTTGTAAAGTGAAGATAACCTGCTCCTTCAATGATTATAAAGATATTTGATCAATTAATGCATTGATATATTGTGATATAAGAAAAATTCCTAGGAACATGGTTGGCTTGTTTTAGGAACTTAGTAAATGTTTTAATTTTCTACTTTGATTGTAAGAGCAGTATAGTAGACTTTGTAGTCTTTGGTATCTCTACATATTCTTTTTGAACTATTTTATTTCCCTTTTCTTCATTGTCACCCCCTTTGCTTCTGCTGCCATTTATCAAGGAATCTTATGTTGCCCCACATCTATCCTGGATGCAAGAAGAGGAATTTGCAAACTCATTTTCACTAAGGTGTCAGAATACAATAATAGTAATAATAAGAGCTTCTGTTTACTGAGTACTGCAAATGCCTTACAGATTTTACACACTGCCTGCATCTGCACCACATTTCCAAGGTAGGGATTATAGTTTCCAGTTTTTGAAAAAGAAATTGAGAATCAGAAGTTTAGTAACTTGTCTACAGTTGCACATTAGGAACCAAAGAAGCTGATATTCAGACACAACCAGAACTGACTTCAGTGTCAGGCTTTCTCCATTATACAAAGTTTCCTCTTCTCAAGAAGAACTGGTTGGCTGGTCTCTAGGATTGGATGGGAATATTCTTGGCTGGTGGAACTTTTCTAGAATGTTTTCAAATCTCAACATTTAGGCAATTAATGTAGTCCCTGGCCCTCCATGAGCCCTACACCCTGTTGTATAGGATATGGATTCCATTTTTCCCAGGCTTGTGCTCAGAATTGCATGAGAGATTTTTAGCTGCTATGGAAATCTGTCAGGTGGCCTTGAGTAGGGTTAAGTGGGATTTTTCTGAGGTTTAGTAGGGGTATTATTGGGCTTGGACAGAAGGAAGAAAGAGGAGGTCATAGGGAAGAATCTTAATCCTGGATAAAGGAAAAACACAACAAATCCAAGTCAAGTAAATGAGTGTCTCAGTGTTCAGTTAGAGATACTATTTAGTGGGATAAGAAAGGGATCATGAAGATTAGGCTAGGTGCTGGTTCAGGAGGGCTATAAATAGCTCTTTGCATCTGTATTTTGGGCTTTGCTAGTAGGAACATAATAGATATGTGATAGAATAATATTGAATATGAAAATTCTAATAAGCTTATTAAATGAGTGAGTAAGATACAAGCCAATATTGACAATAAAAATTCTAACTAGCTTTGTTCTGGACCTGTTGCAGTTGTTCCGATCCTGGGGACTATATGGGGGTCTTGGGAATGGAGAGAGGCCACCAGAGGAAATCTGGTAGCAAGAGAATTGCCTGTTTGAAAAAGTAGTTCTACATCCAATATTGTTTCCCTCTACTTGAGTCATTAAACTTCTACAAGTTTAGAAAATACATGTTGGTTAAAATAATACACATTTTATTTATAGAATTGTGTGGAATGTTGGAAGAGTTAACTACTGAGAGGGATTAGTCATGAAAACATATTTTTTCCCAGGAGGAGTAAAAATGATATCCTTAGGGATTATTACCAAAGAAGTGTTTTGTTGCTGGTGTTTTTATTTGAGGAGCTCCTATAAGACAAAGAAAATGTCATTAAATGTTAGAGAGACTTTTTTTAATCCATTTTTTAGAGCTAAAGAATGTCTTGAATGCCAACTAGCCTGGTTTTGGAAATGTCTTTGTTATATGATGCCACCATGCCTCTGGTTTGTTCGTGATTTTCTTTTCTTTTATAGGAAAAAGGACATTTTATACCTTTTCATTTCAATGTCAAGTAATGCCATTATTTAGGTTGTAGTTTTCCCTTTCTACTAGATCACATTAAGCTTAAAATAAGTGGGAGACAAAATTGATAGTATCATTTTTCTACGGGAAAATGCTTTTTGATTTTTGGTTTCCTTGGAGCACTTGTATGTTTCAGTCAAATTTATACTTGTCTCTTCAATTGCTGTACCCTGCTGGATAGCCATTGAAGACCCTTGACAGGACAGAATGAGGTCAGAGAAACATATGCGAGAAGGACACAGAGCAGTGTGTAGGTCTAGCGGATGTCACTAGATTTTCAACAGGAGAAGGAGAGCTGACAAATGGTAATCGAATTAACTGCCTTAAATTAAGGAGATAGCACTTTCAGAATCTGATAAAACGTGTTTGAGAGGAGCTTCAAGATGGCGGAAGAGTAAGACGTGGAGATCACCTTGCTCCCCACAAATATATCAGAAATACAGCTACACGTGGAACAACTCCTACAGTTGGAACAACTGCTACCCACTGAACTCTGGCAGAAGACCTCAGACCGCCCAAAAGGCAAGAAACTCCCCACGTACCTGGGTAGGGCAAAAGAAGAAAAGAATAAACAGAGACAAAAGAAGAGGGATGGGACCTGCACCAGTGGGAGGGAGCTGTGAAGGAGGAAAGGTTTCCACACACCAGGAAGCCCCTTCGCGGGCAGAGACTGCGGGTGGTGGAGGGGGGGAGGCTTCGGAGCCATGGAGGAGAGCGCAGCAACAGGGGTGCAGAGGGCAAAGCAGAGAGATCCCCGCACAGAGGATCGGGACTGACCGGCACTGACCAGCCTGAGAGGCCTGTCAGCTCACCCGCCGGGGTGGGTGGGGGCTGGGAGCTGAGGCTCGGGCTTCGGTCGGAGCGCAGGAAGAGGACTGGGGTTGGTGGCGTGAACACAGCCTGCAGGGGGTTAGTGCACTACAGCTAGCCAGGAGGGAGTCCGGGAAAAAGTCTGGACCTGCCGAAGAGGCAAGAGACTTTTTCTTCCCTCTTTGTTTCCTGGTGCGCGAGGAGACGGGATTAAGAGCGCTGCTTAAAGGAGCTCCAGAGACGGGCGCGAGCCGCGGCTAAAAGCGTGGGCACCAGAGACGGGCATGATACTCTAAGGCTGCTGCTGCCACCACCAAGAAGCCTGTGTGCAAGCACAGGTCACTATCCACACCTCCCCTCCCAAGAGCCTGGGCAGCCCGCCACTGCCAGGGTCCTGTGATCCAGGGACAACTTCCCCTGGAGAGCACACAGCGTGCCTCAGGCTGGTGCAATGTGATGCTGGCCTCTGCCGCCGCAGGCTCGCCCCGCACTCTGTACCCCTCCCTCCCCCCGGCCTGAGTGAGCCAAAGCCCCCGAATCAGCTGCTCCTTTAACCCCATCCTGTCTGAGCGAAGAACAGACGCCCTCCAGCGACCTACATGCAGAGGCGGGGCCAAATCCAAAGCTGAACCCCGGGAGCTGTGCGTACAAAGAAGAGAAAGGGAAATTTCTCCCAGCAGCCTCAGGAGCAGCAGATTAAATCTCCACAATCAACTTGATGTACCCTGCATCTGTGGAATACCTGAATAGACAACGAATCATCCCAAATTGAGGAGGGGGACTTTGGGAGTAACGATACATATATATTTTTTCCCTTTTTCTGAGTGTGTATGTGTATACTTCTGTGTGATTTTGTTTGTATAGCTTTGCTTTTACTATTTGTCCTAGGGTTCTGTCTGTCTGTTTTTGTTTTTTTTTTTAGCTTGTATAGTTTTTAGTACTTGTTATCATTGGTGGATTTGTTTTTTGGTTTGGTTGCTCTCTTCTTTCTTTTTTTTATTACTTAAAAACAATTTTTTTAAATAATTACTTTTTATTTTAATAACTATTTTATTTTATGTTACTTTATTTTATTTTACCTTCTTCTTTCTTTCTTTCTTTCTTTCTTTCTTTCTTTCTTTCTTTCTTTCTTTTTCTTCTCCCTTATATTCTGAACCGTGTGGATGACAGGCTCTTGGTGCTCCAGCCAGTCATCAGGGCTGTGCCTCTGAGGTGGGAAAACCAAGTTAAGGACACTGGTCCACAAGAGACCTCCCAGCTCCACATAATATCAAATGGTGAAAACCTCCCAGAGATCTCCATCTCAAGCTGCCAAGACCCAGCTCCACTCAACGACCAAAAAGCTACAGTGCTGGACACCCTATGCCAAACAACTAGCAACATGGGAACACAACCCCACCCATTAGCAGAGAAGCTGCCTAAAATCAAAATAAGGCCACAGACACCCCAAACCACACCACCAGACGTGGACCTGCCCACCAGAAAGACAAGATCCAGCCTCATCCACCAGAACACAGGCACTAGTCCCCTCCACCAGGAAGCCTACACAACCCACTGAACCAACCTTAGCCGCTGGGGACAGACACCAAAAACAATGGGAACTACAAACCTGCAGCCTGCAAAAAGCAGACCCCAAACACAGGAAGTTAAGCAAAATGAGAAGACAGAGAAACACACAGCAGATGAAGGAGCAAGGCAAAAACCCACCAGAATTAACAAATGAAGAGGAAATAGGCAGTGTACCTGAAAAAGAATTCAGAATAATGATAGTAAAGATGATTCAAAATCTTGGAAATAGAATGGAGAAAATACAAGAAATGTTTAACAAGGACCTAGAAGAACTAAAGAGCAAACAAAGAGTGATGAACAACACAATAAATGAAATTAAAACTTCTCTAGAAGGGATCAATAGCAGAATAACTGAGGCAGAAGAACGGATAAGTGACCTGGAAGACAAAATAGTGGAAATAACTGCCACTGAGCAGAATAAAGGAAAAAGAATTGAAGACAGTCTCAAAAACGTCTAGGACAACATTAAACGCACCGACATTCCAATTATAGGTGTCCCAGAATAAGAAGAGGATAAGAAAGGGACTGAAAACATTTGAAGAGATTATAGTTGAAAACTTCCCTAATATTGGAAAGGAAATAGTTAATTAAGTCCAATAAGCACAGAGAGAATCCCATACAGGATAAATCCAATGAGAAATACGCCCAGACACATATTAATCAAACTGTCAAAAACTAAATACAAAGAAAACATATTAAAAGCAGCAAGGGAAAAACAACAAATAACACATAAGGGAATCCCCATAAGATTAACAGCTGATCTTTCAGCAGAAACTCTGCAAGCCAGAAGGGAGTGTCAGGACATATTTAAAGTGATGAAGGAGAAAAACCTACAATCAAGATTACTCTACTCAGCAAGGATCTCATTCAGATTTGACAGAAAAATTAAAAGATTTACAGACAAGCAAAAGCTAAGAGAATTCAGTACCGCCAAACCAGCTTTACAACCAATGCTTAAGGAACTTCTCTAGGCAGGAAGAACAAGAGAAGGAAAGACCTACAATAACAAACCCAAAACAATTAAGAAAATGGTAATAGGAACATACATATCGATAGTTACCTTAAATGTAAATGGATTAATTTCTCCCACCAAAAGACACAGATTGGCTGAATGGATACAAAAACAAGACCCATATATATGCTGTCTACAAGAGACCCACTTCAGACCTAGAAACACATACAGACTGAAAGTGAGTGGATGGAAAAAGATATTCCATGCAAATGGAAATCAAAAGAAAGCTAGAGTCGCAATTCTCATATCAGACAAAAGAGACTTTAAAATAAAGACTATTACAAGAGACAAGGACACTACATATTGATCAAGGGGTCAATTCAAGAAGATATAACAATTGTAAATATTTATGCACCCAACATGGGAGCACCTCAATACATGAAGCAAATGCTAACAACCATAAAAGGGGAAATTGACAGTAACACAATAAGAGTAGGGTACTTTAACACCCCACTTCCACCAATGGACAGATCATCCAAAATGAAAATAAATAAGGAAACACAAGCTTTAAATGATACATTAAACAAGATGGACTTAATTGATATTTATGGGACAGTCCAACCGAAAACAAAAGAATACATTTTCTTCTCAAGTGTTCTTGATACATTCTGCAGGATAGATCATATCTTGGGTCACAAATCAAGCCTTCATAAATTTAAGAAAATTGGAATCATATCAAGTATCTTTGCCAACCACAACACTATGAGACTAGATATCAATTACAGGGAAAAACCTGTAAAAAATACAAACACTTGGAGGCTAAACAATACACTACTTAGTAACCAAGAGATCACTGAAGAAACCAAAGAGGAAATCAACAAATACCTAGAAAAAATGACAATGAAAACACGACAACCCAAAACCTATGGGATGCTGCAAAAGCAGTTCTAAGAGGGAAGTTTATAGCAATACAATCCTACCTCAAGAAACATCTCAAATAAACAACCTAAACTTACACTTAAAGCAATTAGAGAAAAAGAACAAAAAACCCCCAACGTTAGCAGAAGGAAAAAAATCATAAAGATAAGATCAGAAATAAATGAAAAAGAAATGAAGGAAATGATAGCAAAGTTCAATAACACTAAAAGCTGGTTCTTTGAGAAGATAAAAAAAATTGATAAGTCATTAGCCAGACTCATCAAGAAAAAAAGGGAGAAGACTCAAATCAATAGAATTAGAAATGAAAAAGGAGAAGTAACAACTGACACTTCAGAAATACAAAGGATCATGAGAGATTACTATAAACAACTATATGCCAGTAAAATGGAAAACCTGGAAGAAATAGACAAATTCTTAGAAATGCACAACCTTCTGAGACTGAACCAGGAAGAAATAGAAAATATGAACAGCACAAGCACTGAAATTGAAATGGTGATTAAAAACTTCAAAGAAACAAAAGCTCAGGACCAGATGGCTTCACAAGTGAATTCCGTTGAACATTTAAAGAAGAGCTAAAACCTATCCTTCTCAAACTCTTCCAAAATATAGCAGAGGGAGGAACATTCCCAAACTTATTCTATGAGACCATCATCACCCTGATACCAAAACCAGACAAAAATGTCACAAGGAAAGAAAACTACAGACCAATGTCACTGATGAACATAGATGCAAAGATCCTCAACAAAATACTAGCAAACAGAATCCAGTAGCACATTAAAAGGATCATACACCATGATCAAGTGGGTTTTATCCCAGAAATTCAAGGGTTCTTCAATATATGCAAATCAATCAATGTGATACACCATATTAACAAATGGAGAAAAACCATATGATCATCTCAATAGATGCAGAGAAATCTTTTGACAAAATTCAACACTCATTTATGATAAAAACCCTCCAGAAAGTAGGCATGGAGGGAACTATCCTCAGCATAATAAAGGCCATATATGACAAACCCACAGCCAGCATCGTCCTCAATGGTGAAAAACTGAAACCATTTCCACTAAGATCAGGAACAAGACAAGGTTGCCCACTCTCACCACTATTATTCAACATAGTTTTGGAAGTTGTAGCCACCGCAGTCAGAGAAGAAAAAGAAATAAAAGGAATCCAACTTGGAAAAGAAGTAAGGCTGTCACTGTTTGCAGATGGCATGATACTATACATAGAGAATCCTAAACATGCTACCAGAAAACTACTAGAGCTAATCAACGAATCTGGTAAAGTAGCAGAAAACAAAATTAATGCACAGAAATCTCTTGCATTCATATTCAATAATGATGAAAAATCTGTAAGTGAAATTAAGAAAACACTCCCATTTACCATTGCAACAAAAAGAATAAAATATCTAGGAATAAACCTATCTAAGGAGACAAAAGACCTGTATGCAGAAAATTATAAGACACTAATGAAAGAAATTAAAGATGATAGAAATAGATGGAGAGATATACCATGTTCTTGGTTTGGAAGAATCAACGCTGTGAAAATGACTTTACTACCCAAAGCAATCTACAGATTCAATGCAATCCCTATCAAACTACCACTGGCATTTTTCACAGAACTAGAACAAAAAATCTGACAATTTGTATGGAAACACAAAAGACCCCAAATAGCCAAAGCAATCTTGAGAAAGAAAAACAGAGCTGGAGAAATCAGGCTCCCAGAATTCAGACTATGCTACAAAGCTACAGTAATCAAGACAGTATGGTACTGGCCCAAAACAGAAATATAGATCAATGGAACAGGGTAGAAAGCCCAGAGATAAACCCACACACATATGGTCACCTTATCTTTGATAAAGGAGGCAAGAATATACAGTGGAAAAAAGACAGTCTCTTCAATAAATGGTGCTGGGAAAACTGGACAGCTACATGTAAAAGAATGAAATTAGAACACTCCCTAACACCATACACAAAAATAAATTCAAAATGGATTAAAGACCTAAATGTAAGGCCAGACACTATCAAACTCTTAGAGGAAAACATAACCAGAATACTCTATGACATACATCACAGCAAGATCCTTTTTGACCCATCTCCTACAGAAATGGAAATAAAAACAGAGATAAACAAATGGGACCTAATGAAACTTAAAAGCTTTTGCACAGCAAAGGAAACCATAAACAAGACGAAAAGACAACCCTCAGAATGGGAGAAAATATTTGCAAATGAAGCAACTGACAAATGATTAATCTCCAAAATTTACAAGCAGCTCATGCACCTCAATACCAAAAAAAAAAAAAAAAAAACAACCCAATCTAAAAATGGGCAGAACAACTAGACATTTCTCCAAAGAAGATATACAGATTGTCAGCAAACACATGAAAGGACGCTCAACATCACTAATCATTAGAGAAATGCAACTCAAAACTACAGCGAAGTATCACCTCACACCAGTCAGAATGGTCATCACCAAATAATCTACAAACAATAAATGCTGGAGAGGGTGTGGAGAAAAGGGAGCCCTCTTTCATGGTTGGTGGGAATGTATATTGATACAGCCACTATGGAGAACAGTATGGAGCTTCCTTAAAAAACTAAAAATAGAACTACCATACAACCCAGCAATCCCACTACTGGGCATATACCCTGAGAAAACTCTTTCAAAAAGAGTCATGTGCCACAATGTTCATTGCACTTCTATTTACAATAGCCAGGGCATGGAACCAACCTAAGTGTCCATTGACAGATGAATGGATAAAGAAGATGTGGCACATATATACAATGGAATACTACTGAGCCATAAAAGAAACAAAATTGAGTTATTTGTAGTGAGGTGGATGGACCTACAGTCTGTCATACAGAGTGAAGTAATTTAGAAAGAGAAAAACAAATACCATATGATAACACATATACGTGGACTCTAAAACAAAAAAAGGTCATGAAGAACCTAAGGACAATGGGAATAAAGACACAGACCTACTAGTGAATGGACTTGAGGATACGGGGAGGGGGAAGGGTAAGCTGGAACAAAGTGAGAGAGTGGCATGGACATATATACACTACCATACGTAAAATCGATAACTAGTGGGAAGCAGCCGCATAGCACAGGGAGATCAACTCGGTGCTTTGTGACCGAGGGTGGGAGGGAGGGAGACGCAAAAGGGAAGAAATCTGGGGACATATGTATATGTATAACTGATTCACTTTGTTATGAAGCAGAAACTAACAGACACACCATTGAAAAGCATTTATACTCCAATAAAGATGTTAAAAAAAACGCATTTGAAATATATGTTTTGAAAAGTGTTCTGCTTTCCTTTGGAAGTGAGACACCTGTCAGGAGAATTAATAACTGAACTTGCTTATATTAATTTGCTTCTCTACAGTCAAAATAAAGCCAACGTCTCTTTTATGCTAAGAGGGTATGATTTAATATTTGAACAAAGATGCGAGTTGAATAATGTATGATAACCATAAATGTGTCACTTGCTGTAGGTTGACAAAAGAACTCAGTTTTGCTTGCACATTGAGAATATGAACTGGAGGTATCTGCTATAAGGAATGTTTCAGATCCTACTTAACTCACACTAATGCAATGAGAGAAGAATACTGTTAATTTTATTTATGTTCTGGTTTGAAGCTTTGGTTGTATATTGAACCTGGGGAACTTTTTAAAAGTTCATTGATAGTTATGGAATTGAACTCAATTGCTATCAGAAGTTTTATCCAGGAAATTAAACTGAACTAATTTTAGACAATTTCTCTTGCTCCAGTTTCATTTCTTTGTTTAAACTGTTGATCACTGTGCTATGTCCTTCCAGCATACATTTCTTTGATCCCATTCTATTCTGCCAAGGGTCTTCTTCAATGGGCTGACCACCAGGTATAAGGTTGATTGAAACTATACTTTGAACCAAAAGATGTAAAGCAATGGCTTAGAATATAGCTGTAAACTAGAAAGCAAATCTAACTTTTGCATTATAGAGGCATTTAGTTGGATTAAAATATTCTTAAATACAGGCAGATAATTTTCATCTTACCCTTCTTCTAATCTACATGCACAGAGTCTTTGCTTTGATTGATTTCTGAGCCTGCCATAACCCCAGGAGAACTCCTATGTCATGTGTGGGAATGATTTGAACCTTCAATAACATGAAATATTTGGAAATGAGAGAAGCAGCCAATATCTAGAATTCAGAAATGAATTTCTGAATCCAGAAATGTAAAACTGATCTTTGTTGAGACAGATTTTCAATTTCAGAATTTCACTTAGTTATTTTATTTTGGAATTTAAAACCCTACATTCTCCAAGGAAAAAGATCAGTATACCCAAACACTGTATATTTTTAGAGGATCTGAAACATGTTCTCTCCTGGTTTTCTAACTTGGGTCCTGGTCATTTGCCATCCAGTAAAATGTTTTCTGTTACTTATATAATGTAAATATAGAGTACTGCATTCCCCTGTATTTTTAGCTAGGCAGCATTAGCTTGAAATTTTATCTCTGATTTTAGATGAAAGAATCACTGAGAAAAAGAAAGATGCATATAGAAGCCAGCATCTAAAAATAGTTTCTAAATATGAAGCAGAGAAAGAACTGTAGTCTTTCTTATAATTAGAGATATGCCAGAATGTTGATGTGGAGGCATAAGACTCAGTTATGAAAAGAGGAAAATGGGAAAAAAATGCTACTGAGAAAGAAGAGTTTTAAATCTTTATTTAAAAGGATCTTATAAGAAAATTAAATGCTCCTAAGATTTGTATTTCTACCTTATTTAAAAGATTCTGATTTGAAAACACACACAAACAGTCTGAGAAATTGAGGCAGAATTGTATTTACAAATGTGAAATGCATATTCCCCAGCAGACTGTGAAAAGTTAAACATGCAGATAGTGGAATAAAATTGTAAACCAAACAAAAAGAATCATCATCAAATCGTGTGACTGATATTTGCACTTTCATTCAAACACACATGTGTTGTAGAGATAGTCTATAAAACTAACACAGTAATTGTTACATGGTGTAGAATGAGCAGTTATATATTTATGCATAAGTCCTCTTTTCCCCAAGAGGGTTGTAAATGATTATAAATACTTGGCTTTTAGCATCCTGAGAAATGCAGTTTTGTGAAATGTTAAAATTTACTACAAAATTCATAAAATCTGCTATCATTAAAAAAAACTCTTTGAACTTAAAATGCAAAAATACAACAAAACAATATTATTTACTGACAAAATTTTTCAGTCTTGGAGTGTAAATAATTTAGGAGCTATGCTAAATGTGTTTTTTTTGTTTGTTTTTGCAGTACGCGGGCCTCTCACTGTTGTGGCCTCTCCCGTTGCGGAGCACAGGATCCGGATGCGCAAGCTCAGCAGCCATGGCTCACGGGCCTAGCCACTCCACAGCATGTGGGATCCTCCCAGACTGGGGCACGAACCCGTGTCCCCTGCATCGGCAGGCGGGCTCTCAACCACTGTGCCACCAGGGAAGCCCTAAAATGTGTTATTTTTTAATGCAAGTAAAAGTGATTATATTTATTATTAGAAATAGAATGTTTTCTTATTCTGTAAAGATATAAATGATTAAGGGTATATATGTCTGGACTTCCCTGGTGGCACAGTAGTTAAGTATCCACCTGCTAATGCAGGAGACACAAGTTCAAGCCCTGGTCCAGGAAGATCCCACATGCCACGGAGCAGCTAAGCCCGTGTGCCACAACTACTGAGCCTGCGCTCTAGAGCCCGTGAGCCACAGCTACTGAGCCCACGTGCCACAGCTATTGAAGCGTGTGCCTAGAGCCCGTGCTCCACAACAAGAAAAGCCACCGCAATGAGAAGCCTGCTCACCTCAGTGAAGAGTAGCCCCTGCTCACCACAACTAAAGCCCGCAGCAACAAAGACCCAATGCAGCCAACAAATAAATGAATGAATGAATGAATAAATAAAAAAGAGTATATATGTCTCCTTGCATATGTCTGGTGTTGAGTATAAAATAGAGGTGGGAAAATAGTGGACCAGGGAAAGAACCTAGTCTGAAGATTCTTTTATTTTTGAAAGCAGAAGGCTAAAAAGTAATTCAAATGCATGTAAATGTGACCTGCATCCTCCAGGTATCTGTTCTTTTTTAGTGTCTTAAACAATTCTCCACACTTTCTAAGTCACATGCTGATCCCAAATGACAATTCAGTTGTGATACTCAATAAACGGTTACGATGTCAGAAATCAGTGGTCAGCAGGTCTCCAGAAATAGTTTTGTGGGGGTGATAGTTCTTGGTGAGCCCAGTCTTTGGTTCTCAGATCTACTCAGCTTTATTGTTTGACCCCAACTTCATAAAAAATTTTGGGATACACAAAGATTAACTCAGAAGAGATAATTCTTATACCAGGACACAGTCTATTAACTTTATAATGGGATGTATCTTTCTCTATTAACTAGACACTGGTATCAGTAATTCAAAGTATCTTCTCTGTAGTATTAAAGAACCGAGGAAACCAAATTTTTATGGATACATTTATTTAGTGAACAATGACTTATTCAAATAGTACTGGATAGTCATGAAGTCTATTTTAGGCACACTATGAAAAGGCAGATTCCCCACAATAAAATTCATCCCAATATTGACTAAAGGACCAATAGTTGTTGGAATATAGTTTATTTCTCTGACAATGTTCAATAAACTCAATATCTTACTGTCCATTTACTTTTCTAGGCACACATCAAAGAACACTCCTATGTTAACATATTGGAACTCAGATTGGTAGCATCACAAATGATTAAGCTAACAGATTTCTTTGGTGTTTGCCAAGCCTTAATTAGGTAGAATTACTTCTGTATATGGCTAAGGTTATCCATCATGTTTTGATTATTAATAATTTTGCCTTCTGTAGTTCTAAAACAAGACATAAACCACATTCATAATACTAATGAAATGATGATTATAATGAAAGATAGATACATTTAACTACTTTAAAATAAAAACTTCTTACATCAATATTTACCTTAAAAAATAAGCCATACCAGGTAAAGATAACCAACAAAAGATCTGTATCATGGCTACATAATTAAAACATTTCTACAGACCAAGAAGAGACAGATGAGCAACCTAATGCAAAATGGGGGAAAACAGGCATTTATAAGCAGAAGAAACAAATTTCCAAGGAAAATATGAAAAGACCATCAAACTTAACTTAGTATAATATTATTTTATACTAAACAGACCGGGTAAAATACGTTTTGATGTATATTTGGGACAACGACATACACCGATGATGAGAGAGTAAATTGCTACAAACTCTTTGGAATTTGGCATTATTTTATAAAGCTGAGGATGTATATATGTATCTCAGAAATTCCTTTTCTAGGTTTACACTCTGGAGCGGTGATTTTCAGAAAGTAGGTTGATTTAAAAATTAATTTGCAACCAAATACCAGCATGTTAAAAGTGAAATATAATAACATACAATATAGTAGAATACAAGAAATTAGAAAATATTAGAATGTATCTAAGTAGTTAGGGTAAATATTGTTTCCAGAAAAATTTGCTTAGGTTATGTGTGTGTGCACACATGTGTCTGTACGTGTGTGTACTAGGCTGCCATATAATGGGTCTTCATCAAACAAAGCTATCATGGTAGAGGAAACTCTTTTATATGTTCTCTGGGAGACATGTACAAGAATATTAAAAGTAGCATTGTTTACGATAAAGAAAAAATTGAAAACAACTCAAATGTTTAATGGCAGGGAAGTGGTTAAACAAATAGCAGTCTCTTCGTACAACAGACTACTAAACAAAATGAAAATGAATGAACCGAAGTGTTACACATCAAAATGAATCATCTCACACACACGTTGAGAAGAAAGCACAAGCTGTAGGAGACATCAAGACAGTAATTTTATAAAGCACCCAACAGATAAAACTCAACCACAGTATATAGGATATATCCATTGTCATTAAACCATAAAGAAAACAAAATTATAAACACATGTTTTAAAAGAATGATGGGAAAGCAAAAGGATGTGATTGGGCAGGGGCACAGAGCCTTCAAATGTATGCATAATGTTCTGTTTCTTATGCGAAGTGGTGAATACGCTGATCTTTATTTTATTGTTCTTTATATAATCAAGGCATATTCTGTGTTTGCATTGAATATATTTTTTAACATCAACTTTAAAAATAGGTTCCACTCAGATGATGACTTCATGTTGCAGTCCTAGGGCTTTTGTAGGCTGACTATAATGGATTCAACAGTTATTACTTAATATCTGTCTGTTGGTTTATTTTCAGTTTTAGTCTTCTATGATTTAGTAAACTGAGGGATTCTTTTCAATTTACTCACACTTAATCATGACACGTACTACCTAAACCTGTCCCAGATTTTACAAAATACAAGTAGATGACTTAATATTACTGCAATATTTTACCACTTCATCTCTATAAGCCCATCCCTAGTGTAGTCCCTTATCCTCTTTCACCTGTGATATTGTAATGACCTGTTAATTGCTCTTTTCTCTGATTTTTCTTTCCATCTCAAATATATTTTATTTACTGTTGACAGTAATTAATCTAAAATGCAAGAATATTTGTGTCTCTTCCCTACTACTGAAGGATACTGTGGGTAGACTTCTTTTTAACACATGATTGTTTTAACACAAAATTGACACATGACTTACTTTAACCTAGAATATAAGTCTTATATCTTCCTCGCCTGATTTTTCTAACTTGTACTTTCACACCCCTTCTTCATCTAGCACTTTATGCTCTACTAACAATGGTTCTCAAGCTTTAATGTGCATCAGAATCACCTGAGGACTTGATAAACTACCTCATCTACTTTCACAGGCCTGGTCTTTTGCATGCTTTGTTAGTTCTCCAGGTGACTCTGGTACTCACCAAAGATTGAAAATTACTGTTCTAATACTATTGAGAATTTTTTGCCTTCCTAAGCTGTCCCACTTTGCACCATATAATGACTTGTCATGCTACTATAGATTTTGCATGTTTTCTTTCCCTAGACCACTCTTCTTTCCACTTCCCCTACCTTTATTAACCTAGCTACTTTGTTCCATTTCCTTACATTCAGCTCTTCTGTAGTTATCACTTTTATAATGACCCCTAAGCCCTACATGGTCATCCTCAGTCCTTTCTGTGCATCCCTCTGTCACAGTAATGATATTATAAATAAAAATGTTATGTATGTCTCCCCAACAAAACTCAAAAGCTCAGTAGCTAATATGGTGCCCAAAATGAAGTAGGTGATCATCAAATATTTAATAAGCAAAATAAAACAGAAAATATTATATAAGACAATTATATAAAGATTATTTTCTTTTTAGTAGTGTGATAAAAGAAATAAAAATTTACAAACCCATGTGGTAAGTACAATAGTAAGTGCATGTGTACAGTACCAAGGAATAGCTAGCTTTGTGAAGGGATATAACAAAGGGCTACATACATGTTGTGACAAATCTATGTTAGTTGCTCCAACGATTAGTGAAATTGATTAGTCACATTGATTGAACCATCTGATTACTTAAGTTAATTTGATAAAAATCACTGAAGAAGTTACCACTGTTGTCTCTTTGTCTTCTTTGACTCATTTAAGAGAATGTATTGATCTTGTTCAACTACAAAGAATATAGCATATCAATTTTTAACTATATTGAATTTGAAAATTTGGGAGCCTCCAAAACAATCTTCACATTCTTTAAAAAATTTCTACCATTATTAGAAAATAGACCCAATTTAAAACTTGAAAGAAAGAAATAGACAATCAGGAGTCACTTCTGCTTGGATTTGAGTTGAATGGGAATATTTTGGGGGGACAGATTTGTCTTCCAAGTGTTTTGGGGCTAGGAAGAGTTGGGAATTCTGCAGTGGGAATGATATTGCCCTTCAAAACAGAGTCTTGGAGCCACTATGGAGAACAGTATGGAGGTTCCTTAAAAAACTAAAAATAGAACTACCATACGACCCAGCAACCCCACTACTGGGCATATACCCTGAGAAAACCATAATTCAAAAAGAGTCATGTACCACAGTGTTCACTCCAGCTCTATTTACAATAGCCAGGACATGGAAGCAACCTAAGTGTCCATCGACAGATGAATACATAAAGAAGATGTGGCACATATATACCATGGAATATTACTGAGCCATAAAAAGAAACTAAATTGAGTTATTTGTATTGAGGTGGATGGACCTAGAGTCTGTCATACAGAGTGAAGTACGTCAGAAAGAGAAAAACAAATACTGTATGCTAACATATATATATGGAATCTAAAAAGAAAAAAAAAGAGAAGGTTCTGAAGAACCTAGGGGCAGGACAGGAATAAAGATACAGACCTAGAGAATGGACTTGAGGACACAGGGAGGGGGTAGGGGAAGCTGGGATAAAGTGAGAGAGTGGCATGGACATATATACACTACCAACTGTAAAATAGATAGCTAGTGGGAAGCAGCCAGATAACACAGGGAGATCAGCTCAGTGCTTTGTGACCACCTAGAGGGGTGGGATAGGGAGGGTGGGAGGGAGATGCAAGAGGGAGGAGATATGGGGATATATGTATATGTATAGCTGATTCACTTTGTTATACAGCAGAAACTAACATACCATTGAAAAGCATTTATACTCCAATAAAGATGTTTAAAAAAAGATAAAACAAACAAAAAAAACAGGGTCTTGGGATCTAGTCTAGATTTTCCTACTAGTTGCTTGTGCAACTATGGGCAAGGCACTTAGCCTCCATGTGCCTCAATTTTTTTTATCTCTTGTTAATTAAGGAGGTAGTCTACACCTTTAGGATCCCTGACAGCAGAAATATTCTCTGAATCTGGAAAGTTCAAGAAAAAAAGCATCAGTCTCTACTAGCTATGTGTTAGAATCTTATTCCTTTAGGAATTGTCTTTCCTCTTCCTCTGTACAATGTTTTTTTTTTTTCAGTGCAGCAAATGTTTTTCTTTCTTATGAAATTCTAACTTCAGCACTGCTGACTAACCTTTGGAAACTGAAGCCCTGGTATCCTCTTTAAAAAGGTTTCAAGATAATCCAGTGACAAAGGAATATGGCTGTGAAATATGGTTAATGGTATATTAATACACAATATTAATAATGGAATGCTATCAGTATCCAATTATTTAATTTCCAAACTCAAGGATTCATACTGATTTATTAATATCATCCTCATATAAAAAAGACTTTCATGGTCTGAAATTTAATATTTCTTACCTTTATCTTTGTATACTAAACACTTAGTGGCATACTGCATATTGAAAATAAAAATCTCTTTTCATATAGGTACTTTTGTAGAATAACTTTGACAAAACCAAGAGCATAACATTAAAATACGTCTTAATGAGAGTGATGCTGTTAGAATACAAAATAAAGGTAGACTTCTGATTGTCTCAGTTAGTTAAACAGTGAACAGTAGAACAACTACCTAGAGCCAGGATTTATCCTTGATTTTGGTAATGGAAACACAATAATTTATTCTCCATTTCTGTCACATGTAGCAGGAATCAGAGAGCCAAATATAGCATCATCACAGCAATTATTAAGTAAATGGTTTGGCCCAGTTGATTTAATTTTTCTTTCTGTCCTTGGTCCTTAGTTTTAAAAAAAATTATTATTCTTGCTATATGTATGCTCTTTGTGGTACATTTTCTTTTTTTTTAAACTTATTTATTTTTATTTATTTTATGTTTGGCTGCATTGGGTCTTTGTTGCTGTGAGTGGGCTTCCTCTAGTTGCAGTGAGCGGGGGCTACTCTTCATTGTGGTGCACAGGCTTCTCATTGCAATGACTTCTCTTATTGCAGAGCATGGGCTCTAGGGTGCGCGGGCTTCAGTAGTTGTGGCATGCAGGCTCAGTAGTTATGACACGTGGGCTCAGTAGTTGTGGCTTGCGGGCGCTAGAGCGCAGGCTCAGTAGTTGTGGTGCACGGGCTTAGTTGCTCAGCTGCATGTGGCATCTTCCCAGACTAGGGATTAAACTCATGTCTCCTGCATTGGCAGGTGGATTCTTAACCACTGTGCCACAATTGAAGTCCTGGTACATTTTCTAAAAGCCACTTTTGAATGAGGCAGGGCATGAAGAAAAGTTGGTGATAAGGAATGTCTTGCAATAAAATGAAAAAAATGTTCCTTACTTTAAGAATTTAAGTTAAAGGAAAGACAGGGGTACAGGTGTATAAAGAGATATCCTGAGAAAGGAGTTTATCACGGTTCCAGGAGCTAATAGTTCTCTGGGAAGAGAGAGTGGAGGTCTCTGTCACCAGATGCTGGGCTTTCTAGCAGTGGGTCAGTTGCTGCATGTCTGGGGACATTGTTATTTACTGATGTCTGGAGCCAAAGTTTTAGAAATTACTCACAATATGTATCAAATATTTTTCCCCTAAAATCATAAAAATCCTGCAAAAATGAGATAAGATAGATTTGAAAATCTGTCTTTTATTCAAAAAATTCTGTGTTGTTTATGGAATTCAGGAAATCTGTTAGGAGTTTTATTTGTAGTTGGCTTGCTTTAGGAACTGACATTGCCTTGTCATATGGGGAATCGCTAATCTAAATTGGAAGTTTGACCTTTGAGCTCCCGGGCCCTACAGAATTGAGAAGGAGACAGACAGTTCTTTCTGGCTTAACAAACCATGAAGCCACACTGCTCTAAGATGACAGCATCTTCTTTTTTTCAAAAAGTAAAATTCTATGCCTTATTAAAATATGTCACATTGCATAAAGAACTGACTGACATGGGAGGGAGATGGGCATCTGTCTGTCTTTAGAGGGGTCTTTATTTGTCTTTATCTTTTCTGAGCAAGCATCCTTGATCCCAAGCAGCACCCAGGGGAATGTTGTGAAGCCCACACACTTTGTGTTTGAAATTGCATGCACTTTGATACTGATTGAAACTGGTGTCAATCAGAATCATGTAGTGCTCCCCTGGGGCACTGGCAGTAGGCTAAAAGGGCACTGCTTCTGTCTCAGGTCCTTGTGTACTTCTTGATCACTCTAAGCTTTTTCTTCCTTCATTAGATATTCACATGAAAAAGCAGAGATCTGCCTGTATTTGTAAGCTAGTGTTCGGGTTATGGCATCATCAGAAAATTGCATTTTGAATGTGTTTTTCCTCTTTTCAAGATCCACCCAATGAAAGTTGAGTTCTGAAATTCAGCCTTAGAAGAAAACACTTTTTACTGCACACCTAAGTCTTTTTTGTCCAACCTGGTCTTGAGCAGCAACAAAGCTGATATTTTAATCTCCATTATATAGTCTTCTCTATTGATTTATAAGTATTTATAGAATTGGTTCAATTCTATAAACACTTATTCCTTGACTTTTTAAAAGGATACACTTAACTTTCCTTTACTATTTTAAGGGAAATATATCCAACTAATGCAACAAGATAAAGGAAAGGTAGTTTGAGAAAGTGGTTCAAGTGGAAGGCCCTAGCATTGATCATGGGCTCTGTTAAGTTCATAGAGCTGTGCACACATACCTACTTCACACTGGAGCTCTGCCTGGCACGTATCACCAGCTGTGTGTACTTTCTCTTGGACACTGATCTTATCAGACTACATTCTCATCTTCTAAATATAGTTGGTCTGTGTTGTGTTATGTGCCACATCTATTTCCCTTTAGCCACTGATGCCCGTGACAGGTGGTATAGGACCTTGGGGCTTTTTATAATCTCTAAAAGCATATCTAATAGCTGAGTATCAGCACTCTGATCCAGGACCAGAGCATTATCAATTTGTGAAAAATGTCCAGCTTTAACCACTGAGATTACATTTGTGACAGGGGGCTCTCTTTGGAATCTTACTGTACCATTTTGTAAAGTAGCTTAATACCATTCAAGAATTAGCTTCCTACTTCATGGCTAGGTAGTATTTACCATAGTAACAAGATATGTTTATATGAATGAGTAGTTTTTATTCCATGGCACATTAATAAATGCTTAATTAACCAACCAGTAGCTTTACTGGGTGTCTCCTTCTTGAGGTTAGTGCTACTATAGTTAACTATGATAATAGATTTTGAAAATTTCAATTTATTCATTATTTATTTATGCAAATTGGTGGTCAGTCTTTTTGTCAGCATATGATGATTAGGATAGGAGACATTGGGATTCTGAAGATTGCTGCGTAGAAGTATTATAAAGTTTTGGTCAATGTAAAATCATGTTCTACAACTTAGAAAGCATAGCTGAGTTGGACTCAAAAGGGTTTGAATCTTAGTTATCCACACATTTTGTATATCTTGGGAAAGTGAATTAAACTTACTAATTGTCAATTTACTTATGTGTAAAATAGGAGTAAAAATGTCTGTTCTGTTTTTCTCCATTGTATTTTTATATGGCAAAGTGTAGTTTTGTTCATTTGTGTTATGGTTGAGAAAGTCTGGCACCTACTTCTTTCCCTTCCTTAAAGGCAAAGAATTAGAAGACAATAAGAGTGTGTCAAAGACTTTTGAGAAGGTGAATGAGGTGAGAACTGAACAGATTTTATTTTTTATAACAGGTTTTATTATTTATGGGAGCCTGGTGGCCACTGGGTCCTTCATAATGTAGAGGACAGTGGTAACTCCAGTGGTAGGGTTAAATGGTGCGCTGAAAGAGAATTGAGAAATTGGAGACAATAAGCATAGAAAACTCTTTTGAGAAGTTTGACCGTGTACAGAAAGGGTAATTAGAAAGGTGAATGGACAAGAAACATAATTCTAGGGAGAGTGGTTTTCACTGTGATTGTAATTATTGTTCTGGTCACAGTTGTTTTTATGACAAAAAGCCAGAATATCTTTAATATTCTGATAAGAATGATCAACATGGGCAGAAAGTTTCAAGATCTAGGAATAATTACCAGCATGTGATTTCTGAGAAGGCATAAACTGTAATAGAACATGTGTGGAGAAACTGGTTATTATTGAGAATGAAAGAGGAGAAGTTGAACTAAGCTTATAGATATGGTAGCCTTTTAAGTAATTTCATATAAGAACTTTTATTTTCTTTCTGAATTAGAAGACAGGCCCCCACTAAGAGTCTGGGGTTGAGGAAGCAAAAGAGGTGAGGTTGGAGGTATGAGGAGAATGAGGAAGATTGAAAAGTAGCTAATAAAAACTGTGGTTATTTGAGACACAGGAAACTGGAATAGTCAGTTTAGTTAATTTTCATGATAATAATCCTTGATATGTGTTTAGCACTTTATTTTTCAATAAATATTTTCACATGCATCATCTCATGTACAAAATTACCAGCTTTTTAAACTTTTTGCCAGCTTTTTTGAGATATAATTGAAAAATAGAATTGCACATGTATATTTAAGATGTTCAACACGTTGATTCTGTATACATTGTGAAATGATTACTGCGATCAAGGTAATTAACACATCATCATCTCACATAGTTACAATTTTTTTTCTTCTTGTGGGGAGAACACTTAAAATTTACTTTTTAGTGCATTTCAAGTAGATAATACAGTATTATTAACCATAATCCCCATGCTGTACATTAGATCCCAGAACTTAGGCATCTCTTTTTCCTCACTTCCCCTGCCCACCCAGTCCCTGGCAATCACTAACTGATTCTGTTTCTTTGAACTGACTTTTTTAGATTCCACATATAAGTGATATTAGTATTTGTTTTACTCTGTCTGGCTTATTTCCCTTAGTAGTGCTTTCTAGGTTCATCCATGTTGTTGCCAATAGCAAGATTTCCTTTTTATTTATAGTTGAACAATAATCCACTACATATATAGCACATTTTCTTTATCCATTCATCAGTCGACAGACACACAGACAGACTATAGGTTATTTCCATATCTTGAGTGTAGTAAATAATGCTGCAGTAAGCGTGGGGTACAGATAGCCCTTTAAGATAATTTTTTTTGTTTCCTTTGGATATATACACAGAAATGGAATTTCTGGACCTTTTTTAAAAAAAATTCATTTATTTCATTTATATTTATTTTTGGCTGTGTTGGGTCTTCGTTGCTATGTGCAAGCTTTCTCTAGTTGTGGCGAGTGGGAGCTACTTTTTGTTGTAGTGCGAGGGCTTCTCATTGCGGTGGCTCATCTTGTGGAGCATGGGCTCTAGGCACACGGGCTTCAGTAGTTGTGGCACACAGGCTCTGTAGTTGTGGCTCACGGGCTCTAGAGCACAGGCTCAGTAGTTGTGGCACATGGGCTTAGTTGCTCTGCAGCATGTGGGATCCTCCCAGACCAGGGCTCAAACCCATGTCCCCTGCATTGGCAGGCGGATTCTTAACCACTGCACCACGAGGGAAGTTCGAGTTTCTGGATCTTATTGTAGTTCTATTTTTAATCTTTTGAGGAACTTCCATATGGTTCTCTGTAGTGTCTGTACTAGTTTACAGTCACAGCCACAGTGCACAAAGCGTTCCTTTTTCTCTGCATCCTCGCCAACACTTTTTACCTCCTGTCTTTTCAATAATAGCCATCCTAACAGATGTGAGGTGATAACTCACTGTATTTTTGATTTATATTTCCCTGATGACTAGCAATGTTGAGTACCTTTTCAGCTACCTGTTACTCATTTGTATATCTTCTGTGGAAAATTGTCTATTCAGGTCCTTTGCGTATTTTTAAACAGGTAATTTGCTTTTTTGATATTGAGTTGTATGATATTTTGGATATTTAACCCTTTATCAGATATACGGTTTACAAATATTTTCTTGCATTTCCTAGGTTGCTTTTTCATTTTGTTGAATGTTTTATCTGCTGTGCAGAAGATTTTTAGTCTGATGTAGTCCCACTTGTTTATTTTTGCTTTTGTTGTGCTTTTGTTGTCACATCAAAAAAATTCATTATGAAGACCAATGTCAAGTTTTATGTTTTCAGGTCTTTCAGGTCTTCAGGTCTTTCAGGTTTTATGTTTTCAGGTCTTTCAGCTCTTTCAGTCTTTAATTCATTTTGAATTAATTTTTGTGAGTAGTGTAAGATAGGGATTTTTTTCTTCTGCATGCAAATATCCAGTTTTCCCAGCACCACTTTTTGAAGAGACCATCCTTTCTTTGTTATATGTTCTTGGTGCCCTCGTCAAAGATTAATTGACCATATATATGGGGTTTTATTCTGGGCTCTTGATTCCATTTGTCTACATGTTTTTATGCCAGTACCATGCTGTTTTTTTTTTTGAGTGACTATAATTCCTTAATAAGTTTATTTCCTGTTCCCAAGGAAATTTGTAATTAATTCACGTTGAAAATTCTTCCCGTTACGCTTTTCTGATACATGGAACTGTTAGATTTGTAATATAATTTGAAATCAGGAAGTGTGATGTCTCCAGCTTTTTTCTTCTTTCTCAGGATTGCTTTGGCTCTCAGGGTCTTTTGCAGTTCCATATGAATTTTAGGATTATTTTTCTATTTCTGTAAAAAATTCCATTAGAATTTTGATGGAGATTGCATTGAATCTGAATAGCATTTGAGAAGGATGGGCATTTTAACAATACTAAATCTTCAATCCATGAACTCAGGATCTTTCTATTTATTTGTGATTCCTTCATTTGCTTTCATCGATGCTTATAGTTTTCAGTATATAGATCTTTTACCTCCTTGATTTTTATTTCCAAGTACTTTATTATTTTTGATGCTATCTACCTGTGAGTATTGGCTTGTGATATATGACCTTTTTTAGTGTTGATGTAAGTTCCTTCTATACTCAATTTGCTGAGAGTCTTTAGCATGAAAGGATGTTGAATATTGTCAAATGCTTTTCTTCTATCCATTGAGATGAACATTTGATTTTTATCCTTCATTCTGTTAATGTGGCATATCACATTTGTTGATTAGCATATGTTGAACCATCCTTGCATCCCACAGGTAAATATCACTTGATAATGGTGTATCATCTTTTTAAATAATTTACACAGATTTTATATCTTATTCATTTCTTTGAAGTATAGTTGATTTACAATATTATGTAAGTTTCATGTGTATAACATAGTGATTCACAATTTTGAAAGGTTATACTCCACTTGTAGTTATTATAAAATATTGGCTATATTCCCAGTGCTGTATAATATACCCTTGTAGCTTATTTATTTTATACACAGTAATTTATACCTCTTGATCCCCTACCCCATGTTGCCCCTTCCCTCTTCACTCTCCCACTGGTAACCATTAGTTTGTTCTCTATATCTGAGGTTTGGACAATTATCATATGAATTTTTTAGATGAGAAACAGAATCAACAGAGAAGTTATATGTCTAAGTTCACATAACACAGTGAACAAAATGAATAAATTCCTTGCCATTTTTTAAGAGTAAAATTGTAATTTATCATTTGCTTCAATGCCAGGTCATGATACTGTGGGCACTATTAAGTTTTGTAGCCTCCTTGCCTTTAAAATTTTTCCTCTCCTTTAAACATCGGCGACTTTAATGAGCCTTTCTTTAGACCCTCTCCAACTCGATAATCCTTCAACTCCTTAGTTTTCTAAACCAAAGTAATTAACTAGGCATTTCTTAAACATTGACATTTATTATGTACCAGGTACTGGGCTAAGCCCTGAGCATAATAGAATAATATAATAAAAAATTCAAAACGAAGAGCCCAAAAGACAGTTACATATTTGATCTCAAGGCACACTCAAGGACAACAGATTATACAGCGGTGTGAATACCTGGAGACAGAGATTATTGGGAACCCTCTAGAAGCTGCCCGCCATAGTTACCTTAGTTATAAGACCCTTGAATGATTTCACCTCTGTGTTAGTTTCCTGGGCTGCTACAACAAATTGTTATAAATTGAGTGACTTCAAAAAACAGAAATTTATTCACTCACAGTTCTGGAGACCAGAAGTCCAAAATCACAGGGTCAGCAGTGTTGCTGCCTTCTGAAGGCTCCGAGGGAAGATCTATTCATGCCTCTTTCCTAGCTTCCAGTGGATTCTGGAAATCCTTGGCATTCCTTGGCTTGTAGATGCATCATTCCATCTCTGGCTCCATTCTTACATCACCTTCTCTTCTGTATGTCTGTTTTCTCCTCTTCTGTTTTATAAGGACATGTGTCATTGGAATTAAGGCCAACTCTGTTAATCTTTGATGATCTCCTCTTGAAGATCTTTTGCATAATTAAATCTACAACAACACTTTTTCCAAATGAGATCACATTCACAGGTTCCTGGTGCACATATCTTTTGGAGGCCCACCATTGAATGCACTACATTATTTTATCATGCCATAATTCTTATTGTTCTCTATGCTTCTGCCGAGGTGGCCTTCTTCTCTCTCTTCCTCAGAGTCCAAACTTCTTTTTACTTCAGAGCATTCCCATGTACTGTACATTCTATATCACTTGTATCCTTTGTCAGCCTAACTTTTATTCATCTTTGCCATCTCAGCTTAAAGGTCATTTCCTCAAGGCAGCTTTCTCTATCCTTAAACTATATCCCCCAAGTTAGGCTAGAGCTTCATGTAACACATTTTCACAACATCATATAGTTGTCATTCATAGGATTTAATACAATTAAAATTGAGTAATTATTACTGCAAAATAGTTATTATGAGATTTTGCATCAGTTGATGAGTTTAATGACCACAGGATATCCTTGGTCACTAGTGTCTACCACATTACCTAGTAGAAAGAGCATAGTAACTATTTGTTAAATTTGATGTTAAAATAGGCTGTGTAATGAGTGTGTGGGTAATACTTATTAAAGATTTGGGGTCGAGATGGGTATTTGTGTATTCCTATATGGCTCAGTTTAGCTGAGTGCAGTTGTCCCTGGTCATCTAATATTTATCACAAATGAATTTGTGCATAATCAAATGAAAAATTTGTGTTTTGCTCAAATAGTTCTCTAATATATCAATCATTTGGAACAAGTTTGCATTTCAAAGTAAGCATATGGCAGAACAAACTGTAAAATTTTAACATGGTTACTGATGTTTGGCTTTAGTGGATAATATTGGGGAGCTACCAAGTCTATATGATGGCAAACAAATTTCTTAGTTAATAACACCAAACATCTAGGTCCTGAAAGTAATATTATTTTTAAAAAGCTTTAACTTGAAGAGTAATATGTTGTCATTAGAAAGGAAGTAAAAAAGAATGGCTCAGAGAAGAGCTGATAGGAGTGAAGGTGGTGGTGGATTATTAGCAAAAGCTTTTTACGTGACTCAACTTGGAGTCTGAGAAACCAAAGAAAAAGAGGTTCAAAATGAATAACTTAAATACAGTAGATTGGCAAAATTAAGAGAACTGATGGGGCTTCCCTGGTGACGCAGTGGTTGAGAGTCCACCTGCCGATGCAGGGGACACGGGTTCGTGCCCCGGTCCGGGAAGATCCCACATGCTGTGGAGCGGCTGGGCCCATGAGCCATGGCTGCTGAGCCTGCGCCTCCGGAGCCTGTGTTCCGCAACGGGAGAGGCCACAACAGTGAGAGGCCTGCATACCGCAAAAAAAAAAAAAAAAAAAAAAGAGAGAACTGATGATATCAACTGTTGCCAAGAAGATAATGCAGCTGGAACTCTTGCATATACCAAATGGAATATGAATAGGCCTAAGTGTTTTGGAGAAAAATTTAGCATTGTCTCACACAACCAAAGATGTGTACATCCTATGGTCCAATAACTCCTCCTAGGGTATATTCACTGAAGAAAATCTGGGCCATGTGAACACATTGCAAGTTTTTCTTATAGATTAATTTTCCTAGTCTCTGGAAGAATTTATAAATTATTGAAATTATTTGTTCATTGATTGAATATATAAGTATGACAACTGTTCATTGAATACATACTATTATTTAGTCTTACATTTTTATGAAAATATTTTAATGATCAAATTTCTTTAACTGCTATAGGTGTAGTCAAGATATTTATTTCTTCTTGAATCATTTTTGGTAAGGGATATTTTTCTAGAAATTTGTTCACTTAAGTTTTCAATATAGCCCCCTTAGATGATCCTGGCTTAGTTGGATAGACTACACCTCAGCTCCCCGGCTTTGTAGGGGCCAAAGGCTTAGTTTCCCATCCTGATATAGCATTTGCCTCAAGGTTACATGTTTGCTTACCAGCCAAGTTTTAGTGAACTTTTCCATTGTGGGTCTTTAATTTTATTGGTTTTCTTTTTTGGTTTGGTTTGGGGGCAATTTTTCTTTTTCCTGCATTCTCATTTGTTCAACATTGTATTAAAAAGTATCTTAGGTAGGGCTTCCCTGGTGGTGCAGTGGTTGAGAGTTTGCCTGCCGATGCAGGGGACACGGGTTTGTGCCCCGGTCCGGGAGGATCCCACATGCCGTGGAGCGGCTAGACCCGTGAGCCATGGCCACTGAGCCTGTGCGTCCGGAGCCTGTGCTCCGCAATAGGAGAGGCCACAACAGTGAGAGGCCCGCGTACCACAAAAATAAACAAACAAAAAAAACAGTATCTTAGGTAAAAAAAAAAAATCCAGATATATCTGTAATACAGCAGCAAGGCCTTAAAATAGAAAATGATATTGATCTCACCCTTTCCCCCCCCAAGATCTGAGTTCCAGATATCGTATATAGATATAGATATAGATATAGCTAGAACTTTCCTGAATGATGTTTTATTTTGCAAAATGACACTCTGTGGTGCCTCCGTAGCTCATTCAAAATGGTGACCATTGGTCTTGAGACATTAGTCTCTCAACGTGTCTACAAAGGTTATAGTATTCACTCTGAACCATTCAGCAGCTTTGAGAAAATACCAGGCTTGATTTCATAGTAGGTTCTTCATCTCCCAGACCTCTTAATAGTCAAATTATCATCAAGACTGCACAGTTGAAATGTTCACCTGCTGTGTTTTGCATGCATATTCTTCTTCACTGTATGACTGACTATTTTATCTTCTAGCTTACATCATAATTCTTTAATGAATTTTCAAAATCTTACAGTGTCTGTACCACATTACGATAATAGAGAATATTAACACTGGAAGGAATATTGGTGATAATTATGCCTAGTTTTTATTTTATGGCTTATTAAGAAACTGTGGTCCTCAGAAATCAAATGATTGGTTGAAAGTTAGAGCTGTGATTTGAACCTGAGACTCTAGTTCTAGCCCAATTATTTTGCCACAGCACCACAAGATTCATGTTTCTGAGCATCAGTTTCCATTTTATAACTACAGATGTAAATTTTAAAAGTTAAAAATAATAGGCTGACTATGGGTAAACCTGGATATAGTCTGAAAAGTCTTTGTGAATCAGTCTATAGATTCACCTCACTTAAATTATTTTTCATTTTTTTATCAACTGAGTACTTCCACACCTGTGGTTAATTGTATCTTTCCTCCACAAACAACTTCAGACTCCATTTTAACTTAATCTTGAAAAGTTCCAGAATCACAAATGATACTGAATTTTATTGCCTAACTATTGGTTACTTACTTAATGATTATTATGCTCTTAGAGATTTACCCATCATAATTTTAGTCTGTATGTGTTTATTAATTTGCATTATATCCTATCATTCAAATATCAGAAAGGGAAAAATGAATAGTCTATTTCCCACCATACACACCCTGAAAAATGTATTTGGGAATTTTTTTTATATATTGATACAAAAGAGCTTTCTTCTTTTTTTTTTTTTTTACAGCTGTAGAGTATTTCTTCATGTGGATGTAGCATTATACATATATGTGTGTGTGTGTGCATGTGTGTGTATATATATATATATAAAATTAGAGGCGTTATGAATACTCTGTACAAATATTTTCAAATATTTTGCATATAGGTAAATATGTGTATATGATAAATTTCTAGAAGTCGAAAGTCTGGGTCAAAATATATTTTACAGTTTTGATATATAATGCTCAATTACCTTACGTTAAGTTTGTTCTATTTGCACCAATTTATACTTCTAGCAACAATGGGAAAATTGTGTCTGTGTTGAACACAAATAGGCAAATGGCTAGATGGCAAGACCAAGTCATCTGAAATAACATTTATTGGGGCTACAGGTATTCAGTTGCCCATCAAAATCTGGGATTCTGATACAGGCATGCTGCCATGAGGTTTTTAAGCAGTGTAAGTGAAGAAGTGCCATTCCTTAAACAGCCACGTTCAAGGCCTTGGGTCCAAGTCCTGTGTGACAACAGCAGTGTGATGTGCCAGAGCTTGTCCTCCATCCCTTTTCTGCTACCTCAGCATTTATCGACTGGAGCCCTTCTGCTTGCATGATTAGATGTTTGGGGTTTGATACTCGTGGTTGCAGCTCTAACAGCACCTTTGTCCTGAAGTCGCCACCTCAGCCTTATTAGTATGGCTTGCCTCAAGAATTTGACAAGGGCTGGTTTCCATGGAATTTTACAGAAAGCCAGCCTGCAGTAAACTGGCTGAGCCATGTTAACCCTTACCTCTTGGTCTCTCTCCTCAGAGCCTCACCCACACTCTGTTGGCTGTGGTACTCAAAAATGCTGAGGCTTGTCCCGCTCCATTTTCATTCATCTTCTGACTACCGAAAGCAGGACATCAATGCCCTAGATATGGCCCAAAAGATTGGCCCTCTGACTCTATCCACCTGAGCCTTCTCTAGTGAGTAATTTGGATATCAGTTTCAATAATTCAAGAACAAAGTCAATTTTATAATGGTAGAGGCTTGCTTCTCCAAGATTAGAATTTCCACACTCAGAATCCCAAGGCACATTTTCTTTCGACTTCACTTTGCACCAAGTAGGCTAATAGAAGAATCAACATCTATTATCAATTATTCTTTTGTTTTGTGAGCAATTATATGGAATCAATGGAATTGGTGTCTTGTCAACATCTGACGGGGAGTAGTATAGAGACAGCTCAAGGATGAAAAGAAGGCAAAATCCAAATGAGTATGATTGATAGTTCAAGACCCTCCAAATTGCATCAAGGTTTGAAGGAGGCCTATCTGATATAGTGGGGTTTTTCCCCCTTCATTAAGTGGGACAAAAATGAGAAATTAGATAAATAATTGAATTTTATGAAGAAAAAGTAATAATTAAAAGACATTTCTTTGTTATTTCCCTCTTTCCAACCTTATGTTTAGAGGTTTCTGCAAGATGCAGAGACTGAAGTCTTACTTTCTCATAGGATATTTGTTGAAGTCCTGAATCTCTGGACACATCCTGTACCACAGGAGGAAGAAACGTCAGGAGATTGCAGGATGGCATAACCACATCTTCCTTAACTCCCATGTTTCCCAAGGAGCGAAGGTTGGGTTCCCCATGATTCTAAACCAGGCAAAAGAAGGAGGTACAAGCATTTGCTTTTTGGATACCTCAGGAAGTTGACCTGTTGTGTGAAGGATCTGCCTTAGTGCAACTCCAAGAGAATATTTGCAGGTAGCAGGAAAGAATCAGCTCTGTCTCAGAGGTCTGTAATTAAGCGATTGAGGAAGAGGTGTCAATGGAGTCCTTGAAGACAATCCACTGTACACCATAAAAGAACTGAAACAGGTGCCGTCCAGGTCAAGAGAGACAGAAGATAGTGTAGGACCCATTGGCATGTGGCTGAGGGGTGATCTTGATAATATCTTTATACACAAAATATCAGAGCTTTAACCATGTACTGTGTATCAGAGACCACAGAAAGTAGAGTCCAGTACATTTTGAACCCAGTAAACTAGGCTTGTATAAACATGTGATTAAAACAGTTGCTCTACATAGATGACACTGTTCCAAAGTTAAATAATGTTAAATAATTCTTGTTCTGAATTTAACTTTGGAGTATTTGTTGACTAAAATCTACTTCCATTTAGTTGAGGAGTGACATTATGTATACTGCTTTCATTTTATAACAAAGCTAGGAGTTAAAAAAATTCTTAATATATTTTGATAAGCAGGAAATGAGATAAAACGTGTTTATTACTTTGCGTATGGGCCTCTGGTTTATATATTTATTTCTTAAAATTTAGGTTACAGAAGGCTGAGTTCCTATTTTAGTATAGAAATAAAAATATTCTGAGATCTATGAAGGCAAGATCTTTAGATTTGTAAGTAAGTGTTTTGACTGGCATAACTATGAGGGCTTAAGTCAAGAAACAAGTCTAGAAAGAACCAGATTTCTCAGCACAGTTCTCATAAATGTTATCTTAACTTTGATTCCCATGACTATTTCATAGTACTGTCTATATGAACTTGTATACATTTGATAGCAGGGTTTATATATATTCACATCATAAAACTGGTTTCTTTCTCTTTGGTATAGAATACCCTGGGGAGTATTTGCTTAATTGATATAAAGGGTGGATACTTTCCATGGAACTATTTCTGGCTACCTTGTGACAATTTATAGAGCATTTCATGATCATTTAACTCTTACTCTTTTTTCCAACCTCTTTTAATAAGCAATATCTCACAATAACATGGGGATTGACAATTTTAAAGACCTTTAAAATATTTAACTTGTTTTAATTTTCACAACTTTGTGAGTTAGGCCTTAGACTTGTCATTTTACATCTGAAGAAAGCTCAAAGATCTTAAGGGATTTGCCAAGAGCTACAGGGTAAATAAGTGGCAGAGGCTGAGCCAGTTCTCTCTGAAAAATATATGTATCTTCAAAGATTCTTAATAGTGACATTTAGTCTGTTACACGCTGGTGGTACCCTATAATCTAAGGAGTTTTATGAACTTATACACAAAACAGAAATAGACCCCCGGGCATAGGAAACAAACATGATTTCCAAAGGGGAAAGGGGGGGCGAGAGAGATAAATTAGGAGTTTAGGATTAGCATATAAACACTACTATATATAAAATAAACAACAAGGACCTACTGTATAGCACAGGGAACTGTATTCAATATCTTGTAATAATCTAGAATGGGAAGGAATTTGAAAAAGTATATATATATGTATATATACATGTGTGTGTGTGTATATATATATATATATATATGTATCTATCTATCTATCTATACATACATATGTAACCGAATCACTTTGCTGTATACCTGAAATTAACACATTGTAAATCAACTATACTTCAATTAAAAAAAAAAAGTTTTCTGTCCCTGAAGTGATTCTTTGGCTTCCCAATGTTTGGAGGACTTTGACTTCAAGTTTTGGGTGCATATAGTTGGACTAAACTAGAAAAATCTTTGTAGAGTGTCCTGGGAGATTTTGTGGTGCTTTCCTAGAGATGATAGTGTCTGAGAGTCATTATCAGGTATAATTAACCTAGACAGCTTATGAAGAGGAGGTTAAAATTGTGCTGGAAGGAACTGATTCTGATTGATTACTTTAGGATTTTTTTTTATTTTAGATAATGAAACAACTGCCATTGTTGAATTTTAGTTTTGAAGTATCCACAGGAAATGATGATTTTAATGTTCATTTGAAGTATATTTGTTGTAAGATAGTACCTTTAAAATATTGTAAAGGAATTGTCACCATCTGGAGTCTGCAGTATAGCATTTGTCTCTAAATAGTTAGACTTTTGTCATGAGCCTCTTGAAAAAGACAACCTCACTTAGGAAAGCTGAGCAGATAGCCTCAGAAGTTCTGAGTTCTGGCCACTCTTGTCCATCTCTGAAAGCTTGCAGCTCATGGAGTCCTCTTCCCAAGCTGGAAGTAGAAGACTATCTTGCTGGAAATACCCAGTTGTCAGAACTTTTATTCCTTGTTCTTGACCTGCTCTGCAGACGTCTGGAAACTAAAAGTGATGTGTGTGTGTTGTTCTAACTATTCAAAAACCCTTTTAAAGACGTGGAACTATGAAGTGTGTATGTTTTGAGATACCCATTTTTGGTGTGTGAATCACCTTGTAGAGGATAAAAACCTCAGATTTAATGAACAAGATTCATGACTTTGTCCTTCCGAAAGAAAACCCAATTTAATAATGGTAAAGGTCCATACTGACCAGAGGCTGGTACCAAGCACGGATGGAGCTTGCTTCCATCCCGGCCCGAAATCTGAGCTGATCCTATGGCCACTCCAGCCTCACTGGCACAAGGAGGGTTGTGTGTGGTCTTCAGCCACTTGTCATAGAACAGTATCCCTCTATATAATTTTTTGAATGGAATAGCAAGGCCTAGTTCTCCCATGTGAGAATTAGAATTAAACAAGTTTCTTTTAATTTTGTTTGATAATCTCTACTAAGACCTAAAGAAGAAAAATGTGAAAGGTGAGTTAGAGCCACCCATCTACAAAAATTGTTGCAATATTATGAATAATGGTTATGTCTCACTTGTTTCAAAAATAAGATTTCTGTTCTCATGTCTTTTATGAGATTCAAGCAAACTAACCTTAAGTAAGCTAAATATTTGATTCAGAAATGAACTCAGACATTTTTGTGGCCTTGTATGGGAAGATCTTTTTCAGAACAAACTTTTTAATAAAAGGTTCATAGCTAAAGCAACAATGACTAAACCTTTGGAATGTGTTAAAGTCCCAGTTGCCCTAGTAAAACTCAATGGGGTTGGTGTAAAAGGGACAGAACAGTTTATCTTGAATAATTATATATCCATTTCAAAGAGAAACATGGAAATGTTTTAGAAGTTCCAGTGAGTGTCTTTCACTTCCTTGAAGGTAATATCTGAAGAAACTGTGTTTGCAGTACAAATGCATGCACACCTTTTATGCTTGCTCCCTTTCAGTGCTCTATTGGGTTTTGGAATAAGAGAAGCTGTCACCTACTGGTGATTGAAAAATTCTGCTTATGTGAGATGACATAGGAAGGAATGAAGTGGAATCTTGATACCATGGTGATACCAGCTGGCTCTGTTTAGCTTTTCTTTTCTCTCAAGGTGACTGACAATCAGCATGTTTAAAGGAGTAAAGAAATGTTAGATGGAAAATAATTCTTTCAAGGTTTTAGCTGCAACTAAAAATTGGTTTTGATTTGATTGTCGAAAGTTTAGTTCAATTTAAATAAACCTGATGATTTTTCTGCAAGTGGATGATTAATTATCTGTCATCAGGCAGGACCCACATTATTTTCTAATCCCCATCCACTGGAAATAATTTAACTCTAGTCACTTGAAGATTATTTTAGCACTTTTAAGTGTACCAACTATCACAGTCCAAACTTCGCCATCTTGGAAGTAAACTTAATGACATTTGTTTGATTCAAATTATGAAACTAAAGTGATTTACAAAATTTTAAAAACTCACTTTTATTATTTGACCTAAAATATACTGATTATTGATGGAAAAGAACACATTGTGTGGCTCTAATAATACATGTTAATTTTATTCATATCTTGGTTTATTGTATTATTTCCAGGTTGATGAAAATGAAAATATGATCATTCTTATGCCAGATTATTGACTGCCCAAAGGACAGCAAAGAGCCTGTAACTCATAGAAATGTATTTTCCCCTGTTTGTACTCAGAGATACCCAGCCAACAGCTTTGACTAAATTGACAACCATTTCCTGTATGACTGTGATTGTGTATTATTATGTGTGTGTGAGTACAGGCACATCTGTGATTTCAGGAATTCAACTGAGTCAATTTATTGTTTGGTATTATCGAGGCAAGTTTCTTCCCTTTTCTTTTTCATTTGAGGAGCATTAGAGTATCATTCTCCTTCGATAAGCTGGCTGAAGTCACAGGTGCACTTGTAGAATATTGGACAATAGAAATTGAGAGTGATTACATCTGAGATCTTAAACTAAAAGCCAAATGCGTTTATTTTTTACAAAATGTAAAACATTAATAATGTCCTTGTGAACTTAGGAAATTATTTCATCTTCCATTTCTAAAGATATTCAATGCATGAAATGCTAGGTGGCTCCCTTTGTGCTGTTTACCACAGGATACTGCAATAGAATGGAAACAGGTTGTTATCTGGAGAAATCGCTCACCATTTCTCATTGTCATATCTGTTGACTTTGGAAAAATTCAAAGAAAACCAGGAAGTTTTAGTGTAACATAAAGATTCAATCTTTCTATAAACTGAACATCCAGGAAAGTGTGTACAGTTATTTCTCTTGTTCAGCACATGCAGAAGTATTTAAGGAACCTATTAATTTTTGCTGCTGTGCAAGGAATGGTAAAGTAGTATCTAATTGATAGTATCAGACATGTGATAGGTAGAGAAGATACTTATGTTTTGCACATAAAACTGATCTAATTTGATATTGAATCAAAGGATATAAAAATTTCAATTCTCTGAGACCAACTTCCTCACATGCCCACCAAAGGAGTAGGATCAAGTTATGTCCGTAGTGCCTTTCCAAAAATCAACCAGTCTCTACATGTTAAATTTCTTCTTTTTAAAAGTCTTCATCAAATTCCTAAATGGTAACAGTTCTAGAGAAATCCAGATTTTGATGTTTTAATGTTAGGTTACTTATTTCCAGGGAAATGGATTTCTGCGTCACCTAAATCAAACATCTGCGTTATGGAAACTTAACTTTTGTTGTATCTGTTAACATTTATAGGAGCGTATTTTTGTCTTCTTTATTAGGAATTCGCTTTTGGTATGACTATACTGATGCCAAATTCTGCTTCCTGGAAGAGAAACAGTATCAAAAGCTCCGAACGATTTAGGCATAATTAGTCTAAATCATATACTGGATAAGAGTTATTAATTTGAATTCTCCCAGATACATATTTTATTTAAAATTAAATTAGGTACTTAATAGGGCATTTGTATAAAAATATCCCAGGAAAAGTTAACCCATAAGTAGTGATGTCTCTGCATCTGTGTTTTGATACTTCAAAATGATGTTGCTGATGTATAGTTTGCCATCTCTTAGCCTAACATTACAGAGCAAAGTATGGAGGGGCAGTTTTGGAATAAAAGACAACAGGTTAAACAACGCAGATCTTCCTGTCTGGCAAGTTATTTAGCTTATTGGAGTCTCAGTTTCCTCACCTGTGAAGTGGGGATAGGACTGTACCTAATCTGGAGGGCTATAGCCAGGGTTAAATGAAATAGTGAAGTTAAAACATTTGCACAGTGCCTGAAAGAGAGGATAAACTCATATAAATATTAATTCTGGAAAAAATGATCATGAGAAGGAACAGAAGATGAGGAGTGGCTGATGTGGTGTAGCCTCATGTGAGTAGAGTCAGAGTTACTAAGACTATTGAAACAATTCAGTTGATGATGTTTGGCTTCAGAGCACTTCTTTCCATTTGGTGTTTGACTATAAAGAGGGTTGGGAGTTGTTATTTTTAAAAACGTATTCATTCATTCAACCAATGTTTAAATGTCTTGTGTGTGATAGACACTGAGACTAGTCCTAATAACTCCAATCTCTACCTTTATGGAGCCAGGGAAGAGAGACTTTAAACACACATACACCCTGCCCCCCAGTAAATCCAGGATAAATTATGTCATTGAAAAGGCCTGAGTTAAATCAATAAATGTTAGCTTCAGTTAGTATGTTTGTATTTTCATAGTTCTAGACAGTCATATCTTATTACCTATTTGTTTCAAATGCAGAACTATTAAGAGAAACATATACTGATCAATTAATGTGTTTTAGTTTGAGATCTATAACCACTGGAAAATAAATTAGTTGAAATATATTTTTGATAGTGTGGCAGTCATTAATAGTCAAGATGATCCATAGTGCTGCTAATTAAAGAATGGGCAGGCCTGTAACTGAAGTATTTAAAGTCTGCCAAGCCCCATGCCTTTCAACAGTTTAGTTCACAATAAATATGATGATGTTAATGCAGGATGCCAAAAAAGAATGAATGTACAAGCAGATTGTGAATTCCTAGATTATGCATCTGTTGTTATAATGAGCCAGGGCTTGTCTAACCTATTCTTGTATTAGAGTTTTTTTTAAGAAGAGAGGTATTGAAGTCTGTGTGCTGTGGTAACTGAATTCAATCGTTTCAAACTTTTCTCTGCTCATCTCTTGATCTAACTCAGGAGTCTATACAATGTTTCAGTGATTCTGGTTTGAGTAGGAAGAGAGATAGGGCCAGAGAAGGGGTGGTGAACTCTGCCTGGGGAGGTCAGAGAATGCTTCTCCAAAGGACTCACATCTGAACTGGGTTTTGAAGAAGACATATAGACATTTGACAGGACATTCGGCTCTAAGAGATCTTTTAAGTATTGCTGTTTTACAGTAGCCAAGCATTCACCTTTCTGATTAGACGTTTTATCACTGAGTCACTACCTCATTGTATGCCTCACAGTGCAAAAGAAGACCCACACGTAAATATTTTCTCTTTATTAAAGGATACTGAGAAATTTTGAAATAAATATAACTGATATCTAAGGATAGGTAATTAGCATGATTTTTGTATATATCCTTATATCCTTACATAATATGACCTTGGAACAAATGCATGGTTCTTGGAGCTCTGCTGAGTGAATTCTGGTATAGCATAAAGATGATGATGATTAAATATTTTCCGTTGCTACATGTATGCTACTTTTGTGTGTGTGTGTGTGGTACGCAGGCCTTTCACTGTTGTGGCCTTTCCTGTTGCGGAGCACAGGCTCCGGACGCGCAGGCTCAACGGCCATGGCTCACGGGCCCAGCCGCTCCACGGCATGTGGGATCTTCCCAGACCAGGGCACGAACCCGTGTCTCCTGAATTGGCAGGCGGACTCTCAACCACTGCGCCACCAGGGAAGCCCTATACTACTTTTAAAGCAATACTTTAAGTACTTTACAATCTTCACAACTGTCCCATTATCTGTCCTATTTCAGAGATGAGCACACTGAGGCACAGAGCATGAAAGTGACTTGTACCAGGTTGCATAGCACATCAGGAACGCAGGCTCCAGAGCCAGTACTCTTAACTGTCTCTTCATAATTAAATTCAGATCAACCACTCACCACATTTCCCCCAGAGTTATCCCATAAAAAAAGTGCTGGTCACTTCACTCCACTAGTTAAACCCTTCAGTGGTAGCTCATTGGGTCCAGGACACAGTTTGTGATTCTCAGAAAGGAATATAAAACTTTTCATAATCAAGCCACCTGCTAGCATCATATCCTGTCCAAAATATCAGAATGGTGAAGGGCTTTATAAATGCAGATTCCTGGACTTACCCCAAGTCTCAGAACCGGGTCTTAGTAGCATTTTAGCAGCCTCTTCTGGTTTTACCCTTTTTAAACTGAGAGCCACTGCCGTCTGCAGGCAAAGTGTAGGGACTTTGAAATTCAGCAATCATGTACTATATCTGCTTATATATCTCTATCTATATCTGTATCTATATCCACACACATACACACACAATGGAATATTACTAAAGAAGATACATATCTATCTATCTATACACACACACACAATAGAATATTACTAAATCATAAAAAAATAATAAAATTTTGCCATTTTCAACAACATAGATTGACTTGGAGGGCATATGCTAAGTGAAATAAGTCAGAGAGAGGAAGACAAATACTGTATAATATCACTTATGTGGAATCTAAGAAATACAACAAACTGGTCAATATAACAAAAAAGCAGATTCACAGATATAGAGAACAACTAGTGGTTACCAGTGGAGAGAGGGAAGGGGGGAGGGGCAATGTAGAGGTAGGGGATTAAGAGGTACAAGCCATTAGTTTTAAAATAAGCTACAAGGATATATTGTACAACACAGAGAATATAGCAAATATTTTATAATAACTATAAGTGGAATATAACCTTTAAAAATTGCAAATCACTATATTGTACACTTGTAACTTATATAATATTGTATATCAAATATACTTCAATTAAAAAAACTTGTCACATGCCACATGTGAAAATTTTATTAAAAGTGTGGATCCTGGGACAGGGCCTGAGATTCTGCATTTCTAACAAGCTCTGGATAATGCCAATGCTGCTGGTCTGTTGACCAAAGAATAATAAGGTAGCAATCACTGATACTCACAATAACCTAAGGAGGTAGATGTGAACATTAACCCCGTTTTTCCAGATTAGGAACCTCAAGCAAAGACATATTGTATACATCGCCCAAAGTCACAAGCTTATAAGTGGCACCACCAGGATTGGACCCAGGTACCAAGGCTCCAGAGTTTGGGCTCTTAACCAGCATTCCACACACCCTCTTCAATATGGAAGTTTGCCTCCCACTTACATACAATTTTGGCTCTTTCTGTTTCTAGACGCTATGGCACTTATCCATATGAATTTGGAAGGTAAAGAAGTGCTGACTCTTTACTCTTTGCAAAATGACTTAATGCAGTTGCCTGGGAATGCGTTTCCTTTTCTTAGAAGGAATGGTGATGGTCAGGGGGGGAGGAGAGAAGAGTTAGATCAGTGCTTTCCATATTGTCAGAGCCCAGATTATTCTTTTGCCGCATATCATATCAAAAAAGTTCAAATAGATCTCATTTCCACCCCATCTGTAAGGGTTGCTAATTATGATTCACTTACCCTTGGTTCAAATATTTCTGTATAAGAATATCTGAATTGCTTCTTTACAGGGACATTATAAAGACAACCAAAAGTGGTCATTAAAAAATTACTTCTGGACACATAATTAAATGAACTATAGTCAAGATCACTAAACTGACAGATGTATATATATAAAAATATAAAATTTATCTATCAGTTTGTATATATATATATCATTCATATATATATGAATGATATGTAAAAGTAAATATACCAAATACAATTGGTATTTATATACAGCTATATAACCAAACTAAGTATGGTTCTATCATTTATTCTAATAAATAGTGAGGCAAGCCTCACTAGGGAATTAGAGAAACTTTCCTAACTGGGGAACTTCATAAAAAATATAGATTTCTGGTCTCAAGGCTACTGAACAAAATTGCTGGGCATGGAGCCCAGGAATCTCTAGATTTAAAATGCTGCCCAGGTGAATCTGGTGATCACCTAAGTTTGACCACCAGTTTTAGACCACTCTTCTGGCTTCTGGCTTCTGGCAGAAGGAGAACAGCTACTTCAATATCTCTAAGCCCATGAATCAAAGAAATGTCTCTAAGGTTATTTTTTCTACCATATCATGTATCTCTGCTGACTGCAGCTGCTGAGGGCTCTGCCACGTAACCAATTCGTGCTCCTTGGGCCTGGGCACATCTGTGCATGACTGTGTGATTTAGACACTTCACATTTGGGAAGCTTATTTGCAGAAATACTGTCTGCTGGAAGTCAGACACTGCTATAGTGGGAAAACAAATCACTAAAACATGCTTGATCAAATCTCTGAGACGTTGAGACAAGTGTTAAATAAGTTTTTGAAGAAATGCGAAGTAGCAAATGAGAAAACAGTTGCTGGTTTCAGAAATATTTTGCAAGTGTCTGGTAATTCAAATTTAGCAGGGAAGGTAATTTTACTTATTGAACAAAAGTGATTTATAAATAATCCTGGAAAATTAAGCAGCTGGGCTAACACAGGGCTTGCATATTTCATGATTTTTAAATGATTGCAAAGCAGACTCAGAATAAATCTGAACAGTTTAAAATGATTTTATTTACCAGTGTAAACTCACTTACTCAATTGCTACAAGAAGTTCATGTTTGCTTATTTCCTATATAAAGTAGATTATCCTTCTACTGAATATTTTTTATTTTCTATGCAAAAATGATCACATATCTGATATTTATGTGTCTGAGATCTCTTTTACATTGAGCTCTGTAGGTCTTCAAATAAACAGCAGATTATTTTGAATGTGACAAAAACTAAGTTTCTAGAAAGTAATTGTTACGATTTCCACCACAGCAGGCATATGGATAGTAATGTGTTTTACCATCATTGACCCTTTGAATTTCAAGAACTTGTTCAAAGGAAAAGTGTAGAAAATCAACTTTGAGCCATTGAGATAGCAGCATTTGACGAGTGGGTTTGCAGTAGAGGAGCTGAGAAAGGAGTTTAAAAAAATGGATTGCAAATATACATTGAGAATCACAAGGATGATTTTGGGGGGTTCAAGGAAGCAATACATTAATTTTTAGTTTCCTGTCACCCAAGAAGAGGAAACAGATAATTTTTAAAAATTAATTATTTTTTTTATTGCTAGAAGATATTTTTTTATCCTAATAAAGAGGGCTTTCTGGCTAGTGCTTCCAGGATTTCACTGCGCAAAACTTTAAATCTGTGTGAAAGTGTATTACTCAGCCATAAAAAAAGAATGAAATAATGCCATTTGCAGCAACATGGATGGACATAGAGATTATCATACTAAATGAAGTAAGTCAAACAGAGAAAGACAAATATCATATGATATGTTTATATGTAGAATCTAAAAAAATTATACAAGTGAAATTATTTACAGAACAGAAATAGACTCACAGACATAGAAAAAAACTTATGGTTACTGAAGGGGAAAACGTGGGAGAGGGATAAATTATGAGCTTGGGGTTAACATATACACACTACTATATATAAAATAGATTAACAACAAGGACCTACTGTATAACACAGAGAACTGTATTCAATATCTTGTAATAGCCTATAATGGAAAAGAATCTAAAAAGGATTATATATGTACATATAATATATATACATACATATATAACTGAGTCACTTTGCTGTAGACCTGAAATTAACACAACATTGTAAATCAACTATATTTCAATAGAAATTAAAAAGAAACTGTGTGAAAGTGACCTGCATAAAATTGAGGGTAAGATGAAAATTTCCTTGAGAGCAGTTATCATGTGTCTTCATCAGTATATCCCCTAGACTTCTAGAGACCTCTGTATTTTTTGCAAAATAAATATCTCCTAGATGAATAAACAATGTGAATGGAAGTGTGTTTCTTCATCAATTCTTTCTGTTGAACCCTGAGTTGTTTCGAAGTAAGTTAGCATATTATATATATTAAATTTATTTTAGTATTTTGACAATTGATTTAAAGTTGATTCTTCTTTTTTTAAATATAAAACATGGTGCATGGAGAGGGAGGATAAATTGGCCTCAGTGTCTAAGCCTCTTCATGTTAAGAACATGGGTAGAGAAAAAAATACCAGATTTTTAATTGATAAGGAATATGTAAAATGCCAAGAATAGCTACTATCTGAGAATCAGGCATGTTTGAAAGCATAGGTTGCCAATAGTGCTTGGTTCAATTAAGCTTGCCTTTCTATTTATTTTTCATTGTATTCACTTTTACAAAAACAATTTGCTTATTTTAAACTAAGAAAAAGTTATAAACAATGTATTTAAAGGTACATTTTCTCATGATTTTTCTTGGTTCCATTGCTTACTCCTGTAGTACAGACAAGAGGATTTAACTCTCTCTCTCCCTCTTTTTTTGATAACTTTTTGTTTCTTTAATTTGACGTTTAAAACAATAGAGTTGTTCGTTTTCTACTGTGAGTCTTTGAGGATCACATGGCTAATACCTTTAATTGCTCTTCCATTTTATTTGTAATTACTGCAATGAAATGGTTTGTGAATTCTGGTGGAAAATAGTTTAGACTAGTAGATGTTTTCGTTTAAACATGCACAATGTAAAGAACTTCAATAATGTTTAGCTGTTCAGGGACATTGTACTGGAAGAATCAATATATTTGTGTACATAATTAGTTTGGCTTAGTAAGTATTTAGTTTTTCTGATGAATTGTCTTTCAGCTGTTTTCATGATAGAAACTAAGCAGATGGAGTATTTTGTCAATAGGGAAAAACAGAACAAAAGATATTTCTTTAGCCTCCAGTAAATGTTAGATGTTTAGTTTTAGTGGAATGTATTTAGAAATAGGTATTCCTTTTTTGCATAAAACTTTTCAATTTGTATATTACATATATTTTTATATATTTTAATTGGATTTGGGAAAAAGTAACTTCATGAAAGCTTTGGTTTGCCAACTTACTGATAATTTACAAAGCCCTATAGTAGTCATTCATACTACTATTTTTTAAAATGACATATTTCAACCCAAGACATAGCTAAAAGTGGCTACATAAAGCACACTTTATTCTATATCTTCTGTTTTACATTTGTTGACAGAAAAATTTATCAATGCAACAACTTGGGGCATAGCATCTTTCAATTCCTAGAGGTAAAACGTTATATAAAATATATTACAGTCATATAAAATGTATATTTTATATGTATATAAAGTTATATGGCAAAGAAAATGATTATGTTGATTATGTTAGTCCATCTTTCTGAGAGTATTCATATTTAAAAGTAATATTTCTTATAAATTTTTTCAGAGCTTATTTCTATTTTATCAGGAAAATAAAAATAAAAGAAAAAAAATTTTTAAATAACAGGAACAGACATTTCTACAATGGATGTTTTCTGTTTATTTTTTGATTTTTTCTTTTATTTTTTAGGATTACTGTGTTAAGTAAAGCCTAAGAAAGTAGAAGAGCTGAGGATTTCCTACCAAGAATTTATTGCCTTCCTTTGAAGTTAACATTCCAGAGTAGCTAGGAGGGTTTTAGTAGGTCTCATTTGTCATGAAATTAAGAAGAAACTTTTTAATTAAAAAAATGAATAGCAAGTCTGACTTTAAAGAAATATGTGAGCACTCACATATTTTTAATATTATCAACTGAGAAATGTATGTTATAATTTATGGTAATGTGACTGCTACCATTGCATGTTTTGACCTCTGGTCGTTAATCTTTGATCATTGAAAGCCATTTTGCTACACCCTCCAATACTGGCTATGGTTTGTGCCCATAAATTACATGCTCAGTAAACTTAATGGTGAAATCTGATTATTTCTATGAATCAAGTTTTAGTCAAAGATGCATTTGTTTCAGGAAACTGTATTTGAACACATGTGAAATGGTTTGCAAAGAAAAATGGGTTGATTGTACCTTAGTGTAGACATATGATCCAGATTATTGGATCAATCAGTAAGCAGTGATTTCAGAGGCCTATTCCCATTTGATTAGAGAACCTCATGTATCCTATTTGATTGCTCTTCTATGTATTACAGCTCTATGGATTGACAACAGACAGGTAGGATCTAGACACAGTCTTGATCATAGATTTTAAAAGAAGTTTTATGTAATAATAGAAAGCAGAATGGAGCATGGTTTATTATCTGTGTTTATTTTGCTAGCTATTCATACCCATATAGGCATATAAACACTGCTCATAACAGTATTTTTGCCCTTGTCAAGTCATTTGCTTCTTCAAATCTCCATATTGCCCATTGGGTATTACTTTCTTTTAAGAAAGGAATTGAAAATTCACACAGAAGAGAATAGGCAAGGTGGCAAAATGCCAAATGTTGAATGTTTCATTAAGCTGGTGGAAGTGAAAAAATTTTAATAAGTAAAAGATGGAAATAAAACTGCTTCCATTGCCTTTTCCAGAGAAGCCAGAGGGTAGGTGAAGAGTATAGGAAGGAGGTTTAAAACTATTCAATAGAAAGTAAATTGGGAGAACAATTGTAAGTGGTCTCCTGGGTATGTGAGGAGATTAAAACAAATAATCTGGTAGTGCAGAGTAGAAACCAAATAAGACCTCTCTCTTTGTCTCTTTTTTAAAACCATTTTTTAATTGAAGTATAGTTAAATTATAATGTGTTAGTTTCAGGTACACAGGAAAGTGATTCAGTTACATATTTTTTTCAGATTTTTTCCATTATAGGATATTATAAGATGTTGAATATAGTTCCCTGTGCTATACAGTAAGTCCTTGTTGTTTACCTATTTTATAAATAGTAGTGTGTATATTTTAATCCCAAACTCCTAATTTATCACTTCCACCCAACCCCAGCTATCCCCTTCAGTAACCATAATTTTGTTTTCTGTCTGTGAGTCTATTTCTATTTTGTAAATAAGTCATTTATATCATTTTTTTTTTAGATTTCACATAAGAGTATTTCCATAGTGGCTGCTTCAAATTACATTCCCACCAACAGTGCAGAAGGGTTCCTTTTTTTCCATACCCTCTCCAATATTTATTATCTATTGACTTTTTATGATGGCCATTCTGACTGACGTGAGGTGATACTTCATTGTAGTTTTGATTTGCGCTTCTCTAATAACTAGCTATATTGAGCATCTTTTCACATGCCTCTTGGCCATCTGTATGTCTTCTTCAGAGAAATGTCTCTTTAGGTCTTCTGCCCTTTTTTTTTTTATATTGAGTTGTAAGTGTAGTTTTTGTATTTTGGAAATTGATCCCTTGTTGTTTGCATCATTTGCAAATATTTTTTCTAGTCCGTAGGTTTTCTTTTCCATTTTGTTTATGGTTTTCTTTGTTGTGCAAAAGTTTTTAAGTTTAATTAGGTCCCATTTGTTTTTTTTTTTTTTTTTGCGGTACGCGGGCCTCTCACTGCTGTGGCCCCTCCCGTCGTGGAGCACAGGCTCCGGACACGCAGGCCCAGCGGCCACGGCTCACGGGCCCAGCCACTCTGCGGCACATGGGATCCTCCCGGACCGGGGCATGAACCCGTGTCCCCTGCATTGGCAGGTGGACTCTCAACCACTGCGCCACCAGGGAAGTCCCTCATTTGTTTATTTTTGTTTTTATTTCCATTACTCTAGGATATGGATCAAAAAAAAATTGCCATAATCTCTCTCTTTTTTATAACCTCACATTGCAGGGTGGTTTATATCCTCCAAGGATTTAGACAGTTTCTCAGTGGCAATACTCTTGTTGATGCCCTGCCTGTAGATGCTATCACTACCCTTTATAACTCACCTCCTCATCCATCTGCACACAAATTGCAGATTACTTTTGTCTTTCCAGACATGTGGTACATTCTATTGGCTGTCTGTTCAATAAGCATTACCTCTTTTTCTTTGCTAATAGAAATGTGATTAAGAATAGCAAAATGTCTAGTGCAGAGTATAAATCGTGATAGATGTCTAATTAATGGCAACCTGTTCTCCCTTGACAGTGATTGGTCTAGGGTAGTTGTGTGACAGTTTTGGCCAAAGAGATGCAATCAATTTTATGCTGGGAACAGGGGAATATATTTCCCCCTAAGAAGAGAAAGCTGTGGAAAGAGAAATGTATTGTTCTGATATGTGAGGATATAAAGCCATAAGACAAATGTCACCACATCAAGGAAGACAGAGTAGAAGAATGTTAAGGCCGGGGAATGTCTACTTCTGGACTTCTTAAATAAAAAATAAATGTTCTATGGCATAAGCTGCTATTAATTGGGTATTTTGTTATTGGTTACAAATTCATTCTAAATCACATGGTATGTTACTTCTTCACAAATGTCAGGGGATTCCCATTAGTAAATGAAATGTCAACCCTCTACCCTGGCATCATTTCACATGAGTCCTCAATATATACATTCAACACCCCAGTCAAATTTGCCTTTTTTTGACCATCCATTCAAAATTGTTTTTTTTTGTCAGTGTCCATTTGCTTTATAAGTCCTTCAACCTGGAATGTCTTCTTTCTTCCAAGAGCCTTCATCTACCTAAATTCTCAAGGTCCCTGCTCAAATTCCAACTTCCCTTAGGTCGTCTTTAATTGCTCACACACACAATAAGTCACATATGGACACAGATATATATTTTATATATAATATATGTATGTATATATATATATATATACATTTTTTGCCCAATTCAGCATTTATTATCCTCTCTTTTCATAATAGTAATCTGACATTCTTTTGAAACCATTCCTCTACTATCCTTAGCTTATGTACATGTGACATATTTAAGCCAAGCAACACCATCCATCCTCCCCCTCTCCTTCAACCTAGCCATATATTGATTCATAAATATCAGTATAACTTAATTGAGACCCATGAGACTAGCCCAGAATGCTAGTTAGAAATTTTGGGGGAAAGATTCTTTTTTTTCTGCTAGAATTTAATTATATATAATAAATAAATTAATTAATTATAATATAAATTAATTATATATAAATTATATATATATAATATATTTTATATATATGCCTGGATCTGCTGGGAGCTACCACAGGTAAACAGTCTATTTCCAAGGGAAGACTAAACAGAAAGAAGTAGAGCTATAATAGAGATCCGATTCCTATAACCACACTTGAGACTGAAGTTGATGGTACCATGTAAACTTTTACAGTTAAATGAGTCCACATTATTATTTTTTTTAAGTTATGTACGCTTAAATCATATAGAATGAAAAGTGATCCAGCCTCCAACAACTTACTCATTTGTTAGTTACTTTTCACATACTGAATTAAATAATAAATATCTGAATATGGCTCATTTATTTTCCTAGTGTATAAACTTCCTAGGTATAGGGACAGTAAACCTGATCTTTCACTTGGCATATTTCTCTGCCTTTTATTTAGTAGACATACCCTAAATAACTGCTGAATAGATATAAACTCTAAAATTCTGTATATCTTGAGATGACAGCCAATTTGAGATTTTTCTAAGAATTTCCTTAGATCATAGTCTCATACTCGAATAAAAGTGCAATTTTTCTTGTCACAAGTTTGTACTCCATAACTGTTCAGGGAATTTTGTGTATAATTTCTTCCCTTTCTTAGCCATAATTCATCCTTAACTGTGTCCTTTTGACTTATTGAAAAGCTAATAATTTCCTCCTTTTATGACTGGTCTGCAACTTTAAACTGCTCTAATGCTGAGTTTTTAATTTTTTTTCATTTTTTTATTCTCTCTCTCTCTCTCCTCCCCCCCCACTCTCCCCCTCTCTCCTCACCTTCCTCTCTAGCCATTGCTTAGTGATCTCAGTCTTATAGCTTTGAATACCATTTATATGCTGACAGTTCAAAAAATTTACGTCTTCCAAATTTATATCTCCAGTTCAGACCTTCTCATGACTTTAACACACATAAACACAGCTGTTTATATATTAAACTTGTAAGTCCAAAAAATGTTCCTGATCTTACCCCCATAAACCTACTTCTCTCACATTCTTCTTCAACTCATTTGATGGTAAGTCTATATACTTCCAATTGCATAGATTAAAGCCTTGAAGTTATCCTTGATTCCTTTTTTCCCTCACATTCCACTGCAAATCCATTTGCATAACAATATATTCTAAGGCCAATCCCTTCTTACTGCTTCTACCATTATCCAAATCACCATTATCTCTCACCTGGATTGTTAAATTGTCTCCTGATTGATTTTCATTGCCTACTTCCTCCCATTGTGTTCTCTACATAATAGTAAGAGTAAAATTGAAAAATGTAAACAGGTAAAATTAACTCAAACCTCACCATGACTTTGTCCCATAAATGTTAAGGAAATTTTTGTATAACTCCTTAATTTCTTACTTCATTTTACCTAATTTGATAAAAATTTAACCCCAAATTAACTGATAGTAAAAATAATAAAAGTCAAAGTCCTTCTAAAGGTCTGTAAAAGCATTGGGTTTTCCACTGTCTGTCTGGTTTCATCTCTAAACTTTCAGCCTCTTGCAAACTGCTCTCCAATTATTCTGGTCTGTTTGCTGTTTATGGAACACAGCAGACAACTTCTTGCATGGGAAATTTTACATTTGTTCTTCCCTCTGTTTGGAACGTTTTTCCCTCACTTACTCAAATGGCTTCTTCCCTCACCATCTTCAGATCTTTGCCCAAATATCACTATCCAGGAGATGGTTGTTCTGACAGTTAAAATGATACCCACTCTACTTCAAGCAGTCTCTCAGCCTTTTCTTCCTTTATCTCTGTAGCACTTATGAACCACTGATTCTCTCTCTCTCTCTCTCTCACTCTCACTCAGTCCCTTCCTACACACCCTGTCCTCTTTCTCTTCTTCATTTATGTATTCCTAGTCCAGAGAATGATGCATGACACAAAGTAGACTTTCAATACATACTTGTTTAAAGAAGGAGTGCATGGACTCTAAGATTTATGACTTTATTTTTAAATGACTTCTAATATTGATCTTTTATAATGTTGTACAATGAAGAAAGGTTTTATATGCTTAAAATTGTCCTTTGGTGTCCTCATATTATCTGTATAGAATACTGATGCCTCACCTGGAGAAAATCCTTCTGTTTCTTCATCCTTATCATGCAAACATATTCATCTTAGTCAGCCTAGCTAACCTCTTTCTACAACTTAAAATCGTCATCAGAAACTTCTATGGCTGTAGTATACTTCTCCATTTATTAAGTACTTTTAAAGAAAATCATATTCCATCCCATTTAAAAAATTAATTAAAAATTTATTACAGTAAAATATATGTGACATAAAAATTATATTTCAACTATTTTTAAGAGTATAGTTCAGTAGCATTAGGTATATTCATACTGATGTGCAAACATCACCACCATCCATCTCCAGAATGTTTCCATCTTCCTTAACTGAAATTCTATCCCTTATACACAAACTCCCCACTTTCCACTCCCCCAGTCCATGGCAACACCACTCTACTTTCTGTCTCTCTGAATTTGTCTACTTTAGATACCTCATATAAATGAAATCATGCAGTGTTTGTCCTTTTGTGACTGGCATATTTAATGTAGCATAATGTCTTCAAGGGTCATTCATGTTGTAGCATGTGTCAGAATATCCTTTCATTTTAAGGCTGAATCATACTCCTTTGAATATATATATATATATATATATATCTCACATTTTGTTTATCTATTCTTCTGTCAATGGATACTTGCTTCTACCTTGGTGATTATAAATAATGCTACTATGAGTGTGAGTGTACAAATACCTGTTTGAGTCCCTGCTTTAACAACTTTTGGGTATGTACCCAGGCATGGAATAGATGAATCATATGGTAATTTTATTTTTAAATTTTGTAGGAATTGCCATACCATTTCCCATGATGACTGCACCATTTTACATTCCCACCAGCAATGTACAAGGGTCCTAATTTCTCCACATATTCATAAACAGTTGGGTTTTTTTTCCTTTAAAAAAATAGACATCCTAATGAGTTTGTGATACCTCCTTATGGTTTGGTTTGCATTGCCCTTATGATTAGTGATGTCAAACATTTTTTCATATGCTTATTGGCCATTTGTGCATCCTTTTTGAAGAAAGGTCTATTCAAGTCATTTGCCCATTTTTTAAATTGGATTTTTTTTTTTTTTTTTGCTGTTTTCATTGTTGTTTAGTTGTAGCAATTTAAAAAAAATGTATTCTGGACATCAAGCACTTATCAGATACAGCATTTGCAAATATTTTTCTGCAATTCCATGTGTTACGTTTTCACTCTTTATAATCTTTTGACACACAAAAGTTTTGTTTTGATAAAGTCCAATTTGTCTATTTTTTCTTTTATTACTTGTGCTTTGTGGAGTAATAAAAAGTTATCATAGTCAACACAAAAACCTGTGCATGGAGGTTTATAGCAGCTTCATTTATAATCACCAGAACCTGAAAGCAACTAAGATGACCTTCAGTAGATGAATGGATAAGTAAGCTATGGTACATCCAGACAATGGAATACTATTAAGCACCAAAAAGAAATGATCTATCAAGTCGTGAAAGGACGTGGGGGAAGCTAACATGCATACTATTAAATGAAAGAAGCCAGTCTGAAAATGCTCTCTACTGTATGATTCCAACTGGACAAGGCAACACTATGGAAATAGTAAAGATCAGTGGTTGCTTGTGGTAAGTAGGATGAGAGATGAATAAGTAGAACACAGAAGATTTTTAGGGTAGTTAAAATATTCTGTATGATTTTATAATAACAGATATATGCCATTATATTGTTGTCTAAACCCATGCAATGAATGACACCAAGAGTGAACCCTAAGATATTGACTGTTAACTCTGGGTGATTGTGATATGTCAATGTAGGTTCATCCCTGGAAAGTAAGTAAGTAAGTAAGTAAATAAATAAATAAATATATACACTGCTGTCTGGTAAATGATGTTGACCAAGGGTGAGGTTGTGCATGTGTGGCAGGAGCAGGTATATCTCTCTACCTTCTTCCCAATTTCCTTGTAAACCTAAAACTGATGTAAAAATCTTAAAAAAAAATATCAGAGCTAAATCCAAAATTATGAAATATCTTCCTATTTTTTCTTCTAAGAGTTCATAAGCATAGTTTTAAAGCTCTTATATTTATGTTTTTGATCCATTTTTAGTTAATTTTTGTTTACAGTGTAAGGTGAGCGTCCCCCCCCCTTTTTTTTTCATGTGGATATCTAGTTTTCCCATCACCATTTGTTGAAAGGACTATCCTTTCACCACTAAATGATCTTGGCACCCTGGTTTAAAATCATTTGACTATATGTGTTTCTGGATGCTCTATTCTATTCTACTGATCTACATGTCTGTCTTTATGCTACACTGTTTTTATTACCATAGCTTTGTAGTAAGTTTTGAATTCAGGATGTGTAAGATCTCCAGGTTTGTGCTTTTCAAGATTGTTTGACTATCCGTGGTCCTTTGAGATTCCATATGAATTTTAGGATGGATTTTTCTGTTTCTGCAAAAACACCATTGAGATTTTCATAGTATTGCATTGAATCTAGAGATCAGTTTGGGTAGTATTGACATATTAGCAATATTAAGCCTCCCAGTTTATGAAATGGGGTATCTTTCCATTTATTTGTTTCTTCTTTAATTTCTTTTAGCAAAGATTTGTAGTTTTCAGTGTACAACTCTATAGTTTCTTTGGTTGTGTTTGTTTCTAAGTATTTTATTCTATTTGATGGTATTTTAAATGGAATTATTTTCTTAGTTTCCTTTGTGAATTGTTCATTGCTAATATATAGAAATATAGTTGATTTTGTGTATTAATTTTTTTCCTGTAACTTTGCTGTACTTGTTTGTTGGTTCTAATTTTTTTGTGTATGTGTGTGTGCCTGGAATTTTTAGTGTTTTCTACAGATCAGATCATGTCTTTTGTGAACAGAGATTAATTATACTTCTATCTGTCCAGTTTGTATGCTCTTTATTTCTTTTTCTTGCTTAATTTCTCGGACTAGGACTTCTAGAACTATGTTGAATAGGAGTAGCAAAAGCAGGCATCCTTATTTTGTGTCTCCTCTTAGAGAAAAAACTTTATCTTTCACCACTGAGTATGATATTAGATGTGGGAATGTTTTTCTTGAGTTTCTTTGAGATAAAATTTACATACAGTGAGATGTACAAACCTTAAGTGTACAATTAGATGAATTTTGACAACTATAACACCCATGTAATCCATACCCCTTTGAAGATAAAGGTAATTCCATTACTCCAGAAATATTCCTTGTTTTACCTACTCAGCCTATCCCACCTCCTTCCCTATTAGAGGGCAAATTCTGTTTTGATTTTTTTCACTGTAGGGTACATTTACCCCTTCTAGAATTTCATTCATATAAATGGAGTTGTACTGTAAAACTCCATTGTGCCCAACTTTTTGATTTTAGCATAATATGTGATATTTATGTATGTTTTTACATGTATCAGAAGTTCACTCTTTTTCTCTGATTGTTAACATTCCAGTGTATGAACATACTATATATAGCTTATTTATTTTCTTATTGATGGAAATTTGGATTGTTTCCCTTGTTTTGCTATTATGAGTAGACAGCCTTCTATGAATATTTGTGACTATATTCATGAACATAAATTTTCTGACCCCTTGAGTAAATACCTAAGAGGGAAATTTCTGGATTAAAGGGTAAATGCATATTTAATTTTATAAGAAATTTCTTCTCCAAAGCAGTTGCACAGTTTTGCACATCTGCTGACCGTGTGTTAGCCTTGTGGTTGATCCACACCCTTGCAAACATTTGGTGTTGTTACTCAATCTTTTTAATTTTAGCCATATTAATGGGTGTGTATTGGTGTTGCATTGTGTGTTTTTCTTTTTTTAATTAATTAATTTATTTATTTATGGCTGTGTTGGGTCTTCATTTCTGTGCGAGGGCTTTCTCTAGTTGTGGCATGCGGGGGCCACTCTTCATCGCGGTGTGCAGGCCTCTCACTATCGCAGCCTCTCTTGTTGCGGAGCACAGGCTCAGTAATTGTGGCTCACGGGCCTAGTTGCTCCGCAGCATGTGGGATCTTCCCAGACCAGGGCTCGAACCTATGTCCCCTGCATTGGCAGGTGGACTCTCAACCACTGCGCCACCAGGGAAGTCCCTGCATTGTGTTTTTAATTTTATGTCCTTGGTGGTTAATTGCATTAAGAACTTTTTATATGTTTATTGGCTATTTATCATTCTTTTTGATATTTTGTTCATCTAACTTTTAATTAATATAATTATTGATATGGTTGGTCTACAATTTCATTATTTGTTTTTTATTTGTACCATACATTGATTTTAATGATTGAACAGAGGATTTAAAAAAAACATTTATTGTGAGTTAATCAAATATATGGTACTCCTATTGGCTTTTTAAGCTAATTTCTGTGTGTGTGTGTGTGTGTGTGTGTGTGTGTGTGATTTAGTGTTTCATCTTGGTTTTCAGTATGCATTATTGCTGATTATATTACTTCATATAAATTGTAAGACCCTTGAAACAGTGTATTTTCATTTACTTTCCACTGAATTTGGTGTTGTGTCATATGAAATTCATTTACATATATTATAAGCCTCAAAATAAAGTGTTATAATTTTTACTTTATACAGTTATATGTATTTTAAAGAAATAGGGAAAAGTGTAATCTTTTACAGTTATCCACATATTTATATTGTTCTTTGTCCCTTCCCATATATTGGAGTTTCCATATTGGTCACTTTCAGCCTGAATAACATGAATTTGCTTAGTTTTTTTCTAATCTGAAAATGCTTTTATTTCACATTCACATTTGAAGGATTTTTTTCACTTGATATAGAATTGTGAGTTGACAATTTAAAAATTTTTTTACTTCAGCACTTTTAAGATTTTGTTCTTTCATCTCTGGCCCACATTGTTTCTGATTAGAAGTCAATAGTCAATTATGTCATTGTTTTCATATGTAATGTGTTGTTTTTCTTGCTGCTTCCACTGTTTTACCTTGATTTATGATTTCTGGCTGTTAGAGTGTGATGTATCCAGATGTGTTTTATTTCTATTCATTCTGTTTGGGATTTGCTGACCTTCCTGGATCTTGAAGTTTATGTTTTTACCAAACTTTGGACAGTTTGAAAATATCATTTCTTCAGATCTTCTTTCTGTCTCATTGTCACTTTGTCTACACCTGTGACACCATTTATATTTATGTTATACCACTTGATTTTGTCTCATAGATCTTTGAGCCTCTGTCTGTATGTATTTTTTTCTTTTCATTCTTGTGGACTGGATAATCTTTTCTCTTCTGTTGTTTCCAAGCTGTATTTAACCCATTTATTGACCCCCCCTTTTTCTTTTTCATTTCAAATATTATAACTTTCAGGTGCATCTATCCCTTTCTTATGGCCATAAATTTATTTAAGCTTCTGAATATATATATAAATATATATATGTTGTTTACCAATTCCAACATCTAGACCTTCTCCTTTTTTTAAAATTAATTAATTAATTATTTTTTGGCTGTGTTGGGTCTTCCTTGCTGCTTGTGGGCTTTCTCTACTCATGGCGAGTGAGGGCTACTCTTCATTGCAGGTGCACAGGCTTCTCATTGCAGTGGCTTCTCTTATTGCAGAACACGGGCTCTAGGCGCACGGGCTTCAGTAGTCGTGGCTCGGGGGCTCTAGAGCACAGGCTCAGTAGTTAGGGCACATGAGCTTAGTTGCTCCGTGGCATGTGGGATCTTCCCAGACCAGGGCTCAAACCTGTGTCCCCTGCATTGGCAGGCAGATTCTTAACCACTGCGCCACCAGGGAAGTCCCCATCTAGGGCTTCTTGTGGTCAGTTTCTGTTGCCTTTTTTTGGAGAGTGTTAAGTTTTATCCTTGCAGGCATTAATTTACTAGTGAATAAGCTTATCTTTTTGAAGCATTTTAAAAGCTTTGTTATTATGAGTCTTTATTTGTCATTATTCTAGGATTAGTCTGGGACTTTCTGGGTATCAGCTGAATACCAAGAACATTGAGCAAAGACCTTTCATTTTTGGCTGGACTTCTATGTCTCTTAGCCATGCAGAGATGTTGAAATCTCTACTTAGCCCACAGCTCCCAGCAGCTGTTCTCTTCCAGGCCTTACAGAGTCTCACTCAGAAAGCACACAACTTAATATTTGACCAACAAAGGAAGGGGAATTCCATATAGGTTTCTGGGGCTCCTTCTCTATTCAGCTCCCTTCTGTCTGGTATCTCAACGCACAACTTCCAGCCAGCATAGTAGTCCATATCTCCAGTCTGTGTTTTCTCAGTTTAACAAGACTACTGTGCTCTGCTTGTCCTTTTCTTTCTTCTGTTCTAGAAAGTGCCTCCAGACATAGAGCCAGGGCTATTGTGGGGCTTATTCCACATATTCCCACACTCTCAGTGATTGCAATCTTGTGTCCCTTTTGTAGAATGTTTACAAACAGTTGCCTCATACAGTTTTCTATTTTATTTTTGGATGGCTAGGCTAGTACCAGTCACTCCTCTATTGCTAGGACCAAAGTCAAATTATATTTTTAGTAATCCCACATAGACTACAAACCTTTGGGAAAACACTAAATAGTTGTCTATTTCTTATAATCTAGGCTTCTCCCCTTAATTATTTTTCTGTGTGTATTTCAAAGATATGAAGCAGGGCCTCCCTGGTGGCGCAGTGGTTGAGAGTCCGCCTGCCATGCAGGGGATACGGGTTCGTGCCCCGGTCTGGGAGGATCCCATATGCCGCGGAGCGGCTGGGCCCGTGAGCCATGGCCGCTGGGCCTGCGCGTCCGGAGCCTGTGCTCCGCAACGGGAGGCCACAACAGTGAGAGGCCCGCATACCGCAAAAAGAAAAAAAAAAAAAAAAAAAAGATATGAAGCAAAACAATAGCTTAGTAATGAGAAGACCTTCTAACAACATCTCATGTGCTATTTGAATATGACATATGGCTTTTCCAAATTAAACATGAATGATCCACATTTGGGCTCTGGATAATCTCTCTATCTGCTATTAAACTAAAGGTTTCAGTATGTAACTTGGGAGAATAGATTATGTTAAGACTATGCTAGACTACTATATTTAGAAACACAAATTTTTCTTGGCCTGATCAATGGATCTATGTCATAATAAACAGAGGTAGTTAAGTAGGTCAGACAAAAAATGTACAAGAACGCATATGTAAATATGTGTGCATGTATACATATTTCCAATTGTATGAACACTAATAAGTGTTTCTGTTTTTGCTTACCAGATTTAACTATGCCCAGGTCCTTACCCTTCCCCTCTCCAGTGAAATATCTCTCATTTTTGCATCATAATCTTCCTACATCAACTCAGGTACATGATCACTTATTTGAAATTTTGAGCTCTAAGTTCCGTAGCTATATATACATCTTATAATTTTTAATATATCAATTTATAACTAATAACACTTGACTTTTAGGACAGGGATTATTACTTAAAAAATCTGCTCTTCTCTTTTATTTGTACCTCTCTTTATCATCTAGTAATCTTTCCTCTGTTCTCAACAACTTTAAATAGTGAATTTTCACCTAGAAGTTATATTTATGTCCTAAATCCCATTAGGAAGTTATGCTACTAAATTATAACAGGCATATTGTTGTATGTTTTATTATTTTTCCAGTTTTGGAAATTATACTTTTGGGCAACAATGGTAGTTAAGAATCATTACTGTTGCTGCTGCTCATGGCCCATGTTGGTCTCTACCTAAAAGTTAAGGACTTTGCTTTTAGTAACTACCAGCAACCTAGAATCTCAGTCTGGGAAATGGTAGCTTAGTGAGTTGGCTCCACTCCACAAGCTTCCCAAGTGGAAATGGCTGGGCTCCCGAAGGGAAGAGAAGGGTACACAGAGATCTCAATTTCAGTGAAGCAGAAAGTAAAACTGACTGTGGAGCCCCTTCGCCTTATTCTCCCTGCCTGCCTGGTCCACCAGACCTCTCTGCTGGGGCTGGTCCCTCTTCATCTGGACAATGTTTCTTCCATATGGCAAATGGGCACAAAGCGTGCTGACCAGTCAGGATGGCCCTTCCCATGCAAATGGATGAAGTGAGATATCTCACTTGTTGTACGACTACCTATATAATATACTCAATTTTGCTTCTTGGTCTGCAAAGTCTAAAATGTTTATTATTCAGCTTTTTGTAGACAGTCTGTTGATTCCTGCTTTAAGGCAATAAATGGCTGGTTACATAATCAGTAAATGAGAGGCTGAGAAGTTGAGCAGAGTTTTCAGCAGCTTCAAGGAGATCAGAAGACAAAAATTCAAATTTAGAGAGAGCTAAGGAAAAGTAGTCTTGGTAAATGCCAGTTTTCTGAGGGACATTCCATAAGGCTATACCCTAGGATTAAGTGTAGTCAGAACTGTACAAGTAGTCCCCCAAACTGAAGCCCTGCTGCAAATAATAAGTCTTGATTGGGATAGTGTTAACTGTCTCTAGCTTGCATGGCAGAAAACAATGTAAATCTCTGAAGGAAAAAACATTTTCCAGTGCCTCAAAAATACCTGTATAATCTTTATATATACTATCCAGCAGTTGATCGAATATATTAGGTATTCAGAAACTAAGAGGTTCAAAAGCCAAGAGGAAAAAGTGACAATAGAAACAAATTCACAGGAGATCCAGATAACCAAATCATCCAATGAAATGTTAAAATAATTATAATTAAAATACACAAGGAATTAAATACAAGTTGGACAACTTTGGCAGATAACTAAAAAGAATATAGTGAAAATATTAGAATTAAAATGTAAATGATAACCAGAAGTATAGATTATAAACCAATTAAAGAATCAAAAGAAGGGTTAACTCTAGATTTCATATGTATGATTTCTAGATCTATTTCTATTATTGGATTTTTCTTCTGGTTAAAGACATCATTTTTCTTCTTTGTAGTTCTAGTAGTTTTTTTTTTTTTTAAGTTTATTTATTTATTTTTGCGGTACGCGGGCTTCTCACTGCTGTGGCCTCTCCCGTTGCGGAGCACAGGCTCCGGACGCGCAGGCTCAGTGGCCATGGCTCACGGGCCCAGCCGCTCCGCGGCATGTGGGATCCTCCCGGACCAGGGCACGAACCCGTGTCCCCTGCATCGGCAGGTGGACTCTCAACCACTGCGCCACCAGGGAAGCCCTCTAGTAGTTTTTATTTTATACTAGACTATCAATCTCATGGTGTTGAGCATCTAGGTTTTGTTATTTTCTCTTAGTAATGAATTTTTGGGTGTTATTTATGTTAGCAGTTAATTTACTTCATATCAGTTGTTCCTTTTAGAGGTTGTTTTAAAGCTTCTATATGAAGGATCTAAAATAGCCTTTAATTTGGGGCTGTATTAGATTTACATGTAAGGTGTGGTTCTTACAGGGTCTCTCTTAACTGTCTTGAGAATTCTGCAGGGTCTTTCCTAGTCCTTTGAAATCATGCTCTAGTAGTTATTCAGAGCCCTTTGCATGCTCTAGTAGTTATTCTTTCTCCAGTGTTCATTCTTAGCTTGGCCACTTAGATTCTTTCCCTGTAGAAGTGCTTCTTGATATTAAGCCAAGATCTCAAGCAGGCTCTTTATGCAGATTTGTGGAAGTCTCACACTGCACATTTCCCTTCTTTCCATTAGCCTTCCTTACTCATTTCATCCAACTCACTAGCCTGGAACTCCAGTCTCTGTATCCTCAATACAGTGATACTTCTGTGATCTACTCCGACTCTCTCTTCCTGTACCACACCCAGGAAGTGTCTCTAGCAAAAAGCCAAAGCAATCATGTAGGTCAATTATCTCTCAAGAATCTTAGTACTGTGTTTGCTACCTGTTGTACAACCTCTGAAGCAAGTTATCACACATATTTTTGTCTAGTTTTACAGTTATTTATGGCAGGAAGACATATTCAACACCAGATACCCCCTTATAGTCATAAGTGGAAATATATATTACTAGTGTTCTTATAAATATTTTATCTCTTGTTCATTTTCCTTTGATTGCATATTCATGATACTCTTGCTTCTTAAATATAAGTAATTTGGGTGAAAATAACAATGTAGTTAAAAAGTTTGTAGGAGGCATTCAGTTTTAGCCCTCATAACTCAGAGCCTAGTTCATCTTCCTTTTGCTATTACAACTGATTGTGTATGTATTTAACTGATAGATGAAATGAAAACACTGAGAGTTTTAAATATATCTCTGTTTATTGGGAAATAATCTCTGTGGTGCAAACAGAAGGCCCCGTTCTTTGCTTTGAGCCCCTTACTTCCAGCTTTCTGAGTAGTTATTACATAATCAAACTGTTATGTGTTAATAACTATGCCAGCAGTCCAGGTGAATAAAATCTGTTTCTAAGGTTATTTCCATTGGTCATTATGATATTTTGCTTCCAAATCTTTATTATCTGTGGGATTTTTACCATATTACAGCCCACATTTAAAAAATAATAAATGCAACATAAGCTTTGAACTAGGTTGTGTTTTCTTTGGTTTCCATTCTCCAAAGGATTTTTTTTGATCACATAATAAAAAATTACTTATGGCTGAAGTAAATTTTTTGGTGTGCTCCAGTTTTTCATTAGTTTGAAAATCAGAATTAGAACTTGAGTGAAAAGAATGAATATACAAATTAAACTTTAAGTTAAAACATAAAATAATAGTGCTTAATAGTAAGTAACTTGAAGCCTTCCCACTAAGATCAAGTATGAGACAAGGATATCCCCTCTCACCACTCCTTTTCAACATCATACTGGAAGTTCTAATATAATAAGACAGTGAAAGGAAATAAAAGGTATACAGGGCTTCCCTGGTGGCGCAGTGGTTGAGAGTCCACCTGCCGATCCAGGAGACACAGGTTCGTGCCCTGATCCGGGAAGATCCCACATGCCGTGGAGTGGCTGGGCCCATGAGATATGGCCGCTGAGCCTGCATGTCCGGAGCCTGTGCTCCGCAACGGGAGAGGCCACAACAGTGAGAGGCCCGTGTACCACAAAAAAAAAAAAAAAAAAAAAAGGTATACAGATTAGAAAGGAAGAAATAAAATTATGACATGATTATCTATGTAGAAAATTTGGAAGAATCAACCAAGACGTTCCAGGAACTAGTAAGTGATTATAGAAAATTTGTAGGATACAGGGTTAATATTCAAAATTCAGTCACTCTCCAAGTCTATCCATGTTGCTGCAAATGACAAAATTTCATCTTTTCTATGGCTGAGTAATATTCCATTATATATATATATATAACACATCTTCTTTATCCATTCATCTGTTGATGGACACTTAAGTTGCTTCCATACCTTGGAAATTGTACATAAGGCTGCTATGAACATTGAGGTGCATGTATCTTTTTGAATTTTTTTTTACTATAGGCCCAGAAGAAGAATTGCTGGGTCATATGGTAATTCTATTTTTATACTAAGTCAGACAGAGAAAGACAAATACTGTATTATATCACTTCTATGTTGAATCTTAAAAATACAACCAACTAGTGAATGAAACAAAAAAGAAGCAGACTCACAGATAGAATAAACTAGTGTCTACCAGTGGGGAGAGAGAAGAGGGGAGGGCAATATAGGGGTAGGGGAAAAGAAGGGTTAGTATGAGATTATATGAAATTATGTGTGTGAACCTTTTGAAAACTGTAAAGCAGTAGAGAATTTAAAGAATCTTTTATTCAATAAAAAGTCAATTGCCTTCCTGTATATCAGCAGTGAACAGGTAGAATTCGAAATTAAAAATATAACACCATTTATATTAGCACTCCCTAAAATGAAATACTTAGGTATTAATCTAACAAAATAAGTACAAGATATATGTGAGAAAAATCACAAAACTCTGAATGAAATCAAAGAACAAAAATAATGGAAAGATATTCCATGTTCATGGGTAGGAAGCCACAATATTGTTGAGATGTCAGTTCTTCCCAGCTTGATCTATAGATTCAATGCAATCCCAATCAAAATCCCAGCAAGATACTTTAGGATATTGACAAACTGATTATAAAGTTTATATAGAAAAGCAAAGAACCCAGAATAGCCAATAAATGTTGAAGGAGAAGAGCAAAGTTCAAGGACTGATGCCATCAAATTTCAAGACCTACTATGAAGCTACAATAATCAAGACAATGTGGTACTGCTGAAAGATTAGACAAATAGATCAGTGAAACAGAATAGAGAGACCAGAAATAAACCCACATAATATATAGTCAACTCATTTTTGACAAAGAAGAAAAAGGCAGTATGATAGAGCAAATATGGTCTTTTTGACAAATGGTGCTATAACAACTAGAGATCCAAATGCAAAAAAAGATGAATCTGGACAAGGCCTTATGCCCTGCACAAAAATTAAAATGTATCACAGACCTGACTGTATAATGCAAAACTATAACACTTCTGGAAGATAACATAAGAGAAAATCTAGATGACCATGGATATGGTGATGCCTTTTTAGATATATCACCAAAGACATGATCCATGAAAGAAATAATTGATAAGCTGGACTTCATTAAAATTGAAAACTTCTGCTCTGTGAAAGACAATTTCATGAGAAGAAAACATATATACTAGGAGAAAATATTTGAAAAAGACACATCTGATAAAGGACTATTATCCAAAATGTACAAAGGATTCTTGAAACTCAACAAGAAGAAAACAAACAACTTGATTCAAAAATAAGTCAAAGACCTTGACAGACATTTCACCAAAGAAGATGTATAAATGGCAAGTAAGCATATAAAAAGATGTTCCACATCATATCTCATCAGGGAACTGCAAATTAAAACAACAAGATACCATTACACACATTTTAGAATGGCCAAAATCTGGGACACTGATGACACCAAATATGGTGGGCATGGGGAGCAATAAGAACTCTCAAAAATTGCTGGTAGGAATGCAAAATTGTATAGCCACTTTGGAAGACATTTTAGCAGTTTCTTACAAAACAAAACATATTCTTACCATACGATGCAGCAATCATGCTCCTTGGTATATACCCAAAGGATTTGAAAATGTATATCCACACAAAATCCTGCACATGATGTTAATAGCATCTTCATTCATGACTGCCAAAACATGGAAGTAATCAAGATGCCCTTCAGTAGGTGAAATGATATATCATGGTAAATCCAGATAATGGAATACTATTCAGTACTAAATGGAAATGAGCTATCTAGCTATGAAAAGACATGGAGGAAGCTTAAATGCATATTACTAAGTGAACAAAGCCAATATGAAAAGGCTACTAATATATATGATTCCAACTATATGGCATTCTGGAAAATGCAAAAATATGGAGACAGTAAAAAGCTAGGTGATTGCCATGGTTTGGTGGGGGGTGGGGTGAGATGAATAACTAAATCAGAGGATTTTTAAGGCAGCAAAAATACTCTGTATGATACCATAATAATCTATCAGGTTGGCCAAAAATTCACTGGCCATAAGATTTTATGGAAAAACCTGAAAGAACTTTTTGGCCAACCCAATATATGTGTCATTATTCATTTGTCCCAAACCCATAGAATGTATACCACTAAGAATGAACTCTAATGTAAACTATGGACTTTGTCTGATAATGAGGTGTCAATGTGGGTTCATCAATTGTAACAAATATACCACTCTGTTGGAGGATATTGAAAATGGGGGAGGTCATGTATGTTTGGGGACAGGGGTAAATGGAAGATCTCTGTACGTTCCCCTCAACTTTGCTGTGAACCTTAAACTGCTTGAGAAAAATAAAATGTTAATAAGAATTTATTTGAAAAAACACAAAGGAGACAAGCTTTAACATTTTAAAAAGAGAAAAAGTGATATTTACTACTGTTCCAGTGTGAATGTAATTTAATATCATCAGTAGAATTAATCTAATCTCCCAACCTAATATTTCTTTCCTATGATATACTGACCCTTTCACAAAAGTCAAATGACATTTACTAAGAGGTATACTAATTTAGGGGTTATGGGCTCCTTCATCTATCCAGTAGACAGGAAGAAATCTGTCTAATCTTTATACAATCAACCACTGTCTTGGAGCCATCCTTTAAACACCTAAGAGACCTGAGGCAAGTTGCTTAATCTTTCTAGATCTCCATTTCCTTATCTGTACCAAGGGGAATAATGAGATATTATATTATAAGATTATTGAAAGATGTTTATACTTAATCTTTATTATATTTAATGTGAAAATCATTTAAAGTCATGTAATTTTAAGGTGGTTACAATTTCTATTCTTCCCTTTCTTGCCCTTCACTATAGTCTTGGTGCTTGGGCGATGTGGGTTCTTTTAAAGATGCTGACATGTGTCTACAGTAGTCTTTTAGCATATATTTAGTTGTCCTCTTACCTACTCCCACCCTTCAAGCCTTACATTTCTTTTCTAATTAATAGTTTTACCCATTTTTGATTAGGTATGTATTTATCACTGTGTAACAAATCACTTTAGAACTTTGTGGCTTAAGTTCTTAAAGTGACAATAGTCATTATTTCCCACAATATTGTGCATCAGTAATTTGATCAGGGCTCAGCTGGGGAACTGGGGGTCTGGGGTTGTTTGCCTGCGTGGTGTCTCAGTGCTCTGTCATATGGCCTGTCTCTCTTTCTGCTGTGCTCTAGCATTGACCTCCTTAGAGCGTGAATGGGCTCTGAGAGAGTTTCAAGAAAAGCTGCCCCAGGTTTGCCTTTGCATCATGCTTTCTGCTATACTGTAGGCCAATGTAAGTCATATGGTCAGACTCCAAGTCAACGTCTAGAGTGGCTTATAAAGGCATGAATACCAGGAGTTATGGTCCATAGGGGTTCACTAATGAAAATACAGTTGACCTGTGAACAATGCAGTTTTGAACTGCACGGGTCCAGTTATATGTGGATATTTTCCAATAGTAAATACTATAGCACTACTTGGTTTGTGGTTGGTTGAATTCGTAGATGCAGAGGAACCGTGTGGATACGGAGGGCCAACTATGAGTTATATGCAGATTAACCCCAGTGATGCTCATGGATCATCTGTAATCTGCATAGTGGCTATGATGGGAATTAAATAGTGTGAAAGTTGATAGTTTTCATAAAGCCTCTTATGATGTAACTCAGTAACTCTCAAATTATTGAGATTAACTCCAAAGACATCCAAAGATCCAATGGTAGCAACTATGGAACATTGATATAGTTCATTGTGTTAATTAGAACATGATATATTCTTGCAACTTTTGAGAAAATACATGGAAAAAATGAATCACAATTAGTAGGAAACTATCTTTCTCCTCCCTTAAAGAGAGATGCTCTGGAAAGAATCTTAGAGAATTCTGGTATTGGTTCTATTAAATTTTTATGGTTTATGGAAAAGTATTTTCTAGATCTCTTTTCTTTTTTCTAAAATTAGACATTTGGACGGATGGTCACCATGAGCACTTCCAGCTACATATGTTCATGTGTCTCTTGGTCTTAGTGGAAATACCTAAGGTGTTTTGAAAAGTCTTACAATCTTCCTCAGGCAGTAGTATTGGGAAACAGTACTTTTTGATTTTCTTTTGCTTTTCTGTGAAACGCTTATTTTGCTTTCACCAGCCTTTGCATGCAATAAGCCTCTAGTCAGAACCGGTCTCACTCAAAGGCAGTTATTTACCTATTTAATTTTGAGTGACTATACTCAGACAAAAATAAGTGTTCTCATCAAAACTCATTCACCCAATCATTCTACCGTTCTTCTATTGATCCATCAATTTATCTATCAATCTGTTTACTGAATAATTACTAAACATAAGAAAATTCCATAATGAATATATTAAGGGTTACTATGGGGTCTTAAAATTGATGACTGTAATAATTTTATTCAGCTATAAGAATGTTTTAAAATATTGTAAATATAATTTGGAATTTGTGCTCTTCGGATCTCAGTCTTATGCTAGGCTACTTCATATGTTTGTGATACTTGCCTGCCCCTCGAAGGCATTTAAATTTATGCAAACCCTAGTTTAAGGTATATTACCTGTCAAAAAGGAGACATAGGTGTAGAGTTCAGACATATGGACACAGGGGGGAAGGAGAGGGTGGGACGAATTGGGAGATTAGGATGGACATATGTACACTACCATGTGTAAAATAGATAGCTAGTGGGAAACTATGGTATAGCACAGGGAGCTCAGCTTGGTGCTCTGTGATGACCTAGATGGGTGGGATGAGAGGTGGGAGGGAGGTCCAAGAGGGAGGGGATATAGGGATACATATAGCTGATTCATTTCATTGTGCAGCAGAAACTAACACAACATTGTAAAGCAATTTTACTACAATAAAAAAAAGTAGTATATTGTTAAGAATCTATTTTGTCAGTCTTTATTAGGAAGTGAAGCTGGGCCTCTAAACAAAGGTTTGAAGAGGAGTGTGGCTTTTAGTCCTGTAAGGAGCAAAGATGAGGAGCATATCAGGTATCCTGGCGAGCTGGTGTTGAGGTCAGGGAAGGTCAAAGATAAAATAAACTCTGGATATTTAAGTGATACTTGATTTTTTCTTTTTAATTTGGTAAACCATTGATAGCTTAGGTAAAACATATAAAAGAAAAGAATTGTCATTTATTTAGGGGAGGGGGAATTAAAATTTAACACAACTTACTGGTGTTTAAAACAAAGGTAATCATTTACTCTGAGAACAGGGCCATGGATCCTGCAAAATTATCTGTATATATGTTTCAAATTATTTGTATATTATTGTTACATTAACTGTAACTACTTCATTTTCCAAATGTATTTTTATTTTCTGTCCCTCTTATTTAAGCCTTGTCTCTGACAATACTTTTTATTTCAGTGAGATAATGGAAAGAATTATATGAAAATGATGTATATATGTCAATCTCAATCTCCCAATTCATTCCACCACCACCCTTTTCCCCTTGATACTATGTATAAAATAGATAACTTACTGTATAGCACAGAGAACTCTAATCAATGCTCTGTGGTGACCTAAATGGGAAGGAAATCCAAAAAGAGGGGATATATGTATATGTATAGCTGAATCACTTTGCCGTACAGTGGAAACTCACACAACATTGTAAAGCAACTATACTCCAATAAAAATTTTTATAAAAAGAGTTGTATGAAAATGAACAGATTGTGTGAGGTTGGCTCTAGAATTCAAGGTAGACTCATTAGGCAGGCATGATTAATGAGGGTGCCTTTATTATCTTATAAAGAATGGGATAAAATATCAAAATTAAACTCATACTCATGTGATATCCTAAAACAGGCCCTAAGAAATGTATACCTTGATGATATTCTAAGATCTGCATTCAGTTGCATTAAAGACTTTCAATAAAAGGAGTAGAAAACATTGAACATTTTTCCAAGATGAGCAAATGAAAGATTGGTAGCTTAACGCCAATAGCCAAATTGTTTTAGCAGGGCTGCCTTATGCATTTGCCCCTTACAGATTCCTGGGCCCTACTAGCTTTTCAAGAGCCTTTGAAAATATTGGAGACCTAAAAGTTATTGGTTCTACAATACAGAAAGAAAATAGTGCATTTAAAATAGATTAATATTAAAGATGCACAAATTATTGCAATTTCATGTAGTCATTTGCAGTACAAACCAAACCAATAGCATACAAACCATCTACTTTTACATGGTTATATAGAAACAGTGTTAAGTGAGGATGTGCATACATTTCGATGTCTGATATTATGGGGGGGCATCACAAATAATTGCCTATAGCCTAAGAAGTTAAAATTTCTCTCATTCTTTTTCTCTCCATTGTTCTCTCTCTTTTTCCCCTTCCTCTATTTATTACTCTTACAAGCACCCTCCTTTTTTGTGCTCTTCTCATTTTTCCACCCCACTCTCATTTTAGGCAACTGGTTGAATGCAAAGCAATTCTATACTTTGTAAGATAGATAGTGAGGGCTTTTTCACTCATGAAGAATAAAATCATTACAAATTGCTTTGAGCTTAAGAAAATAAATACCATGGCTAGTTTTTCAATGTTCTACATCCATTAAAGAGTGATTTTATCTAAGTTCCTTTCTGTAAACCATTCTCTTATTGGATCAGGTATTCTATTAAAGGGCACATGAGTGAGTGCTGCTGTTGCTTTCTTAATGATATCTACTCATCATTTGGATTTTTGCAAGTATTTTCAGGATAGTTAAGACTTTAAAAGCAGAAACATATTATTTCATTTGCTACTACTGAGAGCTTTTGGGAAATGACAAAAAAAGTGTATTCTCATATTTTGCTGAGAGCTTCATTCAGAGATTTAGTTTACATTTTTGTTTCTAAACATATAAATGAGAAGTGAAATATTTACTTTTAAGAATAAATAATTTGATAAGGGAAATCAGTAGAAAAGGACTTTATCAGGAGAGCTTTTACTTTAAGATTCCTTGAGAAACAGTCTAGACTTAACCATGCAAACTGAGTTCGTCCTGCTGTAAAAATGACAATTACTTTTGTCACTTCAATAATTTCAATATTATGAGAAACACTTATTCTAAACTTGGCAAGATTTATTGTTAGTCAAATGTAGCTAAGTGTAATATTATACAAAATTTGAGTTATGATTCTTTGTTTCTATATCTCAAAATATAAAATTTCTGGTTACACTTGTACTTTATAGCTGTCATTCAACATCATTCGCAAACTTTATTTCCTAACTATAGATAGGGTATCTTCATTTGACATACTACCGAGATGGGTTCTCTCTAATAATTTACATGCTTTAATTAGATCATATGCTCAGTGAACATGATATGAAATAATCTTCAGTTTAATTTTTGATGTTACAATCACTTCATTAAATGAGATATTCATTGCATTTGCACACAGTTTGCTTACATTGACTAAGCAGGTGATAGTGTGGCTTAAAACTCTTCAGTAAATCATAGCCATATGACTGTATTCAGTTAGAGCATGATTGCCTAATTTTGGAGATAAATGGACTTCTCTGGGGAATTTTTAATTCTCTAAGAATTAAAGGAAGAACAGTTATCATTATATACCAAGTCAAACCGACCTAAACTGAGATCTCTTTAAATATGTAGAGATAAACTGATACCCTTTTACGATAAAAACAAGTTTGGTTTGATTGGTTACATGACTGACAATAGATAGGATGAGTCAAGTGTGATATAGCAGTGGGACCTCAAGGATGATTTGAATAATATATACTCCAGATACAGCAAGGTGCAGAGATCAGACTTGGACTTGGTGTTCTCATTCATTGATAAATCTGTCACTTACACAGTAGTCACTTACACAGTAATGTCTCTGAGCCTCAGATTTACAAATCCATTGAATAGAAATGATAATATTTATTTCATAGGATCATTGAAAGGATCAAAAAAATGGATGTAACAAATGTTATAAATATATGAAATGCTATTTGATATGAGAAGCAGTCTTGTCAACTAGGAGCCACATGATATAATGTGTACAAAGTATTTAGCAATAATTTGTGCTGAATGAAATATTATAAGCACTTAATAAATATTTGGTAGAAATAACGATGTAGAATAATAATCAGTATTATATTAATCTTAAAATGCAAGCTGAGTAGTAATAAACCAAGAATATATGATTACTGGATTTCTTTCCCTCCTTCAGTTCGCCCTTCTCCAGAAGAATTAAAAATACATCAGGAAAAAAGTATACATATAAAATTGAATGTAAGCCTTTTCTGTTAATCTTACTTATTTGACCATTAACCTCCTACTTCAATACGTGTTAACTGTGCCGTATCATTTAGTAAAAGTTGAAATAGCTCATCTCCACCTCTCATTCGCCCTTTCTCTCTCTGCCTCAACTCCTGCCCACGTCTCCTGGGAATTTAGGTAAGCATACTTCCTTTTTAGAATGGATATTTTCTTTTTTCTTTTTTTTAACATCTTTATTGGAGTATAATTGTTTTCCAATGGTGTGTTAGTTTCTGCTTTATAACAAAGTGAATCAGCTATACATATACATATATCCCCATATCTCCTCCCTCTTGTGTCTCCCTCCCTCCCACCCTCCCTATCCCACCCCTCTAGGTGGTCACAAAGCACCGAGCTGATCTCCCTGTGCTATGCGGCAGCTTCCCACTAGTTATTGACTTTACGTTTGGTAGTGTATATATGTCCATGCCACTCTCTCACTTCGTCCCAGCTTACCCTTCCCCCTCCCCGTGTCCTCAAGTCCATTCTCTAGTAGGTCTGCGTCTTTATTCCTGTCCTGCCCCTAGGTTCTTCGTAACTATTTTTTTTTTTTTAGATTCCGTATATATGTGTTAGCATATGGTATTTGTTTTTCTCTTTCTGACTTACTTCACTCTGTATGACAGACTCTAGGTCTATCCACCTCACTACAAATAACTCAATTTCATTTCTTTTTATGGCTGAGTAATATTCCACTGTATACATGTGCCACATCTTCTTTATCCTAGAATCGATATTTTCTTAATTGAACTACTGTATAGCCTTGAGAATTATTTCCTGGATTTTCTTCTATAAAAACTACAAAAAATTTATTTTTAGGAAAGAGAACATTAATTTATTCATTCACCAAGTATTTACTTGTGTGTCTATTATGTATCAAGTATGTGTTTGGAAATGAGTTTTCAGACAATCCAAGGAGGATTCAGTAATCCAGAACCATGGTGGGTTCTTTTCAGATGTAGGGAGAGATGAGATGCCTTAATAACTGCTCTGAAAGTTCACTCTGTGAAGAAAAGTAGTAGCAATATATTGTGTATTTATCACATATGTAAACATAAGATGTACAACAGGAATAGCACAAAGAATGAGAAGAAGAAATTGGAAATATATTTTTATAGAATCTTTACACTTTATGTAAGGTAGTATAATATTATTTGAAAGTAGACTCTAATTAATTAAAGATATATATTGTAAACCCTAAGTCAATGACCAAGCACAATTTTTACACTGATATAAATAAAAGTCAATAGAATCTCAAAAAATACTCAATTAATTCAAAGGAAGGCAGAGAAAAGAAAAAAAGCAAATGGAAAATGTAGATAACAGCTAGGAAGATGGTAAATTCTGATCAACCATATTAATCATCATATTAAATACACAAGATCTAAACACACTAATTTAAAGACAAAGATTTCCAAATTGGGTTTAAAAAAGCATGGAGCAATTATATGTTGCCTACAAGAAACCTACTTTAAAAAGAAAGGTATACAGGGACTTCCCTGGTGACTCAGTGGTTAAGAATCTGCCTGCTGATGCAGGGGACACGGGTTCAATCCGTGGTCCCAGAAGATCCCACATGCTGTGGAGCAGCTAAGCCCATGCACCAGAACTACTGAAGCCGGTGTGCCTAGAGCCTGTGCTCCGCAACAAAGAGTAGCCCCTGATCGCCACAACTAGAGAAAGCCTGCACACAGCAATGAAGACCTAATGCAGCCAAAAATAAATAAATAAACTTATTTTTTAAAAGGCTTACATAATTTTAGGTATAGGATAATAAAAGATATACTATACAAACACAAATTAAAATTAAGCCAGTGTAGCTATATTTATATCAGACAACGTAACCTTCAGAACAAGGAACATTATCAGAGGTAACGAGGGTGATTGTGATAAAGGGTCCATTTTCCAAGAAGAAATAACAATTCTAAATATGTTTGCACCAGCTTCAGTTTCAAAACATATGAAACAGACCAAAAAAAGATGATACATTTTACATCTACTAAAATATCTTAAATAAACAAAAAATGATCATACTAAGTGTTAGCAAGAATGGGGAGATATTGGAACTCTTTCACATTGATGGTGGGAATATAAAATAGTACAATCACTTTGGAAAACAGTGTTTTAGTTACTTAAAAAGTTAAACATACGTTTTTAATATGATGCAGCCATTTCACATTTAGGTATTAAGCTAAAAGGATGGAAAACCTATGTCTATACCAAGACTTGTACACAAATGTTCACAGCAGTTTTATTTGGATTGCCAAAACTTGGAAACAACTTATACATTCATCTCAATGGCTTAACAAATTGTGTGGAATACTCCTGAGCAGTAAAAGAAAATGAACTGTTGATACAAGATACAGCATGAATGAATCTAAACATAATTTAGTTCAGTGAAAAAAAAGAGCCAGAAAAAGAGAGTAAATACCATCTTCTTCCTTTTGTATGAAATTCTAAAACTACAAGCAATAAAAATTTTCAAAAATGCCAACTAATTTACAGTGACAGTATGCATATCAGTGTTTTCCTGAGGCAAATGGGAGAGAGGCAGTAGGAATGATTATAATGGAACATGAAGAAACCTTCAGGTGATGGATATGTTCATTATCTTGATTGTAGTGATGGTTTCACAGTTGTCTATATGTAAAAACTTATGTGATTGTACACTGTACATGGGTGCAATTTATTATATGTAAATTTTTCTCCAAAAAGTAAAAAATATACCCAGTTATTTAGACTTTTCTAAATGCTTCATGTAGAACTAAGGCATAAATATGTGAGGGGCCAGGACATGAACAAATCTAAATGACTGACAGCTTAGTAATTCAATTTTATTGCTGGGTTCAGTTTGCCCCCAGTACTCACTCTTTCTTTAGGATGAGTTCTTATCCAGAAGACTCTACATGTAAAGGTATTTTTTAATTATTTAAACCTCCAGTCTGTCATTATACTGGAATGTATGTAAATTCCAGTGATGAGCCTTTGTGCAGTTCATTCACTTAGGAAAATGAGAAATATTAGCAGGCATTTAAGGGGGTATTATTAATGAATACAGAATTAGAGATAATATGACTTGCTTCTGAATTCCTCTTTGAAACAAACTTTGACTTCAGGTTCAGAATTTCACCTCTGATGTTTCTATATACACACCTTCAAAAATAAGGAGCTAAATAAATTTCAAGGACATTTCTAAGTCTAAAAATGTATGATTCAACAGCAATGAATATTTATACCCCCCTCCACTCTGTATCCCCCATTGTGCTAGTTGTTACAGATAGGAAGATTCCCAGCAAGTTCACAGTTTACTGGAGGAATGAGTAAGCAAATCATTTTAATACAATGTGTTTCCTGCAACTATAGACATCAGGGTACTTTAGGAACACAAAGGAAAGAATGATTATTCTGGGAGTGTAGAGGACTCCTGTTGGTTATTTTCCCATTATCCACTGCCTCTTTTCCACTTTACAGAACACTTCATTACAAATCTTCCTTAACTTATAATGGGGTTGCATACTGATGAACCCATTGTAAATAGAAAATTATCTTAAACTGAAAATGCATTTAATACACCTAAGCTACCAAACATCATAACTTAGCCTAGCCTAACGTTAAACGTGCCAAGAACACTTACATCAGCCTGCAGTTGGGAAAAAAATCATGTAACATGAAGCCCATTTTGCAATAAAGTGGTGAATGTCTCATTTAACTTATTGAATGCTCTACTGAAATGAAAAATTGAATGGTTGTAAGTGTATCAGTTGTTTACCCTTATGAACACATGGCTTACTGGGAGCTGTAACTCTCTGCTGCTGCCCAGTATTATGAGAGAGTATTACAGCCCATATTGATAGCCCGGGAGTAGATAAAAATTCAAAATTCAAAGTATGATTTCTACTGAATGTACATTGCTTTTGCACCATCATAAAGTTGAAAAACCATAAGTCAAACCATCATAAGTCGGGGACTGTCTGTATACCGGATGTCCATGTGATTCTAGAGAGGTTGATTCTACCACACCTCCAAAATATACAGCCTGAGCTTGTCCAGTGAAAAATCTCAGGAACTGTTTTGAGAATTTTGGAATACACACATAATGAACATGGGATAGGAATCATGTTACCTATATTCTAATTTTCCCTCTGAACACTAATACACCAATAATACAGGCATACCCGATAGACATCTCCATGGTTAACTTCTTTTCAAGATCTATCATAAAGCATTTGAGTCTGATTCTCATTTTTCTTAACTGGAGAGCATATTCATGTTAGACTAGACCAGGGTATGTACACAGTTCTCTAACTGGCTCTGACTGAGTCATAAGCCCACTAGTTTCACCTGCCTGCGATGGGCCAGCTCTACTTGATTGTGTGAAGTGAAGATGGAAATGAAATGATCCTTAATTAAAGACTGGAGTACCATCAATAACAGTTGGAGAACATGTGTGGCTGACAATCAATAGACATCAATTATAATATATAATAAAATGAGTTACTGAATCTATTTTTTCTAACACCCAAAGACTATGCCTATTACCTGAAATTGTTTGTGCCTAATGCATATATTGAACCTAATTTAAGAGCCTTTTAAAAAACAAATAACTTGTAAAGTATGAAATGTATTTTATTCAGGGTTTTGAAGATAAGAATTAGAAGGTTAAATAAATTATAATATTGTCAGAAAAAAGAAAAATTTAAGAGTGTAAGTTTGGGGAATTCCCTGGTGGTCCAGTGGTTAGGACTCAGCACTTTCACTGCTGGGGCCCAGGTTCAATCCCTGGTTGGGCCACTAAGATCCCACAAGCCTCATGGCATGGCCAAAAAAAATAATGTTTGCATAACCCAGAGAGTTAACTATTTGATCCCTTACTCCCTAAAGGAATATTTATTTTCTGGAACTAATCACATAAGGAATAAATTATCACTTTCCAGTAGTTCAAGGAAATTCTTATTAAAGCTTCTTTATTTCTGTTTACATAGTAACTTCTCTACCACCTTTTGGTCTATGAGTATAACTTGATATTATATGTGCTTTTTTAAAAAAAATATTTTAGATAAATTGCCTGATTTTTTAAAGTTGCATTTAGGATGAACTTTTTCTAGTATGTTCCATCATTAATTGTTTTATCTGTTTATTATTTTTCATTTTTAAGTTCCCAATGATTTTATATTTCTGTAAAATTCATGGAGGCTCATTTATCTTTTAAATGAGAGAGGAAATCACATATTTGGCTATTATTTAAAGGAGAAGACTAATATGGGCTTCCAAATCTCCATGGGAACACAATAAGTGCTCCCCATGATTCATTTTCTATAAATGGAGAAAAAAAATGAGTTTCCATGGAGATACAAAGGTGATCTAAACAGAGGGCGGCCCTGAGGGCATTGACATCCATAAGCACATACAATTCTGCATCCTTTTTGCAGAATCCCAAATCTATTTGAGTTACTTCTGAATTCAACCTGAAATGACAATGAGTGACTTCATTAAATATATTTTTGTGTCTTCTGAGGAATTAAAAACCTATTTGGGTTTGTCATATAGTAATGGAAAAGTGAATATAAAATAGTCTAGGGGGAAAAAAACTTCTTTGGACAGAAAATAATGAAGTTCTAGGCTTACTGCAGGGAAAAAGATGTAATAAGACACCCGTGAAATGAAAATATGTCATTGATTTTTGGAATAAAAAATCTCTTAATTAGTGGATCATATCATAGGGGATTTTTTAAAATTAGAAGACCACTAAACCAGTACATATTCATTGTTCTCATGTAAGAATCCCTACACAAAACTTTTTCCTTCTCTAAATGTGGCAATTTATAGATCCAAGCAATCAATATTCAATTTGCCAGTAGTGGTTTTGTTTCAGTGAGGTAGAATCATTAATTCCTTCCTTTGTAGATTTATACTTGGTTAGTGTTAGGAGATGTATCTAGGTGTTGGAGTACAGATGATAACCATACCATGTGTTTAGCACAGCTTAACAAAAGAGAACAGCACACAGAATACAGAAGACTAGGTTCTTGTTCTATCTCATTAACGAGTTCATTCATTTAAGAAAAAAAAGTATTGAGTACATTGTATGCCTGGTACTGTGCACAAATCTGGGACTGTAGAAATAAAAGATATTTTCTCTTCCCTTGGGAATCGCAAGGAAGCAATTACAAAACACCATAATAAATGCCATAGAGGAAGTATGAATAGGGAACAGTGAGAGCGAGCACTTAGGAGGGGCTCCTATCTCAGCCAAGGCAGGGGTGAGATGATATGACACTTGCACTGGCACTTGAATAAATGTAGGATGTAACCAAATAAGTGAGGGAAGGGAAGCAGTGTACAAAGAACCAACATATGAGCTAGGCTGAAACATTAGGAAAATTGTAATATGAGTGCTTCACCATAACTGGAAGGATGAGAACAGGTATGGAAATACTAGAGAAATGGCTAGAATGTTGAGAAAGAAAGTTTTTGAAGGGTTCTATAAGCTGTGCTCGGGATTTAAAGCAAATTGGTATGATCAGATGTGGGTTCTATAAAAGAGCACACTGGGGCTGTATTGAGGAGAGATTGGAAGCTGATGAGACCATAAGCACAGAAACCAGTTAGGGCCCACTAAAATATTTTTTAAAAAGAGAGAGAAAGAAGAAAGAAAGAAAGAAAAGAGGGAGGGAGTAAGGAAGGGAAGGAGGGAGGAAAGAAGGGAGGAAGGGAGAAAAAAAAACAAGGGAGTGATTCATGTGAGTACATTCAGAATTTATGATTGAAAAATACAGATATTTTATCCTTTGAAAGAAACTTCTGAATTTTGTGGATACAGGCCCAACCCAAGTTGATTTTGTATCAATATATTGGTTTAAGGCAGAGATTGCAAAGTAACTTATGAGCCTTATTTTGTCCAACTGTGTGCCAGCTCACTCTGTTTAAAATAACTCAGTTTAAATGCCTTTAGATTCAACAGGTAATTTAAATCCAGTTTGCCACAGTCCCCAACACTCTCTAATGTTATTTACTTCAAATATTGAAGTTACCATCATAACATGTAGATTTGAACCACGTGAGTTGTAAGCACTCATTTAAGGAGTCCCTGTTTATTAATTTTGGATGTCACCTCATAATTTTTTGTGTGCATCCTCTTGGTTTATTCATCTTTTACTTATGCGTTCTCCTGACTTTTATAGTAATTTTTTTCTCAATAGGAATTGTCATTATCATTGATTTTTATATGAAATTATTTCAAGTATTTGCTCTCTAAATGGGCATTTTTTATCAGACTTAACATGTTTGAAATTATTTGATAAATTTCACTACATTTTAAGACTACACCTATTATGATGATAGATATAAAAAGAATTTCTGGATAAAGGCTACTGCCGCATGAGCCACATTCCTAGAGGTACACTTGCTGCCTCAGAGCCACCCGCAGCTCTCAGCAACTGCAGGAACCACCATCGCCACTGCTTATTGTAACCGTGTGGCTGAGAGGGTTTTGGTGCTCCGGCCAGGTGTGAGGCCTGAGCCTCTGAGGTGGGAGAGCAGAGTTCAGGACATTGCACACCAGAGACCTCCTGGCCCCATGTAATATCAATCAGTGAGAACTCTCCCAGAGATCTTCCTCTCAATGCTAAGAACCAGCTCCACTCAACGACCAGCAAGCTCCAGTGCTTGACACCCCATGCCAAAGAACTAGAAAGACAGGAACACAACCCCACCTATTAACACAGAAGCTGCCTAAAATCATAATAAGTTCACAGACACCCTGAAACATACCACCAGATGCAGTCCTGCCCACCAGAAAGACAAGATCAGCCTCATCCACCAGAACACAGGCACCAGTCCCCTCCACCAGGAAGCCTACACAACCCACTGAACCAACATTGCTAACAGCCATAAAAGGGGAAATTGACAGTAACACAGTAATATAGGGGACTTTAACACCCCACTTTCACCAATGAACAGATCATCCAAAATGAAAATAAATAAGGAAACACAAGCTTTAGATGACAAATTAAACAAGCTGGACTTAATTGGTATTTGTAGGACATTCCATTCAAAAACAACAGAATACACTTTCTTCTCAAGTGCTCATGGAACATTCTCCAGGATAGGTCATATCTTGGGTCACAAATCAAGTCTTTGTAAATTTAAGAAAATTGAAATCATATCAAGTATCTTTTCTGACCACAAAGCTATGAGACTAGATATCAATTACAGGAAAAAATCTGTAAAAAATACAAACACATGGAGGCTAAACGATGTGCTACTTAATTACCAAGAGATCACTGAACAAATAAAAGAGGAAATCAAAAAATATCTAGAAACAAATGACAATGATAAAACGATGACCCAAAACCTATGGGATGCAGCAAAAGCAGTTCTAAGAGGGATGTTTATGGCAATACAATCCTACCTCAAGAAACAAGAAACATCTCAAATAAACCACCTGACCTTACACTTAAAGCAATTACAAAAAGAAGAATAAAAAAACGCCAAATTTAGCAGAAGGAAAGAAATGATAAAAATGAGATCAGAAATAAATGAAAAAGAAATGAAGTAAACAATAGCAAAGATCAATAGAACTAAAAGCTGTTTCTTTGAGAAGATAAAGAAAATTGATAAACCATTAGCCAGACTCATGAAGATAAAAAGGGAAAACACTCAAATCAACAGAATTAGAAATGAAAAATGAGAAGTAACAATTGACACTGCAGAAATACAAAGGATCATGAGAGATTACTACAAGCAACTATATGCCAATAAAATGGACAGCCTGGAAGAAATGGACAAATTCTTAGAAAAGCACAACCTTCCAAGACTGAACCAGGAAGAAATAAAAAATATAAACAGATCAATCACAAGCATTGAAATTGTGACTGTGATTAAAAATCTTCCAACAAACAAAAGCTCAGGCAGATTGCTTCACAGGTAAATTCTATCAAACGTTTAGAGAAGAGCTAACACCCATCCTTCTCAAACTCTTCCAAAATATAGCAGGAGTAGGAACACTCCCAAACTCATTCTACGAGGCCACCATCACCCTGATACCAAAAGCAGAAAAAGATGTCACAAAAAAAGAAAACTACAGGCCAATATCTCTGATGAACATAGATGCAAAAATCCTCAACAAAATAGTAGAAAACAGAATCCAACAGCACATTAAAAGGATCATACACCATGATCAAATGGGGTTTCTCCCAGGAATGCAACGATTCCTCAATATACGGAAATCAATCAGTGTGATACACAAGATAAACAAATTGAAGGATAAAAACCATATGATCATCTCAGTAGATGCAGAAAAAGCTTTTGACAAAATTCAACACCCATTTATGATAAAAACCCTCCAGAAAGTAGGCATAGAGGGAACTAACTTCAACATAATAAAGGTCATATATGACAAACCCACAGCCAACATTGTTCTCAATGGTGAAAACCTGGAATCATTTCCACTAAGATCAGGAAAAAGACAAGGTCCCCCACTCTCACCACTATTATTCAACACACTTTTAGAAGTTTTATCCACAGCAATCAGAGGCAAAAAGAAGTAAAATGAATCCAACTCGGAAAAGAAGTAAACTGTCACTGTTTGCTGATGTCATGATACTGTACATAGAGAATCCTAAAGATGCTACCAGAAAACTAGTAGAGCTAATCAATGCATTTGGTAAAGTAGCAGGATACAAAATTAATGCACAGAAATCTCTTGCATTCCTATATATTAATGATGAAAAATCTGAAAGAGAAATTAAGGAAACACTCCTAGTTACCATTGCAACACAAAGAATAAAACTGCCTAGGAATAAACCTACCTAAGGTGACAAAAGACCTGTATAAAGAAAAGTATAAGACACTGATGAAAGAAATTAAATATGATACAAACAGATGGAGAGATACACCATGTTCTTGGATCAGAAGAATCAACATTGTGAAAATGACTGTACTACCCAAAGCAATCTACATATTCAATGCAATCCCTATCAAACTACCAATGGCATTTTTCACAGAACTAGATCAAGAAATTTCACAGTTTGTATGGAAACACAAAAGACCCTGAATAGCCAAAGCAATAGTGAGAAAGAAAAATGGAGCTGGAGGAATCAGGCTCCCGGAGTTCAGACTATACTACAAAGCTACAGTAATCAAGACAGTATAGTACTGGGACAAAAAAACAGAAATATAGATAAATGGAACAGGATAGAAAGCCCAGAGGTAAACCCACACATATATGGTCACCTTATTTTTGATAAAGGAGGCAAGAATATACAATGGAGAAAAGACAGCCTGTTCAGTAAGTGGTGCTGGGAAAACTGGACAGCTACATGTAAAAGAATGAAATTAAAACACTCCCTAACACCATACACAAACATAAACTCAAAATGGATTAAAGTCCTAAATACAAGGCCAGAAACTATCAAACTCTTAGAGGAAAACATAGGCAGAACAGTCTATGACATAAATCACAGCAAGATCCTTTTTGACCCACCTCCAGAGAAATGGAAATAAAAACAAAAACAAACAAATGGGGCCTAATGTAACTTAAACGCTTTTGCACAGCAAAGGAAACCATAAACAAGACCTAAAGGCCCTCAGAATGGGAGAAAATATTTGCAAACCAAGCAACTGACATAGGATTAATCTCCAAAATATACAAGCAGCTCATGCAGCTCAATATCAAAAAAGAAAACAACCCAATCCAAAAATAGACATTTCTCCAAAGAAGATCAACAGATTGCCAACAAACACATGAAAGGATGCTCAACATCACTAATCATTAGAGAAATGCAAATCAAAACTACAATGAGGTATCACCTCACATTGGTCAGAATGGCCATCATCAAAAAATCTAGAGACAGTAAATGCTGGAGAGGGTGTGGAGAAAAGGGAACCCTTTGCACTGTTGGTGGGAATATAAATTGATACAGCCACTATGGAGAACAGTATGGAAGTTCCTTAAAAAACTAAAAATAGAACTACCATATGACCCAGCAATCCCACTACTGGGCATATACCCTGGGAAAACCATAATTCAAAAAGAGTCATGTGGGCTCAGTGGTTGAGAGTCTGCCTGCCGATGCAGGGGACACGGGTTCGTGCCTCGGTCTGGGAGGATCCCACATGCCGCGGAGTGGCTGGGCCCGTGAGCCATGGCCGCTGAGCCTGCGCATCCGGAGCCTGTGCTCCACAACGGGAGAGCCCACAACAGTGAGAGGCCCGCGTACTGCAAAAAAAAAAAAAAAAAAGATTAGTATGTAACCAATTGTTGTGTCAGAAAATAAGTGAGTGCTTAAAGGATGATGCAAATATGCCAGAAACACGTAGATGTAAGACTAAAGGGCCTCCCACTGACCAAATCTATGACAATTTGAGAATCAAAATAATGAGAGTATTAAATTACAACTCAGTGAATAAAATAGAAATCCACCACTCACTCTACCCTTACATAAATAGATGAAGAAGAAGAAAAAAACACTTTCTCAGAGTAAAGCACCAAATAATAAATATGAAATAAATGATGAACTAGGTGATCATCCTCTGGCAGCCATCACCGGGGTAGTCAACACAGGTGAGAATCATCAACTGATATAAAGCCTGGTGGGTAGGGTTTGATGACAGACAGGATATTGGTATAATCAGAATGCATTACCTCCCCATAAGATTGTAACCAAAACAAGGGGAGAAAGTGGTACAGTGGATAGCACTGAGAACAGCTCTACCATCCAACCCTCACCATTTGAGTTCACCAAGTTCCCTGACAATATCTCTTTATCCTTTTTGGTCCAGCCTCCTGTCCAAAAATGGGTTTACAGTGAAGAAACCTGGCAGAAACCAGGTGACAATGTGATGATCATCAGTGATGGGACATTGCCATAGTATGCTTCCTGATATGACAGTCTGGTCATGGATAAACAGCAGACAAACATACTGAGGGTAACCATATGACATGAAAGGCCTGTACTCTTTAAGACTGTCCAGGACTGAAGACATAGGGAAAGACTGATGAGACTGAAGGAGTCTGATGAGAAATGATAGCTAAATGCAGTCAGTATTCTTGAGTGGGTTGCTGGACCAGAACGGCCAAAGAGGTACTGGTAGGGAACCTTTAGAACTTTGAGTGGGACCTATCAGTTGAGTAGTGGTGTTGTCAGTGTTAATTTAATGACTGGAAAGGGTGTGTGTGTGGTGATACTGTATAGGAGTGTCCTTGTCTTTGGCGTACACACTGGCATATTTAGAAGCGATAGTGCATCTTGTTCAAAAGAAAAAAAAAAAAAGACTGTATACCCAAAGAATGAGAGGATAATGAAAAAAATGTGGTAAAACATGAACAACTGGTGATCTAGGCAAAGCGAATATGCGGGTAAGTTTTTGCTATTCTTCTCATTTATTCTATAGGTTTGCCATGATTTCAAAATTAAAAAGTTAAAAGTTCAACATAAAATTTTTTTGCCTAAGATTTATTATGTGCTAGAAGAATCCTTACCCCTGAGTTGCTTATTTCAAATATAGTACATTGTACTTAAAGCCTACAGTATGTGTGTAATTTTTGATGAAGAGGTAAACCTAATGAGGTATTAAAAAAAATCAGTCATTGCTAAGAATTGAATATCTCAGGTAATTATACTTTGGTTAAATCAATATGGTAGGTGATGCTAATGGTCATTTTCTAACACTGAATACAAAGAGGCCTGATGGCTAAAGTCAGAAAGCAAAAAAGCAAAACCCAGAAATTCCAATATACTCCTGACTTTCCTCGGGAGCAAAATGTTTTCAATTTAGATTAAGTTACTCAACTTCCTTTTAGTGCTTTCCTCTATGTTTATTTTCTGCAAAAACCATTTTCTTTCTTTTTTTTAATTGCAATTTTCTTTATAGGCTTCTATGGGAAAGAGCTCTGTAACTTTAGTATATATTTATAGTTGTGAAATAGCTTTTCTTTTCTTAATCCTTTTGTTTACTCCCATAAATGAGTCATTGATGTTTTCCAACAGTTCTTGGGAAACAGGCCTGCTTCTTGTTAATGTCACAAGCTGTCTTTTCCTGGAAATCAACAAGTGAGTAAACCAGAGAAAGTCCAAATGGAATTTAATAAGCATGGCTTTCAGACCAACAGTAATTAGCTAATGTTTTATAAGAATATCATGTATTCATGGTTTTTTTTAAAGGTGTTTTTATAAATATTATCTTACTGAAGAAAACTCAGACTCTTTTGTCATCTCTAATACACTATTTAAAAAATATAGGTTCAGTTAAATGATGAGTTTTTCATTTAGTACTTCCCCAAACCATATTTCATTCACTGTTATTTTCAGGTCCTTAGTTCTAGTCCCTTTTTCAAAGCCCCCAAAATCATGCTTATAGCATACTTTCTACAGGAATGTGTCTTTTGGTAATTTGCTTGATAACTGGACTAGAATTTTTATTGGACTCTACTAGATTGTTCAAGTTCTTTATCAAAGGTATTCTGAATCCTAATACCTGGATTCCTTACCCCTTTCTTTTTCCTATCTTTTATCTTTTTTTTTTGCCTTTGCACCATCTTGTTCTTTTTTTTTTTTTTTTTAAGTTGAAGTATACTTGGTACTATCTTTTATCTTGCTTTCCTGCTGGCTCTCTACTTTCTGTTAGTATGTGAAATTGCCTACTTGGATCTTAGTAGTTTTCATTTAGCCCAAACTGTCGGTGGCAGGTCAAGGGGAGAAGTGGAGGGTGAGAAAAGGCCCTCCCCATCCCCACGTGATACTCTTGCTGTGTGCTCTTCTGTTCCTTCTGCTCTATCTTGTCTATCTTTAGAGCATGTTATTTAAAAAAGGTCATGGGGGCTTCCCTGGTGGCGCAGTGGTTGAGAGTCCGCCTGCCGATGCAGGGGATACGGGTTCGTACCTCGGTCTGAGAAGATCCCACATGCCGCGGAGTGGCTAGGCCCGTGAGCCATGGCCGCTGAGCCTGCACGTCCGGAGCCTGTGCTCCGCAACGGGAGAGGCCACAACAGTGAGAGGCCCGCTTACCACAAAAAAAAAGAAAAATAAATAAATAAATAAATAAATAAATAAATAAATAAATAAATAAATAAATAAGGTCATGAGGGGCTTCCCTGGTGGCGCAGTGGTTGAGAGTCCACATGCCGATGCAGGGGACACGGGTTCGTGCCCCGGTATGGGAAGATCCCACATGCCGCGGAGCAGCTGGGCCCGTGAGCCATGGCCGCTGAGCCTGTGCTCCGCAACGGGAGAGGCCACAACAGTGAGAGGCCTGCTTAATGCAAAAAAAAAAAAAAAAAAAAAAAAAAGGGCATGAGGAGCTCCCAAGTAGGAATAAAAGATACTAGTTGTTCTGGGAAGGAAGAAAGTAAAAACATAATAGGAAAAGAGGCTGGTATTTTTTAGCTGATAAAGTTGTATTGTAACCATTTGGGAAAGAACTGAGCTAAGGAGAGAAGTGGGATTTCTCTTCAGGCAGATGATACTCGGGAGGTAAGCCAATATCCTCTTCATTGGATGCTGTCTTGTTCACATGCACCTTGAGAGGACTCTTGCTCAGGACCATTATCTCAGCTTTGTAGTCTCAATGACCCTATGTTGTTTTATTTTAAAATATAAAACATCTTGATAATTACCTGGAGTTTATACATTATTTCCTTGATATTTTTCTCTTATAATTATACTTGTTTTCAAACAATACTGATATTACCCACCCACTGTAAAATATGTTAATACTGCCTTTGAGAGAGTGTCTGAGAGGAAAGGGTTTCCCATCAGAGGGGAAGGGATGGCAACTCAGACAGTAGTAATGGTGACGGGTTATAGAGCCCTCATTACAGTGTGTGGCAGGATCATTTTCTCTAAGTCCTCTGATAACCTGTAAGACAGGCGCTGTTACCCTTTCTCACAGACTAAGAACTGAGGTCCGGAGAGATTAGGTAACGTGCCAGAGACGCACTTGTTCCCTCTCTACTTGGAATATGCCCAGATCTCAAGGTTGACACTTCAAAATTCATTGTTCAGGTTCCAGTTCAGCCTGACACTTTCTTTGCTTACTCTATTTAAGTAATTCCACTCCCTCCCTGAGCACGAGACACTCACTGTGACATTATTTTATTTCCTTCATGCATTGATCACTTCTTACCTTCTTTTTGTGAGTTCCAAGACAGAATAAAATGCGTTAGTCCTCTTCACTGTGGTATTCCCAACTTCTAGCACTGTTTATTGTATGAATATTTTTAGATGAATGAAGACACCCAGGTTGCCCTAGGTTATAAGGCAACAGAAGCCCTCTCAGGGGTGTCAGAACAAGTACTCCAACAGACCTCCACTAGATGCTCTCAAGATTTTTTTTCTACATAAACCCTGGGAACCCAGATTCTAACACTACCTTGAACATTTTGGATAATGGCTCAAACATACTGATGAACCTGAGATGCTTGTTTTTGCCCTGCAAATGGATTCTTAGCAAAATCCTGTCTGCCTACTCATGTTATTGCTTAAGAACAATGCTTAATCTCTTGTGACCTTAATATTGTGTAATTTTCTGCTGGGATTGTTGACAGTTAGCTCACACAAAACATCAAAAGAATACTTTAAAGGGCAATTATGTTCAAAAGGCCCATGGCCACAAAAGGAGAGTTTCTCTTGGAGACATAAACTGATCCAGTATAGGAGAAGCTGACATTTTCATCTAATTCCATTTACGCTGAAAACTACTGAACTAAACAGCCATGATACCCTTCACCGTTTTCAATCACTTATCATAATTTGCACTTAACTGAAGGTAGTTGAAGAAGACATGAAATTCCCCTTTATATTTTTTCTCATCCTCTTTTAACTGTGATTTATAAACACCTAGGATCCCTTTTTCACTCATAAGGCTTTGACTAAACTCATGACTGCATCTTGATATCATGTCTCCATGTCTCCATGTGTTTGTAATGATGTTCCCTCCTTTATTTAGGGATAGGGCAATGAGTAAACAGAACAAAACAAGTTCTCTAAGATTTATTACTTTATGCCAGCTAACTTTCATATTTCTTTTTCTTATTGTAAATTTCTTTGACATTATTGCTTCACATGTGGCTTGCCTTTATTGTGAAGTCTGTAAATATATAAACATCTCCAGTTCTGGGGAAATTATCTTTTTATTATGTCTGGCTCAACTTCCAAAATGCTATTTTATTATCTATCTTGGCTCAATGAAGTAATAGCTGAGTCTTTGGGGATCTGACAAAGATATTGTATATTGAGTTGAATTATACCTGAAAACTGGCTGGACGAATTTCCTGATGAAGTGGAAAATGCACTTGTTAGTAAATAGCATAATCACTATTAGAAAAACAAAATTTGAAATAAATATTGCTGCAGAAATGTAAAAATAATTGGCTTTTCTATTTAAAAAATTCTTTCTATTTTTTCTTCTCTTCATTATGCTTTGATTTCATAAGCAGTTAGAAAGCTGTTTAGTTCATCTTTATATTGTACCAAATTATTTTTCATCTATATCTCCAGGAAATTTCTTCCCAGAATTTCAAGACCTCTGGATGAAACATCACTAGTCTGGCATACACTCCTACTTTGGATAGTGGTTGTTTTTCGTTTTCTTTTGATCTTGACCTACAAATAAAGTTTTCTTCCGCATGAAATTCCTTATAATAATGTATCAAGAACTTTTTATAAGTCTAAGTAAAAGCCACTTTTGTCCCTTATATATTGTTAGTGATATTTGATAAAATGTTTCTCCGTTTCTGCTATTTATGAATTGTTAACAAATCCAACTCATTTGTTGCTCATCATGAAATTTTCCTTAAATTGTTTTCAGATGTTATATTTTTCTCTCTGTCACAGAAGTTTACATTTTAGCTTTCTAGACAGCAGTGGTGAAAATTAGAGTTCTGTTTTTATTATTATGGTGGTGGATAAATTAAAATATAAAAATGAACTAATATTCTGATAGCTAAAACAGGCTAATGACGTCTGTCATTCTGATGAAACAAAATGAAGAATGGAAATATGCTTTGTATATTGTAAAGCCCTGCCTATGAAATTAGCCCTAAATTTTTTTTCAAAGATAATTTTTTTATTAGTTTCTGCTTTATAACAAAGTGAATCAGTCATACATATACATCTGTTCCCACATCCCTTCCCTCATGCATCTCCCTCCCTCCCACCCTCCCCATCCCACCCCTCCAGGCGGTCACAAAGCACCGAGCTGATCTCCCTGTGCTCTGCGGCTGCTTCCCACTATCTATCTACCTTACGTTTGGTAGTGTATATATGTCCATGCCTCTCTTTCGCTTTGTCACAGCTTCCCCTTCCCCCTCCCCATATCCTCAAGTCCATTCTCAAGTAGGTCTGTGTCTTTATTCCCGTTTTACCCCTAGGTTCTTCATGACATTTTTTTTTAATTCCATATATATGTGTTAGCATACGGTATTTGTCTTTCTCTTTCTGACTTACTTCACTCTGTATGACAGACTCTAGGTCTATCCACCTCATTACAAATAGCTCAGTTTCGTTTCTTTTTATGGCTGAGTAATATTCCATTGTATATATGTGCCACATCTTCTTTATCCATTCATCCGATGATGGACACTTCGGTTGTTTCCATCTCCGGGCTATTGTGAATAGAGCTGCAATGAACATTTTGGTACATGTCTCTTTTTGAATTATGGTTTTCTCAGGGTATATGCCTAGTAGTGGGATTGCTGGGTCATATAGCCCTAAATTTTTTTTAAAAAAATAATTGTGATTTGACATTTTACTCTTTGAATTATATTAGAGGCTTATCGATTTTTTATTAGATTTTTTTAAATGGTGGTCTCTGCCTTTAAACTTTCAGGAATAGTGTTTTTATTCCATGAATTTGTGTTGGAGTCTTATGAAATGTATTTCCTTAACTCTTAATTACATTTTACAAACATGTCCTCTTCCATTAAAAAAAATTTAAACAGTGACCTTGCTTAAAATATATAATTTGTGGGGGGCTTCCCTGGTGGCGCAGTGGTTGAGAGTCCACCTGCCGATGCAGGGGACATGGGTTCGTGCCCCAGTCCGGGAAGATCCCACATGCTGCGGAGTGGCTGGGCCCGTGAGCCATGGCTGCTGAGCCTGCGCATCCTGACCCTGTGCTCCGCAACGGGAGAGGCCACAACAGTAAGAGGCCCGCGCAATGCAAAAGAAAAAAAAAAACAATTTGTAAATAAAGGGAAATAGGAAAATATCAAAAAGGAAGACAAAAAGTAACTGAAAGTCAGGGCTACGTACTGTATCACATATTTATATCAGGAACATATTGCAAACCCTGTTTTGTTTCCTTATTTTCTCTGTTAAAATTAAAAATCTTAGCATACTCAACTGCTGAATGGATAGATTGTGTTGTAGTCATACAATGGCAACTAAAGGAAATGCACTACTGCTGTATTCAACATCATAGATTACTCTTAAAAGCATTATGCTAAATGAAGAAACTAGACACAAAGAGCCTTATGCTTTGTAATTCCATATATATGCCATTTTAGAAAAGGAAAAGCTACAGAGTTGGAAATAAAGTTAGTGGTTGCCACAGGTTGGGATAGGGGAAGGAGTTTGCTTCTGAATGGGCACAAGGGAACTTTTTGGAGTAATGGAAATACTCTATTTTTTGATATGTATCCATTTTTAAAAACTCATAGAACTGTACACCAAAAATATGTTAATTTTAATGTATGAAAATTATACCCTAATGAAGCTTACAGTCATAACACAGAGAAGTTTACTCATGAGTAATTTAGTAAACTTTTGTGCATGTTTCCAGAAGATGGACTTTCTTAATCAGCTGTCTCATCAAATAAAATAAACTTTCTTTATAGTTAATAAAACTCAGCATCTTGAACAAAACCAGTTTTCTGTTAAATATGCAATGTTAACTTTTAGACAAGAACTCAAACAACAATTGGAGGGCCATAGAAGAGAGTATTGGTTAAAGTGAGCTAAGTCTTCATCTTTCACAGCAGAAAGTAAGTAGGCAATTTCTAAAGTCAGTAGAATTTGAAATAGGTTTTTGAGCATATCATTCAAATGTTCAAAAGTAATCATTAGAAGAACCAAAGCCTAAAATGGTTTAAAATGGTAACTTCAGTGTCCAGACTCATAGACCCTGGAAGAATGGGGCAAAAGTTGTTGTTTTTCATTCATAAGCCCCTTTGTATTATTTGATTAACCATGTGCATGTATTACTCTGGCAAACAATATATTTTATTTAAAAAAACAAACTCATAGTACCTCATTAGCAAAGTTTAATCAGCTGCATTATGGTTATCTCCTGTTTGTCCTTCACATCACATTTTTAAAAAAATTTTATTTATTTATTTTTGGCTGCGTTGGGTCTTTGTTGCTGCACGCGGGCTTTCTTTAGTTGCAACGAGCGGGGCTACTCTTCATTGCCGCACATGGGCTTCTCGTTGCAGTGGCTTCTCTTGTTGCAGAGCACAAGCTCTGGGCATGCAGGCTTCAGTAGTTGTGGTGCATGGGCTTTGTTGCTCCACAGCATGTAGGATCTTCCCAGACCAGGGATTGAACCCGTGTCCCCTGCATTGGCAGGTAGATTCTTTACCAGTGCGCCACCAGGTAAGTCCGTGCCCCTTCACATCAATTTGACACTGTTCCTCATGGCTTTCTGCTTAGGAGGCTGATCTGTGTGGTTTGTGTCAACAGACTCTCTTACCATAAAGCCAATGGAGATATTGAAGGGGTGGGAAGAGAGTGAGGTCTCAATATTTATTCTGCTGGTTCTCTCAATGTGGTGCTTCAGAATAGCTATGTTTCTCAACTAAATGCCACTGCTCCTCTCAAGGTGGCTTGCTCTACTCACCAACTCTTTCTCCCCCAACTAGGATGACTTCTTCCTTTCCATATCCCTTTGGGCCTAGGGATTATAAAAATTCCATTTCATTGGGCTTCCCTGGTGGCGCAGTGGTTGAGAGTCCGCCTGCCGATGCAGGGGACACGGGTTTGTGCCCCGGTCCGGGAGGATCCCACATGCCACAGAGTGGCTGGGCCCATGAGCCATGGCCGCTGAGCCTGCGCGTCTGGAGCCTGTGCTCCGCAACGGGAGAGGCCACAACAGTAAGGAGCCCGCGTACCGCAAAAAAAAAAAAAAAAAAAAAATTCCCTTTCATTAGCCCCAGGGCACTATAGTAACTCTTATAGTTTCTACACCTTTGTAATTAGTCACTTTATTAAATCTTCTTTAAATTGTACTAACTTGAGTATCCCATTTGTTCCCTGCTTGGGTCCTGACTGATAAACCAGCCAAATTAGCATTCTCAGAAAATGAGAAATGAAGAAGATAAAGGAAAGCGATAAAGGCAAGGTTGTAACAAAGGGTAATAACAAATGGATTAGAACTGAACTCTTGAATTAGCAAGTGTAACGGGATGCCTGGGACACTGGTTTCATAACAAGGGTAGGCAATGATTTATGTTGTTACTGGGGGAAGAGAGTGCCTGTCTCTTTGCCTATGCTTTCTGAAGTAACTGCAGGAGATCGGGGTACAGTGTGGTTTTGTGGAATATTTTATGAGGCATGCGTTTCCATGATCTAAGGCCCACAGAACATGAGCCCTCAGATAAATTCCTTCTTGGTCTTCTGTTCTCGCATGTATCAAAGACCATGACCTTTGCATTTGCCACAAGTACCATTTCTCTTTTCCTCTTCAAGTTTCTTCTGCCTGCTCCTTCGTGCTAAATAGTCTGGCTTATTGGAATTTTCTTCTGCTCATTGTACTCCCCTGGCAGATTGATAAGATCTAGTACTACCCAACTGTAGTAAATGAGGAAAGTAGGACTAGGTGATTTCCAGAACATGCAGTCTGGAAACTAAGTGGCACCATAATCACATCAGCATCTTCACAAAAAACATCTGATATTCTATGAGGTTTTTATTTTATTTTATATCTGTCTATTTTCCACTTATTTTGTGCTAAGGTGCGGAGGGCTGAGTTAATCATATTCAGTGTTTGTTATCATCATTGGTCTGTGCAAGGCCCTTCTCTTGTTTTCTATGTATATTTATTCCCTTTTAACCCTATTTCCCTCTCTTATTTTCCTAATCCCTGTGAGCAATCATTCTAATGTAGTTATCATCATTTTATACATGTAGAAGGTGAAACTCAAGATCATACAGCAAGTCATTAGCAGAACTTGAATTCAAACTGCACTCATTTGTCAGACTCCAAAAACCATATGGGATACCTTCCCATAGCTGATTTGATCAGTGTACCATCATAAAAATGGAAGCAAATTTATGTACTTTTACCCACTAAATTTCTAAACATTCAGCAAGAGATACTTTTAAGGCAAAGTAAAAAAGGCACATCTCAACATGCCATGTCCTCCTCTGTGTTGGAGAAGATAGACAAGCAGAATAATTAGATGCATTGAATCATGTTGAGATAAAATATCATGAACTCATCTTTTATTTGGACAAAAAATGAAATGGCAAGTTCCTTCTAGAACTGCAACCATATAACTTTGGTGGGATAGGGAGGGTGGGAGGGAGGGAGATGCAAGAGGGAAGAGATATGGGAACATATGTATATGTATAACTGATTCACTTTGTTATAAAGAATACTTATATTGTGTAAGCCTCCATACTAATGGTTGATTATAGCACTTTTCATAAATATTTGTGTATATAAAGTTAATACCACTAAGATACTATTATTTTTCCAAAATTTCTCCTCCCCCACCCCATTGTATTCTGCCTTTTTAAAAGGTCACAATAAAATGGAAAGGGATAATAATACAGAATTGTTATAGGACTTCCTTAAGACACACCATATTAGATTTCTGACATCACCTTTAGGAGTTTCAGATAGCCTGTGCATGTACTTATTGGTCTCTTTCACTTTAACTTACTTGAGAGGACTGTCCAGATGTTACTCTGGGGAACCCAGGGGATGCACAAAATTGTGTGAGTGTTCATGGCTAATGTGGAAGGACAACAATGGTGTCCACCTGGAGGAAAATTTAACATTATGTTAATGAAGCTTAAGCTTCAGGGACTCTTGCTTGCAATGGCCCCTTCTAAGGCCCTGTGCCTTCATTGTATTTGTAATTTTATATATTTTTTCTTGAAGAGGGTCCCCCTTTTGTAGGATTATAAGAATTGTAGATCTAAAAACCTACATCTTCCTGAGTATAGTTTCTGAAACTAGTTCTGAAATGATGATATGTATATAGACTCAGTCTATCATGTCAGGTATTGATACAAGTTTCAGCTTCAAAGAAAGATAAGTATAAATAGATAATCAAGAATAAGAGTGTGTATAAAACTACTTTAATTCCTTCTTTAATGAAAAGTAGAAAAGAAAACCAAAGCTTCCCCTCTACGGTCTTAGTACTGGTGAGAGATAAAACATGAGAATTTAAATGTTAAAACAACTGACCTTTATGAAAGCTATGATTAAGCATTTAATATCCATGCAGAGAAAGTGCCACTCTTCATTATGGCCTTAACATTCTACTTGGCACTCATTATGTAACAATTACATTCCATTCAGTGAGATAAGGGTTCCCTTCCCCATTTAAACCATACACATGCAATTATACATGTATTACATCAGTGGTCCCCAACCTTTTTGGCACCAGGGACCGGTTTCGTGGAAGACAATTTTTCCACGGACTTAGTCGGGGAGAATGATTCAGGCGGTGAGGCGAGCGATGGGGAGTGAGTGGCAGATGAAGCTTCGTTGGCCCGTGCTCACCTCCTACTGTGTGGCCCGGTACCTAACAGGCCATGGACCGGTACTGGTCAGCGATCTGGGTGTTGGGGACCCCTGTATTACACTATGTAGCATCCTTGAGTAAGATGTTTAGAATTTTTTGTATTAATTACCAATTCTGAATATCTACAGTTTCTTTAGTGTTCAATAACTTATAACGTTTCAATTTAAATAAGAAATTTATTTTCTAAATGTAAAAAGAAAACATTGAGAAAATTACAAGCATTTTTATGTTTATATATAATATATAATTATATATGATTATAATTCCCCAAATTGTCTAAAATTGAGAGGAGCTACATAGTATTTTCAACTTGTTCTTCTCCATGGACTATACGCTATGAAATATTTTTGACCTTTTGAAGTTTTAAATGTTCAAGCATAATTACAATTGTTGCAATAAATAAAATAAAATATTAGTGAAAGAATTGATAACAGAAAATAAAATCATGACATAACTTTTTGTGCACAAAAACCTGGTAATTGGTTTTATATTTTAAAGTATTGTTCATGAGATTTTAGTTTAAAAAAAGCAAGGAGAGCTTCCCTGGTGGCGCAGTGGTTGAGAGTCCGCCTGCTGATGCAGGGGACACGGGTTCGTGCCCCGGTCCAGGAAGATCCCACATGCCACAGAGCGGCTAGGCCCGTGAGCCATGGCTGCTGAGCCTGCACGTCCGGAGCCTGTGCTCCGCAACGGGAGAGGCCACAACAGTGAGAGGCCCACATACCGCAAAAAAAAAAACAAAACAAACAAACAAAAAAAAAACCAAGGAAAAGTAAAATGTACAGCACTTGGCATGTATACTGTAAGACAATGATGTTTTGACACACAGAAGGTAAAGGAGCCATAAAATAGACAAGATGTGCCAGTTTCCTCATATATTAGAACAAGCACCCTGAGGAGCTTAAGAAATATACATACAGCTCAGCAAAGAAGAAAAACACATTCGACAAATGAGTACAAAGCAGCTAATTGTGTAACTCTGTGCCGCTTTTATTAGTCAGAATTCATTTGGCTCTAAAGGATAGAAATCTAACTCAAATTGGAGATAACGGGGGTGGAGGAGGAATTGAGCTCAAAAACCAGAGGTTTCACTGGCCATAAAACAGAGATTCTAGTTTCTCTGTGTGAGTGAGCCTTATGCTCTCAGACTAGCTTTTCCATGAGGCTGTCTGAAAGAAGCAGTGAGCTCTCACACCTTTTCAGCCTCAGGATCCCAGCTCAGATTTACAAGATAAGTGGGAAGAGCTCTGACTGGCTAACTTGGGTCATTGCTCATCCTTGAATTGATGGTGGCCAGGAGTAAAGTGTTATAGTTGGTGCATGTTGGGCCAGGTCTCTACTCCCAGCACTGGTCATTGTGTGCAGAGAGGTGATTTTTACATAAAGAAATAGCTGCTCCCTTTAAAATTACATGGCAAAGGGCAAAAAAAAAAAAACACCAAACAAACAAGCAAACAAACAAACAACAAAAAAAACACCAGTGTTTGAAAAGAAAGTCTTTCTAATTAAATTTTTTGGATTTTCTTGAAAACATATCATGGAACTTTAAATATTTTAATTGTGGAATTTTCAACAGGCAGGAATCTTAAAGTTCATCCAATCATATTATACAGATTGATATAGCAAGAGTGATGAGTAGTAGCACTTGGGATTAGAACAGTCTCCTTTACTCCTAGAACCATGACTTTTCTATGACATTAGGCTGTGAAACCAGAGTCTCAAATCTGACCAGATAGAGAGTTAAGGATTTATAGATAGAGATGTAAAAGAGAGAAAGAGAATGAAATCTTGCTGGTAGCTAGTGCTACCATATAGATAAGATAATATAGAAGGCTAAGAATGATTTCCATAAATGCAATTATTTTAAAAAATAATTTTAAGGCTCAACGATGCCAGAACAGTTTTATATAAATATACTTTTAAAATGCTTTACCCCTTTAACATCCAAATGATCTAAGTAAATGGATGTCCTTCCTTGACATTTCTGTTTATTGGAAGAGGCAGCATATACCTTCCATTTATGACCTCAGACTGAAATTAATTACTTTCTGAAGTGGATAATACTGGAAGAAAAGAATACACGGGACTCTAAAGACAAACAGTTCTTTCAAACCATATTATATTTAACATCTGTCGTTTCTTCCCTCAATTTTATGTGCTCTTATTTAACTAGCAGGGATTTCCCTCCTGTCTCAAGTAAGCCATTTATCCCAACACTTCCATCTCCCTGCCAGGAAGGTGATGAGAAGACATAGTCACTGCTTAGGGCTAGACTCATGCCTTTGAACACCCTGGACAGTAAAAGAATATCATATTAATGTGAACTTGGGGAGTTTATTTGTTGGGGGCATTTTAGGGCACTGAGGTCATGAGGTTATGATAAGAATCGGTATAATAAAGACGGGTTCCCTTATTGATCCTGAGCACACCACGTGTATTTATACCTTTGTTTATTGTTTGTCCCCTGTTTCAAATCTTTTGAAACTCCTTCTGCCCATCCTTGAGTCTAAACATAAGATCCACTTTCCAAATAATTCCCTTCTGAACATGGCAGCCTATACTCGGTATTGATATAGACAGATTCAAGTGCTTGCTGTGTCTCCTTTATTATTAGGTTTAAATTTGTTATGGATGTTAAACTAAGACCATTCATTTATTCATTATTAACTCATTCTCTCATTCATTTCTAAATTTGTTCAATGTCCATGGTGCAGGCATCGTTCTGAACAGTGCTAAATCTTTATAATTTAGATAAAAGATAAATCTTTATAATTTATATCTACCACTGTAATTGATCCATAGACAGCCAATAAATACCTCTTGAATAAATGAATGATTGAATGAATAAGTAAATAAATGAGAAAGGGCATACACATAGAAATGGAGCCTACTCTGATATGAGAATAAAAAAATATTTATGAATCCAAAGCAAGTAGGAAGTCCACATCCTATGTTACTACAACATTCTTGTAGAAGGAACTTACAGCAACACATGGCACCAATGCAAGATATTTTATGAGAGAACTGAGGGACAGAAATAGTGCTTTATTTTATGAGCTCTGGAAATAGTTTCCTTTTACTAGAAGGAAATGATGTTTTCAGTCCATGAAAATATTTGAAAAATTGCAAACCTTGCCTCCGCAAACCATCTTTGCAGTGTAGAGAAAATTAAGCACTGCCTTTCACTTTCATCTAATAAATGTGTGCCTGCAACGATGTGAATTTTTACATTTCTGTGAAGTGAACTCTACTTGAAAATCACTGTTAGAGCTTTTTGTTTATAGGGATTCCCTGTTGAATTCTTTTCTCAACTAAGGCATTCTTAATGTAACTTTTCCTAAATTGTACTGGTATTTCTCAAACCATAGTATCCCTATGCTAACACTACCAGTAGCAACAACATGCAAGCCAGTCATGTGAAGCACAGCAACTGGCCGGCAGTTTTGCATTTTCTCACAACCATGGCCCCATGGAAAGGCTGAGTGTAACTTCTGGAGTCAGATTGCCTTAGTCTGAATCCTGGGCCCAACAGTTCTGGAATGTGATCTTGAGGAAGGTTTTTATTTTTCCTATTTGCGCTTCAATTTCCAAATCTATATAAAAGGGAAAATGATTGTATCGATACCAGACAGTTAATTGCTCAGATGTAGTATTGTATGGGTCTGATGCAAACCAGTAACAGGGGATTTGAAAATAAAACAGCTAACTGAAAAGTTCGAAGAACTTGATAAAGTACAAGCGGACTCTGCTGCTTAGCCCAACAGTATACATTAGAGGAGGAATTGTAATGTATTGAGCGTTAATAAATCTATAGGTGAATGACTCTGAAAGCTGTACTCTAAAATTTAGCTTTTGGTTTAGGATAATGCTAGCTACTCTCACCAAAAAATACCTAGACACAATAAGTTAATTCATTTTTCACAAAGCAGTCCAAGGTGAGTGTTCCTTGTCAGGGATAGCTCCCTTCCATGTTGTCTGTCACACAGGGGCTCATGTTGATGGGAACTCTGATCAGAGGAATCCAAAAACAGCATGGTTGTCTCATTCCAGTGAGCTTTAATGGATAAAGAGTCAGGGACATTTTCATCAGTTAGGCCTGGAAATAGTACATATTCATTGGCTGGGCCTGGAAATAGCACTTTCACACCATCATATGGAGACACAATAATGCAAGAGAGACTGAAAAACATTGTCTAACCTTATGCCCTCAAAGAAGAGAAAATATTTAAAGTAGACTCATCCACTGCCCAAGTGAGACAGCCTATAACTTCATTCCATTGCTGTATCCATTTCAAAGTCCAGGATATCTAAAAGATGCTCAGTCCTCTCAATCAGGACCACGGCTGTGTTATTATATTTTAATTCCTAAGAACTAAAAGATAGCATACGCTATCTTAAAGCAGGTACATGGCAATCATAAGAAACATTCATTCTGGAAATGGATGAATAGGAAACTCATGGCAGGCTCTAGCACAGAGCAATGGTGGAATCCTTCTGGGAAGGCATTTGAAAGATCTCTCTACACTGTCAGTGGAGGAGGTTTCATGATTAGATCTTAGTCCTGTGTTCTGGAAGAAATCTCTTGTCCATTTATCTCCACGAATTCTCCTGCCATTCTCTTGAAGAATCTTCTTTATGTATTTTCATCTACAGACACCTTTGAAATGAACATTGGGAAGTATTGCTCTCCCAGTACTCTATGGAGCTTTCAAAACCCAATTCTTGATCATAACACAGTTGGGAGCCTAAGGATTGTTTTATATTTAGTCTTTTTATTTGTTTAACTTTTTTGGCTAAACTCATAGTTCTTTAGCAATAGAATTACTTCAAAAATTTATTAGGGTTCTAATCTAGTTGTGTCCAGTTTATTCCAAGTGCTAGTAAACATACCCAAGGTCCTTTTTTAAGATTTACTTCTCTATCTTGCTATATTTCTTTGCTTCTTTGCTTTCATGCCTATTTCTTTCAACATAGTAATAGCTGCCCTCTGAACAATAGGTTTTGGTAGGAAGGTGACATCCTTAATCTTACCTTTTGCAGCAGGGTTGAATTCCTTGTCTAACTGAGAAAACTAACTGCGATTTTGTGCTCAAAGCCTTTTTCAGTTTTATCTCTTATATTAAGGGTTTTGAAGAAGTAGGCTTCTGCAATACTGCAAAGTGCTTAATTTCTGCCTGCAAACCTGCCAGTTCTTTCCTGAGCTCATTTATTTCTCATGGTGCTTTGACAGATACATCAAGCGCTAGCCAATACAAACTAATATGCTGGCTTTTTTCTAACCTTTCCCCCTGAGCTACAAGTTTGTTAGACCCTTAGTCTTCTTCAAAATTTTCACAGGCAACAGTTTTAATAAATATTTAACCAAATAATTACAGAGTTCTCCAACATTTTAGCATTCTGTTTCTGTTTCTTACCTACTTGTTGCCGCCATTTTAAAGTAGTGAACTTCAATAACACAGTGCTTGTTCCATTCCATCCGCCTTAAGTAAGAAAGAGCATGGAGACGTCCTAGAGAGATTTTCAAACCAAGGCTGGAAGGAAGCAGTACATTTCGCTTTGAATCGCATCCCTTTGTCTAATTCTCAGGCACATGCCCAGACCTAACTGCTTGGAGGCTAGAAGATGTACTCTAGCTCTGTGCCCAGGAAGAAGAGGAAGTGGATTTTAGTAAGCGCATAGTAATCTCTGTCACAACTTCTCATGGATTTAGTATGTACACCAAAGTTTTTTCTCTCATACAATTATACCAAACCTGGAATTTTTATTGAGGGTTCTGTCTGAAAATATTTCCCGTAGTTGTCTATTCTGAATTGTGTCAGTAAGCATTTATCACCATTTGTGGATATAAATTTTATGTGAAAAAATGTACATCTTTAAAGTTCATTATGAGATACAAATCTGAAGAAAGCATACAGAATGAGATGTATTACACTTTAGAAGAAATTAAAACTTACTACTTTTTAACAGATCATCAAATCAGTCTCATAAAAAATATCCTTGAATCATAGTATGATAGTTGAACATGGACATTTACATCATTCTGAAATTTTTGTTTAGAATAAAAATGTTCTAAGAAATACTTGGTTTATATTAATAGACTTGAAAGTTTCTGAGTGGAAGAGGAAACTTCCAAAAACATTACACTACAATCAAGGTATACAGAGAAAAGAACAAATGCAAGATCACAGTAGATTCTAAGAGTTCAAGGACCATGTCTGTCTTTACCTCTGACATGCAGTCTTTACCTCTCCAGCAGTAGCAGAGGGCTGGGCATGCAGGTGGTGTGCAATACATATATTTGATGAACCAGTGAGTAAAAGAATGATGCATGCGTCAAACAGCTACTAAAATCTACTAATAGCTACTAAAAACAATAACTACGAAAAATGTTATGGGATCTCAAATTTTCCCAGCAAAATTGCTAAGTTATATGAAAATTTATGGCAAATATATAGAAAAAAATATTAAAAGGATACATATCAATAAGATGTCACAGTATGGTTTGATTTTTATATTTGAATTTTGCTGATTACTAAACCAATATTGGAAGTATTTAAAAGGTATTTGAAGACTTGGATAATATAACTGTGGTAATGATACTTAAAATGAAATGGGAAATGTGGCCAAATATGAAACTATGATATTAACACAGTCTATGTTTAAGATTATCATGAGGGGAAAAGTTTATACATAGGTAAAATATTAAAATTTAAATCATAGCAATCAAGTTATATTTCAACTAGCAAGAATTTATTAGGTTAAATATCTCTAAGGCAAAGTTTGATGGTTCTTATGATTAATGAGTACAAAGAGAGTAAATATAACATTGCTCTCAAAAATTATTATTATTATTATTATTATTATTATTATTATTATTTTTGCGGTACAAGGGCCTCTCACTGCTGTGGCCTCTCCCATCGCGGAGCACAGGCTCCGGACATGCAGGCCCAGCGGCCATTGCTCCCGGGCCCAGCCGCTCCGCGTCATGTGGGATCTTCCCGGACCGGTGCACGAACCCGTGTCCCCTGCATCGGCAGGCGGACTCTCAACCACTGCGCCACCAGGGAAGCCCTCAAAAATAATTTGATAGCTGACATCATGCAGTCTCATTTTTTTCAAATTGTTGTGGCTATGTATATTAATAGAGAAAAATCAAATAAAAACCAGGGTAATTAGATAAGCTTTGTTGGGAGTGAATGAATCAATAAAGTTATTGTTTCATAGATGAGCTAAAGAAAAAAATGCAAATATTTTCCTGAGTCTTCTCCATTATTTTGAAGGTAGTTGCTATTGAAAACATTACTAAAAAGAGGAAAAACATAAAGGGATTACAGTAGGCTGAATCTTAATATTTACAGAGTAAAATTATCAGAAATATCTCTACTCTCACTAACGTTTGATGGTTTTATATTAGCAAAGTATTTCTAACAAGAAAATATTTCTAGCAAACGATTATCAGCCACATGCCAGGCACTATATGCTTGGTACTAGGGCTAAATCAGTGAGCCAGACAGACAGGACCTAATCTCCGGATGCTCAAATTATAATGGAACTTTCCTCTTGCCTATGTAATTGAACTTCTCTCCATGCTGAAGAACAATAATCAGAAAGTCTGAATCCTCCTCACTTTGACTTTCCTTACCTTTAGGTATAACTGTGCATCTGAACACATGTTCTTAATCTATTTAGATACATGTTCCCTCACTTCTAAATCATATCACGTATAATAGAATTATTTTCCTTTGATTTTATAAATGGTCTTTTTAAAAGTGTGAGTCAATGGAATAGTAGCAATTAAAACCTGAAGGAAAAAAGCAAGAATGTGGAAGTGGTAGCTGATGAGACTATAAGTGAATAGCTTACTAAGATTAAACATGCACATGATGTTTTACAAATAGCAAAACGATTTCATTGGCAAGGAAAAGGATCCCTCTACAGAACTTACTAAGAGTGTTTGGGATAACCTTCAAAAGAGGAAAGGAATGCAGTGACAGCTAAATTGTATGGCAATGTGATGCAGAAAAACAGTGAGAGAATTTCTGTTGGAAATAATCAAAGACAGACCTAGGAGAAATTGAAACAGTCTGTCTCATAGACATAACTATAGAGATAAAGTGGGTGATCTAATAACCCTTTTCTTTATCCATTTTTGTTGTTTCTCCATTACAGTGAAACAAGGATTGTAGAAATCCAGGCTTACACTGTGCACTGTTTGAAGAATGAGGTATACAGCTATTGATAAGAGCTGTATCTGTGTCAGAAAGAGTAGAAATCTTGACATCACCCCACAGGTTTAATTTTTAAATGAATATAAATGGCTTTAAGTACTTTTTGTTGTTCTGTTTGTGTGAGCCATAGGTCTTCCTATATTGCACTGTAAATTAACAGTGTCACTAGCATTAGACTCATTGTGATGGATGGTATACCTTTCTCAAACCTCAATTGTCTCATTATCCAAGTTCTACTGGGTCATTAAGCAAACATAAGACATGTGGATACTTGCTCTCTCCAGAATAAAATTACTCACTTGGGACTCGGCTCCAGAATGACTCAGTAACTAGAAACCTTTGCAAAATTGATAGATAGATAGATAGGTAAGTAAATAATAGATATATAAATATAGTAGATTATCTATCGCATTAATTTCACACTATATATATATATCAGTGCTTTGATTTTATAGCATGAGCTATATGGCTAAACACATAAAATACCTCCTCTTTTTTTTTCCTAGTTCTAAAGCCTTCTGATTTTGTATACAGTGTTGGAATGCTAGCTAATGTCCATTAGTTTATTGAGGACTTGTGTTTCTATTTACAATTCTCTTCCTAACGTTAATTGTTAACTTTAATAAGAGGTTCCCTCTTACTGATAGAATATTTCAGAGAAAATTGAGAAGTTTTGAATTGTAAACATTCTGCCTTTTTCACAAGGCTGCAAGTCTTATCTTAAAAAAAGAAAACACAAAGAAAGCAAAAGTAATGCACTTGTCCCTTTTTCTTTTTCTTCTGTGGCCGTGAGACTTAGTCTTTCATCTTCAGTCATTCATGTACTTTTGTGTCCTTAGATGAACATTAATGCCTGAGAAATGAGAATTGAACAGTTCATATTATATTTAGATAATTTTTTTATAACTTTTACTTTTTTGGAAGAAATAAAGGGTGTTTTGTACATTTTAATACATTGTGATTCTTGCTGATAGAGTCATGAAATTGAGGGTAAGAAAATGCTGTAGTGTCCATTTGGAAGCAGAGGAAATTCCACTAATTTTATGTAAAGCAAAGCACACTTTTGTGCTACTGAAACCTTTAAATAAATAATCCAGTCACTGTTATGTATCACAGGGCAGGGACTAATCTTTTAAAACTCACAGGAACTTTTCCATTTTCCAATCTCTTTGATCACTGGCATTACTTGGAAGTTGGAGAGACTCCCTTGAGCCCTGACAATCAGTGAATAAATCGATCTATCAATACATATTTACTGAGCACTCTCTTTGTGTATGATACTAAGGTGTTTTGAGAGACAGAAATATAAGGCAGGATAGGTATTTAAAATAAGTTTAATATCTAGTTAGAAAAGAAAGCATAATAAACTAAAATGTAACATTAATGACAAGTTAATAGTGATAGCATATAAATAATATTTTAGTATAACAGTATGAGTTATGTGCTTTCAAAGTGATTCTTTGCCAATTTTTCTGCTTTCTTTACTCATTTCTGTTGAACTGCTAATTTGAAATATGATGGGAGGGATAGATGTCACTCTTTTTCTAGGATAAATGGAGTCAAAGGTCTACATTTTACACACTTGTTTCCATCTATATTAGCCTGCAGGGTACCAAAGTTATCAAATTTATAGAATTGGGTAGTTGATAGTCATGACACTCAGAAAACTTAAGGTCTGTGTACACACAAACTGAAAGTTTAAAACTTTTGAGATTATTTGACCCTAAAAAGAAAGATGAGTTATTGTTCAGTTACCTTAGTACTTGTACAAGGTACAAGTAGATAGGGAAGTGTGTGTTCTCAGTAAACATGAAACAGATCTTTAGACCTTGGACTCCAAGTCATCTTAGGCAAGAGAAGAAAGGGTGAGTCTGGGGGAAAGAACTGATGATGACACAGTTTTCTGCTTGGTTATAACTAACATCCCAAGTAGACCCAGACATCAGTGAAGTCAGCTTTTTCTGCAGCAGTTTTTCCATCTACTAGGAGCAGTTTTATATTTATTCATAGCAAATAGCTAAAAGCACATTATTAGAAAACCTTCGCTTACATAAAGTAAAAGACAAGTTTTTTTTAATTGATTCTTTTTGGAGAGAAAAGTGTGCAAAATAGAAATTCATTTCTTTAGAAAAGTGAGTACTAAATTCTTTTATTTTATTTTGAGTTGCTGAATTTTATTTTTTTCAAGGAAAAACATTCAATGATATCTTACCATTATTTAATTGAAAAGTAAACATCAATGTTATTAATTGACATACACATACATTCTCTCAACACATAACCTTACTTCTAAATTTTAAAATTAATTATTTTTAAATTTTTCTTTCAGTTTTATGAAGATATAATTGACATACAGCACTGTATACATTTAAGATGTGCAGCATAATGATTTGATTTATGTAAATCATGAAATGATTGCCACAATAAGTTTTGTTGAACATCTATCTTCTCATATAGATACAAAATAAAAGAAAAAGGAAAAAAAATTTTCCTGTGATTAGAACTCTTAGGATTTGACTCTCTTAACAACTTTCATACATAACATACAGCAGTGTCAATTATATTAATTATGTTGTATTTATTTATCTAACAAACTGAAATTTGTACCTTTTGACCATCTTCCTCCAATTCCCATTCCCCCCACCCCACTGGTAAACATAAATCTGATCTCTTTTTCTATAAGTTTGTTTGTTTTGAAGTATAATTGACCTACAACATTATGTTACTTCCTGGTACACAGCATAATGATTCAGTGCTTCTATACATTACAAAATGATCACCATGGTAAGTCTGGTTACCATCTGTCACCACACAAATATATATTACTTTGTATTATGTACAGTATTAAGCATCTCTAATTTCACAGAATGTTCTAGCTTTCCTTATGGTTAAAAAAAACAGCTGTCTATTTATTTATTTATTTAGGCTGTGCCAGGTCTTAGTAGTGGCATGTGGTATCTTCATTGTCACATGTTTTTAGTTGCAGCATGCAGGATCTTTAGTTGCGGCATGTGGGCTCTTAGTGGCATGCGATCTTGTAGTTGCGGCATGCATGTGGGATCTAGTTCCCCAACCAGGGATAGAACCTGGGCATCCTGCATTGGCAGCGTGGATTCTTACCCACTGGACCACCAGGGAAGTCTCACAGGTGTCAATTTGGAAAGCTATAAAGTTAAGCTGTAGGACTTCTATGTAAGATTTTCAGGGTAGTCATCTGGCTAAATTTTAGGTAGAGGAGTGTAACAGGGCAACTAAAGAACTTACCTAGAGACTTTATTTGCACCATATGCCCACTTTTCTTCCTTCCAGAGGATTTGTGTGTTTGAAGGTGGAGGAAGATGGTGGTATGCTACAATCTCCTAAAGCCATATCTTGGGGCTGCCATGATTTAAATCAAACTAATACACTCTCTACGTCCTTAACTTTATGTCCCTCTGGAATCCATTTTGCCTGCATCTAGAAATATATATGACTACATCATGTTAATATCATTTTTCAGAGTCACACTTTGGGGTGGGCCCAAATCACTGAGGAAAAGAACATTGAATTCCACAGTAAGTATTTGACCTTCATAAAGAAAATTTTATTTCAAAAAATAAATTATTTCTGGTTTGGAAGTGATTACATTTTTCGCTGTATGTACTTACTTTCAATTCTAAAAATATTTGTTTGAAGATGTCTAAGTAAGGTTGAAACAATTTTTTATGAGCTCAGAATGAATCTCTTTTCCATGCTCCCTTAATTCAAAAGCAGCAGATAAACTTTTTTTAAGATTAAAAGAAAATTTCTTTTATGTTAAGATGAAAAAGAAGTTTTACCTCCTATAAACATTACACAGGCATCTTCAAAGCATGTGAAAAGAACTATTCAGGTAGGATGACTTATTGACCTTTAACTTTATTATTATCTCTGTTATTTCACACACACATACACACACACACGCGCACGCGCATGCACACACTAAAAGATCCCTTTCTGTGAAGCATAGACAATGCTTTATTTAAGGCCATAAATAAATGAGTTTATTCTGGAATAGCAGAGGAATTGCAATTCAGGACGTGCAAACGTGCGAGCCAAAGGCAACCCTGAGTGGTATGGTGGTTCCTCATTCACTGCTGGTGGTGGGTAGCTTGCTGTTGATGAGTCAGAAGGAAATCTTTCTTCCTACTGAAGTCTGTAGGCTGTAGTGAGTGATATTGTTGTGAGAACACCCCGTTTGGGGCTTCCCAATTCCATTTTAAATGAAGCTTTCCTTATTTTCACATTTCCAAATGCCATTTTCTAAAATTACAAGTCTCAGTGTGTGAAGGTGGATTGAGAAGAAAAGCTAACTCAGTATCAGTGTATAATTATGGTCTAAACTGAAGCTTATGTGTATTGATTAATCATAGAAGTAGAATGGAGGTAGATGGGAGTCACGCCAAAGCTTTTCTAATTAAACCTTTTGTCAGGGAGAATTGGTCACCACAATCATCTTTAGATTGTTGGAGGCAAGTTTTAAATCTCAAGACAGATTTCCTAATCACAAGCTTAAAGAGACAAAGTAGGAAAATTTTGCCTACCAATCACTTTTAAAATTTCTTTTTGAATCAGATTAAGATTTCTCCAGCATCTTAAACATCTTTTTCATTGCTTAACTAGTTCACATCAGGCTGAAGTTTAAATGATTCTCTGTACTCTTTCTTCTCTGAATGGTTCTTGGCTCTTTCTACAATGGTTTTCCTTCAACTTGTAATTTTTTCAAAATTATATGAAATAGTTTAAAAATGATCTCATTATATTTGCGAGCACATTGTGTTTGGCTATCCACTTTATCATGCAAATACTGAAACATTTATTTCCAGGGATTTCTTTTAGCAAATTAATTGAAACTTGACTCTATCTCTCCCTGCCCCCATTCCACTGTATGTTTTCATTTTCTTCTTTAAACAGATTGATAATTACATCTCTGTGACTTGAGAGGGAGCTCGTTCTGGGAAGATAGGCCCTACATTTTCCATGACCTTTTCTCACAGTCTAGGAAGACATTTATTTACCAGGTGACAAGTCAGTATACTTTCATTTTTTATGCATTTATTTTTCACTTATTATTACCTACAATGTTTTCACATTGGAACGTCTAAAAATTACCTGACCAAATTTTCTCATAAATAAAGTATATGTGTTAAGGATATTCTGAGGCTTTAGTAACTCATCTTATTTACTGGAAGCCAAGAGATACATAGTTTTCTGATGGTAACTAATTAAGCTAAAAGTAGACTTCTACTTCTTCCTTAGGAATTAAGGACTACCCTTAGCCTTACTTACTTTATTAAACAATCAAATATTTGCGGAACATGTGCCTGGTTCTGCAATGTACTCAAAAGCACTTAAGGAATTTGTCTTTGCTTTCAGTGAGCTTATGCTGCAAAGACATAACACCAGGAAACAGCACGTCACAGAGCTAAGATTACAAGACTCAGAGCTGTGGTATGCTGGTAGATGTTCAACAACTGGCTCCTGGTGGCAGTGTTTGCTGAACTATTGGTGTCAGTACTCCATACACCCGCCTTTTCAAGTTCATTCTTCGTTTTTCATTGTTCTGTTTTTTTCCAAAACATTATTGAATTACTGCAGTGATGAATAATGTGAGTATATAATTTTTTATTAACTCAGACTGCTGCCCCTTTAGACCTGCTGAGCTACACCTCTTCAAATGTTCAAAGCATGTATTTCTTTCTTTTTTTTAATATAAAAAGCCATAGTTTCATGACCAAAAGAATAAAGGTCAGTACCTAAAATTTACATTCCTGGTTACATACACACCTGTGGGTGTCTCAGCATCACACCCCTTCCTGGGTCCAGCCCCGTCTGCTTTCCTATGCAGGACAGCAGCTGCCCCAGTGAGACTCCGACGGACCGCAGCCTCACGCTGCTGCCCCCACCGTCTGCCTCTGTCCCCACTCTCAGCCACCTTGGAGTCATTTACCGTTGCTTCATCTTTCAAAAGATGTCTCATCACCTGCCGTATCTGCTTGTCAAAACCTGCTCCATGTCTTAGAAGAAACCTGAGTCACCACCCAAAGTGCTGCCTTAGAACCCCCCTGGCTCTCTGTGCCTCTCTTCTTTGGTCTCCGGTTGTGATTGTTTCCGTGCTTCCAAAAAAGAAAAAAAAAAACAAAACAACCCTATTCACTGTGGTTCTCAGGCTCTGCCTTGTCACCACAAGCACTCGGGGCTGCATCTCTTTCTCCGTTACTAGTCTGACTGCTCAGGGCTCCACACGTGACTCTGCGGCTTCTCTTACCACCTCCCTCCTGGATGGACACTCCAGTTCTCACAATTCTACAATAAAGATCCTTCTCAGCTGTCGGGTTTCTCTGGGATGTATCCCTAGGAGTGTCCTTCCTGGGTCACAGAGCGTGTGCATCTTCACTGACTGGGTGTTTGCACATTGGTTCCCAGGGGGCTGCACTCGGCTCTCACTCCGGGTCCTGGCTGGTCCCCAGCACCGCCTCGCCAGTCCCTCTCACGATGCATCTCCTTGGTCCTTGGGTGCATCTCCCGCGTGCCGGCAAGCTCGAGCATCTCTCATCTCTTCCTGCCCTGTGGGCTTCCTCTTCTGGGCATTGCCTGTGCGTAGGCTTTCCCCATTTGGGGTCGTTTTGCTTTCTTAGAGCCATGTAGAATTTCTTTACATTGTCCTCAAAGCATGTATTTCTTTACCTTCTTTTTGTCATAGATTTTTCCCCCAAAGCCCTCATTGTTGCCTAATCTTCTAAAATCAATTAGTTCCATTTTTTTAGTTGGTTCACTATTTCCAGTATCTATAAATAGTTTGAGTTGTGAATTTAGAATTAATTAGCCTCTTACCCTCTCTGATCATTGATCAGCCAGATTAAGAAAGTAGATGAGGTAACAGCTTCTCTGGAAGCCCAGAGAAAGAGGAGGAGGCATCAACTTATAGGTATATGCATAGCAAATGGTTTCATGGCTGGAAGCACAAGCTCTGGAGCCAAACTGCCTAGGTTCAAATCCTAGCCCTGGCACCTGCTAGCTTTGTGACCTTGGAGAAGTCCTTTAACTTAAAAAGTCCCTCATTTTCCTCTTATGGATAATAAAGATGATAATAGTAATCACTCAGAGGTTTGGTGCATGGAACATTTAAAAGTACTCAATAAATGTTAATAATTATTTCTGTTCTTATTATTCTATTTGTATATTGCCTGTGTAAGCATCTTGAATGCATCCTGAGGCACTGTGAGAGTGTGATGTCTATGTCTTTTAAAGGCTCTCTTCATACCTGCTTTTCCCTGCCTGAATTCTGCCTTCCTATCTATTCATCCCCTTATAGACTTTTCACTTAGTTTCCTAGGCTCTAATTTTTTTCTCTCCACACTTTCTTTTTAATCTCCCTCCTCGGCTTCATATTGAAGCAGCAGTGTGTTTCCGAATTGTGCAGTGCCTTATCCCTGGACCATTCCTTAGACCTAGGCATTGATTAGTCTATAAGAAGAAAATTGGAAATTTTTCTCTTGCACCTTTATCTTTGGACAGATTTTTAGACTCTCTTTATATCATTAGTTAATGTGGTCCTAGGCTAAGTACAGTGACATATGTACATGTAGATAATTACTGTTTCTTTTAGGATTGCCTCAGGCAATTGATTCATCTCACTTTTGTGATTTGTGCCATCTTTCCTGATATCTTTTCTCTGTCTATTCTGTTCTGGCTCTCAAAGGGAAACCTAAATTAACTGCAGATACACTAAAAGTATGTAAAACAGTCACTATAGAAATTTGCATTTAAATTCTAGGCTTCTAACCAAATGACTCTCACAAAATTTAGGTCTTTCCACCAAATCCTCACAGCCTACACTTTACCCTGCGATGGTTAATTTTGTATGCCAGCTTGGCTAGACTATGGTGCCTAAAAATCAGTTGACATTAAGTAAAAGAGATTACTTTTAAGAACATGAATGGGCCTCATCCGATAATGTTGTTGAAGACCTTAAGACCAAAAACTGAGGTTTTCCAGAGGAGATGGAATTCTTCCTCAAGATTGTAACATAGAAAACCTGCATAAATTGCCAGCCTGCCAACCTGCTCTACAGATTTGGGACTCCAGACTGCAATTTTAACCTTGCCTGACTTTCCAGCCCACTGGCCTACCTTACAGATTTTCATTTTGCCAGTCCCTACAATTGCTTGAGCCAATTCCTTAAAATAAATTCATATTTCTCTCTCTTTCCCCATCTCTTCCTCCCTCCCTCCCTCCTTTCACCCTCCTTCCTTCTTAATATATCTCACTAGTTCTCTTTCTCTGGAAAACCATGATACAGATTTGGGTACTAGGAAGAAGAATGCTGCAGTTACCAATACCTAGAAATGTCAAGTGGTTTTAGAATTGGGTGATGGATAGAAGCTAGAAGAATTTTGAGGCATATGATAGGAAAAGCCTAAACAACCCTGTGTGTAGTAAATGGAGAGTGAGTCCTCCTTGTGGGCTCTAAGGAGCACTCCAGTGTGGTCACAGAAATCGCACTTTGAAGGGCACATAAAATGAAAGGATTTATTATATTCATAGGTCCAGGAAGAGGAAGGCATGATACACCATGCAGGGAGCCATATGGATGAAGTGCCAAGGGAGTGAACTCAGCCAAGTATGTAGGGAGCTGAGAGAAAGAGTGAGGACCCATGGGCAAATGCCTTTCCTGGGGTTCAGGGTGCAGTACACAAGCAAAAGATGTGAGAGGATTTCATTGGTGTGTTTAAATGTTACTAGGTTGCAGTCAGGGGAGGGAAAGAGGGGGAACTTGTGGCAGGGACCAGCCTGATCACACTGGTGCACCTGGTCACCTGAGCAGGTTGCTCCCAGCCCATCTGTGGGAATGCTGAGGCATCAGGAAAATATACAGTTTTGAAGATTGGCAAAAACGCCCTGTAAAAGACTTGAAGGGACAGTTGGTAGAAATGTAGATGTTAGAGGAAATGCTGGTGAGAGCTCAGAAAGAAAAGAGACAATGAGGATGCCGTGTGGTGATGGAGGCAGAGATCGGACTGATGCATCTACAGGCCAAGGAACACAAAGACTGCCAGATGTCACCAGAAGCAAGGAGAGAGGCAAGGAACAGATTCTCCTCAGAGCCCTCAAAAGGAGTCAGCTGTACTGACAGCTTGATTTTGGGCTTTTAGCCTCCAGAACTGTGAGAGAATAAATTTCTCTTGTTTTAAGCCACCCAGTTTATGGTACTTCATTATAGCAGCTCTAGGACACTAATACATACTTCTTCCCACTTCCAGAGGATAAAAGAATTCTGCGATAATGCAGAATTATTAAAAGCCTTACTAGAATATCTCAGCAAACATGTTGTTATCATGCAATACGAATCTCCTATTATTTACTTTAGAACTGAATAATATGATCTTATACTCATGATTTTATATTCTAAAACCTAAAAAAGATAATATCATTATACTTAATTTGAAAGTAAATTGTAATTCATTTAAACAGCCCAAATTCACAGACAGCACATCCATAATGAAATATGATCATATAATAAAATTTGGAGGGCTGAGAGGATTACGTATATCTTTGCCTCAGTGACAGGGCTAAGAATAACTTCTTCTGCAACCTAATTGCATAAGTGTCTTAAAGCCTAGTTAGAAAATTTTGGAAAAATATTCTTGATACCAATTTACATCTATAGGAGATTGATAGACACACAAGCTTTTACAATAATGAGGTTACTATAACAGTAATTCATAATTTTAAAAAGTCAAAATGATATCAATGGTAAGACATAACTCAAGATAACACTGGTGACTGACTGGAGAGAAAGTAATCTTCCCCCAGATTGTAGAAATTCTAAGTATATGTTTGGGTGTGCCCAGTAGGATTTCTCTATCTTATCCAAATGCTAAAAGGAAGTAGGTCCTCTTAGAATAGTGAACTGGGAATATCAATAAAAGCTATTAATGTAGTTATGCTTATTTATGAATAGTAATGTTTCTTAAATTTTGATAATTTACTTAAAGGATTTCTGGTGGCAGCCTTTAATCAGATGTAAAAATCAAAGTCGTGAGATAGAATATTATTCACCCCTATTGAAGAATTTGCTAGTTTCAGGCCTATAAAGAAATCCCTGGTGGCATAAATCCTACTACTGGAAACCTTCTAAAGTGAAAAGTCCAGTTTCCACATTTTGTTTCAGAGATCATGCATGAAGATAGTGGTACCTGGTCTCCCTGTCTCTCATCCAATACTCCTGTAAGGAGAAGGTCAGATATTCAGGAGCACTTGGAAAATTACTGATGGAGATTGTGGAAACTCTTTTCCTGGGATGTTTTTAGATGTTATCAATGTCTCTGGTTACTTTGGTTGTATTGACAGTGGGGATTCCTCAGTATCATTGAAGGAGCCTGAGAGTATAAATCCTGTCTTTGCTACTTAATGGCTATATAACTTTAGGCAAGTGACATGATAAAATGATAGTGGTAAAATTTACAATTTATTGAGCACTTGTTGTATAGCAGATGAGGCTCTATGTGCTTTATTCATAACTCTACTCTTCACAATAATTTCTGAGGAGGGCATCCTTACTCTGTATGTGGGGAAGTTGAGGCCCAGGAAGTTTGAATGAGTTGTCCTACTAAGTGATAGCCAAGGCAAGTAAATGGGGATGTTGCTTACTCCCCAGACAAGGTGGAGGAAGCAGACTGGAACTGCCCAGGACTTTGGCCAGTTTTCCATGACTGTCCCAGCTTGTGCCACACTTGAGATAAGGACTTGCTCAGGCCCCTATTACCCCACTGTGGGTGGAGGCTGTCATGGCCAAGGAGAGGGTGCAGTTGTGAGGAATTAAGCCAGCTTGGCTCTGGTGTGGCATCTGAAAGGGACAGGGAAAGCTAGAGCCACAGGGGTGGCAGGTCTGGAGGGGTATTGGAGCTCTGACTGGTGCTAGGACAACCCCAGCACGTGAACCAGACAATGCAGAGCGCCCACTCTGTCCCCTCTTGCTACACAGTACAGCTGCCCCTTAGGACAAAGGCTGCTGCTGCTGAGCAGAATGTGCAGTTGTGGGGATGCAAATGGCTCAGACCTGGCTTAATTGATGCACAGGGCGAGGGCAGCCAGTACTGGCGCTTGTGGATGTGGCAGATTGGGAGCAGTTCAGAACTCTTAACTGGTTCCAGGACCATGACAACCCATGCTCCAACCCATGCCAAGCTTCCATTCTTGCCCTTCTTCCTCCAGCACTGTTCCCTTTTAGGGTAAAAGTGCCAATGTGGGGAGGAGGGAGAGCACACACCTAGAACAGAACCAGCTCAAAGCCAACACTCAGGGCTTCAGCTCCAGCAACTTGGGACCCTCTCCCCACCCCCAATAGGGTGATGTTGGCCACTGAGCAGAGAAGAAGCCCCAGCTCACACCTGGCTCTGGCTCTAGCCCCACCTCCTACCAAGGGGATAGCTGCCAGCACACACTGGGGGAAGATGTGACTTGTGCTCATTTCAGATGCAGTTCTCTCTACAGAGCCACTGGACGCATGCAGACTATAGGGGAAAACCTGCAACCTAGGATACTCTAGGTTATCATTTAGGACAAATAAAGATTTTCTCAGATGAGCAAAGACTAAAAGGATTCAGCAATATGAAACTTACCTTAAAGAAATATTAAAGGATATTATCTAGATAGAAAAGAAGCAAGAATCTATAGGAAAGGGAAAATCACGGTAGGAAAGGCAAATATATAAAAGGATTGAAGAGTACTTAAATAAGCTAGTACATGGATTAAAAAAATCAAAAAAATTTGTAAAAGTGATTATGATTAACAGCAAAAGAATAAATGTGAAGATGAAAAGAGCACATTAAAATCACAAAATGTGGGGGAGGAGAGTATAAAAATGTAGATCTTTTAGAATATGTTTGAACTTGTTTGACTATCCGTATAAAGCAAGTAGATATAGTTATGGACCAACATATTTGAACTCCAGGGTACCTGCCAATCAAAAATATACAGTAGATTCACAAAAACCAAAAAGAAACGAACTCAGCATAATGCAAGAGAAAATCATTAAACCTCAAAAGAAAAAACAAAAAGAAGAAATGAACAAGGAAGAACTATAAAGACAGTTGGAAAATAAGAAGTAAAATGGCAAGAAGTACATACACATCAATAATTAGTTTAAATGTCAATGTACTTAGTGCTCTGATGAAAAGACAAAGATTGGCAGATGGGATAAGAACACAAGAACCTACAATATGCTCCCTACGAGAGACTCTCTTTAGGGTTAAACACACAAACACATACTGAAAGTGAGGAGATGGAAAAAGATATTTCATGCAACTGGAAATGACAAAGTAGGGGCAGGAATACTCATATCAGGCAAAATAGACTTTAAAACCAAGGCCATAAAGAAAGAAAAGAAAAAGAAAGACAATATATAATGATAAAGGGATCAATACAAGAAGAGGATATTACACTCATTAACATAAATGTACCCAGTATAGGAGCACTTAAATATATAAAACAAATACGAAGAGACATAGACTCTAGAAGAGTCTATAAACTCCTAAAACATAAACAAAACATTTTCAGACATAAATTGTAGTGATATTTTCTTAGATCAGTCTTCCAAGGCAAAAGGAAAAAAAGCAGGAGTAAACAAATGGTACCTAATCAAATCTTTTGCACAGCAAAGGAAATCATCAACAAAACAAAAAGACAACCTCCAGAATGCAAGAAAATATTTGCAAATGATGCAACTGACAAGGGGTTAATATCCAAAATATACCAGCAGCTCATACAACTCAATATCAAAAAAACAAACAACTCAATCAAAAAATGGACAGAAGACCTAAATAGACATTTCTCCAACAGGCACATGAAAAGGTGTTCAACATCACTAATTATTAAAGAAATGCAAATCAAAACCATGTTAAGGTATTGCCTCACAACAGTCAGAATGGCTGTCATCAAAAAGTCTACAGATAATACATGCAGGAGAGGGTGAGGAGAAAATGGTACCCTCCTACACTGTTGGTGGGAATGTAAATTGGTACAGCTGCTATGGAAAATAGTATGAAGGTTCCTCAAAAAACTAAAAATAGAAGTACTGTATAAGCCAGCAATTCTACTGCTGGACATATATCTCGAGAAAACAAAAACACTAATTTGAAAAGATACATGGACCCCAATATTCATAGCAGCATTATTTACAATAGCCAAGATATGGAAGAAATCTAACCATCAACAGATTAGTAGATAAAGAAGATGAGAGAGATGTACACACACACACACACACACACACACACATTCTGAACTATTACTCAGCCATAAAAAAGAATGAAATATTTACCATATGCAACAACATGGGTGGACTGGGAGCATATTATGCTTAGTGAAATAAGTGAGACAGAGAAAGGCAAATACTATATGTTATCACTTGTATGTGGAATCTAAAAAAATAAAACAAATGAATGAATATAACAAAAGAGGAACAGACTCACAGATACAGAGAACAAACTAATAGTTACCAGAAAAGAGGGGTGTGGAGAGGGGCAAGATAGGGGTAGGGGATTAAGAGGTATAAACTACTCTGTATAAAATAAGTAAGTTACAGGGATACATTGTAAAGCACAGAGACTATAGCCAATATTTTGTAATAACTTTAAATGGAGTATAATCTATACAAATATTGAATCACTATGTTGTACACCTGAATCCAATATAATATTGCAAATTAGCTATACATCAATAAAAAAGAGACACTACTCAAATTTTCAGTGGAACGGTTGGTGTTTTCTTATGCAAGCTGCTGCTTTTTTCAAGTGAGTAGCTTAAAGGGGTGAGACAGATTGTGGAGACCAACCTCAAGAGTCAGGTCAGGAGTAAAATTTCTCCCCATAGAGATGAAAGTGTGTCCACAGCTTTTGTCCTATACAGAGGAATAACTAAGTTAACTGAAATTTTTTCTCTTTGTTATGTTTCATTTTATACTCATCTGAGATTGCTGTGCCTAATTTTTAAGTATTTCCCAGTATATCTTATGTATAGTATAGTTAATCATGTTGGTCAGACAGTGATCCTCAGGTTCTGGGCCAGAGTGTCTACAGTGTGTCATTCTGATTCAAGGTCTGTCAGACAATAAGGGGCCTAATAACATCAATGAACACCTACTCATAAAGCATTAGAGTTGACTTTGGATCAAGACCCAATGCATCTGAACTTCTGAAGTACCCCATCAGTTAACCTTCACACCTTTGTAAGAAGATAAAAAGAGAGGCCCCTACAGTAACCGTGTTACTTGACAAGTATAGATGATATAATTAAAGTGCCTGGTATAAACTCAGCACATTGTAGATACTCATGATGGTGGTGATTATAGAGATGATAATTATGGCTATAAAATGTTTTCCATTCCAATGAGTCTGTTGTTTGAATTTCTCGGCTCTAAATAGAAAACCCGGAAGGAGAGCACATGTCTCTTTCCTTTGTTTAGAGAAGAACCTGTACTGATTGTGGTGCTCCTAGGACAATGGTGCTTCAAGGACAAAGGACGACTCTGCCTGAAAAAGTGTCAGCGTTACATGCCCTACCGGACTCTTAATCACCCTCCCCACCATGTTGCGATGGTTACGAAACTCCTGAGCCCACCTGGGCGACACCCACCTGGGCAACAGGACCTGTCCCAAATAAGGAAAGGCATCTGCCCTGTTCCACTCCCACCTTATAGAAGGAAGGTATATGTGCTCGACCAATCAGTAAATGAAATATTCACTTGGGACCATTCCTTTGTTTTCTGGCTATAAAGACTGATCAATAGCACATGTTTGGCTCTACTCTCCCAGACTACTAAGAAGTCGGCCGCTGTTCTGGCAGCAACCCTTCCCTCTAATAAATTCTATCTTCTTTACATTCTGCCTTATGTCTGGAAATTCTTTTCCAACCCGTGTTCAGACCACGACACAAATCCCATGTGTAGACAGTTAATAAAAATAATTTTAATATTATGATGAGAATGATATGATTAATTCTAATAACCAATGATTACCATGGGCTCAAATGCAGAAGAATGTCACTATAGCAGGAAGCAGGATAAAGGGGAATTCCCATAATGCACATATTCCAAATAAAAAAAAATGTCACATTGATGATTCAACAGCAGTTTTACTTGTTTGGCTGCAGTATAATTCACATATGTACCCTTGAGAAGTAACTAATAAGAGAGTTTAGCAAGGTTTCTGCTTCTGAAAAAGGAAGTGATAAAAACATAAAAAGTTTTCATGTTCTATTAAACAGAGATGTACGTAAAACATATCATCCAGGGAAAAGCAGTAGCATTTTGTAGGTTTCAGACACAGATTTTATTTCAAATAGGGTAAATTTGTGAGTAATTTAGGAAAGATTTCTTCATAACAAATACTGTTTCAAAGAGGATTTATGTTTCTAAGACTTGCTCATAAAATACAAGCCTTTGTTGGTCTGTTCACTATTCCCCATTGTTTCAGAATTTTGGCTAAATCCTTACTTATAGCCGAAGGTAATGGGTAATAATTCCTTCCATGTTTTAAAAGGAAACACTTGAAATAACACATAGAAGCCTTATTAATAGGAGCAATAACCAGCTCTGAGATCATGATTGCATCATCGTCTCCAGCCTACATAGGTAAAACACAGACTTTAGTTAGAGAAGAAGATCCAGATCCTTTAACAGGTATTTGTGTGATAAGAGCACTGTAATGTTTTCCTGTTGTTTCAGATGGGGGTGGGGAGAAGAGTTTCCTCTTCTAGTGAAAAAGCAAGAATGACAAACGGACCCATCAGAGAGATTGGAAGTGGCTTTGCAAACGGCATTGCTTATTTTGTGGCTGGATGCTACCAAAGTGCACAAGCATATAGGCCTGTTCTAACCTGCTACTGGAGGAGAGTAGCAAGGAATTATTGGGAAAACTAGATACGCGTCTCCTGCAATTTGTGAGTCAAGGAAAATGGTGCCTGACTTTCATCTGGAATTGTCTGAAGGAAGGAGTTTAGCTGAAGCTACTTCTGATTTTAAGGCAAGAAAATCATCCACTTTGGAACAAGCTTCATTTGTGCCGTTTAGCTGGGAGAGTGTATAAGACTTCTTCTTGTCCAAGTGAATGCTTAAAAGGTAGCCAGACTACAGCTCTCTTTAAAGGGCTTTGACCAAGAGGAAGGTCTCCTGGTGTGATGGGACCGCAGGAAATAGGGCCCTGTTGGAAGGCAGGTGTTATGGGACTGATAGGCAATCAGTGGTGAGTATATAGCCTGCATCAGGCAAAGGTGCAGAGAGGGCTTCTTGGTGGGGGGTTGCTGACGTTCTCACTTGTGTGTCCCACAAGAGTGAGCCAGAATGTGAGCATCTGCCTCACAGAGGGTTGATGATCACATTGTAAAAGCACAAGTCAGATTTCCCTCTTTGGTCTAATTCTATCTCCCCCCACCCCTCATCAGGAGAAGCCAAAAGCAACCATTCTTAGGAGTAGATGTGGAATAAAACAAGAGAGAGAGAAAAGAGCACATCTCTCTTTTCTAATATGGATACACAGAGTTGTGTCCGGTCTGAGGAAAATGAGAGGAGAAATTTTAAATTGGATATGAGATGGTAGTACTGAATTAGATTGCACTGGATTTTTTTTACTACTTGGCCATGAATTTTTTTTGTTTGTTTTTTGTTTTTGTTTGTTTGTTTGGTTTGCCTAAAAGTAACCAGAAAGTGATGCTATCTTTTGAAATAATGCCAAGGAATAGGGCAAAAAGAGTGACCAGGGGAAAATATGCTGTATTCTGCTTATATCCTGCTGAATTTGGCCTAGTTAATAGACCAAATATATATTCCATAAATCATCTTAACAAGTGTTCTCTCCCACCCCTGTCTATATGAAAAACTTCTCTTTAATTAAAAGTTTGAATCTTAAGAGAGACAGAGAAAGATGGACAGACTGACACACGTACTCACATGCATGCACGCACACACACACACACACACACGCACAGAGAAACAGAGAATGATTGAGAGAGACTGGACATTAACTAGCCAAACACAGTGTTTTCTGAATGAGGAACTAAAGCTAAGACTAAAGAAGGTAACTTTAGCTTTGGAACAGACTTATAAGACCAGCCAACAGAGCCAGTCTTTTTCTACATGAGTATCTTGAGACCAGGAAAGTTAAATTATTTGCTTAATGCCACACCGCTTGATTTAGAAGGAGAACCCATTTTGGTCTTGATATTCCTGACTCCTAGGCAAGTTTTGCATTTACCATGGGGGTAGAAGTTTACCTGAGTTAGTCTGGGAGAGACATAACTTGGATTATATTTTTTTAATTATCAGTTCTGGGCTTTGGCTCCTTTCAGTTTGTTCATTACACCTTCCTGTGAATTGAAGTTGAAGACAAGAAATGGGCTCTAAGTGATGTCTTTTTAATTTATTAGCCTAGTATATGTTGATTTAGATTCTCTTTACTTGCTCCCAAATCAAACCACATATATCCTCAGTCCTCTTGGATACACAAAGTGGTACCAAAAATTAAGGAAAGAGAAGAAGGAATAAAGGATTTGAGGATTAATTTGCACATGATAGTTTTTCTTTTACTAAAAGAAAATTGATGGGGAGTTTGGAAACATTGAATCTATTTCTTCTCTGGGTCCCATGGAAGCAAATATTGATTTCTAACAATGAGTTCATTTCAAGAAAACAATACTATACCAAAATATTTTAACTTTTAAAATAACTAGCTAATTATACATGGATTTAGTGCATATTTCTCGATCTGTAGCAGCTAGATTACTATAGGAGAATAGATTTACCTTCTCTAGACCAAAAGAATGAGTTGCAAATAGATTTGACACAATCTAAGACTGGTAAATTGCTATTTTAGTTTACTTACAAAACAAACATATTCATTCCTTTGGTAAATTGAAATGAGTAACTGAACTGTCTTTAGCCCTTGTGACCATGAGGATGCTTTGAATTGCAAGTGGCAGAAAACTATCTAATATGAGAATCAATAAGAAAATTTATTGACCTCCTAAATATAAGTTAAGACGTTTTCAGGATGGTGGAATCAGTGGCTTAATAATGTAAACAAGGACTAAGGTTTTTCTACTTTTCTACCTTTTTTCTTACTATTTGCTTTCCACTAGCCTGGATTATTTATGAACCAATCCCAGGGAAGAAAAATTCTATAGCTAATACCTCTATTTGCCTATTCTGAATCTACTCTCCCCCGTTGCCTCTGAATAACAAAACTCTGATTTTGCTTAGGGCTGCAATGCACTTTGCTTAAAATTGCATTCTCCCTTGTAGTTAGGTATGCTTATGTGTTTAAGCTTTTGCCAGGCACAAGAGATGTGTGGAGCTTCCAAGCAAACGCTCTAAAGAAAATGAGCATTCACTGCTTGGAAGCCCTGTCCAGGATGTATAACATGCAGGGCTCCTAGCAATGATTTTTAAAAGAAAGGGTATTGAGCCCTTCTTGTACTCCTTCCTTCTTTCTGGTTGAAATCAGGTTCTAATGGATGGAAATATGGAAAGACCCTGCATCTCTGATGACTTTAGATCTGCTAAGCCATGCCTGTTTGGTCTATCTCCAGACTTCTTTTAAGTTGACCATTGATATTAGTCACAACTGAAACAAGTACCATATTTTGGTTGTTTTGGCCCTTGTTGTGGATCAATGTTAAGGGAGCTGGGATTAACATGATTGGTTTAAGCCAGTGATTCTCAACTTTGGCTGCAGTTTAGAGTCACCTTGGGAGTTTTAAAACCCTGGGCTCTTCCTCAGACCAATTAAATCAGAATCCCTGGCCTGGCACCCAGGCATTAGAGTTTTTAAAACTCCACAGGTGATTCCAGCATGCAGCCAGCTGGCTGAAGCAACACAGAGCCACCCCTGGAGGGAGCGTCAATTCCCAGACCACACTGATCCTACATAATCAGGGAAGAGTGGCCTGGATGTTGTAGAGTCAACTCCAGTGTGCACTAAGATCCTGTCCTTAGAAATGTCACAGAGCAGTAAAAAGGGGACAGTTTACTATAGAAAGAAACATGAATGTAAAAAACGAAGTTGGCTGGCAATGATGTCCTTATTCTATCATAAGCAATCAGAAAAATTCAGAGGGGAGAAAAATAATTTGGGTGCTGTTATAATGCCAGTGTTTCATTGTCATCCTTTCTGTTAAAGCTAAATGCTATTTTGCTAAATGCCAGCACCACAAACTAAATAGCTAAATGCTATTTTGCTAAATGCCAGCACCACAAACTAAAGGGTGTACAACTTCTCTTTGTTTGACTGTTCGTATGCAGTATCAAAGCATCTTTCTTTGTTCACTATTTTTTTGCAAAATTCATCCTTGGCAACTGCGTTGGTATAGAGAACAAAACCTTTCAGTTTACAATGAACAGAAATATGATGTATCAGAATATCGGAAAAGTATAAACCAGGCATAAAGGTACATGGTTAAAGTGATAAAATGGCATGATGAAATTTAAAAAGCTGAAGGACATTTTCACAATGCAGTACTGAGGTGAAATAAAGATACCGAGTAGCTTTGATGGTAATAGTAATCCTTTAAGTGAGAACATTACAAATAGGCTGGGTTTAGAAGCTGCTTCTTATAAATATTGGCTGGAAATATGATATTATCTCTTTTTCTAGACTGTATCTTAAGCTCACTTAGTTTGCCCACACCAGACAAGGGGGCTTCCTGAGGATTTACAGTCAATTCTCATTATTCACAGATTCTGTATTTGAGAATTCATCTACCAGCTAAAGCTTATTTATCACTCCCAAATCCATACTGAGGGTGCTTTTGCTGCCTTTCATGAACAAGCACAGGGTGATGAAAAATTTGAATTGCCTGATGCACAAGTTCTCAGATGTGGCCAAACCAGGTGATGCTTTCTTATTTGAATTCTCATACAGTAAACAACTGTCCTTTTCAAGGTCTATTTAAGCGCCTTACTTTCTGCATTCTTGTAATTTTTGTTGTTTATTTCATTGTTTAAAATGGCCTCAGCATAGTGCTGAAGCACTTCTAGTGCTTCTAAGTGAAAAACGCCTCTCATGTTGCCCTTTTGTAGTTACATCCTGATCTCCTCCACCACCTCCCATCAGTGACTCTTGGCAACCACTCATCTGTTCTTTATTTCTATAGTTTTTTCATTTCAAGAATATTATATACATAGAATCATAGTGTGTGGCCTTTTAGGATTGGTTCCTTGACTCCGCATAATTCCTGGAATATTTTCAAGCTGTTGCATTAGAGTTTGTACCTTTTTATTGCTGAACAATATTCCATGGTATGGGATGTACTATAGTTTGTTTAACCAGTCATCCATTTGAGGACATTTTTTGTTGTCAGTTGATTGTCTTTCTCATTCATGTTGTAGTTTTCCTGGCTCTGAATATGATGAATGATTTTCTGTTGTATCCTGGACATTTTAAATATTATGAGACACATATATAAACATAAACATATACATGTGTGTATATGTATATATGTTTGTGTTTATATATATTTATATATGCGATATATATATATATATATTTCATATATTTATATACACTTGTTGAAGTGCAGCCTGCGGTCTGGGTGAGTATGTGTACTCAGCTTCACTTGTCCTGTCACCAGCGCCCCGGCAGAAGGGGGGCACTAAGTCATACTGCATTGTTTCAGACAGGTGGGATGGAAGGTCTACCTCTTACTAGGCCTCGCTCACACTTTCTGGGTGACAGCAGCCAAGGGACTTGCACTGCCCTGTTGCCTCTGAATGAAGGTGGCAACTCAGCTCCCTGTTAAGCCTGCTGACACCAAAAGAGGGGAAAGTGGAAAGTTTACTCTCCTTATCTCCCGGCACCTCGAGAGGGCGAGGTAAGCTTTCTTCTGTTGGTCTTTGTCAGGAGTCAGTCAGGGATTACCAAACAGGTTATCTCTTGTCAGGTTAACCTTTTCTAAGTCTTTGGCTAGGAGAACTAGGCCCTTGGAGTTTTTTCTCTCCTCCTCTTGATGGTTCCTGATTGGAGGCTTCTGCAATGTCCTGAGACCTATGGAAGGCAGTAAGGAAATCTAGGGAACTCGCCATGTATCGTTGTGGACTGCATGTTGGGCGGTCCACATGCTTCTAGCTGCATTTCAGAAATTTCCGATATTTGTTTGTCATGTTACGTCCAGGACATTTTAGTGTAAAACGGAGGATGTAGGAGGAATGGGGTTACTCTGTCGTGGTGAATCCAAAGTCTCTGGGTAACATTTGAAAAGACAAAAATGAGTTTTTGAGGAGGGGAAGTAATAAGTGGAAAAGAAAAAGTACATAACAAAACCCCACAAAAGTGAAAAAAATTATGTCTTTCTATTCACCTCTCTTACATCTTCTGGGAACCTTGTTTCACTTGTTTCTGTTTAATTTACAAATTTAATTATGCTTTTTGTCTTTCTGACTCAGAGACTGACTTTATTAGACATTGCAAAATAGCCAGCATTTTTAAATGTTTTTCCCGACAATCAAATGGTATATTGGGGTAAATTTGGGGTCTTTAATTGTTTTCTCCGCTGATCTTTGTGTTGAGTGCTGTAGGAGATGTCATTTCACTTTAAAAAAAAAAGTATTAACTTTTTTGGTTTGCTTCTTTTGTTTGCTTGGTTTTTTTTTTTTTTTTTTTTTGGTTGTTGTTGTTGATTTTGTTGTTGCTTCAAAGCTAGGCCACAGCCAGGAAGTCCCAGAAACCTGAGCTATGCAGAAGTTTATGTGCTGATAGCCATAGTTTCATTTTTTTAAATAAAAAGTTAATATAATTAGACTTTACAGACATACGTAAGAATATCACATTTTTGGCTTTTAATGTATTATTGATGAATACTTAGAAACTCATCTCCAGTAGTACTAGAACTAAATTACCTAGTCCTGTACATACACTCATGCAAAATAATATATATCCACAAGGTAGTAGATAGTGTCTGAAAGAATGTCAAGAAATATGTAATGATTAAGCAAAACCCCTAATGCTACTTCTTCAACCAGTGTTTCGTTTTGCTTTTGTTGGTTTTGTTTTTAATTCAAATTACATGAGTTAGATACCCAGAGTATGTACCGTAAGACATTTTAAAACTTCAAAAGAAGTTTGTAAAAATTCTGATAATTATGGTTCGGGCTAATACTGGTATTAACTTTTCTCACATATATACCATAGCATTTATCCCACAGGTTGAGTCCCTTAGAGAGTGACATTTAGAAACCTAATGAGAACTCCTCAAGTCCCTTATTGAAAGGGAGTTTGAGGGAAGTTGAAATAGAAGAAAACACCTTTATCTGTCTAGGAAAACGTAGTGAGAACCCAGATGAAGTCAGGGGCAGTGAACCATGGTGGGGGAGTGGATTTGAAGGTTGTGGGGGATGAGGAGGAAAGAGAAATTAAACAAAACTGTGGCTCAAGTATATTTGGGTAGATGGGCAAAGATCATGGATTCAAATTCATTATTTAATTGAGACCTAGAAATACCAGTCTGGAGTTCTGAAGAAAGGGTGGAGTAGATCTCTGATAAGTGGAAAGTTACTGACATACAGATGATATGAGATATAAGTCTTTAATTATAAGGTATGTGCTATGGACTTAATTTTGTGCCCCCCCCAAATTCCTATGTTGAAACCCTAACCTAAACCTCCAATGTGACTGTATTTGGAGACAGGATCTATAAGGAAGTAATGGGCATTAAATGAGGTTATAAGGGTGGGACTCTGATCCAGTAGGATTAGTGTCCTTATTAGAAGAGATACCAGAGATTTACTCTCTTCCTCTCATTCTGCACATATTTGCAGTGGAAAGGCCATGTAAGGACATAGTAAAAAGGTAGCCATCTTCAAACCAGGAAGAGAGATAGTAAAAAGGTAGCCATCTTCAAACCAGGAAGAGAGATAACACCAGAAACTGAATTCCAGAATATTAATCTTGACCTTCTCAGCCTCCAAAACAGTGAAAAATAAATTTCTGTTGTTTAAGCCACCCAGTTTGTGGTGGTATTTTATATGGCAGCCCAAGCAGACTAATGTAGCATGTGAATGGAAGAGATTTCCAAGGGAAAGTGGGAATCATGAGAACAGCTAAGTAGTAAGTCTTGGAAGGTATACATTTACTATTTTAGTAGGTGATATGATTGGGATAATCAAAGTTATCAACTGGAATCTCTCAGAATTAATGCGGGGATAATAATGCATCCAGTAAAAAAGAACATATTTTTAAAAATTAATAGTTTTCCTAAATACGATTAATTACCAGGTAGAAAATAAAGTAAATGAAGAATTACATTCACAATAGCAAAAAAGTAAAAAATTCATAGCGTTACTTAAAATAAATAGTAATTGTCAGTATATAATAAAGAAAATTATAAAACTTTACTAAAGATATAAAAGAACATCTAGGGCTTCCCTAGTGGTGCAGTGGTTAAGAATCTACCTGCCAATGCAGGGGACATAGGTTTCATCCCTGGTCCTGGGAGATCCCACATGCCGCAGAGCAACTAAGCCCATGTGCCACAACTACTGAGCCCACGCATCTAGAGCCCATGCTCCACAAGAAGAGGAGCCACCGCAATGAGGAGTCCACACGCCGCAATGAAGAGTAGCCCCCACTTGCCGCAACTAGAGAAAGCCCACGTGTAGCAATAAAGACTGAAGTCAGCCAAAAATAAATAAATAAAAATAAATAAATTTATTAAAAAAAGATAGAAAGAACATCTAAATGTTCTAATCCATAAATGGATTCGGTGGTCTATTTTACTTATTAGAAAAACCGAACACTGTAATGCAGCTGTTTAATAGTCAGTACCATTACTGCAATTTTGGCCAAAACATATATCATCAGGACTTTGTTTCAGAGATATGAGAGAGTTACGAAATAAGCTCACAACAGTGGCTCAGAATATTTAGGAAAAGACACTAATGAATGTCCTTGGCCCCCTCAGATATTGAAATCTCATCATCACCATCACCATCATCACCATCATCGTCATCCACAATATTTGAAACAGGGCAGTACTCAGAAAGGTACAGACACTTGAACGAGTGGAACATAAGGTCTAGAAATAATTCCACAGAAGTATAAAAATTAGTTTATAGTAAAGGTGATGCTACATACCCAGGATGGAAAAAAGCACTTGATTTTTATGTAATCCTAAAAACACACAAAAAATTTATAATTGTACTACAACAACTGGGGTAGTCATTAGGAAGACAAAAGTATTAGGTCTAACCTCATACCAAGGTAAATTCCTGATACAGCAACAATTTTAAATGGGGAAAAGGGAATACATAAAATAGTGAAGAAGGGGAAAACATATATCTAACTGTGAAGTGGAACCTTGTGCATGTGACACCAGAGTTCAGAGCCACAAAAGAAAGTGCTGATTTGATTACATAAAAATTCCAAATTGTTAAGATTGCTAAAAAAGCTACAGGTAAACTTCAAAAGTGGTAAAAATTGCACATTGTCTCAGAACAATATAGCAACATTCAATATGACCATGATTAAAATTCCAATAGAAAAGTAAGATGAAACATGGAAAAGCAAGTTTTAAAAAAGAAAATATGAATATAAATGTGAAAACAAAAATATGAACATATTAAACCCCAGGATGACTCAAAAATTTTGTAGTAAGATAATAATTAAATATATATTGTATCTAATAAATTAACAAAGATTTTAAAAGTCTGTATTGGAAAGAATGAGAATTATCATGCATTACGGCTGAAATATAAATTCCTGCAACTTATATGTAGATCAATTTGAAAATAGATAGAATAGAGCCTGAATATTTGCACACTCCTGTGATATTAGTCTGAAAGAATGCTTAAGAATAAATGCCAACTGTTATGTACAGAACTGTATACACATTGTTTTTTAAAGAATCACATAAAAACAACCTAAATATTCAAAAGTATGAGAGTCATTAGATAAATTCATGTAATGGAATAATACCCATTCATTAAAAGTAATTAGCCAAGCTTATTTAACTAAACTCAATTAACTAAACTTACGTACAATTAACTAAACTTATTAATTTGGAAATATGTTCATGTTATATATAAACAGGTTGCAAAAATATGTAGAGGAATAAACCTTTAAAATACATTCTGTGTATATGAACAGAAGAAAGTCTAGAAGTGTAAGTATCAAATTAATAATGTTGAACACTGTGTGGCAAGTATTTCCTCTGTGTACATTTTCTGATTTGAAAAAAAACTAAAGACTATAGATATCTTGTGAAACAACATATTATGTTTAGAATAATAAGAATTCTTAGTCATTCTAATATGGGTAAAAGAGAAATAATAGGAAAAAAAGGAAATAGGGATTTAGGTAGAAAACACAAAATAGAGATGATATTAAATCAGAAAAAAAAGAGACTTTAATGAATAATGGAGAGGGAATAAGAGTGTCCATTGCCTCCTGATTTGTTCGGTGCTTGGAATATGCCCACCACCCTTCTATGTGCTGAAGGAGGAGAAGTGAAGACATAGAAGTCTTTACCTTGAGAGAAATTGGAGTTTTTGAGGGAGGAACAGGGTGATGGGTAGGACATGATTTACAATGCTTGTGTAAGATAGTGTGGTGGCAGTGGAGATGGAAGACATGGGTGGATTTAGGACATATTTTGGATGAGAACTCACAGGTCTTGCTGACAGGTTGAATATGGCGAAGAGGCAAAGGGAATTATCTGTCATCAACTACTAAAATTAATAACATGGAGGGAGAGAAAGTTAATCAAAAGTTAAATTTTGGATGTACTAAATGTAGAATGGTGATTAGGTCAGGTAAGACTGTTGGATAAATATGCTTGAAGCTTAACTGAGGAATAGATGCTGGAGATAGAGATTTGGAAAATCATTAAAAAACATATATGGCTATTAAATTCAAGAGATTAAATGAGATCACTTAAAAGGAGAATGTAGCTGGTGAAGGGCTCAGCCTTGGACCACTCAAATGTAGGGGTGTTTGAGAAGAAAAAGGCTGTCTAGATAAGGAAATGAGCAAGAAAGACAGGAGAGTGTTCACAAAAGCCATGAAAAGAAAGGGTTTTAATGAGTAAAGCATATTCTATTGGGCTAAATAATACTGATAAAACAGAAAAATATCCCCTGGATTTGGCAATATCGATGTCACTGACAAGAACCTAGTCAAGACCAGTTTCAGTATGTGCTAGATCAGAATCCAGATTGGAGTGGGTTAAAGAGTCATTCGGCAAGTGTGGATGAGGATTTTGTGGGAAGGAGAGAAATGGATACTTTCTGGAAGGGGTGGAGGCTCAAGAGAGGCATTTTTTATTAAGATGGGAAATAGCATGATGAGATTTTACCTGGCTTAGAATGACCCAGTAGAGATGAACTGAGTCTTGGCTCTGCAGGGAGAGGGAAATAAGAAGTAGAGCTCTTGGAAAGGTGGGAGAGGATGGGTCCAGAGCATACATTTTGGGATTAACATTTTTAGATGAAGGGACTTGTATTCCACTATAACCAGCAGAAAGTCAGAGAATATGGCTATAAATGCTGGCGAATTTATAGATTTAGTTGTGGGAGGATGTAGAAATTCTTGTTTTATTGAAGTTTTCCTATCAAGTGGAAGAAAAACTCAGCAGCTAAAAACTGATGGTGTAGCATAAGGATGATTTGTGAAGTGATAAAAACTACAGAATACTCAACTGGAAGCATAGGAAAAAATATTTTCTAGGGACATGTAAAAAGATTTCTAAGCAGTACTATGTGTTCATTTGTGACATGAAATACAAATATGAAGATTAACCTGTTGGTCTGGTTGTATACAGGCATACCTTGTTTCACTGTGCTTCGCAGATATTGCTTTTTTTTTTTTTTTTTTTTTTTTTTACACATTGAAGGTTTGTGGAAACCCTGCATCACACAAGTCTATTGGCACCATTTTCTCACTTTGTGTCTCTGTGTCACATGTTGGTAATTCTCACAGTATTTCAAACTTTTTCCCTATTATATATTGAAATATATAATATTCAATATATTTGTTACAGTCATCTGCGATCAGTGATCTTTGATGTTACTATCACAAAAAGATTGTAGCTCACTGAAGGCTTATATGATGGTTAGCATCTTTTAGCAATAAAGTATTTTTAAACTAAGGTATCTACAGTGTTTTTTAGACCTACTACTATTCCACACTTAATAGACTACAGTATAGTGTAAACTTAACTTTTATGTTCACTGGGATACCAAAAAATTCATGTGACTTACTTTATTGTGATATTCCCTTTACAGTGGAACTGAACTTGTAATACCTTTGAGGTATGCTTGTAATTTCTCCTGGAATGTTAAGTACTCAGGTGTAGGAACAAAGGATGTAGAGAGTTAGGTTCAACCAGGTTTGGGATGTTTTCAGGTGAGTACTACAAAGGAGAAGTAAGGGAGTTGAAGGTGCTTGCAAAGCAGTACATATCGTGAGAGCTCAATCTAAGCTGGGTAGGTAGGAAAGTGGCAATAGATTATAGATGATAAATAATTAACAAGAACCAATACTAATAGACTAAAGACCTAAAGTCAAAAAATCGTTAAAGTACTAGAGTAGGTGATCTAGAAGAACACACTAAAGTTGGTAGGAACTGGGGAGCCCACCATCCGATTTTGGGAGAGTGTGACTGGGAGGATGGCATTGGAGGAAAAGATAGTTAGATATATAAACAGATAAAAGAAATGAGAAGTCAGGAAACTACATGTCATGCATGCTCATGGTCAAGTCACAAAGAATGATAAGGAGTTTAGAGAAAGAGCGAAAGACAGTGTGACCTAGTAGCTAAAATCTTCAGCGACTTAGGGGAAATGACATGGAAAGCAGTACAAGTGAAAACAAAATAAAACAAATCAAAAGCCAAAAAACCCCAGAAAAACCCAAAGATGAGTACCTATCAATAGTATTGTGCTTTTGAAGAAAGAAAGAGAAGAATATATCAGAAGTTGAATCCCAGAACATGAACTACTCATCTCCAAAGCTCCTGTACATATGACACTTCCCATTTCATTTGACGCCAACACTCTTTCCAGTTGCTTAAAGTTAAACCAAAGTCCCCTTAATTGTCCTTGACTTGCTGAACTATGAAGGAACCTTAACATAATCTAGTAAGAAGTATAAACTATGAATCCAAGTGTTGGGTGAGGGATAGGTGATATATTTATTAATAAGAAAACTTACTGTTAATCAGGTAAGGTTTGGTCAAAACCTAATGAGGCTAATCACCCCCTTCTCCAAACTTTTTGTCTCATCCATGAGGTATCTGAGAAGCAGAGCCTCTATACCAGGGGCTCTATTAGAAGCTGAGTCCTCAAGGCACATCAAAATAAGATAAGAAGGTGGAGACCTTATTCCAAGAAGAAACTGAGAATATAGAGGAGTCTTCTGATCATCAAATGGGTATTCTAGAGGACACATTGAAAAAGCTTAAGAGAGTGGAGCAGAATGGGGTTTAGAGAGAATTAAGATGTGCCTAATAGAATAAGGATGAGAGAACCCAGTGACACCAGATAGCATGGAGACTTGGACATCTAGGAATGATAAGGTAAATAGTGACTATTTACTTCAATTTCCTCTAAAGATGGAATGGTTTTAGTTTCCTTGAGAGTGCTGGCAATCAGTGTTAGCTAGAATTCTACAGATTTAGTTATTTTGATGTTGAGCAATGAGAGAACAAAATTTATTACATAAAGGAAGAGATGATTTTCCTTTTTCAAATTCAGAGTTACTGCTTTCAAAATACAGGTGGTCTTTTGTGTTTATGCATAGCCCAATGGGCATAGCTTAAATTAGATAAACATGGCCATAAGATGTAGAAAGAAGAGGAATGTCACATCTGAGAGGCTTTGGAGAAGATTGAAGGTTCAAGTGGTCATGAAAGCTAAATCCTTTATTGCCATCTTCAGGATCTCATAGTGGCCCCAGAAAGGTTACTGTTAGGACTATTTGAGGAAGGTTCTGAGAGGAAGGAACTCCTGACTGATGAGCATATGTAATATGCAGGAAGGGAATAAAATACCTGAACTAGATGGTATGATAGAATACATGGAAAGAGAAAAGAGGGAACAAAGGCAGGAGATGTACTTATGGTAAGAATTACTAGGGGATGGTGAAGTCAGGACCAGGAGTTATAGGCAAGTGGTTACTAAAAAACGAAAGAACTTGGTTTAAAAAACATCTAATATTTAACATTGGTAAGCTGCTGTTATGTATCAGACACTCTCCTAGAGTTAATGCTAATGTAATTTGTTTAATCCCCATTAGAAAATAAAAACAAAAACTAGGAGTTGCATACAACACACATCTGTGTTTTATAGATTAGGTGATGGAGACTTGGAGAGGTAAGTACCCTGCTAAGGTCTTGCCCCCAGTAAGTATGGCCAGGATTCACACCAACTCAGCCTGTCTCCATAGCTCTTGATCTTTACCACCAGAAATGCAAAATAAGTAATTCAAGGATAGTACAATAAATCAAACAACATTGTTTTAGCAGAAAATAAAAGAACATTTCAGGAATGTTCAATAGTTAGTTGAGGAAATAGTGTATAGAAAAATTTAACATATTTATGAGGTCACATCATTATTACCATCATAAATGTCAAGTATTGAAATTTTAATTATTTTTTCTAATATGAGAATTTTGATCCAAAAATATTATAGACGAGACTGGCTTCACGGGTATGCAGCCTGAGAAGTCACAAAGGGCTCTCTGCCTAGAGGAGTCGTTTGCTTTGTTTAATGCTTTAATGTTAACAGAGCATTAGTCTCATTACATTTTGAAAGAGGAGTCTTGCATATCATTTTGCCTGGGAAGACTTGCAAACATGTAACTGTTCCTATATGTAGATAGTGAAATGGTCAACAAATCATCCCAACATGCCAATATATTCAAATTGCATCTGATTTTAGCCAAAGAGAAGCACAAAAAAAGCTAATGGTTGAAGATTTGGAATGTATTATTAAAGCATAAACAAATGAAATTTATCGAATGTGCCATGTTCAAAAAACAACAGTATATCTCTGGCTCTGAAAATGGGGAAGTCAGTTGCAACTAATTCACTAACTTTAAAGTACTTTGGAAGAATAGCTGAATCATCTGTAAGGTAAAGCCTCTTAGAGTGTCCCAGGTAGAACTTGCAGCCAAAAAAAAAAAAAAAAAAGAAAAGATTCAACTTAGTTTCAGGAAGAAAATTCACAAAAGAGTGAGAAGGCAGTCCCAGAGAATCTGCCAGCTCTACATGGGGAGACAATAAGAGAACACATGGGAACAGAAAGTAAAAACTCATACCCATACAAATCTAGACATTTTTTGGCAGGCAGAAGAGAATTCACCACAATATGCTAAGTCCTTTAGGACACATCTGCAAAAATGGATGAGGAAAACCTTCCAAATCTGCTAGATTTTTGCTAATGCCATTTCAGTCATTAGTAGGTGGAATGAAAGAATGCCACTTAATCCTATGGGGGCCCACGCAGAATGTACATGGTAGTGTGTGGTCTCTCACAAAATTTCTGCTTCAATGTATAGGGCAATAAAGTACAGAGAAGGAAAAAATCTATTCTGTTCAGTGACATATTCCTTATTAGCATGCCCAGAGTGAGGATTTAGCACTCCAGATAAATATGGTTCTATAGTAAAGGATGATACAAGGATGCCACTAGAGAGTCAGTTTGCTAGACAATGAAATGACAGTATCTTAAGTCAAGAGACACTTCTGACAAAAGCTCTTGGCTACTCCAAGATTATAATAGTCTTTTTTTTTCTTTTATTGAACACATATATGTGTTTTCCTGTATGGAGACTTTCTGATATCATAAAAACAATAAGAGCCCCATATGTTGAATGGAAATTAACCAGATTAAGCATTTTTTCATATACCTTCATATTAAAGTACACAGTTAATCATAAAAATGCTGTAAGCCAAATTTCTATATTATGCTACTTTTGAAAATAAAAATAGTTGCTAAATATTCTAAGTAGATTATAAGAAAATTGATCAGTTCTTTATTGCTTTCTCATTCAAGAAATACAGATAATCCCTTAAGCATCAAAAGTGATTTGTTTTCCAACACCTCAGCATTGATTTGTGGATTTTTAATTGGATGATGTTGCAGGAAAATATTTTGTTTATTTATTAGCATGTCTAGCTTTGACAAACAATATTACATATCCAGAATAATTCCTCTGCAGTATAAACTACAGTAAAATTGTTGTGATGCGAGAAGCATCACATTGCCTGTATCTGAATCAAGAAATCCATAATTGTGGAATCCAGATTATCTGAAGCTTATTAGTTTTCTTTCAACATTTAACTAACATTTTTGCCTGATCTAAGGCTGCTGAGAGATTGTCTGCATTTTACTAATCTCTGTATTACTAGCAAAGGGCACAGAACCTGTCATGTAGTAAGCATGCAATAATATGTTTATTCTGAAGTAAATAGTTTGGAATATCCTTACCCATGGAGAGAATCACTTGTATCTAATGTGTGTCAGGGTGCTAGGGATTTGGGTTCAACTTTTGGTTCAACTTTAAACAAATAATAATTTTTGAAATCTCAGTTACCTCAACTGTAAAATAGAAATGATTCCCTTCTCATTGGAAAAGGTTATTTTTTCCAGTTTTATTGAGATATAGCTCACATATAACATTGTGTGAGTTAAAGGTATACAATGTGTTGATTTGAAACATTTACATATTGAAAAATGATCACCACATTAACATCAGGTAATAATTCCATCACTTCATATAATGATCATTATTTTTTTGTGGTAAGAAAATAGCACCTTTGAACTATATAGTATTTTTAACTATAATCATCATACTGAATATGAGATCCCCAGAAATTATTTGTCTTATAGCTAGAAGTTTGTACCCTGTGACCAGCCTCTCCTTATTTCCACACCCTCTAGACCCTGGTAACCACCAATTTAGTATCTGTACAAGTTCAGCTTTTTTAGATTCCACATATAAGTGATATCATATAGCATTTGTCTTCTGCTATCTATTTCATTTAGCATAACACCTTCAAGGTCCCACCATGCTATTGCAAAATAGCAGGATTTCCTTAATTCTCATGGCTGAAGAATATTTTCCTGTGTGTGTGTGTATGCTTATAATAAAACTTCCTGAGAATCTTTCCTGTGATGAATCCAGATATTGCCAGTCCTCTGATGAGTCACGGGCAAGGCAAATGAAATTCTGACTACAGAAACATTTGTAGAAAATTCCTCTGTGCTGATAGCCATAACTAGGAACTTTTCTGCTTGTTACATATATAATACATAAACATAGAAGAATATAAAACAGTTCATGAATCATAAACAAACTAATTATATTAGGGAGAATTAAATTTCCAATATTAAGTATTGTTATGTTTTTTTTCCTTTGGGATATGTTTATATTTCTGTTCCAATTAATATGTTCTGAACTTTCAGATCTATCTATCTATTTATCTATCTATCTATCTATCTATGTATCTGTCACATCTTTATCCATTCATCTGTTGACAGGCACTTAGGTTGTTTCCATATCTTGGCTATTATGAATAATACTGCAACGAACATGAGAAAGCAGATGCATCTTCAAGATCCTATTTGAATTTCCTTTAGATATTTACCCAGAAATGAAAATGCTGGATTATATGCAGTTCTATTTTTATTTTTTTGAGGAACCTGCACACTGTTTTCCATAGTGGCTGTACCATTTCACACTCCCATCATTCTCTTTTTTCCACACCCTCATCAACACTTATCTCTTGTCTTTTTGATAATTATTGTAACAGGTATGAGATGATATCTCATTGTGGTTTTGATTCGCATTTCCCTGATGATTAGTGATGTTGAGCACCTTTTCATGTACCTATTGGTAATTCATATGTCGCCTTTGGAAAAATGTCCATCTAGTACTTCTGCCCATTAAAAACAATCACATTGGGCTTCCCTGGTGGCGCAGTGGTTGAGAGTCCGCCTGCCAATGCAGGGGACACGGGTTCGTGCCCCGGTCTGCGAGGATCCCACATGCCGCGGAGTGGCTGGGCCCGTGAGCCATGGCCGCTGAGCCTGTGTGTCCGGAGCCTGTGCTCCACAACGGGAGAGGCCACAACGGTGAGAGGCCCGCGTACCACAAAACAAACAAACAAACAAACAAAAAATCACATTGCTTGGGTTATTTATTATTATTATTGCTGTTGAGTTGTAAGAACTCTTTTTATAATTTGAATATTAACCCCTTATCAGTTATATGACTTGCTGTGCAGAAGCTTTTTAGTTTGACGTAGTCTGACTTATTAATTAAGTTTTACTTTTGTTGCTTGTGCTTTTGGTGTCATATCAAAAAATCATTGCCAGTCTTTCCTGGTGGTGCAGTGGTTGAGAGTCCGCCTGCCGATGCAGGGAACGCGGGTTCGTGTCCCGGTCTGGGAAAATCCCACATGCCATGGAGCAGCTAGGCCCGTGAGCCATGGCCGCTGAGCCTGTGTGTCCGGAGCCTGTGCTCCACAACAGGAGAGGCCGCAACAGTGAGAGGGCTGCGTAACGCAAAAAAAAAGAAAAAAAATAAATTCATTGCCAAGACCAATATCAAGGGTCTTTCCCCCTGCATTTTCTTTTAGGAGTTTTGTGGTCAGGTCTTGTTTCTAAGTCTTTAGTCCATTTTGAATTAATTTTTGTAAGTGATGTAAGGTAGGGGTTCAGTTTCATTCTGCATGTGGTTATCCAATACTCCCCACACCATTTATTGTAGAGACTCTTCTTTTTCCATTGAGTATTCTTGGGTCCCTTATCAAATATTAGTTGACTGCAGTGTATGGGGATTTGTTTCTTGGCTCTTGCTTCTGTTCCATTGGTCTATGTGTCAGTTTTTATGCCAGTACCATACTGTTTTGAATGTTAATAACTTTGTAATATAGTTTGAAATTAGGAAGTGAGATGCCTCCAGCTTTGTTCTTCTTTCTCAGGGCTGCTTTGGCTCTTCAATGTCTTTTGTGGTTCCACACAAATTTTAGAATTGATTTTTCCATTTCTTTAGAAAATGCTACTGGAATCTTAATAGGGATTGCATTGAATCTATAGATGGCTTTGGGTAGCATGGACATTTTAATATTAATTCTTGTTATCCTTAAATTTTGGATATCTTTCCAATTATTTCTTTTTAAATTTCTTTCATCAAAACCTTGTAAATAGTTCTCAGTATACTAATCTTTCATTTCCTTGGTTAAATTTACTCCAAAGTATTTTATTATTTTTGATGCAATTGTGAATGAAGCTATTTTCTTTATTTTTTTTTCAGATATTATAGTGTTTAGAAATATAACTGATTTCTGTATATGGACTTTGTACCCTGTAACTTTACTGATTTATTTATTCTAATAGTTTGGGAGCAGAATTTAGGATTTTCTGTATATAAGACTATATCATCTGCAAACAAAATATATTTTACCTATTCCTATCTGATTTATGTATATTTTGTTTATTTTCTTGCCTGACTGTGCTAGGTAGGACTTCCAGCACTTTGTTGAATGGAAGTGGTGAGAATAGGCACCCTTATCTTGTTCCTGATCTTAGAGGAAAAGCTTTCACACTTTGACCATTGAGGATGATATTGGCTGTGGGATTATCATATATGGCCTTTATTATGTTGAAGAATGTTTTCTACACCCAATATGTTGATTGTTTTTATCATAAAAAATGTTGTATTTTGTCAAATGCTTTTTCTGCATCTCTTGAGATAATCACGATTTGATCTTTCATTCTATTAATATGGTGTATCACATTTATTGATTTGCATGTGTTGAACCATCCTTGCATCATAGGGAAAATTCCTGCTTGTTGATGTTGTGTGGTCTTTTTAATGTGTTGTTGAATACACTTTGCTAATATCTTGTTGATAGTTGTTACATCTGTGTTCATCAGGGATATTGGTCTGTAATTTTCTTTCCTTGTAGTGTCCTTATCTGGCTTTGGTATCAGGCTATTACTGTCCACATAAAATTAATTTGGGGGTGTACCCTCTTCTGAAATGTTTGAGAAGAATTTGTGAAGGATTGGCATTACTTCTTTAAATGTTTAGTAAAATTCACTGATGGAACAATTTTGTCCTGGGCTTTCCATCCTTGAGAGGATTTTGATTATTGATTAAATCTTCTTACTCATTATTGATCTGTTCAGATTTTTTATATCTTCATGATTTCATCTTGGTAGGTTGTATGTTTCTAGGAATTTATCCATTTCTTCAAGGTTCCCCAATTTGTTGATATATACTTGTTCAGAATCTTTCACGATCTTTTGTATTTCTGTTAGATCAGTTGTAATGTCTCTTTCATTGATGATTTTATTTATTTATGCCCTCTTTGTTTCTTAGTGAGTTTATGGAAAGGTTTCCTTTTTTGTACATAAAAAAAATCTAGTCTTGGGGGCTTCCCTGGTGGCGCAGTGGTTGGGGGTCTGCCTGCCGATGCAGGGGATGTGGGTTCGTGCCCCGGTCTGGGAAGATCCCACATGCTGTGGAGCGGCTGGTCCCGTGAGCCATGGCCGCTGAGCCTGCACGTCCGGAGCCTGTGCTCCGCAGCGGGGGAGGCCACAACAGTGAGGGACCCATGTACCGCAAAAAAAAAAAAAAAATCTAGTCTTAGTTTAATTTGATCTTTTCTAATGTTTTTCTGGTCTTTATTTCATTTATTTCTGCTCTGATGTTTATTTCTTTCCTTTTGCTTATATGAGGCTTAGTTAGTTCATCTCTTGCTAGGTTCTTGAGGTGTAAAATTAGGTTGTTACTTATTGTGGACATTTATTGCTAAAATCTCCCTCTTAGCATTGCTTTTGCTGCATCCCATAAGTTTTGTATGTTGAGTTTCCATTTTTGTTTGTTTCAAGATATTTTGATTTTTCTTTTGATTTCTTCTTTGACCCATTGCTTGTTTAGAAGCATATTGTTTAATCTCCACATATTGGTGAATTTTCCAGCTTTCCTCCTGTCACTGATTTTTAGTTTCATTTTAATTTCATACCACTGAGTTTTGGAAAAGATACTTACTATGATTTCAGTCTTCTTATATTTGCTAAGAACTTGTTTTGTGACTTATCATGTGATTTATCCAGGAAAATATTCCATATATGCTTGAGAAGAATTTGTGTTCTGTTGCTATTGGATGGAAGGTTCTGCACATGTCTGTTAGTTCCATTTGGTCTAAAGTTTGGTACAAGTCCAATGTTATCTCATTGATTTTCTGTCCAAAGTATCCATTGTTGAAAGTGGTGTATTGAAATCCCCTACTATTATTGTGTTGTTGTCTATTTGTCCTTTCAGATCTGTTAGTATTTGTATAGCATATTTGGGTGCTCTGATACTGGGCACATATACATTTACTATTTTATCCTCATAATGAATTGACCCCTTTATAATTATATCATGATCTCCTTTGTCTCTTGTTACAGCTTTTGGCTTAATTCTATATTTTTTCTGATATAACTATAGCTACCCCTGCTCTCTATTTTGTTTCTACTTACATGGAATATCTTTTTCCATCTTACAGATATAACAGTCTGTTTTACATTGATAATAACTTCAATCCATAAAAAAACTACCCTTTTACTCCCTCCTTTTTTTTTTAATGTCATAATTTGGTTCTTTTCATATTGTTTGTTCATTAACATATTACTGTAGCTATAGTTATTTTTAATACTCTTGTCCTTTCTTCATCCTACTACAGTTAAGTGTTTAACACTCTATCACATTATAGTGTTAGAGTTCTGAATTGAGTATATACTTACCTTTATCATTGTGTTGTATATTTTCATCTTACTAATTACTATTCTTTCATTTCAGCTTCAAGAAGTCTTTCAGTATTTCTTGTAATACAGACTAGTGACAATGGATTCCCTCAGGTTTTGTTTTTCTGGGAAAGTTTTTGTCTCTCCTTTATTTCTGAAATACAACTTTGCTGGGCAACATATTCTTGACTGGCAGTTTTTTTCTTTAAGACTTTGAATATATCCTTTACCTTCTCATGCCCTATAAGTGTTCTGCTGTGAAATCTGCTGACAACCTATGGGAGTTCCCTTATAAGTTACAAGCTTCTTTTCTCTTGCTTCTTTTAAGATTCTCTCTTTGTCTTAGATTTTTGAGAGTTTTATTACAGTGTGCCTTGGAGAGGATCTCTTTAAGTTGGTTTTGCTTTGTGACCTCTGAGATTCATGAACTTGGATATCCAAATCTCTCCCCAGAAGTTATCAGCCACCATTTCTATAAATAAGTTTCCTGACCTCCTTCTCCCTATCTTTTCCTGGAACTCCAATTATTTTGAAATTTTTTTCTTTTAATGATATCCCATAGATCAAGCAGGATTTCTTCACCTTTTTAGAATTCTTTTTTATTCTCCTCTGACTAGATAATTTCAGTCTTTTCTTCAGTCTCACAGATTTCTTTTTTCACTTGATCAGTTGTATTGTTGATGAGGTTTTTTTGCATTTTCATTTCATTCATTGTTTTCTTCAGCTGCAGGCTTTCTGTTTGATTCTTTTTTTATGATTTCTATCTCTCTTAAAATTCTCTTTTTTGTGTGTGTATTGTTCTCCTGATGTCATTAAATCATCCTTCTGTGTTTTCATGTAGCTCATTGAGCTTTCTTAAAACAGCTATTTTGAATTTTTTACCTGGTAATTTGCAGATCTCCATGTGTTTGGGTGTGGTTACCAGAAGATTATTGTGATCTTTTATTGTACCTTGATTTTTTGTGTAACTTGAAGTTTTGCATTGTTGTTTTTGCATATGAAGTGGCAGCCACCTCCTCTCTTTACTAAGTGCCTTTGTGGTGTGGGGGGGTGGGGGGGAGAAATAACTTCCTTCAGCCCTGCTAGAGATCCTGAGGCTTTCTTAGACCTTCTATAGATACAACTGCTCCACACATCTTGCTCTCTCTTGTTGCAGGATTCTTAAGCTCCTATGCCTTCTTTGTATCCTGCAATACATGAGGCTGAGTGCTGATAGCCTTCTTTTGTTTCCCCAAAGGTGACACTAAAGCTCAAGTTTGTGGTCTCTCCCTGGTCTGCAGATTCAGCCAGTTTTCTACATGCACTCACTAGCTGACTGACAAAGCTTGCTGTTACCACTGCCATCTGGAGCATACACAGGGAGCTGGCCAGGGGGTGGAATATGTGTGGGTGAGGCATTTGGAGCACTGGCAGTGCCCACAGGCCAGTTGAGGGGACCCATAGGTGCGGCATTCTCAGTGCCTTATGGGCAAGCTTCTTGATGGAATCAGTAACACAATAGTGTCTACATTCTTTTAATATTTCCCGAGAGTTCTATCTTCTCTTCTTCCTGCTACTTCCCACACACTAGTCATTTAGCTCATGATCAGTACTGCAGATATGGCTAGAGAGAAATGAGCCCATTTGGCAGTCTTCAGCACAGATGGGGAAGCTGGGTACTTACTTACTAGTTCTCCTTTCCCCCTGCAGGAGAAATCATGGGTCAAGGATAATCTCTTCTGTCACTAAACTGTGTAACCTTGGGGGAGATATGATCTAGCAAAGTCAACTCTTTCTCTTACCCACTCCAACACATCCAAAGTTGTATTTTTTTTTTGTCCAACATAGTGCTGGAACTTCTCTGGAAACCTGGACTTCCACAAAGGCTCTTTTGTCTGTGGGTGATTTTTTAAGTTAGTAATCTCCAGGGGCTCCCACATCATAGCTTAGAGTGGCTGGAGTTGGCATATGGGCTACTGCAGGGTCCATAACCAGGACTGAGTCCTGTCTGCCTGTTTCCCAATGCATTGTTGGGCAAGACTCCTCCTTGTCCCTTGACATATGGTGCTGGTATACAGTTCCCTTAAACGTACTTTTGTTTGTGGATGGATGTTGAATTTTTGTTTTTGAGATGAAAACAAAACAAGGGATGTGTTTTGCCACACAATGCTGATGTCACACCAAAAAGATCTTTTGAGAGTAAAAAAACCTCATTGTTATTTTAATAAAACAAATATATTATTTGTTCATTCAGCAGCAATAATTGTAAAATTTGAGTCAAAAGCAGAACTTGGAGTGTTTAGCTACCAGTTTATCCGCTTTATTTCTTAGAGCCACTAGAGTCTCAGTTTGATTTTAATTCTTGAATTTGCTGATCATCATGTTATAAATCCTTGAAGTAGTTAACACTCTAATATTCACAATCTCTTATCTTACTGTATTTTATGAAAAAGATTACTTTGAATATTATACTTTGTCTCATATAATTTACATACCCATATTAGATGTCCTCTAATTGAATCTTAAAATTGGCCCTTTAAAGCTTAATTATATTCTATGGTATAGTTTATCTGAATTGTTTTTAAATTTTTCCAGGTCAATTTCCAGGTACTAAAGGTTTTAATGGAATGCAACTAAGCTATATTCTTGACCAAAAAGCATAATTTCAGTTATTTCAATTTCTCTTGGTTATGCACATCCAGAATATTTAACCATGTTCATGTTTATTTGGACTATCATCATGAATTTAATTGTATGTTAAATTGTGTGTGTGTATGTCTCTGTTGTTAAATTAAGGGGCACCATTAAATACATTGTTTTCATTTAAATTGTGAGAAAAATATTTATCTTTACATTACCTTGAGCTATTCCTCATTTGTTTTTTTAACTAATAGACATTATTTTTTAGAATAGTTTAATATTTATAGAGAAATTGAGTAATAATTTAATTCCCATATAGCACCCTCTCACAGTCTTCACTATTATTAATATCTTACATTGGTATGTTACAGTTTTAACAATGAACCAATATTGTTAACTAAAGTCTATAGATGATTCAGATTTCCTTAATTTTTACCTAGTATCCTTTCGTATTCCAGGATTCTATCCATGACATCACACTGCATTTAATCATCATCTTCCCTTAGATTCCTCTTGGGTGTGACAGTTTTTCAGATTTTCCTTGTTTTGGGGAACCTTGACAGTTTTGAGGAGTATTGATGAAGTGTGTTGTAGGATGTCCTTTTATAGGAATCTGTTTGATGCTTTTTCACGTTAGACTGAGATTATGGCTTCTGGAAAGCAAGACCACTGAGGTAAAGTGTGATCATATCATATCAAGGGTATATAGTATCAACATGATCTATGACTGTTGACATTGACCCTGATCACCTGGCTAAAGTAGTTTCTGTCAGGTTTCTCCACTATAGAGTTACACTTTTATTTCCTCCTTTTTATACTGTATTCTTTTAGAGGGAAGTCACCTTTAGAATGAAGTATCTACATAATTTATTTGAAATGCTTCTACACGGAAAATATTTCTTCTCAATTATTAATTATTTAATCATTTTTTATACATCGGTATGGATGCATAGCATTTATTTTATATATAGGATTATAATGCCTACTTTATCAATTTTATAGCTCAATTTTTTCCATCCTGGTCATTGGGAATCTTTCAGTTGGCTCCTATTCCCCTTTGACACACCTCATCTCTTTGCATGTGAGTGTGCGTGTGCATGTGTGTGCATGTATGTGTGTTTGAGCACTTCATTGTTTATGGCATTATAGGATGCTTCAGGCTCATCTCGAATATTTCCAGCTCTAGTTCTAGAATCAGGGAATTCTCCAAGGATCTCTGATTTTGTTATTTATAAGGATTTTTTTTTTTTCTTAAGAGACTGGTATTAGACACCAAGATCTGGGCAGTAGCTGTGCTTGTTACTATTGGGTGTCATTTCTTTTAAGCTCTTTCTGCTCAGCTGATAGATCAAAGAAAGATATGTTTGTATATTAACCTATGTATATACATATATCAATATATATTTCTACATGTAAAACTATCTTTAACTATATTAAGTTAAATATGAAGTCTGATGGTATTCCCAACTCTAATACATTACGATATGGATATTCTGGCCTCATTTTTTGCTTATCTATAAATTCCCACTCCAACAATGAGAAACTTGGATCCTGTTATCTGCCACCCATTTTCTTAATGGTTCAATTCCAATATTTTTGAATAACAATATCATAATTGTTCATCCATATCTCTGTAGTAAACAACCTTTTGAACTAGAGTACAGTGCTTATATGCAGTCCCTTTTGCCTTTGGTCTTATGTACACCACTCATTTCCATAGTTACTCAGGTTACCACCCTTCCCATACCCACTTCAGTGAAGCTGTAATAGACTAAGTTTCTTTTGTCACATTCTGCATACTTTCCTGAGATTCCTCAAACATCCCAAGTGATATTTTTAAAGTTGCATAAACTAAGGTTCATTCTTTATGCTATAAATTTGCATGGGTTTTGACAAATACATAAGGGCATGTGTTCATTATAGAACACACAAAATAGTTTTATTGCCCTAAAAAATCTCTGCTTTGCCTGTTCTCCTTTCCACTCCCTGAACCCATGGCAACCACTTATCTTTTTACTGTTTTTATTGTTTTGCCTTTTCCACAATGTCATATAATTTGAATCATAAAGTAGGTAGCTTTTTTAGACTGATTTCTTTCACTTAAGATGTATTTAAGTTTCTTCCAAGTCATTCTGTGGCTTGATAATCCATTTCTTTTTTCACATGGTAATATCTCATTTTACAGATGTACCACACATATCCACTCACCTGTTGAAGGATATCTTGGTTGCTTCTGCCTTTTGACCATATGAATAAAGCTGATATAAATATTCCTGTGCTGGTTTTTTTATGGACATAAGTTTTAAACTCAACTGAGTAAAAACCTAGGATCACGACTACTGGATTGGGTAGATGACTATGTTTAGTTTTGTAAGATACTGCTAAACAATCTTGGTACTTCTAAGTTCAAATATATCCTTACTGATTTTCTTCCTGCTTGATCTGCTAATAATTGAAAGAGGAGTTACTATAACAGTGGAGACTTCTCTGTCTCTCTATATTTTTTTATAGGCAACATATAGTTGCATATAGTTTTTTTTTTTATTGGGGTATAGTTGCTTTACAATGTTGTGTTTCTGCTGTACAATGAAGTGAATCAGCTATATGTATACATATATCCTCACCCTCTTGGACCTCCTTCCCACCCACCCCCATCCCACCCATCTAGGTCATCACACAACTCCAAGCTGAACTCCCTGTGCTATACAGCAGGTTCCCACCAGCCTATCCGTTTTACACATGGCAATGCGCATATGTGAATCCCAGTCTCCCAATTCATCCCTCCCCTTGCCTCCCCCCACCCTCCCCGTTTCCACAGGTCCATTCTCTATGTCTGTGTCTCTATTCCTGCCCTGCAAATAAGTATGCACTCTACTTTTTTTTTTTATTAGTTTCTGCTTTATAACAAAGTGAATCAGTCATACACATACATCTGTTCCCACATCCCTTCCCTCATGCATCTCCCTCCCTCCCACCCTCCCCATCCCACCCCTCCAGGCGGTCACAAAGCACCGAGCTGATCTCCCTGTGCCATGCGGCCGCTTCCCACCATCTATCTACCCCACGTTTGGTAGTGTATATATGTCCATGCCTCTCTTTCGCTTTGTCACAGCTTACCCTTCCCCCTCCCCATATCCTCAAGTCCATTCTCAAGTAGGTCTGTGTCTTTATTCCCGTTTTAACCCTAGGTTCTTCATGCCATTTTTTTTTTAATTCCGTATATGTGTGTTAGCATACGGTATTTGTCTTTCTCTTTCTGACTTACTTCACTCTGTATGACAGACTCTAGGTCTATCCACCTCATTACAAATAGCTCAGTTTCATTTCTTTTTATGGCTGAGTAATATTCCATTGTATATATGTGCCACATCTTCTTTACCCATTCATCCGATGATGGACACTTAGGTTGTTTCCAGCTCCGGGCTATTGTGAATAGAGCTGCAATGAACATTTTGGTACATGTCTCTTTTTGAATTATGGTTTTCTCAGGGTATATGCCTAGTAGTGGGATTGCTGGGTCATATGGTAGTTCTATTTTTAGTTTTTTAAGGAACCTCCATACTGTTCTCCATAGTGGCTGTACCAATTCACATTCCCACCAGCAGTGCAAGAGTGTTCCCTTTTCTCCACACCCTCTCCAGCATTTATTGTTTCTAGATTTCTTGATGATGGCCATTCTGACTGGTGTGAGATGATATCTCATTGTAGTTTTGATTTGCATTTCTCTGATGATTAATGATGTTGAGCATTCTTTCATGTGTTTGTTGGCAGTCTGTATATCTTCTTTGGAGAAATGCCTATTTAAGTCTTCTGCCCATTTTTGGATTGGGTTGTTTGTTTTTTTGCTATTGAGCTGCATGAGCTGTTTATAAATTTTGGAGATTAATCCTTTGTCAGTTGCTTCATTTGCAAATATTTTCTCCCATTCTGAGGGTTGTCTTTTGGTCTTGTTTATGGTTTCCTTTGCTGTGCAAAAGCTTTGAAGTTTCATTAGGTCCCATTTGTTTATCTTTGTTTTTATTTCCATTTCTCTAGGAGGTGGGTCCAAAAGGATCTTGCTGTGATTTATGTCATAGAGTGTTCTACCTATGTTTTCCTCTAAGAGTTTGATAGTTTCTGGCCTTACATTTAAGTCTTTAATCCATTTTGAGCTTATTTTTGTGTATGGTGTTAGGGAATGATCTAATCTCAAACTTTTACATGTCCCTGTCCAGTTTTCCCAGCACCACTTATTGAAGAGGCTGTCCTTTCTCCACTGTACATTCCTGCCTCCTTTATCAAAGATAAGTTGGCCATATGTGCATGGGTTTATCTCTGGGCTTTCTATCCTGATCCACTGATCTATCTTTCTGTTTTTATGCCAGTACCACACTGTCTTAATTACTGTAGCTTTGTAGTATAGTCTGAAGTCAGGGAGCCTGATTCCTCCCGCTCCGTTTTTCGTTCTCAAGATTGCTTTGGCTATTCGGGGTCTTTTGTTTTTCCAAACAAATTTTGAAATTTTTTGTTCTAGTTCTGTGAAAAATGCCAGTGGTAGTTTGATAGGGATTGCATTGAATCTGTAGATTGCTTTGGGTAGTACAGTCATTTTCACAATATTGATTCTTCCAATCCAGGAGCATGGTATATCTCTCCATCTATTTGTATCTTCTTTAATTTCTTTCATCAGTGTCTTATAATTTTCTGCATACAGGTCTTTTGTCTCCTTAGGTAGGTTTATTCCTAGATATTTTATTCTTTTTGTTGCAATGGTAAATGGGAGTGTTTTCTTGATTTCATTTTCAGATTTTTCATCATTAGTGTACAGGAATGCCAGAGGTTTCTGTACATTAATTTTGTATCCTGCTACTTTACCAAATTCATTGATTAGCTCTAGTAGTTTTTCGGTAGCATCTTTAGGATTCTCTATGTACAGTATCATGTCATCTGCAAACAGTGACAGCTTTACTTCTTCTTTTCCGATTTGGATTCTTTTATTTCCTTTTCTTCTCTGATTGCTGTGGCTAAAACTTCCAAAACTATGTTGAATAAGAGTGGTGAGAGTGGGCAACCTTGTCTTGTTCCTGATCTTAGTGGAAATGGTTTCAGTTTTTCACCATTGAGGACAATGTTGGCTGTGGGTTTGTCATATATGGCCTTTATTATGTTGAGGAAAGATCCCTGTATGCCTACTTTCTGCTGCACTCTACTTTTAGTTGATGTATTTAGACCATTGACATTTAAAGTGGTTATTGTTGGATTAATATCAAAAATATTTGTGCCTAATTTCTATTCACTGCATTTGTTCTCTGTTTCTTTTTAATGTTACATTCTTTTTCTGCTTTCTCTAGTTTTAGATGAGTATTTTGTATGATTCCTTTTTCTCTCCTCTCTTACCTTATCACTTAAGTTTTTTAATTTTTCTTGTTTTAGAGCTTATACCTTTACAACTAATATAATTCAGTTTCAAACACTATACTGCTTCACTAATAGTGCAGGTATTTTCTAACCTAGTGTTTTCAACTTCTCCTCCCCTTCCCTTATAACATTACTATCAGCCACTTAACTTAACCAGATATTATAATCACCCAGTACTTTGTTACTACTATTAATTTAGACAAACTGCTGTCTATTAGATCAATTAAGAAGAATACCAAAAAATTATTTATTTTACCTTAATGAGTTTTCTCTCCCACTTCTCCTTTCTTTATGAAGATCTGAGTTTTGACCTATGCCACTTTCCTACTCTGTGAAGAATGTCTTCTAACATTTATTGCAGGCTTCCTTACTGGAGACAAATTCCTTCAGTTATTGTTTATCTGAGAAATTCTTGATTTCTCTTTCACTCTTGAAGTGAATTTTGGGTCAGTGGATATAGAATTCTGGGTCAGTGCATTTTTTTTTCTTTCAAGACTTTCATTCCACTACCTTCTTGCTTGCATGCTTTGAGACAGGAAGTCTGATGTAACTCTGATCCTTGTTCCTCTATAGGTAAGGTGCTTATCACCCCTCAGGCTGCTTTTAAGATTTACTCTTTGTCTTTGGTTTGGTTTTCTGCAATTCAAATATGGCTTGATGTAGATTCTTTTGATATCTATCCTTTCCAGTGTTCTCTAAGCATCCTTGATCTATGTTTTGTTGTCTGTCATTAATTTCTGAAAAATTTAAGCTGTTATCTCCAATATTTCTTCTGTTTCTTTCTCTCTTTATTTATCTTTTTAATTCTTTCTGTTTGCATTTTAGTTTACGAAGTTTCTATTGACATATCTTCAAGCTTAATGATTATATCTTCAGCCACGTCTAACCTATTGATGTACTCATCAAATGCATTCTTCAGTGTTGATTCTAACATATCGTTTTGCCTTTTTCTTAGGGTTTTTCTTTTTCTCTCCTTACATTATCCGTCTGTCCTTGCATGTTGTCTACTTCTTCCATTAGAGACTTTAACATATTAATCATAGTTATTTTACATTGATGCTATTTATGAGTCAGCTTCTAACAATTCCTTTGTCTCATCAGACTGTGTTTCTTTTCATGCCATTTAGAATGTCTTGTTATTTTGTTTGTTGAAAGTCAATCATGATCTATTAGGTAATAAAAACTGAGACACATGGGCACTTATGTGAGGTTTTACATTAATCTGGCTTGAAGTTCGTCTGTGTTTCATGTTTGCTGTAGCTGTAGTTACCAGAGGCTTCAGATTCCTCCAGTGTCCTTGTTTTCCCTGTTGTCTTTGGGCTCACTAAGAACTAAATCTTAAATAGATTATGTTTTACATTTATTTCAAATATAATCCACTGCTAGTATATGGGTCCTTTTATGTTGTGGTAACGTGCGGAGGAAGGGAAAAAGTCTGTAATCTTATGATTAAATCTCACTCTTTTAGTGGGCTTGAATCCCTGAGCTGTGACTTTCAGAAATGTTTCTCAGCATTTTTCCCCCACCTAGGTGAGATATAAAAATTAGAGGGGGCTTAAGTTGGCTAATTGCCCTTCCTCCAGGGTGGATGAGGCTCTGGTAAAGTCTTTTCTTTGAAGAGTAGGCTTTCGTTGTGGAGAACATTCTGGGCATATTTCAGAATGGTTATTTTTGCCCTCTCTTTGCTAAAAGTACAAGGTGATTTTTATTGGCTCTTTACCTTAAGAACTTGGTGAGATTTCTGGAGGTAAAACTCATGAAACTATGGGACCCTAGGATTCTGACCTGGCACAGAAGCTTCTGGATTTGTATACTGTAAAAACACTTTATAAATTACAGGAGGCTGCCTGTGGATCAGCTTGACAGAGTGCAACTCCTCAATCTAATTTTTGCTCCTTAAGATTTGAGCTAAGGGAACTGCAGTGTGAATAGATTTTACCACCCTAGCTCAAAGAATATATCAGAATGCTGGAAACATTGAGGATGTTTGTCAATACATGTATCTGCATACATTGTGCTTCCAACCACCAAGCACCAAGATTTAGGTATATAAAGCAATCTCTTGATCTGCATAATCTAGAGGTAGACAATTTTATAGCCTAGAATGGCTCCACTGGGATTTTACAGTGGAAAAGCAGTTAGACTGAGAAAACTTCTTTCCAGTAGTCTCAATGCATTTCTCTGTGAGAAGAAATGAAATATTGGTGGTCACACAGGCACCTAGTCTTTTAGCCTGAGGCAATTGATGGATGTATTTAGGAATTTCAGTGAAATGACAGGAAGGTGGCACTAGTTGCATGGGGAAGAGAAGAGAGAAGGGTCCATGTGAATGGGATGTTTGGGAGATTTTCAAGGAGAAAGTTCATAAAGAGAGTCCTAAAGATTGAGAAACTCTGGATCAGTTACAAACTGTGAGAAAATTGGAGGTGAGAGGCAAGGGGATTTTTGTAACATATTGTCATGCTGTTGATCTGGAGGTCTTTGAACACGTCTGTACAAGCAGCATTATCCACATGAGCATCTGGCCTATATTTGACTTACAAAAAAAAGTAGAAGGATCAAAAATTTTGCTTGCATGTGGTATAGTAGAATAAATAAGCAAAAATAAAAATATATCTTATGAAATATTTTAAACCAAAAAGTATGGAAAGGTACATTTTAAGAACACCTGGAGCTTTTATGAAGATATTAAAATGCCAGATTTTCACAGTGATTTTAAATGTTAAAAATGAATTGCAGTGCTTCCCTGGTGGCGCAGTGGTTGGGAGTCCGCCTGCCGATGCAGGGGACACGGGTTCGTGCCCCGGTCTGGGAGGATCCCTCATGCCGCGGAGCGGCTGGGCCCGTGAGCCATGGCCGCTGAGCCTGCGCGTCCGGAGCCTGTGCTCCGCAATGGGAGAGGCCACAACAGTGAGAGGCCCGCGTACCGCAAAAAGAAAAAAAAAAAAAGAATTGCAAAATGTTTATAATAATACAGTTGTCCCTAGAGTATCCATAATCACCCATCAGATGATCAGTCGCTTGAAGAAATATCATGATCCATCTTTGTCATGGAAAATGAAGTTGTATTATAACCAGCTCTTTGTCAATGGTCAGTGGTCAAAGGTACTGATTCCTAAGTGTGGTAACAATGAAAAAAATTGAATAACTGTGTAAACATTAAGGTTCATTTAATTTTTGTAGATTTAAATATTCAGATAAACTTTAGACATCACTTCATTAAATTTTTCTATCTTGAACTTTAAAAAAATATTTCTATGTAAAGTACAAGACCAGTTTTGTAAGAAGATCACAATGTTTGTTAATAGACTCCAGGGTATGAAAGGGAAAATATTTACTCTTTGATTTATTAGAGACCTAAATGCCAATCTCTTTCTTCAGAATCTAGTGTTGTCATAAGGTGTGCCAGCTGATTGGATCTTAATATTTTTTATTACATGTTTGAAAGACTTCAGCTTTCAAATTTGTAAGCAATTTTTACTGTTAGACTAGAGAATTAAATTGTTAAATTCCTTTAGGGACATACTCTGTTTCTTAGGGGAGGGAAGAATTTTTAGTTTTGCAGTGATAGAATTAGTTTTGATGACATGAAACAAATGTCTGCTCATTGATTTTAATAGGGTAAGGGAATTGTCACTGGGGTCAAAAGCAACTTGGGCCTCTAGAGGCATGGTATACTCCAAGTGGTGAAAGGGCTGGGGATGTGAGTATTATTACCCTTGATATTAGAAGGAAGCTGATTGTTCCCTGGACAGTTCTAGGGATTCTGAAGTTGAGTATGCTAAACTCTGAATAGCTGCTTCTAATAATATTTGGAGATGCTATCCCTCCCTTAGTTTAGAGAATTGACAGAAACCGTCCACAAAGGATAGCTGTATCCAGCAGAACAGAGGGTCAGTAGCTAAGACAGTGACCTAGTAGCAGATGATGCCATACAACCTTAAGTAAAGAGTGACCTGCTCATGAGTCATGGTACCTGGTGAACAGTAGTATAAAGAAATTGCTTACCATTATGCATAAGATATTTACTAGTGACCAGCTTCACAATCCTTACCACCACTGGCTGTCATCCACAGCTCACAGCAGTGTGTCATACACTCAAAGGCTAGAGAAACCTCTAATCATAATTGTTTCATGCAGACATTTGAGTCTGACAGTGCTTTCTGTATTTTCCCCTCTCTTCAGTCACTGATATAGCAATAGGCTTCATGATCATTACTGAACATTGCTATCATAGGTAACAACACCTTGTAGCCCACTGTTGTACTTACATGTCAATCCAGGCTCCCATTTCTCCACATCCTCTCCCTGTCTGCCAGTCCAAAGTGTGGGACCATGGCAAAGTTGCTTAAATTCAGTTGCACTACCACACTGGATTATTATGAGTATCATAAAAGGCATCATTTCTTTTCCTCCTGCTAGGTCTACCCAGGTTATATATCACCCTCTCCCTTTAAATTCTACCAAGTTCTTTTCCTCTAGGTAGAATTTATTACTTCCTATTTGAATTCCCCTAATACTTTTAGAAACCACTATAACTTATCATACTTAATTATTTAAATGTTTATCTTTATCAAGTAACTGTGATTTCCTTAAAGAGAGTGATCATAACTTTTTCACGTTTATGTTACTAATATCTAGCACGATGCATGGCACATAAGAGATGTCCTTTAACTATTTGTTCCTTGAACGAATTACAGTACTGGGATAGTGTTTTGCAATTTAAAGAAACTATCTTCCCATCATTACCATAGCTGCTATGTCCTGATGGAGGTTCTTAATAGGAAAGAAAGTTGTGGGAAATAAAGAAGTAGGTGTTTTACACAGGGGGTAAAATATTAAAAGATACAAACAACAGGTGAAGGAGTGATGATCATAAGGTAGATTTACTGTGTAAACGAAGCAAAGTATATTAAATTTAGTTATTCAGTAAATATAGTATTTTAGTAAGTAACCTTAAAAGATACTATATATTATATTTGGAAAAGTTTTACATAATATGTTAGTAGACATAATATGTTCTAGGTGGATATAAAATGTTATGTCTTGGTCCATTGAAGAGAAATGAAGATTAGGGTGAGTTGGGTCAAGGAAATAGTAGGTTGTATACATTCAAGTAGCGATAAAGTCAAGATGAGTAAAAAACAAATGGCAACCAATAAATTTAGCAGAGGGTGCAGTTCAGATTAACCATTATAATCAGTATTCCTGTGAGCTGGGTTATGAGTGTTCCCCTGGTGTTACTGTAATTTAATAGATAAAATCACAGGTAAATGGTTAAAGAGTAGAGTTGAAATAGCACCTGGGATTGTGCGCCTCACATTGGAGGAGGGATGGAAGGACTATTAAGTTGTTTAAATAAGGAAAAAAGAAAAAAAAAAGAAACATCATGTAGAGAAGGACTTTGATGATTATAGGAATAAAAGAAAAGGAAACCTTGCATGTTTAAGAACATCCTGTTTAGTAATACATTACTTCTGATGACATAGTTACAACAGCAAAGAGATATCATGATTCCACGTACTTTGCCCTGTCCAACTTGTCACCATCACTGCTTGGAGGAAGGCCCTCAAAAGAGTCAGACAGAGCACTCAACGGACACCAACATGATCCCCTCATGTTATCAACTTGTTCACAATTTTGCTGCCTACTTCTCCCTAGCCATCAGACTCCCAGAATCTACTAGTCATGCTGGAGACTGCTAGACTTTTTTAACATTTATTATATGTCAGATCATATAGTAGGTGTTTGAATTACTTCATTTAGTAGACCTCACAAATATTTAAAGTAAGTATTTTTACTGCCATTTTTGAGATAATAAAATTGAGGATGAGATATTAAATAACTTGGCCCTTGTCAAACAGCTAGTAAATGGATAAGCTGCAATTCTCAGGTCTAGGTAAGTCCGCAAACTCTGCTTCTTACAGTATCAGGTGCTGTATCCCAATAAATCACTTTCTGGTTCAGTTCTCTAAATTCTTCAAACGTCTAGTATAATATTTTAATATAATATGTTTTAAATTAATTTTTAAAATGAGACAGCAAAATGTTCTGCTTTCTTTAGAAAATAGTAATTATTGTTTGATCAAATAGCTCTTCTGAACTTTTAAAATATACTACTCATTCCCCTAGTCGTTGTGCCATTATCATACTCTAATTTTTTTTGACTAGTATAAAATACAGAAGTCAAAGTTTCTGTTTCTGTTAAATTACTGTTTTTGAACATTTAAGATGGAAAATTTTTTAAATGAATTAATTTAAAGGCAATTCTTTCTGGGCCAAAACTTCCAAGAAGATTTTTGTCATATACATTAAGAAAATAGGTCACTGAGATGAGATATTTTTTGTCCAAATAATAGAATAGATAATTTCAACTTCTGAGTCAAAACAGCAACAGAATATTGTTTAATAATTGAAGTATAGTAATGGTGTCCCATTAATAAAAATAGATTCATATAATCATAGTGCCGAACACAGAATGTTTGAAATGTAAATAAAAGTACGTATGGAAAAACAAACATTGATAATTATTGAAAATATTTAAGATTAACTTAAAGAATTTAAATGAGTACAGTAATTTTACTACATACAATGTATTTTTAAAATTAAAATTTATACTAGTTTATATTATAATTAAGGCATGTTCAATGTAAACAGACTAGAAAATAGAAGGAAAATATCACCATCATTTACCATCAGACCTCTGGTATCTTGCCCTCCCATCTCTTCTGCTGCCTCCTTTAAGTTGAATCCAACAATGGCCAATCTATACGCCCAGGCAAATTCTGCTTTCAGAATCATAACTCTTTATATTCAGCTGCCTAATGAAGAGCACTAAAACATAATCCAAATTTGGGCAGAACACGTCAATAAGTCATAAACTGGAAAGAGACAATTTTTTTTAAATTTCAGACCTGACCTGACTCCACCAAATTGGAATGTACTCTATAATGTAACTAACAACATAGGTTTTTTTTAAGGTACCTAACAGAGACAGATGAAGAAAATTTATAAAGGGTATTCAAACTTTCTTCCACTGAATTTGATCTTCCCTTATCTAGAATCCAGGTATTTCCCACTCTGAAATAAGTGACAAGATGGCAAAAGTTAAACTAGTAAATACTTCCCAAGGAGATACATCACTTTTGTTTTGTTTTTTAAAGACATTGGCTTAAGGATGTCTCTCTTGATTTATATTTAGTTAAGCCAAAAGGTAGAACTCGGATATTGTCTTTAAAAACTTGTATAGCTTAGTTTATTTCTATCAAGGACATTTTTGCCTGTAGACCTTCTTTTTATGGGTGTACTCAAAATTTTCTATCAAGTAGGGAAACTATTTTCACCCCAATTTTCTAGCAATGTGATCTCCAGAATGGGGTATGTGAACTAGTCAAGTCCTTGAAGTGCCAGGGCTTATTTATTTTTATCTCATTTATAGTTTTGTTGTATAAGGTAGATATTACAGAAGAGCATTCATGCCACACTGGTTAACACTTAAAAATATGTATACCTGGGGGACCTTTAAGATGGCAGAGGAGTAAGACATGGAGATCACCTTTCTCTCGACAAATACATCAAAAATACTTCTACAAGTGGAACAACTCCTACAGAACAACTTCTGAATGCTGGCAGAAGACCTCAGACTTCTCAAAATTCAAGAAACTCCCCATGTACCTGGGTAGGGCAAAAGAAAAAAGAAAAAACAGAGACAAAAGAATAGGGATGGGACCTGCACTTCTGAGAGGGAGCTGTGAAGGAGGAAAGGTTTCCACACACTAGGAAGCCCCTTCACTGGCAGAGATGAGGGATGGGTGGAGGGGGAAACTTCGGAACCACAGAAGAGAGCACAGCAACAGGGGTGCAGAGGGCAAAACGGAGAGATCCCCACACAGAGGATCGGTGCCAACCAGCACTCACCAACCTGAGAGGCTTGTCTGCTCACACTCCGGGGCGAGTGGGGGCTGGGAGCTGAGGCTCGGGCTTTGAAGTTCAGATCCCAGGGAAAGGACTGGGGTTGGCTGGCTGAAGACAGCCTGAGGGGCCAGTGCACCACAGCTAGCTGGCAGGGAGTTTGGGAAAAAGTCTGGACCTGCTTAAGAGGCTAGAGACCATTGTTTTGCGGTGTGCAAAGAGACGGGATTCCTTCCCTGTGTGCCCACAGAAGGCAGAGCACCACCTAAGTGAGCTCCAAAGACAGGCGTGAGCCTCGGCTATCAGCTTGGACCCCAGAGACGGGCATGAAACACTAAGGCTGCTGCTGCTGCCACCAGGAATCCTGTGTGCAAGCGCAGGTCACTATCTACAACCACCCCCCACCACCACCACCAATGGGAGCCTGTGCAGCCTGCCACTGCCAGGGTCCCATGATCCAGAGACAACTTCCTCGGGAGAACACACGGCATGCCTCAGGCTGTTGCAATGTCATGTTGACCTCTGCCGCTGTAGGCTCGCTCCAAATTCCAATTATGACTACCATACCAGTCCCTTCCTCCAGCCTGAGTGAGCCAGACACCCCCAATCAGGTGCTGCTTTAACCCCCTCCTGTCTGGGTGGGGAACAGATGCCTGGAGGTGACTTACACGCAGAGGTGGGGCCAAAACCAAAGCTGAACCCCAGGAGATGTGTGAAAATAAGAGAAAGGGAGATCTCCCCCAGTGGCCTCAGGAGCAACAGATGAAATCCCCACAATCAACTTGATGTACCCTACATCTGTGGAATACCTGAAGAGACAAAAGAATCGTCCCAAAATTGAGGCAGTGGATTTTAGGAGCAACTGTAGACTTTGGGTTTGCTTTCTGTGACTGATCTGTTTCTGATATTTATGTTTATCTTAGTTTAGTTTCTAGTGCTTCTTATCATTGGTGGATTGGTTTAGCTGCTCTCTTCCTTATTTTTTTAATTATTATTTTTTATGTTAATTAAAAAACTTTTTTATGTATTACTTTTTTTCTTTCATTTTTTCTCCCTTTTCTTCTGAGCTATGTGGCTGACAGGGTCTTGGTGCTCTGGCCTGTCATCAGGCATGAGCCTATGAAGTGGGAGACCTAAGTTCCGGTCACTGGCCCACCAGAGACCTCCTGGCCCCATGTACTATTAATCAGCGAGAGCTCTCCCAGAGATCTCAGTCTCAAAGCTAAGATCCAGCTCCACTCAAGAACCAGCAAGCTCCAGTGCTGGACGCCCCATGACAAACAACTAGTAAGAGAGGAACACAACCCCACCCATTAGCAGAGAGGATGCATAAAATCATACTAAGTTCACAGACACCCCAAAACACAACACTGGATGTGGCCCTGCCTAACAGAAAGACAAGATCCAGCCCCACTCATCAGAACACAGGCACCAGTCCCCTCCACCAGGAAACCTGCACAACCCACTGAACCAACCTTACACACTGGGGGCAGACACCAAAAACAATGGGAACTACAAACATGCAGCCTGAAAAAAGGGGACCCAAAGCATAGTAAGTTAAACAAAATGAGAAGACAGAGAAATACACAGTAGATGAAGAAGCAAGGGGTAAATACCCACCAGACCAACTAATGAAGAGGAAATAGGCAGTCTACCTGAAAAATAATTCAGAGTAATAATAGTAAAGATGATCCAAAATCTTGGAAATAGAATGGAGAATATACAAGAAACGTTTAACAAGGACCTAGAAGAGCCAAAGTGCAAACAAACAATGATGAACAACACAATCAATGAAATTAAAAATTCTCTAGAAGGAATCAGTAGCAGAATAACTGAGGCAGAAGAACAGATAAGTGACCTGGAAAATAAAATAGTGGAAATAACTACTGCAGAGCAGAATAAAGAAAAAAAATGCAAAGTATTGAGGACAGTTTCAAAGACGTCTGGGACATTAAGCATACCAACATTCGATTTATAGGGGTTCCAGAAGAAAAAGAGAAAAAGAAAGAGACTGAAAAAATATTTGAAGAGATTATATTGAAAACTTCCCTAATATGGAAAAGGAAATAGTCAATCAAGTCCAGAAAGCACAGAGTCCCATACAGGATAAATCCAAGGAGAAAAACGCCAAGACACATATTAATCAAACTATCAAAAATTAAATACAAAGAAAAAATATTAAAAGCAGCAAGGGAAAAACAACAAATAACATACAAAGGAATCCCCATAAGGTTAACAGCTGATCTTTCAGCAGAAACTCTGCAAGCCAGACCGGAATGGCAGGACATATTTAAAGTGATGAAAGGGAAAAACCTATAACCAAGATTACTCTACCCAGCAAGGATCTCATTCAGATTTGATGGAGAAATTAAAACCTTTACAGATAAGGAAAGGTTAAGAGAATTCAGCACCAACAAAATGTCTTCACAACAAATGCTAAAGGAACTTCTCTAGGCAGGAAATACAAGAGAAGGAAAAGATCTACAAAAACAAACCCAAAGCAATTAAGAAAATGGTAATAGGAATATACATATCAATAATTACCTTAAATGTAAATGGATTAAATGCTCCAACCAAAAGACATAGACTGGCTGAATGGGTACAAAAACAAGACCCATGTATATGCTGTCTACAAGAGACCCATTTCAGACATAGGAACACATACAGATTGAAAATGAGGGGATGGAAAAAGATATTCCGTGCAAATAGAAATCAAAAGAAAGCTGAAGTAACAAAACTCATATCAGACAATCTAGACTTTAAAATAAAGACTATTACAAGAGGCAAAGAAGGACACTACATAATGATCAAGGAATCAATCCTAAGAAGATATAACAATTGTAAATATTTATGCACCCAACATAGGAGCACCTCAATACATAAACAAATGCTAACAGTCAAAAAAGGGGAAATCAACAGTAATGCAATAATAGTAGGGGACTTAAACACCCTACTTTCACCAATGCACAGATCAACCAAAATGAAAATAAATAAGGAAACACAAGATTTAAGTGACACATTATACAAGGTTGACTTAACTGATATTTATAGGACATTCCATCCAAAAACAACAGAATACATTTTTCTTCTCAATTGCTCATGGAACATTCTCCAGGATAGAACATATCTTGGGTCACAAATTAAGCCTTGGTAAATTTAAGAAAATTGAAATCATATCAAGTACCTTTTCCAACCACAACGCTATGAGACTAGATATCAATTAAAGGAAAAAAAACATAAGAACTACAAACACATGGAGGCTAAACAATGTGCTACTAAATAACGAAGAGATCACGGAAGAAATCAAAGAGGAAATCAAAAAATACCTAGAAACAAATAAGAATGAAAGCAACATGACCAAAAACCAATGGGATGCAGCAAAAGCACTTCTAAAAGGGAAGTTTATAGCAATACAATTCTACCTGAAGAAACAAGAAAAATTTCAAATAAACAACCTAACTTTATACCTAAAGCAGTTAGGGAAAGAAGAACAAAAGAACCCCAAAGTTAGCAGAAGGAAAGAAATCATAAAGATCAGATCAGAAATGAATGAAAAAGAAATGAAGGAAACAATAGCAAAGATCAATAAAATTAAAAGCTGTTTCTTTTTTTAAAAATTAATTAATTAATTAATTAATTTCTGGCTGCATTGAGTCTTCATTTTTGCATGTGGGCTATCTCTAGTTGCAGCATGCAGGCTTCTCATTGTGGTGGCTTCTCTTGTTGTGGAGCACCAGCTCTAGGCATGTAGGCTCAGTTGTCGTGGTGCAGGGGCTTAGTTGCGCCATGGTATGTGGGATCTTCCTGGACCAGGGCTCAAACCTGTGTCACCTGCATTGGCAGGTGGATTCTTAACCACTGTGTCATCAGGGAAGTCCCTAAAAGCTGGTTCTTTGAGAAGATAAACAAAATTGATAAACCATAAGCCAGACTCATCAAGAAAAAAAGGGAGAACACTCAAATCAACAAAATTAGAAATGAAAACGGAGAAATAACAACACACACTGCAGAAATACAAAAGATCATGAGAGATTACTACAAGCAACTATATGCCAACAAAATGGTCAACCTGGAAGAAATGGATAAATTCTTAGAAAAGCACATTGTTCTGAGACTGAAACAGGAAGAAACACTGAAATTGAAACTGTGATTAAAAATCTTCCAACAAGCAAAAGCCCAGGACCAGGTGGGTTCACAGGCAAATTCTATCAAACATTTAGAGAAGAGCTAACACATATCCTTCTCAAACTCTTCCGAAATATAGGAGAGGGAGGAACACTCCCATACTCATTATATGAGGCCACCAACACGCTGATGCCAAAACCAGACAAAGATGTCACAAAAAAAGAAAATTACAGGCCAATATCTCTGATGAACATAGATGCAAGAATCCTCAACAGAACACTAGCAAACAGAATCCAACACTACATTAAAAGGATCATACACCATGATCAAGTGAGGTTTATCCCAGGAATGCAAGGATTCTTCAATATATGCAAATCAATCAATATGATACACTATATTAATAAACTGAAGGACAAAACCATATGATCATCACAATAGATGCAGAAAAAGCTTTTGACAAAATTAAAAACCCACTTATTATAAAAACTGTCCAGAAAGTAGGCATGGAGGGAACCTACCTCAATATAATAAAGGCCATATATGATAAACCCCAGACAACATCGTTCTCAATGGTGAAAAACTGAAACCATTTCCACTAAGATCAGGAGCAAGAGAAGGTCACCCACACTCACCACTGTTATTGAACATAATTTTGGAAGTTTTAGCCACAGCTATCAGAGAAGAAAAAGAAATAAAAGGAGTCCAAATCAGAAAAGAAGAAGTAAAGCTGTCACTGTTTGCCGATGACATGTTACTGTATAAAGGGAATCCTAAAGATGCTACCAGAAAAGTACTAGAGCTAATCAATGAATTTGGTAAAGTAGCAGGATACAAAATTAATGCACAGAAATCTCTTGCATTCCTATACACTGATGATGAAAAATCTGAAAGAGAAATTAAGGAAACACTCCCATTTGCCATTGCAACAAAAAGAATAAAATACCTAGGGATAAACCTACCTAAGGAGACAAAAGACCTGTGTGCAGAAAACTATAAGACATTGGTGAAAGAAGTTAAAGATGATACAAACAGATGGAGAGATATACCATGTTCTTGGATTGGAAGAATCAACATTGTGAAAATGACTCTACTACCCAAAGCAATCTACAGATTCAAGGCAATTCCTATTAAACTACCACTGGCATTTTTCACAGAACTAGAACAAAAAATTTCATAATTTGTGTGGAAACACAAAAGGCCCCGAATAGCCAAAGCAATCTTGAGAAAGAGAAAAGGAGCTGGAGGAATCAGGCTCCCTGACTTCAGACTATACTACAAAGCTACAGCAATCAAGACAGTATGGTACTGGCATAAAAACAGAAATATAGATCAGTGGAACAGGAGAGAAAGCCCAGAGATAAACACATGCACATATGGTCACCTTATCTTTGATAAAGGAGGCAAGAATATACAATGGAGAAAAGACAGCCTCTTCAGTAAGTGGTGATGGGAAAACTGGACAGCTACATGTAAAAGAATGAAATTAGAACACTCCCTAACACCATACACAAAAATAAACTCAAAATGGATTAAAGACCTAAAGGTAAGGCCAGACACTATCAAACTCTTAGAGGAAAACATAGGCAGAACACTCTATGACATAAATCACAGCAAGATCCTTTTTGACCCACCTCCTAGAGATATGGAAATAAAAAGAAAAATAAATAATGGGACTTAATGAATCTTAAAAGCTTCTACACAGCAAAGGAAACCATAAACAAGACAAAAAGACAACCCTCAGAAGGGAGAAATTATTTGCAAATGAAGCAACTGACAAAGGATTAATCTCCAAAATTTACAAGCCTCTCATGCAGCTCAATATAAAAAAAACAAACAACCCAATCCAAAAATGGGCAGAAGACCTAAATAGACATTTCTCCAAAGAAGATATACAGATTGCCAACAAACACATGAAAGGATGTTCAATATCACTATTCATTAGAGAAATGCAAATCAAAGCTACAATGAGGTATCACCTCATGCCAGTCAGAATGACCATCATCAAATAATCTAGAAACAATAAATGCTGGAGACGATGTGGAGAAAAGGGAACCCTCTTGCACATTTGGTGGGAATGTAAATTGATACAGCCACTATGGACAACAGTATGGATTTTCCTTAAAAAACTAAAAATAGAACTACCATACAACCTAGCAATCCCACTACTGGGCATATACCCTGAGAAAACCATAATTCAAAAAGAGTCATGTACCAAAATGTTCATTGCTGCACTATTTACAATAGCTAGGACATGGAACCAACCTAAGTGTCCATCAACAGATGAATGGATACAGAAGATATGGGACATATATACAGTGGAATATTACTCAGCCATAAAAAGAAACGAAGTTGAGTTATTTGTAGTGAGGCGGATGGACCTAGAGTTTGTCATCCAGAGTGAAGTAAGTCAGAAAGAGAAAAACAAATACCGTATGCTAACACATATATATGGAATCTAAAAGAAAATGGTTCTGAAGAACCTAGAGCCAGGACAGGAATAAAGACACAGTCATAGAAAATGGACTTGAGGACACTGGGAGGGGGAAGTGTAAGCTGGGACAAAGTGAGAGAGTAGCATTGACATATATATCATACCAAATATAGAAGAGATAGCTACTGGGAAGCAGCTGCATAGCACAGGGAGATCAGCTGTGTACTTTGTGACCACCTAGAGGGGTGGGTTAAGGAGGGTGGAGGGAGACCCAAGAGGGAGGAGATATGGAGATATATGTTTATGTATTGCTAATTCACTTTGTTATACAGCAAAAACTAACACAGCCTTTTGAAGCAACTATACTCCAAGAAAGATGTTCATTATATATATATATATATATATATATATATATATATATATATATGCCTGTTATATGTTGAGTATGTTTTAAATAGCAGAAATTAGCATTTCCAAAATTGTTTGATAATCGATAAATATAGAAATAGACTCTTGCATGTTGATATCTCTGAATATGGTGGCTACAGTTTTTGCAAGGTGTGTATTTTTAAATTTGTTTTCTTTACTTAGAATGCTTTATTAAAGCGGTGGTGAGACCACATACCTTCATCAAATATAGTGCCGAACTCCTATTAATGTCTGGGCTACTCAGCGAGTTGGAGGAGGCACTGAAGAGCTATTCAAGTTAGGGTCTCAGAGAAAATACATATTTATAAATACCCGTTTTTTTAGAATATGGTGCCAATCTAGTAATATAGGTTTAAAATTTGTGCATGCTGTGCTTGATTATTTCATTTCAATAATGAATAGTAGTACTTATTTTCTTTGGTGAATGGCCTACAGCTTTATTCAGTTGAGTACTGAGTACAGCATAGAGAAATATTAACATGTTTTTATCTATCCAGCACAAACCAGTAAGTCAGTTGGCTTCATGGAATGATGAAAATTACCTCTTGCCAGCATCAAAGCAAGTTCTTTTAAAATTAAATCAATCTAGATTTGGAGTAACTGTTGAATAGCCCCTTAATCTCAGATAAAAACACGTAAAACACATGCACAAGAATTATGGCCTGGGTGTTTCCCATTGGTGCTTATCTTTGCATTTAACTATACACTTCGATAGGATTTTTCTTGAAGAGCTACAACTGTTGGCTCTACCTAGCATCCTGGGGTTTGTAGCTTTTACGTTTTCAGTTATACTGGATACTATCTGTTTACAGGATAGACTGCTATAATGGACTCTAAATTATCAAAGCCAGAGATATTTGGGCAGTATGCCCCATCATTCTTCTGTTAAAAGTTCTGTGAAACCTAACAGAAAGGACCAGCAATTTTATGTTAATTAAGCTGTTCAGATTTTCCATTTATGGGGATTTTCAATTTTGGCAACTTATATTTTTACAAGGAAATCATTCATTTCTTAGAACTTTTCAAATGCATTGCCATAGAGTTGCAAGTATTATTTTAATTTCATCTTTTCTGTGCCTGTGTCTCCTTTCTCCTAATTTTGTGTGTAGCCTTTTCTCTCTCTCTCTCTCCTTCCCTCCCTCCCTCTTTACCCCTTCTCTTGTTAACAACACGTTTAACTGTTTTATTCATCATTACAAAAAACAGTTTTTGAATTTATTCTTTCTACTAATTTGGGTTATTTATCTTCAGCTTCATTAATTTCAGCTTCTATATTTATTAATTTCATTTCTTTCAAATTGTGTTACTCTTTTCTCTTTTATGTAAAATTGTCAAATAGTTTTTTTCATTTGTAGCCTTTCTTCTTTAATATTGAAAAAATTAAATTAAATGTACATTTTCCAAGCACAGTTTTTACTGTGTCCCATGGGTTGTCAGTATGAAAAATTCTATTTTTCAATATCTTCAAGATGTTTTGCAATTTTCTGTTGATTTCCTCTTTGATCCATGGGTTACCTAGGAGTCTGTTTCTTAATTTCTGATCGAATAAGATGTTTTGTCACTTTATTATTTAGTCCTAATTTTACTGGATTCTGACCAGAATATCTGGTGTGTAATTTTTTACCTTTTAATTTGTGTAGTTTCTATATGCCCAAGAAAATTATTACATTTTTTGTGTTTCATGAATATAGGAAAAAAACATTCTCCATTTGAGAGATACAAAGTTTTATATATGTGTGTGTTAGGGTATGTGTTCAAGGTTATAGGTTTTTAAAATTCATTTCTTATATACCTTTCTCTTACTCCGTACCAGCTGCTGTAACAAAATACCACGGACTAAGTAGCTTATAAATAATAAAAATTTATTTCTCACATTTCTGGAGTTTGTGAGTCCTACATCAGGGTGCCAGCATGTTCGGGAGAGAGTCCTAAGTTGCAGGTTGCCAATTTATCCCTGTGTCCTTACAAGGTGGAAAGAATGAGGGAGCACTCTTGGTCTCTTTTATAAAGACATTAATCTTATTCATGAGGGCTTTGCCTTCATGACCTAATCTCACTCCAAAGTCTCCACCTCCAGTACTAACACATTAGGCATTAGGATTTCAACATGTGAGTTTCAGAGAGACACTAACATTCAGATCATAGCAGTCTTTACTGATTTTTGCCTACTAGATATACACAACAGAGAAAGAGGGATATTCTAGTTTCCCACTCTAATTTTAATCAAAGTTTTTTGTTTGTTTATATTTTTGATAGCTTTTGCCTCACATTATGTATCTGCTGTTCTGTTTGGCACACATAGTTTTGTGACTGCATTATCTATTTTCATAAATTGTAAATTTTATTATCAAATACTTTCTAGTTTCATCTTCAATTCTTTGAACCTTAACTTTCACCTTGCCTGATGCTGCCTTATTTCCATTTGCATTTTCTCTTTATCTCCTTATTTTTAGTGTTTCTTTTAAGCATCAAATAGCTGTGTGTTCATTTTTTAGCATAATCTGATGATCTCTGTATTTTAATCGAGGAATTCAGATGCTTCATTTTTAGGGTAATGACTGATATGTCTTATCTCTTCTTCCTTACTGTAAGTTTGCTATTTATTTTACATTGTAGTTTTTGTTCACTTTTTTTCTTATCGTTGTTGATTTTATTATTATGCACTTCTTTTGTTAATTTAGAAGCTCTCCATACTTTTTCATGCAATATTTACTTTCCTCCAACTTCCACATCCATTACTATATACATGCTAGGTATCCTGGACTTAACCTCTCAACTGTTTATCTTTTCCCTCTTCATTACTATATCAGCATTTTTCTCTTTGTTATAAAATATTTTTTTTTGTACTTGGTAATCCACATTTTTCAGGATTATTATGCTATTCTTTAATTTATTGAATTATTTGGAAACCCGTGTTCTTTTAAGATTCAGAAAGGTTTTTTCCATGTGTGATATAGTACACTTGAACTTCCTTAAATGCACCCTACCCCAGCCTTAAAAGTAAAGTTTTTGTCTGGATTATCCAAAAGCTCTATTTTGTGTTCTGATTTATCTTCCTCAGTAAACTCTTGGGCACCCAGAGATGTAATGCTTTTTTAATTTGTTGCCTCTTGTGACTCAGATTCAGTTGAGAGAGTATCTTAAGAGGGGGTGTCCTAACCAGTAGTGGAAGATAATTTTGTCATGACAGGCTACAGCTGTAGAAGCAGGGAGGTTCCAAGGTGTTTGCTGAGGCACTTGGTAGAGGCTTTCCTGCTCTCCCAACTACCTGTGTTCTTTTTGTATGGAGAAAACTCAAGTCATCTTTCACTTCCTTCTTGGCATCTTGTGAATAACAAAAGACCAGGAACACTGGAGGGGAAAGAGGCAATGCTGACTTTTATTAAAAGATATCACAGATCTCTGCAGGCCACTGCTTTCTATTCCTCAACCTAGGTCTCCCCAAAGCTGGTCTCCAGACACTCATCCAGCCACTGGAATAAAACCTCTCCTAAATCTTCCCAGCTTGAACGCCAGACTTCCTCTTTTGAACCAAGAAGATAAACTCAAAATGGATTACAGACCTAAATGTAAGGCTGGATACTATAAAACTCTTAGAGGAAAACATAGGCAGAACACTCTTTGACATAAATCACAGCAATATTTTTTTTTGATCCATCTCCTAGAGTAATGAAAATAAAAACACAAATAAACAAATTGGACCCACATAAACTTAAAAGCATTTGCACAGCAAAGGAAATCATAAACAAAACAAAAAGTCAACCCTCAGAATGGAAGAAAATATTTGCAAGTGAAACTGACAAGGGATTAATCTCCAAAATATACAAACAGCTCATGCAGCTCAATATCAAAAAAACAAACAACCCAATCAAAAAATGGGCGGAAGATCTAAATAAACATTTTTTCCAAAGAAGACATACAGATGGCCAAAAAGCACATGAAAATCTGCTCAACATCACTGATTGTTAGAGAAATGCAAATCAAAACTACAGTGAGTTATCACCTCACACCAGTCAGAATACGCATCATCAAAAAATCTACAAACACTAAAAGATGGAGAGGGTGTGGAGAAAAAGGAACCCTCTTACACCACTGGTGGGAATGTAAACTGATACAGGCACTATGGAGAATAGTATGAAGGTTCCTTAAAAAACAAAAAAAATAGAGCTACCTTATGATCCAGCAACTGCACCCCTAGGCATATATCCAGAGAAAACCATAATTTGAAAAGATACATGCACCCCAATGTTCATTGCATCACTATTTACAATAGCCAGGATGTGGAAGCAACCTAAATGTCCATCAACAGAGGAATGGATAAAGAAGATGTGGTACATATATACAATGGAATATTACTCAGCCATAAAAAAGAGCAGAATAATGCCATTTGCAGCAACATGGATGGACCTAGAGATTGCCATACTGAGTGAAGTAAGTCAGACAAAGAAAGAAATATCATATGATATCCCTTAAATGTGGAATCTTTAAAAAGGGTACAAATGATCTTATCTACAAAACAGAAATAGAGTTACAGATCTAGAAAACAAACTTATGGGTTCCAGGGGGTAAGGGGAGGGAGGGATAAACTGGGAGATTGGGAATGACATATACACACTACTACATATAAAATAGATAACTAATAAGGACCTACAGTATAGCACAAGGAACACTACTCAATACTCTGTAATGGCCTATATGGGAAAAGTATCTAAAAAAAGAGTGAATATATTTATATGTATAACTGATTCACTTTGCTGTACACCTGAAACTAACACAATGTAAATCAACTATACTCCAATAAAATTTTTTTTTTAAAAAGCTATAGGGGAATGGTAGGGAGTTTATCTTCCATTCCTGTGTCCCCATCAAAAATTCAGACTTAGTGGTGTCTTTAGGGCCACTGATGAACTTAGGTGAAATGTGCAGTATTTCAAGGAAACACATTAGTATTTCATCAGGATATATATGTGCAATGAGCCTATTTTATTTTTCCCACTGGCCTGGTGATTGCCCATGCTCCAATTCTGCAGCAAGAATTTGCCTGTGCTTGGCTTTATAAATGCCCAGTATTTCACAAACTCATTCTAACAGTATTAGTCACTTTATGCAAAATCTTTACAAGTTATATCTTTGTTAAATTTGATCATTTTATTTTAAAGTGAAAATATAATAATTTTGTCCTTGTAAGTCATAAAAACCATCCAAAGTTTAGATCTAATTAGCAAGCTATACTTACATTTCATAGTGTTTTATAAAGAATTGAATTTCCTTATTAGTATTCATGATTTATAATAAATAAAAGGAGAGAAGCAGCTGCATAAAAATGTAATCTCTGTCAGATCAGTGGTTGGACTTTTAATTCTGAAGCATCCTCCATGTCAAAAAATATTGTCCTCTTTCACATTGCTAAGTTGTTAATTATTATTATTAGATGCTCTTCATTATTTTCTCTTCATTTTCTCCCTCTAATCAGTTTATCATCATGAGAATAAGAATATTCTCTGGAATATTTATGGTGATATTAAAAAATCATGTAACTAATTCAGAACTTTGAATAACAGAAAGATTAGTTATACCATTGAGAAAATAAAAATCCACTGGGAAAAAAGTACGAAACGTTAACAGTGTTTTTGTACAGCACTGGAGATTTCTTTCCAGCAAAATACTGATATTTTAAAAATCTACCACACCAAAATCAAAGAAAAGAAATTGTCCCTTCCATCATTTTAAACTCAAGTTTTGTTGTATCTATTTCTTCAGTAAAAATTACCTTAACCCTTTCTCCTAGAACATTCCTAGTTTCTCCAAAGGTGACCTCCTGTTTTTAAACCTCTATCTGATTTTTCTTCTGGAAATCTCTCTGTTATCTCATGCAAGATTAATCTAAAGACAACCCTTTTATCAACTTACCATAAAACTCACCTACCTAACTTCAAGTCACAGCAATTTTTCAAAATTATGTGAATAAATAAAAGCATATTTAGGAAGATCTTAGAGTTTGTGGAAACCTAAGTTTGTACATAGGGTGAGGTATATCATGACTTGATACATGTGCCATGTTGGGAATAGAAAGAAATGATTCCCACATTTATCTCTGTATTTTGACCAAGGCTTTCTAGCATGTCTTTATAAAGAGTTTGTCTGTGGTCAAATTTTGAAGTTTTTTTTTCTGCTTCACTAATTCATCTTTTAGTCCATATTTATCTTTCTTCATTCAACTCTCAATGGCACCCAAAGCTTTCACCTCTGCTTTAGGGCCACTGATTCCTATTGTGTTGTCTCAATGCTTGCAGCAGAGACTTGCTGCCAACAACCTGCCTATTCCCTCTAGATTATATATCCCAGCCTCCTTTGCCATTGGGTGTGCCTATATAACTGAGTTCCAGCCAGTGGAATGTGAACAAAATGACTAGTTCACTTTCTGGGTGGGCTGTTACTTCTGATCCTTCGTGGTCTTTCCTTTTCCTTTGGCAACACTTGAAGCTGTATCCTGAAGACAGGGGAACCCTTGTATGGAAGGAGTTCAAATATCTGGATCAACATTGATAGAAAGCCACTTTTTAGGAAAACCCATTTGGACTCTATGTTTTGAGAAATAATCTTCCATCATTTAAGATAGACTTTCTTAAATTTATATTTAAATTTAAGATTTAAATTTAAAGCATTTAAATTAAATTTAAATATATTTATATTTAAATTTATTTATAATAAAATTTAAATTTATAAGAATTTCACGGGTAATACTTTAATACTTATACTCCTCACTAATTCTCAGCCTCCTTCCACCTAACAAAATTTACCAAGTCCCAATTCCATTTTTGTCCCCTAATAAAAGGTAGGATGTGATTAAATGAATTACTTAAATTATTTTGTAATAAAGAAAATATAAGTATGTTATTAGAACTCTTTTCTGGATTGAGATGACTCCTTTCTCTTTTTCATGCTCTAGTTAATTAATCGATTTTTGAAAACAAGATAGAGGTTCAGAAGGCTGAGATAAAAATCTGGCAAAGGGAGTTTTTCAAGAAATCTCTCTTTTTATTATTTTTTTTAACCCTAAACATTTTAAATGATGTTCAGATTTTACTCAGCTTTTCGCTTAATGGGATTTTTCATTTTTCAAAATACTGAGTATATCTGAGTCCTACCCTCAGTGTTTCATTGTGATATAAAAGGAGGAAAATATTCTAATCCCTTTAATACCACTCCTAAGGAATGAATTATGAGCAGTGCAAAGGCTTAGTTAGAACTCCATTACTTTGTTGGAGGCAAGTTCAATTGTCAAATGACTCTTTTTTTTTATCATTTTTTTTGTGTTTGCTTAATTTTTAGGAAAAAGTAGAAATATGCCAAAACCCTTTGGCAGGCATTTATTTTAAGAATTCTGTAGCATTTCATATTGCACTTATAATAAGTTATATAATTTCTTTTTTAGAGAGTAAAAGCAAATTTTGGTATAACTTGCCTGTAGTCACAATTTGTTAACTATACATTTTTTTTCAAGAGGCAGAGAAAACTAATATAAAATTTATGCCAAGTATCAGAAGGCTTCAGGCCTCTAACACATAATTTCCTCAAGGATCTACCAGAATAATATCATGTTAATATTTCTACAGAATAGAGTCTATTAGTCTAATTAAAATAGGCTTTATAGTTTAAAATTATTTTTTAGTAGGAAATTGTATTAGTTAGGATTCTCTAGAGAAACAGAAATGATATATATGTATGTATATAGATATAGGTATGATTTATTAAAGGAATTGGCTCATATAATTACAAAGGCTGAGAAGTCTCAAGATCTGCAGTCAGCAACCTGGATCCCCAAGAGAGCTGATGGTGTAGGACCAGTCTGAGTCTGAACACCTGAGAACCAAGAGAACTGATAGTGGAAGTTACAGTCAAGTCCAAATCTGAGGGCAGGAGAAAACCAATGTCCCACCTCAAAGACAGACGGAAAGAGTAAATTCTTTCTTACTGAGTCTTTTTGTTCTATTCAGGCTTTCAACAGGTTGGATGATGTCCACCTACACTGGGGAGGGCAATCTGCTTTACTCCATATACCTTTTCGAATGTCAGTCTCATCTGAAAACACTCTCAGAGACACACCCAGATATAATATTTAACCAAATATCTGTGCACCCCATGGCCAAGTCAAGTTGACACATAAAATTAACCATCACAGTGATATAGTCACATGGTTCAAGGTGCAAAAGGTATGAAAAGGTAATACAGTAAAAATTCTTTCTCCTTCTCTTCACCCCACATCAAATCACTTAGTTCCCTTCCCCAGAGGCAATACATGCTATTAGCTTTGTATGCATTCTTCCAGAGATTTTTTTCATTGTTATGGATACATATATGTATATATTTTCTCTTCCTTCCTTACACAAATACTGGTTTACTATACACAAAGAACATCTAATTCTTCTTTATCCTGCTGTATCCAACATTAGTTATTTAACTAAATTCATTAATATATGAACTATATTGTTTCCATTGTTGCAAGTACACAGCACAGTGAATAACCTTATATGTATGTCATTTTACAAATGTTTGTGTATGTATGTAGGAGAAATGCTTAGAAGAAGAATTGCTGGGTAAAAATTATGCTCTTTTGTAATATTCATAGGCATTTCCAAATTGCTTTCAATATGGGTTTTATCTATTGACACCCTTACAATCAATGTACAGACAGCATGCTCCCCACACCCAATACAATCCATTTCTTAAAAAACTTAGTTTCCTATCTTTTTATTGATATGTAATTAATGTATGACATTGTATTCATTTTAGGTGTATAATGTAATGATTTAATATATTTATTTATTGCAAAATGATTACCACAATAAGTTAACATCTATCACCAAACATAATTAAACATTTTTTTTCATGTAATGAGAATTTTTAAGATCTACTCTCTTAGCAACTTTCAAATATAAGATACAGCATGGTTAACTATAGTTAACCATGCTGTATATTATATCACCAGGACTTTTATTTTAAAACTTGACATTTGTACCTTTTGATCACCTTCACTCATTTCACGTCCCCCCCACCTCCCCACATCCCCTGCCTCTGGCAAGCACCATTCTGTTCTCTATATCTATGATTTTTTTTTTTAAGATTCTACATATAAATGAGATCAAACAGTATTTGTTTTTCTTTGTCTGACTTATTTCACTTAGCATAATGCCCTGTAGGGCCATCCATGTTGTCACAAATGGCAGGATCTCCCACTTTTTTATGACTAATACTCCATTGTGTATGTATGTGTGTGTGTGTGTGTATGTATATATATATATATATATATATATACCACATTTTCTTCATTCATCCATCAATAGACTCATGTTGTTTCCATGTCCTGCCTATTGTAAATAAAGCTGCAATGAACATGGACGTTCAGATGTCTTTTCAAGATAGTGATTTTCTTTCCCTCAGATAAATACCCAAAGGTGGAATTGCTGGATCATATGATAGTTATATTTTCAATTTTTTGAGGAATCTCTGTACTGTTTTTCACAGTGACTGCACCAATTTATATCCCCACCAACAGTACACAAGTGTTCCCTTTTCTCTATATCCTTTCCAACACTTAATTCTTGTCTTTTTGATGATAACCATTCTAACAGATGTGAGAATTGCTATTACATTGTGGTTTTGATTTGCTTTCCCTGATGATTTGTAATGTTGAGCATCTTTTCATCTACTTACTGGTCATTTGTATGTTTTAAGTGGAAGATAGTACCTTGGTATAGTTTTAATTTGCATTTCTTTTTTCTTTAAAGTTAAGCATATTCTTATGTTTAAAAGCCAGTTCCATATATTTCTCTTTCAACTGTTTATTACTTAAATTGAGCCACCTGCATTTTTTGTATTATTTTGGAAGTGTTCCCTCTATTTACCTGACTTTATTCCTTGATGGGGTATGAGTTAAAATGTATTTTCTCAGTTTCTTATTGATCTCTGACTTTACTCAGAGTTGTGTTTGCCATACAGAAGTTTTTCGTTTGTTTGTTTGTTTTTATTTAATCCAATTTACGTCTTTCCTAGATTTCTGCGTTTTGAATCACTTGAGCATTTAAAGAGAAATATTGACATATACTCAGCTATATATATATATATGTGTGTGTGTGTGTGTGTGTGTGTGTGTGTGTGTGTGTGTGTGTATATATATATATTCTTTTACTTGCTCCTATGCAGCAAAATGTGGCCATATGACTAAATTATGGTCAGTGAAATGTAGTCATGGGACTTCAACAATGCTTGCCTTAAAGGAGATAATTCACTTGTAGGGTCAGTTTTCCCTTCACCTTTTTATTTCTTCCTGCCATCTGGACCGCAAACATGATGACAGGAACACCAGCAGTCCTCCTGGACCACGAAGTGATCTTGATAATGGATATTATGAGCACAAAGGTTGAATGAGCTTGGATTTTTGACAACTTCCTAAAGCTACCATAGAAGCACTTTATGCCTACTGCAGGGCTTCTATTATCTAACAGAACAAACCTTTCATCGCCATTGTTTTTGAAAGTTCCCTTAAGTTTGAATTTCTCCATAATCTGGGGAAATTATTTTAAAAAACAAAAACAAAAACAACAGCCATTTAAAATTTGAGCAGCAAGTTGTCTCTCAGGAACAATTAAGTCAGTGCCCTTGGGGGAGCTTTGCAGTTCTTTGTTATATGGCCTGCTCTTTTTCTTGGGCATAGTTTTTGCCTGACTGCTTCAGAGCTGAAGGCAGGGATGGTGACTTCCTTCCCCTGAAGTGATACCCCTGCTTTATGGACAAAACACTGAGTGAGGCATAGCCGGTGGTCTTCCTGACTTGCCTTTCTGGTCTTGGAACCTCTGCCCTGTGACCCAGCTGGGGCGAGAGTGAACTGGTTCTCAGTACTCTTGCATTGCCTTATCTAGGGTAGAGCCTACACCCTATGATTCAAGGCTGCGTGGAAGAAAGGAGTCTTCAAATTTTCAGTTACACTTTCCTGGAATTTAGCCTCTGCAGTACAGAGCTGGGAGGGAGGGTGAGAAATGTTGGTGATCTTCCTCTTCTAGGGGATTATACTGCAGTCCTTGATTGGGGGCTAGGACAGGAGAGAGCCCCATCTTGGCCCCACCCATCAGAGTGAAGCTAGTCACTCTGAGAAGGGGTAGAAGCTCACAGGTTGTGGCTCAAGTGCCACAGAATCTTACTGTTTCTACAGAGATTTAATAGGTTTTCTTGAATAAATGTTTCTTAATTTTCTGCATGCCCTTAGGACTTTAGATGGTTGGTTGTTTGTTTTAAAATAATTTTCACCAGCTGTATTTCATTAGGGAAAAGCTCTTCAGAAAAACTCATGCTGACATTTCAGAAGTTATCTCCCTCCATAAATTGTTTTTTTTTTTTTTTTTTTTTTTTTTTTTTTTTTTGCGGTACGCGGGCCTCTCACTGCTGTGGCCTCTCCCGTTGTGGAGCACAGGCTCCGGACGCGCAGGCCCAGCGGCCATGGCTCACGGGCCTAGCTGCTCTGCGGTATGTGGGATCTTCCTGGACTGGGGCACGAACCCATGTCCCCTGCATCGGCAGGCGGACTCTCAACCACTGCGCCACCAGGGAAGCCCCATAAATTGTTTTTAATATTTTATTTATTTTAATGTATTTTTTATTTACTTTTCTAATAATATTTCCTATGTGTTTTACTCTGTTTTAAGGAATTTTCATTTTCTTTGTATTCCTTTAATTTTGCCTTTATTTATATAATTATCTTGTTTTTTTTCTATGTTTTTCTTGGCTTTATCAACTCATCTTTCATTTCCTCCATATATTTTTTAATCTCTTCATATAGATGCCTAATATAAGTTACTTTTTAATAGTACTCATGGTGAAATATTTGATCTAAAATTTTATCTCATCCATGACTAAATTTTATCATCAGTATATTCTTCTGCTATTTTTTCTAGTTGTTTTTTTTTTGCCCAATTTTCTTGTATTATTATTATTATTATTATTTTTCTTTTTGCGGTATGCGGGCCTCTCACTGCTGTGGCCTCCCCCGCTGCGGAGCACAGGCTCCGGACGCGCCGGCCCAGCGGCCGTGGCTCACGGGCCCAGCCGCTCCGCGGCATATGGGATCCTCCCAGACCGGGGCACGAACCCGTATCCCCTGCATCGGCAGGCGGACTCTCAACCACTGCGCCACCAGGGAGGCCCTCTTGTATTATTTTTGTATAGATTTTATTACACGTTTTCATTTCTCTTTTGTAATGAAACACAATTTTTAAAAATTTGCATATGATTTATACATGGGAGGAATCAAGGTCTAGAAGGACTTTTCCTTTTAACTTAGTTTTGTGTGAATTCCTCTAACTTTCATTGTCTCAACAATAAAAGCAGAAACCAGTGGAATTTTAAATGCAAAGTTTCTCTTTTCCCTCACTGCCTCAGAGACAGAACACTTCCTGCAAGTATGGCTTTTCTGGATGGTTTCTCATCTGTGCTTCTCAGAACAAAACTCATCCTAAAAATACTCTTGTGATCAGTGTGTGCATTCTCTCCTTCAAAAAGGATTTAGTTTTACTCCTTAAGATATTCTCCTCACCTTTAGGAAGTGTACTTCCAGCTTTTTCTGTGATCTGAAAACACAGCTTGTGCTCCCTCCTTTCATCTACCCTACCCCTAATTAATCTTTACTTTTTTTTTTGTAGCCATCACACCTGTTGTAATCATTGTGATTTTTATCTTTCTCTTAGTTTTATTAAAACAGTTAATATTTAATTTATCATTTTCTTTATTGTGTTTGTATGATTTTCAGGAATAGGAGGGAAAATGCTACTATCTTCCAACATAAGCTTATTATGGATTGTTATAAAGTGACACTAATGATGAGAAAATGAATTATTTGTCAATCATATGTAATTATATAGATATTAGATGTGATTTCTTTGGGAATATACCATTGTTACCTATAGAAAAGTTCAGACTGGTGGCAGCTTCCTTCCACCCCTCCTTTCCCCTTTATCCCTACTACACAGTGATAATATATTTTAATTACAGATGTCAATACAGTTGAAATAGTTGTTTTGTCACAGCTTATTGGTAGCATTTTAATTAAAGATACAGGCATGTGATCATTGTTAAGCCCAGGAATATTTTCATTTATGTACTAACAGAGTAATTAAATAATTTATGCACATTGTTAAGAGTTGGGTTTCAAATTATACATCTCAGTTTGCTTCTGATATTTATCAAGTTGAATCAGTCAATCTCTCTCTTTTTCTCTCTTTATTTCTCTTTCTTTCACTCACTCTCCTTCTGTTCTTTTCTAAAGGTTCTTAGGGATAGCTCACTTGTTTAGAATAACTCCTGTCAATCTACTAGATAGTGTTTTTAGCTGTTATAACTCCTTCCAAGTCACCTGACATGTGTCAGCATCAGTAGAAAATCTAACCATCATCTGTGCACACAGAAGAAAAAATTATATTAATTTTAGGTATACAGATTAATATAAAATCCAAATTTATAAGTGAAAAAACCCAGTCTGTAAAGGCTATATACTATATAATTCAAATTATATGACATTATGGAAAAGGCAAAAGTATAGACACATTAAAATATTTTATAATGACCAGAGACTTGGGGAGAAGGTTGAATAGATGTTGCTTAGGGGATTTTTTTAGGGTGGTGACATTATTTTGTGTGACGCTTTAATGATAGATACAGGACACTATGCATTTGTTAAAACCCATAGAACTTTACAACATAAAGAGTGAACCTTAAGGTATGCAAATTTTAAAAAATCATTTAGGAGGTTAGAGGATCCCAGGAAAGGACACAGACTGTGACAATAGAATCTAACTGTGTTACAAATGAATGAAACAACCGCACTGAAGGGAGTGAGGGAAAAGATACTGACCCAAGTAACTTTGGAAATGAGTACAATCTGTAAGATTAAAGACAAAAGAAACTGTACATAAACACTGTATCCTAGTCAATAAAAATTTCTCTTGGGGGTATGATTAAACAATTTTCATACAAGTATATATGTATAAGGGAATTGAGCTATTAAGTAAATGTTAATAAAGGATGGAGCCAGGTTTCTCCCTGTTGGAGTGGGAGGTTACAGGTAACCAAGGAGAGGAGACTGTAGTAATCTGTGTGGTAATGAAATAGAGCCAGAAACATTTGTATGAAGGCACAAGTAGCTTAATATATATACTAATGGTTACACACAGAAATCTTTATAGATATATGTATATACATGGATTAGTTTAAACATATAAACTTCTAGAAGCAACAACGACCTGGTGTCAATGACCACAATTAGAACCCAAATCTGGTGTTCTAATACCTTTTTCCAATAAAAGATTCCAAGACTCCTTAGAGAATTTGTTGATTCTAAGACTGGGACAAGAAATATGCAAGATGAACCTGGAGCATCCTGTAGTACTAGAAAGGAAGGAAATACTTAAACTCAAAGCTTAACATTCTGTGTAAAATGTGAGAAGAATTCCATAATTATGTTTGCCACGGACATATTTTCATGCTCAGATGAAAGGTGCTTTATAATCATTTAACTTGAACTAGTGTTCTATTCCATGGCATGCCTGTTTAACATTGGAGAAAACATATCTCTGGGTGAAAAAAATCATTACAGAACACTTCACATGTTAAATGTATTAGGCATTTTGTAATTAATAAGTTTTAATGTCTTCTCATTATTCATTAACATTTCTCTCTTATAACTCTTGTCATTTTCTTTTTTCTTTTTTTTTTTTTTTGTGGTACGCGGGCCTCTCACTGTTGTGGCCTCTCCCGTTGCGGAGCACAGGCTCCGGACGCACAGGCTCAGCGGCCATGGCTCACGGGCCCAGCCGCTCCACGGCATGTGGGATCTCCCCAGACCGGGTCATGAACCCATGTCCCCTGCATCAGCAGGCGGACTCTCAAGCACTGTGCCACCAGGGAAGCCCTCATTTTCTTTTTGACATTTCCCCTATTTCCTTGTGGAGCCATTAAAGGCATAAAAGGCTCAGTTTTTCCTTCCTGGGTATTTGGGTTCAGTTACCCTGGAAAGAAGATCCTCTCTCTTTTATACTTATGCTACCTAAACTAAGAAACTCTAAGCTCTAGATATTCACTATTTTGTAACTAAGTACACAGAACCATTTCTGCAATGTAGTATAGTTGGTGTGCAATAACATTTTCAGAGGAGAGAAAGAGAATAATTCCACTGTGTAGCGAATGGGCAAGGTGTTCCAAGTTTTGGAGAGTGTGTTAGTGGGGGCTAGGAGGAATGTGTTTATTTCTTAACACAGAAAATGAGATGTTTTATCTAATGAAACTTATTGGTAGCATGCTGAACTATAAAGAATAGGGCAAAATAGTGAAAATTATATTGTGAGCTGGTGAAAGGAAAGAAGGATAAGAGATGCCAATGGAGGTATAAGACTTGACAAGAGGACAAAGGAGATTTGCCTTACAGGCATTTTCCCATTTATTTATTCTGCTTATTTGGGAATACTTCGAGTCTAGATTGTTTTTATCAATAATAAGAGCTAGAAGTAATCTCAGGTAGAAATTATGCTTATAATTATAGATATTCTGAAGTCAAAATTACATATACCCAAAAAGTAGCACTGGGGTGTAGGGCAAACAGCATAAATTATTTTATAGGAGAACCCAGGGATAGTTCTAACATTTCATGTCCTCCATCACTATCCTGGTTGGGCAGAGGACATGAAGTAAATGATGTTAATGTCTACCCATATCCCTTAACCTCTACAGTCTCACTTCACTCCAGCCTGACTTCAGTTACCAACCCGTGCATATTCTTTTCCTGAAGGATTCGCTAAGCCAGGAGTTCATGTGCAGGGCCACCCCATAGTGCCAGGGAATTACTGCTCCTCCCTCACCACCCTCAGCATCCTCTGACTAATGGCTAGAGTTGGTATATAAATGCCCTAGCTTCCTTGCCACTTGGGTATAATGACTCTGAGGTGCCCTACAGTGGCTTCAGTATTTCCTCAGGGACATTAAAATCCAATTATCTACAGGGATAACTCATTTAATAACAGACATTTTTTTGATTGCATTCCCTTCCATCCCTTCCCTGTCTCCTTTTTCCTGGGGCGATGGGAGGAGTATGAAGTGGAACATTCCTATTGGTGTTTTCAAGACAGTCATCTCCCTAATAAACTGCTCTCACTCCTTGAGGGATCACCTAAGAGCAGGTACATTTGACATACTTTTATTTAGAAACATACTTAATTGTTTTTTATGTACAGGTTTCATGGCCTTCTTGCTTCTCTTGTGAAGTCATTGCATATTCCTTCTAGGTGATTGTGGGAGGTTAGTACTATATAAATAGTAGTGTCAACCCTCTTTATCTGACTTTTATATTTCTTCAGTTCTTGGGATTTCTGTATATGATGGTCTGCAAAAAAGAGAATATTTTATAGCGTATCATTTTTATTAATAAAAATTTCCTTCAATGTCTTGTTTATAAATTAAATTCTTTTTTATTAATAGCAATATCCAGGTGCCTTATTAGTCCTAAACAGAACCAGGAAAACAAATGGTTTTTATTATTTGTTTCTAGACACATGGAGATTAAATTCCTCTCTAAATTTTAAAATATGCATAAGACTTATTTGCCCTTTTTTTTAATTTACTGTATGACCTGAGTTAAGCAGAAGTAGTAAGATTCATTAAAGGAATATCCCATTTACATTTGCTTCATTTACATGTAAAACTTCTTTAAGATAGTCTGATGAAATAGAAAAATACAGTTTAACATATTCTTACAAAATGATATTTACTCACTTGTCTGAAAAGAATTACAAAAAGGAAGAAAAATGAGAGCTTCTAAAAATATTTATACATTTTCACTGTTAATGTAGAATATTATTCTTATAGTTTTCTTAAATGGCACAAATACCATATTGTCTTGTACAAGGTAAAATAAAATCTTACATTTAAATCTTAATGTATAAGCATGTGTTTATAGAAAGTTGGGGTTTGGTGGGATGCACACAATTAAAAAAAAATAGAACACATGCTTCATAATAAATATCCTGCAACTGGGCTGTTCCAACCTTTTCAGTTAGAACTAATCACTCCTTTAGCCATGACATTTTATGTCCTTTTACATGACATTTTATGGAACTTTCATTTTATTACTAATGACATAACCTCAACTCAAACTAGCTAAAGCTACAAAGGGAGTTAATTGGTTCATACAAAGTGGAAATCCAGGAGTGGAACTGCCTTCAGCTGCATTTCAAATGATGGTGCATACACGAACTCTAAATTCTGTTTTTCTTTTTATTGGCTTTTTACCTATATCAGGTAGACTCTCTCCACATGGTCATAAAAAAGGTCAGTGTCTGCTCCAGATTTACACTGTCCTTACAGGTTTTATCTCACAATCTATGCCCATCCTTCACAAGGTCTCTTTTTCGTCCTAATTGAGCTCCATGTAAATATCCTGGACTGAACATTGACTCATTAAAGATTGCCTAAATTAAGTAGCCATAAAATATTTCTGGAGAATAAAAATTTGCATTTTGGGGTGAAGGTGCAGACATAAACACATAAACAAAGTAAATCAACAAGATAGTTTCAGGTTTGAGAAGTGCTATGAAGAAAATGAAGGACATTGTGATAGAGGATACATAGAAAGTAAAGTTCAGAGTGGGCAATAATGGACTTCCTGAGAAAATGACACTTTATAACTCTAAGATAAACATTAAATATAAGATTATTAAAAATAACTATAATTATAATAATTTGTTAATAGCTATACTGTGTAAAATATATAAATTATGACATCAGAAACAAAGTATGGAGGGGAGTGTAAAAATATAGAGCATTTATATGTGTTCAAAGTTAAGTTCTTATAAGCTTAAAATACATTGTTGTAACTACAAGGGGTTTTATGTAAGTCACATGGTGACCACAAAACCAAAAGTTATAGTAGATACACAAAAGATAAAGAGAATGGAATCAAAGTATACCACTACAGAGAATCAAGAAATCACAAAGGAAGAGAGCAAGAGAACAAGACAGGAACAAAGGAACTACAAAACACCCAGAAAACACTTAACAAAATGATAATAATAAATTGATACCTATCACGAATTACTTTTAATGGATTAAATTCTCTAATCAAAAGATATGGAGTGGCTGAATGGATTAAAAACAAGACCTACTTATATGCCTGCAAGAGACTTATTCTAGCTTTAAGGACACATTACACTAAAACTGAAAAAATAGAAAAAGATGTTCCAAGCAAATGCAAAACAAAAGAAAGCAGAGGTAGCCTATTCTATCAGACAACACAGACTTTAAGCCAATGACTGTAACAGGAGACAAAGAAAGTCATTATATAATAATAAAGGAATCAATTCATCAAGAAGATATATCACTAGTAAATATTTATGCCCTCCACATAGAAACACCTAAATATATAAAGCAAATGTTAATATACCTGAAGGGGGTAAAATACTGCAATACAATAATAGCAGAAAACTTCAATACCCCACTTTCAACAATGAATAGATTTTCTTTTTTTTTAAAATTTATTTATTTTTGCTGTGTTGGGTCTTCCTTTCTGTGTGAGGGCTTTCTCTAGTTGTGGCAGGCGGGGGCCACTCTTCATCACGGTGCATGGCCCTCTCACTATCGCGGCCTCTCTTGTTGCGGAGCACAGGCTCCAGATGCTCAGGCTCAGTAGTTGTGGCTCACGGGCCTAGTTGCTCCATGGCATGTGGGATCCTCCCAGACCAGGGCTCGAACCTGTGTCCCCTGCATTAGCAGGCAGATTCTCAACCACTGCACCACCAGGGAAGCCCCAACAGTGAATAGATTTTCTAGATAGAAAGTCAATAATGAAATATTGACTTAATATACATGTTAGGTCAGATGGACTTAACAAACAATTACAGAATATTCCACACAACAGTAGCAGAATATATATTCTCCTCAAGTGCATATGAAACATTCTCCAGGATAATTAATGTGCTAGGTCACAAAACAATTCTTAGCAAATGTAAGAAGATTAAAATCATACCAATCTTTTCCAACCACTATAGTATGAACCTTGAAATCAGTAGTAGAAGGAAAACTAGAAATTCAGAACTCTGTGGAAAATAAACAACATATTCCTAAAAAACCAATGGGTCAAAGAAGAAATCAAAATAATCTTGAAACAAATGAAAATGGAAACACAACATACCAAAACTTATGGAACAGAGCAAAAGCAGGATTAAGAGGGAATTTCATAGCAATAAATGCCCACATTAAAAATAGACTAGACTAAAAAAAAAAAAAAAGAGAGAGATCTCAATTAAATATAATTAGAAATGAAAGAGGAGACATGACAACTACTACCACAGAAATACAGAAGAGCATGAGAGATTACTATGAACAATTATATACCAAGAAGTTGGATAATCTAGAAGAAATAGATGAATTCCTAGATATATAACACCTACTGAGACTGAATCATGAAGAAATGGAATATCAGAACAGATAAATAATGAGTAAGGAGACTGAATCAGTAATCAAAAATCTTCCCACGAACAAAACCCAGGACCAGATGGTTTCCCTGTGAATTCTAGTACACATTTAAAGAAGAATTCATACCAATTCTTCTCAAACAATTCCAAAAAAATTGCAGAGAAGGGAAGACTCCCAAACTCATTTTATGAGGCCAGTATTACTCTGATACCAAAGCCAGATAAAGACACTGCAAGAAAAGAAAACTGCAGTCCAATATTCCAGATGAATATAGATGCAAACATTCTCAAGAAAATAATAGCAAACCACATTCGACAGCATATTAAAAATATCATACCTATCATCAAGTGGCATTTATCCCTGGGATGCAAAGGTGGTTCAATCAATAAATGTTATATACCATAATAAGAGAATGAAAGATGAAAATCACATGATCATCTCAATAGATGCAGAAAAAAAGTATTTGACAAAATTCAACATCCTTTCAAAATAAAAAAATATTATCAACTAATTGCATATTGAAAGAAAGTACCTCAACATAATAAAGTTTATATATTACAAGTCCACACTAACATCATACTCAATAATTAAAGGGTGAAAGCTTTCCTGATAAGATTAGGAACAAGACAAGGGTGACCACTGCCAGCACTCATATTTTACTTAGTACTGAAAGTCTTAGCCTGAGCAATTAGGCATGAAAAATAAATGACATTGAAACAAGAAAGAAAGAATTAAAGCTATCAGTATTTGCAGATGCTTATGATCTTATATATAGAAAACCTTAAGATTCCACACCAAAAAAAAAAAAAAAAGAGAGAACTAACAAACAAATTCAATAAAGTTGCAGGGTTAAAAGTCAACCTGAAAAAATCAATTGCATTTCTATTCCCTAACAAACAACTGTCTGTAAAAAGAAATAGTGAAGATACTATAGATACTATAGCAACAAAAATAATAAGATACTTACAAATAAATTTAGCAGATAAGGTGAAAAATCTGTACATTCACTACTAGACTGATAAAATTAATTGAAGAAAATACAAACAAACAAGAAAATATCCCATGTTCATTAATCAGAAGAATTAATGTTAAAATGTTCATATTACCCAAAGCAATCTACAGATTCAATGCAACTTTTATCAAAATTACAATAGCATTTTTTTATAGAAATAGAAAAAACAATCCTAAAATTGTATGACCAGGGAAGACCTCAAGTAGCCAAATCAAACTTGAGAAAAAACAAAGCTGGAAAACATCATACTACCTGATTTCAAACTATGTTACAAAGCTACAATAATCAAGACAGTATTGCACTGGCATAAAAAGAGACACAAACCAATACAACAGAAGTGAGAGCTTAGAAATAAATCCATGTATAGACAGTCAACAGATATTTTACAAGGGAGTCAAGAAAACTCAGTGGGGAAAGGATAGTGTCTTCAATAAATGTTGCTGGGAAAACTTGATATTCACATGCAAAAGAATAAAATTGGACCCCTATCCTATACCATGCACAAAAATTAACTCAAATTGTTAAGGACTTAAATGTAAGACCAAAAACTAAAACTCCTAGAAAAAAATCATAAGATAAAGTTACTTGATATCAGTCTTGGCAATGATTTTGTAGATGACACCAAAAGCACAAGCAACAAAAGCAAAAATCAACAATTGGGACTACCTAAACTAAAAAGCTTCTGCACAGCAAAAGAAACAATCAACAAAATGTAGAGGCAACCTACAGAAATAGGAGAAAATATTTGAAGATCATATATTTGATAAGAATTTAATATCTAAAATGTACAAGGACCTTGTATAATTCAACAACAAAAATCCAAATAACCCAATTAAAAAAATGGACAAAATACCTGAATAGACATTTTTCCAAAGAAGACACACAAATTGCAAACAGGTACATGAAAAGGTGCTCAACATCACTAATCATCAGGGAAATGCAAATCAGAATCACAATGAGATATTACCTCACAGTTGTTAGAATGTCTGTCATCAAAAGAACATGAGATAAAAAATGCTCATGAGTATGTGGACAAAAGAAAACCTTGGTGCACTGTAGGTGGGAATGTAAATTAGTGCAGCCACTATAGAAAACGGTTGACAAGTTCCTCAAGAAATTAAAAATAGAACTACCATATAACCCAGCAATCCCACTTCTGGGTATATATCCAAAGTAAGTGAAAGCACTATTTTGAAGAGATATCTTCATTCCTATGTTCACTGCAGCTTTATTCACAATAGCCAAGACATAGACACAACCTAAATGTACCCTGACAGATGAATGGATAAAGTGTGGTATATAAATACAATGGAATAGTCTTCAGCCACAAAAAGAAGGAAATCCTTCCATTTGTGATAATATGAATAAATCTTGAGGGCATTATGGTAAGTGAAATATGCCGGATAGAGAAAGACAGATAGTATCATTTATATGTGGAATTTAAAAAAACAATACAAAACAAAACCAAAAAAAAAAAAAAGTTGCACTTGCACTCATAGAAATAGAGAGTAGAATAGTGGTTGCCAGGAGACGGCCTGTGGGGAAAATGGGGAAAGGTTGGTAAAAGGGTACAAACTTTCAATTATGAGTAAGGTCAGAGTATCTGATATACATAACATGGTGACTATAGTAGAAAATACCGCATAATTGCAATTTGCTATGAGGGTAGAACTTAAATGTTCTCACCAGAAAAATAAACGTGAATACGTAACGTGATGGAGCTGTTAACTTAATTTTGGGAAGTTTTAAACTATCTTACAGTTTTAGTTGTCAGTTATAACTCAATAAATTTGAAAAATATTTGCTATATGAAGATTTTATTTTAATATGGATGATATCTCACTAATAATGTTCAACTTATAAAATTAGCAAATTTGGTACTATGTTTTATTGATATAAAAAAGTTCCTTAAGAAAGCTTGAGCACGTGGGCTTCCCTGGTGGCGCAGTGGTTGAGAGTCCGCCTGCCGATGCAGGGGACACGGGTTCGTGCCCCGGTCCGGGAAGATCCCACATGCCGCGGAGTGGCTAGGCCCGTGAGCCATGGCTGCTGGGCCTGTGCTCCGCAACGGGAGAGGCCACAGCAGTGAGAAGCCCACGTAATGCAAAAAAAAAAAAAAAGAAAGAAAGCTTGAGCGTGAAGCATTATGCTCTTAGATAAGAGAAAGGTGAGGAAACAATTGCTCAATATGAGGGTTTATTTGAAGAGAGTAATGTGGAAATAATATTTGACACTAGAAGCAATGGAATTTAAACCCAGCAGCACTATATGGGACTAAAGATAGAGACTGCTGAGCCAGAGATCTTAACAAGGGGCAGCAGCAACACCCAGAAGTTAAAGACCTGTCATATGCCCTTCTCAGGTGATGGGTACCTGGAAGCAGGGATGTAGCAGACTGTATGGAGGTTGCTCCCTAGAGGAGATGAGTAGGCCCGCCCAGCAGCTGAATGCAGTATGAAGGTTGAGAAACTGGTCTTTTAATACCTTTCAAATAAAGTAGAATGTCTGCAATTTTACCAGGCATTCAAAGAATATACAATATATTTGTAAGAATTTACATTTATCTCAGACAGCAGTTTTTGTGTTGTTACTAATAATGTCTTTTATTCTCAGCTTGTTCTTTTAAGAAACATGGGTGTAATTTGACAATGGATATTGTCCATATGAAAAGAAAAGCCTCAAATAACTTCTTAATAGTTAAGACATTTTAAACTTGCCCGTCTCTTCCCCACTTCTCTTTATAATGATCCTTAAGTAATTAATTTCTGTGAATGTGATTAAATTATTACTGACACAGAGGAGAAACTTATAAATTTCAAATAAACAGTGAGTGGACATGTTTCTGCAAAAAATAAAATCAGAGACACATGTGCCCTCATTATTCTGACAGGTAATATCTCTTCCATAGCTTTTTTTTAATAAGTCATTTCTCTTATAATATATACCAAAATAATATCACATATAATCTTTATAAATCAGTCTGTGCATTACAACTATCCCTAAGGTCATTACATTTGTCTTTCAACTTTGTCTAAGTTTCTCAATAAATTCTAGATAAATTATACCTTAATTCAAGATTAAATTCCTTAATAAATCCTCATTAAATGCTAGTGCTTAATGGGAATTCCTGATTTTGTTCTTGTCAAAAGCTTCAGAAAAATATATTACTATCCTAAAGAGATGAAGTTACAGTGAGGAATTTACATTCATTTAAGAATTGTAAGTTTGTGATGGAAAAATAAAGTTTCAGTCTCTGTATAATGGAGGCCAAAGGATCTGAACACAGACTCTGATAATGCAGCCAACTTGATGAATAAATTCATGGAATTGTTCTAATGCACTTTTAAGTAGTTATCTAACTTGATAAAACCTTAATCATGCTGTACACTCTTTAATGCCCAAATCAGAGCCCTGCTGGACTGATTTTAAAGTTATCTGAGCTTTTTTATCCAGTGGGATCAGATAAGTGATGCATGAAAGGGACAATGACTAGTTATGAGCATGAACTTCAGGTTTAGATTAGCTATCAATTTACATATAAATTTAGTCTATGCTTTAGTTTTTAGATGTTACACAAATTGCATTGCTTCACTCACTAAAATTTCTCATTTATTATGGTACATTTATCCCAAGATAACTTAGTTTATGTGTCACTTAAACACTCTCCAACAAACTTTCTTTCATTTTCATGAGTACTGATTGAATTTGAATTTTTTATATTATGCTATTCTCTTAGCATTAAATAATCTGAAAAATTTTACTTTATTTCACATTATGAGAAAACTATGTGGAATAATGTGTTTTATGACTGATTAGTACGTTTTCACAGGAGCATTTTGATTTACTAATATTTTGAGGGTTTTGCCTAAGGAAATGGAAAAAAGATTATAGTCACAAATAAATATACAGTCATTTAAATACTTGGTATAGATTCTAAATAGGCCTAGTATAGTCTCTTTTTTTCAAGTAATAGATAGTTATAGTATTTTTCCAATAAATAAGTTCAACAAGATGAGGTAGAGTTATATAAAAACACAATATTTTAAGCAGTCAGAATTTTAGGAATTCCAGTTTATCATACTAAAATAACATAAATAACTCAGTCAAAGCTTGTGTTTGATTCTCTTAAGCCAGGAGAGAGAAGAGAGAGGGAGAGGGGAGGGAGGGACGAGGGAAGAAAGAAAGGAAAGAAGGGTAAAAGAGACTAAGGAAGGAAAACATAAATCAAGCAGACAAGCTGGGGAAAATGGTTAAAAGTAGATAATTTTTAATGCACAATTAATAATTGAGACTTCTGGCTTTCTACTTTCATTGCAAGTTCATTAGAATACCATCACATAAGAGATTTGAATCAAAAGGCTTCTAGTATGGCAATGTTACATTTTTAGAGACAATAAAATTCTGGAAACAATGCAGACTTCTTATAAAAGAGTCAAAAGCATCACACTCTGTTATTCCTTTTAGTTTTATCTAGTTTTGTATGAAAATTAACTCCAGCAAACAAAAGCTACATATAGAAGGGGTCTGGGAACATCACATCAGAACCTGACAAATACACGTAAAGTTCAGCTTTAGAGAGAGGCTGTGTTTAATCAATGCTTCCTAACTAGTCAAAGAGCTATTTCATTCAAACATATTCCATTTGGGGCTTCCCTGGTGGCGCAGTGTTTGAGAGTCTGCCTGCCGATGCAGGGGACACGGGTTCGTGCTCCAGTCCGGGAAGATCCCACATGCTGTGGAGTGGCTGGGCCCGTGAGCCATGGCCGCTGAGCCTGTGTCCAGAGCCTGTGCTCCGCAATGGGAGAGGCCACAACAGTGAGAGGCCCGTGTACCACAAAAAAAAAAAAAAAAAAAAAAGAGAGAGAGAAATTAAGGAAACACTCCCATTTACCATTCCAACAAAAAGAATAAAATACCTAGGCATAAACCTACCTAAGGAAATAAAAGACCTGTATGCAGAAAACTATAAGACACTGATGAAAGGAATTAAAGATGATGCAAACAGATGGAAAGATATACCATGTTCTTGGATTGGAAGAATCAACATTGTGAAAATGACTATACTACCCAAAGCAATCTACAGATTCAATGCAATCCCTAACAAACTATAATGCCATTTTTCACAGGACTGAACAAAAAATTTCACAATTTGTATGGAAACACAAAAGACCCCGAATAGCCACAGCAAGCTTGAGAAAGAACAACGGAGCTGGAGGAATCAGGCTCCTGGAGTTCAGACTATACTACAAAGCTACAGTAATCGACAATATGGTACTGGCACAAACACAGAAATATAGATAAATGGAACAGGATAGAAAGCCCAGAGGTAAACCCATGCACATATGGTTACCTTATCTTTGATAAAGGAGGCAAGAATATACAATGGAGAAAAGACAGCCTCTTCAATAAGTGGTGCTGGGAAAACTGGACAGCTATATGTAAAAAAAATGAAATTAGAATACTCCCTAGCACCATACAAAAAAATAAACTCAAAATGGATTAAAGACCTAAATGTAAGGCCAGACACTATAAAAACCTTAAAGGAAAACATAGGCAGAACACTCTATGATGTAAATCACAGCAAGATCCTTTTACACCCACCTCCTAGAGAAATAGAGATAAAAACAAAAATAAACAAATGGTGCCTAATGAAACTTAAAATCTTCTGCACAGCAAAGGAAACCATAAACAAGATGAAAAGACAACCCTCAGAATGCAGAAAATATTTGTTAATGAATCAACTGAGAAAGGATTAATCTCCAAAATTTACAAGCAGCTCATGCAACTAAATATCAAAAATACAGACAACCCAATCCAAAAATTGGCAGAAGACCTAGACATTTCTCCAAGGAAGATATACAGATTGCCAACAAACATATGAAAGGATGTTCAACATCACTAATCATTAGAGAAATGCAACTCAAAACTACAGTGAAGTATCACCTCATGCCAGTCAGAATGGCCATCACCAAATAATCTACAAACAATAAATGCTGGAGAGGGTGTGGAGAAAAGGGAGCCCTCTTGCACTGTTGGTGGGAATGTAAATTGATACAGCCACTATGGAGAACACTATGGAGGTTCCTTAAAAAACTAAAAATAGAACTACCATATGACCCAGCAATCCCACTACTGGGCATATACCCTGAGAAAACCATGATTCCAAAAGAGTCATGCACCACAATGTTCACTGCACCTCTATTTACAATAACCACGGCATGGAACCAACCTAGGTGTCCATCGACAGATGAATGGATAAAGAAGATATGGCACATATATACAATGGAATATTACTCAGCCATAAAAAGAAATGAAATTGAGTTATTTGTTGTAAAGTAGATGGACCTAGAGTCTATCATACAGTGTGAAGTTAAGTCAGAAAGAGAAAAACAAATACCATATGCTAATGCATATATATGGAATCTAAAAAAAAAAAATTGGTTCTGAAGAACCTAGGGGCAGGACAGGTATAAAGATGCAGATGTAGAGAATCGACTTGAGGACATGGGGAGGGGGAATGGTAAGCTGGGACGAGGTGAGAGAGTGACATGGACTTATATATACTACCAAATGTAAAATTGATAGCTAGTGGGAAGCAGCCACATAGCACAAGGAGATCAGCTCGGTGCTTTGTGACCACCTAGAGAGGTGGGATAGGGAGGGTGGGAGGGAGATGCAAGAGGGAGGGGATATGGGGATATATGTATTTGTATAGCTGATTCACTTTGTTATAAAGTAGAAACTAACACCATTGTAAAGCAATTATACTCCAATAAAGATGTTAAAAAAAAATTGTCATCTTCACCTGTTCCTTAGTCGCAACAACTGATTATTGCCTTTCAGGATACTCAGGGAATTTTCAGCATCAAAAATATTCTATACCTGAAGATATAATAGTTATTTATTCACTATCTTTAGACTCATTTGACTGTGGCTTTGTTGCATGTATGTGTTGGTGAGGAGTAGTTGTGTTCATCCATTTGGTTTGTTTCTACCAAAACTACGTTGAATAAGTGGTGAGAGTTGACAACCTTTTCTTGTTCCTTATCTTAGAGGAAATGGTTTCAGTTTTTCACCATTGAGAGTGATGTTGACTTGGGTTTGTCATATATGGCCTATATTATGTTGAGGTACGTTCTCTCTATGCCTATTTTCTGGAGGGTTTTTATTATAAATGGGTGTTGAATTTGGTTTGAGTTGTTTTTCCATAGATCGTCTCATTTAAGGATTCTGACATTTCAAAAGAAATATATTCAGTACTGAAGATTATGCAGGGTAGCAATTGAGACAGCAATTTGTATCCTTTATTATTTGATTACTTTTTAATACTCTGCTGTTGCTAGCATGTAGTAATGGTGAGTCTGGGAGAAACGTAGTTCCCCTATGGGAATGGTTTATACTTCATATCAAATGTCCATAAAAGATTGAATAGTCTGCTTGTCATTTTTCTCAAGACGATAATAGCATGGTAAAAAAAAAACAAAAACAAAAACAAAACCTTGGCACTTCAGCTACAAAATTTCATTTAGAAAATGCAGACTCCTAACCAGGTTAATCCAATCTTGACATTGTCTGAAGAATGAGTGTTTTAGACTGGGCTGTTTAAGGAAGATGTTTCCACGGGGTCTATTTATTGTCCTTCATTGGCTTTCTGTCTTGCCAAGTCATTTGGAATCTAACTATCCAGAACATGATTCTCTTCACTAAAGAAAATATATTTCTCAGAATACATTCTACCTTTCATAACAATTCACTTGCTTATAATTAGCAAGACCAAGCTGAAGACCTAAATGGGCACTGAAGCTACAATATAAACAATTTTGTTTTTAACAAGTGTAGAAAGTAAACAATATTTAAACTATTATTTCAAATGTGGAGTTGCAGCATTATTGAAAACAGTTAATATATGTTCTGAAATTCCATTTTGAAAACAATTAAAATAACATGAATCTGCTATGCTTTGTTTCCATAGTCTGAAATATTGATCTTAGCTAGAAAAATCAGTATTTCTATTTAGCCAGTTCAAAAGCTAATTTTTCAGTATGTTATTGTAATGGAAACCTACAGTCTACTGGTAATGAGAAATAACTTTAGAGTCATAGAGTTTGGGCTCAAATCTTGGCTCTACTACATATAATCTGTGCAATCTTAGGGTATTTAAACCATTTGATTCTTGGTTTCTTCCATCGTAAGAAAAAAAATAGCGCTTCCTAATTTACAAGGATTTCTGCTATGACTTCAATTTTGGAGCTTTGTAACATTTATTTTCTGGTTTCCTAAGTGTAATTTAGAAGTGTAATTTTTTTTGCATACTCTAGGGTAAATTCACATTGAGACGTTTTATCCATGTTGCAGAAGGAAGATGTAAGATGAACTTATCTTTGTAAGTGAACTGCTTTTAACTATGACTTCTTGAGAGTCCATTGTCTCTGCCCCACTCAAATCCCTATAGTCAGTGCACCCATCCCCCAGGTGCTGTGAGTACTTGATGCTAATTTCTCATTGTACTTCCTCCCTCCATAAACCACAGTCAAGGACTGCCTGACTTGGGGATGCAAATATCAGTCCCCTTGCCTCAAGGTGGAACCAACTCTGACTTCATTAATGCTCCAAACCTGTCCAGGGGATTTAGGCTGCAGGTAGAGTCCAGCTAAGAATAGATCTTTATTTAACTCCTTCATTCAACTCATTCCGCATCCCTCAGTCTTTTTCTACTGAGAGTACTCCCTCAATAAATCCATTTACTCAAATCACTGTCTCAGGCTCTGCTTCTCAGGGTCCCAATTTAAAACACACATCATTAAAATTGATGAACCAATGATGTGTGTAAGCAGTGGAAAATGTAGCCAGATTTGATTTTGAATTCCACTTCTTCAACTTGGTGAGTGTATAACCTTGGGTTGATACTTTAATCTTTTTTAGTTTCAGCTTATTTCTCTTAAAGGAGGTAAAATCTTTTCTAATGGGATGTTGCAAAAACTGAAAGAGATAATATATATGTATACATATATACACAAACACACGTGGAGCACCCAGCACTGATTTTAGTAATATAAGAGCTGACTATGGGAGCATTTCTCATTTAGGATTTGTTTCTAAAAAGAGACTAAGCAGTGTGGAGTGTTAAGAGTTAAGGCACTGGAAAAATAGATATTTTGGTATCATGTAAAGCCAATGATATAAAGCATACAGCCTTGAAAATGAGATTGAGAAACAGTGGGTCAAGCAGCAACTGGGGATGTTTGAAGAAAAGACCAAAGAAGGGGCTTTTGCTCTCTACTGAGATCTACTTGCACAGGGAGGCATCTTACAGGACCCTGGGCTCTCTTCAAAGATTCAGGGACATTAACAAAACTAAGTCCCCTGATGGTATGAGGTAGAAAAAGTAATTGCCTTGAGGCAAACTCAATCAGCACTGAGGGAGGAAAGAATGACCTCACCTACTACAAGGTTAGTATGAAATGAAAGAACGTGAAGAATTATACAAACAACAAATAGAGGTGCAGGCATTTTAGAAGATATCAAAGGCAACATTGGTAGTGAAATACTGTTGAAAATGAAAGAAAGGAAAAACTCTTAGGGACTTCCCTGGTGGCGCAGTGGTTAAGAATTGGCCTGCCAATGCAGGGGACACGGGTTCAATCCCTGGTCCAGGAAGATCCCACGTGCCATGGAGCAACTAGGCCCGTGTGGCCACAACTACTGAGCCTGCGTTCTGGAGCCCACGTGCCACAACTCCTGAAGCCCGCACACCTAGAGCCTGTGCTCTGCAACAAAGAAAAGCCACTGCAGTGAGAAGCCCGCATACTACAACAAAGAGTATCCCCCTCTCGCCTCAACTAGAGAAAGCCCACACACAGCAACGAAGACCCAATGCAGCCAAAAAATTAATTAATTAATTAATTAATAAAATTGTAACACAAACCATTTGATTTAAAAAAAAAAGAAAAGAAAAAAGAAAAACTCTTAGTAACCAGTGCTAGGCCATGCCAATCTCCTAGGGCAAGGTGCATGCTGAAGTCAGTAGTTTCTCTAAAAAACCACAGAAGATGCATGGTTAATTGGAAATGTCAACATTTTTTAAAATTATTTAATTTCATTTTGTTTTATATGAGAAGTTCTAAAAGCCACAGTAACTTCCCCTCATGGACATGATTTTAATTTTTAATATTTTTTCTGATAACCCTAATAGATAACATCAATGAAAGTTGAGAGCAAACTCTCTGCCTCTACACTCCTCTCCGCCTTTTGTGTATTACCTGTCTGTGTTGTGAGAAGCATAGAAAGCACAGTTGCAAAATATAATAAATTTTCTTATGTAGCCTGTGTATTGTGCTAAGAGATTTGCGTTTATTATTTTAGCAAATACTTACAAAAAACATATATATTAGTTTAGATTTTTCTCTAGTATTACAGATGAAGAAACTTTGACTCAGAAAGTTTTGTGTAATTTTCCCAATAAGATAAAATTAACAGCTGATCATGTTTCACATCTTAATTAACGTAACTCCAAATTCTGGGCAATGGCACACCAAATAGGTGGTTTGAGGATCTTTTCAACAACTCCATAGTATCTCCCTGTGCAAAGTCAGGTGAACTGAGGTTTTCTTAATCATTCTACCTAAAATATAAATAAAAGCAATCTCATAAATTTTGCTATTTTTATGGATCTCTAACATACAATCTAATTAAAATATTAGCCTCCTTTCTAATTGCATGGGTTATCACCTCTAAGCTCTACCCATTCCAAAATATGAAAGCTGCCATTCAACTATGTTTTTTAGACAAACATAATTGGGGTAAACAAAGAGAATTCTACCCCTGTAGAAAAATTGGAAAAATTATAATTATTGTCCTTCACTGACTCACTTTAATTATTTAAGAATGATATTTCTTAAGGAGTAAGTCTATTCTGGATTTGACATAGTCACAGTGTCTTCTGGGCTGATTTCTGGATTTTCCTATTTTATACAAGAATGTCAATTTCAGTGTTCCTAAGTGTCATGTATTTAAATTCTCAGTCTTTAAAAAAGGACTAGTGAATTTCCAAACTAGGTCAATTTTGGAACCAGTTTGAAATAATTGGTAAAAAACTTAAAGTTACAAACCAAATTAGAAAATTCTTACATTCTCTTCCACCCTAGGGGGTGGTGGTGCAGCTTATGAGCAGTTGAAGATCTGGGGTCTGCGGTATCAGCTGTGTAAAGGGGCCAGCAGGTATAAATGAGTGAACTGGGCTATGTGTAGAAACAAAAAAATTGTACAGTCCTAACCGTGTCTAAGGGAGACAGAAATTGTTACTCAACATCATCTGATTATTGCCCTGAAAAATCAGGCATAGCACTGCCAGATTTAGTTTATCAAGAGAAACCAGAAATTCAGATTTTCTTACCTAATTTTTGATTTGTAAACATTTCTAACTAATTTTTAAGAGTTTAAATATAGTGTGAACCAAACAAAACACTTCTTTCTGCCAAATTTGCCCTAAATGCTACCAGTTTTCAACGTATTTTATTAAACGAGTATATTCAGTAGTGGGCTCTAGGATGGTGCTAATTATCTGTTACTCTTGGCTCTCACCTCAATCTAATGTGTAACTATGATATATATAGGACAGGGCCATGGAAACTTTTCCTACCAAAGGTCACTAATTCATCATATCTCCTATTAAGAAAAAACAAGAAACCTAATTAACTACCTGATAGGTTTTTAAAGACTGAATATTATAATATGGACCACAAAATCATTTAATTTATGGGATAAAATGCATTTTAGTTCCCTGTAATCACCTATGAAAGATAGGGAAGAGGACAGTTGGAAAGTCATCAGGATAAAAGAGGTAGAGGGAAAAAGGAAGGGGTTGAGGAGAAAATGGTGAGAGTAGGAAAGAATGAAAGGGTTAACTGATCATAGAGTGAGGGTAGAATGTCCTAAGAGTATTAGAAGAAAACTTTTTTTGCTCCATGGTGCATCAGAGAACATTTCTGTAGTCCAGGTAATGGTTAAGAGAGTAACTCTCTAGAGCTCAATTCCTGACTCTTAACAGTTACGTGCCCTGTGACCACAGGCAAGTTACCTAACCTCTCTAAACCTCAGTTCCCTTATCTGTAAAACTGGCATACTAATAATATCTACATTTGATGATTTTTAAGAAATAATTAACGAATTATTTGTAAAGTACCTAGAATAATGCCTGACATATTATGAGCAATCAATACATATTAGTATTATATTGTTTTAAAATTAAGATGTAGTAGCAGTAGTTTATTGTTTTTTTTTTTTTAACCTTGGTAAGTGTTTACCATGCTTCAAATTTGATTTCAGGTTTTTCCAAATTTTATTTTTTAAATACAGCTCCCTCCCCTCCCCCCATGACTCTGAAGATTTCTGAAGTTGGCAAAGGAGTAATACATGTGCATGAGCGTGTGTTTAAATTTCTTTGAAAATAAGATCTATCCTAAATCAGATTTTCAGTAGTTTGCGTCTGCTCCGGGCATTGTTCTTTTCTGCAGAATTACTTTAGGTATTGAATTCATAACACAGGAGCCAAAGAATTGTAAGATCAGGTCTGTGTTTTATAATGTTCACTTTTTCCCCTACCATCTCCTCTGTGGTGTGGTTTTTGCACAAGCATTCAATTTAGAATTAGTTCAGTGGTTAATTACAAGTCAGCCTGGGTGGACGATTTTATTTCTGATGTTTACTGATCCTGGTGAAGTGAAGATCACTGTTGGATGGCAACAGAGATTGAGTCTCTAAGTGACATTTATCACAGTAGTAAGAAGCATTGTCATGAATTGTTGAAGAGGATAACGTGACTGAATTTTATCCACTTGATGAATTAATTAAATTCCTCGATTAATTAATTTCTTTTTAGAGAATCTATGTAAGCTCACTAGAAAAACACAGCCCTTAACTAATTCCTGATGAAATAATTTAATTTCCCACTGCTATTATGTCTTCATTTGGAAACACTCACTTTTATCATTCTTTCATTTGTTTTAATTAAAAACATTTTTAAAGACTTTCTTTAGAGCAGTTTTAAGTTCACGGAAAAATTGAGTGGAAGTTTCCAGAGATTTCCTATATACCCTCTGCCCCCCAAGTGGCATAACCTCCCTCATTATCAACATCCCCCACCAGAGTGGTACATTTGTTACAATTTATGAATCTACATTGACACATCATAATCACCCAAAGTTCATAGTTTACATTACTATTTACTCTTGGTGTTGTATATTCTATAGGTTTAGACAAATGTATAGTGACATATCCTTCATTATGGTATCATATGGAGTGTTTCTACTGCTGTGAAAATCCTCTGTGCTCTGCCTATTTATCCCTCTCCCCTGACCCAACCCTGACAATCACTGATTTTTTTTGTTTTCATAGTTTTACCTTTTCCAGAATGTTATTTAGTTGGAATCATGCAGTGTGTAGCCTTTCAGATTGGCTTCTTTCACTTAACATTATGCATTTGTTTCCTCCATGTCTTTTCAAGACTTGATAATTCATTTCTTCTTAGCAGTGAGTAATATTCCATTGTCTAGATGAACGACAGTTTGCTTATCCATTCACCTACTGAAGGGCATCTTGTTTGCTTCCAAGTTTACCCAATTATGAATAAAGCTGCTATAAACATCCATGTGCAGGTTTTTGTGTGGACATATGTTTTCAACTCCTTTGGGTAAATCCCAAGCAGCATAATTGCAAGATTGGTAAGAGTATGTTTAGTTTTGTAAGAAACTGCCAAGCTGCCTTCCAAAGTTTTTTTCATTTTTTAATATGTGACTTCAGAATATCATTTTATTTTTCTAAATAATTTTGAAGTTAATTTGCAATGGTGAAATAAGTGATGCCTCCCTTCTTTCCTTCCATATTTTTTTTCTCACTATAATGCTAAAAGAATTCACTTCCATCACCCACTCAAATTAAAGACTAGGCCAATGCTTTGTATTTCATAATTAAAGAATTATCCCTTTTACTTCATCTTCTACATTATGAACTGATTTCTGGCTTTTTGTTTCAGTCCTTACCTTATGATTTTATTAGACTAACAACTCTGGTCCAGCTTCTAAAATTATCATCTTGAGTTAGAAATATGTGTCATAACAGTCTATCCAAAGCATTGAAAAAGCAGAAATTCAGTGACATGAGAACTTAAAGAAAAAGAAAATTTGTAAAGACTGACAATGGTTGGATTGGTTCTTGGCAGTGCTAGAAATAAAATTTTTTGTTATTATTATCATTTTCACCCATTTCCATTCCTGGAGGTGTAGAGTAATTTTGGAGGTAATTTTAATTTCATATACTTTTCACTTACAGTTTGTCAATTTAAACCAGTTATAGATCTATGTAAACTGAAAGCAAGGCTTATTTAATTCATCAATAACAGAAATTTACAGGAAAAGAACTTTACTGCTGCCTATTTTATACATATGTCAACTTTCAAATACATCTTTCATTCTTTCTCTCTCAGAATTCACACACACACACACACACACAACCTTGTTATTTGTGGATTTTCTTTTTATGAATTCACTTACTTAGTAAAAGTTATTTGTAAGTGCCAAATCAATATTCATGGTGCATTTGTGATCATTCATGGACATCCATCTGCACAAAGTGGAGGAAAACTTGGGTTGGCCCCATGTACACATTCCCAGATGAGGTCAAACAAGGCATCACTCTGCTTTCTTCTTTTGGTTCTCATGTTGTATATGTGTGCATGTCACAGACTACTTAGTGGCGTGTTTTTCACATTTTTGTGCTTTTTTTGGTGATTTTGTTTTTTAAAATGGGTTCCAAATATAGTGCTGAAATGCTGTCTAGTGTTCCAAGTATAAAAAAAGCTGTGATGTGCCTTAAGAAGGAAATATGTGTATTAGATAAGCTTCATTCAGGTATGAGTTATAGTGCTGTTGACCATGAGTTTAATGTTAAAGAACCAATAATATATATGAAATAAGATGTCTTTAAATAGAAACACACACAAAGCAAGGTTATGCATTATCAGTTGAGGAAAATATGACCAGAGGCTCACTGGAGCCTAATCCTGTATTCCCCTAGGAGTAATAATTCTGTATTCACTAATTCAGTGTTTATTGTGACTTTATAGGATGTGAGTACCACAAATAATAAGAACGGACTGTATGTAACTTATTGAGGTTTAAATACCTATCTATCTATCTTAACTGTATAGTTACTCCATATTTACCTATTCGTGTACATAAACACACACACTCATATACACATGTATGTATTTTTCACAAGCTCCTTTACATGCTACCAAAATTTAAGGACTACTGGTTTATTGGGATATGGAGTTTAAGGAAGTAAGACTAAGCAGTTTAGATTCAATTAGATAATACAAATTGTCTAGCATTGTTTATGCTTTTCTTGTGAAATAGCAATTCTGGCAGTTGAATCACTTTATGATTTTAGTAATAAATCCTTTTCTGGGAGTTAAACAGCCTCCAAACCCTTTCCCTAATGTACTTGAGATTCCTTATTCCTAGTTATTGTTGTCATCTTCTTTGCCAGCTTACTTCCAATTGGTTTTCCTCAGCAGGACTTTATTTGTTAACAGTAGCTGTTCACATTATGTCTTAAGTTGGGAAGTGATGATACCAGCAGGTAAAATGAAGAGTACCATGCCACAGCATGCCACCTCTAGGGCTTTTTGGCTTCCTAGAAAATAGTTAGCAATGCAGTGTGTCATGCCTAGAGACTATTTACCTTCCTTGTAAATACAGCTCTTCAATCTACCTGTACCTCACTACAGGACCATCTTTTTTATTTTTTATTATTTTTTAAAATTAATTTTTATTGGAGTATAGTTGCTGTACAATGTTGTGTTAGTTTCTTGCCTTACAGCAAACTGAATCAGGTATACACATACATATAGCCACTCTTTTTTAGATTTCCTTCCCTTTTAGGTCACCACAGAGCACTGAATAGAGTTCCTTGTGCCATACAGTAGGTTCTCTTAGTTATCTATTTTATATGTAGTAGTGTATATATGTCGGTTCCAATCTCCCAATTCATCCCACCTCCCTCCCCCCTTGGTAACCATAACTAAAGGACCATCTTTCATTCACCATGTTTAAGACGTTGCCTTCTCCATCACTTGTTTTTATTATTTTCCATTTCCTAATTAGACTAGAGTAGAACACATAGGCAGATATCCATTCAGTTATTCATTCATTCAATAGTTAGTGACTGCCAACTATGTGTCAGACACTGTGTGAAACAGTAGAATACATGACAATGTTTTCAAAGGGCTTTCAGTTTAAAGTGGGAGAAAGAGAAATTAAGCAAGAAAACAAATTTGATTGTTACAAGGAGTGATAGGACTATGAGGGGAATAAAGCAAGGGAATGGAATAGGAAGTAGCCAGGATTGAGGTGGGAGAAAGGTTGATTCTTTGATTATGTTGGCCAGGGAAGAGAGAGAGAGAGATCTCCTGAAAGAAGATATGGAGCTAGCTCTACACCTGAAGTAGTACTGAAAAGGCTAGTCAGCACATAAAACATTTACATTACTGTGCTCTAACAATAACCCTGATTACTCTAATTATGCATGGTAACTGGTAACAGCAAAAATTAACCTACCTAAAGACTCTCACAGACTACTAGAGGAAATAATGTATTATTTTTTTAAATATAATTTACAATAGAAGGGGAGATGTGCCATAAGAGGATACAAAGTCTTTGAGGAAAGTGATATTACTTTCCACTGTTGCTATTCATTCATTCATGTAAGCATTCATTGTCAGAAAAGTTCCTAGAAAAGTTAGTATTAATTAAACAGTGATTGAATGAGTGGTTGGAAAATGTCTCTCTAGACAGAAGAATTAGCAGGGTTTGGAGATAGAACTCATACCTAGATTGTAAAAAGACATGACTATCAGGCTATCAGTCTGACTTTTATTCCTATTTTACAGATGTTTTAAGAGAGGAAGTGACATGATTAGCATTGTGCATTAAGGCATTTTTACATTGATATTGAAAGGATTGTTGCAGGAGGCAGGAAACTGGAGGAGGACCACCAAGTAGGCATTGCAAAAGTTTTGAGAAGACTGAACATCACAGAAGAAAAGAGAATGGAAAGAGCGTGATGGAAGTGGTAACATTTGGCGATAGAAGAAAAGGACTATTGACTTTAAGAGGGCTGAGTGAATTTGCTAACGTGCTACATGAAGTGTTGAAGCAGGAAAATGATGGGAGATTTGAAGAATGCTTGGTTTTGAGGCTCTGAGACTAAGAAGATGATAATACAGTCCTTAGAATGAATTGAGAAGAATTCCCTTTGCATCTGTCTTCAGGTAGAGATTGAAGAGAATTTACATAAGTTCTCCTCTAAATGTTAGCTAGAATTAATCAGAAATCCAAAACTAATCCAACATTCAAAAATTCATTAGTTAAAAAGCTAATGCAATGCATCACATTAGCAGGCAAAAAAAGAAAAATCATATGGTCGTATTTATAGGTACAGAAAACATTTGCCAAAACTCAACATGATAAAGAACATTTCAACTACAAAAACAGTACAAAGAAAAAACTTCAGCTCACATTATACTTAATGATGAGAAACAGTGGGCTGTGGCCCTAAGACTGAGGCCAAGGCAAGGATTTCTCCTCTCACCATATGCATTCAACATCATACTGGGTGTCCTAACTAATGTAATAAGACAATGGAATAAGACAAGACAAGAAATAAAGTTTATACAGATTGAGTTACATGAAATAAAACTGTTTGCAGATGACATGATTATCTATGTAGAAAATACAAAGAATTTATCAAAAAAAACTCTGGAATAATAAGTGGATATAGCGTGCTTATAGGATACAAAATGTAAAAAAGACAATTGCTTTCCTGTGTACCAGTAATGAAGAGTTAGAATTTGATAATAAAGACACAATACCATTTATATTGGCACTAAAAAGTTAAACGTTTAGATATTTATCTAACAAAGTATGTAGAAGATATATTTGTACAAAACTACAAAGCTCTGATGAAAGAAATCAAAGAAAATCTAAATAAATGGAGAGAGATTCCAAGTTCAGGTTTTGGAAGACTCAATATTGTTAAAACCTCAGTTTTTCCAAACTTGATATACTGATTCACTACCATCCCAATTAAAATCACAGCAAGTGATTTTGTGAATAGTGACCAACTGAGTCTAAAGGTTGTATGGAAAGGCAAAATCAAAGGAGTGAGATTATCTGTCTTCAGGACTTACTATAAAGCTACTGTAATCAAGATACCATGATATTGGTTAAAGAGTAGATAGATCAATGGAAAACAGTGAAGAACCTAGAGAGAAAACCACCAAATAGAGTCAACTGTTCTTTGACAAAGAAGCAACAGCAATTTGATAAAGAAAGAATAGTCTTTTAAACAAGAGATGCTAGATCAACTGGACATCCACTATCTGCATGAAAAAAAAATCTAAACACAGATCTTACATCTTTGACCAAAAAGCACCTCAAAATGTATCATACATGTAAGTGTAAATGTGAAACTCTGAAATTATTAGAAGATAACAAGGTAATATCTAGGTGGCCTTAAATTTGATGATGAGTTTTTATTTTTATTTTATTTATTTTATTTTATTCTTTTAACATTTTTATTGGAGTATAATTGCTTTACAGTGGTGTGTTAGTTTCTGCTTTATAACAAAGTGAATCGGCTATACATATACATATATCCCCATATCTCCTCCCTCTTGCATCTCCCTACCACACTCCCTATCCCACCCTTCTAGAGGAAGCACTGACCTGATCTCCCTGTGCTATGCAACTGTGTCCCACTAGCTATCTATTTTACATTGGGTAGTGTATATATGTCCATGCCACTCTCTTACTTCGTCCCAGCTTACCCTTCCCCCTCCCCATGTCCTCAAGTCCATCCTCTACCTCTGCGACTTTATTCCTGTCCTACCCCTAGGTTCTTCAGAACCTTTTTTTTTTTTTTTTTTAGATTCCATATATATGTGTTAGCATACGTTCCATGAAATAAAACAACTGATGCTGGACTTCATTAAAGTTAGAGACTTTTGTTTTGCTAAATACTCTTTTAAGAGAATAAAAAGACAGCCATAGACTGAGAGAAAATATTTACAAAAATATCTGATAAAGGACATGTATTCAAAATATAAAAAGAACACTTAAAACTAATAAAAAAGGGTAAAAGGTCTAAACAAATAGCTCATTAAAGAAGATGTACAGATGGCAGATAAGCATATGGAAAGATGCTCATTAGGAAATTGCAAAGTAAAACAATGAGGCACCATTTTATATCTATTAGAATGGTGAAAAGCTAAAAAACGGACAGTACCAAATGCTGATGAGGATCTAGAACAACAAGAGTTCTTGTTCACTGCTCATGAGAATGCAAAATCAAACAGTCATTTTGGAAGACAGAAATCTTCCTACAAACTAATCATAATCCTTTTATCATAGGATCCAGCCCTCCCAGGTATTTACTCAGGTGACTTTAAAAAATATGGCCACACAAAAACTTTCACACAAATGTTTACAGCACCTTTATTTGTAATTGCCAAAAATTGGATAAACCAACTGTCCTTCATTAGGTGAGTGGATAAACAAACTGTGGTTCATCCACACAGTGGAATATTATTCAGAAATACTAAAATGAGCTATCAAGCCATGAAATGACATGGAGAAATCTTAAATGCATATGGCTGAATTAAAGAAGTCAGTAGGAAAAAGCTACATACTGTATGATTCCAACTATGTGGCATTCTGGAAAAGGCAAACTTATAGAGACCATATAATAATATCAGAGATTCAGGTAAGGGGGAGGGTGAACATGTGGAGCACAGGGGATTTATAGGCCAGTGAAACTATTCTATGTGATACTGTAATGGTGGATACATGATATTATACATTTGTCAAAATCTATAGTACTGTGTGTAGAACACAAAGAGAGAATCCTACTGTAAACTATGGACTTTAGTTAAAAATAATATATCAATATTAATAATATATCAATACCAGTTTATCAGTTGCAACAACTGTGCTTCACTAATGTAAGATATTAATAACAGGGAAAACTGAATGGTGAAGAAGTGGTATTTTAAGAATTCTCTGTACCATCTGCTTATTTTTCTGTAAACTTAAAACTGCTAAGAAAATAAATTCTATTACATTTTTAAAGCTGATGTTAGGTACAGAATAAAAAATAAATTCCTTCTTTTCTATTTGGTATTAGATAATGAAATCTAGTGTTGAAAATTATTGTCACCAGTCACTGTGTAGAAATACTAACACGCCTTGTGAATTTGTATAAAATAATTAGTTGGGATAAGGGTTGACTGCAGTGGCCCTTAAGTGGCTAGAAAGTATTTTAAGTAGTTCAGAGGAAGAGAGCAATCAGTGATTCCAGGAGGGAAAACTGCGTGTGTTGAGTCATGGAGATGGTAGTAACTATGTCGTGGGACAATTATACTGGAGGCAGCAGCATATGTTAGAGGCAAAAAGTAGTTTAAGTCAGGATTATGGAAAACTTTTATTGTCAAGGGGAGCTATTTACCCAATCAAGTGGGCTCAGCAGTTATCTGAACAAAGTAGTGTTAAGGATTAAATAAACACTATTATGGGAATGCTCATAGCCCAGCGCTCAGCATATGCCATAGTGTATGGACTCTATAAATATTAAGTTTCCTTTCCTTTCATATAATTATTATCATGGTTAAATTTACTCTCAATCAACTTTCAACTTATTAACTAATTAGGATTTAGCTAAGGTTAGTTAATAACTCATAATCACCAACCATTGGGGATCAAAACACATTTAGTACCCTCAAGTAAATTATTTAAAAACATATTTTTCCCTCCTTCAGTTATAATGCTAATTTATCAATGCATATGATATATTTTTGTTTGAATTACAAGCTTCTAAAGGGCATACCTTTGTAGTTTTATCATTTAAAGTAAACCTATTTATATACTTAGTGATCATTAACTGAATAGTGATTATGTATTAAATAAATCATTGAGACACAATTGATAAGATATGATTAGAACCCAAACTTATGAACTGGGCTTCCCTGGTGGCGCAGTGGTTGAGAATCTGCCTGCTAATGCAGGGGACACAGGTTCGAGCCCTGGTCTGGGAAGATCCCACATGCCGCAGAGCAACTAGGCCCGTGAGCCACAACTACTGAGCCTGTGCGTCTGGAGCCTGTGCTCCGCAACAAGAGAGGCCGCGGCGGTGAGAGGCCCGCGCACTGCGATGAAGAGAATTGATAAGATATGATTAGAACCCAAACTTATGAACTAAAATGTTCTGTAAGTTGGAAGTTCCATGCTGCCTTTCACTTTTTGGTCACATAATAACTAAATTCTTTTCTTTTTCCAAGAGGGTGAGGGTATGACTATTTTTAGAAATATCTATTACTTGGAAAAAAAACATTTAGCAGGCATATGTAGAGAATTTTCTTGTATAAATCAAAATTTACTCAGTTGATCCTTTTTAAAAATACAATTTAATTTTCATATATCCTCGTGACATTCAAATGTTATTTGAATGTTTAATGAATATTAGTAGAGATTCATCTAAAAAAACTAGCCCAACTGATTTCCAATGATACAGAGCCCCAGAGATGAGGAAATGAGGAGGCCTCATGTAATGAGGCAAGGGTGCTATGATGACTGTACAGTTGCACGATCAGGAAAATGTAATTAATGGAAGAACAACACTTCTGTGGGTGCCTGGTTGCTAATTAACCTATTCACAGTTAAATCAAGAAAAAACAAAACTTTGGGGAAAAGAGGCTTGCCTATATTCAAAGGAAATTTTAAGACTGCCATTTCTATTTTTCATTTCTGTGAGATTTCATTGTTTAGCGTAAAATCTGAAATTACTACTTTCAATGTACAAAATTCACTATTCAAACTTTGAACTTCCAAACTTCTTCAAGGTTGTCCCAAGTTAATTTCAGCATGGTGTTTGTTTTTCAGTATATTAATGGATTTTTGGCCTAAAAAATAATTTCAGGGTATACTACTCACCATCCCTCCACAGCCTTCACTATTAGTATGAGATTTAATTACTTAATAGAACTCATTAGAGATTTAATATTTAATTCTAAAACTCAAGAAAGTATAACACACAGTTATCATTTATTAATATATTTGTCTTATGCAAGTTATGAATATATGTTAAGAATTTAGCTTATATTTTATACCTTCACTAAACCCTTGACTGTGTAATCTTGGTAATCTCCCTTCTTGATTCTCTCTCTGTCAGTGTAGTGTTGTCAGTGTAGTGGTAGCCCTGCCATCATATCTGTTATTCAGCCTATGTTATGCAGCACAAAAGGGAAAATAACTTCAAACAGTCTGCCTGACGCAAAGTACTGAAATAGTTTTAGTCCAATCCTCCCTGACACAGACTATAGAAGTGTTGGGGAAAGCAAGAATTCACTACAAAGTTCTGATTTTCCCTCATAACATTACATCCATACCATTACAATCTAAAAAAAGCTAAATCCCCACATCGCCATTATTTCCCATCAGCATTGCCCAAGAGATGTGAAAGGGGTTGTGTGTTAACCTAACAAATCTTCTCATAAAAATGTAATATCTCATAAAATAAAAGGAGAGGGACTTCCCTGGTGGCTCAGTGGTTAAGAATCCGCCTGCCAATGCAGGGAATATGGGTTCGAGCCCTGGTCCGGGAAGATCCCACATACCTCAGAGGCACTAAGCCCGTGTACCCAACTACTGAAGCCCACATGCCTAGAGCCCATGCTGCGCAACAAGAGAAACCACCACAGTGAGAAGCCTGCGCACAGCAGCAAAGAGTGGCCCCCATTCGCTGCAACTAGAGAAAGCCCATGCGCAGCAATGAAGACCTAAGGCAGCCAAAAATAAATAAGTAAATAAATTTATTAATAAAATAAAAGGAGAAAGATTTCAATCAATTATTGCTTGATTTGAACATTATATTTTACACAGCACTGGGTCTCATTTTATTGAATGGGTAACTGATAGAAATTGAAAAGTAAGGTTCTGAAATGCCATTGTAATATTGCATAATTCAGAGAAAGAGGTTGTGTCACATTTCCCCCCAAAATATATCACTGAATGTCTTACTAAATTTTTGTATCTCCTCAACCACCCCCTCCCCCATCAAACTTGGAGGTATGTGTATGAAAGAGCTTACAATGTTCAAGCCTACCTTTAAGGTCTTGATTGTATTATGGAAGATAGGGAAAAAAGAGTGAGTTAACCAATTTTCCAGGAAATGTTTGTAATTGAATAGCAAGGTGAATATGGAGTTGATTGAGACATGAGATATTATGGGGATTCAGAGCTGGTCTGAGGTATTTTTCAGAATGATTTGAATCAATTTAGAGACTTCTGAGGGAGTTGTTTCTTCAAGAGATTTTTTGTGTGTGTTCCTAAAATGAGCTGCAGTCCATAGTCTGTTGCAGAGCAGTTCTCAAATGTAAGGATGCATTAGCATTGCTTTGAGGGTTTGTAAAAACACAGATTGCTGGCCTCAGCCTCTCAGAGTTGTAGGTTCATTGGTTCTAGGATGGGGCCTAATTGCATTTCTAACAAGTCCCCAAGCGATGCTAATGTTGCTGGTCTGGGGACTGCACTTGAGGAACATTAACTGCTCTAGAGAAAGTACAGTCAGCCACAGAATTGATCAAGTAATTTGGAAGTCAAAAGAGTTACATCTTCTAAATACCTTTTTAGCAATACCTTTCTGAGAAGTTCTGGAATTTTAAATCAGCTCTCTGGCTTCTCTCTGTATCCCCTTGGAATACAAACCCAAATAACATGGTTGCTAAATTTCGTTCCTTTTTTATCATGTCCTATTCCACCCCCCCAAACCCCATCCCCCAAGCCCTGTGTTGTTAAGCCTTTGAAATTGTTCAGAAATATTCAGTGATTCAGTTCAGTGCTCTTGGGAACAACAGAAATGGAATATTATTTTAAATTACAGTTTTTAAAAAGTCAGAAATAAAGGCAATATTTTTCAGACTAAATTTTAGATAATTACTACTTCCACACCTTAAATTAATAATACTTCATGCTTATGTATGAAACGTATTCCAAATGAAAGATCTCATCTCTGTATTTGTGCTTGTTTCATATACAAACTTTCTTTTAAAATCTTAAGAATCTAACTAGATTATGTTAACATTTTTGAAAAATAACAGCAATTTACCTCCTCCAAAAAACTGATGAAACAGAGCAAAAATGCTGATGTTTCTCCTACTGATTCAAAACCATTTTAAATGTTTACTTTATTCAAATGAAAGACAGTGATGCATGGGCTGAGCTGAGTATTTAATTTGAGATATACAGTGTTGTTGTACACATAGATTGACTTGTCTTTAAATAGGTTTTTGTTATCTCTACTTGAATTACTATCCCTTCCCATTTCCCAAATGTGTTTACCAAGTATACACCCAACATTCTTCCTTTATCCGTCCTTCTCTTTTTCATTATCCTACTTCCAGCCATTTAATCTTTGCAAAATAACAAGATACTTGAGTGTATTTTTGTTGAATATATATATATATATATATATATATATATATATATATATGCTTATGTTATCTTTCTCATGTAGTTCCAGAAGGTAAAAATCTCCGATGGTAAAAATATTGTCTTTCAATGCAACATGTACCACGTGACTCCTAGAACACTTTGGACACTTAATGACCTTTAGAACACCATCCTTGATATCATTATCATCAATCATGGAACCTGTTCTCAGCTCTGATTCAATTAGACATAGCTTAAATAAGGATCTTCTCTTATGTCTCAAGTTGCCATTCAACCCTGACAGCTTCCCTCTTTCAAATACATCTGCTCTCTTTCAAATAAGTTTTGCATGCATTTTATACCTCTAATGCGGTACCTCCAGATTAGTGACAGAGAAGTTAATTGAAATGAGCGAGCACTTAGTGATGAAAGTGTGTTGGGTCCAGAATGAGAATACTAGCCTGTTTCCACATGACTAACCAGGATTGCACAAAAGTAAATCATCATTGAAATATAGTCATTCTCTCAATCACCTAATGATTCTATTATTTATATGCAGACAGATGCACACAGGGCACTTTAGAAAGGTTACTCAACAGTCATTAGAGTTAAGTAAATGAGGGTTAAACTGTCCTTCTCAACACCATAAACTTAGCTGCTTATATACATCCTATAATTATAGAGCAGAAATATAAGATACAAAATGAGTTTCATGAATAAATCATCTATAGTAGTGTATAACCTGAAACACCATTTGTCCCTTTGAAAAGCTGAAATATTTTAGAACCTGAAAAATCTATTGAATTTATTTTCATGTATGGTGTGCTTTGTTCAGATGGAATTTTATGTGGCAACATTTTATGTAAAAGATAAAAGCAAGTGTTGTAAATGAAACCAGGTTGGGGAGGTTGGCTGACTGAATTGTCTTTCACTCCAGCAGTTCCAAAAGGATCTCCATGCTAAGTCCAAAGATCTCAAAGCAGCATGAAAACCACTGTATTTGAAGGTTAATTCATGGACTGTTTTTCTTCAGAGCATTTTTACCATAGAACATATTATATACAATATTTTATTTTCTTACTAATTAATGAGGTAATTAATTAACTTACATTGGGATTTAAGTTGTATGAAGGGAGGGACTTTTTTTTTTTTTGCGGTACGCAGGCCTCTCACTGTTGCGGCCTCTCCCGTTGCGGAGCACAGGCTCAGGACGCCCAGGCTCAGCAGCCATGGCTCACGGGCCCAGCCGCTCCGCGGCATGTGGGATCTTCCCGGACCGGGGCACGAACCCATGTCCCCTGCATCGGCAGGTGGACTCTCAACCACTGCGCCACCAGGGAAGCCCGGGGAGGGACTTTTTTATTGGCTTGATACATAGTGAGTACTCAGTAAATACTTCTGTTGAATGAGTGAGTAAGTGTATCCATGAATGAATACGTTTACTAAATTACTAATACATGAAGAAGATAGGTCCCCAGGATTTTTAAAAAAAAAAAGGTAAGACACAATCACTGGCCCAAAAGAACACATAAAGTAGTTGAAGTAGATAACGTGTCTACAAGAAAACATCTAATAACATAAGCCAGTACATAATGGATACCTTTCCAATGGTACAGGAACTGTGTTCTAATGTAATTTGGACAAGGGGAAACTGAATTAAGTAGATCAGGAGAAGATTCACTGGGGAAATGACTAGATGTGTGACCTTACATAATTTGCTTAAACTTTCTGGGCCTCAGTTTCCTCATATAAAATCAGGTTTTTCTAGCCAAGTGAACACTTAGATCCCTTGGAGTTTTAGGCAAAAAAATAGATTTTGAATGCATAGTAAAAATCTGAACTAGAGAGGCAACAATCTCTCTGCAAATATGCCTTGAGAACTTAATCAAAAGATAAGCTGTTTTGAGCTCTATACTACACTATACTCTGACATGGCTGCAGTTTGAATTTGATGAAGTTAAACTGAAGTTTAAAGAAAATTTAATAGAAGTAGAAGTCATTTTTAAAATATTTTTTTCTGACTCAGTGTGCATAGAAATTCATAAGTGGCGTACTGAAGCAATACCTCAGGTGACATTACACAACTTTGTCCTACACAGAGGTACAGCTGTGGGCAAGTCTTAGATGCAGTAAACCAAGTAACAGTTACCTTCTATTTTCTTTAAATGAACTATTTTATGTGTGAATAATAAAGATACAGAAAAGTAAATACAACTAATTTCGTAGCTTAATGCAATTTTACACAATGAACATACCTACATAAACCACCACCAGGAATAAGGAAATTGAATATCACCAGCATTATAGACACTCCATATAGCTCTCTGCTAGTTGTTACCCACCCCAAAGGCAGTAGCTATTCTGACTTCCACACAGTAGATTTGTTGTTTTTATTTCCGTAAGTAGAATCATACATTAGATACTGTTCTCTTCTTTCACTTAAACTTACGTTTATGGGATTTATAACACTTACACTGTAATCACTAACATATTTAGAATTAAAGAATCTTACTATTCTCTACACATTTTTTGTTCTTTTTTTCTCAGTTTTCCTTCTCATTGAGTGATCATGTATTTTTAAACTTATTGTTATTCTTTTTTATGATCTTTTGTTATTTTTCTTTTATGTTCATTTAGTAATTTAAGTCTAAATCTTAGTCTTAAACACGTTTCAGGAACCCTTTACATTCTTATAAATTATTGAGGATCCCAAAGGTCTTTTGATAATGTGGGCTATATATATATTTTTTTTTTATTTATTTATTTTTTTTTTTGCGGTACACGGGCCTCTCACTGTTGTGGCCTCTCCCGTTGCAGAGCACAGGCTCCAGATGCGCAGGCTCCATGGCCATGGCTCACGGGCCCAGCCGCTCCACGGCATGTGGGATCTTCCTGGACCGGGGCACGAACCTGTGTCCCCTGCATCGGCAGGCGGACTCTCAACCACTGCGCCACCAGGGAAGCCTGGGCTATATATTTGATTATTACCATATTACAAGTTAAAATTGAGAAAGTTTTAAACACCAGAATACACAAACACATATACATTAGTCATCAGGGCGAGGATGATATCACATATCATGTCACCTTGGAAAAGTCCACTATATACTTGTGTAAAAATGAGAGCAAAAAGTCAAATAATATGTTAGTTTTTGTTTGAAAATAATTGTCACTGCATGGACCCCTGAAAGGTTCTCCTTTGAGAACTGCTACTTTAGAGATTCAACATGAATACATATCTTCCTCAATTTACGGCGGGGTTTTATCCTGATAAACCCTCATAAGCTGAAAACATCATAAGTTGAAAACACATTTCAAACATCTAATCTACCGAACATCTGAGTTTAGCCTAGCCTACTTAAATGTGCTTGGAGCACTTACGTTAGACTACAGTTGGGCAAAATCATCTAACACAAAGCCTACATTTTAAATAAAGTGTTGAAAATCTCATGTAATTTATGAAATGCTATACTGAAAGTGGAAAACAGAATGGTTGTGTGGGTACAGGATGGTTGTAAGTGGCTCAGTTGTTTACCCTCATGAATGCATAGCCATTTGCCTTTTCTCACAAGTTAAATTGTTTTTATTGTATCTGGATATTGTGTATGAAAGAACTGTGGAGGTTTCAGATGATGAAATCTTCCACTGGAGACAATTGACTTTCTCCTCCACTAAAAATATAGAGTTGTGACCTTGGGTGGAGTCTGAGAGGAGACCACTTCAATCCAGGAGGAACTGAGTTAGGTAAAGCTGGTTTAAATTTTAATGACTGAATTGATTTGCGATTTTCACTTGTCCCTAGGTTGATTTATACTCAAATTTAGAAGACTTTAGAAAACTTAATTCTGCCCTTCAGAAGATTTTGGATTATCTGTTTAGCCTCCTGTCTTTCACAATTTCAAAACCTGGCACTGTATAGAGGGGGAGATAGGCCACATGTTTGAGTACCCTCACATTCCAGTTTTGTCACTCCAGTCCCATGAAATGACTAAAATCTCCTATTATTTGCCCTTTGCCTAGCTAAGATTCCGTCCTCAGACCCCAGCCTGTGTCTATCATCAGTAAATGTCCCTAGGGGAAGAGATTAACTGTTCCACAGCCTACTTCTAGATTTTTCTCTACTCTCTGAAATTTTAATCAATTTAGTCTTCATTGTTTCCAAGTTCTTTAAGGCCTTGAGTTGTTTGTAGGAATAACAGCTGTTGCAATGATTACATTCTACCAGGAGAAGCTGCCAATATCCATTCAAATATTGATTCTGTTCATTCTCTATTTTGTCCTCTCTTTCCAGGACTCCAGTATAATATAGTTCTGAATTTCTCACTACACGTCCAAGTATTGTATGTTTTTCTCTGTGTTTTCTTTCTTCTCTTCTCTCTGATCTTTAGTCTAGTTATGTGATATACTGTTGTACTCTGAAGTTCTCCAGACTATGAATCCACTTTTCTGCTGTGTTTAATTTAGTGTTAAATTTTAGCATGTATTAAATGTTTATTTCAGTTATTATTAGAAATTGGGAGGAAAGGGTAAAGCTTATGGGCTATGATACTTTCACTCCTTTACTGGGGGAATACCTATGAAGAAAGGAAGAAAAGCAGATAAGGTAACATAGTTTAACCTTGGAGACTAGATATGCATCTAAAATGACTAATGATATTTACTAGATAGAAGAGACTTTGTCTCTATCTGACTCTCTCTAGCTAAGGATAACCCATATAAAATGGAATACAAATATGAAAAATGGCTTCCTGGAGGATGTCACATAAGTTATACAACTCCCTGGGGTACTAAATGAAAATGTGTCCGATTTGAAATGCTCTCTATTGTATGAGGAAGCCCATGAACATCATTTAGAGGCTCCATCTATTCTGAGCTGGAGGTTCATGTTTGATAAAGGAATAAAGGACCTGTGAGAGTCATCACTGATGTCCCAGAAGCTTCTTTCTCTTTTACCTTTTGATTGCTTGTATCCTTGACACTATTTAGTAAAGTTTGATACTGGGTAAGATCTCTGATTCACATGATTCTCAGTTAATAATCTGATTCTGTGTATTATGGATCTGGGTTTCCATTTGCTTATTTTTGGTGAAGTTATCTACTTTATCATATATTTCTTGATCATATTAATCACAATTATTTTATTTTAAAGCAATATCTTTAACCATCCACTAAGGGGTGGTTTCTATTATCTATTTCTTTGTACTCTTTGAATTTTGGTAATTATTTTGTCCCTGGCATGCCTGGTAGTTCAGGATTGTATGGTAGACATTACGTATAAAAATTGCAGAGGCTGTGGATGATGTTATATTCTTAAATTTGCTTCCAAGTGAAGTTATAGTAGGACAGATGACCTTGTTCCGTTCAGAAATTGAGCTGATTTATGGCTAAGGCTGAGTTTTTAGTGTTTGTGAACACTGAAATTTGCCCTTATCCCACAGCATGGCCTTACAAGAGTCTCAACTGAAAGCCTAGGGCATTTCTGAGACCATTTCTCCTTGGGACCATACTATAATTTTTAGCCTATAAGCTTGTGAGACTGCCATGAGCTCTACTTTGTATTTTAGCCTGATTTCTTGATCTTTTACCCAGCTCAGGTGGGAAATCAACCAATGCCTTGTGGGAAAAATCAACAGAAATGTTGGTCTTGCCTCAGTGCGTTTCCCTCTTTTCAGGACATTGACCTCATAAGTTTTGGGTTGGTTGTTTCCTGATGCCTCTAAATAGTAGATATTAAAAGTTTAACACATATTAATAGTTGTTCCAAGATGAACAAGTAGACGTCTAGATGGTCTCTTTTGAGTAAGGATTGACTCTCCAACTATGTTAGACATATTACTTAACACAAAGAAATGGAGGTAAAAAGTTTGTCTTTTTATAGAACAGAAGAAAAACTAGTTGCAGGCTTTTCATAATTTGAACATATTTTCCTTGTGGTTGAACAATAAAATTGCCTTTGAAAATGTTTTTCTTGTACTTTTGATAGTAAGAACATTAAAGTCAAAGATGTTTAAGGATAAGCAGGTAGGCCCATTATGCTTTGGGGTTGTCATATAGAATATGTCTGTCCGGGGTAGAATGAGAGGTAGAGTTGCTAGGAAATATAAGTTGATGTGTATTTGTAGGAATTAATGACTATCCTTCCAAGTAGTTGGGATTTTATTCCACATGAAATGAGGAGTTATGTGAGTCATATAAATTACATTAAGATCACAAACCATAAGCATATTGTAGTTTAGAAAGATACAACTTTTATAAAATACAAATAAAGGAAGAGTGATATTAAAATTAAAGGAATTATTGAAGAGACCATTGAAGGAGTGGAAGTGAGTGAAATTTGACATGGACCTGAGCGAAAGCAGTGTCACTAGGAATAGAAAAGATGAAATGGACTTACATGATATTTCAGGAGACTAGGCACTTGGACTTGATTATGTATTGGATTTGGAGAGGAAAGATATGAAAGATGAGTAAGACACTAACATTAAGCTATTTAATAAGATCTTTTAATTTGTATGTTTTTAGAAATTTACTTATCAAGGAAGGTTGTGATCAATGCTATAGTCTCAAGTTCTCTTTGCCTTCCTGAAAGTAGCAAGTCACTCTTGAAGAAGACTGGATTCCTTATATGAAGTTAGAGGAGGGGTGGGAGTTCTTTTATAGAAGAAACATATTTGAATAAAAGACCAGAGTTTTTGTACTGAATCATGGATAGCACAGGAGAACCAGAGAAGCGCTACTAGCACAGTGAAAACCTCAAGTACTTAGAGAGTGGACTCTGATGAAAGTTATTCATCACTTCTCTCCCTACTTAATGACTCAGCCCCTAGTACAAAGCCAGCTAGCACTGGAGATTTATCAGCTAGCAACTATGGCTGAAGAAAAAGATAAAAACTAAGAAAAGGGCAATGATAAAATTCTGTGCACTCTCAGGTGCTTTCACTCGGGTGTCTATTTACTGTGCTGATTCTGACAAAGCAGCTAACATATCAAACTTGACCTGAGGATTAGAATGACTTTAACTGCTTTATGTTTTATGGAGAAACATAATAATTGCTAAGGAGTCCTAAAAACTTAGAGTTTATGGGGAAATACTTTAAAAATATTTTTGTTGGTATTAAAAGTAATATGTTGTTATTGGAGAAAATTTGGAAAATACACAAGAAAAAGAAAGCAAAAAATTATCCATAATCTTGCCATACAGAGATAAGATTTTGGATGTAATCTTCCAAATTTTTTCCAAAATTATCCAGAACAGGCTCAAATTTATTTAGGATTAGAAATATAATCTCTGGAACAATATACAACTTTTATAAAATGAGAGTAGTTATGTATTTAGTCATTGAAATGAATGCACTAAAAATGTGTCTAATTAGAAGTACCTTCTTGTTGCTACCTTAAGTAAAAAAAAAAGTATCCTTATAATATAAAAACACGTGCTGCTCTTTGAAATTTGGAAGCATACATTCCTTACTCTAAGGGGAAAAATTGACTGAAACTCTTTCATATACCATTAACTCTATACAGAATTTTAAGGAACTGTTTTCTGCATAATATAAACTATAGCAATCATTTCAACTATCTATAATCTCTGTAGTCCAATTCTAAATTAGAAAAGTTTATAAAACTAATGAGTAAATATGGTTGAAAATGATAAACATCACAAGCTGCAATCTGACACAAGTTCATGGCAAATCACTAGACATTACAGGGAAAATATATTTTAAAAATTTTTATACTTCTATAACTGCATTAAAAGCTAGGAAAATCAGGAGCCACTGTGCTTGGAAGAGTAGAGCCTTTCCTGGAATCATTTCCATGCTCTCCCACAATTACAAGACACCTGTGCCATTCACAGATCAGTTACAGGTCATCTCACATATAAAGGTAAATACTCAATCAAGATTCACCTAAGATTTGAATAATGCTAACACCATAATACAGAGGCAGCAAGCTCAACAAGCAGAAGAACGCAAATCCAAAGAGAGTGATTTAACAGACCAAGAAAAATATGATTAAAATAAATATAAACTATCTTCTCAGATTTTAAATATTTCAGCATTCAAAATAAGGAATCAGTGGGGAATCATAAAGATAAAAATGTGATTTTTAAAATACAAATTTCAATCACTTGGCTGAATAACAAAATGATCACAGATGAAAAGAGAATTGGTAAATTAAAAGATGAAGCTAAGAGAATCTCTCAGAGTATAGCTGAAAAAGACAAAAAGAAAGTTAAATAAGAAATTCTGATCTTTCAATTTCCACATAGCAAATGACCAAGAAGAAAAAAAAAAATGATTGATAGGTTAAAAAAATATACAAAACAGTCATAGAAGTAGAAAATTCAGACCTGAACTAAATTTCTTTCCCATACTGAAAAGATAATTTGTTGAACAGAATGAATGAAAAAGACTACATCCAGATACATGTGATGAAATATTAACATTCATTGATTAAAAGAAAATTATAAATGGTTCTAGACAAGAAAAAATAAACAGAAAAAAATGAGAATTCAATTCATATCATACTTTTCTTTTGCTTAAAAGGGGGTACAAGAAGACAATACAGTAAAATTTGTAAAGATGGAAGGAAAATAATTTTTATCTTAAAATTATTCATAGAATTATACAGTCATATGTAATAGTGAAATATTGATATTCATTTATATGTCAAAGGCTCAGAAATTTTATTACCCATAAACTCACTTGGAATGAATTACAGAAGGATACAATTTAGCAAAACATAAACAAACAAACAAAAAACTGTGGAACCCAAGAAGCAATGGCAATCTACAAAACCAGTAAATCTTTTGGTTATAATAACTGTTTACTGTTTAAGAAAAGTGTGTGTGCATAATAAAACAATGGAATCAAAATAACACTGGTTGAGATCAGCATGAGAGGAAATATAACTATAAAACTGTAGCTGGTAGGACTATGGTACTGGGTGGGATATAAACATTCAGACCATAGAGGTCTTCATAAGTAACAATAACGAGAAAATATTTGCATCATCTTCACTTTGCCAAGTGATTAAACCCATCACTTTGACTCTCTACCTTCTCTTTCCTCAAACTCATATATGCTTACTTGCTAAAATGTGTATATTAACTGACATCTCAGCTGTAGACACTAATAAATATTTTAACAAATAACATGAAAGAGAAATTTAAAGAGTAAAATAGTTTTATTAGTAAAATCTTGTTATTCTCCAAAATCACCATTTTACTTGAGACACAATGTATATTTTAGGTATGCCACAACTCAATATATGTTCTGGGTTGTCATAATATGACTTGATTTTTTTTGTTTTTTTTCAAGTGGTAAAAGTTTATCTGAGCAGAGATGTCCTCATGAATACCTTGGGATTAAACACAATGTAAGCATACCTTTTAATGATGACTCTGTGTGAGAGTATATCCAAAGGAGATTATTTTAATGGGTGCTGTGAGCACAATGCTGATCACGAAGCCAATTTTTAAATATGACTTGATTAAAAAAATATTTTTCCTTTTCTCTGCTTTTATATTTACATTTTGGAAAATTAAACCAGTTTTTATAGTTTATAAGATATATTTTTTCATGCATCTTAAAAAAATGACTACATCTGATTTTAGCTGATTCTAAGAAGTAAGTTTCCAACCACTAAAACCAGGTGGAGAGTCAAAGGAATGATCCATGTGAATGACTAACCCAAGTTGAGGTTTTGCCACTAGAATTAGGTTTATTTTCTAGATCCTCAGAAAGTCTTATGTATTTAGTTGATTTATTAAGGAATTACAGCAGTAAACACAACAGAACCACCATTATCCATCTCAAGGACATAGTGTATGGGTGTGAGTAACCATGTAAATGGATTGGATATTGTACCTGTCCAGGCTATTGTTGAATTACTATTTCTCTTGCACACTCACCTGTAACCTCCCTGAGAGCAGGAAACAAGCCTTATTTTGCTTTCTACTGTGTCTCTAGTGATGGGCACAGACAGGCTAGGCTCTCAATAAGTATTTGCTGAATTAATGAAATAAAGTGTGTGCTGAATTAGTGAACTGAATTTTTGTTCAAAATTGTGAAATCAATTATTTGGTGATCATTATGATGACAAAAAATAATATTCTGGCCAAACCCTAGGATGCTATATCTCTCATATTCTCCTTTATTTCCATTAGTATTTAACACTTATCATATATTCATCTGCTTATAGTCTGTTTCCCCAATCGGAATTGTGATTGTTAGGGACAGTCATATGAAGACAAACGTTATGAAGCCAGAGACTTTGCCTTTCTATTCTCTATTGCATCCAGCTACAACATTCTGACATGAAAAAAAAATATTATGAATGGATGAATACATGAGGAGTTGAAGGTACCATCAGCCACAGTATGGCAAATAACTCTGATCTATATAAAAATTTCTTCATCTCTAGCTTGTTTGTTAACTAACCAAAAGTTCATGGCTAGACGTAATTGAAAGGGATAATTAATTATTCCATATTGATAGATGGATGGATAGATAGATAGATGGATAAATAGATAGACAGATAGATTGACTGATTGAATATTCATTCAGCACAGGACCTGGCAGTAGAATAGAAAATATTTTGGACATGGTTCCTGATCTCCTAGAATTGTTCTGTTAAACATTCATGTTTCAGAATCAGGTTTTTTAGAAATTGGAACCACTGAATAAACCAAAATATTTAAGCTGCCAAATAAATCAGTCAAGTGGATTAATGGTTTAATATTTTTCTCTCTGGAGTGACAGAACATTTTGACTACAGTTTGTATTTGGACCAACTAGATACTGCAGAGAAATATGATAAAAATTAATCATATTTAATTTCCCTCTACTCATTCTACCTCATGTAAAACCACAAGTGATCAATTATGGTTCAAACCATTCAGGGATGGGTTTTGCTGTCAATGTGTTCCTGAGAAACTGTATATACACACAAATATACAGTTTCTTTAGGGAAGTGATCCATCATATAGGCTACTGTAAGCTGGACCTTATGGTATTTTTTTCTTTTTGTATTTTTTTCCTGATATGGAAAAGAGATAAAAACTAAACTTTTCAGACATTAATAAAATTGGAAATGTATCAAAACTTGATATTGTCTCCATTTTGACCACAGATTTCATTTGAACCAACTAGATACCACTAACATGATAAGAATGAATGATACTTAGTTTTGCTTCTGTCTGTGCAACCACATATAGAACCAACATTTTACCAAGTGCAGTGCCATTTAAGCAGCAGTATATGAATATTTGAAAGCATAGTTTTAAAAGATTTTGAAAAAAGATTTTAAGACATGTACCAAAACACATAGAAGTAAACAGCTGTAAATTACTGTGAACGAAATCTGAGAGTTAAAAAATTACACTAATTTTGGTATTTTAGTATAACAGCAGAACAAAATGAAAATGTCATTTGAGGACTGGATGTCACAATGTAAGAGGATGTTGAGGAAGATTTTCCTTTTTTCCAGAATTGGTGACTAGTACGCCAGTCTGAGGACAAAGCATTGAGTAGCTTCTTTACTAAAGAGAAATTAATGCAATTGAAGGCCTGTCTGGCTCTGCTTCCCCATCCCCAGCATCACTCTTTACCTCCTATGGCCACTGTCTATGTAACAGAAGATAAAGGAGTAGGGAAGGAGCTCTCCAAGGCAAAATGGGTGCTCCCCTCTCCAAGAAATTACACATAGAGTTCAGTCATGACACTGTCTTCTCATTCTGCATTTATAGATTTGTTTATGTGTGGAATTTCTGAGCAGCTCTCCATGCCTATTGGAGAAGAATGGAAAGAGTCAGTCAAAGATGGCAGGTGGAGAGAAGGTATCAGTGGAAAAGCCTGCATTCCTACATTCAACATGACATAACAAATGGGTTTCATCTAAATCACATGGTCACCAAAGAAGGTAGCTGGATTTGTGTCATACCTAAGTGAATGGGGCTTTAACGGGGACATCACAGCAGCAAAAGGTTGTGGACTGTACCAGCTAGTTTAAGAGCTGAAAGGTACTGGAAGTGCTGAATAGAAGCCAGAAGAAAACCATGCATGCCTTCTAAGAGGGGATCCACAGAGCATGAGTCCACAAAGTTTATCCCCAGGAGCAAAAGCTAAAGTGGGATGCTGAAGAGTTTGCAGGTCTCCTACATCAAAGATCTGTAGGATGGGAAGACCCCCACCGGGGCCTTTAAATGAATTACACATGGGACCAAATATATAGTAAATTTTTAGATGCTGGTCTCACAAAAGGCAACAGAAGCCACTCAGTTTAACCAGGTGAGGGGCTACAGAAGCAGCTAGTTAAATGAGAGAGTTACTCATTCTTCTTCCCTCCATCGTGACTGAAAGCATCAGAGGAGGAAAGGAAGAAGTAAAAAGCAGAACCCCTGCACAGGCTGTCCCCACGAAGGTATAAGCCTGAACTGGGAGATGTGAGGGGGTACAATTGGAGTTTTTCATTAGACTAAATAGGACTTTTTAATAATGGACAGTGACCTGATCTCCATAGAATCTTCCTGAGTTATTTTTGAAGAATGAGAAGAGAGGAGTTGGGGATGGTAATATGAGAAAAAAAATAAAACCTTTCCACTCTTGTATTCCCACTGATCTGCAACTATATCTGAGACTGTCAATAAACTACTATAGTATATTTCTAAGTTTAGGCAGACTTCTGAGTTATTCATCCACTCAATCAGTAAACACAATAAAAAACTATGACCCCAAAGCAAAAACTTATTTTATTTCAAATATATTCCCCTCCCCACCAACACACACTTCTCATCTCTCCACTTCAAGGTCAAGTTTTAATCCATTTATCCCTCCTCATGATGCTTTGCTTTTCTGCTCCCTCCCACAGTGGTCTCACTCTGCCTAGAACTCTTACAGTTCTCAGTGTTTATTCAATTATTTCAAAATCAGAATGTCAGTGTTACTCAACTATTGCATGAATACGTGGCTGTCTCTTCATATAAGACAATAAACTCTCGGACAGTTAGACTCTATGATGTATTTCTTCTCTATCCCCCACTACCAAGAACAGCTCATAATGCAACAGATACTAATCTAATGCTTTGTATTTTTAGTACTTTGGTTCTTATTTTGAGAAGACAGGAAGGCTCAGGCATGTTTTTCTACCCACCTAAAAGTCTTTGTTCTTTACATTTCAGTGCTTCATTATCCACACGTAAAGGTGTAAAAGTTTTCTTTTATTTTGTACTGTCTCCTTCTTAAAAAAAAAACCAAAAAAACAAAAAACAACAAACAAAACTTGTACTCCATACAATGTTTTTTGCCACATATTCAGGTATTTTTAAAATTTTAATATACTGACCATTATCTCTCTAGCATATCATGGCTAATGCTTATTTTTAAAAACACTTCCTGTATCACCTGGCATTAGTGAGTATTTCATAAAAGTATGTAGTCCAATATTATTTGTTAATCCAAACTGAAAAGCCTTCTCTTTAAATGAAGGACTTAAATGCATTATTAATTATTATTATATATTTTCCCCATCTTCCTTCTATAATCTAAGTCTACATTTATATATATATATATTTTTTTTTGCAGTATGTGGGCCTCTCACTGTTGTGGCCTCTCCCATCATGGAGCACAGGCTCCAGACGCGCAGGCCCAGTGGCCATGGCCCACGGGCCCAGCCGCTCTGCGGTATATGGGATCCCCCCAGACCAGGGCACGAACCCGTATCCCCTGCATCGGCAGGCGGACTCCCAACCACTGCGCCACCAGGGAGGCCCTACATTTATATTTTTAATATTAGCTTGTATCCCTGTTTTATATTTATAAGACTACATTTTCTTTTCTAGCAATTTGGAAAGTTTAAGATTAGGTATAAACCCAAGAAGAGTAGGATATGGATTTTGTAATGAATTTTTATGCATGGAAAAGGAAAGAATTGCCTGCAAAAGAAATGTTTAAAGGAACAGTGATAGATAAAAATTAAGTTGTTTTGTGATAGTATTTTATGAGTCTTGTTTATTCAATGTGTTGAACACACACATGTATAATCGCTAACACTCACTTGCTAGTAAGTTGGGAACTGATTTTAGATGGTTTAGCTCCCAGGCATGTGCTCTAATCTAAGCTCTATTTATAAATATTTCTGGAAGTCTAATGCCCTATGCAGAAAAATGGCCTTCCTGGATTTCAGAGGGAAGTATTATTTACCAGTGCACCAAATCAGACTGAAATAAACCTGGCAAAGACAATATTCCTCAAAATGTCTGTCTGTTCTGCCTCATCTAGATGCCAAAAACTTGGTTCTATTACTACATGGAGTCTACCCTGTCTTAGAAATAACATAGGAACTTCTAAAAACATTCTTTAATTCAGGACTTTTGTGAAGATGCTGTTTTAATTATTTAATGCTGTGCTTGATCCATCCCAACTACTTAGTGGCTTAAAACAATACATTATTATTTCTCAGAATTCTTATTGTTTCTTCTGCTGTTTTTTCCTGGGCTCATTCATGCAGCTCCATTTGGCTAAAAGGTGGGCTGAGTTGTGTTGGAAGGTAAGATGGCATCACTCACATGTCTGGCAGATGTGCCTGGCACTCTGTCAGCTAAAGCCCTTTGTTCTCCTTCACATGGTCTAAACCTCTGGTAGGCTTCCTTGACTTCTATTCATGATAGTCTCAGGACATCCTTGTAACAAAGAAAGAGCAGAGTGCTGCAAGACTTCTTAAGATCTAGTATTGGAAGTATTATACCTCACTTTTGCTTCATTCTGTCAGAAAAATGCCAGCTGGATTCAAAGGTTGGGAAATAGACTCCCTTTCTAATGGGATAGGCAAAATCACATAGCATAGAGGATGCATACTGAATTGGCAGAAACGTGTGGTTATATTTTGGAATCACTGTAGATGACAAAAATTAGTTGAGAACAACAAACATGGACATACTTTTAATCAACATTGTAAAAGAGGCACAAAGTAGAGTATGGATATTGATTTCCAGTTGCTTATCACTGCAGCCCTGATAAAATCTCTTGACCCACTATGACTAAGGAAAACATCTTTGTGATGATGAGACCTGTATTTCTCTTCTTGCACTGTCCAGGTTCTGCTCATTCTCTAGTATGGAAATAGGTTCAGTAGGCAACCTTCCTTTAATCCTTAGTAAATGTCATATTCCATTGTAAATGCTTTACATTTAATCCTTACAACAACCCAAATAGGTAGGTATTATTAGCCCCCAATTAAAGATGAGGAATCAAATATTCAAGTCAAAGTAACTTATGAGGCCACATAGATAGTGGAATCTGAACCCAGACTATCTGGCTCCAAGTCCATGCGCTTAACCTCCATGGCTGTTGCTTCTGTGATCATTCCTGTGGTTTTATTTTCACCATCCTCAGAAACTGGATACTACTTGCTTATATCAGGGCTTTTATTTTCAACCTATGCTAATGCACTTGTTCAAAATACATACCTGAAATAACATCTTAATCAGTGTGAATCAGTCAGCACTTAGGATAACTAATCTGCTTGGGCCATTAGTGTCCTGAGTCTGGTCTGTGTTATACAGACTGGTTATTGTGTTTCTAGACCAATCAGTCTTCCAGGGCTATCAGTGGGTTGAGGCTAATCAGGCAATAGGAGGTAGCATTGCATGGTGGTTAAGAATTACTCAGCCATAAAAATAAATGAAATTGAGCTATTTGTAATGAGGTGGATAGACCTAGAGTCTGTCATACAGAGTGAAGTAAGTCAGAAAGAGAAAGACAAATACCGTATGCTAACACATATATATGGAATTTAAGGGGAAAAAATGTCATGAAGAACCTAGGGGTAAGACAGGAATAAAGACACAGACCTACTAGAGAATGGACTTGAGGATATGGGGGGGGAGGAAGGGTAAGCTGTGACAAAGTGAGAGAGTGGCATGGACATATATATACTACCAAACATAAAATAGATAGCTAGTGGGAAGCAGCTGCATAGCACAGGGAGATCAGCTCGGTGCTTTGTGACCACCTAGAGGGGTGGGTTAGGGAGGGTAGGAGGGAGGGAGACGCAAGAGGGAAGAGATATGGGAACATATGTATATGTATAACTGATTCACTTTGTTATAAAGCAGAAACTAACACACCATTGTAAAGCAATTATACTCCAATAAAGATGTAAAAAAAAAAAAAAAGAATACAGGTTGAAACGAGACTCCAAGGATTAGAATTCTTGCTCTGCCACTTACTAGCTCAGAAACTTTGGGGATGCTACTTAATTAGTGGGGATAATAATACTTTCTCCTTGATAGGATGATTATGAAGATTAAAATACATGACTTAGTTTTTGTAGAAGTCCTTGGAACTCTATTACAAATAACTCTGTTATTTGTTTTATTTGTTTATTTGAAGTACCTCTACTTCAACCTATTGGAAATACTGGTCTTGCAGGTGAGAGTTGTCTTTAGTACGGCTCAGCTAGAGATGGGGTCAGGGGTAGTTTTAGTCTCCAGTTTAATTCCCACAGAGCCATTGACTGCCCTGTGGAAGAGGGACTTTTTGTCTTCATTCCCAAACAGAATTATCCACAGGAGCTTTCAGGAAAGAGAGAGAGAACTTCTTTGACCTGGTCCCAGCCTGGGCTCTGAATGAATGACCTGGGTGGCATTAACACTTAGGCTCATCAAATCATACCAGCCTCTCATATCTAAAAGTTCTACTATGGATGACAGACCATCAACACAATAGCTGTGGTAGTCCAATCAGTCACTCTTTTCTGCTCCACTTGGGTCTTTTCACAGTGAGCACCAGACTGAGGTAGGTCATGTGATCTGAGCTCCAGAATTAGAAAATGTCATTCTCTGGCATTTACTGACTTTTTAAATTTGAAGTTACTTTACCAAACTGAATCTCTCTCTCCTCAACTGTAAAACAGGGATGATGATAAGACAGTACCTATTTAGAAGATTTTTATCTTATCACAGTACCTAGTATGTAGTTAACTCTTTCTAAATGGTAGCTAATGTGATCTCTTGGATATAGGAATTGATTCAATATTTCTCTAAAATTCAGAGGGACCGGTTTTCACAGGATATATGCCTATTTATTGGCAGGAATAACCTTGTATAAACAATATTGTGTTATACTTTAGGGAAAGTGTGTGGGGAAAGAAAAATTTATGCCCATTTGAACTTTGGAAAAACATCAATATTTCATATGGAAAGAATTTCATATCTTTGAAAGGGTGACTTAATTTTGAATTTCTTATTTCAAAGCTGAGATATTAACCAAGCATAAAATGTATACCACATTGTAAGCTGAATGGACTGTTCTAAAGCCTCTATTTTAACTCATAGTCAGAGTTGGTATTTTTATTGCCATTCTAACTTATTACAGGGATGGTTGCTTTCTTTACCCAGTAGTGGGTCTCAGATAACTTCCTAAGCCTCAGCCTCCCAGTCTGTTAAAAAAAATTCTATCTGACTTACAGATTGTTAAAATAGTCCATTAAAAAAATAAAAATAAAAAGGCTTTGATCTGAGCTGCCTGGAAATAAATGTTATAACACTACATTATTATTATCACATTGTGAACCCAATACAGAACTATCAATTTTGCAGCATTTAAGTGGGCTGTTTAATGTCAAATACAGAATTCATGACACTGGCAATTTATCTCACTCTCTCCCTCTTTCTTTTTATTTTAAATAGATCAAAATCAAGAGCAGGAGCCTGAGAGAAATGTGTTGTTTATATTCACTAGAGTCCAATACAAGTAGAATTTAATTCTTAAAATATGGATTAAATTTTTTTTGAAATGATTGTTCTACAGTCTGAGATAAACCTTCATAATAACTTTGAATTTGGCTCTAAAATGAGGATATATGCCTGCTAGAATTTTGTATTGATTGTTTAGAGAAGTTTCAAATATTTGAGGATAGGATTAGACAATCCATCATTTTAAAATTGAGAGCTTAACAGCTTAAGAGCTTGTGAGCATCATAGCTAAAATATTCATGGTTTTAGATCAATTTAGTATTCTCTTAGTTAATATTCCCTTCAGAATATATAATTAGCATTGATTGTGCATATTTATTACAAGCAAAAGTTATAAAAAATGTAATTTATCCATGTCATCAACACTTTGCCAGTTAAAAATAGAAAACAGAATACAAATGAAATAATCTCACAATGTTCAAGTTAGTTTTTAACAGCATATTTAGCTTTGATTTTTTTCATGAAACAAATATTTTTTGAGAATCTACTTTGTGAAACTCAGGAGAATTTTTGAGATCCTCCAATTTTATTTTTCTTGAGTTTTGTTAGATAGAATACCACTACTGTTATATTAAAAGGTGTTCAAAAAAACAAGATCAAGGGTAAAAATATTTGGTAAATCCTAGATTAAAGGAAGCAAAAACATTTTTTTTCTAACTGCAACATTTTTAGTTCTTTTATAGAACTCCCTAAGAAGGGATTCTGGGTGTTAAAAAGTTTTCCAAATATAAATGCCATAGACTCTTACCCCCTACCGCAGGTATATTTATTAACATATTAAAGAACCTTAGAGTGCTGTAAAAAGCTGTTCCTAAAAAGTCATCTCTTCTTATCTACTCTTGTTATGGAATGTGTGACTGTAGATCAGTGAGTTTGAGTTTTTCCCAAAGAATATATTGGAGTTACTTTGGAATGTAATAGAATTTTTTACTTCAAACAGTTTTTCTTTTCCTAAAATACTATTTTTCCACCCAAGTAATGTATTTTTTCTAGGATCCTACCATCTAGGGGATGGATAACTTGGTAATATCTAATTATATTAATTGGTTGATATTGCTTAAGATATGGTATATTTTCCCTGACTCTCAAAGGGCAAGAGAAACTCCTAAACAAAAGCTTAATAATGCCCTCAAGTGAAAATCCCTTATGACATGTCATGAATAATTAAAATAATATGTATATGTACTTTTTGTTCTTCCTCAAATGGTCATGAACTCTTCTGTATTTGTATACTTGTAGTTTGTAGTTTCAAAAATTTACATTAAGTTATGTCAACCCTTGTTCTTTTTTTTGTTTTTGTTTTTATTGATATTATACTGTAAACTTACCATAATGTGCTCAATGTTGAAGTAATTCATTATTAATTCATACTCTCAATCATGGAACTAAAATTAAATGTTAAGTATAGTTTTGGAAAAGAAATATTTTCTTCTTGGCCGTAAAATGGCATTTCAGGATTACCATATTAACAAAGGCCTCTAGATTCTCTCCCATGTAAACAAAGGATAATGAGAGGGACTTCCCTGGTGGCATAGTGATTAAGAATCCGCCTGCCAATGAAAGGGACACAGGTTCGATCCCTTGTCTGGGAAGTTGCCGCGGAGCAACTAAGCCCATGCACCACAACTACTGAGCCTGTGCCACAACTACTGAGCCTGCGCTCTAGAGCCTGCGAGCCACAACTACTGAAGCCCATGTGCCTAGAGCCCGTGCTCCACAACAAGAGAAGCCACTGCAATGAGAAGCCCATGCACTGCAACGAAGAGTAGCCCCCGCTTGCCATAAATAGAGAAAGCATGTGTGCAACAATGAAGACAATGCAGCCAAAGCAAACAAAAAAAATAGAATAATAAGAAACTCCAGAAAATGAAATAAATAGAACTACTTTCTTTGCAATTCTCTTTTGTACATAAGTCAAAGTTTTGTTTCAATATGATTTAAAATACCACTAAATATGAGACAAACTCTTAGTCTTGAAATATAGGTTCATCATCTACATATTTTACCCCACATGTTAAAATTGCTGTTTTTATTTAAGTCAGCAAATATGTGAATTCCGAAGGTATTTTGATATTAGATAGGTTTCTTTCTTTCTTTTTAATGACTGGTGGTAAGAAATGTATTCCTATGAAACAGGAAGAAACCTTGATTGATAAGTATTAAAAATACCTTGAAATTGACGCTTTATAAAAGTGAAGTCCCTACTGATCTAGCATAGACTCTTTTTTTTTTTTTTTTTTTTTTGCGGTACGCGGGCCTCTCACTGTTGTGGCCTCTCCCGTTGTGGAGCACAGGCTCCAGACACGCAGGCTCAGCGGCCATGGCTCACGGGCCTAGCCGCTCTGTGGCATGTGGGATCTTCCCAGACGGGGGCACGAACCTATGTCCCCTGCATCTGCAGGCGGACTCTCAACCACTGCACCACCAGGGAAGCCCTAGCATAGACTCTTTAAATTGGCTGGACCTTTGACAAAAAAGTGTACTTCACTCTAGTCAATCCCAGTAAAGAGTTCATAAGTTAAAACAAAATGAAACTCTTGAACTATCTCCATATCAGCAGGAGAGGATCCAGGTTTTGTTCAACCTCATACAATTTGCAGAAGTACTCTAATAAAATTTTACAAATTCACTAATTTAAAATTGTTAGGCCTCTCTCAGTTCTTTCGAGGGAGGCCTATTCCAGTGAGAGAACTTACAGCTTGAGTTCCAGTATGTTTATGGTATACATGCCTTCATATGTCATAGTCAGATATCACAAATGAAGTATACTAGAAAAGCATCACAGTAGACGCCAGGAGAGCTTTACCAGCACTGAGATTAATCTGCCTGGATTTCTTTCCTCATTACAACATAGGCAAGTGTGCACTGGAAAAAATTATCTCTAAGGTTCTTTCCAGCTGAACAGTTTCTATTTTTTAATTGGAGAAGTCATCACTTCTGGAATGAGGAGAACTCCATGCTAATGTGGATGAAGCAAATAAACCTTGCATATTGATTTGGGTACCCTAATTTACATGATTATTTCCTGGCATCCAGGTCTATATACTTTTTCACGTGGCAATATAGTTGTTGATTATTTTCAGAGGTCTCAATTGGAAAAGATCTGTTTTTGCTTTGTAGTAATATTCACAAATAATTTCCAAGTCAAAGTTGCGAGTATTAGTGCCAGATCATGGGTGAGGGAGCAGGGATCTTATAGATGATCTTGGAGAAGAAAAATAAGGAAGAACAGGAAACCATCCCATATTTGCCTTCTCATCTGTAATTCTTGGAATTGAAGATCTGACCTACTTACTTAATCTTATGAACATGTTGTCTTTGAAAGTGGAAGTAAGTTATCTAGCTTAGCAGGGTTTTTCCCTTTTAATGCTAGACTGGTAAGTGTAGGAGTTATACAAATATCATTGATATGTTGTGAAGATCTTTTGGGAATTTTCTTTCCACAATCAGTATAAAGATCAAGCTCTTTGTATCATCTGTTTACATATGTGAATATACACAAAAATATTCTTCAGAGGTGTTCTAAAGTCTTTATCTTTGGTGCCAAGTTCTAATGGTTTTAAATGCCTTTTAAAAACCATAAGACAGCCTTTATATAAAGTCTTCATCAAAAAAAATATTATGCTAATCCTAATAGAGTGTAGTTTATTGGAGGTTGAACATATGTCTTATTTCTCACTGTGTTCTCAAGCCTGTATAAGTAGCTGATATCAAGGAGCCATATTAATTAAATGTTGACTGAAAAAATAAATAATTTCTAACAAATAATTTCAAACTATAGAGCATTACCATTGTTCAAAATGTACGTTGGTAGCAATAAACCTTTATCTTCTTCTATGATTAACATAAAAATAAAATAAATGTGATTATATTAAGCATGGCTCATAGGTAGAGAAGTGGAATATTATTTATAGTTCTGCCACCTGTTAAAGCAATAGCTATTAACATTTGGGGTTCAATTAATTTGTCAAAAGCAGTCCACTCTGTAAGCATCTATGTCTTTGTATTTCCATTTAATATACTATATATGAATATAGATCTTTTAAAAGTTCATTAAAACAGGAAAAACTGAAATAAAATATCTTTAATCTGCAGTAGTTCTCCATTTTGTTAAAAACAGAAGAGTTAATTTCCAAGATTAACAATAACAAAACATTAAAAACTGTCTCATTGTTTCAATAAAGCAAGTATGCAGAGCAAAATAATAGTCTCAAAGGAAGAAAACTCAACTATCTTACTGAAATAGACTTCCAATTTCAGTACAATGCATTTTTGTGGGATAGATTGGACTGTTGCACATAGATTAAATTTGACAGGATACCAGACTGTTGCCATATTTTTACTTTTAATTCAGTACCCTTTTTTGATAAATGTGGAGGAGAAAAATATATTTTTTTGGTTTTTCCTGATGGGGAAAACCAATTGAATTTGTTTTCAATATTTCAAAACTCTGCCATGACTGTGTACCTGGCTTACATTATTTTATAGATAGCTGGAGGGTATTTTAGCCTTGACATTTTAGTTGTCCTGAAAATAGTGATGATATATGGACTGGCACTGCTTAGAGCTCCTGTTTATCTTTCCAAAATGCAGTGTGATTAGCCTTTTTATCCATCCAAGACTACTGCTCAGGGAGCCTTACATGTCAAGGCCAGTGCAGCTTTGATGAAGCAGCATCTCAAGGTATTATGATTTAAATTCTGGGCAGCAGTTGGAGGCAGATTGTTTCCTGGTCTTGTTGTTCATTCATATTTGTCCCTTTCTTAGATAGGGATTGAGAAAGATCTTTTAACTGCACTCTACATAGTTTTTAATGTCCTTTGGAGACAGAAGAAATCCAAAGAGGGTATATGCACATATGGTTGAGCAGGGACAATGAGCAGAGCTGGAAGAGACATAAAACTTTGTTTCTACCCTGGCATTGCCAAAGCTCCAGGGCACATATGCTACTGTGTCAAGTAACAAATATAACTTCTGACCAAAATTGAGAAAGGTTTTTAGAATAAAACTCCAAGTTATGCAAAACTCTGAAAGGACAGAGCCAACAAAATAGGTCTAAGAATAAGCAGAATGTTAGTTAAGAACAATTTTTCTGTGAACAACAGAAAGAAAACATTTTTTCTGTGAACAACAGCTGGAGCACTTGATAGAGAAGTGATTCTCAGTGTTAACATCCAAATATCCTTATTGATTTATAACTTGTCTTAGTCCATCTGAATCCGAACACCTGCCTTGACTGTGATAACCTGGCCTTTATTATTAAGCACTGCCTAGAGTGGAACAGCTCATCCCAACCCCTAGCAGGATGGCACATTCACCTTTGGGGAGCAGTCTCCCATACCACTATTTAGGATAACAGAAGAGATCACTACACTTTAACAGATTACCCTAAAGACTTCTATCCCCTTGAGCTTCTTCATATTGGAAGACTCTAACAGGAGTAGAGTTCTCAAACAGGCAGGCAACAAAATAAACACACGAGTCAATCTGAAGCATGCTAAGAGCTCTACCGGTCCGAATAATAAGATATAAAAAGTCTTGTTATGTGAACAAGAGATTAATTTAACTCATCTATTTTTTTCATTTGTATCATATCTGAGGAAAGTTAAATGATTCACACTTTATTTTTAATTTTTAAAAATTAAATCAAAATGGAGCTGAGAGCTACCTTATGAAATGGGAAAGTGGTGATCAAAGAAGCAGTAGTTGTAATCAACGATGACTTGAAGGGCTTTCGCTTTTCCATAATACCCATTGACCACTACCCCCGACAAAAACAACCAAGTAAATTTATCATCTAGGTTAAAGCAGTGTTTTGCCATGCATTGTTCTAAAACATGTATTCTAGTATCTTCTGTTGATACTAGATTGACACAAAAAGCCTCTCCTCCCAGGAGAAATGAAGCCACCAGGGGATAACGGGAGACCTGGAAGAAGATATAATACTCTACTCACCTTAGTGGTCACTGCATCCAATCCCCTTGGCTCCTTCTTTCTCCTTTTATTGAAAGGTTTTATTTATAGACTAGGACATGTATAATGTAAGACATTTGCTATGAATACCTCGGGATTTCTTATATCATCATAGAATCACCTTTCAGATATCTAGGAACAGATCTAGTTTGCATATTTACCATGGTTATACAACTACATAATACATGGTAAAATAATTTTAAAACTCCATAGGTGACGTGTAGTAGTTGAAGTTACACAACAAATATTTTAATAGGAAAATACTTCTTCCCACCACACTCATACAAGCTTTCTTTCTGCTGGTAACCCCTCCAAGTGATGGAAAGTTGCAAACTGAAGGCTAAGATTTCTGCAAGCAGCTATGATTCTTAACACTATGGAATCAACTGTGGGATGGAGTGACAAATGTGGAAAAATATGGAAAGGGAGGGAGGGTTTCTCTGCCTGACTACGACTTCTCATATATTTAAGGGGGGAAAATCCACATAAGTAACACATCTATACATTGGGTGTAGTTTAAGACAGTCTGTGCCTCATATTGATTATTTATTATGTTATTTTCCTTTCTCTTCATCCTTTAACTGAAAAATCTTTACTTGGATATATAATTCTTGCCTTTGGGAGGTCTGAGGTCTTCTGCCAGCATTCAGTGGGTTTTCTGAGGAGTTGTTCCACGTGTAGATGAATATCTGATGTATCTGTGGGGAGGAAGGTGATCTCCGCGTCTTACTCTTCCGCCATCTTCCTCTTCCGCCATCTTCCTCAACTCCTTCTATGATTCTTTTCTTCACAGAATTTTGAGAACTGCAGCATGAATAGTTTATATTGTGTCTACCTATGGAGGAATTTTTAAGTTGTCAGTGGGTTATGTCACATCTCATAAAAAAAAGCAAGTCACACCTCCAGGGAAAAAACTTACCATTATCAAGGATGTTGTTCCCATGGCACCATTGACTTTATCCAATGGCAGCAGCCTAAAATTTCCATAGAAACTGGATCTGAAACTGCTAAACTGGATAGAAACTGCTAAAAGTGCAGTTCCCCATGGCAATATCAGTTGAATTAAAAGGAAGCATAAATTGCCTTATTAGAATCGTTTCCCAAAGAGTCCGTGTTCTCACAATAATTGCATTTCCTTGTCATAAGCAATTTTATTACACAGTAACCTGCTGCCCAAGAGAGAAACTTTATAAGAAGACTTGAGATCATCATCATCATCATCCAAGGGATTCATCCATAAAATTAAAAATTATAGTGCTTACTTTATTTGATTGTTAAGGGTAAATGTCTATAAATATTCCAACAGAAACATTTTAAAAAGGTTTAGCTTTTCCTTCCTTCCTTTTTTCCTTCATTTCTTCCTCCCTCTTTCCTTCCCCTCATTCCTTAATTCTTTTTGCTTTCTTTCTTCCTTCTTACTCTTTCTCTTTCCCTTCTTCTTTTCCTTGCTTCCTTCTTTACATCCTTTTCTTCCTCTCTTTCACCCTCAGACATGTTTACCCAGTCATATATGAAGAACATCCAGCATTAAATCCTGTAGTCAAAGAGGAATCAGAGTATCATCTCTCCTTTCCTCCCATTTCCTTATTGGGTCTGACATATCTATCTAGTCATTAGTAGTCTGTGGCTGCAAGAAAAATAATTAGACCAAATACCTTCTAAGGTAACTAAGAATTTACTGTATTCACACCTACGAAGCTGCAGCCCTTCTGCAGTGCACTCTAGCCTTGCTCCCCTGGCTAGAGAAACTACCAGAAAGAGCAGAAGCTTAGGAGGAAAGCCAAGCTCTTTCCTTCCCTTTATAATAACAGGCTGTTGGTTCTGCCTTTCTTTAGTGGTGTCAGGCAGGGAGAATGAACGCTATGCAGACTTGTCTAATAACTTGAGCCAGGAATAGGAAAACATTTCTTTCTTGCTTCCATCTGTCTGGCTTCCTTCATTCATTTAATCATCTACTCATACAACAGATACTTACTGATTCCTTATTATTTCCTTATACCTCCACATGATGCCATTTATCTATTCCTTTCCATTCTCCATGTAATAATTCGATGATTGGACTTCTCCAAAAGCTTCTTACTTGTTCTTTTTACCTCAACTTTTTCCTCCAGCCCATCCTACAAGCCTGTTGGCTTGCTAAGGGGCTATTCTCCTGAACTTTTACAGCCTTCCCAGCTCATAACATGAAGTCCAATCTCTTTAGCCTTGAATTCAGAGTGCTCTAATCTGGGCTCAATGATTCCACTTTTCAAATACCATATTCCTAAGCTAGATTGAACTATTTGTGCTTCCCACTCCCCGTCCTCCTTTTTTCTTCCTGTCTCTATGTTATATTCTCCACCTGGAATGCTGTTAGGCTCACAAATCCTCTTGAAGATCCTCTTAGTTCACTTCAATGCCAGACCTCCCTTGATCTTCCCCTTCCTGTTTTTCAGCTGAAGGTCATCTCTGGCTCTTCTAAATCCTATGGCACTTTATTTCTCTCATAACCTTTTGCACTTCCTATCTAATTTTGTAGTTTTATGTATTTATATACATGACTTATTTGCCCTTGTAGAATATAAGCTCCTTGAAAGCAGAGGGCATCAGTGAATTGGCTTTATAATCAAACAGTGTGCTTTATTCATAGTCTTTAACTGCATAAGTGGATGCCTGTACTGCAATATCATTGGTTATTTTTAAGAAGACATGTTATATAATGAGCCTATTGTTAATTTCAACTATAATGAGTAATATTGTGGTCCAGTAAAAGCCTTTGACATCTTTTCTTGATAAGTACACACTGACAGGTGCATCAGTTTTAGCAAGATTAGAACCTCTGCAGAATCATAAACTTTCCTTCACAAACTATTGTTCATCAGCATCTTTAGTGACCGTAATGACTATTGCCAATCAGAATAAGGAGTGTTCTCATCACCCAGAGCAAGCACATCTTTTTCTCTTCACTATCTAACAGTCTTGAAATCCTTTATGTTTTAAATAAAATTCACGTTTCAAACTTCAAAGAGGATAAAAAGCCACACATTGCAAAATCTCCCTCCAACACTATTTCTCTTTGCCCAGTTCCCAGTAAACCCTTAAACAGATATTCCTTAGTTAAATTCTTGTGTGTCTTTCCAGACAGGTTTTTATGTATGTAAAAGCAAATATGAATACCTTATTTTCCTGTGTTTTACACCAATGATGCCATACTATACACACTCTTCTACTTTTGTGGTTTTTACTTAAAAAGTGTGTCTTGAACATCTTCCTAGATCAATGTGTACAGTGTATCCTATTACACTGTGTTGATATACTGTAATGTATTTAAGAGTATAGCTTAAATACATGGATTTATGGATGGATTAGCTTCTTTATAAACTTTGCTATTACAATCTAGGCCACAATTAATAACTTTGTGTATACATCATTTTCTATGTATATGAAAGTATGTGTAAGAAACAATCCTAGAAGTGGAATTGGTTGCTCACAGGGTGTATGCCTTATAATTTTTGGTAGATACTTCAAAATTGCCCTCCATAGAGAATGTACCAATTTATACTTTCATGAGCAATGAACGAGAGTTTTAAACATTTTAAAGCAAGTGTGTTTTAAAACTCTTGCAGTTTTGTCAAACTGATGCTTACAAATAGCATCTCTGTTTGTTTTAATATGGGATGCTTCATGCATTTGCATGTCATCCTTGCACAGGAACTATGATAATTTTCCTGGATCACTTCAATTCTTGATGTATGTGCTACAGAAGTAAGCACTCTGTTTACTTGTATTTTGACTGTTATTGTGAATGAAATCAATGTGTTTTCATATGTTTAAGAGCCATTTGCAGATTTTAAATTTTCTCATAAAAACTCTATTCATCTCCTTTTCTATTTTCCTGTTTATTTTTTTGGAATTCTTTATAACTTACGGAAATCAGTTGTGATGTGACTTGTACATGTTTTTCCCAGTTTATCATTTATCCTTTGATGTTCAGTATGCTGTTTTTTTGCCATGTAAAGGTGTTTTTGTTGTTGATAATTTCTTTTATGGATTCTAAATTTTGAATCACAGAAAGACCTTTTCCCCATTGAGATTGTAAAATAATTCTCCCTCTCTTTCTCTTTTTTTCTCCTGGTAGCTTTTATAAAATCATTTCTTTACATTTAAATGTTTGAACCATTAGAAATTGATCCTGGTGTGTACCTGACTCTATTTTTGCACCAAAACCATTTATTTAATAGGCAATTTTATCACTACTGGTATAAGTTTATTGAGTTTATTAGTATTTAGTACTTTTTCATGCTGCTAGAAGGTTTGTCTTTTCTTCAATCATAACTTCTAAGCAGTTGTTTGTATATATGAAAGCATTTACTTTAATTATATTAATTGTTTATCTTGCTAACTTGATGAATTCTCTTATTTATTGTACTGATATTTGTGAGTATACTGGGCTCCCCACAATGTATTATTCTCCAGTCATATCATTTGCAAATAGGAATGGTTTTAAGTCCTACTTTCAAAGTTCATAGCTCCTATTTTTTCTCTATTTTCTGATTATGTTGGTTATAAAATTGTTAAATATTGATAGTGGGCTTCCTTTTCACGTTCTTGACTTAAAAGAATATCATGTATCCTCAGAAAGCAGCATACTGGGTGTTTGCTTAGATGGCTCTTGGACAGAAATAAATATATTTTCCATTTTTAAGAAAGTATATACCTTTCCCTAGCATATTAATTATATTCTATCAAAGAAGATATTTAATTTTGTGAAATGCCTTTTTAGGATCTTTGGTGATGATTATAATTGTTCTCCAATATAGTTTAATATTATGAACTTTGATAATAATTTTCCTAATATTGGATCACCTTTGCATTATAAGAATAAAGATCAAAACAATCATAATATATTTCTCTGGATCCTGTTTGATAATATTTTATGTGAAAGTTTTTAATTAACATTCACATCTGAAATTTATCTCTAATTTCCTTTTTGGTATATTTTATTATGAGTTTTGGTGCCATTGTTGTCCTTATTTTTTAGAACTTCGAAGGTTTCCTCTTTGTTTTATGTTCTGTAACATTTTAAATAGAACTGGAATTCTGTTATTTTTGGTTTTGTAGACCTTCCTGTAGAAAATAATCTTAGACTAGTAGTTTTTTGTGACAGATGCTTGACAAAAGTTTTTATTTCTTTTATGGTTTGGTCTTTTTAAATGATGTTCTCTTCAAGAGTTGGTTTTGGTAAATTATATTTTTTTCTGGAAAATTGCTTATTTTTCTAGGTTTTAAAATTTTTTTGCACAGAGGTAAGCAAAATTATTTCTTATGAATCTATAAATGTTCTTTTTTTTTAAATTGTATTAACTCCTGCTTAACATTTCTGCTTTTCAGTAATTATGTTTTCCTCTTTTTTTTTTTTCCTAGATTTGTTCAATAAGAAGCATTTTATTGCTTTGTTCTGGTTCTTCTTGGCTTCTCTTATATTCCCCTAGTTTTTCTCTTCTGTCTCTGGTCATTATTTATCAGGTTTCTTTGCCAGTTTCTCTTTGTATATCTAAACTGTAAGTACTGAAATTCCATAGGCTCTTAGTTTAGCCCTTTTCTCTCAGAATATCCTTTCTTGAGATAAGCTGTCCCATCCATCACATAGTTTAATTGACCATTCACATGCTGATGACTCCCATACATATATCACTTCTTGAAACTCCAATTCTTAGTTCTAGATATATATCATTCTTTTGCTTTTTAATTAAATATTAAATTTAAATTTAAATTTAAATATTAAATTTAACAATTAAATATATCTAAAACTTTGTTCTCTTCCATCACAGCCAGTCACCAGCATCTACCTTGTTTGACAATCTCAGAATTCTAAAAGGTATCCCCAATACTTTGTTCTCTTACTCTTTATATTCATTAAAGTGATGAATCCTTTTAATTCTCTCTCTTAAGTATCTCTTTAACCTATCTTCTTCTCTCCTTACTGTCTAGACTCTATTCTAAGCCACCATCATCTCTTGCTTTACCATAGCAATAGTCTCTTTTTTTTTATTAGTTTCTGCTTTATAACAAAGTGAATCAGTCATACACATACATCTGTTCCCACATCCCTTCCCTCTTGCGTCTCCCTCCCTCCCACCCTCCCTATCCCACCCCTCCAGGCAGTCACAAAGCACCGAGCTGATCTCCCTGTGCTCTGCGGCTGCTTCCCACTAGCTATCTACCTTACGTTCGGTACTGTATATATGTCCATGCCTTTCTTTCGCTTTGTCACAGCTTACCCTTTCCCCTCCCCATATCCTCAGGTCCATTCTCAAGTAGGTCTGTGTCTTTATTCCCGTTTTACCCCTAGGTTCTTCATGACATTTTTTCCCTTAAATTCCATATATATGTGTTAGCATACGGTATTTGTCTTTCTGTTCCTGACTTACTTCACTCTGTATGACAGACTCTAGGTCTATCCACCTCATTACAAATAGCTCAGTTTTGTTTCTTTTTATGGCTGAGTAATATTCCATTGTATATACATGCCACATCTTCTTTATCCATTCATCCGATGATGGACACTTAGGTTGTTTCCATCTCCGGGCTACTGTGAATAGAGCTGCAATGAACATTTTGGTACACGTCTCTTTTTGAATTATGGTTTTCTCAGGGTATATGCCTAGTAGTGGGATTGCTGGGTCATATGGTAGTTCTATTTGTAGTTTTTTAAGGAACCTCCATACTGTTCTCCATAGTGGCTGTACCAATTCACATTCCCACCAGCAATGCAAGAGTGTTCCCTTTTCTCCACACCCTCTCCAGCATTTATTGTTTCTAGATTTCTTGATGATGGCCATTCTGACTGGTGTGAGGTGATATCTCATTGTGGTTTTGATTTGCATTTCTCTAATGCTTAATGATGTTGAGCATTCTTTCATGTGTTTGTTGGCAGTCTGTATATCTTCTTTGGAGAAATGCCTATTTAAGTCTTCTGCCCATTTTTGGATTGGGTTGTTTGTTTTTTTGCTACTGAGCTGCATGAGCTGTTTATAAATTTTGGAGATTAATCCTTTGTCAGTTGCTTCATTTGCAAATATTTTCTCCCATTCTGAGGGTTGTCTTTTGGTCTTGTTTATGGTTTCCTTTGCTGTGCAAAAGCTTTGAAGTTTCATTAGGTCCCATCTGTTTATCTTTGTTTTTATTTCCATTTCTCTAGGAGGTGGGTCCAAAAGGATCTTGCTGTGATTTATGTCATAGAGTGTTCTGCCTATGTTTTCCTCTAAGAGTTTGATAGTTTCTGGCCTTACATTTAGGTCTTTAATCCATTTTGAGCTTATTTTTGTGTATGGTGTTAGGGAATGATCTAATCTCATACTTTTACATGTCCCTGTCCAGTTTTCCCAGCACCACTTATTGAAGAGGCTGTCCTTTCTCCACTGTACATTCCTTCCTCCTTTATCAAAGATAAGTTGACCATATGTGCGTGGGTTTATCTCTGGGCTTTCTATCCTGTTCCATTGATTTATCTTTCTGTTTTTGTGCCAGTACCACACTGTCTTGATTACTGTAGCTTTGTAGTATAGTCTGAAGTCAGGGAACCTGATTCCTCCAGCTCTGTTTTTCGTTCTCAAGATTGAACCATAGTAATAGTCTCATAACCAGTCCCACTATAACCATTCTTGCTCCTTCCCCATTCTTTCTTCATATTGAAGCTGGACATAACATTTCTCTCTTGTTTAAGTCCACTCAATATCTGCATTGTTCAGAAAAATATTTAGAATTTCACATGGCCTTTAAGGTTCTGAGAGATGTGGTCCCTGAACACTATTCTCAACCTGAGACATTCACCCATTTGTTTTCTCTACTACAGCCAACCCAGTAGTCTTTGTATTCCTCAAATGCACCATTCTTCTTTTATCATCTTATGACATTTGCACATGTTTGTTACCTTTGTTTGAACAATTTACTGCTACTGTTTCTTTAATTAATAATACCTTTTTATCCTTTGGAGTTTTGTCTTCAAAATCTATTTCTCAAATAAGCTTTATTATAGTCACTATTTCTAGATCCTTTTGGTAACTCTCTTTGTTCCATCTACTAGTTGAGTTTACAATTAAATAAGTAATTGGGTAATTAGTTGTTTAGTGAGTATTTCTCATACTAAAATGTAGCCTCAATGTGAATATCTGATTGACTACTTCATCCCCAGTACCTAGTAAGATGACTGTCCACTAAATAGTTCAAAACACTGAAAAAAAAAATCAAGAAAAATATAATAATTACTGGACCATATGGCAGTTTTATTTTTAATTTTTTGAGGAACCTTCATACTGTTTTCCATAGTGGCCACACCAAATTACATTCCCACCTACAGTACATGAGGGTACTCTTTTCTACACATTCTTGTCAACACTTGTTATTTCTTGTCTTTTGATGATAGCAGTTGATGACACATGAGGTAATAACTCATTGGAGTTTTGATTTGCATTTCTCTGGTAATTAGTGATGTTGACCCTCTTTTAATGGGCTTGTTGACCATCTTTATGTCTTCTTTGGAAAAATTCCTATTCAGGTCCTCTGTTCATTTTTTTTTTAATTTTTTTTATTTTTTATTTTTTTGCGGTACGCGGGCCTCTCACTGTTGTGGCCTCTCCCGTTGTGGAGCACAGGCTCTGGACGCGCAGGCTCAGTGGCCATGGCTCACGGGCCCAGCCGCACCGTGGCATGCAGGATCTTCCTGTACCGGGGCACAAACCCATGTCCCCTGCATCAGCAGGCGGACTCTCAACCACTGCGCCACCAGGGAAGCCCCTCTGTTCATTTTTAAATTTGATTTTTTTAATATTGATTTGTATGAATTCTTTTTATAAATTGAAAATTAACCCTTTATTGGATAAATCCTTTGAAAATATATTCTCCCATCCAGTAGATTGCATTTTCATTTGGTTGATGGTTTCCTTTGCTGTGAAAAGCTTTTCAGTTTGACGCAGTCCCATTTGTTTATTTTTGCTTTTGTTTTTCTTGTCCAAGAAAACATATAAAAAAATATTGCTGAGACTGATGTCAAAGAGAGTACTACCTATTTTTTTTCTAGGAGTTTTATGGTTTCAGGTCTTACATCTAAGTCTTTAATCCATTTTGAGTTTATTTTTGTATATGGTGTGAGAAAGTAGTTTAGTTTCATTTATTTACATGTAGCTGTCAAATTTTCCCAGCACCACTTATTGAAGGGACTATCTTTCCCCATTGTATATTCTTGCCTCCTTTGGCATAGATTAATTGACCATATGTGTGTGGGCTTATTTGTAGGCTCTCTGTTCTGTTCCACTGATCTATGTGTCTTTTTTTGTGCCAGTACCATACTATTATGATTACTGTAGCTTTGTAGTATAGTCTGAAGTAGGGTGCATGATACCTTCAGCTTTGTTTTTCTTTTGCAAGATTGCTTTGGCTACTCCAGGTCTTGTTTTTCTCCATACAAATTTTAAGATTTGTTCTAGTTCTGTGAAAAGATTCTTTGGTGTTTTGATAGGGATTGCATTGAATCTGTAGATTTACTTTGGGTAGTATGGACATTTTAAAAATATTAAATCTTTTGATTGATGAGCACAGTATATCTTTCTATTTATTTATGTTGTCTTAAATTTCTTTCATCAGTGTCTTACAGTCTTCAGAGTATAGGTTCTTTACTTCCTAGGTTAAATTTATTCCTAAGTATTTTTTTTGATGCGATTATAAATGGGATTGTTTTATTGCTTCCTCTTTCTGATAGCTTGTTATTAGTGTATAGAAACACAACAGATTTCTGTATAATAATTTTGTATCCTGCAACTTTACTGACTCGTTTATTCTAATAGTTTTTTGGTGGAGTCTTTAAGTCAGACAGAGAAAGACAAATACTGTATGTTTTCACTGATCTGTGGAATCCAAAAAACAAAACAAATGAACAAATATAACAAAACCGAAACAGATTCAAAGATACAGAGAACTAACTAGTGGTTGCCTGAGGGGAGGAAGTTGGGGAAATGGATGAAATAGGTGAAGGAGATGAAGAAGTACAAACTACCAATTATGAAATAAATAAGTAAAAGGGATGTAACAGACAGAACAGGGAATGTACAGTCATTAATATTTTAATAACTTTGGTGCATAATCTATAAAAAAACTGAATCACTAAATTAGACACCTGAAACTAATATAATACTGTAAGTAAACTGTACTTCAGTAAAAAAAATTTTTTAAAGAAAAACATGATAAAAGTTTAAAAAATTTCTCACTCTCTAAAAATTAAAACAAACTCCAGCATCATTATAATATTATCAGTCAACCAGGATGAACAGTTTAAAACTGAATTATAAATTTAACATATATCTTGGTTAAGAAATGAATGATTAATGTATTAGTACAATAGTATAACCATCTTGAAACATAAAGTAAAATTCCCAGATTACATTTTATGCCAAAATAAATTATGCATGAATGTATATGAAAGAAAATATTTACCTGATGTTGGTCTGAATAAATATAACCCATAAAATTTGACAACAAGGGCAGTAATGACATGAGAAATGATTAGTGCATTAAACCAAATAAAAAATAAAACATTATAAGTAGATAAAAATTTGTTTAAAAAGGTGTCTACAACACAGAAAAAAAGTATTCTAACACATGTGACAGAAAATAGGTTATTATCCTTACATATCATACAATGTCCTTATTAGCTAAAGAATCTCTATACATCACTAAGAAAATGACAAACACCTCAGTTAAAGAAAAAAGTAATGGTTTCAAAGAGGCAAGTCACAAAATATTTTATGACTACTTTTGGCTGCTTAATAACCATGGAAATGAAAATAAAATGCAATATTATTTAATTAGGATTGCACTTGTTATAAGTATGATACTATGCAGAATTAACTAACATGGAAAAGTGGACATTCTCATAGGGTGATGGCAGGATTATGAATTAAATAACCTTTGCAGAGGGCAACTTGTCATTATGGGTCAAAAGCCTTCAGAATGATTATATCCTTTTCTCAGTCATTCCTCATCTAGAAATTTAACCTAAGGAAATATTTTGATAAATGCAAATGGATGTGTTTGACTTGTTGCCATTTAGTGTCCTACCTGCAGAAGGGAAGAGGACTTTATGGCATTACTATTTATATTATCCATATCCATAATTACACTTAATTTTCCCTCTTTGCACTTTTGTCTGTTTTTTATTCATTGTGATAGTTGTGTGTTTCTTCTCAATCCTTATATGAAAGTACAAATGCTTTCTGAAGCAAGGTGTAATACTAATATACACACACACATCATTGATATATATAGTTGTGGGGGTTTTTTTGTTTTGTTTTGTTTTTTTGTGGTACGCAGGCCTCTCACTGTTGTGGCCTCTCCCGTTGTGGAGCACAGGTTCCAGACACGCAGGCTCAGCAGCCATGGCTCACAGGCCCAGCCACTCCACAGCATGTGGGATCTTCCTGGACCGGGGCACGAACCCGTGTCCCCTGCATCAGCAGGCAGACTCTCAACCACTGTGCCACCAGGGAAGCCCATATAGTTGTGGTTTTTAACAGTCTGCCTAATATGTAAAAACTATTCAATAATTTCTATTTGAATCAAACATAAGTTAGTATTTCATTATCGGAATTATATGGGCAGAACCTGTATGATCCACTTGTCAGGGATATTTGTCTTCTTCTGAAACAAAATACATTTTTCAGTGTTCTCCAGAGTTCTTCTCCAGAGGCCATGTCCATGATATGCTCACTTAATTGACTTTGATATGCACTCACACTTTATATATAGATTTGTTTCATTTTGTAGAAGCTCTCTGTCTATTAGAGAATCTGAAATAGATCTGGAAGAAGTTGCTCTTTATGTAGTCCCTGGATAAGTTGACTCTACCTGTCTGGAAAACAACCAGTACACAGTATGGGGTTGTTTTTTGTTTGTTTGTTTGTTTTTGTTTTTTTCAGAGGCAGATACATAGTAACATGCAAGTTAGCAAAATGTTTCATCTTATCACATCAGTATATCCAAAACCTTAATTTTCAGCTAAAGCAAGTCCAGAGTTAGATGCCTCATCACTGCTATTAGGCATTAACCCAACAGGCTGTGAGATGCCAATGCTTTTGTTACATTTTTCAAATAAGATCCTAAAGTGGCTGTGACAAGACAATAGGAAAATTTTATGTAAAAAGCATGTTTGTCTTGATTAGTAGAAATTATAATTCCTGGGATGAATTAACATGTATTAACTCACAAATGTTAAAAAAAACACAAACAAAATTTAATATAAAATTAGTGTTACACAAATTGTATGTAAAACATTGTATGCAATGTTTCAGTTTTGCACTAGGTTAGGTTTTAAATAAATATGATGTTTCATTACTTTGCTTTGAAAACTGATTTACTACTTTATCTATCAAACATACAGTTTGGGGCTTCCCTGGTGGTGCAGTGGTTGAGAGTCTGCCTGCTGATGCAGGGGACACGGATTCGTGCCCCGGACTGGGAAGATCCTGCATGCCACGGTGCGGCTGGGCCCGTGAGCCATGGCCACTGAGCCTGCGCGTCCGGAGCCTGTGCTCCACAACGGGAGAGGCCACAGCAGTGAGAGGCCCATGTACCGCAAAAAAAACCAAAGCAAAACAAAACAAAAAAAACATACAGTTTGGTAATTGAGCAAACATTTTTCAGAAGGAAAATATTGCAAATACGTGTAATTGAAAATTAAAACCAAGGCTATTACTGCTGCATAGGTCTGAAGAGACTTGTTCACCAGAAACAAAATCTTTTTCTGGGGATTTTACCATGAATGAAAAAGAAATATCCTGGTGTCCTGAGCCCAAATCACCAATAGGTGAACAAATTTTGGGTTAGAAGACATTTTTACATCCATTTGAGATTTTTCATACCTTAGTTTGAGTATCTTTTAGAATAATTTCAAAAATGGTTATTGACCATTTGTGAATTTCTTGGTCAAAATTTGACAACTTTTAATTCAGTCTAATATTTGACAAGCTAAGTCTAAAATTCACATGTAAGATTAAAGGACTAAGAACAGCTAACTAAGGTAACTTTAAAGAAGAATAAAGATGGGAAATTTATTATGAAACTATAGTAACTAAAAGTTTGTTACTAGTCCTGGAAAAGACCATAGTTAGACCAATAGGCAGAAGGGAGCACAGTCCGGTGAGCATAGGGGTGGGGTGTGTGTGGCTCAGAGTGTGTAGACCACCAGGGGGAAAATATGGGGGCTCTTTTGCTGAGAACAGGGGGTTCATTCAGACCCCTCTTGTTGGAAGCCATTGGCTAGAAGTACTTGCCAGTACTGCCAAAGCACTGCTGTGAAACACCTTTAAATGATTGCCTTTTCATCGTTAATATATATTTTTTTGTTCCTTTATTGTTATTTGCATGGTTCGGCATGTCTTAAGTTGGTATCCAAGTCAAAATGGGATATGTGTCAGGAGCAGCATAAGGAGGGAAAGGTATGACCTATTCAATGAGTGCTAGTGGGGAAAGCAACTATTCACAAGCAGGGGGGCTGGCGGCAATGAGGGGAGATGAGATTTCTGTTACACTCATACAGAAAAAGAAACTCCCAATAGACTAAAGATCTAAATGTGCAAAGTAAAATCACAAGGCCCTTAAAAAAATAAAGGAATGTATATTTAGAACCTTAGGATTTGTAAGGATTTCTTGCACAAGACAAAATTTTAAAAAATGATAGATTTTATAACAAGAAAATTAATAAATAAACTTTTACACATCAATGACACCATAAAACAAAGTGAAATGACAAACTAACAACAGACAAGAAGTTATTTCCAACCAAACACCTGGCAAAGGATTAGAATCTAGAATCTACAGGAAATGGTATGAATTACTAAGTAAGAGAAACAATCTAATGGGTAAAATTATCAAAGGATATGAACAGATAAAGGTTAACGAACATATGGAAATATCCTCACTTGCAAAAAAAGAGTTGCAAATTTTAAAATTCATGAGATGTTGTTCTCAGTATACTATCATTTTCATTGTATTGTATGGTCACACATTGTAAAATATGACAACTCTAAGTGTTTTTGAGGATGTGGGACTCCTCATGTATTTCTGGTGGTAGTGAAAATTGGTACTACTTTGCATAGCAAAAGTGGGAACGTTTAGTAAAACCAAAGATGCACACATACAGACACACACCCACACACATTCTACAACCCGTAATTTCCACTTCTAGATAGATTCTTCTCTATAGACTAGAGGAATTATACCACATGTTTGTAAAAGGATGTGTACAAGGAAATTTACTGAAGATTTCTCTATGACAGCAAAATTTTGAAATTAACATTACTGCCCATAAACAGAAGATGGATTGCAAATCTAAGGTAGATTCATGTAATGGAAAGCTATTTACTAGATAAAACTAATGAAATAGAGCCACATAAATACATGTAGATAAATCTTTTTAATTTAAATTTTTTTAATTGAGGTATAGTTGATTTACAATAATTCAGGTATATAGCAAGGTAATTCAGTTAAAAAATATATATAATATATATATAATATGTATATTTTATATATATATATATATATATATAGAGAGAGAGAGAGAGAGAGAGAGAGAAAGCAGGGCACCTTGCTTTTACATTTGTTATGGTAAATATAACTTGCTTAGTTATGGTAAACACTAAAAATTTATCAATACCATAAATTGATGAAAACACATAGGTGTAGTGAATGTATAAAAACATGGGTAGAAAGAGGAATCTAAACACCCTAAGTGCAGTTGTTACTTCTTGAAAAGGAAGTGGGGAATTGAATCAATAAGGGTAAAATATACTTAAAACTTCATAATTAATGAGTTTTTAAATGAAAAGATCTAAAACAAATATGTCAAAACATGAACATTTATTAAATCTGATGTAAATCTTTGATTATTAAGTGTATTTAAAACATTTCACAAGTAAAATGGATTTAAATATGTAGAAAAGATATGTTTTATTTTTAAAAACTACAAATATTAAGCAAATGATAAATTATAATGTAATTTCACTCTAGGCAACACTTCTCATAAGGTACTCTAAATACAATTTAAAAGAGATTTTTTAATTAGACAAAATGTTTCTTTTAACAAATGTTGATAGTTATGCTTGACTTATGTTTGCTCTCTTCCTTTTATCCAAAATCTGCTTTTAGAAAGGATATGATCAGTTAATTCACATTGTAGTATAAAAAGATTGAATATAATTTGTTGTCTCTTCTAGGATTATTTTTTCCTTCCCACAACAGAAATCACAAATTTGATTTCCATCAAAGGAATGGCAAGCATAAGTAGGATTTTTTGGTGGTATCATTAATGCTGTTAAACTGTTTCACATTTGAGATATTCCACAGTAGTTACAAATTATATACTCAGCATTCTGCAGGGAGAAAAAAGTAGTACCTCAAATACCTTAGCAATCTGGCCAAAATGCACAAATCATGTTTTTCTTAGTTAGGAGTTCCATCACATTCTTAAAAAATAATATTGATATTTGATGGTTGCAGTTCAAAGACAAATCAGCTTACATTCAAACAAAATAAGTTATTACTGAACATATGGTCACATGGTTGGGTAGGCTTAGAAGAGATCTGCTGAGAACAGAATATCTATAGGATTAAACCCATTTGTTTAACAGTAGAAATAGCTGTTCTTTCTAGAATGAGGCACCAAATTGGTTTCTTTTTCTATCAATCATGTTCTAAAGCTATTTAGGACCACAATGGCAACCTTAGAATTATATATACATACATATTATATATATATATTTATTCTCATGAAAATGCACATTTTGACTTAATTTACTTATTATGAATGCATCCTTAATTTTTATTCCTGCCTTTATGATTAAGTTTATGATTATCATTTTTTCTAAGTTTGAATTTGAACATTTTTAAACATAAGAAAAAAGTTAAAAGAAGAAATTCATATTTGAAAATATTTTGACTAAATTACTCTTTTTCTCTCACTTTTTTGGTCTCTATCCACTCCTACCCTTTCACATTTTGTTTAACCATTTGATGTGACACTTCAACCTGAAAAATGTTAACATTTACCTCATAAGAATATGTATATAATCGCACCTAAAAATATTTTATATTCAGCAATTGAGTTTATAAACCTAAAGCAATTTTTCTTATTACATCAAAATATTTTATCCATATAATATATTCCCAAATATTGCTGAGAATATGAATTTAAATTTTTTTTTAAGTCTTCTGCTATTAGTTAAGGTAAATCTAGTTTACAGAGGCACATTTGCTCAAATTCCTTGGAATGGTCTTTTGCTTTCTAACTACAGAATGCCATTCATATTCTAGTGATTTTAATGTGCTGCCTCCTAGTTTAGAAAGGGACTTCTCAGTTATTTAATATTGATGATTCAGATTCCATCTGTCAGAGTCTATGTGGTCTCTGATCAATGCTTTTAGTCCAAAAGAAAGGGAAAAGAGAAAGAGAGATTTTCTCCAGCTTTCTCTCTGTTTCTTTCTCTCTCACTGGTTCTCTTTCTCTCTCTCTCTCTGTAGTTTGGCATTGATTCTGGTTCCAGTTAGCCATGAGAAGGAGGGGGCAGGTCGCTTGAAAGGCGGTATCTGAGTGGGAATGTTCACCGCTTAGTCAAGCACTTTCCTTTTACTCTGTGTGAAGGCACTTTCCTGCCTATACTTTGCTGAAGCAGCTGCTAGAGAGGCCTTCTTCAGAATAGAGCTAAAAGTATTTTTCATCAGTAAGAGAGACAGTCCTGTGGGCATTAGGTCAATTAGAGGGCTACCATATGACAGAGAATTTTGCTGTTGTGAAAAACTGTACATCTTTCCTTGTCTTTATCTCTACCAGAAATCTGAAATCAATGAGGGCATTGCATTACTGCCCTAAATCTGTCTCCATATTAACAGCCTACTGTAGTAATGATCCCACTTTACTTAGGGGGTATTGATATTCAGGCAGGATGACCCAGGATGTCTGTATCAGTTACTACAATATTTAAATACTTTCACATTGATAACTCTACCTCTTACCTTCACTCAACCCATCAATAAAATGGTGATGCAGGCCAGCAAGCTACACTGCTGGACACCCTATGCCAAACAACTAGCAAGACAGGAACACAACCCCACCCATTAGCAAAGAGGCTGCCTAAAATCATAATAAGGTCACAGAAACCCCAAAACACACCACCAGAGGTGGTCCTGCACACCAGAAAGACAAGATCCAGTCTCAACCACGACAGCACAGACACCAGTCCACTCCACCAGAAGCCTACACAAACCACTGAACCAACCTTAGCCACTGGGGGCAGACACCAAAAACAATGGGAACTATGAACATGCAGCCTATGAAAAGGAGACTCCAAAGACAGTAAGTTAAGCAAAATGAGAAGACAGAGAAACACACAGCAGATGAAGGAGCAAAGTAAAAACCCACCAGACCAAACAAATGAAGAGGAAATAGGCAGTCTACCTGAAAAAGAATTCAGGGTAATGATAGTAAAGATGATCCAAAATCTTGGAAATAGAATGGAGAAAATACAAGAAATGTTAAACAAGGACCTAGAAGAACTAATGAGCAAACAAACAATGATGAACAACACAATAAATGAAATTAAAAATTCTCTAGAAGGAATCAATAGCAGAATAACTGAGGCAGAAGAACGGATAAGAGACTTGAAGATAAAGTGGTGGAAATAACTACCACAGAGCAAAATAAAGAAAAAAAGAATGAAAAGAATTCAGGACAGTCTCACAGTCCTCTGGTAAAACATTAAATGCACCGACATTCAAATTATAGGGGTCCCAGAAGAAGAAGAGAAAAAGAAATGGATTGAGAAAATATTTGAAGAGATTATAGTTGAAAACTTCTCTAATATGGGAAAGGAAACAGTCAATGAAGTCCAGGAAGCACAGCGAGTCCCATACAGGATAAATTCAAGGAGAAACACACCAAGACACATATTAATCAAACTATCAAAAATTAAATAAAAAGAAAAAAAATTAAAAGTAGCAAGGGAAAAACCACAAGTAACACCAGGAAATCCCCATAAGGTTAGCAGCTGATCTTTCAGCAGAAACTCTGCAAGCCAGAAGGGAGTGGCAGGACATATTTAAAGTGATGACAGGGGAAAACCTACAAGCAAGATTACTCTGCCAAGCAAGGGTCTCATTCAGATTTGATGGAGAATTGAAAATCTTTACAGAGAAGCAGAAACTAAGAGATTTCAGCACCACCGAACCAGCTTTACAACAAATGCTAAAAGTACTTCTCTAGGCAGGAAACACATGAGAAGGAAAAGATGTACAATAACAAACCCAAAACAATTAAGCAAATGATAATAGGAATATACATATCTATAACTACCTTAAATGTAAATGGATAAAATGCTCCAACCAAAAGACATACACTGGCTGAATGGATACAAAAACAAGACCCATATATATGCTGTCTACAAGAGACCCACTTCAGACCTAGGGACACATACAGACTGAAAGTGAGGGGATGGAAAAAGATATTCCATGTAAATGGAAATCAAAAGAAAGTTGGAGTAACAATTTTCATATCAGACAAAATAGACTTTAAAATAAAGACTATTATAAGAGACAGAGAAGGACACTACATAATGATCAATCCAAGAAGAAGTTATAGCAATTATAAATATTTATGCACCAAACACAGGAGAACCTCAATAGATAAGGCAAATGCTAGCAGCCATAAAAGGGGAAAACGACGTTAATACAATCTTAGTAAGGGACTTTAACACCCCTCTTTCACAGATGGACAGATCATCCAAAATGAAAATAATTAAGGAAACACAAGCTTTAAATGATACATTAAACAAGGTGGACTTAATTGATATTTATAGGACATTCCATCCAAAAACAACAGAATACACTTTCTTCTCAAGTGCTCATGGAACATTCCCCAGGATAGATCATATCCTGGGTCACAAATCAAGCTTTGGTAAATTTAAGAAAATTGAAATTGTATCCAGTATATTTTCCGACCACAATGCTATGAGACTAGATATCAATTACAGGAAAAAATCTGTAAAAACCACAAACACATGGAGGCTAAACAATACACTACTAAATAACCAAGAGATAACTGAAGAAGTCAAAGAGGAAATCAGAAACTACCTGGAACCAAATGACAATGAAAACACGATGACCCAAAACCTATGAGATGCAGCAAAAGCAGTTCTAAGAGGGAAGTTTATAGCAATACAGTCCTACTTCAAGAAACAAGAAACATCTCAAATAAACAACCTAACCTTACAACTAGAGCAATTAGAGAAAGAAGAACAAAGAAACTCCAAAGCTAGCAGAAGGAAAGAAATCATAAACGTTAGATCAGAAATAAATAAATAAGGAGACAATAGCAAAGATCAATAAAATTAAAGCTGGTTCTTTGAGAAGATAAACCAAATTGATTAACGATTAGCCAGACTCATCAAGAAAGAAAGGGGGAAGATTCAAATCAGTAGAATTAGAAATGAAAAAGGAGAAGTAACAACTGACACTGCAGAAATACAAAGGATCATGAGAGATTACTACAAGCAACTCTATGCCAATAAAATTGACAACCTGGAAGAAATGGACAAATTCTTAGAAAAGCACAACCCTCTGAGACTGAACCAGGAAGAAACAGAAAATATAAACAGAACAATCACAAGCACTGAAATTGAGATTGTGATTAAAAATCTACCAACAAACAAAAGCCCAGGACCAGATGGCTTCACAGGAGAATTTTATCAGACATTTAAAGAAGAGCTAACAGCTATCTTTCTCAAACTCTTCCAAAATATAGCAGAGGGGGGAACACTCCCAAACTCATTCCACAAGGCCACCATCACCTTGATACCAAAACCAGACAAGGATGTCACAAAGAAAGAAAACTACAGGCCAATATCACTGGTGAACATAGATGCAAAAATCCTCAACAAAATACTAGCAAACAAAATCCAACAGCACATTAAACGGATCGTACACCATGATCAAGTGGGGTTTATCCCAGGAATGCAAGGATTCTTCAATATACGCAAATCAATCAATCTGATAAACCATATTAACAAATTGAAGGAGAAAAACCATATGATCATCTCAATAGATGCAGAAAAAGCTTTCGAGAAAATTCAACACCGATTCATGATAAAAACCCTCCAGAAAGTAGGCATAGAGGGAACTTTCCTCAACATAATAAAGGCCATATATGACAAACCCACAACCAACATCGTTCTCAATGTGAAAAACTGAAGCCATTTCCTCTAAGATCAGGAACAAGACAAGGTCGTCCACTCTCACCACTATTATTCAACATAGTTTTGGATGTTTTAGCCACAGCAATCAAAGAAGAAAAAGAAATAAAAAGAATTCAAATCAGAAAAGAAGAAGTAAAGCTGTCACTGTTTGCAGATGACATGATACTATACATAGAGAATCCTAAAGATGCCACCAGAAAACTACTAGAGCTAATCAATGAATTTGGTAAAGTACCAGGATAAAAAATTAATGCACAGAAATCTCTTTCACTCTTATACACTAATGATGAAAAATCTGAAAGAGAAATGAAGGAAACACTCCCAGTTACCATTGCAACAAAAAGAATAAAATACCTAGGAATAAACCTACCTAAGGAGACAAAAGATGAGACAAAAGACCTGTTTGCAGAAAACTATAAGACACTGATGAAAGAAATTAAAGATGATACAAACAGATGGAGATATATACCATGTTCTTGGATTGGAAGAATCAACATTGTGAAAATGACTATACTACCCAAAGCAATCTACAGATTCAATGCAATCCCTATCCAACTCCCAATGGTATTTTTCACAGAACTAGAGCAAAAAATTGCATAATTTGTATGGAAACAAAAAAGACCCTGAATAGCCAAAGCAATCTTGAGAAAGAAAAATGGAACTGGAGGAATTAGGCTCCAGGACTTCCAACTACACTACAAAACTACAATAATCAAGACAGTATGGTACTGGCACAAAAACAGAAATATAGATCAATGGAACAGGATAAACAGCCCAGATATCAATGCATACACATATGATCACCTTATCTTTGATAAAGGAGGCAAGAATATACAATGGGGAAAAGATAGCCTCTTCAGTAAGTGGTGCTGAGAAAACTGGACAACTACATGTAAAAGAATGAAATTAAAATACTCTCTAACACTATACACAAAAATAAACTCCAAATGGATTAAAGACCTAAATGTAAGGCCAGACACTATAAACCTCTTAATTAAAACATAGCCAGAACACTCTGACATAAATCACAGCAAGATCCTTTTTGACCCACCTCTTAGAGAAATGGAAATAACAACAAAAATAAACAAATGGAACCTAGTGAAACTTAGAAGTTTTGCACTGCAAAGGAAAAGATAAACAAGACAAAAAGACAACCCTCAGAATGGGAGAAAATATTTGCAAATGAAGCAACTGACAAAGGAATAATCTCCAAAATTTACAAGCAACTCATGCAGCTCAATATCAAAAAAACAAACAACCAAATCCAAACATGGGCAGAAGACCTAAATAGACATTTCTCCAAAGAAGATATACAGATTGCCAACAAACACATGAAAGAATGCTCAACATCACTAGTCATTAGAGAAATGCAAATCAAAGCTACAATGAGGTATCACCTCACACCAGTCAGAAAGGCCATCATCCAGAAATGTACAAACAATAAATACTGGAGAGGGTGTGGAGAAAAGGGAACCCTCTTGCACTGTTGGTGGGGATGTAAATTGATACAGCCACTGTGGAAAACAGTATGGAGGTTCCTTAAAAAACTAAAAATAGAACTACCAAAAGACCCAGCAATCCCACTACTGGGCATATACCCTGAGAAAACCATAATTCAAAAAGAGTCATGTACCAAAATGTTCATAGCAGCCCTATTTACAATAGCCCGGAGATGGGAACAACCTAAGTGTCCATCATCAGATGAATAGATAAAGAAGATGTGGCACATATATACAAAGGAATATTACTCAGCCATAAAAAGAAATGAAATTGAGCTATTTGTAATGAGGTGGATAGACCTAGAGTCTGTCATACAGAGTGAAGTAAGTCAGAAAGAGAAAGACAAATACCATATACTAACACATATATATGGAATTTAAGAAAAACAAAATGTCATGAAGAACCTAGGGGTAAGACAGGAATAAAGACACAGACCTACTAGAGAATGGACTTGAGGATATGGGGAGGGGGAAGGGTAAGCTGTGGCAAAGCGAGAGAGAGGCATGGACATATATACACTACCAAACGTAAGGTGGATAGCTAGTGGGAAGCAGCCGCATAGCACAGGCAGATCAGCTTGGTGCTTTGTGACCGCCTGGAGGGGTGGGATAGGGAGGGTGGGAGGGAGGGAGATGCAAGAGGGAAGAGATATGGGAACATATGTATATGTACAACTGATTCACTTTGTTATAAAGCAGAAACTAATACACCATTGTAAAGCAATTATACTCCAATAAAGATGTAAAAAAATAATAATAATAATCATGTGCCACAATGTTCATTGCAGCTCTATTTACAATAGCCAGGACATGGAAGCAACCTAAGTGTCCATCGACAGATGAATGGATAAAAAAGACGTGGCACATATATACAGTGGAATATTACTCAGCCATAAAACGCAATGAAATTGAGTTATTTGTAGTGAGGTGAAGGTACCTAGATTCTTTCATACAGAGGGAAGTAAGTCAGAAAGAGAAAAAAAATACCATCCACTAACCTATATATATGGAATCCAAAAAAAAAGATCTTGATGAACCTAGGGGCTGGACAGAAATAAAGACGCAGACGTAGAGAATGGACCTGAGGACATGGGGAGGGGGAAGGGTAAGCTGGGACGAAGTGAGAGAGTGGCATGGACATATATACACTACCAAATGTAAAATAGATAGCTAGTGGGAAGTAGCCGCATAGTGCAGGGAGATCAGCTCTGTGCTTTGTGAACACCTAGAGGGGTGGGATAAGGAGGGTGGGAGGGAGATGCAAGAGGGAGGGGATTTAGGGATATACCTATGTGTATAGTTGATTCACTTTGTTATACAGCAGATACTAAAACAACACTGTAAACCAATTATACTCCATTAAAGATGTTAAAAAAATATATCATTCTATTTTTACACAAGTTAAAATCAAATGCTTAAGGTTTCATCCAATGATTACAATATTTTCAAACTGTCAAGGCAAGAGGCTTTTGTTTCTCATGCCTTTTAAAAGCAACCATCATACATTCCATATGATGCAGAAGTATAAATAATAAAGGTAGAAATCATTGACTATGGCTCACTGTTAGAGGAAGAATTCAAGCAAAAAAAGAGCAACATATACACACCAAGATCTGAAATGGGAGGCCATAAACAGACCTTGGTGTTTTCCAAACACCATTAGCTCTATTATAATGCTTGTTTTGAAAACACAGCATGATTATACATGAGGGAGGATTGTGAGCATGCCGCAAGTTTTGTCTTTGCTTATCTGCAGTTTCATCAGCAATAAACGGCTAGGTAAATGTTAAAAACTGCACCCAACTGAACCAAAAGCCTTAAGAATATGCAAAATGCTCATATGAACATACCAGAAACATCCACCAGGTACCTCCGCTCACAGGTGTGTGATGAGCCAGCCCATCCAACTTCTGGGGGCAAAACTTGTTGTCTGGTTTCAAATGACCCTCCTTCCACCACCTCACAGTAATGCACAAATCATAACGCACTTCCCTGAGCAAACTTCAGATCTTTGTCAAGGGAAGGTACCATATTCCTTGGAGTATTTATATATTACTTGACCATTTAAAACGTATAAAACTACGCTACTGTTCTTCTTAGGTTCCTTTTTTTGTTTTTCTGTTTTTATTGTTATTTTTTAATTGGAGTATAGCTGCTGTACAGCATTATGTAAGTTACAGGTATACAATATAGTAATTCACAATTTTTAAAGGTTATACTCCACTTATAGTTATAAAACATTTGCTGTATTCCCCGTGTTGTACAATAATATACCCTTGTAGTTTATTTTACACCTAATAGCTTGTACCTCTTAATCCCCTACGCTTATATTGCCCCAGCGCTTCCCTCCCCCCAGTAGTAACCACTAGTCTGTTTTCTGTATCTGTGAGTCTGTTTCTTTTGTTATATTCACTAGTTTGTTGTATTTTTGGATTCCACATGTAAGTGATATCACACAGTAAAAAAGAAAAAAACAATTTTTGAAATAGTTTTTTAATCCTTTGATATAGATTTGATTTTTTACCCTCAATAACAATTCTAGTTTCAAAATGTATTTTAGCAACCTCTCTTAAGACACAAACCTAGCATTTTCAGAACAGGTGTCTTATTAGGAAGTGTTTTTGGACTGATGAGGTTTTTGAGCTTTTGTAAGTTCTTGAGTTCTGTTTTCTTTCAAGATAAAGTCACCTCTGTTCATTACATGCCACGTTCCTTTTATTCACTTTCTCTTTTTGCTGCAGTAATTTTGTCTAAATGTTGCCTTTTTCTTTTGCTTCACCTTGTTCTTACATAACTTGGTAACGTGACAATTCTATTTAGACCCTTTATTTGCACTAAAACTGCAGAGTAAGTTCTACTTGATTCGTTCCTTATCCAAAATCTGTCTTTCCTCTGAAATCCATGCTGATAACTGAATTTCTGCAGCGCATGGACTAGGGGTGGAAGAGCCTGCAGAACCCCAGGAGGGTTCGGCGGGACTCTATGGTCTCTGCATCCGTTTGCATTGGAGCTTTGTTAAATGTCCTGGACATGTACTCATCTCACTGTGTCTGGGAGGCACCCATATCCAGTGCAGGAATGGCCCCTGACTTTAAATAATTCCCCTAACTCAACTTGAAGAAGCTGACCCATTCACCATGACCAATTCAGTTGTTCTCTCATCTTTACAATCATTTCCACTTCCCAACAATAGAGGAGAGAAATATATGAATAATATGTGTTTTGGCACTTGCATTGAAAATCGGGGGGTGGACATGGAGGGGATAGCAAGGGAGGATCTCCGTAATCAATGTCTATCTCCCATTTGCTCTCCCATCTTGCTTATTTCATCTTTCATCTTCTGTTTGATTAAATTGCAGTTAATTAGCTCTGAGTATTTCGTGGGACTGCTTAGCTTTCCCTTTACAGTTTTTTTTTTTTTTTTTTTTTTTTTGCGGTACGCGGGCCTCTCACTGTTGTGGCCTCTCCCGTTGCATAGCACAGGCTCCGGACGCGCAGGCTCAGCAGCCATGGCTCACGGGCCCAGCAGCTCCGTGGCATGTGGGATCTTCCCGGACCGGGGCACAAATCTGTGTTCCCTGCATCGGCAGGCGGACTCTCAACCACTGCGCCACCAGGGAAGCCCCCCTTTACAGTTTTATGTTCATTAGGGAATCACGAAAGTGGTGAACTACAGTGGTTTTCCTTGTCCTTTACAGGGACTCAGGAGAGGGCAAGTGGAAATGTCCACCTACTCTACCAGAATCCCTAATCTCATGCTATGCCTTCTATTACTCTCCTGAATGGAAGTATTAGTGATGTTTTGGGGGCACTGTTTTCTTATCTAATCCCCATCACTCTTCCCAGCACAAACTGAGCAGAATTCAGGCTGCTTGGACTGTCCCAAACCAAGGCATAGCAATATTTTGAAACTTCTATTAAGTTCTTTTCCTGCCCTCTAATCATTTTCCTTGATTGTGCTGGTATAATTTTGCTATGTTTTGTTTTCTTTAACTATTTGTTTCTCCCCCTTTTGGGAGGCAGAGATATTTTATTACCTTGACAGCAGTTTATTATCTTAAAATTCAAGTCTGGAAAAGATAACTTTTTAAATGACTAAAATATGAAAATATTCACAGAGACACTGTTATAATTAGTACTGATGGACAAAATATACCAAAAGAGTGAAAGCAATATTAATGCTCTTAATGTTTTCTTCCCATTCATTTTAGTCCTCATATCTCTGATTTATTGTTCTCACCCAGAATTGGAATAGTGAGAGAGAATGTTTCCTTGTCTCAAGAAATGTCCCTCAATATGTCATATTGCTGTGAACATGTGAAGGGAAGGAAAAGCAGGCAGGCCATGTAACTGAGAAGTCCTCTCAAGGGAGAGTCTGTTTTCTCTTTCATTGTGCCCTTTGCGTAGTCACAGCATTCACTATGAAGTTTCTTAGAATGTGCTCAAATCTTAGTGTCTTTGTTATTCATGAAGAGGGCACTTGCTCTTGCCTCCATTCTTCACTGCAATACCCACACATTCGGCCATCACAGACTACAGTATTCCCCCAGGTGTGAAACTGGGAAAACAGTGTTTAGAGGTTCCTTTTGTGACTTGACTTCCCTCACTGGGATCACTTGTGTGCCCATATTAAGATCTCCCTCTGGAAAAGATAATGGGCACAGTCAAGAAAGCTGATAGGTTTCACTGAAGGCAGCACCTATAGTTATTAAACAGTAGAACTGGAAACAGATGGCCATGTGCACAGAAAAAGCCTAGTTCAGGAAATCAACCAAGTCTCCTGGGCTGGCATTGCTGCCAAGACTCTCCAGTGTTCTTCATAGCTATAAGGTTCCATCTATTTCGTAGGAGCCTCACACAACAGCCAGAAATGAATGCAGTCTTTTTATTCAGCAGTGAAAGTTCTCCTGAGTTTATGAAAGTCAAAATGCCAAGCAGATAATTGAATTGCCACAATAATATCACGTCGGGAGGGTTAGGTGCAACTTCACAGAGGAAATGGTACCTTTTCAAACACTTAAGGCTACACACACACACACGCACGCACACATCAGTATACATATATATATGTAAAACAATATATGTATATGTGTATAGTGTATGTGTGTGTGCATGGAAAATTCCCTCCATTCTACTAAAGAAATTGATTAATAATTGTGAAGCTGACAATCAATTCGTATTCTAAGTCGTCATTATTAAAATGTATCCCATATTTGGTGAATGTAGTAGAAGATATTGAGATCTAGAAATTATTGGGACAAAGAAAATATATTAAATATTATATTTAAATATAAAAATATATTAAATATATTAAAAATAATTTACATAAAAGAACTAGGTCAGAGTCTCTGTTTAATGAATGGCAATTATTATTATAATAATGATTCTAAAGGCTTTTCTTTTGTAACTATTTTCTTTATATAATACTAATTTCCAATAATTCTTAGAGGCAGTATTCAGTAAAAATATTTTTTAAAACCATATAACCTTTTAATAAAAGCTGAAAAATAGAGGGAGGAAGTTACATTATAAGCCATTTAGGGGTAAATGGGCTACAGAATCAACCAGAAAATACTGAACTAAGGAAATCTATAACTATTGAGCATAAAACTTACCTCTGAGCTTCCTGGAAGTCAAGGAAAGAAGAAAAACATGAGTTATAGCTTTGATAGATAAATAACAATGACTCATACCAATTTCTCAGAATAGACCAATGTTCCCCTGTCTGTGCAATCCATCACAAATTTCTCTTGTGAGTATTTATTTAAGTAGTATGACCCACTTCTGTTTTTTGGCGGGGGTTTTTCCAGTTTAAAGCCTGTAATTGTTTATATAAAACTTCCATTCTCAAAGTATCCTTGTTGGGAAAATAAATTATGTGGTCATCCTCTTCAGCAGCAGAGAAAGATACTGAAACCCAGTGACTCATGCAGGTTTTTGAGGCCTGAAACATACTATCTTGGAGCCCCCAATTTAAGAAACAGAATATGCAATTATAAGTACAAAATTAGGAAGAAAAGATAACATTTCTTTAGAGTGAAAAATAAATCACAAAAAATTCAAATTTTTAAAGTTGACAACAAGCCATTAACAACTTGCTGTTATAATACTTTTTTCCTACATTTGTTGGCTGTATACTCTAAAACAGTCATCTAGAACAACAATTTTTTTTATTATTGAGGTATAATTGACACATTATATGAGTTTCAGGTGTACATGACAGCAGTTTTATTATATCATCTGTGAGAAAATAACATGGTTGATTGAACATTTTCATTATTATTGGTAGTTCTAAAAAGTTCATTTGAGCTTTACAACTTGTTTGTAATGTCATAAATTTTTAGAATTGTTGTCAAATTTGGAAAATTCGTATCACATTTCTTTCCATATATGAGCTGTAAGATTTCAGGAAATTTATATTTCAAGTTTTCTTGGGCAGACTAATCGTAAATATTTCTTAAACTGACAACATACACTGGCAAGTACGTCATTGATGCTTTGGTTACAGTGGCAGGTGAGTTTTATTATCTTTGTTACTGTCAGGTGCTGATGTTAAATCATCAGGAAATTTAAATATTTTTCCAGTGTGTTTGTATGATACATTCATCTTAATTGGATTCTTGAATGATCCAAGAATCTATTCATTATTTCTCTGAGAGGTTTACCTTGTCCACTTCAAGATCTATTGCTTTGGGTATGATCTACCTGCTATTTTGTCTGGAATTTCCAGACTTTAGTAAAAGAAGAGGTGTCAGATTCACAAAGATAGTATCTGAAACACTGGGATGCATAAAACATGCAACTTCATGCACAGCTTCAGTAACCAGTTATAGTATTACTACAGATTTGTGTCCTACAAAGACAGAAATTCTGACAAATCTGTTTCTCTCAATCCCCATGAAAAAGAAAAACACAAAGTATGGTGGTGGTTTAAATTGTTTATGCTGTTTTGTTGAGTCTATTCTTGGCAGGTAGAAACTTCTATGTTTACTTGGCACCAATGAGGAATTCTCTGTTAACCATTTTACCTGTCTCATGGTAGGAAGTGTTTCTGAAAAGCTAGCTATGGCTATGTACGTTTCAAACCTTGTTTCTTTTACACTACTCTTGTTCTTTGAATGCTGGTTCTGTTATGACCTCAGTCCCTGCAGCTTTGTATCATGACACCAGGAAAGTTGGCAAAGTATGTGCCAGGATGGCTAAGAATAGCACACTAAAGTCACTGCCATTATATACTGTAACCCACTAAATCCCTTCACTTTGGTGACCAATAATACTGTTGTAAATGTATTTGGTTTTTTGAAGCTCACAGGGTATTAATATGTTGGAACACTATGTAAACTTGAAGTCATAAACAGCATTTATTACCTCGGTAAAAAAAAATCTGGTCAACACAAATTCCTCCTAGATACAAATGTTTTGGGGGCCACACTAATACCACCAGATAAGAGGTGAAGTATGTCAGAGGAAAAGGTAGAATGGGCCCAGGCAGTGGTTTTAACAGGTTATTGATAAAATATTTTACTTTTGTAAATTTTACCAAAATTTTTAACTTTATGAACCCAGTGTTAGGGCCCCTCTCAGGGCCTTGGAAGGTGCCTGAAGAAGTGAGAGGCCCTGAAGTTTGAACTTCGTCATCTTCATGATAAATCTGCTTCTGCTGATGTGATACACAGGGACTTCCCTTAGCAAAGACCTAAGAACTGAAGACCTCAGCAAAGACCTAAGGCCAAGACCTTAGGTCTTAATTAAGTAAGAGTTCAGTAAAACCAACTCTACAAAGGCTTGGAATACAGCTTTCTGGTAATTATTCAGGTGCAAAACTTAGAGAATCTAGAGGAATAAGTGTTTAGCAAATAACTCTTCAATATCAATTCTCTAAGAAGGACATTTCTTCACAAGGCAATTCAAAATTGAGATAACTAGGGAAGAAGCTCTGTGTAGTTGATCTGAAAAGCTATGTGTATGGACTTATAAAACAGATTTTAGTTTTGTTAACATTGAAGTCTGGAAGGGTGGCCCTGATATTTTCCAAGCTACTCTCTGGAATATTGACTTTACTAGGAAGAGGTTAACACGTTAATTTATTTATACAAATGAATCCAAATGATTTTCAAATTTCTTAACTGAAGTCCCTAATCATGCCCATTGTAACAATTTTGTCTCACAGTTACTGAAGAAGAAACTAAAGCAAATGGCTTGTTTGATGAATTTCTTTAACTCAAAACTCAGAAAACAAAATAAAAGAGTTGAGAGGAAGAAAGGCATGGCTTCGATAATCTCTTTTTTCCTGTGTGGGATAGAGTCCTTCATGGATGAGAGAACAAGTAAGACCAAGAGGTTCTCTGGGGCCTGTGGACAGAGAAAGGGACAAGTGGGACTGCTTCTTGAGGAAGCCAGGGGGAAGCTATCCTTTTGTTTCTTTGTTTGGGGGAAGGTGTGGAGGGGTTGCTCAAGGTTTTCATCTTCTCAGTCTAATTCAGTTTTATCCATGAATTCATATGAAGTCATCAGGTCTGCAATTCAGAGTTTAGACTAGAAGTCTCGGGTTTTATTTTCTTCTATCTTTCTGAATATCCTCTTGGTTCATCTTCTCCTTATTCTCTGTATTCTGCTCTGTAATATTATCCTGCACTAAATTATACTTTACTTTTCTAGCATCCTTCATTATTAATATCTTAGGCAGTTAACAAAGATGTGTATTTGTGTGATATGTTTTGCAGATAAACATACACCTATATCTGACTAATATAAGAATTTTCACTTGTAATTTCCATGCACCCCCTTGTCCCAGCTCTCAAGAAGAAGAGTCATTACAAAATATTGTAGGTCGTTAAAATGTTGTAGTTGAGGATTTCCTCCCAAACCATCTCTACCATACTTTTTTTCTGGTCATTTTAAACCAGATTCCAAATACACATTCACTTGTATGTCAAAAATGTAACAAAAATGTTTTTAGCATTAGTGTCATGTTTAGATAAAATATTAAAGTCATATCTTTTTCTCTAAATCTAATTGAATTTTAAGATAGATTGCATAATGAATTTTCAGGTATACTTTGAGTCTATACTCAATTATTTAAATTTGGAAAAGTCATAATAAATTCCTTACCTACCCCCAAATCCCAATTTCTACAAATATTGCTAAAATTCTCTTGAACATCTAAATAACACAGTATAAAGGGTTTATAATATCAGTTGAATAATTACTCAGTATTTAGCTAGCTTCTGAGTGGTGTGTGTTCTAAGTGCAATGATAAAATATAGACTCAGATACAAATTATGTTTTACTTCTACATTGTAATAACCATGTATTGCCATATAAATAAAATTGAAAAAAACGCGATATGTAGTGAATGCAAATAACACTTAGCAAATTAAAATATAAAAAGAAACTAGTTTATCAACTAAAATATAATTTACTATACTATTTTTGTATTTAAGCTGTACAAATTTGCATTCATAGCAAACGTTTGAACGATGAGAGTTTAGAATGCAAGAGATAGGTCTTTACACATTTATAAGCAAAAGGCGAAGAATGATTTCAGTTCCAGAATTTTTTCAACATAATAACTTTTCAAGCAATTCTAAATGTATTATGAATGACTAAGTACAACCTGTTTAGTAACTTTAGTCCAGAAATAAAATTATATTTCACATTCTTTACTTTTAATAAGTTATCAAAGGTAAAGCCACTGACAATAATTTTCTTTTCCCACTAAAAAGTAATCATTGGGTCTTTTCAATCCATTCTTATTCCTGCTATCTAGAAAACATTCCTGAAAGCCGTAGCAATTATATTTTTTAAATATTTAAAAATAACTTTTAAAAAAGCATTATGAGTGATTATTTAAAAAAGGAAATATGGGGAATAATCATCAATACTATAAATTCATATATGTATTATGTGTATGCATATTATATGTGTGTATATATATATATATATACAAAAAACTAAAAAAATGGGTAATACTATTTATATCTTTTTATAATTCCAAGTTTTGCTAAAATATAAGTGGATTTTTTAAGATTTTTTTTTCTTTTCTTTTTAAATTTTTATTGGAATATAGTTGATTTACAATGTCGTGTTAGTTTCAGGTGTACAGCAAAGTTAATCAGTTATACCTATACCTATATCCACTCTTTTTTAGATTCTCTTCCCATACTGCACTGTATACAGTACAGTACTGTACTGAGAGTACTGAGTAGAGTTCCCTGTGCTATACAGTAGGTCCGTATTAGTTATCTATTTTATATATAGTAGTGAATATATGTCAATCCCCATCTCCTAATTTATCCCCCCACCTTTCGCCCTGGTAGCCATAACTTTGTTTTCTATATCTGTAACTCTATTACATAAGTTCATTTGTAACCTTTTTTAGATTCCACATATAAGCAATATCATATTATATTTGTCTTTCTCTGCCTGACTTATTTCATTCAGTATGACAATCTCTAGGTCCATCCACGTTGCTGCAAATACAGGAGATTTAGAATGGAAATTATCCTGTTCAACTCTTTTTTTTTTTTTTTTTACATCCTTATTGGAGTATAATTGCTTTACAATGGTGTGTTAGTTTCTGCTTTATAACAAAGTGAATCAGTTATACATATACATATGTTCCCATATCTCTTCCCTCTTGCATCTCCCTCCCTCCCACCCTCCCTATCCCACCCCTCTAGGTGGTCACAGAGCACTGAGCTGGTCTCCCTATGCTATGCGGCTGCTTCCCACTAGCTATCTATTTTATGTTTGGTAGTGTATATATGTCCATGCCACTCTCTCACTTTGTCACAGCTTACCCTTCCCCCTCCCCATATCCTCAAGTCCATTCTCTAGTAGGTCTGTGTCTTTATTCCCATCTTACCCCTAGGTTCTTCATGACATTTTTTTTCTTAGATTCCATATATATGTATTAGCATACGGTATTTGTCTCTCTCTTTCTGACTTACTTCACTCTGTATGACAGACTCTAGGTCCATCCACCTCACTACAAATATCTCAATTTTGTTTCTCTTTATGGCTGAGTAATATTCCATTATATATATGTGCCACATCTTCTTTATCCATTCATCTGATGATGGACACTTAGGTTGCTTCCGTGTCCTGGCTATTGTAAATAGAGCTGCAATGAACATTTTGGTACATGAGTCTTTTTGAATTATGGTTTTCTCAGGGTATATGCCCAGGAGTGGGATTGCTGGGTCATATGGTAGTTCTATTTGTAGTTTTTTAAGTAACCTCCATACTGTCCTCCATAGTGGCTGTACCAATTCACATTCCCACCAGCAGTGCAAGAGTGTTCCCTTTTCTCCACACCCTCTCCAGCATTTATTGTTTCTAGATTTTTTGATGATGGCCATTCTGACCGGTGTGAGATGATATCTCATTGTAGTTTTGATTTGCATTTCTCTAATGATTAATGATGTTGAGCATTCTTTCATGTGTCTGTTGGCAATCTGTATATCTTCTTTGGAGAAATGTCTTTTTAGGTCTTCTGCCCATTTTTGGATTGGGTTGCTTGTTTTATAGGCCAATGACATACTTGAAAATAGGCAAATCACCATTTGCATTTTATTTAGTTTCTGGTTTTATATATTTTTTTTTTATTCTTGTTTTTGGATTTTTCTTGCATTTTAAATTAAACTTCTACATTTACTGTGTCATATAAGGGAATTTGACTTTTATTTTTAATTAGAAAATGTTTTCTAGACCCTGGAAATTGATTTATTTTTTGTTTTAGAACAAAAGCTGAGATGAAAGGTTATGTCTTCTCTCTTCCTCTCTTTTCAGCACTAGAAATAAAACACAGTGCTTTCTCTTTTCCAGTCACAAGTCACCAGAACAGTCATCCATGAATATCCTAGGGTTTTTTTAAGCTTAATTTTAGAAGAATTAATTACAATGATTAAATGTGGAAATTGTCCTTTTCTTCATATAAATAAAATATATATATATATTTATATATATTTATATATATATTATATATAATATATATATTATATATAATATATATTTATATTATATATTATATAAATCAGGTTTGCTCTATTTGCATTGTTGTCTTTACTCAATGATCTATTGTTCCTCATCTTTTATCTTAGATTAGTTAAATTTGTACCTTTAGTTATTACCTTTTTCAGCCACTAAGTAGACTGTTTCAACATTTTTATTTCTAAAGTTTGTCATTACACTACATTCTTAGGTGAAAGAGGAAAAATAAATCTAACTTAAAACAAATAATGCCATCGGTTTTTTGTTCTTATATTTTTCCAAGTCAATTTGTATGTTCAATTACTTTCCTTTTTGATTATATTAATATCTACATTTTCCAGTTTGCTTAGTTTCTTATGATGCCTACAAATAGCAGTATCATAATTTTTAAAGAGTTGTTTGGGGATATGTTTAAAAAACTCTTTTTAAGGGTGTAGGTTATGTGACCATTTCCTTTAATGTCTCTTCTCAGAGGCTACCATGTATTGAGACCCAATGATGTGAAGGCAGTGAGTGTTTTGAAAGACACAGGACATGGATCAAGCATACTTTTTTAAAACATGAAACTTACACACATTTAATTAAATAAAGTGATGTTCTCGTTTCACCTGACATTTTTATATCATGTAAGCATGGTCCTATACTAATGGGACTAATAAAAAAATGTACAATGAAAACAATGGAGTGAAAATAAAAAGGGCAGTTTGACACCTGGGACTCTGACACAAATTACTAGAATGAGCTGTGCACAGGCCCAGAAATGTTGCATATCAAAAAAACAAAAAATCTCATGAAAAGTTTTTAACTGATCTACCATTATTGGGGAATAGAAATAATATTTTTCATCTGGCCAAATGTGCAGTTAATAATTCTGGTCTCTGATTATTTGAAATCTGTTTTTTCTTTGCATTATTTTCTTTTTTTATGTTCTGTGATCTCTCTTCCACTCTTGTACTTTTTCCATCTACATCTAATTCTAATCACATAATTTTAGATATGATCAATCATTGTACAATGTGGTTTTAATTAAATATTCTACATAATACAAAGATGCATCAATAAAGCAAAAATTTAATTTGCCACAAATGTCTGTAGGATGGTTTAATATAGTATAATGTTGTGGAGTATGCACACAATAGCTAATTTATAATACTTTTAATGGTAAAAAATTTAAAAATAATGAGAAAATTAAAGTACATAATTAAAAGTAATTATCTTTCTCACCTCTAAGATCCCCAGATTGTTTAGTCTCCCCAGAGGCACCATTTTTAAATTTATGTTATTTTCCAAATATTTCCTACACATATATTCATATAAATTTCAATCTCATTTTCATTTTTATATTTGTTTTGAACATTATCAAACCTGTTCTCTATGTAACTGACTTCTTTTTCAGTAGTATTTACTCTCTTTTATGCTGCAGCTATTTTTTTAATTTTCTAAATAATTTTACTTTTCCTTTCATTCCTGAGCTGTGCCAGCTCTGTCCTATGGCCTCATTGTGTCTTCTTTGAAGCCAATTAATTGTTATTGGAGCTTCTTTTTATTATATAGGCTATGTTGTCTGTAACTGTTTTTTTTTTTTTTTTTTTTTTTTTGCGGTACGCGGGCCTCTCACTGTTGTGGCCTCTCCCGTTGCGGAGCACAGGCTCCGGACGCGCAGGCTCAGCGGCCATGGCTCACGGGCCTAGCTGCTCAGTGGCATGTGGGATCTTTCCAGACCAGGGCATGAACCCGTGTCCCCTGCATCAGCAGGTGGACTCTCAACCACTGCGCCACCAGGGATGCCCTCTGTAACTGATTTTTAAGAGAGATTCTATCTCAATAGTTTCTTCCGTTTGATATTCTTTGCAGTGTTTTTAAATTTATGTATTAATTATATGTTTTTGCTTATATTTTTTGTAATTACTTTGCATATATCACATACTGTATCTTTCTAATTATTACTAATCTCGGAATGACAGACATTTCTGGGCCAACTTGCTGCTTTACAATAAGTAGTACTTAAGCCTGAGCCAGGGTATTGTGCTGGAAAAGCATGCATATAGAACTTGCATCAGTTACACAAATTCACTAACACTCTACTCTTGGGTATATCTCTGCTCAGCAATAGCAGAAGATATTTCTGACTAATAGCAGAACCCTATGTGTTACATGTCCTTTACTAGTTTTTTACTTCTCCTTAGTTGCCAGAGGTAGAAGTTTTAGAAATAATAAGCACTTACCCTGCTCCTCCATCCTGGCAGTGACAAGAGCCTCAGGCAAAGATAATGTGTCCATGATTTTCTTCATCTTACCCCACTTCCTTTGTCACTCTGTGGTGTCACATAGGCACAGGGACTATCTTGTAGCCTTTATTTACCAATTGGCCTTATTTTTCCAAAGAAGGTATCACTGGTTTTCCCCTCTCCCTCGCCCAGGACATGCCTCCTAATTTGGAAGTACTTTGTGTCCTGTTCAAGATTTGAAATGGTTTACATCCTGAGTATCAGACCTCAGTTTGGCCTACATTTCAATATATTTGGCAGTAGTTCTTCCATAGTTTCATTAAAAATAAAACTTATTTTTCTGTTCTTATGTTTTTATTCCACTGATTTCAGACTAGAAAACAAAGGTAGCAATGACTTTAAATAACTTTTAACCAGAAAATGTCATACTGAGTTTATTAAAGAAAGTTTCCATCAATTGCCTTGCCTTTATAAAAGAAACAATAAGTAATTTTTTCTGAATTTTTACTTCTAAAAATTCTTTAGAAATAACTTTTGTTGCATAGGTAGAAAAAAATTCTTATTTGGAGGTTTTCTAAAATAACAAATTAATGAACATGTTAACTCTTTTTTAAACATGGACATTTATGTTCATAATCATACAGTTTTTGTGATGAAACCAATGATGGAGACTTAGACTCAATTTACTGTTTTTTTAATGAGAGTTGTGAACAAAAATTGAAGAATACTATTAGGGAAGAAAAATGGTAAAACAAGTTTTAGATAAGCTGCCCTTATTCTGAAATAATAATTATATATATATATATATATATATATATATATTTTAACTAGTGGTCAGAAAAATTGGGGAAGTATATGTGTTCTTGGAATAAGTACAGTAAGCTTTGGATTTAACTGTCTAGTTTGTTGTTAGTTTTGGTTTCAGTGACTTTAATGACTCAAATAAATGTTGGATTGAGGGAAATTTTCATAAAAAGGAAAGACATTTGATCTTCTTGCTTACAGTATAATCACAAGGGTGATTTGATGATCAGAATTTTTTTTTAGTGCTACCATAGACTGAGGAGTTGCTTCCCAAGGAGTTGTGTTAGGTATGTTAGGCAAGTCCACGCCTGCTCTATTTTAGAGATGAAAAGGAGGCTTCAGAGGTGTTACAAGTCAGCTGGATTTGTTTCCTAGAACCCTGTGCTTTTTTATCCAATCAGCAATTGATTCCTTTCATTTAGCTTAAAAGACATCTTTTAAGCTTAAAAGACATCATCTCTACTTTATGTAGAGAGATTATATTTCAACACATGTTGATAAGTATTTTGATTTTACTTTAAAATGAGAGGAAGGAGTTTAGGTATCTGTTTTATATACAATTTAATTAATTGATGTGTTCATAAATTCTATATTTTATTGGTTAACTTACACTGGAATATTTTTTTTCCATTTTAGAGTTGTCTTTGATGGAAATTCAGTCATATTTCTGTGTCTTGTTATTTTTATCTTCTTAGTAAATTAAGTAGCTGCCCATTGAACTTGATTTTACCCTCCACTTAGAAATCTTGTTCTTTCTTCTTCCCATACTTGGGTTCTTTCTAATATCACTTAACCCATTCCAAGCATTACAACTACTCTTTTATCACATCTGAAATTCCCTGTAAGAATTTGCACGTATAAAATTGCACATGCACTCCAATCTGTATTGTGCAGCAGATACATCTTATTTTGCAGGCATATTTTGAACATAGCAAAATGTTAATCTCAAGAATATTACACTTAGACAGCTTAAGTCAACCATAGGGGAATTTTCTTAAGCTGTTCATTACAAACCTAAACATACTCAGTGTTCCCCTATCACTCAGATGACATAGAGGGTGTTTTATATTAGCAGTAGGCAGATGTTTTGCTCACTTTTACATGATTACTGTTTTGAAGCCTGCATTATAGATTGCGTATAAAACCCAATAATTATAGACAACTTTGAAGACAGACTAAAATTTGAGTTTTGAATTATGATTTACCATGTAAGTACTAACCTATGAGCCAGCAGTTTTGGTAGTCATAAAATATTCTTCCTATTAGACCAGTAAGATACTTAACAAGTTGAATAACACGATATATATATGCACACACATGTGCACACACACACAAATGTATAGAGAGAAATAAAACAATCTCAGAGTCCAATTCAATTTGCAATCCAGAAATTAGGCTTGTGGATTTTATCTTTAAATAATTAGGTTTAACAACCATATGCTATCGAAAACCAGTGACTGGATGCCTACTTAAAATTAATTGTGAAATATCTTTTGACAAAATATCAGATTTGAAAAATGTATTTTGGAAGTTTGTAAAATAAAGCTGTTTTTAGTGTGTGAAATATTTTAATTTCTTTAAGAAGATATTAAAAAGTACTATAACAATGTTTTATTTGAATGTAGATGGGCAGAGAGAAGGAATTCTCATAAAAATTGTGTATATATAAGTTCATTTATGGAAGGAAAATTGTAGGCAAGAAGAAACAGATAGATGATGGTGACATGTGAGATGTGTCAGTCGGGCAACATTGTTCACTTGTAGCTAGATTCAGGTATTCAGCATCTGGAGCAAGGGGTAGTAGGGAGCCTTAACAGCAGTGGTCACAGACTACAAATCAGCTAGGACTGCAAGGCACTATGTCCAAGTAAGCTAACAATACCTGGTAAATATATGGGTTTGAAGAGGAAGAAAAAGTAACTCATACAGAACTTTTACTACCTTCAAAAATCTACTTAGGGGCTTCCCTGGTGGTGCAGTGGTTGAGAGTCCGTCTGCCGCTGCAGGAGACACGGGTTCGTGCCCCGGTCCGGGAAGATCCCACATGCCGCAGAGCGGCTGGGCCCGTGAGCCATGGCCGCTGAGCCTGCGCGTCCGGAGCCTGAGCTCTGCGATGGGAGAGGTCACAGCAGTGAGGGGCCCGCGTACCGCAAAAAAAAAAAAAAAAAAAAAAAAATCTCGTTCACACTTGGATTTTTGAGAGGTACAGAAAGAGAATAGTGTGTAATTCATTGAAGCAATATATTAGTGAAATTTAAAATTGGAAATTGAATAAATAGATAACACTAATACAAACTTAGCAAAGTAGGACATTATTTTGGAATAAGACTATGATTAATTTAACTCTAAAACTATACATTGCAAAGAGCACTTGATTTTTTTAAGCTCTAAATTCTCATCTTTTCTAAGTCCAAGTCAATATCTGTGAAGCTTTAGTAAGAGTGGACCCCCAAGCTGCCGGAGGATGCAGTAATACCATAAATGCAGGTCTCCATGAACCACATACAAAATATACAAGATAATGAATGTCGAATTCAGCTCCTCACTCAATTCGGTAGAAAGAATGACCTACACTCAGATGGCATACTTCCTGAGCTAGTCCTCATAACAGTTGTATGAATAATTTCTGTAACTAATAACTAACTAAGGGAGAAAGATTTTTCACTCTTTTATTTCATCTCTTTACCAAAAAATAAGGTCCAAATGATGTGATAAACGTTTTGCTCTGTCTTCCTAATAGATTTTTAATAACAACACTATAAAATGTATGTAAAATATATAGGTTGTCAGCTGGACTTGGTTTCAATGTTCCTTTCTTTTCAGCTCGGGAAAAACACAACATTCACATTAGAGTGTTCATTTATTTGCACATCTGTGGATTATTATATCTTTGCAGTAGATGCAACATGGGGTATTAAACTTCTTTGCTCCACTCCATCTTTAAGAAGCAAAGGAAAAAAATCACATTAATACAATAAAAAGAAACTCCCATTCTGGAGTGGCTTTGCTTGAAGTACATCTGAGGTCTTTAGTTTAACTTGGCCTTTCAAAATAAAACCTTTTAGAACATATACTTTTTGGAGGAAAATAATTCATAAATAAATTAGATTAAGAATATGTGTGATAAAGTAAAAGAACTAGGAAAGTACATTTAAAATAAAAATTTTTAAATCACTACTTTCAGATGTTTAATAAGTTTACTTCCTAAAATTAATACAATAGCAATAGGTTTTCACAGATCTTAAAATCTAAGGTATTTGTTCCTGTATGCATTTTATGGTTTTTGGTTTAGGGTGTTTGTTTGTTTGTTTGTTTTTGTTTTGTTTTTTGGTAGGCACCAACCATTCATTCATTAATTAGTTAATTCATTCATTGAAAAGATGTATATTGAGTATTCTTCCAGTGAGCAGGTTCTGTGCTGACAGTGTTTCTCAGCTATTAGACCCTAAATACAGCTAAACTTTGTCTTGTGTTGAATTTGATATTTAGAGCACAAATTTAAGTAAACTCCAGAGTTTTATTCTGAAGATGTAGCAATTTCCTCTACTTGAGACTGTTTGTCTGTTTTTGGTTCTGCACAGTTCAGATGAAAAACATTTATACAAACTTTTGGTGGCCGATTCCCATAACTAAGTTGCATAATTCAAATATAAACATAAAATTCTATGAGGACAGGATATGATTCATACTTTGCTCAGTGTCTTAGTATTCTTTTAGTTTGCTTAATTTTTTTCTTTTACTAGTGTGGGATGCATGAGTTCTAATGTCAACAGCAACATCTTACATTTACTATGCTGCTTTTCTGTCTGGAAGAACCCCAGACAATACTTTTTCTTTACCACATTACTGAAACAGGGTTCAAGATAGTCATACAAAAATTAAAATCGTTCTTGTAAAATTATTTCTGTATACATTTTGATAGTGTAGCTTTACCCTGCATGTTGTTCGCCAAACCTGAGATCATTCACCTTCTGCTACTAAGTAAAATTCTTAGATATCAATGGCTATATGTAAAATTTCTCATCATTTTGCATGCTTTTGGCTTCAAAGGGATAAATATTTCTCCTTAACCGTTGTTACAGCTAGTAGTTCTACACTTAGATATAAACCTATGGGTCTTCCTTGAGAACTTGTTTATATCATACCAAAACCTTCTGATTCTTATCTCCACTCACGACCCAACCCCACCCCTTCTTCCTACCTTCACTCTCATGCCTGCTTTTCCACAGAATTCTACTACATGACAGTAGCAATGTTCTCATGGGAACCTTCGCACCAGTTTGCTCTTCTACCCAAGTCTTTCACATACCCTTGAGTGGATTTTTCAACAGAGGCCTTTTCATAAAGTCATGTTGTCACTGGAGTAAGGAAAGAAATTCAAAATTATAATGGAATGGAGGAACGGAATTCCAACTCTAATTACTCTACTTAAATTAAAAACAATCCTGTAATGGTTCTTAAAACAACAGATTATATGTATTATAGCTCCTGTGACAGAGAGTCTATTGCACAAAAGACATAGACTTTTTTCCTAAATAAGCAGGGTGAGTTGGAAAAGAAAGCTCTGTTTTCAGGAGAGCTTCACTCTTTAACTTGAAATGCTCTTTAAGCAGAGGGCCCAAGGACACATAAAGAGAGACCGTTAAGTGCATGTGAGTAAGGATCTGATTAAGGAAACTGAGTTTCAGAGCCTCCAATTCTCTAGATCCTCTTTCCTAGGAAAACGCTTGCTATGAAGGGATATACCTGTTCTCCTTTCCTGGCTACCGTTGGACAATCACATTTTTCTTTTTTTCTTTTCACTCCTTTCCCCTTCCCCAATATTGCATGTTGCATTGTCCAGAAATGCAGACACGCTCCGCATTTACTGTAGGAAAACCCTTTTAACCAAGGCACCACAACACTTCTTCCCAACTCTCTCATCAATAGATTCATTTCCAGTAAAACTTCTACTTTTTTATGTTTTAAAATTTTTACTTATATTTATAATGTTGTCCTTAATAATTAGTTACTAATAATTATTGTGACATAATTAATTCCAGAAGAAATTTTAGACACTTACAATTGATGTTCATAGGAAATTTTGATATAAATGTATATTTGATTATATTTTATTGCAAAGAAATATGATAGTGTTCAATAAAAACATTCAAGCATGAAAATATATTAAGATGGAAATCTTTAGGGAAAATTGAATGAAAATATGATTTCACTGAGGAAAAAGCAATCAAATTTCTTTGAACATTAAAAATAATATGTTTGTATATTTTTAACTGAATTATGAGGTAATTATATCCTTGTGATTATATTTATACTCCTTTGGGATACTTTTTTTCTTTTTTTCTTTTTATTGAAGTATAGCTGCTGTACAATATTATATAAGTTATAGGTGTACAATATAGTGATTCATAATTTTTAAAGATTACACTTCATTTATAGTAATTATAAAACATTGGCTATATTCCCCATGTTGTACAATATGTCCTTGTAGCTTTTTTTATACCCAAGAGTTTGTACCTCTTACTCCTCTCCCCCTATAATGCCCCTCCTCCCTTTCCTCCCTCCACTGGTTACCACTAGTTTGTTCTCTAGTCTGCTTCTTTTCTGTTTTATTCACTAGTTTGTTGTATTTTTTTAGATTCCACGTAAGTGATATCATACAGTATTTGTTTCCCTTGGTCTGACTTATTTCATTTAACATAAAGCCCTCCAAGTCCATCCATGTTGGGGCAAATGGCAACAATTTTTTCTTTTTTATGGCTGAGTAGTATTCCCTTGTATACCACATCTTCTTTATCCATTCATCTGTTGATGAACCCTTATGTTGCTTCCATATCTTGGCAATTGTAAATAATGTTGCTATGAACGTTGTAGTGCATATATCTTTTTGAATTAGTGTTTTCGTTTTGTTTTATTTTTCATATATACACCTGGGAGAGGAATTGCTGGGTCATATGGTACCTCTATTTTCAGTTTTTTGAGAAGCCTCTATACTGTTTTTGGATACCCTTTTAAAAGTGTTGTAGCAGTTGTATTTAAAATAGAAATTATATCCTTTGAAACCATTGAATTGTATGATGAAATTTTTAGATTCTAACTTTAAAAACAGGATATCTAACTTAAAAGTACGTGGACACAGGGCAGGAAGGGGAGGGTAGGATGAATTGGGAGATTAGTTTTGATATAAATACACTACCATGTATAAAATAGAGAGCTAGTGGGAACCTGTGGTAAAGCATAGGGAACACAGCTCGGTGCTCTGTGATGACCTAGATGGGCAGGATAGAGTGGATAGGAGGGAGGTCCAAGAGGGTGGGGATATATATATATACATATATCCTTGGAGACAGACCTGTCAATGCCTGGTAGAGCTCATGTCAAGATCCTTGCCCTTGGGCCTTTAAAACTCTTGCTCCACGTGCTGGTTTCCTCATATCAGGATCATTCCTGAAAATATTCTCCCTACTTTGATGTCAGGTAGTCAACTTGAGGAGTGCATGGGAGATAAATAGATCACCAGGCTGGTTGAGAAGGAGATTTTAATGGCACTTGTAGGGAATCAGAGAATATCTCCTAAGAGATGCTGCAACCTACACATGAGCTACTTTCTGGAGATAGGAGAAGAACAGTCTAATCGTACTTGAGCCTCCTAACTCACCATTTTCCTGAAATTACTCTGTCAAATGTTGCTAATCACTTATGATGAATTAAATATAAAAGATATTAATACTTTTTAATCTGTATGTCATTTGAATTCTCTGCATTATTTGACAGTGGTAACAATTCCTTCTTTGAAATTATAGCTTCCATGACACCTCTCTCTTAGATCAACCCAAACTTGTCCTACAAATTACTCTCAAGCTCTTTTACATGCAGCTCTTATTCTGTCTGTTCCCAAACTCTGCCTGTCTTACTCTAAACACTGTCTTTGATGATCTCACCCACAGTCTGCTCTTTAGCTACCAATAGGCTGTTAACACAGCTCAAATCTCTATTTTCAGCTTAGGTCTTTCTGCTGAGTTACATTTGAATCTTGCAGCTTATTCTTGATATAGTTCTCTGTTTTGATGTTAATTATCTTTCCCTTAAATATGAGTAAAATTTTTGATCCAGAATGATATACGAAGTATGTCCAGTGATTTCCTATATACTCTAACACAAACTATCATAACCTGTAGGCACTCATACCACTCTAACTAAACAAACAAAATCTGCCCACACTCAAGTTATTTACTTCTCAACACTCGAACACTGCTTCATTCCAGATGGGTCAGTTCCCTCTCCAGTATAGACACCCTCAGTCTCTATTCTAAATCTCTTCTCCAGTGATTCTCCCCATCTGTAATGCCCATCTCTTTTCTCTTCCCATATCCAAATACTCTCCATTTGTTCAAGCATTGCCCCAGTTTTCACACACTCAGTACAATTCATTCTTAACTATTCTAATACCCACTTATCTTAACATTCTAGAATGGCAATAGAATGTTTTGTACATAAAAATTTATTTGGAAATTAAGTCATGTATAACCAGCTTATAACAACTTCATGCATCTATTCTTTGATTTCAAAACTAATACCTATGCTCTTAGAGTATGGAGATCTCAATTTTCTGACTTTTAATGCCTAAGAAAATGTTGTGAACGTAATAGTGTTTAAAAAGTATTTGTTGTACGAATAGCTAATAAGCAGATACTCATTTTTAAAGTCAGGGTGTATGAAGTATTGTCAGAAAGATTATTTATAATTGCTAAAATGTCAAGGGAATGGGAAATTTATTATTACCCAGGAGTTCCAGAGCCCATATTATATTCTGCTGGAATAACAGTCAACTATGGGGTAGTAGTTTAAAATGTGAAAAATATCTTCTTGTCCAAATATATCTCCCTTAAAGATTCTGCTTCTATGCTTCAAACTCTCATAGTTCCTCAGAGTTAACAAAGTCCAAATGAAAACACAAATGGTACTTGGAAGAGCGTTTTGTCTTAAATTGGTTTACCAGGTTACTCAGGTAGGTTGTCCAGGCTTCAAGAAAGTGTTAGAAGCTGTTAGAATAGACAGAGCTGAGGGAGAGGAGTGGAGGGAAAAGTCCAGAGAATGGAGCACCAAGGAAGGAAATAGTTCAGGGGAAATACTTGGGATGGCAAGCATGTGTGATAACTGTGTTGAATATGGGGGAAGGAGAGTAGTGTGGGCTGCCCAAAAGTAGTGGGTACAAAAAGCAGCTCCTGAATGAGCTATATGTATACTAGAGAGATGAGCTTTGTGTGAGGCAAATTTTGTTGAGTGAATATTAGGTAGAGACTTACATTTAGTGAAAATATCATGAGATATAGAATCAGAGTTGCCACCTTGAGGGAAATGTAATATCAAGATTTCTAAGTGCCTTGAGTGGTTAGTTAATCTCACCAAAACTGCACTTCCCTGAGAATTTTGACTTTTGTTCAATTAATGTTTATATAAGGAAAAAGAAGTTTGATCGAGGAAAAGAGGAAAAGGTGGACCAAAATAAGAAGAGGAGGAAAGGAAAATATCTATGTTGGACATTAGTGTGACTGGTAGAGTGTAGACATCTGAAATATTCCTTTTATATATTTTCACTATAAGAGACTTATAAGTACTATCATTTCTCTGAGAAGAAAATCAGATTCAGAAAAATTAGGTAAATAGTCGAGTGGCACTTGCTTAGTAAAAGCTAAATCTAGTATTTGAGATAAGAGCTCTATGACTCCATTGTCCACACTTTTTTTTTGACAAAATTCAAATTAGAATGACAAAGGCATAAAAAAGGGAAAGAAAGAACCATTATGAGAGCTTAGATTATTACTTGTCATGTGACTAGACATTTTATGTGATGTCAAATTCCCTAATCCGGGAAGGAAGTCAGTTTTCTGAGTTTAAACAACATAAACCAATTTTGGAGTATTTAAGTGTATTAGTTGGAATTCCAGGAGCAGACTCTGAAACAAGATTCATATGCAGATAGTTTATTTGGGAAATGATCCCAGTAAATGTGAGCAGAGGAGTGGGGAAATGATAGAGAAAAGGTAAGGAAGCCAAAAAGGTACTACATTATTAAACAGGCTACCACAGTAACTTAATTCCATGTGGTTATTACCCCTGAAAGGAGAGAGCTGGGTATTATGAACCAGCTGCTAGCAGTCAATGATTAAAGACTGTCCCTGTGGACATTAATTCCCCGAATTTCTAGCCTGGTTTGTACACAGGCAGAGAGGGCTTAGGCAGCCAGAGCAAGCCCTCAAGCAAAGGGCAAGTCTTGATATTTGGAAGTCGATTGGCAAGCACTGTAAAAGGTAAGGAAGATAAGGACAGAGAAGTTATCTGCTACGTTAAGGAACATAGTATGCTCAAGTAATACTAGGTTATGGATGGAATCACCAGGATGCCAGGAGACTAAAAATAATCTAGAAAAATACCCCCAACTCCTTCATGCATTTGGTGAAGACATAACAGCTACCCTCCCACAAAGCCATGGAAGATGCTCCTTACACTTCGGCACAGTTAGCCCTGAACATTTTACCACCCACCCACGTTAACACCCCTGCTCTAGTTGCTTCTGGTGTTTTGATCTTGCTGTAGTTTTCCTCTCTGCCAGAGAATTTCTTTAGTCAGTCCTCTCCAAAAACCTTATTGGCAATACCTGGGTCATTTGCCTGAACTCTAGCTGCAAGAGAGACTACAAGAGTGAATATCTGGAACTTTAGCACACTCTATTAATCCCATCAAATCTCACAAGCTTGTGGGAGGTGATTTCACAAGCATAGGAAAGAAGTTAAGACTGATTCTCCAGAAAAGGATAACAAATAGCCAGGATATATAGTTAATATTTCAAAATCCACATTTTAAAATTATTTTGTTGGACTAGTTTCCAGAAATAAGCTGTGCATCAAAGATTTCCATCAGAAAGGGTGAAAGAGGTGTCTGGTGGAAAGTCTCAGCTTTATTTGAGGAGATACACTGATTACTTCATTCCTGGTCTTACCTCACTTTTATTTTAGTGCCATCGCTGTTTTTCTGGGTCAAAATTCTTAGCTCCCTTGGCTTTTTCCTTTACTTCCTTTTTTTTTTTTTCTTCTGACAAGTAAGAAACTGCTATACCAGGAAGTCTTTCTCCAAATGCATCCCTAAGGCACTATTAAAAGCTGGAGGAGCAGGCTTTTCTCCTTCTGTTGGATCTATGAGTCACTCACTCACTCACTCATTATATGCATCATGAGCTTAACTCTACCAATAGCTCTGTGAAGGCGATTCACTTTGACAATTCTATGCACCATGAACTACTGGAGACAAAGAAAGAGGTCAAATATGAAAATAAGAAAGAATTGACCACAAAGGAATTTATAATCTCATAGAATACATCAATTAGTCAAGTATATATATAACTATAATAGAAGGTCATAGTGAGGAAGATATTAATATGGAAATATGAAGAGGGACAAAATTATCTCCAATAGGGTTTGGGTGAGGGGAAGTTTAGCACATTTGAAAAACTACTACTTGATGTTTGGAAAGAATTTGGACAAGTTGGGTTGCTGGGATACAGCAGTGGTATCATCCAATGAAACCAAATAAGAAAAATATGCGTTGTATTTGAGAAAGATTAAATAGCCTAACTTGCTCAGAGTATGCAGGGTATGTAGGAGGAGGCACGGATAGAAAAGTAGGATGTGAATTATTACCTTGCAGACGTCAAGTTGCTGGTGAAAAGCCCTCTAGGAACCATGGAAAATGTGACCCTATGTGAAAACTACGCTGTATGTTTCTTCTCATATTGGACAAAGTGCCTACTCTTTTGTCTCAATACATTGAATAAGAAATTCACTATTAGAAATCAAATTCTCTTCAGAAAAATTTCTAATTCATAGAAAAAGAGGGTTTGCATATACCAAATACTGAATAGACGTTATTTTACTCAACTGAGAAAATGTTCTTTATTTATACTCTAGTATAACATCTGTCTGAATATCTCAGTTTTATAGTGACAAGTACCTTGGAGATAATGAGACAGAACTATTCTGAAAGACACAGAAGAATAAAGGTTCAAAAGAGTGTCTCTCACACACTTTTGTTTTTTCCTGTGAGTTGAGTGGTTAAAATAATGTCATTATACCAGTTTCCAGTATGACAAACTGTTCTAATTAGCCATTTAAAACAACAAGTTTATTCCAACGATATGTGCAACAAGATGTGTTTTAAAAATTAATTTTTCCTTGCTCTTTTGTGAAAAGTAGTTTTCATCATTGCATATGTGATTTTGTAAAATAAAAATGTTAGAAACTAGAATTTGTAATAAGAAGATAAATTCCTTGCTTATTGAAATTTGCCCCAGCAACACGTCAGTCAAAACAACAACAACAACACATGAAAGAATGCTCAACATCACTAATCATTAGAGAAATGCAAATCAAAACTACATTGAGGGGCCTCCCTGGTGGCGCAGTGGTTGAGAGTCCGCCTGCCGATGCAGGGGATGCGGGTTCGTGCCCCGGTCTGGGAGGATCCCATATGCCGCGGAGCGGCTGGGCCCGTGAGCCATGGCCGCTGGGCCTGCGCATCCGGAGCCTGTGCTCCGCAACGGGGGAGGCCACAGCAGTGAGAGGCCCGCATACCGCAAAAAAAAAAAAAACTACATTGAGGTATCACCTCACACCAGTCAGAATGGCCATCATCAGAAAATCTGCAAACAATAAATGCTGAAGAAGGTGTGGAGAAAAGGGAATCCTCTTGCACTGTTGGTGGGAATGTAAATTGATACAGCCACTATGGAGAACAGTATGGAGGTTCCTTAAAAAACTAAAACTAGAACTACCATATAACCCAGCAATCCCACTACTGGGCATATACCCGGAAAAAACCATAATTCAAAAAGACTCAGGTACCAAAATGTTCATTGCAGCTCTATTTACAATAGCGAGGAGATGGAAGCAACCTAAGTGTCCATCATCGGATGAATGGATAAAGAAGATGTGGCATGTATATACAATGGAATATTACTCAGCCATAAAAAGAAACGAAATTGAGATATTTGTAGTGAGGTGGATGGACCTAGAGTCTGTCATACAGAGTGAAGTAGGTCAGAAAGAGAAAAACAAATACCGTATGATAACACATACATATGGAATCTAAGGAAAAAAAAAAAGATCATGAAGAACCTAGGGGTAAGACAGGAATAAAGACACAGACCTACTAGAGAATGGACTTGAGGATATGGGGAGGGGGGACGGGTAAGCTGTGACAAAGTGAGAGAGTGGCATGGACATATATACACTACCAAACGTAAAATAGATTGCTAATGGGAAGCAGCCGCATAGCACAGGGAGATCAGCTCAGTGGTTTGTGACCATCTAGAGGGGTGGGATAGGGAGGGTGGGAGGGAGAGAGACGCAAGAGGGAAGAGATATGGGAACATATGTATATGTATAACTGATTCATTTGTTATAAAGCAGAAACTAACACACCATTGTAAAGCAATTATACTCCAATAAAGATGTTTAAAAACAATAATAACAACAAAAACCAGGAATAATTCACTTCCAAAATAATGACAATATTAACTAATTTATAAACTTTAAAGCAACTAAAGCAATATTATAAAAGCAGAAGTATAAAAAGTCTATCTTAATAGCACAGATGTGCTTTACAAAATATTAGATTAATTTGGGAGTATTTTCCTTCAAATGGAGTTCCTCCATTCACCTCATCACACAGTTTGAACATTGATATGTAAGCTTGGTTTAGTTTTTTGGTACTATACAATTATTTGTATAAGTTTTTAAATATTTCTTTATTTCTTATTTATCATTATGTTATCTCCATATGACATAAAGCTCTAAAGTCTGAATAATTTGGGTGCAAGTCTTTTGTGAATATTGTGAATTCTGCAAAATCATAAAGAATAAAATTAGAAAAAATTGAATTATATCTTTTAATAATTTATAGTAATTTTTAAAAAGCCAGTGGTATAATTTTATCTTTATTTCATAGTTCCTTTTTTTTTTTTTAAGTCCTAGCTCTGTCACCTCCTAGTTCTATGAAACTGGAAAAGTTCTTACTTCTGTGAATTGCAGTTTTCTCTCCTATAACATAGTGAATGATAACACTACACTTTTCACGGAGTTTTGATGGGGATTAAAACAGTAAGAAGTGCCTGACACATACTAGCCACTCAGCATATGACAGACAGCTTTGGCCATGACATTAACTAAAGAACTCTCACAGTTTCTTATACCTGAATCTCCTCTGTCACCAGCCTATGCCAGGATATCAGGCAGCATCTTTCACCTGAACTACTACTATCAGCCTCCTGAATAATTTCCTGATTATCATTAAATCCTTCTTTCAATCCATTCTCCACAAGGCAGTCTGTGTTATCTCTTAAAAATGAAAACCTGATAATGTTACTTCACTTGCTTAAAACTTATCAATAGCTTCTTATTTCTCTTGGGGTAAGATTGAAAATTAATAACATGACCCAGAAGGACCTGGATAGTGTGGGTGTTGTCTAGGTCTCAAGCCTCTATCGAGACCTCTCTAAAAATGACGGTATTTATGTAGTCTTTTTTTCTCCCCAGTTTCTCAAATATGTTATTCATCTTCCTAGAATTTCTAGAATGTTCCTTCATTTTCTAGTTAGTAACTAAATATCCTTCAAATTACAGAAAAAAAACACACCACATTTCAATTTGTCTCTTTCTTTGTTATAGGCTCACATACATCTATGTTCCTTCCCTTTATAATTTTTGTTTTCATTAGTAACTAGTAATAACTTATATGACTATTTAAATGAAATCTATCTCCCCAGCTGAACTAGGAACTCATGAAGGAAAGGATTATGTATGGTTTTCATCATAATTTCACCCTTTACATGTAGCAGAATACTTATAATTTATTACTAGATTGAATGACTTTTAAAAATACTAGCAAACCAAATCCAACAGTTCATAAAAAGGATTACATACCATGACCAAGCAGGATTTATTGCAGAAATCAAAGTTGGTTTAATAGCTAAAAGCAAAACAATAAAATACACCATGTTAATAGAATAAAGTACAAAAAATAATTTTCTCATATGATTCAGAAAACATCCTTTCATGATAAAATAGCTTAAAAGTAGGAATAGATGGCAACTTCTTCAATTGATAAAGGGTATCTACAAAAAACACACAGCCACAAAATATTGACAAACTGAATGCTTTTCATTTAAAATCAGAAATAATTCAAGAATATCCACTCTTGCCACTTAAATTTAAAATTGTATTAGAGGTCCTAGCCAGGGCAATTAGGCAAGAAAAAGAAAAAAAGTAAAAATTCCAGATTGGAAAGGAAGAAGTAAAATTAGTTCAATTTACATATGGCATGAACTTGTATATGGACATTCTAATTACTCCATTAAAATTATTAGGACTAATAAATGAGCTTAACAGGATTTACTTCAGGATAAAAGATAAATATACAGGAAATTAGTATTTCTATACACTAGTAATAAATATTCAAAAAAATTAAAATAATTTCACTTATAATAGCATCAAAAAAACAAAATACAAATAAAGTTAACAAAAGAAATTCAGTACCTGAACACTGAAAATGATGAAACATTGTTGAAAGAATTTAAAGATCTAGAGAAATGGAAAGACATTCTAAGTTCATGGATCAGAAAATTTAACATTCTTAAGATAGCAATACTTCCCAAATTGATCTAAAGATTCACTGCAATCCCTATCAAAATCCTAGCTTCTTTTTTTGTAGTAATTGACAATCTAAAGATAAAACATATAAAAAAGCAAGGAATCCAGTAGAGCGAAAACAATTTGAAAAAGAACAAAGCTGGAAGACTCGCACTTTCCTATTTCAAAATTTACTACGAAGCTACAGTAATCAAGAGAGTGTGATACTGACATGAGAATAGATATATAGAACAGTGGAATAGAAGTGATAGTCCAGAAATAAACTCTTACATTTATGGTCACTTGACAGGAGTGTCAAGACAATTAAATGTGGAATAATAGTCTTTTCAATAAATGGTGCTAAGACAAGTGGATAACCATATGCAATGGTTATGAATGAACCATTCATATGAAGATGAGCCCCAACTTCACACCATACAAAAACATTAACTCAAATTAGATCACAAACTTAAATATAAAAGTATAAAATCCTTAGAAAAAAATATGGGGATAAAGTTTATTAACTTTGGGTTAGACAGTGGTTTCTTAGACATGACACTAAAAGCATCAGCAAAAAAAAAGAAAATAAATACATAGATTGAACTATATCAGAATTAAAAAAAATTGTTTTGTGCTTCAAATTTTACCATCAAGAGAGTAGAAAGATAATGTAAAGAATGAGAGAGAATATTTCTAAATCATGTATCTGATAAAAGACTTGTATCTAGTGTGTGTAAAGAACTCTTACAACTCAATAATAAATGTGCAAATAACCCAATTAAAAATGGAAAAGAGACTGAACAGATATTTTTCAAAGATATGCAAATTACCAAAAAGCATATGAAGATATGCTTCATATCGTTAGTCATTAGTGAAATGCAAATCAAGACCACAATGAGATACCATTTCACTTTTACAATTATGGCTATAATTAAAAAGGTAGGCAGTAACCAAGCAGTGTTGAGGATGTGGAGTAATTGGAATTCTCAAACATTGCTGGTGGTAGTATAAAATGATGCAGTCACTTTGGAAAGCAATACGAAAATTCCTCAAAAATGTAAATATGGAGTACTATATGAGTCAACACTTTCACCCAGGAGAGTGAAAACATTTATCTACACAAAAATGTGTATATGGGGCTTCCCTGGTGGCGCAGTGGTTGAGAGTCCGCCTGCTGGTGCAGGGGACGTGGGTTCGTGCCCCGGTCCGGGAAGATCCCACATGCCGCAGGGTGGCTGGGCCCGTGAGCCATGGCTGCTGAGCCTGCGTGTCTGAAGCCTGTGCTCCGCAATGGGAGAGGCCACAGCAGTGAGAGGCCCACGTACCGCATAAAAAAAAAAAATGTGTATATGAATATTCATAATAGCTAAAAGTGGAAAAAACTGAAATGTCTATCCACCAAAAAACAGATAAATAATATGTTGCATATCCATACAGTGGAATATTATTTGCCAATAAAAAGAAATGTAGTACTGATACACACTACAACTAGATGATTCTTGAAAACATTATGCTAAGTGAGAAAAAACATTGACAAATAGCCACATATTGTCTGATTCAGTTTATTTGAAATATCCAGAATAGGCAAATCTACAAAGACACAGATTAGTTACTGGTGAGAGATAGGGGTGTTGCGGGGAGACAATGGATTTGTGGCTTCTTTCAGAGGGGTCAAAGATGTTCTAAATTTATTTATTTTGTGGTGATGGTTGCACAATTCTATGAAATACTAAGAGATATTAAATTTTACACTTTAAATGGGTGAATTTTATAGTATATGAATTATGTCTCCATAAAGATAGTTTAAAATTGATTGAATAAATAAATAAACAAATTAATTCTAAAAACAATGTTATACATTTAAGATATTTTGTAATAAATATACTAAATACACTAATGTTTTTGTATGTTCAATGGGTGTAAGATGTAAACTCTCCCAATTGTTCTGTATGCATTTATAAAGGAGGTGTTCTGGAGGCCATCCATAAGCAACAGTTTGAATATATATCCTGTATGTGGGTATCATATCTTAAACAGCTTCTTTTTTTCCCCCAACCTTGAAACAGGACTTGGCTTTTCATCATAGCCTCTAAAATTAAATCCACTACCAAATCATTAGTGAGCTGTGTAGATTTTATTTGTGTCAGATTCAAGGAAAGAGAGAAAAACGTTTATACCAAACTCTACATGGAAAATGCCTTAATAAATATCCCATTTGACATTTCATTCATCCCATAAATTCTTTACTAAGTTGTCACTCTTTTATCTCAAATTTCCCTCCACTAGTCTAAGCCTGTTTCTTTCTGCCTCCTTGCTTACACAGATTTCTTGGTGATCTCACAGATTTACTCAGCTTAAGTGCCAGCTGACACATAGCCCTGGACATACAACTTCCAGGTAAGTTTATTATGACCTTAACTCAATAATAACTGTTGGCATTTTGTTGCCTGTATGCAAGAAACGTTTTCTCTATATCTAGATCCTTATAATTAAATACATGGATATTATTAAGGTAATTAAAAATACTGAATTTGTGAAATGAATAACTAGCATGCACGTGGTACCTAATCTTTGCAATTCAGTTGGACAACCATTTATTGACACAGTGTGTTAGATAACACAAAGGATGCTGGATGCATCCAAATACAGATTACATGGTCCTTGCACTTAAGAAATCTAGTCCTTTCACAAACATGACCTAGATTAACATTCTTCCAATTCTGTAAAGAAACTCAGGCTCAAATAAGGAAAGTAAGGAAATAAAGGCTCAAGAAGATCCTGTTGAGTCATGTACCTAGTATCCAGATTTGCACTCACAGTTTCTAATAATAAATGTTTGGGTTTTTTTTTAAATTTGACTGGTGAGTCACGCTGACTATAAAACTGTATGCATACATTATCTTATTTAGGTTTCATAAAATTCCATTCACAGATTCCAAAAACATTTAATCAGTATACTTTGTGTATGTATTTTTAAATCCTGTATCTGTCAGGGCTCTTATTTATGTAAGACAGGATCCACTGTGGCTGATTTGAGCAGAAGGGAATTTATTACGGGGCAATCAATGTTGTGAGTGGGTCTTTGATGTGATAGTGAGAGAAGCCAGTCTCATTTTGATGCCTTAAAGTTTCTGGACCCACATATTCTGGTTTGGGGAGTGAAGGATACAGAACCATATACTAATTGCTAATCTGGAGTACATACTGCTTTCTGAGGAGCATTTTAAGGTATATCTCCCAGCAAGTACAGCAACTGTCTTCAGTATTCCTTTCCACTGGTCTATAATTCAAGTGATTTGCAAGTGATAATGTACATGGTAAAGCTAATGAATCCTGTGGACACAAGCCTTACTTCTTTTGCAAGAATATGATTTTCTTGATCAGAAGAGATATTAGGATAATATGGTGGTAAATAAGATACATCCTAAGATACAGATATTGCTACTTTTAGAAGTGTGATAGGCAACAAAGTCAAACTATATATAAAATATGTGTTTATTAAGATAGGAAAAAAATTTCCTCTTTTAGGAAGTACAGTATCTGCCATCTGGTGATTTGTTAATTATGTAGCCGTATGGAAGGCTTAGGGTTTGACATAGCTGCCATTATATCAGGCAAAATTGGTGGGAAAAAAGTCAGTTTAGATGATGGCAGCCTGTGTTTTTACATCTGTACATTACCTCCATTCCTTCTACCTTAGCCACTATGTTAATAAATTCATTAAACAAATTACAGGGGTGCTTGGGCAAAAAGGCTGACTGATATCTATATATAGTAGTTTATTTTGTCAACATAATATTCAGTGCATCTTTAGAAGCTGATGAGTACTCACATAGGACAAAAGCATTCCTCGACTCTTGATTCATTCCAAGAGGAAAGCTTTGCAAATTTTTACCAATTATTCATTCTCCATTCTTACCCTTTCCAAATCCTTGACCATCCTGACAAACCATTCTTTAGCTCGTTCTCTTATATTTAAACACCTGTTATATTTTACAGTATATTTCCTTTCAGGAAAAAATATTTTCTACCTACAAGGAAGTTTTCTCTATTCTACTGTCCTTCAGGGCCAAGCCCAGGTTGGGCTGTAATACCCTACTAGCCTACTTCTAGCAAGTGCAGCCATACCATGTAAAGAGATTTGTAAGTTAAGCTTGTTCTTTTTCCTCCTCATTAAACTAGAAAACTCCATATGAGGCTAAAACTGTGGTCTGAGGGAACATGGACAATATAGCAGGAGTGAACACACTGAGTACGTGAGCCACCTGCTTTCAGACTTGTTCATTCATGAATATACCACATCAACTGCTTCGAATAATATGGGATGATCCTGGTAATCAGAATTTATGGCTTGCTGGATCAGAAAACATCCAAATGGCAATAGGCAGTTCAGGATGAATGTTCACCTGGTGTCCCATGACAAGGCAGTTAGTCTCAACCATGGCCCAAGAGTAAATCGAGAGCTCAAAAGGTCTCCACTGTGATTCATCTAGTGCAATTTGCTTATCATCCCTGTCATGCACAGACATTTTAAAACAATGTGCTTGACCAAAATGGCCAAATGGCAAGGCTGCTTATGCACAGACTGTGTCTATAATGAAAACTAAGGGCACTTTTCTTCCTGCAAATAAGTGCTGCAATTTAGAATTTTCAGACTAATATAAACTGAGATAGCTTACCAACAACAGGCCTTATTACATAAAATACTGAGAGTTTACTTTACAAATGAGAAAAAAATTATTAAATAGATCTGAGATGCAAGAAGCAATAATGAACACAGAAATTGGTAAATGTCTGGGAAAATATGAATTATCAATATTATTATCTAATTTTAGAAGTTAAAAATACCAATAGAAACATTTTGGACAACAGGATATAAGCCAAAAAGAGAGGTGTGAAAAGAGTTAAAGTGTCCCAAGATCCTACTTTTGTAGGCTAGGAAAGACTCTGATTAACGTTTGAGTGATTATATATCTATGATAAAAGAACAATGGCAACCACTAAAATATTTGAAATTATGTAACTTTTAAAAGATAGAAGAAGGAAGTGGAGTTTAAAAAAATCAATCCTAGGGCTTCCCTGGTGGCGCAGTGGTTGAGAGTCCGCCTGCCGATGCAGGGGACACGGGTTCGTGCCCCGGTCCGGGAAGATCCCACATGTCGCGGAGCGGCTGGGCCCATGAGCCATGGCCGCTGAGCCTGCGCATCCAGAGCCTGTGCTCTGCAACGGGAGAAGCCACAACAGTGAGAGGCCCGCGTACCGCAAAAAAAAAAAAAAAAAAAAAAAAAAAAAAAATCAATCCTAAAAAAAGTAAAATAAGGAAAACTAAACAATATAGACAACATAGGACAAAAAAGGGATAAAATAGAAGAGATATCATCATACATATTTGTAATTGCAATACATATAAAGAAAATAGATTCACCAGTAAAAATAAATAAATGAACAAACAAAAATGAAGATATTGATAATGGGTAAAATTCAGATATATGTTGTTTACAGGAAATATAATTTAAAATAATTGTACAAGTAGTAAAGTCAGCATCATGGTGACATAGGATGCCTTTTGTTTGTGTTCCATTCATCACCAACAAAAACCTGGTATCCACAGACAAAGGTGTCTTTGAGGGAACTGTGAGATTAATCACCATATGCCAAGGGATATAAGAGGAGTCTTGTCCACCTCTGTGTCAGGTAATAGGCAGACAGTCCCTGGTTCTGTCTGTGGATTCTGCAGTGGTCTGTGAAACAGCTTCAGTTCCTCTTAGTCATGGTCCAGGAGGCCCAGGAGAATGCTAATGTAGACAATCACTCATGGACAAGAGAGGCTCTGTGGAGGTCCAGGTTTCCAAAAGAGAAATTTCAGCATTTTGTTAGAGAAGAAATTACAGATCTTTCTTGACTTACGATGGAGGTATGTCCTGGCAAACCCAACATGAGTTGAAAGTATCATAAGCTGAAAATGCATTTAATACACCTAACCTACCAAACATCATAGTTTAGCCTAACCTGCCTTAAAGGTACTCAGAGCACTTACATTAGCCTACAGTTGGGCAAAGTTGTCTAATACAAAGCCTACTTTTTAATAAAGTGTTGAATATCTCATGTAATTAATCGAATACCAAGCTAAAGGTGAAAAAAGGAGTGGTGGTATGGGTACAGAATGGTTGTAAGTATGTGGGTTGTTTACTGTCATGATCACATGGCTGAATAGGAGCTGTGGCTCACTGCCACTGCCCAGAATCACAAGAGAGTATCATACTACATATTACCAGCCCAGAAAAAAATCAAAACTCAGAATTTGAAGTACAGTTTCTACTAAATGCATATTGCTTTTGCACCATCATAAAATTGAAAAATTGTAAGTCAAACCATCTTAAGTTGGGGTTCATCTGTACATATTTGGACCCACTGGAGTGGGTAAGAGAAACAGTTTTACTTTACCTACCTCCTTCTCCTCAAGGAAGTACAGCCTAGGACCAAGAAGCATCTTTCTTGGTCTGTGATTTATTCAATCAAGGAAAGAGAGAGTGTGTGAGTGAATGCCTGGCTTCCTCAGCTCTGCAGGATGCTGCCAAAATGACTAATTTCTCTCTCACATCATCCAGAGCACTGAACCATGACTCAGGGATGGAAAGAGTCAGGGAGAGTGGTAGATAGAACTCCTGGAGGATATTACAGGTATACCTCAGAGATATTGAGGGTGTGGTTCCAAACCGCCACAATAAAGTGAATATTGCAGTAAAGCAAGTCACATGAGTTTTTTGGTTTCCCACTGCATAAAAATCTGATGTTTACACTACACTGTAGACTATTAAGTGCAATAGCGTTATGTCTAAGAAACAATGTACATACCTTAATTCACAAAACACTTTATTGCCGAAAAATGCTAACCCTCATCTGCCAATGTAAAGTTGCCATAAACCTTTAATTTGTAAAAAATGCTATAGCTGTGAAGTGCAATAAAGCAAAGTAGAATAGAATGAGGTATGCCTGTAAAGGCCTGTGGTTCTTAACTGCATTGCAATTCCATCAAGAAGCCCACTCACAAGAGGCTGGGGATGCTTCACCTGGGGATGACCCCACCTGGCCCATGGGCACGTTCAGCGCTCTGCATGCTTCACCACATGCACACCCCTGCCCTGTGGTCAGCTCCATATGTGGGATCTCCACAGTGGCAAGAGAGAGCTTTGGCAGACAGCTAGGGAACAGCCACAGAAAGTCAGTCAAATCTGTGGACCAGGGAGAGACCACAAACTTCAGCTTTAGTGCCACTTTTGAGAAAAAAAGAAAGGCTGACAGCACTTGGCTTGGTACATTCCAGCATCCAGAGAAAGCACACAATATGAAACATTCTGCCACAGGAGAGAAAACAAGAGAGAGGCAAGTATTCCGATAGAAAGTCTGAGATAGCCTCAGAATTGCTAGCAGGGGTGATGGAAGGGTATTTCTCTCCTGGAGGCAGTCTGTAAAGACTGGAGGAAGTGACTGCTACTTCAAATGTGAAGACAGCAACACAAAACTTCAGAGAAGGGCCTCCCTGGTGGCGCAGTGGTTGAGAGTCCGCCTGCCGATGCAGGGGATACGGGTTCGTGCCCCGGTCTGGGAGGATCCCATATGCCGCAGAGCGGCTGGGCCCATGAGCCATGGCCGCTGAGCCTGTGCGTCCGGAGCCTGAAAAAAAAAAAAAAAAAAAAACTTCAGAGAAAATGAAAAATCAAAGGAATGTGTTACCACCAAGAGATCACAGTTATAATCTGGTAAATGAACCCAAAGTCATAAATATCTTCAATTTACCAGGTAAAGAATTCAAAATAGCTCTTTTAAGAAAACTCAATGAGCTAAAAGAAAACACAGAAAGACAATTCAACAAAATTGGGAAAACAATATATGAACAAAATGAGACATTTTTAACAAAGGGATAGAAATCATTAAAAAAAAAAGTGCTGGATAGAAATTCTGGAGCTGAAAATTATAAGTATTGAAATGAAAAGTGCAATAGAGAGAATCAAAAACAGAATAGATCAAGCAGAAGAAAGAATCTGTGAGATCAAAGACAGGAAATTTGAAATAATCCAGCTGGAGGATAACAAGAAAAAAGGATGAAAAAGAGCGAAGAAACCTCAAGTGATCTATTGGCTATCATCAAAAGTATCAATTTAAGAATTTTTGGAGACCCAGAAGGAGAAGAGAGGGAGACGGAGGCAGAAAGCTTATTTAAAGAAATAATGGGACTTCCCTGATGGTTTAGTGGTTAAGATTTCACCTTCCAATACAGGCAGTGTGGGTTCAATCCCTGGTTGGGGAGTTAAGGTCCCACATGCCTCGTGGCCAAAAAACCAAAACAGCAGCTATATTGTAATAAATTCAAGAAAGACTTTAAACATGGTCCACATCAAAAAAACATCTTAAAAAAAAAAGAAAGAAATAATGGTTGAGAACTTCCCAAATCTAGGGGAAAATTTGGATATCCAAATTCATGAAAGTCATAGGTCACCAAACAAAATAAACATAAAAATATCCTCTTCCAAGACACATTCTGATAAACTGTCAACAATCAAAGGCAAAGAGAGACACTTAGAAGAAAGAGAAAAAAAAACTTGTAAATTGTAATGGAACCCCATACAACTACTAGCAAATTTCTCAGTAGAAACCTTACAGTCCAGGAGAGAATAAAATGATATATTCAAAGTACTGGAAGAAAATACTCTATCTAGCATACTCTATCTAGCCCACCAAGAATACTCTGTCTAGCAAAGTTATTCCTCAAAAATAAAGAAGAAATAACGACTTTCCCAGGCAAACAAAAGCTGAGGTTATTCATCACCTTCACCAGCCTTACAAAAAATACTGAAAGGAGTTCTAGCTGAAATGAAAGGATGCTAATTAGTAACATAAAAACATATAAAAATATACAACATACCAGTAAACATTAACAGATAGTCAAATTCAGAATATTCTAATACTGTAATGTAGCAGTGTCTTAGCCACTTACCTATAGTATCAGGTTAAAGGACAAGAGTGTTAAAAATAACTAGAGGTGCTAATATTTGTTAATAAAGGGAGGAGATCGAGATGACAGAGTAGGAGGACATGGAACTGTCTCCCACCACCTACAAACTCATCAAATATATATCTACCTGTGGTATAATTCTCATTGAAAACTAACTGAAGATTGGCAGAAAGACCCCTGTACAACCAAGACTATAAAAAGATCTACATGGAAACAGGTAGGAAGGGAAGAGAAGAGATCAGGTCAGGACCTGTGCCCCTGGGAGGGGACTCAGAGGAAAAGGGACAATACACAGGCAGCATTCCTCACTGGGGATTGAGCAGTTCAAGCCACATGCTGGGTGCCCCAGCCCTGGAGTACAACAAAGGGAAGACGAGACCAAGGGGAGAACTCAGCTGTGAGGGACAAATGAGGCTCAGTTCCAAAGCTGCGTCTGAGCAGGGTAGGAGCAGCCATTACTGGCACTTACACAGGCAATGCATCAAAAGCAGTCCAGGTCTCTGACCCAGACAGGACAGCCACACCCAGCTCCCTGACACATGCCAAGTGCCCACACCACAAGTGCCCACACCACTTCCTCTTGCTCCAGAGCTAGCACCCTCCTGCTCCAGCAAATTGGGACCTGTGCCCAACCCCAATAAGGAAGTGATGGCTACTGAGCAGAGGGGAAGCCCAGCCTACACGTGGCTCTAGTCCTAGCAACTCCCTCTCCACCCTCACCTCCTTCCAAGTTGATAGCTACCAGCACACCTTAAGGAAAGACGTGACTTGTGTTCCCATGTCAAATCCAACTCTCGCACCAAAACCCATGGGCACAGTTAGACTGTTTAGGGGTGCTCCCATATAAGGACACCTCTTCAAGACTGCAATAAATAACTGTTTCACCTCATTTCATAGAGACAGAGAAAGCAAAATGAGATGACAGAGGAATTTGTCTCAATTGAAAGAGCAAGAGAAAATCCCTGAAAAACAACTGTTTAAACAGAAATAAACAGTTTACCAGATAAAGAATTCAAAGCATTAGTAATAAGAATGCTAACTGAACTAGGGAAAATAATTAATGAATACAGTGAGAATTTTAACAAGAACCTAGAAAAAAGCAAGGAAATGAATTATTTCCTAGAGCTTCCAAGATAATGCAATCCTGCTGGAACTTTTATAGTTTCCAATGAAACCCATGTCAAACTTCTAGCTTATAGAACTGTAAGATAATAAGTTTATATTGTTTTAAGCCATTAAGTTTGTGGTAATTTGTTAAAATGGCAATAGAAAAACAATACATTCTTCAACTAATTTTATGAAGCTAATATATTCCTGTTAAAAGTTCCACACAAATTAAGAAAGAGAAAGGGAATTAATCTTATTTTTGGACCAAAGAAAAGAAAAATACCAGCAAACTGAATCCACCAATGTATAAAAAATAATACATTTAAAATGAGTATGGATGCAAGGATGGTTTAACATTAAGAGATTAAAGGAGAAAAACCATATGATCAGCTCAGTAGATTAAAAATATTTCCAATAAAAATTTACCACACATTCATGATAAGAACTGGAAATAGAAAGGAATTTTCTCAGCTGGATATATGCTAGCTTATGAAACTTTCAGGAAATAAACTTATTGGTAAAATGTTAGAGTAATTCCCTTTGAAAACATAAATAAGACAAGGTTACTCACCACCACTTCCCCAAGAATATTCCATAGATTCTAATTCAGGAAGATAATAAATAAATATAGGGTGTAAGAAAAGGAAAAAAAGAAGCAAAGCTGTCATTTAACTGTCATCTGCTTATATATAATAGGAGTTTTTTTTACATGTTTATAAAAAGGGATTTACTGAGGACTTCATTAGTATTGCTAATACACTGTTTCTTAACCTAAGCGGTATGTACACTGATATACATAATAGTATTATCCAATCCTTATAGATATTATTACATATGTACTATGACAAAACATTTCATTTTAATCACATAAAGAGGTTTTTTTGTTTGTTTTTGTTTTATTTTATATCTATAGTCCCCTATTATATATTGCACCTAATTTGATATTTTGCTATCACTTTTCTTCATATACTTTGTTAGTTGTGTTATTTAGATCTGGAGTATATAAATACGTGTTTTTCTATGATTCCACATATTAGAATGCCTATTGATTATTTCCCTAAATGTAGATGTTATATGTTCTTCACTGACACAAACTTAATCTTAAATATTATTGACTGTTTAGAGAGCCACATTGCTACTAATTCATACTAAATTTTCATTTAACTAAATGTTATAACCCTAAGCCATACAATACAACTAAATGAACCCATACTTCATTCATTTTTTAAATTTATACATTTATTAAATATGAATTGAGTGGTATGTGTTAAGAATTCTTTTTGACACTGGGGTTTATGTAGCTCACAGTCTAATAGGAAGGAGTGATAATGAATCAATTAAAATATAGCGTAATACCCTTTATGTCAGATTGTGTTGGAAGGAAGTCAAGAGGGCAAATAAAATCTTTTTCAGACAGGCCCCAGCTTTGTTATATCGTGGTACATTCATTCAAGAAGTCTGAAGTCTGGAACTCAGTGAGTATGGCAAGAAAAAATGAAATGTGAGGCAGAAACTAGAAAGTTTGTTCTTGCTATTGTTATCATATTAAAGAATTATATACTATCCTGAAAGTGTTGGATACTAACTTCCTTGCAACTTATGCAAGGATATGAGAGCATAAGTCTTCCAATTCTAAAATATTATTCCCATCACCAAAGCAGAGTAGATTAGAGGAGTAAGGAGTTAAATTATATATTATCACAGATAAATTACATTATCACAAATTATAGATTAAGTCAAGGTGGGATAACTGAAAGTTAAGGGCATAGGCTTTTTTTTTAACATCTTTATTGGAGTATAATTGCTTTACAATGGTGTGTTAGTTTCTGCTTTATAACAAAGTGAATCAGTTATACATATACACATGTTCCCGTATCTCTTCCCTCCTGCGTCTCTTACCCTCCCTATCCCACCCTCTAGTCAGTCACAAACCACCTAGCTTTTGAATGCAAATCCCCAGAGTAAATCTAATTCAGTCCTGTAATCTAAGGTGTGGCATGAGTAGGAATATAGTTTTTAGGAAAAGTATACTATAAAGGGTTACTGCCACACCCTATTATAACATTAAAGAATGATATTAGCAAATAATGCATGCCTTTTTTTTCAGTGTTTATACAAACTTTTCACTCCAGAAAGTTTATTTTACAACTAACCTGCATTAGCTTATAATACATTGCAGCCTTTTAACACTTCTTCAAAGTCTATATCATGAAATACTTGTAACTCACATGATTAAGAATGGTAATAGGGTCAATTAAATTCCAGCCTTAAAAGATGTTAAATAGGCTGCTTTTCTAACCCACCTTCTAATTACTTTGAGAAATAGTAACTAGGCATCAACTCTATAAATACTAAGATTGTTGTTTTAGGAGACAAGCTTCAAGACAGAAATAGATGGTTTTACATAACCCCCTCCCATCCTTCATTTCAGCCACTTAGAAGTGTGTATTTGCAGCCAGCCAGTGCTTGACAAGCCCCTCAGGGTGCTATATGACTCTAAGTCAAATGTTCCACAGGAGATATGCTGAAGTTATTCTATGGTTGAGGTGATATGCATCTGAGTTCAAATGTTTCAAGTCAAAATGTTTTCCCCTATTGTAAGCTATAGAGCCAAAAGTCATGATGAGTTAATTATCTAAATGTTTAAGTAAGCTTCAAAGGAACTTTTAAAATCAACTACTGGAGCAGTGTGCAGATGTTCCATGCCCTGTGTGCACTCTGATAAGTACAATGGTATTCTCAGGGGCCAGGATGCCAACTGCCCACAGCATTTAGCTGCAGATGACAACTGTGTTCCCCAAGTATATTGTGCCTAAAATCTGTGGATTATTCTTTGTTCAACCTTCTGCTCAGAGGGTCTTCTAAAAATTTAAGTAAATTACGTAGAGCCACCCTCCCTTATAACCCTTTAAAAACCTACTGTTGCACGTGGGGTGAACTCCAGTATCTGTAACAGGGCTCTGCACAATCTCTCCAGTGCTGTCTCCCACTTAACCTTCTCCATCAGACCAACTGGCTGGTTCTTCAAACACACACATATACAAAACAGTTTGATAGTTCCTCAAACACACAAAGCTCTTACCTACTTTGGAATATTTCCATTTGTTCCTAAAACCTGAAGCTCTCTCCTCTACTCAGTAATTAATTAATTCCTACTAACCTTCAAGTCTCAACCAAAAGATGACTTCCTGACTTCCTTGGAAAAGCTGATTATCACCACTGCTGAGACTTCAATAAGACATTCTTACTCTTCCAATGCTTCCGGATATTGGAATGCATGAAAATACTAGTGAATCTCAAACATGTGCACCCATTAACGTATTTTCCCATTAAGTGTTTGCTATGCTCATGTACTGTTGTATGGAATATCATTATTTTATATAAGGAAGTGGGTAAGTCCACAAAAGATGATTCTGTCAGAGGTAAATTCAGAATAAGTGTGTAAACAGGCAAGAATAAACATACTGCTGACTTCTTAATTGAAGGAATCTAACTGCCACCAGGTAGCTTGCCACTTACCTTGAAGCATGTTACTATAAAGGAGTATCAAGGCTAGTTGAGTTGCTAAAAACTTGTATACTCAGCTGCCAAAGAGGATTTCAGCAGTAATAATATAATCAGTAGTGATAGGAGGGTTGTCCTTGTGGAAGGAAGTCTATGTCATCATGCCCATGCATAGTCTACTTCCCTGTCCCATGGCAGCATTTTTGGAATCATTGGTCAAGCTGTGACCTGGATGGCAAAGAAAGATAAGTGATATTCACAAAATAGGTCATCTTATTCCTTTTGGTTGTTAAGACTGTCTTCTTGAGAGGTTCTCTTGGTGAGCATTCACAAAGATATATTCAAGTTCAGGAACCATTGCAAGAGGTTCATTTACAACCTTTCTCTCCAGTCACATTGCCACTAAACTTCCATCTTTCCTCTGAAGCCCTGACCACTTGACTACACTGTTAACCACTGACTGGTTCATCTCTTCTTCAAGTTAAAGTAAATAATGAAAATGTGTTACTCAAAGTTCTGCCATTGCCCTTCCAGGACACAATGACAGAAGCTGACAATCACAAGTTTCTATTTATAGACCTATTTTTAGCAACCCTCAGAATTTTGAATTTTATTCCATGTAATCTGTCCAGAATTTAAAATCTGAATTTGATTCTTTTATTTTGTTACTTAAGGCTATCAGAAAAAGATTGTATATCTCTCTTTCTCTGGACCTACTGTATTTGCTTTAAATTTTCCACAGTGTCATTTGTTGAAATCTTCAGAGTTTCAACCTCAGTGAACTCATGGTCAGTGGATCACAGGACATAACCTGATTAACTTGTTTTGACCTTTTGTACCATAGGCTGCTTACCATCTTAAAATAAGGAAAGGACTCAATGTATTTCCATTTCCTTGGCCTGATATTCCTTTCTAAATATTCCACATGTCCCGAAAGATCTGTTGCCTACAATTCACTCTCTGGCAACAATATCTGTAACTTAAAATTCCATTTTATTGACAGGCAACTGAAACCAACTCTGGACAAATTAACAGCAATAACAACAAAATGATTTATTTGAAAAGTAGCTGGGGTAGAGACTAGGAATCAAAGGAAGAGCTGGAAAATATAGGTCAAGAGAAAGATTGAATAAGGAAATTTGGGAGGACTTCAACAAGACAAATACATGGATATTGTCTTTAGGAAGTGTCTACCGAAGTAATTCTACTCCAACAAATATCTTTATCTTACATTGCCAATTTTCAAATTCCATGAGTAATTTCTCTGATTGGCTTGGGATGGAACAGTTTCTAAGTAAGTGAGCTTGAGAGGGTGGAAGCCAGGTCACATGGCATTTAAGGGTCAGTGTGTTTCCTGTATATAGGGTCATTTACAGAGAAAAGGGAATCTTGAAGTGAGGAAACCATCAGAGTGTACTACACTCTTTTCTTAGGCCATCATACCAGGATAGATAGTCACTTAAAGGGCACAAGTCATCCTAAACATTTCTAAGACTCATTCTTAGAATTAATACATTTCCTCTCTACCTCTCCCCCAAAATTATTGTATAAAATAAAATGGTCATTTTTTGTCTAATAAGTCCATTGACACACTAGTCTCTCCTAAAGAGTTTACCAGTTGTATTCTTTGTTAGGATATTTGCTAAAATCATGATTCAATAAGTCATTATCAAGATTTTCTCCTTGCAAGTTTAGACTACTTGTTTCAGTCAATTTAGAAACTGAAATATTTCAACACATGTAAAATCCTTGATATATATCTTTTCATAAATTTTAATTCGATTTCATTTGCCTGCAGCTAACTTCTATTTGCATTTAAAAAATTGATCATAAGTGTGCTGAGAACAGGAAATAACACTCAAGTTTCTGACATAGCTATTTAGTCATATGGTTATTGGATTTATTTTGGAAAGAATTCCACGAAAGTCAAATAAAAGGGAATTACCTGACAAAAATGTAATGGCTTTAAACGCAATTCAAGAATTGCGAGGCTATGGCACCAACACCACTTTTAACTTTTGTCTTCTGGCTCTGGACCACTTTTATTTGTGCCATGGTCATTTTATCATCATTTGAGTTGGATGTTGCATTTGTGCAAAACCCTTGCTTGGATTGTGTAACTGTGAAATATCAGAACGATTGTCAAAAGAAAAATTAATCTGTGATCCCTAACTGAAGATAGCCTGGAAAATTAATACACTCATCACATGAAATGAAATATGTGATCATACTCTGACCACCTTAAATAATCTCAGTGTTTTTACGCCTTTCTCCATTGTACTTTTATGCTGTTCATTTGACTATATAATCCTGTCTCTTGGTCTTTGAGACATTTTGGGGATAGAATCAAAGTGTTTTCTTCTCTGTTCCAGATGTTTGCACTAGTGTGTGACTGACATAAATTCTAACAATAAAAAGATACTTTTTCACAAGAAATAGTTTGCAAATCACAATAACTCATAGTACAAAGAGATGAGGTTAGGAACTTTGTTGCAGAAGTAAAGAGCTGGCTGCTAATCCACACAGAGCTATGCCCATGATCAGCACATCAGGAGACCAAAATTAGGAAAGGAAGCTTGAAAAAAAGAACCTATATGAGGGATGAGACCTTGAAGCATATGTATATCCTAAGACATGTTGCAAAACAAAATATTATATTATTATATGAACAAAAATAAATATTATATTGCCCAGATATAGTATTGGCAATAAAATACAAGACACAATATTTGTCTTTAGGCAGTAAGGAAATATATTGTTTCTACACTTTTTATTTGTATTTTAATTAAATCCATTTACCTCCAAATTAAAAATGATTTATTAAATATCTATTTTAATGTGTTAATCACAGAAAAACAAAGACAGTCTTTGTTATTACCAAATTTCACAGAGAGGCAGAGATCATTTGTGCAGTCAGAGACATTAACTATATATTTACATATATAATTACATATTTTATACTTATATAGTATCTATTATAAAGAAATATAAAATTATATACTATGTAATTATATATTATGTATATATAAATATTACATAAATATCTGCATTGGGCACAAAGAAATTAAGGCATTTTATAACATTTTTCAAAAAAAATTATGGATGACAAGGATGAGATTAATTGGCATAAGCAAGTGTATAAAAAGTGTTGTATATGTATGATTAGCATCTCCTGCTATAAATCACCCCCCGAGGAATTTATAATAGGTGCCAGGACTAATAAAATACAGGTATCAAGATGTGAAACAATTACTGACACAGTAAACCACAAAAGGATTTCCAAAGGTGAAGGGTTCAGGTTCCTTAAGGAGTGAAGCAAAAGCAAAGCAGAGAGAGTATGTTGGATCTTGGTAGTGACTGGGGTGTGGGTCTGGGGGAGAGTCCACATGCTGCCTGGGGGTTTGCCAGGGGACTTGCCACTGACTTCACAGGATGAGTAGTACACAGGGACTCTCTTATCTTGGTTACGCTATGTGGTGCAGCAGCAAAGACAGGTGAGAAACTAAAAGCTAGTCATGTCAAACATAAAAAATGGATTCCAATTCTTTATTATAATAAATGTAGACGAAATCATTCACTATTTTAGAAGTTGTAGTCAAGTCAGGAGGAGATGGGATAAGTAAAACAGGGCTTTGAATTAGAGTGAGACACTTGTCTAAGTGTGTCAAGTAAGAGAAAATTCTCTACAAGGCTAAGAACTTTGGTAGGGTCTGAGCATTGTCAAGGGAGAGACTTTTGTGGTGATCCTGGGAGTGACCAGGAGCGGCTGTGTTAAATCGGGAAGTAATTGTGGAGGAGAGAATTTTGAGGATAGTTTAGACAAGATCCACTTAACTGATGATACGTAGAATGACAGGAACAGGAAGAGTGAAGTTGACAGGTGAAGGTTTCTTTTTCTCACTCTGAGAAATGTCTGAAGAAGGTAGAATCATGATACACATTTTCTCTACTGGCTTACTAGGTTTAGCATTCCAGTGGGTGTTTGGATAGAGAATATAAAAATAATCATCCTTAGTAGACAGAATACTTAAAATCATTTAAGGAAAAATTATGCTTTTCTGAAAAATGTTATCTACTAATATTTACTGTGTATACCTTGTATCATGCATTGTGTTAGATGCTCTAGTGTGTATAAGGATTGATATTTTCAACAACATGATTATTTTCTAAACATGTAAAACATTTTTTCCAGAAATATAGTTTTTTTTTTTGGTGGGATAGATTATATAACATAAAACTTGACTTTTTCCTATATGCAATATTCAGTCAGTGTTTTTCTCTATGGTAAGGGATAAAACTTTATGATTTCTATCCAAAAAATGTCTGTAAATGGTTTAATTAATACTTGATAGGTGTAATGAAATGTGTTTCATAATTTACATGTTATTTATAGAAAAATTCAGATTTACTTTCTACCTAATCCCAATATGAGGATTCTTTTTATTTACGCTAGAAATGAATAAAATAAATGTTAATTGAAACATAATACTTTTCCATTTTTAGGCCATTCCAATGAAATATCTTAGTCCCAGCAACATCTGAGGGCTGAGTGCTCAGTTCTGTGTGCTTAAAAGGAAGAAATTTTCTAGGCAATGTTTTAAGATATGTTTTGTTTTGCAAAATTAAGAAAAATAATGGATGGCCTCTCCTACTTCACAAAATGGAAGATGAAACATACAGCAATGACAATATTTGGGTAGTTTGTAGCTCTAAAACTCTGGGCATACAAAGAGTTTACCTATGACTTGATTAAAAAGTGGACCAAAGCTCTTAACAGACACCTCACCAAAGAAGACATACAGGTGACAAATAAGCATATGACAAGACACTCCATGTCGTATGTCATCAAATAAATGCAAAGAAATGTGTTTTTAAATGAGTTTGCCTCAGGTTATTATGTATAGTAAGCACTTAATAGCAGTATTCATTTTAGTCTTCTGTTGATGATGAGATACTCAATGAATTTAGATTTTCTCATGTCCATCTAGCTCTGATGTTCAAGACAGAAGAAGAAATACTAAGAACTTCTGTACCACATACACTGTGAAACCATATATTATAGTTCATTAACTCATTTGGGCAAAGCTTTATGTTAAGTAATAATACTACAATTCTCACTTGGACAGGTTGGTTGTATTTTTTCCAAGGTCATAGATTATACCCTGAATCTCAGTCATCTCCTTTTAATTCATGTCATTGGTTACAAGGAAAAATGGAATGAAAGCAATGAGTCAACACATATCCATAAACTATACTAGAAAAATGTCTCAAAACGTATTTCCAGCAGAGTTATTCAGAGCTGTCACCTCCAAATTCACTATTACCATGTGATTACTACATAATACAGTTGAATTAATCTTCCAAGATGGCATTGCTCTAGTAGATCACCATGTTTATCGTGTTTATCAGAGACACATATTCCTATGTGTTCAGTAGGTACATTGGGTTGTAATTTGTGAAGTCCTTGTAGCACTGCATATAATATTACTGAACAAAGGAAAATTTCTGATTTTTGTTTATCTTTCGCTTTACACATAATTCAAATTTACTTTCTCTTCATCCAATCAATACCAGATTGTTAGAATCTCAACTTTCTTGAGTGATTTATCATTTATTGAGGCACATGGCACTTTTTAAAAACACAAGTCAAAACTTTAGAGACTTACAAATTACATTACACATACACATACACAACTTCTGTCAATTTCATCATAGTCAAAACATAGCCAGCTGCTTCTGAGATGATATCAAGTGACAATTAAAATAGCACCAATAATGTTACACTACAGTTAGGTACAGAAGATATTTTATCTGAAAAAAGCAAGAAGTATATTTAGATGGTTAGGATTTATGTTCCCTATTAAGAGAACAGATGCCTTAAAAGATTAATCTTTGGTGCCATTGTGTCTATTTGTGCAGAATGTTGGACACGATGGGGCTTGTTTGGGCCAGATGCCTGCCTTGTCCAACTTTAGTCCTCTAAGCAGTGGTCTCCAAATATCTTCTGCAGACCATTAGTTCAATAGAATACTAATATGTATACTGTCAAAAATGGGTTCTATGGTCAAATACAATTTGGAAACACTATGTTAAAGTCACACATTTTCCTCTCCAGTGAGCTGTCACACTCTTTAATATACTCACATGCATTATGGATCTTCTAGAGAAAATGCATCACTTCTCCAAATTATTTAACTATAGAACCTGTGCCAGAATAATCATTAACCATTAAGCAGATAAAATACATGTTTGGGACACCAGCAGCATTGGGAAGAGAAAAATTACATAGATATTTAATCTTTGTTTAAAGCATCAAGGAAGTTAACACCAGGGAAAAATGAGAATTTTGCTGGACTTGTTACAGTTATTCCATAATCTAATATGCTTATTTTGATATACATGGTGGGTGTAAACTTGAGTTTTTTTCAGTGCTTTAAGGCCTTTAATGGAATTGATCCAGACCTCTATTTGCCTTTTTTTTCTTCAGAGAGCATCTAATGGGGTAATGTTGCATTGAACACACTTAAGGAATTGCTGTTCTAAATCCCATTTGCCATATTTGTCATTCTGCTCATCTATGGATACTATAATACCTTTCCTCCTTGGAACCTTCTGGCACTACCAATTCTCTTAGGATGACTATGGGTCTGATGTGGCTGCCTCAGGGTTATCTGGTTAAAGAAGGACCCAACTACCTCCTTAGAATATACAAGGACCAATGATTGATTTAGGACACACGGTGAGACTGCAAGGGTCTCCTGCTTTGAGCAGTTGCAGGCAGTGGGCCAAGGTCACCTGGATTAACCTAAATCTCCTCTCCTTGAGCTGAGTGGACAAGGATTCTGCTTAACCCAAGAATTCATACCCAGCATTTGGACTAAACCAAGACAAAATATCAAAGCAGACAATTTATTTTTAGCATCCTCTTTTTCTCTCCTCTCATATCCCAGGCAGCCATGCTCTCTGGAATCCCCAGGCAGCCATCGCTCTCAATCAGAGACTTCCTATTGCAACACCCCATTTCTCCACTGCTTGGAAGTTACCCTCCTGATCCACCACCAGTGTTTATGTCCTCTCTCTTTGAACACTCAACTAAATAATAGTAATTGAATTTTTTCAATGGTTTTATCACATGAAAAGAAATATAACTTCTACTTTTCAGTATAAGACTTTGACAGGTTTTTTAAAACTATATGCATTTATTACCATAATAATAATGCAATTAATTTTAAAATAAGCAAACCAACAAGACAAGGGCAATCAGAGCCCCAGTGTTTTCAGTTGTGATGAAGATTGAGCCTTCACTGGGGCCATTTCTTAGTCACACTTGCCCAGACTTAGCCTCAGTACCAGAGAGCTGGGGGTAGGATGAAGAATGCTGACAGTCTCCCTCTCCTGAGAACGTAGCCCTCTGAATGGGGCTGTGGGGAGAGAAGCCCTGTTCTGGGTTGTACCCCACTGTAGTGGAGTTTCAGTCCCTGGGCCCCATGGAGGGAGAGAGGGAGGAAGGAAGGAAGGAAGGAAGGAAGGAAGGTAGGAAGGAAGGAAGGAGTGGGTCTTGGTACAAGCATCACTGACTCTCATTGCTCTTATTGAGTTTTAGTATATTTTCTCTAAGAAACGTTTCTTCTTTTTGTTGTATGTTCTTAAAACCAATTCTAGAGACATAAAATGATTTTTTAAAATGATTTCTACCAGTTTCATGGGGTAGCAGTTTCATGGAGCATTTCTAACTGTTAGGCTGGATGTATCTCTCTAACTAACTTCTGATTTTATATCAGTGACTCAACTTCTCTTAGATTCAGTTACCTGTTTTTTAAAATGAAAATAGTACTGCTTAATTTTTAAGGTTTTCCTTAACATTAAATAACTATACATATAAAGTATTTAACATAATATATCTCATATGGAAGAGTTTTTTTGTAAAAAGTAACTATTATGGTCAAAGTGATCATATGTTCTGTATTCATTCATCCACTCAAATATTTCTTGAGCAAAAGGCTATGTTTTACTATTCTAGATAGTAAAACATAGAAGGAATCAAAGGGGATTCCTTCAGAGAGTTTATATTTTAATGGAGGAGATAGACAATAAATGGATATATAAAATAATGTCAGGAAGCACTAAGTATGATAAAGAAAAATAAAACCGGTTATGTGACTAGAAAGTGATGGGGGGGCTGTCAAAAACAGGCAGATTCCCAAGTATTCCACTTTTTCCATTTGAACATGAAGCGAGTTTAAAATTTCCAAAGTTTGGCATTAAATGCCTCTTGTCTTCAGAAATAGAGCAAAAATCCTTTGTCAGTCCCTGACTCCCAGTTCCCAGTTTTGGACCTGGAATGTGTAAGTGTGTGTGTGTGTGGGGGGGTATTTATTTACAGGGATAAGTGATCTGAGACTGAGAGAGTGAATTTTAAGATCTTAGAGTTGGAGCAATTTGGGGCTGCTTAACAAGTGGCCTACAGGTGAAGGACATTGGAAATATAGGACATCAAAGAATGGCAAGTCTAGTGTATTGGGTAGGGCATTCTCATGGGGGTTTATGTTAACCAAAAGATAGAAACAGAGCAAAGAAATATTCCTAAAGCTGGTGATACATAATTCCTCCTAGGATGGTCACTAGGGTAAGGGGAATGCAGTAAATTATGCTGAGGATAAAAAGAATAAGATACTCCATCTCACCCCTGCCTAAGAGAACTGTCTGCAGTGATAGAAAGGCTCTCTATCTGCACTAAACAATATAATAGCCACCAGCCACATGTGATATGGAGCACTTGAAATACAACTAAATTCAACTGAGCAACTGAAATTTTAATGCTATTTAATTTAATTTTAATTAAGTTTAATTTAAATAACCACATTAGGCTAATGACCATCATATTGGACATTGCGGTTCCAGAGGTTTGGAACAATAGCGTACTGAAACCAGTAAGAGTGTGGCAGTATATTGCTGATCCTGCCATCAAACTGGAGGTGGTGATATTGGTGGGGATATTAGTGAATGGGATTTTGCTTTTACATTTTATAATGAAAGGTGTCCAAGTTTGGAAGATCTGCCTAATTCTATGAACAAATATTTTCCAAATAATCAATTCACAGTTATTCATGAGTAAAATATCAAAGTGCAAGACAGACCAGTGGATTTTAATGAAACTGGGCAATAATAGTTCATTGGCATGGTTGCATATTGCATATTACCACTAACCTGTAAGAGTATACTATTACTAGCTGAGTTTTAGCATAATATCAAAGAACAGTATTCTCAATTATATAAAAAGGATATTAGAATCATTTTCCCTTGTTCAATTATATATCTTTGTGAGGCAGGATTTTCTTTGCATACTTTAATCAAAACAACATTCTGCAACAGATTAAATGCAGAGTAGATATGAGAAGCCAGATATGTTCTATTGTCAGACATTAAAGAGATTTGCAAAATTATAAAACAATGATACTTTGATTTCTTTTTAATGGGGCTATTTTCTGTAAACATATTTTTATGTTAACAATGCAGTGGGTTTTTATTGTTATTTGTAAGTGAATTTCAAATATAAATTTCTGTTTCAAATTTATAACACAAACATCTTGATCAATATAACACAAATAAACAAAAGCTCTTTGGGGTCCTTACTTACTTTTAAGACCATAAAGGCGTCCTGAGATCAAAAATGTTTGAGAACCACTGATCAAGAAAAAAGTTATTGATTCTTCAGGACCTGGCTCAAATCTCAGTCTTAAAACCCCTTTTCCCTAGCTCCCCAGCCACTCACTCCCTGTTCTTTGTTTGTATAGCATTTGTATAAATGTTCCTTTGAATGTCTATATATTGTATGTGAGAGAGAGAGACAAAGACAGAGACAGGCAGACAGACACATATACAGGTGGAATTAAGTGATAGCCCTTTCCATAAAGTGGAAACAATGGTACATTTATGGACAAAGACAAAGGAGTCAGCAAAAAAGGAAAAGAAAAATTAAAAGAAAAATACAGAACAATTACACAAAAGCATTTGTTAGATTTTAAGAATACTCGTTATGAGGAAGAACCAAGGTAAAAGAATTAACCTTAGAAAGGACTGCATTTTTCTGTCTACAACTGCATTTTTCTATCTACATTGAGAGAGGTTAAAATTTAGTATTGGTGAAATAGAAACTAAGAACGATGAGAGATATCATGTTGAATGACCTCATCTGGTCAAAAAAAGAGGAAATACCATAATCAACTGAAAGCTAAAAGGAGAGGAGAATTTGACATCATGGCCATCGTGGCCATCTTGGCCACAAGGTAGTGCTAGGAAACAAACGGAGATGAATAGAAAGCCTCACTGCACATGAGAGGGGGTGTGGCCATGATTAGATAGCTCAGATGTTTATTAGAACCTCTCCAACCTTTCACTGACTTTCTCTTATACAGCAGGATAGAGAAAGCTACTTAGAGTCAAAGTAAAGTTCAGTGAAAAGGGAGCTAGTGAGCAGCTTGGGCAGGCATGGAACTCTGTAATCAGGAGCTCCAGAGAGGCTTTGTTTGTTTGCTTTATTTGGCACATTTAATTGTATGTTAAGCATAAGGCCAATTATATGAATAACTTACTCTGGCACATAATTGGAGTATATTATAATTTTTGATGTCTGGATAATGTCTAATTTAATTAAGAATAATGAACAAGTTTACTAATTATGGCTCTAATTATAATTCTTTTATGAGAATAAGGAGACCTTAGGGTAAAACATACCCTATGCCTTACTTTCAGAAAACACTATTTGAGACTAGCATCTTATGAAAAATTTTTATCAGCAATCACCCTTAAGTGGCATTGATGGGGGTACAGCAGTTAATCTATATAAGGTATAGTCTTTTATAATAATTATAAACTGGATCTCATAAATAAATTACCATATTGTTTTGGCTTATTTGGAGAATTAACCACTGTTTGGTTTCAATCTTGTTATCCAAAAAAGTGTTAACGTATAGATTTGTGTATTTCCACCAAAAAAGAGTTTTGATTCCTCTTCTAATTAGCTGTTACATCCTCCAGTGAGCATGCCTTAATTTCCCAAGGCTAGCTAGATGCCTTTCTATTGGGTTCCCGTAACACACTATGCCAACCTCTCTCTTGGGATGTATCATATGGTATCATAAGCACTCATTCACTTGTCTGCATCTCTCAGATAAAAATTTCCTTAGGGCAAGATAGGTATTTTATTTGTTATACCATCCTCAGAGCCAGGCACGGTACCTGATAAATATTATATAATAAGTATTTTAAATAAAATTGAACAAAAAAAATAGGAAAAATAAAGTACTAAAACAAGTCACAATAGGTTTAATATAAGTTGCTCTTTTCAAGCTAAATAAAGGGGCAAGATGACACACAGGGACAGATTTCAGCACTTATGTTTGCAGGTACACACCTTGTAGCTCTTTCTTGGGTGGCTGCAGGAGATTTTGAATTAAGGATTACACAGATGGCCAATATATCTATGTTCTATTATTATTTAAGCACCTGGCATTATATGTTTTCTAAGGCACACATTTTTACATAAATATTTGAAATATTTTGGGTCACCTTCATTCTAATTGGGAACACTCTACTATCCAGAGAGTGCAGAAAACCTCAGTGAACTATCTATCATGCATGTCTCTTTGGATATTTATTTAAATTAGAAAAATTATTCACCAGTTCTGTCTTAGAAACTTTCAGATATTTATAGGTAATTTTAAATGATCTTTTTGGATATAAAATACATGTAGTTAGCATTATTCAAAGGTTATAGAAGAATGTACAGGCGGTGGCCCCTTGCTTCCTCCCCGGCCGGGAGGTCCGACGTGGAAGCTGCTGGCTGGCCAAGCTTCCAAGGAAACCCCCTGGGAACCAGAGCCCGAGCCGGAGCCAGATCTCAGGCCTAGGTGAGGGGAGGTGGTGACTCGATTAGGCCTTGCTGCCGAGGCTGGGGCAAGTCTCTGATGGTCGATGAGGGAGGGCAGGCAGTTCATCATGGGTGGCTTTTTCTCAAGCATTTTTTCCAGTCTGTTTGGAACCCAGGAATTGAAGATTTTAATTTTGGGATTATATGGGGCAGGAAAAACTACAATCTTGTACAGATTACAGGTTGGAGAAGTCGTTACTACTATTCCTACCGTTGGATTTAGTGTTGAGATGGTAACATACAAGAACCTAAAATTCCAAGTCTGGGATTTAGGAGGACAGACAAGTGTCAGACCATACTGGAGATGTTATTATTCAAACACAGATGCAGTCATTTATGTAGTAGACAGTTGTGATCGAGAGCAAATTGGCATTTCTAAATCAGACTTAGTTGCCATGTTGGAGGAAGAAGAGCTGAGAAAAGCCATTTTAGTGGTGTTTGCAAATAAGCAGGACATGGAACAGGCCATGACTCCCTCGGCGATGGCAAATTCACTTGGGTTACCTGCCTTGAAGGACTGAAAATGGCAAATATTCAAAACTTTAGCAACCAAAGTCACTGGCCTTGATGAGGCAATGGAATGGTTAGTTGAAACATTAAAGAGCAGACAGTAATTCAGTCACTTCTGCTCCTCTGAAACGAAGACCACATCACATGTCCCTTTGGAAATAGTTAAAGTGTGCTTGACACTACTAAATGTTAAAACTGTATGATTGTCAGCATATACCAAACTGACTGCAACATTTGTAATAAATATTAAAAATAAGTATTTGGTTGGAAAAAAATAATGTACATAATAAAGCCTCCTTCCTCCTTCCATTGCCCAGCTACATAGCTCTATACCCTCAAAGCAAACACTGATGAAAATTTTATAGATCATTTGTAAAATGGGAAATTAGGTAAAATGGTTTTAAAATAAATTTTTTTCTCCTCACATATTCTTATTGCATACACCTGGTCAAGGCTATCTCACCTTTTAGATCTCATTTGAAAAGGGACAAACTGAAGAACCTTCCTAACTCTTCATTTTGGTTTAACTTTCTCTTGCTTTTGATCCCATAATATCAGATAATTTATCTTTTATGATATATATCATACCCACAATTTATTATATAATATCTGTCTTTCCCACTGGACTATAATTTTTATACAAGATAGGAAAAGTATATCATATTAACAGGTATGCTCTTACCCTTAAACAGTGCCTTGCACAAGTGTGATACATAATGAAGTCTTAGTGAATGAGTGTGAAATGAATCAGTGTGGGTTAATCTATGAGTCCAGTCCAAAAAACAGAAACCATACTAGGTCTTTTAAGCAGAGGGAATAAAATTCAGGGAATTGTTTACATGGATGATAGAAGAGCTGGTGAATCAATCATGGATAATTAGGCAAACCAGAGATTGAAAACATCTAGGAGCCTGACTAGCCTAGACAAGAAGGGACAGAAGGAAGAAGTAGTGATGGAACCACAGAATGCGTTTGTGGACTCAGTAGAGCATAGATCCTTCTGTCTCAGTGCAGAAAGAATTAAGCGAGAGGCAGAGTGACAGCTAAGGAACGAGTTCATTAGTATAGAACACTTGTGAGAGATACAACTGGCAGGCAAGGGAATGCCACCCTGAGAACTTAGTGAGCTACATTTTTACAATCAAAGGAAAAAGACCATCTTCTTCCTCATTTTTTTTTTTTCCGGTAGGCGGGCCTCTCACTGTTGTGGCCTCTCCCATTGCAGAGCACAGGCTCCGGACACGCAGGCTCAGCGGCCATGGCTCACGGGCCCAGCCACTCCGCGGCATGTGGGAACTTCCCAGACTGGGGCACGAACCCGCGTCCCCTGCATCGGCAGGTGGACTCTCAACCACTGCGCCACCAGGGAAGCCCTTCTTCCTCATTTTGAGTAGATATCAAACTTCCATCTCTAGCTTCTCCTCCACATGGGGTGGGGCAGTTTTCTTTTTCCTACATGGTCGAACTGGGACTGTCATGGCACTATGGAAATGAGCAAAAAGGCAGTAACATATACTAAAATATGGTAAATCATCTCAGGTTTCAGTATAATGCCACCTTTCCCCTATATTCCTGCTTAGTACGTGCAGAAAAAGCCCCTTTTCAAGGATCATTAACTTACTGACTTCAATGGGCAGGATGTGGACCATTCCACCACTGTTTTATTGTTTTGGGGTATGTCTCATGCTTCTATTGCATAGTTTTGTTGCTAAGTAAGCCCACTTGGTTTTGTTGTTAAGCAGGCCTACTTTCTTGTGTAATCATTAATTTATGAGGTCTCCCATACTTTGGTCTCTAGTTATGATCCCTTAGTGGGATTAACTATTGAATATTTAATCACCTACTTTGTCCCTTTACTCTGTCCCTATCAGTGATACCAGATCTAGAAGTTGGGCTACTCAAAGAGCTAGAACTTTGGCTCTCAGCAGTTGGATCTCAGAAGGAGGGGTTTTTGTTCTGCATGAGCTGAGAAGATGCAGCCACAACCAAAGATATTCCCGCAGAGTCTAAGAGAGGAAGAAATACTCTGGTTTCTCTATTGCTCTCACCTTCCCGTTTTCACCATTGCTTAAACCTGTCCAGAAGCCAGTTGGCAAGAGAGACCAGCTGGCAGGAAAATGGTGTTCCCTGTGATGTAGAACAGAGTGGGAGAAAGGGCAGGAAAAGAAAGAGTAGAGTAACAAATACCCAGTACAATTGACCCTATAAACCACCTGGCAGGCTGACTTCTGGGGGGAGCCAGCCTGTGACCAGCAGAACACAAAATAATAATTCAGTGTAGATGAATTTAGTGTAGATGTCTTTTCTGGCATTACTTTTTCAAGACAGTAAAGAGCAACATATTTCTTTGACAAAATGCAAGTATTATACAGGGTTTAAGTCAACACATACTCATAAGATGCTACTGGGTTGGTATATAGGAAGACGTATATTGAGTAATTAGTAAAATGAATTATGTCTATAGACAAAAAGAGAATCATGGTGAGAGTAATTAGTTCTGAAATGTAGACTACGTAAAGCTGTTAGAAGCACAAAGAATAGAATAGCAAAATTATTTTACATACTTTTGTGGGAAACATTTATAGCTTCTGGGACATAAAAATGTGTGATCATAAACGATCTTGTGTTTTTCTGACAGCAAATTTATGGTCCAAGTAATAGGTTTCAACCATCAGAGAAAACATTCCAGACCATTTCTTTTTTTTTCATTGTTTCATTATTGAAAAGCTGACAGGAAAATGAGAAAAACAATTAGTCAATTACATAAATATAGAAGGTTTTCAATAAATATACTCTATCTCTAGAATTAAGAAAATATTATTAGGTTATGGAGAATGTAGCCCAACTGTTGGTGAAAAAATTATGTGTTTGTGTGTCTGTAATATTGGTAGTGGAAGGAATCCAGGGAAAGAAGCAAAAAACACAGATGATGAGTTATTTGTGTCTCCTGGTGGAATCTCATGAAAAAAATAATGCAAAAAAGTGAATTATTTGAATTTACACTATCCAGATAATCTAGTGGTATACTTTAAAGTTTCTGGGCACTTGATGAGAGCTCATTAAGTAAATGATTGATTGAATATATGGAATAATACAGGTGGAAAATTTATTAGAGACAATAAAGTAAAATTTCCTCATTATACAGATGAAAAACTGAGACCAAGAAAGGACAGAAACTTTCAAGTTTGCAGATATATGACAGATAATAGAGTTCCTATTTCTTGATTCAAAGACTAGCAGTTAAGAATACTCACTTTGCAGTCGGTCACACTTGGGATTGATTTACAACTTTGTTACTTCTTGTGTGACTATATGCAATTAAGTTCTTTTTGCCTCAGTGTTCTCATCTGTACAGTTGGTCCTCCACATCCATGATTCCTCATCCACGGATCCAATCAACCAAAGATCCAAAATATTCCAAAAAAATTCCAGAAAGTTATAAAAAGCAAAACTTGAATTTGCCACATACTAGCAACTACTTATCATACATAGCATTTACATTGTATTTACAGCTAATTACATAACATTTACATTGTATTAGGTATTAAAAATAATCTAAAGATGATTTAAATTACAGGAGGATATGTATTGGTTATATGCAAATACTATTCCATTTTATATGAGGGACTTGAGTATATTTGGATTTTGGTATCCACAGATAAATAGTCCCCTGCAGATACCGAGGGATGACTGTAGTGTTAACTTTAGCTACATTTTCCCAAAGGACAGACACGTTCACGCTCACCAGATGCACTGTGAGAATTCCTTAGGGATGTGGTCAGCAACACTCCACCCTCTCAGTGAGAATCTGTCCAGTGTGTCTCCTCAAGTCTTCCATTTTATAGAACTATCCCGAAGGCTAGAGGGGTCCAACAATATATAATTTTACAAAAATATGCTGAAGATTGGTCTAAAAAATAGAATATTCTGGGTTGCTCAGGGAAGGGGTAGTAGGAGGGCAATTTCTAGGTCAGAAAGGAGGAAGGTGATTGCTACTAGGAAAAATTTTATGGAAAAGCGTAGGTGGGCGGATCCTATAGGGTCAAATCCGCATTCGTAGGGGCTTGTTTTTTCTGCGTGTTGAGTTGAGGAAGTCAGAAGGCAATAAGTACGAGTAATGAGGCTAGTATTGTGTTTGTTAATAGGGTCAGTATTAGGCTTATTGTTCTTTTTCAGAGTGTACCGAAACTAGCTGATTGAAAGTCAGTTGTACTAATTAATACTGAAAAGACTATGAACCTCATCAATAGATAGATACGTAAAGAAATAGTCATACAACATCTACAAAATGTCTGTATCAAGCAGCAGCTTCGAAGCTGAAGTGGTTGTTGGATGTGAAGTGGAATTTTAATTGGCGTAGGAAAAAAACAACAACGAAAGTAGAAACAATAATTACACGTAGTCCGTGGAATCCTGTGGCTATGAAGAAAGTTGATCCGTAGACTCCATCTGAGATCGTAAATGGGTCTTTGTAATACTGTGATGCTGTAGGAGTGTAAAATAAACACCGAGGGCGATTGTAATAAAGAGGGCTTGAAGTATGTGCTTACGATTTCCTTCTGTAAGACTGTGATGGGCTCAGGTAACGGATACACCAGAGGCCAATAGCATGGAAGTGTTGAGGAGTAGTACTTCTAGGAGGTTTAAGGGGTGAATGCCTGTTGGTGGCCAGCACCCGCCTAATTCAGGGGTAGGAGGCTCAAAAACAGCCAGTAAAAAATAGACTTCTGATAGGATAAATAAGATTATTCCATATGGAAGTCCCTTTTGGACGGTTGGTGTGTGGTGGCCTTGGAAAGTGCTTTCTCCAATGACGTCTTGTCATCACTGATATTGTTAGAATATTAGTTAGTAGGCCCAGTATTAGTAGAACTATTGAGTTGAAGTGGAATCACGTGATTAGGCCTGATGTTATAAGAGCTGAAAGAGCCCCTGGAAGGGGCCAAGGACTAGGATTTACTATGTGGTATATGTGGGTTTGGTGGGTCATTATGTATTGTCATGCAGGTATAAGCTTACTAAGAGGGTGAATACGTAGGCTTGAATTGTAGTGACAGCAAATTCGAGGATAGTGAGTAGGGCAAGAATGATAAATGTAATGAGAGCCATGAATGTGCTGGTGCTTATTAGCACTAGGGTTGTGTCTCTGATTAGATGTATTAGTAAGTGGCCTGCTGTAATACTGGCTGTTAGTCGCACAGCCAGTGCCACTGGTTGGATGAATAGGCTGATAGTTTCGCTAATTACTAGCATACGAATAAGGAGGGTGAGTGTGCCTTGTTGTAAGAAGTGGGCTAGGGATGCTTTTGTTTTATTACGGAAACCTGTAATGACGGCCCTGGCTCATAGGGGGATGGCTATTCCCACATTCATTGAGAGCTGTGTGGTGGGCGAAAATGAGCGGGGCAGTAGTCCGAGGAGCTTGGCTGACCCAATAAATAGAATGTGTGATATTAGTATTAGTGAACAAGTTTGTTCTTTATGATTATGGATACCTATTATTTGTTTTGATATGAGTTGAATTAGCCATTGTTGAAGGGAAATTATGTGATTATTAATTAGTCGTTTTGATGTTGGAAATAAAATACTTGGGAATATAATGATTAGAATGACTACGGGGGAGCCTATTATTATTGGGGTTACGAAAGGGGCAAATAGATTTTCATTCATACTGTTTCTCAAGGGGTAGGTTGTTTTTGCACTTTAGTGAGTGTTGATTTTGGGTTGGGGTAGTAGATGTGTTTTGAGATTTTTAGTTGAAATATAATAAATAATGTTAGAAATATAGATGAAATAGTAATAAATAATAGTAATATAGTAATAGTAATATTATTACTAGGACAGGTAAGGATAGTAGAAGCAATGCTGCTGTGGTTAGTACTGATCATACGAATAGTGGTGTTTGGTACTGGGTTATAGCAGGTGGTTTTATGTTCATGATTGTTAGTGACAAAATTAACAGCCCCGAGAATTGAGGATACACCAGCTAAATGTAGAGAAAAAACAGTAAGGTCAGCTGAAGCTCCTGCATGTGCTGAGTTGGGTTGGACCCGGCCTCGCTGCCTTTCCCCGCGCCGCCGCCTCGCTTTCTTGCGCCCAGACTCGCCCTCGCTCCCACTCCCCGGCGGGGTGGCGGCGGCTGGGGCCACGCGGCGGCGGCCGGACAAGAGCCCGCCTCTGTGATGAAGTTCAAGCCCTACCAGACGCGGACCTATGACCGCGAGGGCTTCAAGAAGCGGGCTGCGTGCCTGTGCTTCCGAAGCGAGCAGGAGGACGAGGTGCTGTTGGTGAGCAGCAGTGGGTACCCAGACCAATGGATTGTTCCAGGAGAAGGAATGGAGCCCGAGGAGGAGCCCGGCGGTACTGCCTTGAGGGAGGTTTATGAAGAGGCTGGAATCAAAGGAAAATTGGGCAGACTCCTGGGCATATTTGAGAACCAAGACCGAAAGCACAGACATATATTTATGTTCTTACTGTCACTGAAATACTAGAAGCCTGGGAAGATTCTGTTAATATAGGAAGAAAGAGAGAGTGGTTCAAAGTAGAAGATGCCATCAAAGTTCTCTAGTGTCATAAGCCTGTACATGCCGAGTATCTGGAAAAACTAAAGCTGGGTTGTTCTCCAGCCAATGGAAATTCCACAGTCCCTTCCATTCCAGATAGCAACACCGTGTTTGTAACTGCTGCACAAACCTCTGGGCTGCAATCTAGTGTAAGACAGAGAGAACTGGAAGGACCTCTTCCACCATGTGCAATCTCATGGGCAGAGGCTTTATTATCCTTGGCATACCTCTGAATGACACTTGCAAACTGTCTGAATTTGCCATGCAGGATTTTCAAACAATTTGCATAAACCGTCTGAATTTGTCATGCAGGATTTTCAAACAATTTGCATGTTTTTCAGATGCTTTCAAATCTTCTTTAAAAAAAAAAAAAGTGCAAAATATTTTAACAAGCCAAAGCCACGTGGAATTTTTTTTAGATGCCTTAACTGTGCCCCCAGCCCACCCACCTTGTTATTTTGGTTGGCATTTTCGCAGCATTTTTTTCTCAGTTTTTTGTCCATTTGATGTCAGTCTGTGGTTTTTGTCAGATCAGCTTATTCGTGGGTATATTTCCCCCTTAAATTGTTTTCTCATTCACAGTATTAACATATTCAACAAATCCTTCTGTTGTGGGAATTTATGACAATAATTCTTGATATTAAAGTAGTCCATCAACCCCAAAACTTGTTTCATAGGATCACAATTTTGATTCATAGATTCCAGATTTTGGACTATTTCTATATGGCCCTATTTTCAGGAATTTGTCAACACATTTGTCTCAATTTTCATAACTGGTATTATGTCCCTAACTACCTGATATGGCCAGTTCCCCTAAAACTCAATAGTCCTTTAACACAGAGTTTAACTCTATAGAGCTGGTGATTGTTAGGCAGGTACAGTAAGCAAAATGCATGTAGTACATAACATCTTATCATGAAAACTGTATTCATGGAATTTGAGTTAGCATGCTGCATTGCCAATTCCCTTCATCCATAATCTCTCTTTACACAGAATACATGAGAACCATATTTCCCTCAGTGTAAATTGCTTTTACAAACATGTTTCCAGGGGCTTCCCTGGTGGCGCAGTGGTTGAGAGTCCGCCTGCCGATGCAGGGGACACGGGTTCGTGCCCCGGTCCGGGAAGATCCCACGTGCCGCGGAACGGCTGGGCCCGTGAGCCATCGCCGCTGAGCCTGCGCGTCCGGAGCCTGTGCTCCGCAACGGGAGAGGCCACAACAGTGAGAGGCCTGCGTACCACAAAAAAACAAAAAAAAACAACATATTTCCAGTTTTTTAATTTAGTGACATCTCTTCCGTTAAACTTTCTGGTTACCACCTTAACTGCCAGTCAGTGCTGACTACCTAACAATTGAGTGAAATGGCCTTCTTGTTCAGCTATTACAGACCTAGATTGTTAAGGCACCTTGGAACATCTCATCTTTTACAGCTGGTCAGTAGGTACTATTTATCGTATAGCTAAATATTGGGGCACTGGAACATACCTGAACTAAGAATTACTTTGTCTTACACTTGTCCTTATATTCACTTAAATCCAAGAATCCCATTTAAAACACATAAATAGATGGGATTGTCTGAAACACCTGTACTTCCCTGACCAAGTCAGAAATGAGGTGGGGCAAGTGAAAGATGATTCCATATGTAGACATTAGTTAGCTTCTTGTAAATAATTGTAACTGGTGGAATATAAAGTAGAAAATAAGCATAGTTATACATTTGTTCTATAAATTGTTAACCTTTAAAAATATAATTGCTGCTAAAAATAGAGTGCTGTTACACTTAAGGAAAATTGGTGCCACTGTTTTGAAAATGATATCTTGTGCCATAAATGCAGCTGAACTAAATATAAATATTAGTTCACAAATTAATGCTGTCAAAGGAATGAGTAAAGTAGAAAAACTTTTAACCAATGACATTTCATTCTAATTTATGTAGTGTGATCAAACATTATCATCCAGAATTTTTATTTTTTTTTGTACAGAGGTTATGTATTCTGGGTGGTTTTTTTTACAGGAAACATTTTAAAATTCCACAGATTGACACTTTGTATCAATCTTCAATGGACTAAGTTTTTTTCTCAGTAATCTCTGAAGTCTCTTTACATTATATACTTAACACAGCAGAGAAACTGGATTGTTTTTGTATATAAGACTGTGTCCACCTGAAATGTTATCAGAAGTACTGGGGGTGGGGGGAGGGCTGGGTATCTTGTATATGATATTATTAGAGGTAATAATGCATGAACTTATTTTATAAACTCTTGGACTATGTGTTTGACATGTTAAATATGTACAGTATTAATGCCAGCCATTTCTTAAAAGTGAGCCTATAAGTATTGTTGTATAATTTTCTTTGGTCAGAAACATTTGGACTAAGTGGTGCCACTGGGTCAGGATTTTCTTCAGTGCCATTTAGCAAACCACCTGTCTTTAGTCTATGCAACTAGCAAAAAATTTGTATAATGCATCAGAATATTTCAGTCGTCACACTTTAAATTTCACATGAAGGGTTCTTCACTATTCTTTTGTAACCCAGCCTAGGAAATTAGAGGAGATTTATTTCTGTTAAGAGGAAAAAAGCCTACATTTGCAGACTCAACAGTTGAATCTACTATAGATAACAAATAGTGTCTACTATCTCAACTCTTCAAAGTTTACAGAGTGTTGGGACTGTCATTTGTGCTTTCTGTGGGGTAGTTGGATAAAATTGGGCAGCTAAAATTTTTAGTTCCATGTGGCTCCTAAATTTTAAAAAGTTTGTAAATTGATTCACAAAGTAGCAACTATCTTGCGTGTTTGTTGTTGGGCTTTTGTTTGTTTGTTTGTTTGTAAACTGGTGAAATTTTCCAACCCATATGCCATTCAGTTTTCTGTGAATCACACAGTTGTATAAAGCAGCAAAACTGAAGGGGGAATGATTGTGGTGTACACTTTAAATTGCTTTGCATGGTCTCATTTGAGATAATTGGTGTAAGAACCTTGACATTTTTTATATTTGGAAACATCAAATAAAAAATGGGAATGAATTTTTTTTAACATTAAAAAAAAAACTAATTCAACTGCATTAAAAAAAAATACTTATCCCCACCTAGGGTTGTGTTGCCCAATCTCTTTGATTTGCCTGATATTGCTTATGGAAGAAACAACTGATGCTACTTATACACACTAAATGTTTCTGAATATATCTCATTGCTTAGAAAACTAATCTAAACAAGGTGTGTATGATGGTAAATTTATTTGCACAATTTAAATGTGAGGGCTAAAGAAAGAACACCGCCAGAAAAATTTGAAATTTTGTGTACCTGTAAAAACATTTGACCATATAAACTTGCTGAAATTCTACTGTATTTGACCTAATGTATAAGAAATTTATTAAATAAATTGGTTAGGGATGCATTCATATTGCAGGGTAGATGTGTGGATGGGAGAATGAGCCAACAGATACACACTCTGTTTTAAAAGACACACACACACACACACACACATTATTTTCCTGCAAAGGCTCTAGGATTAAGGTGGGGGACCCTAGGTCTCTCTTTGCCTAGACTGAAGGCCTTCCTACAACATTCTTTTTTTTTTTGCGGTACGCGGGCCTCTCACTGTTGTGGCCTCTCCCATTGCGGAGCCCAGGCTCCGGACGCGCAGGCTCAGCGGCCATGGCTCACGGGCCCAGCCGCTCCGCGGCATGTGGGATCTTCCCGGAGCGGGGCACGAACCCACGTCCCCTGCATCGGCAGGCAGACTCTCAACCACTGCGCCACCAGGGAAGCCCACAACATTCTTTTATACTTTTACAAGTGGAGTCCTAACTTGTTGGCCAGCCATGCATGTGCAGACATATTTGACTTCTAGTGTATGTAAGGCAGGGGCAGCTAAACCATGGTACTTTCACACTGGGTAATTTGAAAAGAGTTTAATAAAAGGACAGTCAGGAAAACTTTGCCTAGAGTGTAGTGAAACCAAGGAGTGGTGCAGAACCTCAGAAAAGTCTGAGGACTGAAGGGAAGAAGGAACAGAATAATATAAATAGAACCCAGGAAGGCCTTTGTCAAGGGCTGTGGCTAAGGGACACAGCCAATCATACAGGAAATATGCCAGACAAGGAAGTAGCTTTCCTCTAGTCTCGATTACCTGAACCAATCTGGAAGGTAGAGACCAAAGGAGCTCAAGGATGTAGTCCTCACAGGTGATCTCCTGTACAGAGATCACTGCAAACAATAGGGACAGTGTGTCTGGTTTTCTTTATTCAAACTCTTGCTCTGATGACTCCCCCATCAGGTTCCGTTCATTTACCCTTTCAGCCCCCACCTGCCATCAGGTACACATCTTGTGTCCGCAGAATCACTTCAGTAGAAAATGCTATGGGAGCCCCATTTTAACTTCATAACTTTAACAGGGTAATCCTTACAAAATTGACTAAAAAAAATTTGAATGTATATCATATAGCAAAATCAAAAGAATAATATTAAATTAATTTTATGATATGCAATTTATCGCTGGATTTAGTGAAACATGATCCATCAAAATGTGTTTAGGGTTAGAAACATATATGTTGTCAGATAAACAAGAAATAGCTTACACTCCTACTATAATCAATGTTGCATAAGTTATTGATTTTTATACTGCAACTCCTAAAACAATAAAAGTCCTGGGTAAGGAGCAGATTGAATCCAACAGTCACATTATTGCAGAATTTGATACATAGTCTAGATTTCACATCGGTTCCAATCATCAAGTCACCTGGCTATAAATTACCTGGCATTCAGCCTGTCAAAGAGAAGCTGCCTGAATTCCACCTTGTACTACAGTAGGGCCCTGTGCCAGAGCAGTCTCAGTCACACTTTCTATTCATGGGCTGCTCTCCCCAACAGCTCAGAAATGTCAGCAATGTCACTGAGCTGCCAGTGTGTCAAAGGCATGGTGGAAAGTACACAGAAAAGCTTTCCCTGTTGTTTTCTTGGTTGTGTTAGTGTATTCTGAGCTCTTTTATGGCTCCAGATGGGCATCACTTGAACAACTGCTTTTCTTTTGTAAAACATTGCAATGCCCTTATGGCAGGGAAAGTCCCATTGTTACAGTACATACTGTTCTACTTCAGGATTATTAACCCAAACCTTTGAGGATTCAGTCTTAGGCTTAACAAATCTGAAAGAGCTACAGTCTTGGACATTTCTTGAATAAATCTTGGTCTGAATTTGAGAATGGGAGGTTTTCCTTCAGTATTTCAAAACTAATATAAACCTCTCAAACTTTCTCTCCTGTTCCCAAACAGCCTGTAGCAAATAAAGACAGGGGTTCAGTTATAGGCAGCTAAAAATAAGTAAGCAAATTCTACCCTTCACATTCCTGACCTGAAACAGAAAATGCACTATTTGGGGGGTGGGGGGTCAGGGCACACAAAGATAGCAAAGAGATGTGAAAGTTCACAGTATGAAACGGAAACAGTTGAGGAAGCATTGCATTGTAGGAGAAAGCTCAATGGGCAAGGATGAGGACTTTGGGGTTCTGCTGCTGGTTATGTCCCACAACAGGTGTGTGTGGTCTTAAGTAACTCTCTTAGCCTTGGAAGCCTTATCTGCAAATTTAGGATAATAGTACTTCCCCGCTTTAGTTTTACTGGATTATCCTTAGATAAAGGAAGATGATGATGTAACATTGGGGCATGCTTGGAAAATAGTAAAGTTCTATACGAATATAGCAGGAACAAAAATAACAAAAGAAAATTTGTCATATGGAAAAGTATATCAGCATAAAAATACTACTGAAACATACACAATCCCTGGTAAAGTTCTCCTATACAGAATAATCCAGCTATACAGAATCAATTCCTAGGGAAAGCAAAACATGATCAAGAGTAATCACTAGAAACATTTAAAATAGATCTTACTAAGTTGGGTTCCATGAAATTCTTTAAGCAGAATACTTAGAAGTGTTATGTTAAAAGAAGGAAGGAAGGAAAGGCAGGAAGGCGGGAAGGGTGGAAGGAAGGAAGAAAGGAAAGGAAAGGAGGAGACATAGAAGGAGATTTGGAGATTTCATGGTCAAATGGAACAAGTTTGGAAACTGAAATTAAACAGGTATGATTTTTCAGATGTTAACATACTGATATTTAACCTCAACATTATGTAGGAGGGGTCCATAGTATGCAGTGTTTCCTTTTTTTTAATTGAAACTGCTGAGACATATTTGAAAAATGCTGTTCTAGAGGGATTTACTTAATCAAGTAATTCTGGAAAGCAACCAAATCCTGGAACAGCAGAGGTAGCACGTTCCTTGAAGCACAGTGAACTATAATCAAAACAAACACAAAAAAGAATAACAATGACTAACATTTATTCAGTAATTTACAGATTACAAAACATTTCCACCTAATTATCTCTCTTCATTCTCACTCTACATTTTCAAAATAGGTATTGTATCCACTTTTGTAGATAAAGAAGCAAATGGTGGTGGAGCTTCAGTGTCTGTGATCACATACTGGCGGCAGAACATGAGTTTCAAACCTAAGGTGTCTCACTTCGAATCCACCGACTTCCCACCAGAGCCCACTGCTTTATTGTTTAAAAAGAAGAGAGACAGTGAAGCACTTTGTACTAGTTTTTTTTAAGTTCAAAATAGGGGATAAAGACTTTTCCTTCTGTTAGATACTACACACCTTTGGCATAGTGGTTTTTAAAGGGAACAGTACTACCTTGTAGGGGGCATTTTAGATGTCTGGACAGCTATTGTGACTGGCATTTACTGGAATGAGGGATATTAAATGTCTGTGCTATGTGGGAAAGGGCTGAACCATTTTCAAATGTCCTGCTAAAATATTAGTTTAGCTAGTGCTAAACACACTGAAAATACAGTCTAGTAGTACTCTGTACATAGTACATTATATATGGTAAGCCGAAAAAGTTTTTATAAAAATTATATGAAAAGCTAAATAAATAGGAGATGGTCATTATGATGGGATACTATAATAGAATAAAGACAATGTCTTAAAATTTATTAACACTAAGCATTTTTCCTCTCAATTATAACATTTACAAATACATACTGAGCTGAAATAGTTTCAATGAATTACAAGTTATTGAAAGAGAAAGACAGCTTGGAAGTATGTAAAAAGATATTAGAAAAGGAATTGACAGAATTAGAACAAATATTTTTTAAGTAATTCAGTTTTCTTTTTAAACATCTTTATTGGAGTATAATTGCTTTACGATGGTGTGTTAGTTTCTGCTTTATAACAAAGTGAATCAGTTATACATATACATATGTCCCCATATCTCTTCCCTCTTGCGTCTCCCTCCCTCCCACCCTCCCTATCCCACTCCTCTAGGTGGTCACAAAGCACCAAGCTGATCTATCTGTGCTATGCGGCTGATTCCCACTAGCTATCTATTTTACGTTTGGTAGTGTATATATGTCCATGCCACTCTCTCATTTTGTCCCAGCTTACCCTTCCCAATCCCCATATCCTCAAGTCCATTCTCTAGTAGGACTGTATCTTTATTCCGGTCTTGCCCCTAGGTTCTTCATGACCATACTTTTTTTTTTTTTTTTAGATTCCATATATATGTGTTAGCATACGGTATTTGTTTTTCTCTTTCTGCCTTACTTCACTCTGTATGACAGACTCTAGGTCCATCCACCTCACTACAAATAACTCAATTTCATTTCTTTTTATGGCTGAGTAATATTCCATTGTATATATGTGCCACATCTTCTTTATCCATTCATCTGTTAATGGACACTTAGGTTGCTTCTGTGTCCTGGTTATTGTACATAGAACTGCAATGAACATTTTGGTACATGACTCTTTTTGAATTATGGTTTTCTCAGGGTATATGCCCAGTACTGGGATTGCTGGGTCATATGGTAGTTCTATTTGTAGTTTTTTAAGGAACCTCCATAGTGGCTGTATCAATTTACATTTCCACCCACAGTGCAAGAGGGTTCCCTTTTCTCCACACCCTCTCCAGCATTTATTGTTTGTAGATTTTTTGATGATGGCCATTCTGTCTGGTGTGAGATGATATCTCATTGTAGTTTTCATTTGCATTTCTCTAATGATTAATGATGTTGAACATTCTTTCATGTGTTTGTTGGCAATCTGTATATCTTCTTTGGAGAAATGTCTATTTAGATCTTCTGCACATTTTTGGATTGGGTTGTTTATTTTCTTGATATTGAGCTTCATGAACTGCTTGTAAATTTTGGAGATTAATCCTTTGTCAGTTGCTTCATTTGCAAATATTTTCTCCCATTCTGAGGGTTGTTTTTTCTTCTTGTTTATGGTTTCCTTTGCTGTTCAAAGGCGTTTAAGTTTCATTAGGTCCCATTTATTTATTTTGTTTTTATTTCCATTTCTCTAGGAGGTGGATCAAAAAGGATCTTGCTGTGATTTATGTCATAGAATATTCTGCTATGTTTTCCTCTAAAAGTTTTATAGTGTCTGGCCTTACATTTAGGTCTTTAATCCATTTTGAGTTTATTTTTGTGTATGGTGTTAGGGGGTATTCTAATTTCATTCTTTTACATGTAGCTATCCAGTTTTCCCAGCATCACTTAATGAAGAGGCTGTCTTTTCTCCACTGTATATTCTTGCCTCCTTTATCAAAGATAAGGTGACCATATGTGCGTGGGTTAATCTCTGTGCTTTCTATCTTGTTCCATTGATCTATATTTCTGTTTTTGTGCCAGGACCATACTGTCTTGATTACTGTAGCTTTGTAGTATAGTCTGAAGTCAGGGAGCCTGATTCCTCCAGCTCCATTTCTCTTTCTCAAGATTGCTTCAGCTATTCAGGATCTTTTGTGTTTCCATACAAATTGTGAAATTTTTTGTTCTAGTTCTGTGAAAAATGCCATTGGTAGTTTGATAGGGATTGCATTGAATCTGTAGATTGCTTTGGGTAGTATAGTCATTTTCACAATGTTGATTCTTCCAACCCAAGAACATCCAACCCAAGAACATCTCTCCATCTATTTGTATCATCTTTAATTTCTTTCATCAGTGTCTTATAATTTTCTGCATACAGGTCTTTTGTCTCCTTAAATAGGTTTATTCCTAGATATTGTATTCTTTTTGTTGGAATGGTAAATGGGAGTGTTTCCTTAATTTCTCTTTCAGATTTTTCATCATTAGTGTATAGGAATGCAAGAGATTTCTGTACATTAATTTTTTATCCTGGTACTTTACCAAATTCATTGATTAACTCTAGTAGTTTTCTGGTGGCATCTTTAGGATTCTCTGTGTATAGTATCATGTCATCTGCAAACAGTGACAGCTTTACTTCTTCTTTTCCGTTTTGGATTTCTTTTTCTTCTCTGATTGCTATGGCTAAAACTTCCAAAACTATGCTGAATAATATGGGTGAGAGTGGGCAACATTGTCTTGTTCCTGATCTTAGTGGAAATGGTTTCAGTTTTTCACCATTGAGGACGATGCTGGCTGTGGGTTTGTCATATATGGCCTTTATTATGTTGAGGAAAGTTCCCTCTATGCCTACTTTCTGGAAGGTTTTTATCATAAATGGGTGTTGAATTTTGTCGAAAGCTTTCTCTGCATCTATTGAGATGATCATATGGTTTTTCTCTTTCAATTTGCTAATATGGTGTATGACATTGATTGATTTGTGTATATTGAAGAATCCTTGCATTCCTGGGATAAACCCCTCTTGATTTTGGTGTATGATCCTTTAATGTGCTATTGGATTCTGTTTGCTAGTATTTTGTTGAGGATTTTTACATCTATGTTCACCAGGGATATTGTCCTGTAGTTTTTTTTCCTTTCTGTCATCTTTGTCTGGTTTTGGTGTCAGGGTGATAGTGGCCTCGTAGAATGAGTTTGGGAGTGTTCCTTCCTCTGCTATATTTTGGAAGAGTTTGAGAAGGACAGGTGTTAGCTCTTCTCTAAATGTTTTATAGAATTCGCCTGTGAAGGCATCTGGTCCTGGGCTTTCGTTTGTTGAAAGATTTTTACTCACAGTTTCAATTTCAGTGCTTGTGATTGGTCTGTTCATATTTTCTGTTTCTTCCTGGTTCAGTCTCGGAAGGTTGTGCATTTCTAAGAATTTGTCCATTTCTTCCAGGTTGTCCATTTTATTGGCATATAGTTGCTTGTAGTAATCTCTCATGATCCTTTGTATTTCTGCAGCGTCACTTGCTACTTCTCCTGTTTCATATCTAATTCTAGCTGTGGTGCACTAACCCCTTCAGGCTGTGTTCACGCAGCCAGTCCTCTCCCTGGGATCCGACTGAAGCCCGAGCCTCAGCTCCCAGCCCCGCCCTCCCTGGCAGGTGAGCAGACAAGCCTCTTGGGCTGGTGAATGCCTGTCGGCACTGATCCTCTGTGCGGGAATCTCTCCGCTTTGCCCTCCGCACCCCTGTTGCTGCGCTCTCCTCCGTGGCTCCGAAGCTTCCACCCTCCGCCACCCGCAGTCTCCGCCCGCGAAGGGACTTCCTAGTGTGTGGAAACCTTTCCTCCTTCACAGCTCCCTCCCACTGGTGCAGGTCCCGCCCCTATTCTTTTGTCTCTGTTTTTTGGTTTTTTTTTTTCTTTTGCCCTACCCAGGTACGTGGGGAGTTTCTTGCTTTTTGGGTGGTCTGAGGTCTTCTGCCAGCGTTCAGTAGGTGTTCTGTAGAGTTGTTCCACATGTAGATGTATTTCTGATTTATTTGTGGGGAGGAAGGTGATCTCCACGTCTTACTCTTCTGCCATGTTGAAGCTCCCAAGTCATTCACTTAAAATAAAGAAAAATTTTATTTATTTATTTGTCTGCGCTGGGTCTTAGTTGTAGCATGCAGGATCTTTAGATGCAGCATGCAGAATCTTTTAGTTGTGGCATGCAGGATCTAGGTCCCTGACCAGGGATCAATCCCAGGACCCCTGCATTGGGAGTGAAGAGCCTTAGTCACTGGACCACCAGGGAAGTCCTGAACAAATATTATTAAAATAGCAGAGATATCAAGGTTTTGATCATTCCATTAATGAGAATTAATGAGAGATGGTTATAATATTTCATATGTGGCCACCCAACACATACATATTAAATTTTAAAACAAAATAAGAAATCTGTGTTGTGAAAAGTTACATACTTATTTTTGTTGTATTGCCAAGTTAGCAGTTTTTCTATCTTATTCTGATACTGTCTTTGGCAGTCTCCTATACTAGTTTTCTAGAGTCTCTAGCATTAATGATTTCTTGTTCTAATTGTTGCTGTCTTTCAAAGGATATTATTAGCAAAATCTTTTAAAGTACTAGAGATTGGCTGTATGTCTCAAGATGTGGGGATGTTTTAAGGTAGGAGAAATCACTTTTATGATACCTCATTATTATACAATGCTTTCAAAAAGAATTTGTTTAGGGACAGCTAACGTTCTCTTGACCTGTTTGTATCATTCAAGGGTCCACGTATGAAGGTCTGATTCTGGTCATTTGTTGATTCTATGATTTCCAGCTAATCTTGTAATTTCTCTGAACTCAGTATATATATCAGTAAGTCTAAAATGTAATATTTGGATTATATGGCTTTTAAGTAATTTCCACTCCTGTAATATTAAGATTTTCTGAACTCTTGCTACAATTAGTGTTTTCCATTAGCGTGCAAACATCTTCTTATTTTGTGATGTTGACTATTTTTATATGTGAAACTTTAGAGTGCTACTTGGTCTTTGAATGGTATATTATTTACATAAATAATTCAGTTCTCGTTAGGAGAATAGTGTATGGCCATTTGACTTCATACTATACGGTGTATGCATTCTGCTTCTTTTTCCTTCATTCCACCAAAATGCATCATTACCAGATTATGTATGCCTTTTAATTATATTTCAAAACATTAGAATGAACATTTGCAAATAACATATATTCAAAATCTTAAAATCATACTTGACTGCTTTCTTATTGATGTATTGAATTAGTTACCAGAGAATGTGTCTGATAACTCCTTATCATTCCTGAAAATCTATGGATTATTTCCAATTCAGGCTCACTACTCCTACTTAGTTTAAACCCCTAGGCTGTATGCACATCCAAAGCAACCATCCTACTTGGGCAAAGTGCTCTCTCTCTCTCCCTAATCCTTTCTGTCCATTACGGAAGACTTTAATATTCAACTTTACACCTTGTGAATTATAAAATCTCAGAGGGCACTGCTCACATCTACACTCTGTGTACTAGCCAACCTCCAAGGCATATCTCAACCACTGTCTAAGAGATGTCACCACTTCATGTAATTTTAGAACTCCTCAGGTAGACAATACCTGTTTCAGGGAGCTCTGCCTGCCATAACAAAACACCATAGATTGAGTGGCTTAAAGAATAGGAATTCATCTTCTCACAGTCCTGGAGGCTGAGACGTCCAAGTTTAAGTTATCAGCAGATTTGTCTCCTGGTGAGAGTTCTCTTCCTGGCTTGCTCTTCCTCTTCTTCCTGTGTCCTCACATGGCCTTTCCTTGGTACTTGTACATGGAGAGAGAGAGAGAAAGAGAAATAGAGAAAGGTGAGGGTGGAGAGTGGGGAAAAGAGAAAATCTTTTCCTCTTCTTCTAAGACCACTAATCCTATCTTGAAGTCCCATCCTCATGACCTCATCTAACCCTAACTGCTTCCCAAAGTCCCCATCTCCAAATATTGTAACATAGGGTTAGGGCTTGAACATATGAATTTTTAGGGGAAGTGAACATTCAGTCTACACCATTCTGCCCTTGGCCCCCCAAATCCATGTCCTTCTGACATGCAAAATACATCCATTTCATCCCAACAATCCCCAAAGTCTTAATTCATTCCACCATCAACTTTAAAATCTGAAGTCCAAAATCTCATCTAGGTATCACCTATATCAGATATGGGTGAGACATGAGGTATAATTCTGTTACCAAAAGTGGGATTGGGCTGCTCGCCACTCTAAAGCCAATACTCAAGAGGCAAAGTTGGTGAAAAGGAAAGTTTGCTTTATTTCAGAGGCCAGCAACCGGAGGAGAGGGCGGACTTGTGTCAAAGGCCGACTCCACCCACTGACAATCAGTGGGCAAGAGCTTTTATAGGCAGAGGGAGGGGGCTACACGCAGAAGCAGCATAGTCGGCTCTGACAGTCATCTTGAAATTGGTCATGCAGTGGTCTGATCAATGTCATTTTGATTGTTTTAAGTACAGTTAATCTTCAGTTCCAGGGTCATTTTCTCCCATTTCTTTGAAGCTAGTTCTTGGAATTGTGGCAGTTTATGTCATGGCTACATTCTGGTCATCATGTAGTTAACTTCTTCCACCTGGTGGGGATTTCAGTATCTACAAGACAGCTCACAGGACATGGCTCAGTACATTATCTACAGCCCTTGAGGAGGAACTAAAAGTTCTTGACTTTGCTTATTGACTACACTATAATTATTTTGACTGCTTTCCTTTGCTTCTGCATTTTCTCACTTCTCTGATTAAACTTATTCTTTGGTTAATGTTTTTCTACAGACAAAAGGCAGGCAGAGGACATGGTGGCTGGGGCAGCGGGTGGGGGAGTGAGACCATAGGGCCCTGCTCTGTTTCAATTCATCCTGAGGCAAAATTACTCTCTATATGTGAACCTGTGAAACCAGATAAGTTAATGTGCTTCCAAAATACAATGGTGGCATAGGATAGGCATTTCCATTCCAAAAGGGAGAAACAGGAAAGAAGGAAAGAGTGATGGGTCCCCAGCAAGTCCAAAACCTGACAAGGTAAATTCCATCAGATCTTGGTGCTGGAAAATAATACTCTTTGGTTCAATGCTCTGCTCCACAGGCCCACGGTGGCATCAGTTCTGCCTTCAGGAACTGCTGAAGTGGTGACCCTCCCTCCATGACTCTGATGCATGGGGGTCATACCCCCAAGATCCTGGGTAACCCTGTCCCATAGCTTTGCAGGGTTGGCTCGTTCCCAAGTCTTTGGATGAAAGCCATCTGACCTGTTAAATCCATGGTGGTGGCCCTGATGATCTCTAAATGATCTCTGGGATCTTTCTTTCCAATTCTTGAAGGAGAGTACGCATTTCCATCCTCACAGAATTATGATCCAGCTCTATAGAATCTAAGAAGTCTGACATCCTTCTTTCATTTTGTTCTATCTCTGTCCCCTTCAGCTCAAACTGGCTGTATTTCAGTTTCTATAGTATCTTTGATTGATAGTCCAGCCTCACACTTGGTGTTCTCTTCTGAACATGATTTCTTATTTTTTTACAAAATAGTCAGACTGAGAATTTTCCAAATCTTTAAGTTCTGGTTCCTTTCTTGCTTAGCAATCCCTCCTTTAGTTCATCTTTCTTTTTTTCATTATGCTATAAGCAGTCAGGAGGAACTAGACTGCTCCTTCAACATTTGCTTGGAAACCTCTTCAGTTAAATATCCAGTTTCATCACTCACAAGTTCTGTCTTCCATAAAACACTTGAACACTGACATACTTTAGCCAAGTACTTTGTCACTTTATAATAAGGATAGCCTTTCTTCCAACTCCCAATAACATGTCCTTTTGTCTGTATGAGACATTACCAGAATGCCCCTTCATGTCCATATTTCTACAAACATCCTATTCATAAGTATTTGTGCACTCTCTAGGGAGATGGAGGCTTTCTCTCCAGATCTCCTCTTTTCTTTCTCAGCCCCCACAAGAATGGCCCAAATGTCCATAGTTCTAGCATGCACCTCAAAACTTTTTCAGCCTCTACCCATTACTCAGTTCCAAAGCTTCTTTCACATTTTTAGGTATATGTTACAGCAGCACTCCACTTCTCAGTACCAAAATCTATTTTAGAACTACCATGTAATCTAGCAATTGCACACTCTGGGTATATGTATATCCCAAGGAAGTGAAATTAGGATCTCAAAGAGCTATCTGTATCCTCATGTTCACTGAAGCATTATTCACAATAGGCAAGATATGGAAATAACCTAAGTGTTAGTCAATGGATGAATGGATAAAGAAGATGTGGTGTACATATACAATGAAATATTATTCAGCCATGATAAAGCAAGAAATCTTGCCATTTGTAACAGCATGGATGGAACTTGGGGGTATTTTGCTAAGTAGAATAAGTCAGGCAGAGGAAAACAACTACTGTATGATATCACTTACATGTGGAATCTAAAAAAGCTGAACTCTAGAAACAGAGAGTAGAATGGTGTTTACCAGAGGCTAGAGGGTAAGGAAAAGGGGAGATGTTAGTCATAGGGTGCAGACTTCCAGTTATAAGCTGGGGATCTCAAATATGGCATGGTGATTTTAGCTAATGATACTATAAAATATAATTAAAATTTTCTAAGAGAATAGATCTTAAATGTTCTCACCACAAAAAAGAAATGGTAATTATGTGATGGGATGGAGATGTTAGCTAACGCTATGGTAGTAATCATTTTGCAACATATAAGTGTATCAAATCAACATCTACATCTAAAGCTTATAAAATATTATGTCAGTTATATCTCAGTGAAGTTAGAAAAACAAAACAAAACAGAGTTTATCTTAGCTTGGGCTTCCACAAAAAAATGTAGTAGATTGGGTGGATTCAATACTGTGATTTATTTTTCTCACAGTTTTGGAGTATAAGCATTACACAGAATGTTCTAGATTGTTTGCAGATTTGGGTCATTCCATCCCAGATGAGAAACTAAAACTGCACATTATCTAGCCGTACACAGTGGATAACATTGGTGACATCTTACAACTAGCAGGATTTGACTTTACATTCCTGAAGGTCAAGGTGTTCCTTAAGCAGGGGGAGGGGTACAACCTCTGCCAAATTCTCTGTCCTTTCTGACTCTATTAGAAACAGTAATGATTCCTGGCCCACCCTTACTCATTTCCTTGGGAAAAAAATCCTGATACTTAACAAGGATAGGGATCTCCAGGTATCTATTAAAATTAATTGGGCTTATGAATGATTGATTAGGATTTTCAATTGTTTTGGTGTTAGCAGGGTTATTGGGTTCTACTAAATGATCAAGTATTCCTTGGTTGTAGCTGAATCACCTTCTATGGAAAGAGGCTGTTAGGCTGTTAAACTGTGCAGAATGGCAACTGGCCAAGTTTTAAGGCACCTCTTTGGCCAAGTCTGTAATGGTCCTTGAGTGTTGAAAGTCTCAGGTTATTTCTTCACTTGGTCCAGCATTTTGTAGCTGAGGGGTAGAATGGGATAGAGTACAATGAGATGTCAGGCATGGGTCCCAAGGTTTCAGGATAAGTGGAAACTCTTGAAAACTTGGGTGAATGGGAATAATTGTTTCAGCATTTTGCTTGCACACGTGGTGGGGCAGTTCAGCAGCTCTGGGCTGGGGAAGTCTTGAAAGGGGTTCCTGGACTCAATTCCAAGTTGTGTGTGTGTGTGTGTGTCTGTGTGTGTCTGTGTGTAGGCTTCCCCACGCCAACAAGCAATTCTCAGATACCAGCAGCATGTCTGAGGATTCAGCTCAATTCTGACACTATCTATGGGAAGATAGAATTTGATTCCACAAGTAAAGGGCTTAGTCCCACAACACCACTCTTTACTTCAAACACCAATCATAAGCCGAGGTTGTTGTCTGTACTTCTGACTGACTGGCTTTAAATCAGAGGTACCTACAACCCCCTCTTTGGGTTTGAAGAACTTGCTAGAACTGCTCACGGAACTCAGGAAAACCCATTACTCACTGGATTACTGATTTATTATAAAAGGATATTAAAGGGGACAAATCAACAGTGAGATGAAGAGATACATAGGGTGAGGTGCAGAACAGAGGAGTTTCTGTCCACATAAAGGTTGGGACCCAGTACGGTGACACTTGGAAGCATTCTTATTCCCCAACTTGAAAGCTCTCTGAAGAGGAGGGCCAGAAACTGTTCTTCTCGGTTTTTATGGAGGCTTCATTCCATAGTCATGGAATGACTATATCACTGGTCAGTGGTGATTGATTTAACCTCAAGCACCTCATCTCTTTCTGGGAATCAGGGGGTGGGATTTAAAGTCCCAACTTTCTAATCACATGGTTGGTTCTCCTGGCATCCAGCCTCCTCCCTTGGGTGGGATCCAAAAGGCACTTCCTTGTAGCATTTTCAAGAACTGAGAACAAAAGACCAAACATTATGTCATTGCTCTTATTGCCCAGGAAACTCCAAGGGTTTTAGGAACTATGTTCATCTGTATAACCAATGATATATATGTATATATAATAACCAACAATATATAATTTCACAATATTAATTTTGCAGGTCTTTAGAGCTGACTCAAAAATAGGAATGGATGAGGGGGTTGGTGGCTCTTTTCATGGGTAAACGAAATGTTAAAACAAAGACTTGAGTGCAGCTAGCTTTGGGAAGCAAAACAATTTTAAATTGTCAATCTGAAGTGTGAGAAAAAAGAAAGGTATATAATCCAATCTAAAGGCTATATGGTAGATAACTTTTTATTTTCACAGGGGCACATCTCCTCCTTTGAAGGAGAAATAGGCTACAGGTGTAGGCAACTTAATCCAAGTTGGGCCAGTCATTTAACTTCCTCATCACCAGTTACTAACCCAAGTAGGACCATTGCTAATTCATATGTCTTTCTTTGTATGAATTTGAAAACAGTTTTGCTTCCTAAAAATATTTTACTTCCATATTGTCAGAAAATTATTATAATATACAGAGTTTTGTAGAATGACTCATCTTACTGCCACCTGCTGGAAAATCATGGTAATAAATATACAAATGTATGACTTTTCTCTAAGAGTGGCACAACTGTAAGAGCAGCTCTGCACCTGAGCTGATCACAGTAATTGGCCACGGTGTGTGTCCATGACCTAAGCTGGACCTATCAAAGTCCTCTCCCGGGAGCTTTCTGTAATTATCTCTTTCTTTTCTACGTGCAAAGTTATAAAGATGTGAACCGGGATTTATCATTGACCAAGGTTCAACTTCAGGGAGAAACTAAAGCCAATCTATTAAAAGGGAATGGGATACATAGAAAGAAATAGTCCCAATGGTCCTAGAATTTCTGGCTCCAATTCTACTGGAAAATATTTCTCTCCTTGCCTTTCTATGGTTAAGCTACAAGACAATTTCCTTTGCTCAGTTAAGCAAAAGTTCAGTTTCTGTCTCATGGATAAAAAGTAAGGAAAAAAAATATTAAGTATACATTGACTTTGTAAAATAAACTGACTAGTTAGCAAAGAGGGCAATAAAGAGATACTCTGAGGTACAGTATTTTATATTAGAGTCATATGTGGAATTATCTAATTGTTCTTGCTGGGACTGTGCCTTGCTAAACCTAGTGGCACATCTACTCCATAGCGTAGATTCTTGCCTAAAGTAGTCATTAAAAAAAAATATTTGTTGAATTAAATTAGTTTAAAAACACACAGAGATAGACAACACTTCATTCATTCATGTCCCTATCAAGTGTTTATGGAACAGCTACTTCGGAATAGAAAAAGTTCTAATTACTCAGGGTACTATTGTACAATAGGTATTTGTATTTAAACTTCCAGATCACATTTGTTTGTTTGTTTGTTTTTACCAATATGCATCTATAGTAGATAGCCATCATGCCAAAAGCAATTGCTACATAAAAAGGAGATATTCTCTAGACAAATGGAGACAACTCCACAAGTCTGAGTCAACATGAGGTTCTAGCTCCCAATTTGTATTCCCTAGATGTGAAAATTTGGAGGTACCATTTAACCTCCCAAGGCATTGTTTTCTCATCTATAACATGAAGAGATGTAACTGGATGATCTTTAGGGCTTTCTAGCTAAAAAGAAACCTAAAGTTTTCTTTCAATCTCTCAAACCAGTGGTTTTCAGAGGCTGGTCTTTCTCCAGCAGCCTAGAAACTTGTTAAAATGCAAATTTCAAACCCCACCCCAGACTTACTAGATCACACACTCTGGGGGTGGGATCCCGCAATCTGTATTTTAACAAGCTCTGATGTGTGCCAGATTTGCAAATCACTGCCTAGGCATATCATGTACAGTATATTTCTTAGTCAATGTATACGTGGAGAACTTTACTCATTTTTCTCTGTTGCGTTTCACTAATGGCATTTTCTCTCCTATCCACGTTGTTTGCCAGTATTTTTCACCCAGTGAAAACTATTTTGGTGAAAACAAAGTTGTCATTCCTTTATTTTTTTTCTTTTTCTTAATGTTTTCAAATATCTCTAATGACTTTATTGGATTTTACAAGCAAAGTTTATGCAAAAGAAAAAAAAAAGAAAGAAAACCAAGCGACGTCATTATAAGAGCGATGTTATATTATGCATATCCTTTTTTTTTGAGACTCAATGGACATTATTATGGTGGTATATTGATAAAAGCTGCTGTCAACAAAATGGGACAAAATATTTTGGGAATATTCTTGAGCTCTTTGTGAATTAAAAAGTATGTCAGTGTCATAGCATTCCTCATGCAGGTTAATTATTAGAGATTGAATGCAACAGATTAAACACACATGCACACACACATACATACACACATGGGAAAATATTGATAAATGCCTGTAAGTGAACAACCACTAGGTGATCTCCTATAATTATGCAACCCTTCCTGCTGCAACCCTCAGAAAATGTTGACTAAAGATACAGAAAGAATAACATTCTGGGTGAACAATCATTTCTACAAATAAGACACTTTTCTATTAGCAGTCTGTTATTCTAAGTTTGTAAGTGATGTGGTTTGAGTATGTACCCATTTGCCTCTAGCACTAGTGCATAAACAGATTTATGAACACATTAATAAGAAATTTTATTAGGTGTCACTTTTGTTGTGTGGTCCCCATAATTTGGCTTTAAAACATCATATATGTGAATCTCTGACAGAGTGCAGGATGTGCCAAAGGAGTGACTAATTTTTCCACAAAGGTGATAAAAAAAATAGAAAGCAAATAGATTTGACGTATATCCTTGTGTCCTTCTTATTGTCTCCTTCCCCTCAATATCTTTAACTCTTTTTGTAAAACTTTCTTCTTTAGAAATATTTTATCCATACCTGATTAATGACTAAAAGATAGTGGTAGTCATCACTGCTGGGGGTCGACTAGCTTTGTTAGTTTGGGTTTGGAAGCCAATTACAACTTTTCCCTTTCAGTTAACTCCATATTGTATTTAAATATAGATAGATAGATAGATAGATAGATAGATAGGTAGATAGATGATAACCATTATTTAAGAGTGAACTGTGATATGGATGTGCATAATGTGTTTTAAAGTAATAATTATGATTCAGTTTTGAGCCAAAATAGTTTGGCTCATTGCTAGCAATGGATACCATAGGAGAACAGAATTTTTTTTAATCATTAGTGAAGAGATTCAGAGTGGCATGGAAATATCCTTATATTAACAAGAGGATTATTTTGTCAGTGGAAGAAAAACACCACCTCCTTTCCTCTTTTCCAGTATTCTTGCTTAACTTCATCATTTTTGAGTTTTGGGGGCTTCCCTATTCACTTGCCTACTATTAAGAGTCAAAAATTCTAATATAAAGGAGCAGTACCTTCCCTTTTTCTCACATTCTTTTCCGCTATTTCTGACCACTTATCCGTCTTCAGATACGAAATAAGAGTATAGTTAAAGATTAGGAATTTACCGTGGGGGAGTTTGTAAACCTGATGTATATATTTTTTACTGTTACACCTTTATACAATAAAGAAGAACCTGCAGAGACAGGGCACTTAAAAATATATATTCTCTCTGCCTTAGAGAACTCAAGCATATTACTTATTTAACACTTCTAATAATTTCTTCCCTCTTCTCCTCTCCAATTTGCTTAGTGCACACTGGTTCCTTTATTCTTTCCTTATTTTAATTTTCTTCCAGCAACTTCTGCTTTCTACCTTTCTTTTTCCTCTGATTTTTCAATGCATTTTTCAATGTTGTTATTCTTTTGATAACACTTCTAAATTTCTATTTTTCTTCTGTTGTCTCTTTTTTCTTCCATATTTCAAATATGACTTCCAAGGATTTTATCAAGATGAATTATTCAGAATGAAGAGAGTGAATATGAGGGGTTTATGGAACGAGGAAGAGGAGAGCTGCCAAGATTTTCTTCATGTATAGAAGCATAATGGAACAATCTGGGGTGTGAGAAGCAAGAGACAGAGGTCCTTGCTAAGGCATGACTAAATGGGAAGCTTATTAAAATAATGATTTGGAGTAGAGTGTATGAAGAAAATAAAGTAGATCCAGGCTTCCAGGTCAGTAGCTAATAACCCATGGGTTTGCTACTAAGGAAATTAAAACTTTAACTAATGAGAATCCTAGCCACCTACTGAGAATGAAACTGAAGGCTTCCTGTTAACTCCCCTCCCTGGGTCATTTTGACAGAACAATCAGAAAGTTATTTCCTCTTTATTTAGTTGCAAAAGACTTGAAATGGATACAAAAAAGAAAAAAAAAAGTTGGTGGCAAACTCTTCTTATTCAGCTTTCACAAGAGGAGATCCAATGTATTTCCCCTGCATCCAAAACATACATCATCATAGGCCATGAAAAGAGGAAAGACAGTTAAGAAAACAAAAACAAAAACAAAAAACGGGAGCTGTCCCAGATAAGTACAGCCAAGATGACTCAGACAGTCTCACAGGGGATTTTTGATGTGAGGACTTCCAATTAATAAATCCTCTATTAGTTCTGTGGAATCAGCAGGATTAAGCTACCTCTTTCAAGAACACTGGTTAAATATCATGATTCCAGGAGGTGAGGGGTCGATTTTATCCACACCTCTTTTTATTTCTGCACAGGTAAGAACACCTCTGTTTAACTCTTGGGTGAGTAGGAGAGTGATTGGAGGCCTTCGGGACACACTTTGGCCCTGGATGAACATTTAGGGTCGCTTTACTAGCCCTAAATTAAACTCTGACCCTACTGTGGTTCTTAATCGATCAGAAAGTGTGGTGGGGATCCGGGTCTCTGCTGGTGGGTGAAACAGAAGGAATCCAAGCTGGATGTGACAAGACATCCAGCAGGATATGATGGTGAGGGCATTTCAGTATCAAGACGAGAGGGTGGGCAGGACACGAACTTATCACCCGGCTCCCTGACGCCCAGGTGTTCTGGGAGAGATCCCGGGGGGATCTCCCCACGTGCCGCGGGGCCTGCAGCTGACAGCCAGAGACCGGCGGCCAGGCGCCCCTCTCCGCGGGCGGGGAGCGAGCGCCTGTGTGCGCGCGAGCGGCGGGCGGCGGCGGGAGGAGGCGCAGGCGCGCTGTTCGCCCGTCTGCAGCCCCGCGCCGAGCGCCGCGTCTCGGAGAGTTGATGGCAGCACCACAGTGCGGCCACCCGGCCGAGCGCCGAGCGCAGCCGCCCGTCGCTGCCCGGGGAGCGTCCAAGATGTGGGGGGACTGGGGCGGCAGCGGCCGCCGCGGCGCCAGGGACCGGGGCGCGCAGCAGCCTCCGCTCGCCAGCCTGTGCTGACCTGCCTCGCTTGCCCCCAAAGAATGTCAGCCAAGTCCAAGGGGACCCCCTCCTCGTCCTCTCCAGCCGAGGGACCGCCGGCAGCCTCCAAAACCAAGGTGAAGGAACAGATCAAGATCATCGTGGAGGATCTGGAATTAGTCCTGGGCGACCTGAAGGACGTGGCCAAGGAACTTAAGGAGGTGAGAGGTGCGGGGTGTGGGGAAGGAGTTCGTCGCCTTTCACCCGCTGGGGTTCCCGGTCCCGTTTTCACTGGGGACCGCCAGATTTCTTAACTCAAGGGAAACTATAGAAAGACGCCTGCAGACGGACTTTCTTTCCTCCGGCGACTCCTGAGAAGAGTTGTTGCACTTTCTTTTTTTTTTAATCAGGAAGAAATCAACTAGTGTTTTAATCGATGCACCTGGGATGGTGAGAGGGGTGAACACGCGTGTCTCGGTTTGTGTGTGTGTGTGTGCTGGGGAAGGGGATTCACTGGGGGTGTGTCGACAGAGGAAGAAACCAGCAACCGGCCGGAGGGTGCAAGATGCTTCTCTCCTGCCCTCTTGCTCCCCCAGAGTCCGCTGGCAAGTCTCTCCTTGCCTGGCAGCCTCCTCAGGCCGGGGCTGAAAGGGGGCCGGGTTCCGGGCCCTGGGCCAGGCCCGAGAGGGCAGCCTGGGAGAAGCTCGGCTCCGGCCCCCCTCCCCGCTTCCCGAGCCCAGCTGGAAGGAAGGCGACCCGGGGCTGCTGGCTGGAGAGCCCAGACTTGGGGATGTAAAGGGGGTCTGGGACTTTCTCACTTTCGCACTTCCTGAGGCATCCCCTGCTCTCCTCGGAATGTCCCTCCCAGTAACTCCGGGCCTTCTCGCCACCCCACCTCCTTTTTTCCTCCTATCTTGTCGCCGGTTGGCATAGAACCTGGGGCGCAGGGCGCGTCGGTGAGTGAGTGTGTGTGTGTGTGTGTGTTTGGTGTGCGTGCACCAGCGTCTTGCCACTTGAGTCCTGGCTCTTGGGAACCAGGACTGTTGTGTTTCTTTGTCGCTCCCCCCAACCCCCATTCTACTTCTGCCCTCCCACCCCCACCAGCGTTGATGCGGATAGAAAGAAGCGGAGGCAGTGTCAAGGCTGAGGATGCGTAACTCAGGCTGCAGCTCAGGGCGGGGGCGAGGGCAGGGTTGGGAGGGGTGGGGTCTCCCGCGAGCCCGCCGGTGGTGTCTCGGAGCTGGTGGCAGAGTCCTAGCCCAGTATTCCGCTACTGACTGGGTGCCTGGGGCTGTTCTCCGCCAGGGAGTCCGCACCCCTAGTTGCAGGAGAGCTGACACTGTAACTTCGAAGGTGGTGGCCGCAGTGGGAAGGGAAGGGGTGGGGCGTGGTCTAGGTCTAAAATTATAATCCTGTTTCAAAGGCCAAGAGGGAAGAGATTGAGGGTCGTTTGGATGGCTGGCCTCTAGAGACTGACCTCCTCTGTCCAATTTCCAATCCAAATGTGAGGATAGAGCCCTCCTTCTTTCTCCTCCTCTCCCTGTTACCTCTGTGAACTGAACTCCGCGTTTGTTACCAAGTACAAGTCTGTTAAAATGACCCATTCATCGGCAGGGTTTGGTTTGCAAATGGCAAATGCCATTCTTGTAGGTTGCTCCACTGGCAGAACATAATTACTACTGAGGTCCTGAGAGCGGAGATTGATACAGATGATAGATGCGAGGAGGAAACTTGTTCGTGTTTCAGGGCTTCTCTAGGATCATTGTTTCACAACTGGTTGACAGATGGCGAGGTTATGCATAGAAATTCAAGCCTAAAGATGCTGTTTGTTTCTTTGTTATCCTTTTATTTGACATCTTTGGAAGGCTGTATTTTCATCCGAAACATGATGGCGTTTTAAAAAACGAACAAATTTGGGCAAGTTCCTTTTGGCAGAATTGTGCTTTACGGTTGTTGAGGTTTCTAAGATGGGGGATGTGGGAAACCTACATCATCACAGAAACGTATTTACTGCTTCAGCAAGGAGGCTGAGATTAAGAGAAAGTAGTCAATCAAAACTCCGCATCTATGGGCACATACTTCTTATGTTATGATGTGTCACTTCACTCCTTATTTTAGACAGAATAAATGACAAGAAACTGCACATGGTCCCAGTTCTGCTTTGCATCATTATTCTGTACATGTTTGGAGACCAGGTAGATCTATAGTGAAACTTTTAACCTCACTGTAGCTCTTGGATAGAATCACAAAGAAATGTTTCAGGGAGTCTGTGGATCTCTCTCCCTTTCACTCTTTCTGTTTTCATTTGCTTGAGCATTTTTATTAGGGAAAAAACAAACAAACAGTTATAAAAGGAATAGAAAAGCATAGGTAATGTAAAACCAAGTAAATGAAAAGATCTGTCTTCTAGACAGATCTAGAGATAAAATTTTATCTTGATGCTTTGTAAGCTTTGATTGGGTGCCAGGCCCTGTCTGGCTAAAAATTTCACCCCTGAGAGTGGAATTTATGAATGATAAATGATTTGATGTGATTATTAATTACTTTTGTGAGGATATCATCATCCTAGGTTTGCACATGGAGTTGTGGATACTATGTCTGAATCTCAAAACACTGGCCATTTATGTAATAGGAGAGATAGTTATTTCAAGAACAAAATATTTATAGGGCATGTTTAACCTATGACATCTTGCAGTTGTCCGGCATTTATCTTTTTAAGATAATATTGAACACATGACTGAACCTGTTTTTGATGTAATTTTGAATGGAGGAGTAACAAAACTTTGTAAATCACAAACCTGTTAGTGCCTACACCTATGACTTGTAAATATAAATGTCACTATTCATTAATTGTTACATTCACTATTCTGGCAGCTTATCATTGGTATATACTAAATATAAATGGTTATATTTTGAATTCTAATTCCTTTATTGGCAATGGTATGTGTTTATGCCATAATATATTTTAATATAAGTTAGCATAGAGCTGTTATTAATTTGGAACAGAAATTAGAAATAAGAAAGTGATTATGACTGCATCACTGTATCATTCACCATATGGTATTTGTTTTTTCCCTGACTTTTTCTCTTTTTTTTTTTAAACATCTTTATTGGGGTATAATTGCTTTACAATGGTATGTTAGTTTCTGCTGTATAACAAAGTGAATCAGTTATACATATACATATGTCCCCATATCTGCCTTTTTCATTCTAACTAAAATGTAGTATTCTGCATATTTTGTTCTTTATTTTTGCATAAACTCTGCACCAACAATTAGTGCACTTGATTAGACTTTTGTTTGAGGTTATTTTGAAATTTATTTTCTCTTTAGAAGTCTTCTGGACTTCAGTCATCTGAAAATTCAGGTAGTGGGATAGATTCCAACATAATAGTAGCTGCTTGGAACTCTTTAACAATTAGTAACAGGGACTTCCCTGGTGACACAGTGGTTAAGAATCCGCCTGCCAATGCAGGAGACATGGGTTCGAGCCCCGGTCCAGGAAGATCCCACATGCCGCAGAATAATTAAGCCTGTGTGCCACAACTACTGACCCTGCTCTCTAGAGCTCGCGAGCCACAACTACTGAGTCCACGTGCTACAACTCCTGAAGCCTGCGCGTCTAGAGCCCGTGCTCTGCAACAAGAGAAGCCACCGCAATGAGAAGCCCATGCACCACAACAAAGAGTAGCCCCCGCTCGCTGCAACTAGGGAAAGCCCGCACGGAGCAACGAAGATCCAACGCAGCCAAAAATAAATAAGTAAATAAATAAATAAATTACTGATGAACAAAAAAATTTTTAAAAAAACGAGTAACAAAATTCTATTATTATTGGTACCTTTTATGATTAGTTATTGCTTAATTATAATTAGATTGTATATTAGAAGAAGAGGAACAGGATTTCTAGGAAGTCTAGGGGCAGATTTATTCTGCCTTCAGAATTTAGTAAAACCTCAAATAACTTGACTTTTCAGAAATAATATGGGTTTCTGGGTCTTCTGTACTATAATGGAAAAGCCTTAAGTATAATTCAACATATTTATTCAGCATCTATTGTGTGCCAAATACTATATTACCTTTCTATTGCTACCAAGATGAATAATTTGGAGTTTCTGGTCTTAGTGAACTCAAAGAATAGGTTGGGATATATTTATCCTGTCTTTGAACATCAGTAGTGTAAAAAGGCATTACTACTTTTAGTGACCACCACTCTCACTGTGATCTAAGAATACAGAATTGAGAATAAGAATGAGTATATATAGATTTATAAACTGATACTTGGTATGTACTTAGTAGTAAGCCTTTGGTGAAAAGGGTAGTAGAAACTTAAAAAAGATGGTAAGATATGAATTTTAAGAAACTTATGATTTATTCAGACTGTCATGATTAACACAAACGGGTCAGTGCCATATACAGGAGATCACATATCCAAGTGTTACGATTAAACAGTGGAGATTTTCATGAAGGCCAAGTCCTTAGGGAGAATGAAAAGCCAAAAAGGAAAATTTGGGGTCTTTGAGATGTTGGATAAGATTGAAAAGGTAGAAAGGAGAAGCAATTAAGAGGAAATAGCATTGGAGTGCAAGATTAATCCATGTTGCTTTTTTCTACACGTTGAAAATAAAGAAAAAAATAGTGGGGCAACTCTAGAGTTTTAGGGATAAAATTAGCCATTTCCAGGGCAATCCTTTTTCTTTGAAGTAAGCAGAAAAAAAGAGCTATTGCTTTTTTTTGTTTTTTGTTTGTTTGGGTTTTTTTTTGCGGTTCGCGGGCCTCTCACTGTTGTGGCCTCTCCCGTTGCAGAGCACAGGCTCCGGACGCGCAGGCTCAGCGGCCATGGCTCACGGGCCCAGCCGCTCCGCGGCATGTGGGATCTTCCCGGACCGGGGCACGAACCCGTGTCCCCTGCATCGGCAGGCGGACTCTCCACCACTGCACCACCAGGGAAGGGAAGCCCCCAGAGCTATTGCTTTTTAAAGAGAGTTCTCAAATAAGCTGACCTCTCTTGGTATCAATTTGCCTGTTCTTTTGTGGAGATCTCACTGGTAAACTTGTTGTGCATCAAATGTTGGTGTTAATATAGAATCATAGATCTTGTTGCTTAGGGAGCGATTGGAATATATAATAAATAGTCTTCTACTTGGAAACAAAATTCATTGCTGCTTTAGCTGGATTCTTGTTTAGTTTAGACTGATTATAACCTTGAGCATTCTTCATACTGTTTCATTTTACGATTTTAAGTAACAAGACTATTATATGAATTAACTATATGTGTGTGTGTGTATGTATATATATACATATGTATGTGTGTATATATATATTGCTTAGCCCTGTGAGTAGACATGACCATTATGGAGAAACCAGTAAAGATGAGTTGTTCTGTCTGCTCTGGGATCACTGACTGATTGGACTCCATGAGTAGAAAGGTTTTGTCAGCTTTGTGACTATGGATTGGAAAGCACTCAACGTTTTTCTTATAATGTCATATAAATTAAAATTAAGTTTAATTTTGAAAAGTTTGAAAACCTATAGGAAATGATCCATTTGGGGGCTGATGAAAACAGAATTAATAGAATTAACAATTTTCTGCAAAATGTTTTTGTTTTTAAATGTTTTTTTATCTTTTTTAATGGCTTATCCAGTTGAAGTGCTTTAGTTTATTGATCTAGGAAATCCTACCAAATATTTTTTGGTTAATGAATCCATGCATATAAAATTCATTACTTGAACAAATTACAGAGAATAATGTCTGGAGTATTTTCTAAATTCTAAAGTCATGAATGAGTGAGATTTCACAGATGATTAATTTGTAGCAATAGCTGTATTTTTACTACTCTATACAACAGTCTACCCTCTCAAACTGAAGTATATTACCAAATGCTAAAATGCTCTTTAGTTTTTCTTTTCTTAAGCATGATGGCTTAGCATGTTATTAAGAGAGCAGCATGGTTCTGAGAAAATAGAAATAACCAATAACCATCCTTTACTGTCTCTCTATTTCCAATGCATTAAACCATTCAAGACTCAGAGAATTAACTGATAAGAAATTCAAGCAGACTTAAAATAATAAATAGACAGTGTGCTTCAGGCAATAGTGACGTAATAGATAATAAAACCAATGTAATAGTTTCATTGTTACTTGGATTATGTTTTTTCCACCCTTACTGCTCTGAGGGTCTGAGGTAATTAAATCAAATGTAGGAAAAGAGATAGAAATGTAAGTTTGAGTAAAACATATTTTCCCACACAAATTAAACTACAGAGCATCTGTAGAACTAGTTCATGAAAAATATCATGGACAATTTTTGAAAATTAGAGAGGAAAAATTCCAATAATATGCTAACCCATTTCTGATTAAAATGTGCATAACTGACATTAAGTTGAAAATAAAAGATTGGTAAACAATGAAGGGTGCTTTTTTTTCCTTTAAAATTTAAATTTATTTGTGTATTTTATTAAGATTTTATTTTGGGGGGCAGTTTTAGGTTCACAGCAAAATCGAGGGAGTGGTACAGAGATTCCCTTATACGCCCTGTCCCCATACATGTGTAGCATCCCCCATTATCAACATCCCCCACCAGATTGGTGCATTTGGTACAACTGATGGATCTACATTGACACATCATTATCATCCAATGTCGATAGTTTATGTTAGGGTTTACACTTGATGTTGGACATTTTGTGACTTTGGACAAATATGTAATGATATATATCTATCATTATGGTGTCCTACAGAGTATTTTCATGCCCTAAAATTCCTCTGTGCTCCACGTATTCATCCTTCCTTCAAATCCTAAGGGTACTAGTTTGTTAAAGAAGATATTTCATAAGTAATACAGTATATGAATAATATAAAAAGTTTGGAAAAATCAAAAAATTAGAAAAGATAACATAAAAATCAGCTTTAATGCCACACGTAAATAGATATATTGAGAATTTTGCTATATTTTCTTTCCATCTTTTTGTATGCATGTTTTTAACATAGACAAAGTCATGTAAAATTATGAAGTTATATACAATGATGTTTTCTGCTTTCTGGAATACTATTAGATCACAACCATTATATATATCTGTTATAAGTTACTTCATCATGCCCCTAATGTTCGACATTCTATTAACAAATTTTTGTGGTGGTTAAGTATCACTAAAAGAACAGCTTTGACAGTAAAAATAGCTAAGACAGTTAGATTTTTACTACCTGCCTGATACTATTCTAAGTATATTTCTTAATGTTAGGTCTTCTAATTCTCAAAACAGACATATGAGGAAGGTACTATTGTTACTCTATTTTACAGATTAAAAAACAGAGGCCAGAGATGTAAGTCACTTGCCAAGGTCCCTTACTTGTGAGTGAGGCTTCAGTGCTAGGCATTTTAGTGCTATAACCCAGGCATTTAACCACTGAGTTCTATGGATCTTCCTATTTTTTCCCCCAATTGCTTAGAAATCAAGGGTACGAAAGTTTTAAAGTTTTCAATCCAACTTGAGAAACTATCTTCCAGGGAGTTTTTCACAAGTCTTTTACTCCCAGCGTCTGTATATGTGTGGACCCATCTTCTTAAATTTCTAGTGAAGCTAATAAAACTTTTAAGTCTTATTGTGAGTATATTATTTCTTTGTGGTAACAGTCATTGTTTTTGTGGGTTGTACTCAGTTTTGGGCACCAGTATTGAGGCAAAATTAATAGTGAGTTAACTAGACATTGCAGTTTTCATCTTCTGAATAAATAGGTACTACAGTGAATTACTTTTGACCTATTTACTCTTCAACAAAAACTTTAAGAAAAATATGACATTTCTTTTTTATATTATGAGTTAGAAAATAAAGGAACAACTAATATGGGTGCTTGCTGATGTCTAGCATTGTATATAGCAGTTTCAAATGAATTTAAAAGAATTTGGGAAACTTTTATTCTCTTTTGTTATCAAATTGCCTTGGAAGGGAGGTACTGTCCTTAAGTTTTCTGATATGTTTGGGGTTTGACAGTTGTTTCGCTTTTTGCTGTGACAGATGAATAGAGAAGCTTGTTGAATATTTACCAGGCCCCAAATTATTGAGCTGGCTAGCAATGCCAAATGTATCTTTATTGTTAGATTTCACATGTTAATTTTAGTGCTACCAATTTTAAGCCACCCCCTCTTCCCGTCACATATAAGGGAAAAAAGAAATACCTTATTCTAAAATCCTATTTTTTTATAGTATAATATGAATAGAAGTGTTTTTATCATATTAAAAGTTAGTTCATTAGGAAGAACTGCTCGAAGTTATAATTTCTTAGACCTGGGAAACCAAAGTCAAAGCTACTTCAGCTCTAAATAAGAGCCAGAAAATAACATCAACTGAAACAAGAAAATCGGCATGTCTAGGTAGTGTCCACATCAAAGTAGGTTCACAAGGTGGCCTGTCAACTCGGAACAGATGTTGCCTTATGTGGCACAAGCTATTTGTATTTTTGAGAATGGACGGATGTGAGGATTCCAAAGGAGTTGAATTTCAGGCCTCACTTTAGGTAAGAAACATTAACATTGTTAAGACAGAACTTACATGTATGATCATTGTTTTTCCTCCTTCTGCTTTGCAAGTGTTACTTCGGGTTGATGTTTGAGATAAATGTTTACTTGTATGATAATTGAAGTCACTCAAATTATATACCTATGCCCAATGAGTCAGTTATTATGTTGTTTGACCCATTATAAATAGAGTTTCAGCTACAGATAGCATGTACCATACTTGTCTGGAGAAAGCAAATTTGACAATTTCTAACAGGTTCTCTTTTGTAGTACTGTCCAAAAGCTAACAGATTTACTGTTGTTTGTTGGCCTCTTTCATAATATCATATCTTGTCCTAAGATTTTGAACTATGTTCATGTGACAAAAAAATGCCAGGTTAAAAAATATGTATCGGTCAAATTAGCTGTCTTCTAGAGGCAGTAGTTCTTAATTTTTTCCCCCATGTCACAGAGCACTTCGAAAGTATGACAGAATTGTGGGTATTTCCCCTGGAACAAAAGCTCATGAAGGCATAAGTTTTTGCAGATGTTTAGGGAATCTTGAGTGGGTGAGAATAATTCAGGTGAAGAGACAAAACAAGTGATTGATTTAAAAAAAAATTCAGCTGGTTGTTTGAGACCCATCTCCATAATTTTCAAGATCATAAGTCCTGACCCTACAGAAAAGGAAAAAAGAAATACTGATGGCTATAAATGGATGGTTTTTATTCCAGGAGCAAATGGGCAGTTTATCAGCAATTCTCTTAGAGGGACTCTGGTAGATGTAATCTATCTCAAAGCGGGGTAGGAGTATATATATATATATATATGTGTGTGTGTGTGTATGTATATATATACATACACACACACACACATTTCACTAATCTGAAACTGCGGAATGCTCTTGTGTCTGAAGGTTAACTCTCACTTTTTTTTTAATGATATGTGCTAGAGAACATCACCACATGGCAGGATAAAATGTTTGTTTCCAGAGCTTATTGTAAATTAAGCGTGTTCTCTTATTAAAACTGGTCCCAGAACAGCATTTTTCTTTATTTTATTATTTTTTGTGTGTGACACTAGTTCATGAATGAAGAAAGATTTATTGAATTCTTGATATGTGTAAGATACTGTGCAAAAGAACATAAAGGATGACAACATGAATAAGCTTAAGGACCTGCCCTTGAAGAAAGTCACCTGTAGTAGGATGAACTTCACCTCTAGTAGAGTGCAAGAAGTAACTCTAAGGCAATGTAAAATGTGTAAGGAGACATGTCTAACAATTTTAACTCTTACTCAGAGTAAAATGAGGACTTTGCAATTTTGAGCTGTAAGAGTGACCAGATCTGAACTACTTCCATTGCTTCCTCTTTACCTTTAATTTCTGTCTAGTTCAGGGTTTCTCAAAAATGGCTCTATTGACATTTTGGGCAGATAATTCTTTGTTGTTGATGGCTGTCCTATACATTGTTGGACATTTAGAGCATCCCTGGCATGTACTAACTAGATGCCAGCAGCAACTAAAAATGTCAGTGTGACAACTAAGAATGTTTCTAGACATTGACAAATGTGCCCTGGAGGGGGGTGAGGGGAATCACCCTAGTTGAGAATGACTGCTCTAGCTTTTCCCTCTTATTCCATGTCACTTACATATTTCTTAATATTGCTTTCTTTACCCACCTTTTTTAAAATTTATTTAAGCTTTTATTTGGTATTTATCCATCAAGCACCGGGGCTTTATGTTCCTTTCATATCTTGTATTCTTATCTTTTCTTTTGTTTAAAAAAAAACATTATTTGTGCCTTTTCTTACATTTACCTGATTCTTTTCTTTTTCCCTTCACTGAAACTACTTTAAAAATATATCTTCTCACTTTCACTCACCACTTCCCTTATCTCATTTTCTATTTTTCACAATCAAAGATTAAATTGAAAAATTTCAAGGAAATTGTATACATGTGTGTATTTTAAGATTTGGGGAAAAAAAGGGAAACTCAGAAGGGACAATGGGCTGAGACTGAGCTGCTTGTCTCCTTGCCACCATTAGTTCCTGAATGAGGTCAGTGGCAATCTTTACTGGAAAGAAGTCCTCTTCATCTCATCTATCAAACTGTCTTATGCTTCTCCTGCCTCTTCCATTTCTGTAGAGATAGGGGAGGTTTGAATGGTGTCACTGCTTCGTGGTGTGGCACAAGTTATAGAAGAAATACAGTGATGGTCATGATGATGATGAACATGAATGTGACTAAGATCTGTTCAGTACTCACATGTACCATGAGCTGTTCTGTGTTAACTTGCTTAATCCTCTCAGTCACCCTTTGAGGTCGTTATAATTGTCCTACTTACAAGGAAGCTGAGGCAGAGGGGGTAACTAATATAGAGAGCAAATGATGGAATTGGACTCCCGATATTTCTCCCTTTAAACTGTTGTCCAGAACCAGCTCCCCAGTTCCCAGCAGCAACATAGTTACTCTGCTGTTTTTCATGCTTTTAACTTCAGTACAATCTTTTTTCCTCTCCTTCCTCCGCTATGTCATCTGTCATGCTTCCCTTTCTTGTTCCTCCCTTCTCCTCCTCTTCCTGTCTTCTTCATTGTTTGTTCTTTTCCTTCTTCTCTTTTCCTTCTTCTCCTTCCTCATAAGCTTCTCTGATATGTGTTAATATATTATACACTTATTCAAAACTTTAAAAAAATGTCTACTATATGCAAGGCCATGTGCTAGGGACTAAAAAAAAAAATATTGAGCAACACACACATGGCCCCTGACATCTAGAACTTACATGCTAGTGGGAGGACATTATTCAAATAATAACAGAAATAATATTTATTAAGGAGCGTTAAAGGCTATGAAAGAAAAGTACATGGTAGAACAAGAGCATAAAATCATTACGTCTTCTTCTAAATAGGGGGTTTCAGATTGGCTGTCTTCCTTCCCACTGCCACCTCTGTAATCCCTATGCTATCAATTTCATGGAAGATGTTTTAATAGCCCTAGAGCTATCTGGTCTGTTGTTCTCCTCTGCCAATTCATTCTTTAAACACTACCAGATTAATCTTCTTAATACACTGCTTTCTTCATGCCACTCCCCTGGTTAAAAGATCACACACTATTCTCCTGATACTTAAAATGTCAAATGAACAAACCCAGCCTTACAGCCCGATATCCAGCAGTCCCATTGTTTCAGTTTGGCCTTATCTCTTTCCTTCCTTCAGGGAGTAACACAGAGACCATCCCAGACAATCCTGACACCATCACAATTTTTACCCAACTTGAATTCTGTATTCCTCATGTTTATGGTCACTATGCCACTCAGTTGTATTTGCTTATGTTCCTTAACAATTGTTCCCTGTTTGTGCCTTAAAAAAAAAAAAAAAGTTGCTTTTCTCTTTTAGTTACCATGTAATCTTTAGTACAACATTTTTAAAGTCTTACTCTTGTTATCTGATGAGGAACTTAAACTTGAAGATCCAATTCTGAGTAATACTTATTAAAGCTGTTAAGGAATAAAAGCCAATAATTACACTTGTGCCATGAGAGCCTGTTCTTTCTCATCTACTCAAGAAAATCACTAACAATTCTCACCTATCTCTACTATACCATCTTTTGTTCATTCTCCCCCAGATGATTCCCATCAGCATAAAAGTGAAAATAAATAGTAAAATCTTCTCTTGATCCCACTTCTCCTGAAAATTACCATCCCACTTCTTAGCTCTCCTTTACCAAAAATCTTACGTTTTATACTTGACATCACCTATTTCCTCTTATTCTTTCCTAAACCCACTCCGATCAGACCTACACTCTAACCACTACACTGAAACTGCCTCTGTCAAGATTGTCAGTGACTCTATGTTATTTAATCAAATGGTCAGTTTTTAGTCCTAACCTTATTTAATTTATCAGCACTTGACAGTCTCTTTAATAATCTTTCTTCACTTGGCTTGAAGAATACCATGTTTTCTCACCTCACTGATTTTTTTTTCTCAGTTACCTTTGCTTATTTCTCCTCTAAGATGTCTGAGCTCAAATTTGATCCTTTTTTTAAAAAAACAAATTATTTACACTTCCCTTATTGGTATTCTTGGGCCTCTCACTGTTGTGGCCTCTCCCGTTGCGGAGCACAGGCTCCGGACGCACAGGCTCAGTGGCCATGGCTCACGGGCCCAGCCGCTCCGCGGCATATGGGATCCTCCCAGACCGGGGCACGAACCCGTATCCCCTGCATCGGCAGGCGGACTCTCAACCACTGCGCCACCAGGGAGGCCCCCCTTATTGGTATTCTTATTCAGTCTGGAGGTTAAATTCCATTTATAGGTTCATGACTTCCAAATTTGTGTCTCCAGCCCAGACATTTCTTCTAAACTTATATGATCAGTGGTCTTTTCTGTATCTCTACTTGGATGTCTAAGAGACATCTTCACCTTTCCATGTCCAAACTGGAATGTTGATATTTTCCTTCCCTCAAAACTTAGCCTTTTCAGTCTTTGCCAAGTCAATGGATGGTGTTAGAGTCATTATCAAATCCTTTTCCTCATGCATGATACACAATTCATCAGACTGTCTGGTTGGCTCTACCTTCAAAATATTTGTAGAATTTGACAAATTCTTGTCTCCTCCACAGCTACCACATTGGTTCAAGCCAACATCCTCTCTCATTTTGGTTGCTACAGTAACCTCCTGACCATTCTCTTGCTTCATTAAGCCCCCTTTTTTTAGCTCAGTGATCTGGGTAAATCTCGATCACATTATTGTTCTCAAATCTCTGTAATGACTTGCCATTTTACTCAAAGTGCTCACAGTGGTTATGAGGCCCCAGATTTCCCTTCACCCCTGTTTTCACGCTCACTTCCTTTCTTACTGATTTCTCTTTGGCTGTCCTTGCTTCAACCTCACTAATCTTGCTATTTCAAGAATGAATGTGCCATGCACATTTTTATGGCTAACTCCACTCTACTGCCCTGTTACCTCATTAAAGTTTCACTCACCTGTTACCCCACCACAGCTAATTCTGTCAACTCCACATATTGTTATACACTCTGGCATTCTCCATCTTTCTTTTCCTATTTCACCTTTTCTCTTTTCCTTAATTCTTATTAGCTTCTGATATACTAAACAATTTATTCCTAGTATTCATTATTTATTTGTTTGTTTCCCACATTTAGAATGTCAACTCCTGGAGGTCAGTGACCTTTGTTTTATTCCCTTATGTATCTCAAGTGACTAGAGCAGTGCAGTGGCTGTCATGTGGTAGTTGCTCATTAAATGAATTTGTGAATAACTGGATCTCTTCCAACTTTTGTTCCATTAAAGTTCTCAAAGATCAAACTATTACCTTTCACTTTCCACTGCCCATATACCAGTTACAGAGAAGGAACATGTAGTAGATGCTTTTTCAATACTTTTTGCATTGATTCTTTATCTTCCTGCCTTTACATATGGTAGTAGTTTGTAGGTTGGCTGGAGGGAGCTCTTGTTCCCCTGCTTTGATTTTTAAAATCTACTAACCTCACTAAACCCATTCCACTAAACCCAATCCATATTCTTATTCTTTGAAATGGACAAAGGATCTCTCCGTAACAGCTAACACATTGAATGCTTACTATGTGTCAGGCAGAGTTCTAAATGTTAAAAAGATATTAACTCATGAAGTCCTGACCCTTCTTGACTCCCAACCAGTGGCTCCCATATTATCCCTCCCATATGGAAATTCTAGGGACATCCTGTTTATATAAAACCTAAATGTGGTGTAACTTCAGGCCTTCATCTTCAGACAAGTCTGGCTCTGATTTCAGAGTGCCCATTGTTCCCTAAGGTTCAGGGATGTCATTTTAAACTCTTTGAAGCACATCAGATATAATTCTACTTTCTTCCAATCAAGTGTGTAAACTGCAGTAAGGAGAAAGTATGTCTTTCTTTTTTTATAGCATTCACTCTATTTTTCTGCTTCTTGAACATTGTGTACCTTTCTTGTCATTAGTCATTATAAATTTTAAATTAACTGGAAAATGACATACAAAAGTGATATTGGATACTGTTTAAATACATTTTAATCATCCTACTGTGTCCATAAGAAATAAGCAAGCAGTTTGTTGCAAAGATCCAATATTATGGGAAACACTCAAAAACTAGGTAATATTTGTATTTGGCTTCTTTTTCTTCTTTTTCTTTTGTGTACTCCCTCTAGTGTTCAAAAATATGAGTACTTATAATTAGCCCATTCAGTTACTAAAGAACACACATTAATATAAAAGTAAGCCCTTCTTAACGTGATATATATATATATATATATATATATATAAATTTTTCCCCCCTCTGTAGTTTATATTGTCCAGTTACTGAATTTTCAATGTATTGTATGAAAAACATTCTTTCTCCCCTTTCCTATGGGAATTTGATTATGTCTGTCTTTCATATGTATATTTCCAACCTGTCCACTTCAGTCAGGGGAAATATAGAACTTCTTGAACTTCTGTCTTTAAAAACCAAAATTTTCCCCAATTTTTAAATCTGAGGTCTAGGCTTTAGTTGGGCATTTGGATATGAACAAGAATCTTCCCACATGCTAGAAATGAAAAAAAAAAAAAAAACTATATTAACCTGAGGAGAGTCTTTGAACATGGAAATTAAAATATTTAAATAATTGACATCATTTTATTTTAATATACTGAAACATTATCTAAATACATTGGTTTCAAGGTACCTTAAGAAATAACAAAGGTATCCCTAGGAATAACAAATAAGTAAAATAAATAACTTGTATAAACAATTGTCATTTAATATAGAATATTAATAATTGCTAGCATATATAGAAGAGAAAATAATTTTAAATTGTAAGGTTAAATAACTATTACTGTTTGGAAAGTTTTAAAAATCAGAGGCTGGTGTTTGAAGTCAATTTTTCTAAACTGACATGTAATAATGTTACTTATATTTCATTAATGCCCTTTAGTTTTTAAACTACTTTGATCCCTACTATTTCAATTCCTCATAATCAGATTAAGTTAAAAAAAGAATAGAAAGAATAAATTATTTTGAGTGACTTTCAGAGACATTATTTTTTAAGCTCTATCAACTCCCTGGAAGTAATTTGATATTATAATGATTAGTACATTTTAGATGGAATTTAATACTCAACATTCACCCTATATATTTTTTAGGGAGATATATTCAATACTTTAACCTTATTCATAACAGACGGCATTGTATGCCCTTGGGGGAAGTTACATTTTTAAAACACACAGAATAACATGGTATGGAATGCCTATTTGGGGTTGTTTCATTACAGGCAGTATGCACCAAAATGCTCGAGAACCTAACATCTGCTTCCTGAAGTCGTTAATACTAATAAATATAATGTCTAATGAATTCCATTACTCACCAACAAGCTTTTAGGTTACCTGGGTTCTGTTATACTCTGCATTGAATACTGGGTTGGCCAGTAACGCTTCTTGGATTTTTTTTTTTTTTTTTTTTTGCTGGCAGGGTGGGGATAGTTATTGAAACATTTACTGAATTCCTATTCATAATGCTTTTCTTTTTGTCACTCTACTGATTTAGTATTATTTAATAGAGTTAACTCCTATATTATAACTTAGCTCTTTCTTAGATTTGAAATGTTTTTAACCATATTATATTCTTATTGGTTCCTGATCATGTGTCTTCTTCCCTCAGGAAAATTGATGAAGAAAAAGGGATTTAATAAACAAGCACTGACACCTGAACAGAGTTTCAGAGAGAAAAAAAAGCAAAAAATAAAAAACAGAGCAAGGGCTATCATTTAATAAAGAAATATAGTAATAAGCTTGCTTTATATAGAGTTAGGACACTTATAATATTTACTGAAAGTAGGACACTATTTACTAAGTTGATACAAGAGGACGATTGTCTTAAATTGTGAGGAAATCTAAACCAATTACGTACTTTTTAGTCAGAAAATTTGATCTGCTATGAAATTATTTAAAATTGTCTTATTTCACTCTACACCAATAGAAAATGTATGAGGACTGATTGAATTCATGTCTTCATAAATCCTCCTCTAAGCCATCCTATATAGTACTTCTCAACTTGGCAATGAATAAAGTACTTTTTGACTATAAAGTACATGGCAGAGAGCACTTTGACTGATTTATTTCTCTTTGATATTTGTTAATTTTCAAAAATAACACAGATACTTAACCATCATCTTAAAAGATATCACTACAGATATTGGTTCCATTTTTATTATAGGAGAAGTACATGTGTGTATTATAAAATTCTGAATCTCTGTAGGATATCTGTTTTTTGAAAGTAGAGATCAAAATAAAATACATTATATTAATGTATTTCCTATAAATTATAGAAAGCATATTACTTTTCTCAGTACAGGTGGAAAATGATGCATCAACATGGCTAGGAGTACAGCTTTAAAAAAATGTTTTTGTGAATTTAAGAAAATCTTAATACAAGTGTTGCATCAATACACAGAATTTGGTTAGTGATAAAGAAAATTTTAGATAGTAGTATTTTTATAGAATTAGGTAAAATTTGTTTCTATTTGCCTTGAATATTTTTTTCCAAAATAAATTTTGAAATAGTTTAATGATTATATTCAGATAGGTTTCCGTTACTAAAGAGAACCAAGAAATATCCAAATTTGACTTAGTATCTGATCTGTCATTCTAATAAAAAATGATGATTAATGGCTCATTTTTTGTTGTTTTAATTGCCATAATGTCAGTATTTAAATTTAGCAGGGGAACAGAAATTACAAATATAATTAATAGGAAAACTGCCATCTTTTTTTTTTTTAATGAGCATTTTACCCACTGGACATTTTCTTCCTTTACAGTCAGGGTTCCATGAGAGTAAGGACCCTATATGTCTTACATCACTGCACTCTCTTAGTTTAGAGCAGTGCCTATCACACCATACCCTAGCAAACTATATTTAATGAAGACCTATAAAAGAGTGAATAAGGAATTCTGAATATCTGAGTATCTATAATTTAAGTCTTATATATACTTCCTTTTTGTTTCTTTCATCATTTCTGAATTCAACTATTGTATTGTTTAAGGTAGATTAGATGATACTGCAGTAATAAATTAACCCTAATGCTAGTAAACATTAACAAATGATTCTTTGTCTAATACACTATACTCTCCAATGCAAGTTGGTGGGGAGCTCTGTTCCAAGGAGTTGCTTAGGGACCCAGTCTCTCATGATACTGCTATCTAAACACAGCATTTCCAGGGAAAAAAGAATGCAAGAATTTATAACCACATTCCTGTCTTTTAGTCTGCAAAGCAACACAGATTGCCTGTGTATACAGAACGGTAGCCCCGACCTAGATGCAAGGGAAATGAAGTCTTATAAACCCATGATGAAGAAAATCACTTGGGATTTGGTGAACCCAGTATTGTGTTGGCCACAACTTTACTCTTTCCAGATTCTTGTTTTTCAAAGTTAGGTTTATAGGATATTCACTTCATCAAATAGGTTTCCCCCACACACGCGAACACGTGTTTCTTACATGCACAGATGACTTGTGAAGCTCAATAAATTTGACATTATTTCCTAAACTTATTGGATTAAGGAGTCTGCTTTTTGGAGACCATCTGTCAGGACTAGTATTCTGTGGAACAATTTTAGAAAAGACTCTTGATCAAATAGGTTAAATAAATGTCAGAATTTGTCATAAAAAGAAGAAACTCACATTTGGTGGAGTCTTTAGCCTATAATAAATCTGTGGATGTATCCCTTTTGATTGTGCTTGTCAGTAGAACTTAAATAGAATAACAATATATTATTTAGCTTATCATGAAGACAAATTTCTGACCACCTCAGACGTCAGAGCATAGCCAATGCCCTGAAATTAAGAGAAAAAAGCATTTCCTATAATTGACCTAAGTGATTCTTAACTAATTTTTGCAAAGATCATTCACTAAAGCAAGTTTACTTTATTTTAGTCAATTCCAACTTGGTCTTAGTCGGCAAAAATATTAACAATCTTGGTTTTAAGTACATAGCAAGTTACAGATACCAAATTAGAATGGGTTGCAGGTTTTCTTCTCCCCCTAGACACTTGTGTACTGGCACTGGTGTGGAACAAAAGCATATAGCCCAACTGTAAGGAAAAACCCAGAATGACTATTAAAAAATAAGCAAATGCACAGTAACAACTAACCATATTTGTTCATAGAAGAAAATATCTCTATTCCTCAATTATTTACATTGTCTAAACAAAGTTAAATTACCAGTAGCATACTCTGTTTTAAAAAGTCTGGCAAATGCATAAAAATTTGAAATGATTGTCAATCCAAGTACTGAAAGTAAAAAAAAAAAAAAAATTATGTTTCATTCCTTAAAACAATAAGTTCAGAAAAGAGTGATTTTCAGAATATATCCTCCTCTCTGTATAAATTAGAAGACAATGGTATAATGCTGTTTTGAATTTATAGGATATAATGTGTCATATAGATTTTTATTTCTCATTTTCTCTATTAATAAGATGGTGAAATAATTAGGAAGTCGGGGCTTAGTATTGTAAGTAGTTGCTCTAAATTGCATGATACATATATATTTCATATTATTATATAGTACAAATAATATGTCATATAATTTAAATTTAATTCTTTGATCTTAAAATTACATACATATATATTTCTTGGCAGAAATATGTTTGCTTCTAGGGGAGAAGGGAAGAAAGGATATATATATTTTTCCTTCCCTGAATTTCAGGGAAATAATTTTTATATTGATTGAAATAACATAAATGATTGTCTGACTTGTATACAATCATAAATATATTTTTGTTAGCATTTTAAATAAGCAATTATGCACTTACATTAAGTACTATTACAATGGAATCTTAACTTGCTAAATTGTTACAATTTAGGATAATTCTTAGCTCATTTAGAAGAGCAGATTTAAAAGTATTACCCTATATCTTGTATAATAATTGAGCTTTTTTAACAATTTGTGTCACATTTTTCTTTATTTTTCATAGTTCCAGAAAAAGTATTAAGATAAATACTGGTTACCCTCAGTTTGAGGCATTTTATTAGTGAAAAATTATAAAAGGACAACACATGTAATTAGGTATACTTTTCATCCTATGTTTGTTGGAGATGCATTTTGGATGATGGGAAATTCTAACCTTAAGCAGGTACTAACAGGAATATTTATGTGCTTATAACATCTGATGTTTGTACCTGCTGTGACTTTTCTGAAGTTCTCTTAAATGAAAGCAATGATGTATCGTACAAAGTATAGACCAACTGCAATGAAGTTGTTCATCATGAGTTACTAGTGAGCCTTTTGCAGATGTTGGTGTAAATTATGTCTAGATTTAGTTTATAATGTTTACTGTCACATTGAGTATAGCATGAGAAGTCACTTGAAAAGAGTGGAAAATGACTAGGCCCCATGATTAATTTTCTTGGAAATCTGTTAGCCTGAAAATACATTAGAAATACTATGCCTTAATCATTTTCTCTTCTTGTATATTCTGTATTCACTTAAACACAAGATGTAAGCATGCACACTCTCTCTTTATTTTTATTTATTTCCTTTTAAAAGCTATCTACCAGTTTAAGGGAATGAGGTAACTCCCAAGATCATAAAGCCTTGATAACAGAATCCATTAGAAATGTCTGATTAATCAGTAAATTGGAATGAAGCAATTACCAGTATACATATTACAAAAAATGGAAATGGGGTTTATAAATTATAGTGTTCAATCTCTTTGTTCACCTTGCTTTTTAATAGTATTCAGTTTTCTGAGGTTAATTTTTGGAACTATTATTGGTTTTTGTTTCATTTCTAGTTAAAACAAAACAAAAAAGCATTATCGATTGTATTATATACTGCTTTATACCTAAACTGTTGTACTTTTTCTTATACCTTGTTTTACCAGTCTTCAGTAAGTTGGTACCACTTTTATTTATTTAAGCTTTCCATTTTGAGAGATTTACAGATTCATATGCAGTATATAATACATGGAGGTCCCTTGTACTTTTGCCCAGTTTGCTCTAGTGATAATATCCTGCAAAACTATAGTACAGTATCACAACCAGGAGATTGACATAGACACAGTCAGGATACAGAATAGTTCCATCACCACAAGAATAGCTCATGTTGCCTTTTGTATAGCTCCACCCACATCCCTACTATCTTCACTCCCTCCCTAACTCCTGCCAATCACTAATTTGTTCTCCATTTCAACAATTGATCATTTCAAGATTGTTATATAAATGGACTCATATAATATGTAATCTTTTAAGATTACCTTTTTTTCACTCATCATAATTCCTGAAAATTCATCCAGGTTTTTTTTGTTGTTGTTAATAAATACTTTGTTTCTTTTTATTGCTGACTAGTATTCCATGGTATAGATTTACCATACCTTGTTTAACCACTCACCCATTGAAGGAGGGTCATCTGGGTTGTTTCCAGTTTGGGGCTTTTATTTTAAAAGTTGCTATAAACATTTATGTGTAAATTTTTGTATGAACATAAATTGTTATTACTCTTAGATAAATGCCCAAGGGTACAATTGCTAGATTATATGGCAGTTCTATGTTTAGTTTTGTAAGAACTCTCAAACGGTTTGCCAGAGTTGCTTTACCATTTTGGTCCCACCAGCAATGTATGGGTGATTCCATTTTTCAGTTTCTCTGCATTCTCAGCAGAATTTGATGTTGTCATTGCTTCTATCTTAGCCTTCTTATAGGTGTTTATTGATATTTTATCATGGTTTTAGTCTGCATTTCCCTGATGGCTAACGATGTTGAGCATCTTTTCATTTGCTTACTTGCTAGGTGTATATCATCTTTGGTGAAATGTATATCTCATTTTTCAATGAGATTGTTTATTTTTTAACTGTTGAGTTTTGAGAGTTGTTTATATATTTTAGATACTAGTCCTTTGTCAGATATATGGTTTTCTAATATATTCTTCCAGTCTGTAGCTTGTCTTTGCATCACAAAGCTTGTCTTAGCTTGTCTTTGCATCACAGGGTCTTTTTTAGAACAAATGTTTTAAAATTTGATGAAGTTCAATTTATCAGTTTTTCACTTTATGCATTATACTATTTGTGTCAAGTAGAACTCTTTGCGTAGCACTAAATCCTGAAGGTTTTCTCTTATTTTTTTCTAAAATTTTATGTTTTTCCATTTGAGTTTATGATCCATGTTGAGTTAAATTTTGTATAAGATTTGAGACTTAAGTTGAAGTTCATTGTTTTGCATATGAATAACCACTTGCTCCAAGTGGTTGAAACCATTGTTTTTTAAACCATTTGTTGAAAAGGCTAACTTCCATTAAATTGCTTTTTCACCTTTGTGAACATCATTTGGACTTATTTCTGTGGGACTGTTTCTAGGTTCTCCATTCTGTTACATTGGTCTGTGTGTCTATCCCTCCACACAGTGTTGATTATCGTAGCTATATAATGTCTTTAAGTTGGGTAGACTGATTCTTCCCCTTTGTTCTTTTTCAAAATTATTTTAGGTATTCTAATTTCTTGGATTTCCATGTAAATTTTAGAATAATCTTGTCAATCTTTATGAAAAAAACCTTGCTGGGATTAAACCTGAATATCAATTTGGGAAGGATTAACAACTTCACAATGTTGAGTTTTTCAATCAATGAACACAATATGTCTCTATTTATTTATACCTTACTTGATTTCTTTTATGAATATTTGATGGTTTTTTTATCGTATGTACGTTTTGTTAGATTTCTACCTATTTTTGAATGATTGTAAATGATTTTTGAGTTATTTATAAATTTCAGTGTCCATCTGCCCATTGATAGTAAATAAAGTTACAATTTATTTTTGTTTGTATATCTTATATATGTGACCTTGCTGAACACATTTATTATTTTTAGGAGATTTTTTGTTTGTTTGTTTTCTTAGATTTCTTGGGATTTTCTATCGATAATCATGATATTTGCAAATAAGGACAGTTTTATTTCTGCCTTTTTTAGATGTATATTTTTATTTCCTTTTCTGCACTTGATATGATCCTGTAATTTTTCTTCTTTAGCCTTTTAATATGGTAGATTAAACTAACCTTGCATATCTGAAATAAACTCTATTTGGTCATGCTGTATAATTAACTTTATGTATAGCTGAATTCTGTTTGCTAATAAATTGTTAAGGATTTTTGTTTCTGAAGTCATGAGGGATATTTATATATAGTTTTGTTGTTGTTGTTCTGTGCTTGATTGATGTTGGCATTAGGGTGGTACTAGCTTTAAAAAATGAATTTTTAAAATTCTTCTATTTTTTGGAAGCAATTGTGTTAAATTTTATTAATTCCCCTTTGAATGTTTGATAGAATCCTCCATCTGGGCTTAGAGATTTTCCTTTTAATTTCCTTAATTGTTATAAAAGTATTCAAATTATCTGTTTTGTATTGGCTAAGGGTGGTAGTTTGTGTTTTTCAAGGAATTAATCAATTTCATCTAACTTGACAAATTTATATGTGTAGAGCTTTGTATAGTGTTCCTTTATGATTGTTTTGAAGGACGTGGTGATATCCCTAGTTTTATTCCTGATGTTGGTAATTTATGTTGTCTCTCTTGTTTTCCTTGTCACTATTTAGTTTTGTGAATTTTATTGATCGTTTTGAAGAAGCAGCTCATTATTCCATTGATTTCTTACATTGTTTTCCATTTTTAATTTCATTGATATCTATCTGTTCTTATATTTATTATTTTTATTCTTCCTGTTTTTATTTTTTTAGGTTCTTAAGGTAGGGGCTTGAAGTATTGAACTTTGATTTTTTCATCTTTACTGTTGTAAGCATATATTGCTGTACATTGAATACTTCCCTTTCAGCTTCTGCTTTAGCTTTGTCCCACATATATTGATATTTTGTATTTTTATTTTCATTCAGTTCAGTTTATTTTTAACTTTCCCTTGAGAAAGGGAAACCTCCTCTTTGAACTATGGACTGTTTAAAAGTATGTTGTTTAGTTTCTAAGTATTTGGAGATTTTCATGTTTTCTTTTTTATTTTTTAAATAAATTTATTTATTTATTTTTGGTTTTGTTGGGTCTTCATTGCTGTGCACAGGCTTTCTCTAGTTGTGGCAAGTGGGGGCTACTCTTTGTTGAGGTGCGTGGGCTTCTCATTGCAGTGGCTTCTCTTCCTTGCTGAGCATGGGCTCTAGGCGTGCGGGCTCAGTAGTTGTGGTTCTTGGGCTCTAGATTACAGGCTCAGGAGTTGTGGCACATGGACTTAGTTACTCTGCCACATGTGGGATCTTCCCGGACCAGGGCTCGAACCCGTGTCCCCTGCATTGGCAGATGGATTCTTAACCACTGTGCCACCAGGGAAGTCCTCATGTTTTCTTTTTATTATTGATTTCTAGTTTGATTCCATTGAGGTCAGAGAACACACTCTGTATAATTTAAATTCTCCTAATTAGTTGAGACTTTTTTGTGGCCCAGAATGTGGTCTATTTTGGTAAATGTTTCATAGACACTTGAAAAGAATGTGCATTCTGTTGTTGGGTGGAGTGTTCCATAAACATCAATTAGATCTTGTTGGTTAATGATATTGTTGACTTCTATATCCTTTCTGATTTTCCATCTAGCTATTCTGTCAGTTTTAAGAGAGGGGCATTAAAGTCTTCAACTATAACTACTGTATGGTTTTGCCTGTTTTTCCTTTCAGTTATATCAGTTTTTGTTTCGGTTATACAATAGTACTGGTATGTCTTCTTGGTTGATTGATCCATTTATTGTTACATAATGTTCCTCTCTTTATCGCTGTGATATATATATATATATATATATATGTCTAGTTGATCTACCATTAATACAGACACTTTGTTTTCTGTGATTAAGGTCTGTATATCTTTTTCTATCATTATATTTGAAGAGAGTTTCTTATAGATAGTATATAGTTGAATCAGTCAAATTATTAATCTCTTTCTTCTGTTGAAGTGTTTAGACCATTTACATTTAATATGGTTACTAACATGTTAACCCTTTAGTCTGTCATTTTGTTTTTGTCTTCTCTTTCTTTTCTTTGCTTTTTCTGTTTCCTTTTTCCTGACTTCTTGTGTATTACTTGAACAACTTTAGAATTCCATTTTGATATGTCTACAGTGTTATGTTATTCTCTTATATAGCTTCTTTTGGTGGTAGTTCTAGGTATTACATTATATATGCATAGCTTATGACAGTCTACTGTTGTCATTTTACCAGTTTGAGAGCAATGTAGAAATCTTACCTTCCTTTATGTCCCTTACTTATAGTATATTTACCGTATATATTTTCTCTGCATGCATTGAAAACCACATCTGACAGTTAAACTTTTTATTCCAGTATCAAAAATAATTAAGAAAACTCAACAGGAAAGGAATATCTATTGTATTTTATTGTATTTATTGTATTTATTGTATTTATTTATTGTATTTTATTGTTTACCTTGTTCTATCTTCTTTCTAGGTGTTTTAAGCTTTCTTTTTTTTATCATTTCCTTTTTGTTTAGAGAACTTCTTTGGTCATTTTTTTAGGGAGGGTTGTTTAATGAATAATTCTCATAGCTTTTCTTCTTTCTGAGAATGTCTTGATTTTCCCTTCATTTTTCTTTTTTTTCTTTTATTTTTTAACATCTTTGTTGAAGTATAATTGCTTTACAATGGTGTGTTAGTTTCTGCTTTATAACAAAGTGCATCAGCTATACATATATATATATATATCCCCATATCTCCTCCCTCTTGCGTCTCCCTCCCACACCCTCTATCCCACCCCTCTAGCTGGTCACAAAGCAAAAAGCTGCTCTCCCAGTGCTATGCAGCTACTTCCCACTAGCTATCTATTTTACATTTGGTAGTGTATATATGTCCATGCCACTCTCTCACTTTGACCCAGCTTACCCTTCCCCCTCCCTGTGTCCTCAAGTCCATTCTCTATGTCTGCGTCTTTATTCCTGTCCTGCCCCTAGGTTCTTCAGAACCATTTTTTTTCTTTTTAGATTCCATATATATGTGTTAGCATATGGTATTTGTTTTTCTCTTTCTGACTTACCTCACTCTGTATGACAGACTCTAGGTCCATCCACCTCACTACAAATAACACAATTTCATTTCTTTTTATGGATGAGTAATATTCCATTGTATATATGTGCCACATCTTCTTTATCCATTCATCTATCGATGGACACTTAGGTTGCTTCCATATCTTGGCTATTGTAAGTAGAGCTGCAATGAACATTTTGGTACATGACTCTTTTTGAGTTATGGTTTTCTCAGGGTATATGCCCAGTAGGGGGATTGCCAGGTTGTATGGTAATTTTATTTTTAGTTTTTTAAGGAACCTCCATACTGTTCTCTGTAGTAGCTGTATCAGTTTATATTCCCACCAACAGTGCAAGAGTGTTCCCTTTTCTCCACACCCTCTCCAGCATTTATTGTTTGTAGATTTTTTAATTATGGCCATTCTGACTGGTGTGAGGTGATACCTCATAGTAGATTAGATTTGCATTTCTCTAATCATTAGTGATGTTGAGCATCCTTTAAAGTGTTTCTTGGCAATCTGTATATCTTCTTTGGAGAAATGTCTATTTAGATCTTCTGCACATTGTTAGATTGGGTTGTTTGTATTCTTGATATTGAGCTGCATGAGCTGCTTGTAAATTTTGGAGATTAATCCTTTGTCAATTCCTTCATTTGCAAATATTTTCTCCCATTCTGAGGGTTGTCTTTTCATCTTGTTTATGTTTTCCTTTGCTGTGCAAAAGCATTTAAGTTTCATTAGGTCCCATTTGTTTCTTTTGTTTTTATTTCCATTTCTCTAAGAGGTGGGTCAAAAAGGGTCTTGCTGTGATTTATGTCATAGAGTGTTCTGCCTATGTTTTCCTCTAAGAGTTTGATAGTGTCTGGCCTTACATTTAGGTCGTTAATCCATTTTGAGTTTATTTTTGTGTATGGTGTTAGGGAGTGTTCTAATTTCATTCTTTTACATGTAGCTGTCCAGTTTTCCTAGCACCACTTATTGAAGAGGCTGTCTTTTCTCCACTGTATATTCTTGCCTCCTTTATCAAAGATAAGGTGACCATATGTGTGTGGGTTTACCTCTGGGCTCTCTATCCTGTTCCATTGATCTATATTTCTGTTTTTGTGCCAGTACCGTACTGTCTTGATTACTGTAGCTTTGTAGTATAGTCTGAAGTCAGGGAGCCTTATTCCTCCAGCTCCATTTTTCTTTCTCAAGATTGCTTTGGCTATTCGTGGTCTTTTGTGTTCCCATACAAATTGTGAAATTTTTTGTTCTAGTTCTGTGAAAAATGCCATTGGTAGTTTGATAGGGATTGCATTGAATCTGTAGATTGCTTTGGGTAGTATAGTCATTTTCACAATGTTGATTCTTCCAACCCAAGAACATGGTATATCTCTCCATCTGTTTGTATCGTCTTTAATTTCTTTCATGAGTGTCTTATAGTTTTCTGCATACAGGTCTTTTGTCTCCTTAGGTAGGTTTATTCCTAGGTATTTTATTCTTTTTGTTGCAAAGGTAACTGGGAGTGTTTCCTTAATTTCTTTTTCCGATTTTTCATCATTAGTGTTTAGGAATGCAAGAGATATCTGTGCATTAATTTTGTAGCCTGCTACTTTACTAAATTCATTGATTAGCTCTAGTAGTTTTCTGGTAGCATGTTTAGGATTCTCTATGTAGAGTATCATGCCATCTGCAAACAGTGACAGCTTTACTTCTTCTTTTCTGATTTGGATTCATTTTATTTCTATTTCTTCTCTGATTGCTGGGGCTTAATCTTCCCAAACTAGGTTGAATAATGGTGGTGAGAGTGGTCAACCTTGTCTTGATCATAGAGGAAATGGTTTCAGTTTTTCACCATTGAGAATGATGTTGGCTGTGGGTTTGTCATATATGGCCTTTATTATGTTGAGGTAAGTTCCCTCTATGCTTACTTTCTAGAGGATTTTTATCATAAATTCGTGTTGAATCTTTTCAAAAGCTTATTGGGCATCTATGGAGATGATCATATAGTTTTTCACCCTTAGTTTGTTAACATGGTGAGTAACATTGATTGATTTGTGTATATTGAAGAATCTTTGCATTCCTGGGAGGAGCCTCACTTGATCAGGATTTATGATCATTTTTATGTGCTGTTGGATTCTGTTTGCTAGTATTTTGTTGAGGATTTTTGCATCTATGTTCATCAGTGATATTGGCCTGTAGTTTTCTTTCTCTGTGACATTTTTGTCTGCTTTTGGTGTCAGGGTGATGGTGGCCTCGTAGAATGGGTTTGGGAGTGTTCCTCCCTCTGCTGTATTTTGGAAGATTTTGAGAAAGATAGGTGTTAGCTCTTCTCTAAATGTTTGGTAGAATTCACCTGTGAAGGCATCTGGTCCTGGGCTTTCGTTTGTTGGAAGATTTTTACTCACAGTTTCAATTTCAGTGCTTGTGATTGGTCTGTTCATATTTTCTGTTTCTTCCTGGTTCAGTCTCGGAATGTTGTGCTTTTCTAAGAATTTGTCCATTTCTTCCAAGTTGTCCATTTTATTGGCATGTAGTTGCTTGTAGGAATCTCTCATGATCCTTTGTATTTCTTCAGTGTCAGTTGTTACTTCTCCTTTTTCATCTCTAATTCTATTGATTTGAGTCTTCTCCCTTCTTTTCTTGATGAGTCTGGGTAATGGTTTATCAATTTTATCTTCTCAAAGAACAAACTTTTAGTTTTATTGATCTTTGCCATTGTTTCCTCAATTTCTTTTTCATTTATTTCTGATCTGATCTTTATGATTTCTTTCCTTCTGCTAACTTTGGGTTCTTTTTGTTCTTCTTTCTCTAATTGCTTTAGGTGTAAAGTTAGGTTGTTTATTTGAGATGTTTCTTGTTTCTTGAGGTCGGATTATATTGCTCTAAACTTCCCTCTTACAATTGCTTTTGCTGCATCCCATAGGTTTTGGGTCATCGTGTTTTCATTGTCATTTGTTTCTAGGTATTTTTTGATTTCCTCTTTTATTTTTTCAGTGATCTCTTGGTTATTTAGTATTGTAATGTTTAGCCTCCATGTGTTTGTATTTTTTACTGATTTTTTCCTGTAATTGATATCTAATCTCATAGTGTTGTGGTTGGAAAAGACACTTGATACGATTTCAATTTTCTTCAATATACTGAGGCATGATTTGTGACCCAAGATATGATCTATCCTGGAGAATGTTCCATGAGCACTTGAGGAGGAAGTGTGTCCTATTCTTTTTGGTGGAATGTCCTATAAATATCAATTAAGTCCATCTTGTTTAATGTATCATTTAAAGCTTGTGTTTCCTTCATTATTTTCATGTTTGATGATCTGTCCATTGGTGAAAGTGGAGTGTTAAATCCCCTACTGTGATTGTGTTACTGTCGATTTTCCCTTTTATGGCTGTTAAAATTTGTCTTATGTATTGAGGTGCTCCTATGTTGGGTGCATAAATGTTTACAATTGTTATATCTTTTTCTTGGATCGATCCCTTGATCATTATGTAGTGTCCTTCTTTGTCTCTTGTAATAGTCTTTATTTTATAGTCTATTTTATCTGATATGAGTATTGCTACTCCAGCTTTGTTTTGATTTCCATTTGCATGGAATATCTTTTTCCATCCCCTCACTTTCAGTCTGTATGTGTCCCTAGGTCTGAATTGGGTCTCTTGTAGACAGCATATATACAGGTGTTGTTTTTGTATCCATTTAGCCAGTCTATGTATTTGGGTTGGAGCATTTAATACATTTACATTTAAGGTAGTTATCGATATGTATGCTCCTATTACCATTTTCTTAATTATTTTGTGTTTGTTATCGTAGGTCTTTGCCTTCTCTTGTGTTTCCTGCCTAGAGATGTTCCTTTAGCATTTGTTGTAGAGCTGGTTTGGTGGTGCTGAAATCTCTTAGCTTTTCCTTGTGTGTAAAGGTTTTAATTTCTCCTTCAAGTCTGAATGATATCCTTGCTGGGTAGAGTAATCTTGGTTGTAGGTTTCCCCCTGTCATCACTTTAAATATGTCCTGACACTCCCTTCTGGCTTGCAGAGTTTCTGCTGAAATATCAGTTGTTATCCTTATGGGGATTCCCTTGTATGTTACTTGTTGTTTTCCCTTACTGCTTTTAATATTTTTTTCTTTGTATTCAATTTTTGAAAGTTTGATTAATATGTGTCTTGGCGTCTTTCTCCTTAGATTTATCCTATATGGGACTCTGTGCGCTTCTTGGGCTTGATTATTGATTGACTATTTCGTTTCCTATATTAGGGAATTTTTCAACTGTAATCTCTTCAAATATTTTCTCAGTCCCTTTCTTTTTCTCTTCTTCTTCTGGGACCCGTATAATTCGAATGTTGATGTGTTTAATGTTGTCCCAGTGGTCTCTGAGACTGTCCTCAATTCTTTTCATTCTTTTTTCTTTATTCTGCTCTGTGGTAGTTATTTCCACTGATTTATCTTCCAGGTCACTTATCCGTTCTTCTGCCTCAGTTATTCTGCTATTGATTCCTTCTAGAGAATTTTTAATTTCATTTATTATGTTGTTCATCATTGTTTGTTTGCTCTTTAGTTCTTCTGTGTCCTTGTTAAACATTTCTTGTATTTTCTCCATTCTATTTCCAAGATTTTGGATCATCTTTACTGTCATTATTTTGATTTCTTTTTCAGGTAGACTGCCTATTTCCTCTTCATTTGTTAGGTCTGGTGGGTTTTTGCCTTGCTCCTTCTTCTGCTCTGTGTTTCTCTGTCTTCTCATTTTGCTCAACTTACTGTGTTTGGGGTCTCCTTTTCTCAGGGTGCAATTTCGTAATTCCCGTTGTTTTTGGTGTCTGCCCTCAGTGGGTAAGGTTGGTTCAGTACGTTGTGTAAGCTTCCTGGTGTAGCGGACTAGTGCCTGTGTTTTCATGGATGAGGCTGGTCTTGTCTTTGTACTGGGCAGGACTGCATCTGGTGGTGTGTTTTGGGGTGCCTGTGACCTTATTATGATTTTAGGCAGCGTCTCTGCTAATGGGTGGGTTTGTGTTCCCATCTTGTTAGCTGTTTGTCATAGGGTGTCTGTCACTGGAGTTTGCTGGTCGTTGAGTGGAGCTGGGTGTTAGCCCTGAGATGGTGATCTCTGTGAGAACGTTTGCTGTTTCATGTTACATGGAGCTGGGAGGTGTCTGGTGGACCAATGTCCTGAACTTGGCTCTCCCGCCTCAGAGGCACAAGCGTGATGCCTGGCCGGAGCACCAAGACCCTGTCATCCACACAGTTCAGAAGAAAAGGGAGTAAAAAAGAAAGAAAAAAGTAAAATAAAATAAAGTTATTAAAATAAAAATTAAAAAGTTAAAATAAAAGAATTGAATAGTAATTTAAAAAGAAAGAAAGAATGGAAAAAAACGACAGACAGAACCCTAGAACAAATGGTAAAAGCAAAGCTATACAGACAAAATTACACAAAGAAGTAAACACATACACACTCAAAAAAAGAAAAATGAAAAAAATATATATATCTATATATAAAAAGAAAAGAAGCGAGCAACCAAATCAATAAACAAATCTACCAATGATAATTAGCTCTTAATACTAAACTAAGATAAGCATAAATCCAGAAGCAAATTAGATGCAGAAACCAAACCCCAAGTCTACAGTTGCTCCCAAAGTTCACTGCCTCAATTTTGGGATGATTCATTGTCTATTCAGGTATTCCACAGATGCAGGGTACATCAAGTTGATTGTGGAGACTTAAGCTACTGCTCCTGAGGCTGCAGGCAGAAATTTCCCTTTCTCTTCTTTGTTTGCACAGCTCCTGTGGTTCTGCTTTGGATTTGGCCTCGCCTCTGCATGTAGGCCACCAGAGAGCGTCTGTTGTTTGTTCAGACAGGACGGTGTTAAAGTAGCAGCTGATTAGGGGGCTATGGCTCACTCAGATGGGGTGGGGGGGGCAGAGGGAGGGGTATGGAATGCAGGCTGAGCCTGCGGTGGCAGAGGCCAGCGTGACCTTGCAACAGCCTGAGGCGTGCCATGTGTTCTCCCGGGGAAGCTGTCCCTAGATCATGGGACCCTGGCTGTGGCAGTCTGCACAGGGTCCCGGGAGGGGTGGTGTGGATAGTGATCTGTGCTTGAACACCGGCTTCTTGGTGGCTGTAGCAGCAGCCTTAGCATTTCATGCCCATCTCGGTGTCTGTGCTGATAGCTGCGGCTTGCGCCGTTTCAGCGGTGCTCTAAATCCCCTCTTCTAGCATACCCTGAAACAATGAATGGTCTCTTGCCTCTTAGGCAGGTCCAGAGTTTTTCCCGGACTCCCTCCCGTCTAGCTGTGGCGCACTAGCCCCCTTCAGGCTGTGATCACACAGCCAACCCCAGTCCTCTCCCTGGGATCTGAACTTCAAAGCCCGAGCCTCAGCTCCCAGCCCCCACCCGCCCTGGCAGGTGAGCAGACAAGCCTCTCGGGTTGGTGAGTGCTGGTCGGCAGTGATCCTCTGTGTGGGAATCTCTCTGCTTTGCCCTCTGCGCCCCTGTTGCTGGGCTCTCCTCCATTGCTCCAAAGCTTCCCCCCTGCCCACCCCCCATCTTCCCCAGTGAAGGGGCTTCCTAGTTTGTGGAAACTTTTCCTCTTTCACAGCTCCCTCCCAGTGGTGCAGGTCCTGTCCCTATTCCTTTGTCTCTGTTTTTTCTTTTTTTCTTTTGCCCTACTCAGGTACATGGGGAGTTTCTTGACTTTTGGGAAGTCTGAGGTCTTCTGCCAGCATTCAGTAGGTGTTCTGTAGGATTTGTTCCACATATAGATGTATTTCTGATGTATTTGTTGGGAGGAAGGTGATCTCCACATCTTACTCCTCCACCATCTTGAAGGTCTCCTCTTCCCTTCATTCTTTAAGGATATTTTCACTGGTTATAGGATCCTGGGTAAATAGTTCTTTTCTTTAAGCACTTGAACATTGTTTTTCTACTTCCTTCTTATCTCCATGGTTTCTGATTAGAAATTTGCTGTACTTCAAAATAATTTTCCCTTATAGATAAGTTGTTATTTCTCTCTCACTACTTTCATTGTTTTTCTTTGTATTTAGTTTTCAGAAAGTTGACTACGATGTATCTTGGTTTGGATTTCTTTGGATTTATCCTGTTTGGAGTTTGCTCATTTTCTTGAATCTTTGGGTGTATGTCTTAAATTATTTTTCCTTCCAGTTTTATTGAGATATAACTGACATATAGCACTGTATAAGTTTAGGGTGTATAGCATAATGATTTGGCATACATACATCATGAAATGATTGCCACAAGAAGTTTAGTTTAGTGAACGTCCATAATCTCATATAGATACAAAATTAAAGAAATAGAAAAAAATTTTTCCTTGTAATGATAGTTCTTAGGATTTACTCTCTTCACAATTTTCATATATAACATACAGTAGTGTTATTATATTTATCATATTGTACATTACATCTCTAGTACTTATTTATCTTATAACTGGAAGTTTGTATCTTTTGACCACCTTCATCAATTCTCCCTCCCTCCCCCACCTATGGTAACCACCTACCTGAATCTTTTCTATGAGTTGTTTGTTTATTTTTGAAGTATAGTTGACCTACAACAGTATATTAGTTCCTGGTTCACAACATAGTGATTCAGTATTTCTATACAATGCGAAATGATCAACATGGTAAGTCTAGTTACCATCTGTCACCATTCAAAGATATTTTATAATTATTAACTATATTCTCCACACTATATGTTTCATACCCATATGTATTTTGACAAATATGGGCCATTTTCAGTCATTACTTTTTGAGAAATTTTTTGTAGTCCTGCCATCTTTCTCCTCTCCTGTGTGACTTCAATGAAATGAATGTTAGATCTCTGGTTATGGCCCCATGGATCCTTGAGGCTCTTTTGTTGTTGTTGTTGTTATTTTCAGTCTATTTTCTTTCTGTTGTTCAGATTGAATTATTTTGATTGTGATGTCCAATCTGTAGTGTCCAATTAAATTCAGTGATTCTTATGTCCCCTCCATTCTCTTGTTGAGCCCATTCAGTGAGTTTGCAATTTTGATGATTATATTTTTCACTACTGAAATTTACATTTGGCTCTTCTTTATGTCTTTGCTTTCTTTGCTGAGTCTTTCTATTTGTCTTACTTTTTCATTTGTTTCAAGCATGTCCATAGTTTTTATCAAAACATTTTTTTGTGATGGCTGCTTTAAAATCTTTGCTACTCCTGTCATCACTGTGTTCACATTTATTGGTTGTCTCTTTTTCCTTTTTTCATCCAGTTTGGAAACTTCTTGATTTTTGGTATGATTAGTGATTCTAACTGAAACCTGGACATTTTGGGTATTATGTTATGAAAGTCTTGGAAATGAATGCAACACATCATTACTGCTGGTACGTATAGAAATCTAGTTCCCTACTCTCCTCTATTGATGTCCAAGAAAGGGAAGGTGGAGTGCAGGAGGGAGGACTGTTCTTTCCTATTTCTTGAATATGAAAGTCCAGATTCCCCCCTTACTCAGCCTTTTTCTGATACTACCTCAGGAAGATATTGGGGTGATTCTTTATAGCCTCTTAAGGTTGGAAGTCTAGGTTCCCCACTTGGCCTTCATTGGTGCCAGTGGGATTGGGGGCCACAGTTTTTCTGTGGTGTTTGATTGGAGAACAACTATAAATTTTTCTGTCTTGCTAGGCTGTTCTTTTCCTGGTGATTTGGCTGGAGAGAGGAGGCTTTTGTTGCATCTTTTTTGTCTACTCCCCTTGATATTGTCAGCTTGTTGGCTTCTTCAGCAACAAGTCTGGGATATATAAGGCAAATGAAAATCCAGAAACACACCACCTTCTTTCCCTTTAGATCTGGAGGTCCCTAGCTGTTCTTCCTTCATTTATCCCTCTGTTAGAGTCCTCTTATGTTCATTTTATATATAATGTCCAGGGGTTTTAGTTGTACGTAGTGGGAGTCATAGAGAAAAGTACATCTACTTCACCTTTTTTGGAAGTAAAAGTCCATTTGTTTTTAAACTGGAATATTAAACTAATTCTGTATTTGATAATTCAGATATGCTGTAAAATTAAATATTTTTGGCCAAAGTGTTAAATTTTATTTATTTATTTTTCTTTTATTTTTTTTTTTTAACAATTAAAAAATTATTTATTTATTTTTGGCTGTGTTGAGTCTTCGTTGCTGCGTGTGGGCTCTCTCTAGTTGCAGCGAGCGGGGGCTACTCTTCGTTGCGATGCCCGGGCTTCTCCTTGCGGTGGCTTCTCCTGTTGCAGAGTGTGGGCTTTAGGTGCAAGGGCTTCAGTAGTTGTGGCGTGTGGGCTCAGTAGTTGTGGTGCACTGGTTTAATTGCTCCGTGGCATATGAGATCTTCCCAGACCAGGGCTCAAACCCGTGTCCCCTGCATTGGCAGGCGAATTCTTAACCACTGTGCCACCAGAGAAGTCCCCATTTATTTTTACTTAAAAATAGTTTTTGGCTGTGCCGCGAGGTTTGTGGGCTCTTAGTTCCCCGACCAGGGATTGAACCTGCACCCTTGCAGTGAAAGTGCAAAGTCCTAACCATTAGACTGCTGGGGAATTCCTTAAAATGTTAAATTTTAAATCGTCAATTTCAAAAATATGGCAGTCACCAAAGAGAAGCATTTATTTTTGATTTCTTGCCTATTTTTAGTTAGATAGTGGTACCACATGGAAAACTGATTCCCTCTTAAGAAATTTATATTTTCTGTCAATCTCATTAAATAAATTTGAATAGAGAAATCACACTGAAGGCCATACCTTATTGTTATTTTTTGTTAGTAAAAGAAGGGATCTTTCAGCATACCAATTAAAGTCAATCTGTGAGAAAAGAATCAGAATTATTTAAGTTCATGCTAAGCTGTATAAATTTTATATACTTCTTTGTTTATCTTGTAGATTAATAGAATTTAGTGCTTGGATAAAACTTTCTTGCTTTTATTTTATGATCTTATTCTTACATAACTACTAAGAAGCCTTAAAAAACAAAGTGAGTGACTATGATATGAAATACATTAGAAATGCAAGATGAAAAGATTGAGTACTTTCCCCTAAAGAATTCAGGGAAGAGGCTTTTAACTTTAAATTACATATAGAGGCATTAAACTTCTTAATTTGAAATAATACAAAATATTTTACCTCAGTATATAGAGTAACTGTGAAAGGACTTAGAACGGTAGAAATGTGTAGAATTAATTTAATGAAGAAATCTCCAGAATTGGGTTTAGTCTTTGTGGGTGACATATTTAAGTTAATGACATGAATTAAATTAATTGAACATTACATCTGAATTCTATCTGTGACTTTTAAATTGAAATAAATTTAAACATATACTGTGATAAAATCAGAGAGGGGATAGTATATCCATCAAGAGTTTAACTAGGTGCCAGATATTTCTTTTGTCTAGAAAGAAAAGGGGACTTGGCATTACTAAAATACACTCATATGCACACATACACAGACACGCACACACACACACACACACACATACACAACGTGGAATCTTGATAAGTAAAGATTAACTTCTAAAAATAAGTCTAGCTTATGATGGTATGCTGAAAAAATAGTTATTTGCCATTCTTTTAACCCTTTTTTAAGTGGACATCTTTAATAAACAATATCTTCTCTGTAGTTTAAAGGGCATTTACTTTAAATGATATTTCTATATGTTGGTTTAGGTCTCATTTATAGAAATGAATGGAACTATACAAATTAAAAGATGTCAAGAGAATGTGGTCCAGTGGTTCATAAAAGAAGAAAAAGAAATGGCTGGTGTATATTTAAAAAGTCACTGTGAAGCAGAGGAGGGAATCAAGCATTTTCAAAATAAAGCTAATTAAAGTGTAAATTGGAACAATATTTCTGATGAACATTTTGTCAGTATTCATCAGAGCCATGCGAACTCTTTTTCCCAGTAAACCACTTTATGGAATCTGTTAAAAGGAAATAGAGAAGCACAGAAAATTTTAAACAAAAGAGTATGCATCAAAATATCTGTATCAGGGCTTCCCCGGTGGCGCAGTGGTTGAGAGTCCGCCAGCCGATGCAGGGGACACGGGTTCGTACCCTGGTCCGGGAAGATCCCACATGCCGCAGAGCAGCTGGGCCCGTGAGCCATGGCCGCTGAGCCTGCGCGTCCGGAGCCTGTGCTCCACAACGGGAGAGGCCACAACAGTGAGAGGCCCGCGTACTGCAAAAAAAAAAAAATCTATATCAATTTTCTGTTATGTGCTTTCTTTGTTTATTCTTAATTTTCTTCATAATTCTGCTCTTATTTATTTTTTACATTGAATAAATGAAAGTGTTCCATTCCTAATTAGTAAAGAAATCCAATAAATATTATTTTTAAAAGCATATATTAAAATTGTAATATTTAACCCATTTAAAGCCTATATAGTAGCCAGTCAAGTCTTAAATATTCTTCTTATTATCTTTGTTACTTCCTCAGGCAGAAAATCTTTTTAATTCTTCCTTGTATCTGTGACAGGAGTGTTTTAAGTGGTAGAAAACAGAAACGGTAATAAAAAGACAACTAATATGTTGAGTCTCTGTGTGCTTAAAATGCAAGGCCACCTGGTGTGGGAATCCAGAGGTCTTGGTTTAGATTCCAGCTCTGTTACTGACCTTGGGCAAGTCTGTTAATCCCTCTGGGAGGCAGTTATTTTTATTAGTTGAAGCATATGATGTTGCCATTTTTCTTGGTCAAAACACTTCCTTACTGGGAATTTCTGGTTCACCCTAATACAATGAATAATAAATTTTTTTCCCCTAGCACCAGTGATCTATGAGTTTATTGTAGAGTTAATGAAGATTTATCTAAAAAAAAATAAGTGGTTTCTTCTTAGGCAAAGTCTCCTTTTAAGAGGCAAAAGAAGCTTTCTGTCCATTTAAGAACCTTCTCATATTAACTGGTGAAATGTTTAGCTCAAGTAACCTATAATTTATCCTTTCATGTAAGAAATATTTTCCTGGTTCACATTCCCGTGTTATGTTGAAGTACATAAATAAAAATCTGGGGGGCAAGTAGGTTAAGAAAAAGTTAATTGTTACACATTCAATTAATCTTAAAGACAACAAATTCCACCAACAAATCTAAGACAGTTTAAGAATAAATTAGAAAATTAAGTATTGAAGATTTTTGTAAATGTCATAAAAAGTCTGAAAAAAAAATCAGACTCTAGGCACTAAAGTATTTCATGTTTAATGAAATGAGGAAAAAGAAGAGAAAATGCAGATTTAGAAAAATATTTACTTAAAATGATGCAAATTATAAGGATTTAAAGTTTTTTTAAAATAGTTCATTCATTACAATTTCTATGAAGTGACATAATTTTACATGATTTTGTTTTAGGGGTAGGAAAAATGAATTTATTGATGCAGTGTGAATGCCCTAATAGAAATAATAATAGAGTTGTTGCAGGGAAAATGTGGAATCCAGTTGTGGTACACCTAAAGTATGGTGAGAGAACAGGGCAGAAACATTTATTGTCACTCAAGTAAGACTCCTACTTCCTTGGAAAAAACTGTAAAATAGTCCAGCTGTTGGTGCCACAGTGGTTTATAGAAGAGACTGAGGCCCTTCACCCACACCCTCTGCCCTGGCCTTGGTGCTGATTCTGCTGGAAGTAAACAACCAGCCATGTTCCATCATCTCAAGGTGGAAAAGTCATTGGCAATACATCAGAAGCAGCAGGAATTTGGAGTCTTAAGGCATATCATATCCTAGTGGAGACAAATCAAGAGAGATGACAAGAATTTCTTTGAATTGCTACCAGGTATTTCTTATACATGAAGCTAAGTTACTAAAAACATTGTGGGGATTTTTCTAAAGTCTTTTTCTCCTACTACCTTGAGACTGCTTGCTGTGAAGTACTGGGTTGACATGTTGAAAAGAAACTCTTTTACTCCAGGCTTTGAGAAGTACTTCCAGTGAACAAAGAGAGCAGTGAGTCACCCTTCGTAAGACTGATGTGGGCAATGAATATTTGGTCCAAAAAGAGCAGAGTCTCCAGAAGAAAATGATGATGGGGTCAGTAGAGAGGAGCTCATGCAGGAATTCAGAAAAGGGCACGGAGCCAGTTCCTTGCTGCATAGCCACGCAGGGCCCTTGAGCCACAGAGAACCCCTCTGAAGCCAAAACTCTGAAGGTGAATGGCAACACCTTTTCATGCTGCTCCTTGGGCTTATTAAGTGTGAGTTCCAGAGACTCATGCGCTCTGGGATTACCTGCACTGTCAATTAAATCCTACAGGGCCCACAGTCACAAATCTGTAGGCAAAAAAATACTCTGCATTTTCAAGGATTTGATCCCACTGACTCATGGGTACAGAAGGAAGTAGTTGATTTTAGAAGGCAGGAACACTTGTGGCTGATATTGGCATCTTTTATTGTAGCAACTCTCCAGGTTCCTAGGAATTCTCTCAATTTAGTATTTCTTTTTTCCTAAACATTTGGGATATAATCTGGAGAATCAAGCTGTGTTTCAATACTTTCACTAATAATGTTAAAAAGAACTCCACCTGATTAATTTAATCCTCTCTATCTTCTCTTCTCCTGCTCTTTCTTCTCCCCTTCCAAACACTCTTCTGACTCCTGGAAATGAGTTTCAGGATAATATAAACTGAATGAGGCTTCTCATAAGTATTTGAATTGAAAACTCTAACGTCTAAAGAAATACTGATGGGGTTCTTAATAAAGAGACAATTTCCAATCCATTTTGTTATTTAAGTGTTCCTGAGCAAATGCAATAAAACCAATCCAAGTCCTGGGCAAGAACTTTTAACAGGAAGTTGGTTACTTTAAACATGTGTGAATGTGGTTTTTGCCTCCTGCTTGGGCAGGTATCCAGTCATAAATGGATTTCCCAAATGGGCTCCTTTGCACCCCACTTACCAGATGGAGAGTGCTTGAGTAGCTGAAGCTGGAATTTCCAAAATTTGGTTCTCAAAATTTACTTTAAGATTGTTCATCATAAGAATTATCAGACTATCCATCACTGGAGGACAAAGGTTACATAGATTTGGCAGTTGTACAATTGCCAATTATTTTAATGGAAAAAGTGGCATGGAATTTTCCATTTTTCTGTTACGACAGATCGCTACAGAGTACAATTTTAAACAGGTTGAAACTTGTAGTCTTTTCTCTATGAGTAATCTCAAAAGCTGTATAACATAAAAATTGTTCATGAATTATTTGTCATTTCTGCTTTAAACTGATATAATATCTACGTTTAAAACTTACTACTCCTCTTCTGAAAGTATGTGTATATATTTATATAATATGTATATATATATATATCTCAATAGTACATATTTGCCCTTTTTTGGCATAAAATGTGTCTTTTGTCACATTTACTTATAAACTCATATCATGTGACAAAGTTCACAAGAACTTAAAAATACTGATTTCTCAGCAATGATACTTTAAAAACAAATGAAGAAACAGACAGACAGACATGCACATTGTACAGAGGCTGTAGGGTATTTTCATATGAATTACCTTCCAGTCACTACCTGTGTGTCCTTGTTTTAACCTGGAATTCTGATGATAATTAGCTTTCAGATTTTATTTATAACTCCTTCCATCTTTATTCCATCTTATCAGGAAAGGACAAAGTTAATCATATTTTAGAAGAAATTCTTGCAAACCAAAAATAAAACACATTAGACTATATTTGGATTAGCTATTTCTAAAAATAAGTTTAAAAATTTCATTAAAAGATATGGCCTAATGTTCAATGAATATAGGGTATGAGGGTAAATCCAGTGCTTTCATAACCTTTATTTCAGATTGGTGAGGTGAGGATAGGAGAAAGGAAAAGGCACATTAGTTAACTATTAGTGTATCAAAGTCATTCTGAAGTGTTAAATATGGCAGTTTGAGCTTGGACATCTTTGGAGCAGCAATCACTGCCTGATAAAGGAATCAGTATAAACTGATTCTCTTTTTCTGAGACTTTCAGAACTACATCCTACTGGGTTTGTACACAGAAATACCTGGACAACAAAGCAGTGCATTCATAACAGGGGCAGCTACTGCTTGTTGCCTACCCACTGCATGTGCCTCTTTCACCCTACATGTCAGAACCCCACTTTGGTTTGAGGCACTAACGTGCCCACTAAATAACTACACTTTTCCACTTCTCTTACTAAAAAGTGACATACTTAGGTCAGTCATTTCAAAATATAAGTCATTGGTAACACAGGAAAGCTTTTAAATGAGGGCAGACACAGCTGTACATACTTTTTCTCCTTTTCCTTCCTTCCCTCCCCTTCCTGCTACCTGGAATAGAGATGTAATGCCCAGAGACACAAGTTGCCCTTTTGAGACTATGAGGATGAAAGCCACGCACTGAGATGGGTGATGTCTGGAGTATTCATTCCAGACTTCTTGTAGTTGTTGCCTCATCCTAGACTACTTAAATTTGGACTTTCTGTTATGTAAACCCCTATGTGCTGAAAGCAGTGGTTGTTTGTTTTTTTTCCTTTTTAATGTGCAATTGAACACAATTTTCAATTGTTATAATAACATAAAGGAGCATATGTGGAGATTAATGACACTTTGCCCTTGTCAGTAGCAGTCTGCTGCAATATGATAAAATCAGCTTCCTCTAGATAGATGATAATCCTGGACGCTTCAGCTGCTTTAGAAATTACAGTAGAAAGGAAAGGCTTTAGAACGATGGTATTATCCCTCTCTATATCATGAAATTCCTATATTTAGAGGCTTAGGCTTTTCCAATATATGAAGAATATGCTTATAAAATCTGTCTTTACTTAACAGTGCCTTATGTGGGTAATATGTCTCTGCACACACTTTACTTTTGCATTTTGAATGTTTTTCCCATATACAGGGATCATCATGGGTTTTAAGTAAGATATTAGTTTGAGGATAAAGCTATTTTATGACTATGGTTTGCTTTATCAAACAGTGAATATGTTAAATGTATAAATGCTGCCTGTGGATAAGTTAAACCATAATGTCATGAGACTTACTAGGGTTATCATCGTCTGAATTTAAATATTCATTACTATGTGCTTTTTTTCTGTATAACCTGTAACTCCATTTGGGTGGGGTTGGATGGTGATAATTTGTTTTGATTAGTCAAATAAAATTTGTAAAGTTGAAAATTTATACTGATGTAACTGGCTTTCTCTAAAATAGGTTGTTGTTGATTTAGATTACATAGCCCTATCTTATGTTCTATACACATGAATCTAGGTAACAAATTTCCAATTAGCTGGCAAAATGCAGCAGCACAGTAAATCCTCGTCTTTTACGTTCACGTGTGCTCTGTGTTTCTTGTATTCATCTTGTAAATACTTTAACTCACATGGTTTATGAGCAGCACAGGCCCACTGGTGTAATCATACATCTGTAGGCCAGATTATCCCCTGGGCTTCTGTTGAGTTCTCTGTATCCATCTGCAGGACTGTTTACAACCATATGCTTGAGTATGATGTGAGGGCAGAAGGCCTGGCTGAGACCACCAGAAGAGAGATGGCAAGTCATCTTGGGCAACTTAAATTTTTCAGTTAGATGCAGTCACATGCTGGAGAGTATGCTAGGTTGATGAGGCTCTGTTTTTTTCTCAGGGTGGAGCATAGGAAATAATAGCTTGGAAGGGCTTCCCCACTGAGGATTTCTCTGTAGTTTCTTTTGTCATTCTTCGTAGTTAAATGTACTAGCATCGGGATGTTACTGGGAGTAGGCAATTTAAATTTGAGAAGAGGAGGTTATCAGTTTTATGCTACTGAAGGCTGTTGAGTTTCTGTTTTCTTGCAATGTTAAAGGCACCGGAGTTTTGCCTTATGGTATTTGAGTTAGAGCAGGAGGAAATTAACCTGAACTAAAACTGTCAGGTGAATATCAAGACAGTGCAGCTTTTATTTTATCTGTATAATGAGAAACATTCACTAACAGTGAGTGAATAACCTCCTAAGTTGGAATTTTTGTGTCATGACTGAGTAATATTTAATCCTTAACGACCTATCAGGACTTCAAGTCCTTTTATCGGGGTTTTTTTTCCAGCTTGACATGCTGGGCTTCTGGCATGACAGAGCTACTGATTCTCTATTCATTATACTGCCTTCTCCATGTACATATTTGGACTAGTGCATCAGTAAGGTTTTTACTGGCCCAAAAGAAAATTTCAAAAAGAGCTAGTCCATGAAGGGTTAAAAGATTCTCATGAGAGAATGGCCCAAACTGGGTAAACACATGTTTTATTCTAGCTGGGCTTATTATTTAAACTATTTTTTCAATAACTTGATCCAACTTAGTGTTAGTTTTTCAGCTGTTAAAGAGAATAATTTATGCCTGCCTCCAAAGAGATGGTATTAGAAGCAAGGTATGCATGACTGGCAAAACACTTTGTGTTCTCAGAAAGCTTCTTTTTTTTTTCACTTAGGGCAGAGAATGACAATTTTTTTTTTAATTTGACGTATAGTTGGTTTACAATGTTGTGTTAACTGCTGCTGTACAGAAAAATGATTTATATATATATATATATACATTTTTAATATTCTTTTCCATTATGGTTTATCATAGGATATTTTTTTAAAGATCTTTATTGGAGTATAATTGCTTTACAATGGTGTGTTAGTTTCTGCTTTATAACAAAGTGAATCAACTATACATATACATATATCCCCATATCTCCTCCCTCTTGCGTCTCCCTCCCACCCTCCCTATCCCACCCCTCTAGGTGGTCACAAAGCACTGACCTGATCTCCCTGTGCTATGCGGCTGCTTCCCACTAGCTATCTATTTTACATTTGATAGTGTACATACGTCCATGCCACTCTCTCACTTCGTCCCAGCTTCCCCTTCCCCCTCCCCATGTCCTCAAGTCCATTCTCTACGTCTGCATCTTTATTCCTGTCCTGCCCCTAGTTTCCCCAGAACGATTTTTTTTTTAGATTCCATATTTATGTGTTAGCATACGGTATTTGTTTTTCTCTTTCTGACTTACTTCACTCTGTATGACAGACTCTAGGTCCGTCCACCTCGCTACAAATAACTCAATTTCATTTCTTTTTATGGCTGAGTAATATTCCACTGTATATATGTGCCACATCTTCTTTATCCATTCATCTGTCGATGGACACTTAGGTTGCTTCCATGTCCTGGCTATTGTAAGTAGAGCTGCAATGAACATTGTGGTACATGACTCGTTTTGAATTATGGTTTTCTCAGGGTATATGCCCAGTAGTAGTGGGATTGCTGGGTAGTTCTATTTTTAGTTTTTTAAGTAACCTCCATACTGTTCTCCATAGTGGCTGTATCAATTTACATTCCCACCAACAGTGCAAGAGGGTTCCCTTTTCTCCACACCCTCTTCAGCATTTATTGTTTATAGATTTTTTGATGATGGCCATTCAGAAATCTTCTTAAATACTAAACAGTAACATTCAGTGTGTTCCATAGGAGCTTGTTAATGTGTGTTAGAATATAGTTCATAATGGAAACATGAGAAGTGGATAGGTCTTGACAGTTGAAAGGGCTCTTCAGTTGAAATTGCTAAAATGAAAAATTACTCTCTGGCATGTTACCATTGTGCAACAGAGCCTGCCATCTTTGAGGGATTATTATGCACTTCCTATCACTTGTAGAAAAGGATCATGCCACATGAAATGCCATCTGTACCCACATATTGGGTGTTAGACGTGGTACGATGCTACTATTTTTTAAACTTTCAGAAGCAGCTTTATACATGGCAGATGAAGGAGGAGGTAGGATGCATTGGGTGATGATGAGGGGGAGTTTGAAAATCACTTAATTAGATGAGTGAATTCAACTTAGCAGTGTCCCCAAATTGGAATGCCTAGAGGATTCTTGTTTATCCCACACTCTGGAATTTAGATAGAGAGTCAGTAGATAATTACTGTGTCACATACATCCCTGATACAAGATGGACAAGGAATCAGGAGAGCCAGCTTCCAGTCCTGGTTCTGCCACATAGAAGCCATGTGCCTTTAGTTATCTCATCTGTGAAGTGTATGGGTTGGCTTTCTCTACTTGTTTGGAGACACTAATATCATGTGGATCAGAGTGCAGGATGATGTTACTTGATATGATTTTCAGCTTTACAGTCTCAGAAACCTGATTTAATGGCATTCTGAATGTGAGTCTGTCTTTTAGCATCCCACATGCAAGCTTCCAGAAATTAATGAAAACAAGCAGAATGCTGGCATGTTAATGTATAATAAGAAATAGCACTACTGAAGGGGCCATCATCTTTTGGGTAGCTGATTTCTCCCTGAAGTCAAACGACTTGGGAGACCAGAATATAATTAAAAGCCTGTACAGGTAGCACAAAATCAGTTTAGGTTGAATAGCATCAATGTAAGGTAACTTAATTCACGCAAATGCGATTTTATTTGTCCCTAGGACCAGAGAGAACTCATCCTTGGGCAAAAACATCCCTTCCCTTGCACCAGGACTCTGAGAATGTTCGTCTTCTACATTTTTCTCCAATTTCACTGCTGACTCTCCTTTGACTGATATGTTATTATTGACTTTAGTTGCATTATAACCAGGTTTCCATGTCAGGGAGCCACTTCTGACTCTTCAAAATGACTTCCCTTGTTTCTCTCTGACCTATTATGTGGTGTGAACCTTAAATTATAATTTAATGTTCAGAGGGAAACCTTATCTCTCTTATTTCTAAGTTCTTGGTGGGATTTCGCACTGTAGCCCCTCCCCTACCATCTCTGCCTATGTTAGCTTAATTCAGTATTTAGAGAACTCAGACCTAGTGCAACTTTCCACTCAATGTATTTATTTGGGTAGTTCTTGGCAATTTGACTTTCAGTTTTTCCTCTCATCCTATAGAAAATAATTAAATTCCTTTGAAACAGTAACTAGGCCACAGAGGAGAAATAGATTATCTTTTTGACATAGTTTAGTGTCAACAAGGCACAGACACACACACAGAAACCAAGGAAACTGCTCTAGGTTGTGTCATTTCCATCAATTTGGATTATCTTAGAAAAGTAAGGAAACTTGCCCCTTCTGGAGGTCTTCCAAGAAAATGAACAACTGATGTTTTTAAAAGCTTTGGTGAAAGAGACATCTGTTTGAAGCCCTGCACCGCACAATTAAATTATTTAGTTTTAGTCATCACAGTTATTTGGTAATGCTCTATTACTGTGGTTAAGGAACTCTGAGAAGAAAGATTAACACCTTTGGAGTTTCAAAAACTTTCCCCGCTACAGTTATGCTGAGTGTCAGCACTACCCTATATCCAGTTTTTTTAAATTTGACAACACTTTCCATTTCTCTGCAGCTTTGCGAGCATCAGGGATGTGAAAGTTCTAAGGGATCAAATCCATGGAAGATCACAATTGTCTGGCTGTGGTTCTGCAATTAGCTAAAAAAGTTAGCAACCATGAGAATGAGGTGGAAAACTTGCCATCAGGCTGGGGTACCTCTGGTAGAACTTGGTATATGGAAATCCTTTCTTCTAGGATGCCTGCTTTTGGCCATTCTTCCCAGATATTTGGAAGGGATGGATGAATTTCAACTTGCAGGAGGTTGGTTTCTGGCAGCAGAGAAACATCTTAGGAAGATGCTGAGGTCATATTTCCTACAAGCATTCTCTAAACAGTCAGTTTAAGGCTTAAATCAGATCAAATCACTCTGCTTGTATCCTTTCAATGACTTCATGATGAACATAAAATACAAACCTCTCATGATGATGATCTCTTGTTGTCTGCCTTTCAACCTTTTCTCAGATCTTACTCTCCTTTGCTTCTTATGCTGTAGCCACACCGATCCATTCTAGTTCTCAAATGGTTCAAATTCTTGAGGCTCAAGCCCTTCATGCATGTTTCCTTTGCCTGGAGTTCTGTCCCTCCTGCTCTTTACCTGATTCCTTCTCATCCTCAGACACTGACTGCCCCTGCCCTCCTCATCCCAATATTCTCTAAAATATCACTGTCTTCGCCTTTTTCATAGAACTTACCTCAGTTTGGACTTAACATATTTGTGTTTTTACTTAATTCACAGTGAGACTTAAAAGGTTAGAGATAACATGCGTTTCATTCATCATTATGTGTCCAGCGTTTAGCACCATGTCTGGCATATACTAGGTATTCAATAAGTATTTTATAAATGAATGATGAATGGATGAACCTAAGATGCCATTTTCAGCCTAATGATTTATTGATTCTCTATGCCACTATGTCAAGTGGCATTTAGAATGCTTGGACAGTCAGTACATTCAAGAGTTTAATTCAGTTTTGTATGAGATTGAAGACGTTTTTCAAATTTGTGATAAAAGACTATTAATGCATTTTCTTTAACTATCAAAGATGTATATATGGAGTGTATCTACTGTTCTAAAATATCCTCTAAGGACTCCTTGATATTCATATGTTAACCTTCTCCTTGTTTTAAGTAGAGAACATGCTAAATTGAGTGCATTTCTAAAATAAAGGCACTCAATTGTCTTGTGTAAATCAATGAAGAAGTAATATGTGATTGTTAATGCTCATTATATAATACAGATGATGACCTGGATGGCAAGAACTTTGTATAACATAACTGAACATGGCATCTTTCTATGGAAATTTCTTGGGATAAACAGCATCAGGAATACCCTTCCCTACGGTTTTCTTTTTTTTTTTTTAATCTTTATCCACCTACTCCAAAAAACGAGGTTAATAGTATATTGTACCAGTCTTTGACACAACGTACACACATGTACATATTAATTTATACAATAAATACCATGTATTCTCACAATCAATTTTAAACAATATGTTATAGAAAGTTCACCCATGGAATGAGAAACTGTGCGATGTGTGGACTGTGTGTATGTAAAGATCCCACATCCATTGCCTTTATAGCATTTATGTGTTCTGAGATTACTTCAGTTTTATTCAGTTGGAAGGTATTTCTATACAAATTATGTTGATATAATTTCTTACTTTGAGGATCTCTTGTTCAAGAGAGCCTGACCTAAAATATTTTTTAAACTTCAATTGTTGTTTTTCTCCTTACTGTGGATTTTCTGGTGGGTGATTTTCTCTCTTCTGTTAAGTCGCTCTTATTAGTGTAGTTGCTTCCCTGTATTGACCCGCTACAGTTCAAGTCTGAGAATTTTTATGTTAGAAGAAGAAAAGATCCCTTGACATTGTCTCTCAGGGGGGAAGTACATACACACATTGGCAGGTAAAGGGAATTTACATTGCACTTTAAAACCATCCTATCACAATATTAGTGTCTACAGAATATTAATTCTGCTGAGCAAAGTATGGCCTGCACGGATGCTTTTCCTTGTACATTTTCTTATTTCAAAATGTAGTCATTTCAGCGCCAATCAAAGAGGTAAAATGGTAATCAGCAGAATATATTGAAATACTATTTGGTATATCGCCATGGATTGGTGATATTCCATGCATATTAGACATTTCAAAGGCAGGAATGCTTTGCATCATAGACTGATGCTAATTCTGCCATGGCAAGGGAAGCTGATGGCTTCAGGACCTGCTGCTTTATTTCCTATTTTAGAAATTTCCATATGGCTCATATGGTACCTAGCAGCAGGCTTTGCCAGGCAGGACCACTGACTGGCAGGTGACATTTTGAACATCCTGTTGGGACTGTATCATAACCAAGAACGATTTCTGTTGTTAGCAAATTCTGCGAGAAATCCTTCTGAGGTGAATACAACCCAAAGAGAAAGCTTCCTTGGGATTTCCCTGAGTCAGAGTAAAATACTGGTGGAAAGTTATCTTTAGCAATGGATACTTTTACACTACCGTGCTCGAAAAGTCTGGAGGAAAACCATTACGGCAGAGAACATACCAAGGCTGATTTTCTTGACTTGAATCCTTTTGGGTAGCCTACTTTTTCTCATCTTAAAATGTTAATTTTGATGTTTATTTTATTAGAGTTACACAAGCAATAACGTGAATTCATTTCATTGCCCTTTAAGAGAAATTAAAACATTACAATTGAAGCAGAAACCTGCTCTGACAGCTACCGGTGTGGTTCTCCCCCTTCCTTCTCTCTCTCTGCCCACTCCCCACTCCCGCAAACCCTCAAAAACTCAAGACTTAAGACTCTTAAGGCTTTCGTGTATATTCTTTCAGACACTTAAAAAAACTTTTCACATGCGTAACTGGGTTCCCATGAAAATATATGATTTTCTTGTTTTATATTTAAAATATAAATGGAGAGAAAAACTCTTTTCTATGGCGAAAAAAATATATCCTGGGAAATGTCCAGGATTTTAAAACAAGTAGCAATTTCATATTTTGGCTTTCTTTTCAAAAGTAGCTAAATTTTTGAGAGATTGTTCTCATTTTAGAGAAGTACTCCAGAATACTCATGGCTAATACTTTGTAGGTAATAGAAGAGTGTTCCTAGGTGGACTTGGCTTTGTATCTTTCTCAGTCATTCTTTACTCCATTTCCAAAGAGAAGGGATGGTGTGAGGTCTTGGCTGAGCTCTCTTCTGAGAACCAGAAGACTGTATTCCAGTGTCTTATCTGCCACTGCTCTCGGTGTGACCTTCTAGGTATTACCTCTGTGAGATCTACAAAGACTTACTTAACTCTAAAATTTTGAGATTCTCTGTGATACATCAGTTTGCTTGCAAGTGGACTAGAGTAACCTAGCTGGAGAAAAAGTTGTGTGTCCATACAGTGAAGGATGGGTAGCCCTATTGAGCTACAGAATCTGGAGTCAAATTGCCTGAGTTTGAATCTTTCTTGTTTGTTCTTGGGTGTGTGTGGCCCAGTATTATTAAAAAGCTTAGTTGTCTTTTCTGATATTAACTACAGCAAAAGTTAATTATGATTGTTTTATTTATGAACTTAAATCTCTTAGGAAACTATTTGTATCTCTCACCTAAACTATCTCTTGTACCAACAGTGAAATAACAGCTGTTTTTTTGTTGTTGTTGTCTCATTATTTTAAAAACTGTGCCAGCTATTTCCTTTAAGGAAAAAAGTTGGATACAGTGAAATAAGAGTATATGCTGATTGAGAGAGGAATACCAGGGCAAATTTCTCTGAGGAACTGACATGGGAGCTGTTTTAGGGATGGGCTGGCTGAGGCAAGACTTTCTAAGAAGAGGACAGGATGCATGTAAAAACTTTGAGATAGGAAGAGCTCTGCATAGTTGAAGACCTAGAAAAAAAGGCACCTGCAGCAACATGGTGGTATTGGGAAAGAATTGTACACAGTGAAGCTGGAGAGGGTGTATAGGACCCTATGAGAGCAGGAGCTACATCTGGTATTGCTCACTATTGTGTCTCCAGACTCCATTTTGCCAAATGAATGAGTGAATGAACAAACATGTATGAGTGAGGTGACCAAAAACAAAAGGAGCTGCCAGCAGGTAAAAAAAAAAAAAAAAAATGTGAGAGCTTAATGTCACAGAAGACAAAAGCAGAACACTTTTAAAGAAGGAAGGGATGTTTGGTTGCTGCTGAGAAGCGAAGTAAGGCGAGAATGAAAGTACCCAATGGTTTTAGTAGCACTGTGGTCCCTAGTACCCATAGCAGGAACAATTCCATTGGGCAGTGGAGTTGGCAGTCAGATTGGAGTAGGTTGTTAGGAATAGTAGTGGAGAACATAGATACAGGATGTAATTACAACTCATTTTTAGAGGTTGAAGGGAGTCTTTTAAGATTGAAGATATGGGATACACGAGGCTTTGAATATTAAAGGGTATAATCCAGTGAAAAAAGAACACAGATGTAAGAGGGAGATGACATGTTAGGGGATTTGGTATGCCGAGGAATTGCTGAAAAATATTACATTTTTATTCTTACTGTTTTTAACACTTGATTATCTCATTTTCAGCTTTCCTTGTCTATGCTGAAGGTACCTAATCTTTTTAGTTTGCTCTTCTATAGATAAGTCCCTAAACTAATCCTTCCTGTTGTTCTTCTCTGAATCTTTTCTAGATACTGTCAATCCTGAACATTATTATTAAAAAGCATTACAGGTATGGAAACACCATAAACTTATGAAAGAATAGAATCAAAATTTTGTACTTTCATATGAGGATAGTTGAACTGTGCTGAATGGGCTCGGCCAGTGCCAGCGGAAGCTCTGCAGTTAATATGGCCCTCCAGAGATGTCTGATTGGAGGCAAGAGTCTTTGTACCTCCGTACCAACCAGACTTTGGGTAGGTGATACCCATGAGGGAGGTTAGCTTTGGGTGAGACAACTCCCTTGGACTCAGGATGACTCCTAGATAGGACTCAGCTGTAATCTGTCAGCAGGCAACACTCCTGGCATCTGAGGGTATGAGGCCTCTGTTCTGAAGGGAGAATGCAGGCAGCATCCAAAAATAAATTTATAACGTTTTTAATGAGGTGAAGGAGAAAAAAAATGCAGTAAATAAAAAATGAGCTTAAGGACAGAGGAAACAGAAAGAATAGGTTCTCAAAATAAGTCTTCATTTTCTCTCTTCAAAGTATGTTAAGGCCTTATCTAAAATGTGTCTTAACTGAGATTATTCACTTTTATTAGAATAATCATAAAGAACATACCTTTAGTACTACAGGTACCCTATAGATTTCTGGAATTATTGCTGTTGTTATTACCATTTAGCTCTACTGAAATATATGCACTTTGTTTCTAATATATATACACCAGCCCAGAATCACAGGCAGTCTGCCTATCTTTATGGGACTCATTTTTTGTGGTAAAACTTTGAACCTGTTATCTACCTTTGGACTTAATTCAGAGTCATAGAGTTTAAATCCCAGGCTATCTTATTCTAAATTACCTTCAAAGGGTGACTAAAATGATTTTAAGTTTTTCATTTATTTGTTTCTATCTTATACAGGTAGAATTCATAGTTTGAGCATTTCAAGAAAATAATACTTCATTACATTTATATATGGTTTCAATCTAATTATTAGTTCTAGGTCGGTGTCATAAAATTATATGAAACTTTTTTTAGGTGTAATTGCCTCTACAAGTGGTAATTTCAATGGAATCAGTTACAGCATATAGTATTAAGTGTGTTATTTAATAGTCAATATTATTATTAATGTGCTTTTACTAATGGGGTAAATGCTATTTTGAATTGCATTTATGAACTTGGCCATAGTACAAACAAGTACAATAAATCCATTTGTATTCGCAAATATTGTAGTTAAACACCATTTAGTATTGATGTCAGTGAACACAGATTTTTCTCCTTATACTGTTTAATTTCATTTAACTTTAACTTGTAGCAACATTTATTGAACACAAAACTCAATAATCAGTGTTTTATGATTTAATATTTATTTTCAATTGAAATCTGTTTTTTTCTGAGGGCTTCATAATTTACTGCATTTATTACTCCCTACAGTCAGTGCTTTATCACTCTTCAATTTATAGGCATTCTTAATTTAACATGACATATATTTTCTAGCAGAAATCACCCTTAGTCAACATTTCAGAGTGAGTGTGCATTATTTATGTATTCAGTTATTGATTTTTTTAAACCCAGCTTCTACCATAAAAGATTTGAGTTAATATCAAAAATACTTTATCTCATAAAAGTGAAATAAAGAAGAAATAGATAATTATAAGCAAAGGAAAATTTAAAGAAGTGATCACTGAAAACTAGGGCAAAGAATATTAATACGTAGACCATAAGGGTGAAAGTGGTTCCTTGAAGCTAAGTTTCCAACTTGGCTCCAAATTGGCGAAGTTTTCCAGTCACAGTAGAAAGAGATAACGGCTCAGTTGTGGAGCATTCGTTGTTAGGGAAAGTGATAGTTTCATTTTCAATTTACAGATGATGAAACTGAGACACATATTAATGTAACCTGCCCAGTGTTACCGAACCAGTTTGAATGGGGATTTCAGCACAGTTAAGCTGACTTGTGTTCTGAACTCTCTCCTCTATGAAATAGTTTTCAATATACACACCATAAAAATCCTTACAGAAAGCACAGTACCAGAATCCAGAGATTGTTGTTACTGAGTTACTGTTCTGAAAAAGGATCTTAGTGTATTTAAGGATAATTGTGTATCTTTGTTTATACTTTTTGCTTAATAAATATATAACATGTCTAACGTACAAGCTAGAAAATGAAACGAGGGTGAACAAATTTTGATGCTTCAGAAGATCCATATCACATTTTGTTTTCACTGATATCTAAACCATGAGGGTGAACATTTGAAATGGCTGATATTTAACCATTTGTGACCTACAAAATGGCAATTCCATATGGTTCAGCCTAGTATTTAAAGTGATATCTTAAAAATAAAATAATACAGAAATGTCCCATTTGTTAGTAGGGTCATGTAGAGATTTCCTATAATAGGTCCTCTAATTCTGCTTCTCAAGTCTATAAGTCTTATTTGGTGTTATAGTCTACAGAAAGCAACTTTTCATGATAAGTCACTCTTTCTGATGAGACTTAGTTTCCTAATCTCTGATGCAGAATTACTGAAATAAGGAAATACATATATTTGGCATTTTTATGTATACTGCAAAGTGATATGTAAATGCGAGCCCTCTTATTATATGTTTAAATATACTAAATCAGGTTGACTTTGAATTTACCAAGCTGTCCTCTCTTTGCAAGCTTAATCATTCAAGCTACCCTACAAGGCCCTATTATAGCTCATTTCTGCCAGTTCTTCCATACCCAGACTTAAATGTAATAAATTAATGCAAATTGTACTTTTACCATTGTTTTCTTTTTCCTTCTCCCCTCCTTTTAATTTACGTTCTCTTGTTACATTTTAAGAATCTTTATAAGCCATCTTAAATTTTTTCTGAAACATGGTTCATTATAGATAAATACATTTACTAAGGGGATGTTCCACTTCAAACTGTTCAGTTCCATGGGCCACTGTGAATATGCAACCGTGACCTAATTTAAGAACATATGATTTCCCTTTAGCATTGACATCAATATAGCATTTTTTTAGTAACCACTGGGTACAAAATTCTGCTATGTATCATGAGGGACTTGTCTTGCCAAATCTGTACCCGTAACTATTGTAGACAAAATGGATGCACACGAAGCAGTTACAGAACATGTCAGTGTTTATGTCATTAGTGCACTTTGAAAAATAAGCCTTGACAGGGACTCACTGTGCAGTTCAAATGGTCAAGTTGGTGCAATAGATGTTGAGCATAACATTTATTTTTTTAATGAGGCAATGGATGAAGTATTATGTAATGATAAGCTTTGCTCCCTGTTAGAAGAATTTCAAGTGTTTAAAAAGAAGCAACAGCATTTTTGGACAAACGTTTCCCCATGCAATAGCAACAGATTAAGCTAGATCTGAAGAGCAATCTGATGTAATTCATTCTTGTCAGGAAAAGGGGCTGGGGGACAGTCAGGTCCACAATTCCAGATCTAGTCTTTTTGTTCTGAGGGAGAAGGTCATTCATGGCATGAGCTGCGAAGAAAGTATAGTATATCTCCCAGAGACGTTCTGTGCCTGGATAATAAAGGTCTCATCTTGTGATCACCTTCTTGTCATTCATGTGAGCATGGCAAACTGTTCCCCTTTCACACACCAGGTCCCACCCAGACCCACCCTTCCCAATGGGAACACAGATGAGGCCACCTCAATCCCTTGTTATTTCTAAATCCATTTATACACCTACTTTCAGATCTGTATATCTTCCAAAAGCATTTATGTTATTTAATTATAATTATGTACCACTTATTTCCCTTTTTGACTTTCAGAATACATTTCTGTGCCTTATATATTTTCTCCTGAGGGAACAAATTCAGGAAGTATCATGAATTATTGCCCTACTTCACTTATTCATCTTACAGTGTACTTACTGAGGTCCACTGTATGTCAAGCCTTGGGTTGGCCCCATCTTTGGGAATAGAGCCACTGCAACTTGTACCACCTCCGCCATCTGCCAAAGATTGGTATTCAGAAAATAATATAATCTGTAAGGTCAACAGTTGGTTAAATCACATTCTTAAAAATTTGGAACAATCTGATCATAGTAACATCAAAATCAAGTAACAGATGAAATAATATATAGTAACTGTTTTCCAAGAAGTTTATAGACTATATATCTAAGTTTTCAATGACATCATTATAGCAGAACCATCATAACTCTTCCAGATGAGACTTTGAAGAGAATCAATGATGTGTTATCTCATTGGACAGTATCAGAATAATTTCCTTATACTGAGCCACTACTCAGAGAGCATTCTTCTCTGGATTACGTTGCTGTGTAGGCAGACTTTAGAGCCCAAGGGTCATGGGAAGTAGAGTTTGATGATATAGTAATCTTCAAAGTAAAAATAGTAAGTGAATCAAAAACTCCTGGTTATATGAAATGAAGCCACTGTCACACAGTGAGTTAATGGTTGAAGTGGATTTACCTACTGCTAAAGCATTGACTTTCCTGATCAATTTGTGTTTCTGTAACTCTGTATAGGTTTTCACCTTGATAGATGACGTCTCCCTATTTAAGTTAGTACCCAAGTAGAAGATACAGTAAATCAGCTCCCTTGCCCAAAGCTCCTAATTTCAGGGTGGTGAGTCAAGCCTGTTGGATCTCACAGCCACAGCTGCTTCTCTTTGGGTCTTGGGTCTTGGCCTTTGTCCAAAATTCCATGCTGGACTTTGTGATTTAAACAAGGTCAGGCTACCAGAAGTTCAAATTAGCATTGAGACATAGCTGTTGCTACACTTCTAAATCTCCATGCCACTGTGGCTGCTTCTGAATGGAGGGTTGGAGGGCAGTGTGAACAGCAGTGAAGAATTGTTATCTTTAGGACAAATAGAAGCTGGGATTAGTTAAAGGAAATTGCTAGAAGGACAGGGTAAACAACAGTGGAGATAGTACATTATTGTGATTAGGAATAGGAGCTCAAGAGTCAAAGTAAGCTGTGCCTCATATAGCTCTGTGCCTTAGGTAAGCTGGTTAGCCTTTCTGAGCCTCCATTTCATCAATTATCTTTAAACAGAAACAGTGCCAACCTAAGGGGTTTGAAGTTCATAAAGCCCAATACTTAGTAAGCAATCAATCAATGCTAGTAATGAATACCAATTTGAAAATAGTGATACCTGTTTTAGTAAGAAAATGAAGACAGAGTAGTTGTCACTTAGGACATTTAGTCAATATGCATTATAACCAGCAGAAAAACTATATATAGATCTATCTATCTATAGTTTAATCTGTAAAAAATACAAGGTGAATCTCCTAGAAGTCCTAATTAAACTGCCTTAATTAAGCTGCTATGGAGGTTTTTCTTTGTATTTCATGTAATATCTCCAGCTATGTTCCAATAGAGCAGCAAACCTTCTCTGTAAAGGGCCGGATAATTACTGTTTTGGGCTTTGAGGGCTGAGAGTCAAAATCAAGGATATAATATAAATACTTTTCCACAAAGTTTTATTCATGAAATTCAAAATATAATCATAATAATTGAGTACAAATATTTGTAATACAAGTCTACTGCTAAGTCTAATTGAATTCTTTTTGAGGGAGAATAATATTTTCCTTAACCGTTGTTCAAAGTAATTGTTCCCTATCAAAAAATTGATTGCTAGTGTTCATCTATAAAATCTGTTCTTAGCTTATGGGCTGTACACAGACAGCTGGCAGACTGGATTTGGCTCATGGGCTGTGCTTTGCTGACCTTGGTCTTAAAGGATTAAGGAAGCAAAGAGCCTTGAGAGACTGATCAAATTAACATGTTAGCAAATAACAGTTGGAGTAGCCTCTGGCTAATTTTGAGTCATGAGGTGAGAAGTATAGCTAAAATAGTGTCTGAACATATTTAGATGTAGAGTGCAGATGGAAACAAAGCTTGGGACTATGCCATGGGTCCCTGGTCTCTGGAAGAAGGCTCTAGAATCTGAAATTGAGCTTCCTTTCTCCCTTCACATTTGCCTGAACTTTCTGCTCAGAGAGTAGACAGGGTTGACAGATACCTTATTATGTGCATGTTCCGAGATGTTGGGGCCATTTTAGCAGAAGGGAGAAAGAGCACGTTAACTGCAGTGCTGAGGGATGCTCATTTCACTTCCTCTCCTAGAAGAACAAGGTAGTCTGGAAATGGAAACAGACAAGAATGGAAATTACCTTTCCCCTTTCTATGTGCCCAATGTGGAAACAACATGAAGAAGTGAAAGAAAATCAGCAGATAGTCCACAGAACCCTTTTTTAAATGATAAAAAAAAATCCAGATTAAGTTACCTAGTATTATTTTAAATAAAAGTCAGACAGAAAAAATGGGTACAAGCCACGATAGTGACGGGATGTCCGGCTCCTCCTGCCTGGCGATGATGAGCTTCTCGTACACCTGGGAATGGTAGAGAGAATGCTGCTGCTGTGGGAAATTCTAGAATTTAGGTATAATGGAGAGATGAGGTGGAACAGGAAATCCAAATGTGACACCAATAGGAAAAAAAATATTTTGAGCTTTTGGCACTTTACACTATGGAGAACCAAAAGGATAAGAACAGAGAGCAGTGGTTGAGGAGACCCACTGGAGGGTGGTAGAGTTGATGTTGTCCTAAAACAGCTTTCATCTGAGTGCAGTTGAATGGTGATTGCTATACTACACAGTATTTTGTAGGAATCAAGATACTGACCATCTGTGTCAACGTTTCCATGTTCTGGGGGTAGGGTAGAGGAAGGAGCTTTGTGTGGCAGGGAACCCACAGAAAAGGAGAAAATGGGAAAACTAGTGCCTCAGAGGAAGCATGAAGAGTCCTTAAATCAGTTAGAAATTCGGGCTCTGAAAGCATCTGAGTTTCCAGCTGAGTCTTAGGGATCCAGTACAGAATGGGGAGGACAAGGCCCTCGGTTTTAAGAATACAAAGAGGATATGGTAGAAACACCACGTCCAGAGGTGATTTATATAGAGTTCATTCGGAGCAGGAGGTGGGACCAAGTTCTTTCCTCAGAAGTGTGAGTGGCAAGAAAGTCTTGGAGGAGGGCTGAGGCAGCCACCTGGAGACTGTTGGCTGAGAGATCTTCTTCCCTCTGACCTCCCCCTGCTGGATGATGATAGGCCTACTCATGAGGAGGATAGGAATCTGAATAGTATGGAATTCCCAAATATCCTGAACAGTTTTGATGTTTTTCAGAGACCCTTGGGGCCTTGTGAAAAGAGATAAGGTTGACACTGAGACTGATTTACCTGGATTATCATCCAGGTAAATAGAAAATAGCTTAAATAGAAAATCATATCTTTTACAGTTTTGCTAAACAAGCATTTTTTATTACATATCTAAATGTTCTCTCCTCCCTGATATAGAAACTTAATCTCAATCCAGCAGACATTACTTCTCTTTTTAAAACTTATTTTATTGAAGTATAGTTGATTTACAATGTTGTGTTAATATCTACTGTACAGCAAAGTGATTCAGTTATGCATCTATATACATTCTTTTTCATAATGGTTTATCATGGGATATGAATATAGTTCCCTGTGCTATACAGTAGGACCTTGTTCTTTATCCATTCTTTATATAATAGTTTGCATCTGCTAATCCCAACCTTCCGATCCATCTCTCCCCCACTCCCCCTCCCACTTGGCAACCACTCATCTGTTCTCTATGTCTGTGAGTCTGTTTCTGTTTCATAGATAAGTTCATTTGTGTCACATTTTAGGTTCCACATATCAGTGATATCATATGATATTTGCAGCAGACATTGCTTCTTAATGTATATTAGAGTAGTGCATTCCATTGATGAAGAACAAACCAATCACTGTAATTGTTTTTCTCATTACAGTGTTTATTGAGAGCCTACTAAGTGCCAGGTGCTGTGCAAAGATTATAAAGATGAATTTGATATTACTTTTGGAGAAAATAGCTTTAATAATTATGTTAATGATGACATTATGGTCACTCCTAATGAAAAGATAATAAAATTGCTGCAAAAACACAGAGGAGGTGTTAACTTACTTTTGAAATTTCTGACACTGTTTGCTTTTAACAAGGACTTACTGACAACCCAAATCATCTCTCAGGTTATATATGCATTGAAATAAAGTATAGTAAGGCTTTTTGTTAAATGCTGTCTTATTTAAAAAAAAATACCTGTCTCTAAGACAAAAATCTAATTTTTTCTCTGTAAAACAGCAAGCACAGTAAATAACCTTCTGGATTGTATAAAAAAAAACTGTGATATTTATCCATTTCAATTAAGTGCAAAAATTCCTGCTGGGAGTTCACTATCACCAAGTACATCAGCTTTCATGGTTTGGGAACTGCTCCTGTTCAAATCAGCTTGATGAGGGGTGAAATAAGAATGTTGAATTCTTAAACATCCCCTTGAAAATGACAAGGGAGGAAAGGATAAACTTTAAGAGTGAAAAAGAATCTCAGGATTCAAGAACAGGGTATTTTTTAAACACTTTGTATTGGTTTGCACTAAAATAGAATAATTGTCAAAGGATCTAGTTTCCATGGTGATACATCTTTTAAGAGCATATAAGTAGATAAAGTCACTCAATTATAATACCAGAAAATATTGAACACAATGTCACAGGCTTCCTTTTTTTTTAATATTAACCTTTTTAATTGAATAAAAATAATACAAAATTGAGTTTTGTATGCTGGAATTAAATGAGAAGAAAAGAATATATTATATATTATGACTATGAATATATTATACAATATTTGTTTCAATTTTTCAGAAGCTTACATTTCTTATAATATGTATATATTTTTTCCTGTCATATGTCAAGCTAACACAAACTGACCATTTGGGAACCAAGTACAGGAAATTTGCAACAGAGAATATTATCCCTGTAAATATGCTACGGCACACTTTTTTTTAACTTAAGCACTGCATGTAAAGCAGTTAGCACAATACCTGCCCCAGAGTAAGCCCTCATTATTTGTAATGATAAATTTCTTTTTTTTTAAACAGATCTTTATTGGAGTATAATTGCTTCACAATACTGTGTTAGTTTCTGTTGTACACCAAAGTGAATCAGACATATGCATACATATGTCCCCACATCCCCTCCCTTTTGAGCCTCCCTCCCATCCTCCCTATCCCACCCCTCTAGGTCACTGCAGAGCACCTAGCTGATCTTCCTGTGCCATGCTGCTGCTTCTGAATTCTCCTGTCTTTTGTCCTTCTTTCATTGTGTCTCCCTGAACTTTCTGTTTTGTTGTTCTCTCTGTTGTCTCTTAATTCTTTTCTCTTTTGCTCACCTGTTTTCCTTTTCCTTCCATTTTTCTTAACTAATTAAAAAAAAAGATTAAATAGGAGAGAAATAGCATAAAACTAGTGCTAGGATAACCCCAGGTTAGTGAAACAGCATATTATTACAAGGTTGTGTAACATTTGATTTTAGATGAAGTGAGGTGCAGGGGATCTGGGGGAAGTGAGTTTGATAAAGGGATGGCAGGGTGGAATTTGATAGGAGGAGAAAGGAACAACCTTAGTAGAAGAGGGATTTGAATAATGAGGATGTTTCCCTGACAGCACTCAAGATGGAAGTTTCTGTTTTCCCATCTCAGCCAGGGAGCTTCATACAATCTTTATGACTAAAGCAGCAAAAGGCTTTAGCAAACATTTTGCAGGAGGCTTTAGTAGAGCACATTGGAATCTTAGAATTTTACCTACATCACTGCATGCAGTGCATAGCTTAGTGCAACAGAAGATAGAAACAGAAATAGAAATGCAGTTGGTGAAAAATAATTGAAATATAAAAGAAATGCACTGACAGCCTCCTCCTTCTACCAGATCAAACATTCTCTTTGCTCAGATCCATTTTCTGTGCTTTCCAATTACACTGGCTAGAATAAGTAAGAAGGTTAAAAGCCCAGAGTTCAAGGTTGTTTTTTTTTTTCTTGTTTAAAGGAAGGAAAACTATCAATTAAGAACCTTTCTTGAATATAAGAATCTTCTTTCCATCTTTAGTGATGGTAGTTTGATGGCAACCTATAGGTTGACATATTTGATCCTAGTTTTACCATGGAAATCATTGGTGGGAGTGGTTCAGATGTTTCAGAGACTATTGCTCCCTGGTTTCTTCCACTCTCTGTGAAGCCCTAGTTAGCTTGGGGTCATTATGACCAGAATGCAGTGAGTGAGATAGAGGTATAAGATAGCTGGTAGAGGTCTAAAAGAACCCATCCATAACCAGTCACTCCCAAATACAGTAAAGGGATCAGTGGACATAGGCACCCTCTAGCAGGTCATTCTCATAAAAGCTTCATTTTGGGTGAAGTAATTTGGATCTTTTGATTTCTGCCTTCTTGTTTGTAGTTTCAATTATTTAGGCAGCTTGTTTTGTGACGTGCTGCCACTGTCTAAATGATGCTTCAGCACTCTCTCAATTGGCACTCATTTTGTAGAGAAGAACCCAAGAGAAAACAGAAAAAAAAGGAGTAGTATCTCCTACACATAATGCTAAATTATAAATATTTAATTTATGCATATATCTTTAAATATGTAAATATGTGACAAAGCATAATTAATTTATTGATGTGACTGCTGAGCCATTATACAGTAAGTTGACAAGAGAGTGATGAGTTGTTAATTGATATCTAATGAGTTGAAGACATCCACAGTCAACTTGTTATAGTGAGTTAATTGGAAAGATAATTATAAAAAAACTCCATTAGAAATTTCCTTTTTAAATATGCTTGTGGTTTCCTTTCTTGTATTTTGAAAACACAAGCGTGGATTGAGTTTTATATTAACAGAGAAGATGAGAATGGAATTTATATGATGATTATGTATTATGGTCTCAAAATCATAAGATCCTATTGGTTGGGACCCGGAGATGCCATCTTGCCAAATCCCCTCACTCTGGACAAACCTACACATCAATCTCATTATGATTATCCAGCTGTGCCATTATTGGTGAGGATAATACACTGCAGTTTGGAAATATTTTCCATATTTCTTTCTTATATATAAGTTCTTCAGAAAATCTATTTTAAGTTCCTTTGGAGCACTTTTCTGGCTTCTTTATAGATATAAACAATTAGAAAATTATTTGTTAAATTTCATATGACATCAGACTTTATAGGAATGGTTGATAATTCCATTTTTTTCTTGTTTTGATGGTTTTTATAACTTCATTGGCCAAGTCGTGCCTGAGGAGAGAGTGCTTGAAACCTTACAATGTCCAATATTACATTCAAGGAACTTAGAAGAGATTTTAAATATTCAATTTTCTCTTTTAAGTGTATTAAGTCTTATCTTTTATAAGGAAATGTATATAGGCTTTTAGAAGAACTTTTATTTTCTATAAGAATTCACTTTCAATTTTTTAGAATTATTTTGAAAAAAATCCACATACTAGAGAAATGACAAAAAAGCAAAACCCACTCCAAAGCACATTCTCCAGGAAAAAAGTCATTATTAACATTTGGCAAATGTCATTCCAGAAACTTTTTGTATAAAAATAGAATGAGTGGGCTGGGGGTAGTGTCTACCTTATGTTTTCAGTGTTCCCAGGTCATTCTGACTTAGAGCAGGGTCCCTTAAGCCACAGGTTGATTATTGTTTTCCCTGCTCTTTCTCTTCCCTTTCATCTCTGGCTGTCTACCTCAGGGGTCTGCTGCAACTGGAACTTAGGGGCTTAGAAAGCAGTCTCTTCTTGCCCTTTTGGAGTAAACTTCTAGATTTTTGTGCAGAAATCTTTACATATATTCACCTTATCCACCTGAATACAACTCCAAGGCATCAAATTTAGTAGTTCCAAAACTAACCTAATCATCCACACCTCTAGGTTTTTTTTTTTTTTTTGAATTTAACTCAACAAATATTTATTGAGTGCCTGTTATGTGCTAGGCATTGTTGTTGGGATTTGAGTATGTATCAGTAAATGAAGCAGACCAAGATTCTTGCTCTGTTGGAGCTTAATTTTTTTTTTTTTTTTTTTTTTTCGGTACGCGGGCCTCTCACTGCTGTGGCCTCTCCCGCTGCGGAGCACAGGCTCCGGACGCGCAGGCTCAGTCACCATGGCTCACGGGCCCAGTCGCTCCGCGGCATGTGGGATCTTCCCAGACCGGGGCACGAACCCGTGTCCCCTGCATCGGCAGGCGGACTCTCAACCACTGCGCCACCAGGGAAGCCCTGGAGCTTAATTTTTGAAGAGAAGATGGACAGTAAACAATAGACATAATAAACTAGTAAGTTATATCGTATTTTAGAAAGCATTAAGTTCTGTGGAAAAAGAAAATGTAGACTGGTGTAAGGGGCATCTGGAGTTCCAGGATGCATGTGGGGATAAGTTCCTATTTTGAGTAGGATGGTTATTGCAAAGGTGTCATTTGAGCAAAGAATTCAAGGGACTAAGGAGTTGGCCATGTGAGCATCTGTGGAAAAAAAGATTTCAGCTGATATAGACAGCCAGGGAAAACTTTCCAAGGCAGGGCTATGCCAAGTGTATTCAAGGAAGCATTTGTGGCTGGAATAGAGGAAGGAGAGAAGGGCAATAGGAGATGAAGTCAAAAAGACATTAGCGCCTAGTCATTGAGTACTGTAAGCCTTGTAACAACTTCAGCTTTTCTCTGAGTAAAATGAGGGATCAATGTGGACTGTTGAGCAGAAGAGTGAATGATCTAAATTACGTTTTTAAAGGATAATTCTATTTTTTGTATTGATAATAGCCTGTAGGATGTCACAGTCAGAAAAGAGCAAATTAAGAGGCTATTACAATAGTCTGGGTGACAAATGATGATATGATGGCTTGGATCAGAAAGGTAGCAGTGGCTGGATGCTGGTATGTTTTTAAAGTAACTAACAAGGCTTCCTGACAGATTGGATGTAGGTTATAACAGCAAGAGAGGAGTCAAGGTGAATTCAATCGTTTTTGCCCAATTATTTGGAGTTGCCTCCACTGAGATGAGGGAGTCTTCAGTGGGACAGGTAGGAGAGAGATCAGGAGCTCCATTTTTGACAGATGAAGCTCGAGGTGCTTATTAGAAATACAGACAGAGGTGTTTAATAAGCAATTGTGTAAATCACCTAAAAGTTTGTGCGAGAGGTATGGAGATTTAAATTTGGTTGCTGTTGGCAAACAGGTGGTATTTAAAGCCATGAAACTGATGAAATCACTAAGTGAGAGAGAAGAGAGAGTCAAGGACTGAGTTTGGAGGCATTCAGCATCAGGAGAATGATGCCCCATTCTCCTGAGGTCTGTTGGTCTTGTGGTTTTGAATAGCTTTTTAAAAATATTGTAGGGTTTCACTGGTGGCGCAGTGGTGGAGAGTCCGCCTGCCGATGCAGGGGACGTGGGTTTGTGCCCCGGTCCGGGAAGATCCCACATGCCGCAGAGCAGCTGGGCCCGTGAGCCATGGCCGCTGGGCCTGCATGTCCAGAGCCTGTGCTCCCCAATGGGAGAGGCCACAACAGTGAGAGGCCCGCGTACCACAAAAAAAAAAAAAAAAAAAAAAAAAAAATATATATATATATATATAGTACTTTTACTCTTATCCATTAAACTCAAATATTCGCTCTTTGAGAATATATACAAATAAGACATATAAATGTGCTATCCATAACACCTAATAGAAATGGTTAAGGTAAACTCAAGTCCAACTGTCCTTGACTATAGTGCACTTAAAATATTCTATTTTATCTTTTTTGTATGTATCATTTTATAGATGGAGTTATGTATCTGACTCTCTGTACTTAAAAAATATATTATTTCTCACCTCTTCCTGTTTTTCACTTTTTCTCCTCTCCCTACACATTCAATACAAGTGGGTCTATCATTCTGTTTTCTGTGTATTTCCAAGGATTATCTCAAAATAGATATTTTTAAAGTGAAATCCTTGCACGTTTGTCACCTTTATGTATTTAGGTATGAGCCCTAACTGGTCAAGTTAAAAAAAAGACAAATGCAATTTCTTAAACAAGTCACATCGGTACGTATAGTATGAAAAATTCTGATTTTACTGGTAAATTGAATTTTTTTATAGTTTTAGAAATAATTTTGTAAATGAACCAAAAATTTTATCAGAACTTTGTAGGGTAGGGCATAATTATTTTTAAAGATGTATATATATATATATATATATATATATATATATATATATATATATATATATATATATATGGTGATGAGTAACAGATGCGTATCTAAATAATGTAATGAATCAGATGGTGATAAATTTTGAATTCAAAGTGATTTTGTTTTGTTTTACTCGTTCACGTGTATATATACATATATGTATAATGTACATATGTAAAAGCTCCATTAGGATACCATGTCTATTGCTTTGTTCCTCTCCTCAAAATTAAAAATAGTGTTGCAGATTGCTGCAATAAGTTACTGTCTATTGATTATCATCATGAAGAAAAAAACAAGCTTTGTAAGATAATTTCTAAAACTTTTCATTTTGAAAGAATTTCCATCACAGAATTTGTACAGCTAGTACTCAGAATTCTTGATTACATACATTCTTGAATCCAGATTACATAGCTATCAGTATTTTACCATACTTACTTTATTATTCTTTCTCTCACTCTCTAATAGTTTTTCTGAAATCACTGAGAGTAATTTACATATATAGTGCCCCCTTATTTCTAAATATTTTGTATTTCCTATAAAACAAGGACATTCACTTACATAATACAGTTATCAAGACCAAGAAATTAATACTTAGTGCTGCTGTCTACAGATCTTTGTCAAATTTTATTAGTTGTCCCATGTTTAGTTACTAACCATAGTTCATTTATTTTTATTAAGTGATATACTTTGTTGAAAACTATGACATCAACCACTGCTGGTGTTTGGTTATAGAGTTGTGATAGTTGAAGTAGTCAAATGACTTTGTGTCTGTGACCTTCCTGTGATCAGGAGAGAGTTCTAGCTGTTTAAATCTCCTTTGGAATCTATTGGTTTAAATGTCAGTGTTCACTGATTCCTACAATACTGGTTATCCTCACTCCTTTTCCCACCCCTTTTCCAGTGCTATAATACTGCACATATTTATATTATAAAATATACTTTACAAAGTTACTTTGCTTTTCCAGTTAAATATCTAACATTATCCCATTTAAGGGGTTCTATAAATAAAATGTTCTCTCATTGTTTAAAAAAATGCCTAGAAATAAGTATACATATACACTGTTTAGATTAAAACAAAACAGACATGAATGAATGGAAAGAAATGTGTTTATGTGAAAAAATGGCATTTTTTTATGTATGATAAGAGGCACTGTAATGTTTACATTTTAGTGGATCTACCTCTGCTTTATTGGTCACTGATGAATTAAGTCATAATACTAGAATTATCTGTTGTCTGCATTCTATTAACCAAGATATTTTCCTTATCTTTTAAAGTTTTAGATTATTGGTTTTCAAACTGCGTTCCTTAGCATCACAGTATGCTTCAGGGGGGAATCATTATTTGATTCAAGGTTAATTTTAAGAAGTAATCACTTAAAAGCCCTGAAAGAACACACATTTACTAATTGATGAACTTGAGTACATTGAAGATCATTGATGTATTTAATTTGTTTTACCAAATTGATTCTCAAGATAAAAATTTTTCCTCCAATCTCTGGGCATATATTTGGCACTTCTGGAAAATGTGTTATTGACTAAATGGGGTATAGTGTTGTATTTGCTTCATTTGTAATCATGTGATTTCTCAGTTCCTTACGGATACTTGTTGGATACAAAGTAAAGCTCAGTGGATGCTCTAGCAAGTATTATACACATATTACCCATCCCATCATAAATGTATCATTTTATCCATGGTACTAGTGGTTATTGTTAAATTGGAAGGTCCTCCCACCCACCACTGTTATTAGAACGAGATGAATTTGGCCAAGCAAGATAACATTTCAGTTCCATTACTGGCTATTTAACCACAGTTACCTGCAAGTAACTGCGGTTAAAGAGCCAGTAATGGAACTGAAATAAAATGTGGAGTCAGCCTGAAATAAGTTGTTTTGAACTTTTGAATGATTTTTAACCATAAATAGTTACCCATATATCTTGGATTTTTTAAATGATATTTTTTAGCATATATAATATTAAAAGATACTTTGAAGCATACTTCCTGCTAAACAAAGGAGATTAACAGTTGTCTATTCATTGATTTCACCACCTTAAATAGTTACTATTTAGCAAATGTAAGCTATTATTGATGTTACCATTTCTAATTTGAACAAGAAGATTTCTAGCACCCCTCTTTCAAGTTACTGAATTAGTTTAATTGCTGAATATTCTATGATTTTGGAAGGCACTCGACGCAAATTCAGCTGTATTTCTCTGTGATTTAGGATTTTGTCACTGTTCTGTAACCAAATGAAATCCATGAGTAATTCATCTATGAAAGCAGCAGTCATCTGTCAATTTCAGCTGCAAAATTTTATGTTGGTAAAATACACATCAATTCAGTTTATTGGGTATACACGTTACAATTTTGAATTTGTAAACATTAATATATACTATTAAAGTGCCACTTTGAGTGGAGATTTAGTAGATTAAATAAAGGCTTCCACCGCTAACAGTTTCGTCACCGCTTGGTGGTTTGAATTCCCTCAGAGGGGGAAAAAACAGTACAGATCCATAGGGTGCTTTTGCAAACTGAAAGGATCTTCAGCATTTATACTAATGTGTTGCAATTTTAGGTAAAAAGGAAAGTGGCCCTTGCTTTCCAGACTTTTCTAAGTGCTCCCAAATAATGTGGTTCCTTGGAGATATCAATCTACTGAAATACCTTGTTACTCCCTTTTTTCCAGTGATTCTAGCCAGGTTTGGAGCTGGTAGAGTTTAGGGCCACTTCGGGGAGAAAGCGTTGGGTGCTGACTAGTAGTTGTATTGTGAATTTGTTCCCTGGAGGAAGATTGTGGAAAAGTAGGAGAAGTAAATAGAGAGAAAGAAAATTGGTATGAAGGAAAATGGCTAAATCAGGAGAAGATAACCCCAAGGGCAGGAAAGCCTTTTTTTTTTTTTAATACCTGGACTCCTGAGAAAACAGGAAAGAACAGCTCAGCATGGTTTTTAGCATTATGTGAAATTTCTGACAGGCAGATTCGAGGCTATTTCTATAGCATGAAGTAAACAGATGCAGGCTCTCATGTACATTTCCTGTTGTAGAAAACAAGATTTTAAAAAATCGTGATATTGATAACACACAGCAGCTATATTTGTTTTAACATGGTATATTTTTTTATCATCTTTATTGGAGTATAATTGCTTTACAATGGTGTGTTAGTTTCTGCTTTATAACAAAGTGAATCAGTTATACATATGTTCCCATATCTCTTCCCTCTTGCATCTCCCTCCCTCTCACCCTCCCTATCCCACCCGTCTAGGTGGTCACAAAGCATAACATGGTATTTTTTTTTCCTGGAAGTTTCACACTATTTTAAATCAGGACCAGCTATTTAAAATAACAATAACAAAGAAACTAAGGAATAAGAAACAATTACTACACATTATTCAACATGATTTTAAAATAAACTTTATTCCAAAATTTAAAAGATTGATACTCATTAACTTTGTGAATAACCATCTTAGACTCCTATTGATTTCAGTCTTCTTATCCAGCAAAAATTTAGCTATATTTGTTAGGAGAAAGCATGTAAAAGATCATTATGAGGCATGAGGTTCTTGTATTATTCATTGATTAACCTTTGCATTATCAGTTTGGTAAAATATAATTGAATGCTTATCTTTTTAGCAATAATTATTATATCAGCCTAATGCAAATAAAGTGTCTAGAGTGTTTTATCTTTGCTATTTCTTGCAGGGATGATTGTGAAAAATTGTAAGAGTATTAAGCTTTCTTTATTTTTTTGGTTTTTTGATGAGTGGTTTATGTGTAGTGGGAGAGATGACTGAATCATTTTTAGATTTTATTGTCTTTAGAATTTGGAATCTTTGTCATTTCAAAATGACTGGTTGACATTCATGCACGTCACTCCTAAAACTTAGAATATAGCTGCTTCTGCAGAGGCCCCTGTCTGTGCAGAGATGCTCTTGTTCTCATTTTACTTTGAAACCAATTTTTATTTTGGTGAACCTAACAATGTTTCATATAGTGATGGATCATTAGACAGAGAAGACAGTAATGGAAGTGTTGTTTTCTTGAAAGAGCCAAGCATGTTTGTACAGTGTATTCTTTTTTAGCATCTTTATTGGAGTATAATTGCTTTACAGTGGTGTGTTAGTTTCTGCTTTATAACAAAGTGAATCAGTTTTACACATACATATGTTCCCATATCTCTTCCCTCTTGCGTCTCCCTCCCTCCCTATCCCACCCCTCTAGGTGGTAACAAAGCACCGAGCTGATCTCCCTGTGCTATGCGGCTGCTTCCCACTAGCTATCTATTTTAAATTTGGTAGTGTATATATGTCCGTGCCACTCTCTCACTTCGTCCCAGCTTACCCTTCCCCCTCCCTGTGTCCTCAAGTCCGTTCTCCATGTCTGCGTCTTTATTCCTGTCTTGCCCCTAGTTTCTTCAGAACCATTTTTATTTTTTAGATTCCATATATATATGTTAGCATATGGTATTTTTTTTTCTCTTTCTGACTTCCTTCACTCTGTATGAAAGAATCTAGGTCCATCCACCTCACTACAAATAACTCAATTTCATTTCTTTTTATGGCTGAGTAATATTCCACTGTATATATGTGCCACATCTTCTTAATCCATTCATCTGTTGACGGACACTTAGGTTGTTTCCATGTCCTGGCTATTGTAAATAGAGCTGCAATGAACATTTTGGTACATGACTCTTTTTGAATTATGGTTTTCTCAGGGTATATACCCAGTAGTGGGATTGCTGGGTCATATGGTCATTCTATTTTTAGTTTTTTAAGGAACTTCCATACTGTTCTCCATAGTGGCTGTATCAATTTACACTCCCACCAACAGTGCAAGAGGGTTCCCTTTTCTCCACACCCTCTCCAGCATTTATTGTTTCTAGATTTTTTGATGATGGCTATTCTGACTGGTGTGAGATGATATCTCATTGTAGTTTTGATTTGCATTTCTCTAATGATTAATGATGTTGAGCATTCTTTCATGTGTTTGTTGGCAATCTATATCTTCTTTGGAGAAATGTCTATTTAGCTCTTCTGCCCACTTTTGGATTGGGTTGTTTGGTTCTTTGTTATTGAGCTGCATGAGCTGCTTGTAAATTTTGGAGATTAATCCTTTGTCAGTTGCTTCATTTGCAAATATTTTCTCCCATTCTGAGGGTTGTCTTTTCGCCTTGTTTATGGTTTCCTTTGCTGTGCAAAGGTTTTTAAGTTTCATTAGGTCCCATTTGTTTATTTTTGTTATTATTTCCATTTGTCTAGGAGGTGGGTCAAAAAGGATCTTGCTGTGATTTATGTCATAGAGTGTTCTGCCTATGTTTTCCTCTAAGAGTTTGATAGTGTCTGGCCTCACATTTAGGTCTTTAATCCATTTAGAGTTTATTTTTGTGCATGGTGTTAGGGATTGTTCTAATTCATACTTTTACATGTACCTGTCCAGTTTTCCCACCACTTATTGAAGAGGCTGTCCTTTCTCCAATGTACATTCCTGCCTTCTTTATCAAAGATAAGGTGACCATATGTGCGTGGGTTTATCTCTGGACTTTCTATCCTTTTCCATTGATCTATCTTTCTGTTTTTGTGCCAGTACCATACTGTCTTGATTACTGTAGCTTTGTAGTATAGTCTGAAGTCAGGGAGCCTGATTCCTCCAGCTCCATTTTTTTTTTTTTTTTTTCTTTTTGCGGTATGCGGGCCTCTCACTGTTGTGGCCTCTCCCGTTGCGGAGCACAGGCTCCGGATGCGCAGGCCCAGCGGCCATGGCTCACGGGCCCAGCCGCTCCGCGGCATATGGGATCCTCCCAGACCGGGGCACGAACCCGTATCCCCTGCATCGGCAGGCGGACTCTCAACCACTGCGCCACCAGGGAGGCCCCAGCTCCATTTTTCGTTCTCAAGATTGCTTTGGCTATTCGTGGTCTTTTGTGTTTCCATACAAATTGTGAAATTTTTTGTTCTAGTTCTGTGAAAAATGCCATTGGTAGTTTGATAGGGATCGCATTGAATCTGTAGATTGCTTTGGGTAGTATAGTCATTTTCACAATGTTGATTCTTCCAATCCAAGAATGTGGCATATCTCTCCATCTATTTGTATCATCTTTAATTTCTTTCATCAGTGTCTTATAATTTTCTGTATACAGGTCTTTTGTCTCCTTAGGTAGGTTTATTCCTAGATATTTTATTCTGTTTGTTGCAGTGGTAAATGGGAATGTTTTCTTAATTTCACTTTCAGATTTTTCATCATTAGTGTATAGGAATGCCAGAGATTTCTGTGCATTAATTTTGTAGCCTGCTACTTTACCAAATTCATTGATTAGCTCTAGTAGTTTTCTGGTAGCATCTTTAGGATTCTCTATGTATAGTATCATGTCATCTGCAAACAGTGACAGCTTTACTTCTTCTTTTCCAATTTGGATTCCTTTTATTTCTTTTTCTTCTCTGATTGCTGTGGCTAAAACTTCCAAAACTATGTTGAATAATAGTGGTGAGAGTGGGCAACCTTGTCTTGTTCCTGATGTTAGTGGAAATGGTTTCAGTTTTTCACCATTGAGAATGATGTTGGCTGTGGGTTTGTCATATGTGGCCTTTATCATATTGAGGAAAGTTCCCTCTGCCTACTTTCTGCAAGGTTTTTGTCTTAAATGGGTGTTGAATTTTGTGGAAAGCTTTCTCTGCATCTATTGAGATGATCATATGGTTTTTCTCCTTCAATTTGTTAATATGGTATATCACGTTGACTAATTTGTGTATGTTGAAGAATCCTTGCATTCCTGGAATAAACCCACTTGATCATGGTGTATGATCCTTTTAATGTGCTGTTGGATTTTGTTTGCTAGTATTGTTGAGGAGTTTTGCATCTGTGTTCATCAGTGATATTGTACAGTGTATTTTCTTTTCTTTGTGGACCTCTTGTCAGGCCAGGACATGGATTCTCAGCAGGGCCACTGCTGAGGCCCCACTGGAGCCTTTCTCACCTGCTTGCACACAGCAGCAAGTTGATCTTTCTTGAATACAAATACGAAAATGCCTCTTCTCTCCTTAACCTGTTTTACAGGCTTGGGCTTACTTTTACCAGAAAATTCAGGGCTCTTAGGATATGGACAAGATTCTTTCTCAGTCCTCTAAGACCCCCTGTGACTTGGCCTGGCCTCTCTCACCAGGTGTCCTGTGTACCATGTGTCCCTGGGCAGCCAGAGTTTTGGTCATGTGGGCCTGTTTTCTGCCCCTTGAAAATGTCATACTCCTTCCTGCCTCGGATCTTAGACATCCTGCACCCCACGCCCCCTTCCTCTCTTCTTTGGTCTTCCCTAACCAACTCTTTTCCATCCTTCAGAACTCAGACTAAAGAGCTTAGCCTTCTACTGACCCCAGAATAAATTAATACCCCCTTTTTGCTATCGTCCTATACCTTGTACTATTCCTTGGTAGCATTTATCTTATTACAACCATAATTAAGCTATTAATTTTGTTATTGGTGCTTCAGTATCTGCCAGCCCTGATCCAATGTATGTTCTGTTTAGGCATGCAGAACAGTGCCATGAACATAGAGGATATGCAGTAAATATTATTCAAACAAATGTATTTGGATTTGTAAATATGGATAATATATATAATATATAACATATCATATATATAATTTATAAAATGATTCTTTTGAGGTCTTATACATGATAGCTTTAGATCTTAATGTAGGGCAGAAGTAGCACCGTCTAGACATATAGCAATAACAAACTGTATTTTTTGAAAGCCTGAATGTTTTTCAGTACTTCCCAACTCTGCATCATTTCTAGTCACAAGCAGAGGATTTTGATGAGCAGTGTAGCCCAAAGTGCCCATTAGACTGTGCATTATACTCCTAAAAACTACTGATGATCAATTAAATAGCATCTTCTGCCACAGAAGTTACGGGACTTTAAAAGAACTACTTAAGGACATTTTGAAGAATTGCCCGTTCCCTAGGATTCAGGTGCTGAGATACCCTCATATACAAAATCATTTTTTATAACAAACATTAGTCTTTGGTAATAATTTTGGATCTAGACTTAGGAGTGTTCCCACTGGGATAATTGGGGTTGCACAACTTTCATGGCTGGCCCAGATGGACTGTTTTGGAAATAGACATGGTCATCAACTGAAAAGGCGTTTCTGCCGGAATGTCTTGGCCTCTTCATATTCTCCTGATCTGTTTCTGAATCAATATGTAGGCTTACCCCCACCCTTTGTTCTTTTATTATCAATGAATACCTGAAGTATTCATTGAAACCACAGATTAAAAATAAGTAATATTTCTTCTTGGGACTAAAACCAAATCATTGGCATTTCTTCCATCTAGGATATTAAAAAGAACCTCTGAAAAGGTTAGAATTATTTTTTGTGTTATATGTCTTGGTTGGGGGGGGCACTGTATTTCAATTTTGGAGCAACCTTTTTGGGCTTTGTTTTAGCCATGACCTTGTTATAAGCCTTGAACCATCTTGTTGCAAGTTTTTGGGTGGTGATAGTTATGCTGGTGTAGCTTTTTGATAAAGTAATATTTTCCTCAAGATACATTTATCCTTTTCTGTTTTTACTGCTAATGAATATGGCATTCTCATAACATCTTTATCAGTGGTTTCTAATGATTTGTAATAAACCTTTTAATTGTAGGTTTTTACAGAACAGTTACAAAGATAGTACAGAGAGTTCCTATGTACTTTTCACCTAGTTTTCCCTAATGTTAACATTTTTCATTACCAAGATATAATTGTCAAAATTAGGAAATTAATGTGGGTTCTTCATATTTAGAATGTACACTATATAGTAATTGATTTATACCAATCTACACTCATTCAACTTATATATACTTGGATAATGGAGATAAGGAAGGAAACTAATGTGAACAAAAGATGAGGTTTGTGAGAACAGTGTAGTTATTGCTAATACTTTATTTCTATCAGCAGTATCCATATTACTCATAGATCATTTACACATAACACATCACATTGGCTTCAGTTCACACTGCCTTTTATTTGTACTGCTTTTCATTTCTGAAAATTATTTAACTAATGGAAACCATGTGTAATTGAAAGGGCATCAAGATAGGAGTGAGAACTTATTTCTAATCATGGAATTATTAACTCTTTGACCTTCAACATTTTACTTGCTCTCTTTGTATCTCAGTCTCCTCATCTGTGAAATGAAAAGTTTAAACTGAGGACCTCTAAAGCATGTGTTGGCTTTAAAGATCATTTGGTAATCATTTCTTTCATGATCATGTACAGTCACTATTCAGTGTCTGTCAGGCCGTGGAAAAATCCAGGCCAAATCATTAGTTTCTGTAACAATCCTTGGACCTCTGTGATCATCATGGGAGCAAAAGTCTAGACCAGAGGTAACAAATTCAAATGGCTGACGTTGTGTAGCAGATACAGAACTGAGTGAAAAAGGGGGAGGTAGGGACCCTGATGACTTGGAGAGCCCATGCCCTTCCTAATGGTGTAGCGGCTACTCAGCTTCCAAGGACTGTGCCTCAGAGGAACGTCACATTTTCTGCCCTTTCAAAGGAAGCCACATAAACAGCTTTTCATGTGAACTCTCACAGTCTTTATTAGCAACTAATTCATTTTAAAGAAACCAACTCTTAAATTAAATATTCAGTAGTCTGGAATTATCCATTGGATGCCAGTTTGTGGTTTCTGTTCTTATTTCTGTGGCTTTCCAACATTTTTGCCCATTTCAACGTAAAAAAAATGCCTGTTTCTTCACCATCTAGTACACACCTATGTGTGTGTGTATGTATTACATGCACGTTTGTGTGTATATGTGAAACTAAAATAAAAAATAGAATAATTTTAATATAATTATGTTTTCTATTTTATTCTATATAGCATGTTTTCTATTCTACAGCTTTATATTTCATTTCTTAAAAAAAGTGTTCACACTCACACTCATTGTCACTTCATGACCCACCAACTGGTTGATTTCCTAGTCATTGCTCCTTTCAGAAATCTAGAGGGCAGTACTCTTGATGCCTGTATGTGATTTTCCCATGCAGAGATCTGAGATCTGAAATATCTCAGAGGTGTTTCCTCAGCTTGATATCTTAAGGACCATTCCATAACCAATATGAATGTGTTGCTTGCTGGGAATTTGATGTCTCCACATGCACCAAGTAATCAGTCCACTGGGAAATAATAGTGTCCCCAGGAAGAAGGCAATGCTGAGCAGAGAGGATAGGAGAGAAGGGACAGAGATAGGCTTATTTAGGAACCTTAAATTGAACATTGCATCTCTTTTTGGTAGAAAAGATAATTTTCTTCCTTTTAATTGCCTACAGGTGGCATGTCTTCATGCTTGTTCATATGCACATAGATGTGTCTGTAAGAATCTTTGTCTCTTCCAAATGTTTTAGTTATTTTCTGGCAAATAAAAATTAATTTCATTAGATAATCAGCATATGTGACATTATATATTGGATTCTGTCCAGGTTCATATTTTTTTTTTTTTTTTTTTTTTTTTTTTTTTTTTTTTTTTTTTGCTGTACGCGGGCCTCTCACTGTTGTGGCCTCTCCCGTTGCGGAGCACAGGCTTAGCAGCCATGGCTCACGGGCCCAGCCGCTCCGCGGCACATGGGATCCTCCCAGACCGGGGCACGAACCCGTATCCCCTGCATCGGCAGGCGGACTCTCAACCACTGCGCCACCAGGGAGGCCCCAGGTTCATATTTTGATTATACACTATTTGGAATGAATCAGTGTTCTCCACCTAACATGAAATTCATTGGTAGGGTTTCTTTCAACCCTAACATCTTATAATTTTATAGTTGACAACTCATATATGGCATGGCTTTCATAATGTCATAAAGCAGGGTGAAAAATCTTACCTTACACTTTTTATTTTTCAAGTCAATGAGGCTTCGTTTTTTTAATTTTTATTTATTTATTTATTTATGGCTGTGTTGGGTCTTCGTTGCTGTGCACTGGCTTTCTCTAGTTGCGGCAAGTGGGTGCCACTTTTCTTTGTGGTGCGCAGGCTTCTCATCGCGGTGGCCCCTCTTGTTGTGGAGCACGGGGTCTAGGAGCATGGGTTTCAGTAGTTGTGGTGTGTGGGCTCAGTAGTTATGGCTCACAGGCTCTAGAGCGCAGGCTCAGTAGCTGTGGTGCATGGGCTTAGCTGCACCACGGCATGTGGGATCCTCCCGGACCAGGGCTCGAACCCGTGTCCCCTGCATTGTCAGGCAGATTCCCAACCACTGCGCCACCAGGGAAGCCCCAATGAGGCTTATTTTTAGGAGAAAATATTGGCCAAAGAAAATCATTAAACATATATAAAAATAAGGTGTCATATATAGTTCTTTCCAAATTACATTCTTTTAAAAATTGCTGCATGATATACTTTATAGTTATTGATATCTGTGGTGAAATATCCTAAAAGCATACATTTTGTCAGTGAATTATTGAATATCAAGACTGTGTTACACTACTCATAATGAATAATTCACCAAAGTAAAACGAAAATGAAAAGGCATTGGGGACTACAGATTTGATTTTTTTTTTTTTAGATCTTACATATCCATTTGTTCCTCAATTTCCAAATGTAATTTGAAGGAATACATCATTCTTCAACAGTTTGAAAAGTGAGATGTGTTCTTGCCAATTTCTTTTTCGGTAACTTAATATACACTGGAAGTTCTGTTTTCTGTTTTGACATTGTAGTTCAATGAAGATATGGGTTTCTACTGCTGAGGCGGACAGGTACCAGCATCACTAGGCGACTGCCAAATCTTTCATTCCTTCTTTTTTTTTTTTTTTTTTTTGTGGTGGGGAGGTAATATGGAAATTTATGGGATATAATCTTAGTTGCCAGGTGAGGCAGAAAACAGGATATCTCACCAAATCCCCTCCATCATGGCCTGCCTAAGAGGGGTGGCAGAGCCTCCCCCTAAACTCAGAGGGTCTATCAACCTGTCCTGAGAGGAAAAATGTAAGATCCGATGACTCTCCTCTCTGTGATCCTTCTCCTTCAAACCTTGACTGGTATTCTTAGACCTGTGCCTCTCTGGGAAAGCAGATCATCCTCATTATGATGCAATTTTCATTTTTACAATATTAATAATCTTTTGGCATTATCTACAAGAACATAATTGATCAAAACAAAATTGGCTTCTTGCTTTCTGGCACAGGCTGTTTAAAGAGCAAAATGTCAATCACTGAAGTGAGCAAAGTACTCACTTATTTGAAATGATTAAAATTTTCTGCAACAAGTATTAATTTCCTTCATGCTTTGAGAGTTGCAAACACTCAATAAAGGGTAAAGATCTGAACGTCTATATAGAATTAATAATTTATTCAGTTTCTTCAAAAATTGATTAAAATTTGCACAAGAATTGAATCTACCATTTTTTATAAAAGCAGACACCCACACAGGCAATGGGTGAGAAATCTTATTTCTTTTAATTTTCATAGGACCTTACTTCAGTAATATAGAAAAACAAAAAACAACAACAAAAAACCCTGAATAATGAAAGTAAAAACACCAAGGTATTTGATGAATGAATATGATAAATTGTAGATTTAGGATGAGTCACCTCTGCTTCTATGTGCTGATAATGACAGGGCTAAGTCTAAAGGGATATTGAGGAAGATAGAGGGTGTTTTTCAAGTTGAGAATCTTGTTTTCAGAAAGGAAACCAGGATGGTATGACCCTGTCTCCAAATATTGTAAATAGACATGCATGATTGATGTTATTATTCACTTTGTTTCCTAACCTGCTCCTGCTTTGAAGTAACCAGCCGCAAATATATTAACTTTCTTAATATTCAGCAACTTACGTGAGCCACAAGTAGCCATTAGTTTTAGCTATAGATGCATCAATGTTTTTTTAGTCACTTGTTTACATTATGTTACTGTTCTTTCATAATCTTCTCCTTAAAGCTCAGCCAGCTGTCAATTACAGCTTTTTAAGCAAACCATCTCAATTAAGGGGCCTTGGATATTTAAGCAGTTAATAAACAAAATAAATAATTCTTTAAAATAGTCAATAATAAAGAGAAAATATTTTAAAGTATGGTATATTTTTCATTGCTCTTCAAAAGAAAATGCTTCACTTTAGTGGAATCAGAGATGTTTTAAAAGAAACATTAGGAGGTTTATTTAAAAAAAAATAACAGGTCAAACAAAAAGAAAAGAAACTAACAGGTCAGTCATTTCAGGCTATTCATGCTCTGGCTGGTTGATGGAGTAATTTCAATTTAAAGGGTCAAATGTTATAACTGACCCTCAAGTCTTATGCCTTTTCTCTTGTTGTTGTCCTGGAGTTATCTTTTATCAGTAGAGCTGGAAATAAGGTAGGCCTTGACGCATGTTATCTTTTCATGGATTGATTGCAACATTGTGATGGCATCTGACTTGCCACTGGCCAAGAGGTGACTAAAGAATTAAGGAACAAACAGTGATATAAACAGCTGTATGACTGCCATGCTGTTTGCTTTTGGCTAAATTATACAAATTAGCTTTTGATGCACTGATATCTGAGTGCTGAAAAGGTTGAGACTTGGTGTTTAAAAAAAAAACAACCAAAAACTAGGTTCTCTTCTACCTCTCCACACACACACACACACACACACACACACACACACACACACACACACACACACATGGATGTACACACTTATATACATTTGTTTCTTTTCAATAATCAAAGTCAAGTTACCATTCTAGAGGAGTATGTCGACCTATTTTCCTCATATATCCACATTGCCTAAACTTGCATATTTTTCTACTTTTATTCTTTAAAAGATAAACTTGTTGGAAGAATCCTCCTAAAACATAAATTTCAACATGTCCTTCCACTGCTGAGAATTGGAAATGGCTCTCTGTGGTCTACCTCATAATGTAAAATCTCAGCCTGAGTTTTAAGACACTTCTTAATCTCTGATCTCCCTGCTTATAGAAACAGTCCCACTATTTCTTAATCTTCTGCGAGCATCAAGAAGAATTATTTCCCTTCCTTCACAGTAACTAGTGTTTTCCCTGGTTCTGTGGTCTGAAACTACCTCCTTTGCTGTTTTAATCCACATCCATTGCATTTCTTGCTGAGCACTGGGTCCTATACCCCTAGTCCACCCTGAGACCTTGTGTATGTCACCTTCAGTGAGCTCTCTTCCTATTACCCTTGTGTTAGTGCTGCCTCTTTTCACTTCCTCAAATTGCTCTGAGTTTATTAGTCAATCAACTAGATTGTGAACTTTTTGAGAGGAGTAACCACAATCTATATGTCTTTGTACTTCCATAGCATCTCATGTGTATGAAGATTCTAAATACACACTTAGTGATTCTTCAAAATATATCTTTGTGTATTTGTAAATGGCATTTATTGGTAATGGATTAGGGGCCAAGGCAGTTCATGGCTAAAGTAGCTAGGGTGGAACATTGTCCCAATTAATTGTTTCAAATCTGGTAAACTTTATTCTGTTCCATGGCTACACATTTGTCTAGTCCTAACTCTAGGTGGTTCATTTGCAAATTAATTAACCAAATGTTTATGGAGCACCTACTATGCATAGGATTGTTGTTAGGCACTTAGGGATACAATGTTGAATAAAAAGAGACAAGTCCCTGTGCTCCTTGAGTTTATAGTCTCCCCTGAGTGACTAGAATTATATAATTTCTCACAGAAATGGACAGTTGCAACACTCTTCAGCCCTGGAAAGGATACATAAGGGGATTTGGCAAAAATGAGAGCAAGCTTTCCTAGGAGAAGAAAGTGAAGAATGAATGCACATTAACTAAGTGATGAGAGGAGATATGCCTGTGCTGGGCAGAGGGCATGCCATTCATAAAAACGTTCTCGGGAACATGAGGTATTACATGGCATGTTCCTTGGTATCTATTTGTCCTCGTCCCTGGTAAGGCATCTGCAAACATACAGTCCTCTATCACTGCTTATTAACAACTCTAACTATGAAGTTCAAGACATTATAAAATTTGTTGAGAAATTATAGATGTAGTAATTAGGTTTGAATTTTTCATGTTTTTCCAAGAAATTCAGTAGAACAGAAGTTATTTGCGTTGAAAATGAAAAGGAACAGAAAAGTAAGTGATAAATTGTGGGTTTATTTTGCAGACACAAGATATAGGAAGTTTCTGGGTTTGGTGGTGAATCACTAAAGATGAAATAAAGAGGGTTTTTTTGGCTGCGTTGGGTCTTCGTTGCTGCGCATGGGCTTTCTCTGGTTGCGGCGAGTGGGCCTACTCTTCGTTGCAGTGCCCTGGCTTCTCACTGCAGTGGCTTCTCTTGTGGAGCACAGGCTATAGGTGCGTGGGCTTCAGCAGTTGCAGCACACGGGCTCCGTAGTTGCAGCACACGGGCTCCGTAGTTGTGTCACGCGGGCCCTGGAGTGCGAGGGCTTCAGTAGTTGTGGTGTGCAGGCTTCAGTAGTTGTGGTGTATGGGCTCAGTAGTTGTGGCTTGTGGGCTCTAGAATGCAGGCTCAGTAGTTGTGGCGCAGGGGCTTAGTTGCTCTGTGGCATTTGGGGTCTTCCTGGACCAAGGATTGAACCCATGTCCCCTGCATTGACAGGCGGATTCTTAACCACTGAGCCACCAGGGAAGTCCGAAATAAAGAGGTTTTAGAAAGCAGCTATGATCCTGTTCCATTCTAATGCTAAGAAGTGTTCCTGTGCCCCTTGTGTTAGGACTGATAGGAGTGAGTGGACCTCAATATATGTAGCAAACAAAGGTGTTTGCAAATATATTGTTTCTGACTCAAACAGGCATGGATTTAAATCCTGGTGGTGCTATTCAGGGGGTGATTTCTCCATCAGTGAAAATAGAAACAATATTAAGAGGATTAATTGGGTTAATATTTGTGTAAGTACCCAGCATGATAGATGAACATAGATGTTTCCTTCATTATTATCCCTCTTTCTATTCTTATCCTCATTCTTTTTTTTCTTCACTGTTAATATAGTTTTAAAATGCAATGCAGCCTAAAGGAGGGAAGGACAGAACTTGGCAGATGCCCTGATTGTTTCAGGTCTTCATTGCCCTTTATCAGCCCTCAATACTGTGTTTATTCAGGGAAGCTGAGTTAAGATTTGACTTTTAGAATCAGATGAACTTGGGTTAAAATTCTGGCTCTCAGGCTAACCAGCTGTTTGACTGTTGGCCAGTTATTTAATTTCACTTTAGATTCAGATTCATCATCTATTAAATGTGGATAATAGGCACTTCCTCATCAAGTTGGTGTTCTCTTAGCATAACCTGCCATATCATCAATGCATGACAATGCATGTTAGCTTCCTCTGTTGAACTGAAAGTTAAGCTATATCAATGTTACTGTGTGGTAAATCCAAGAATCTTCTGCCAACAGCCAGTGCTTCCTTTGGTCAAGCCTAAGACCTGTGCATTCATGTGAGGGTAGGATATGATAAATACGTAACAGAAATTGCTGTTGATATGGAGCCAATGTTGGTGCAGGAGTATTGAGGAGAAACATTAGCCACACTGGAAACGTTTCTTGACTCACCAGAGGGAAGATACTAGTGAATTCTCTGACTTGTTCTCATATGCCAGCATCATGCCTTATTTAGCAAATATTCACTGTTTGGTTTGATGAATATCAAACCAAATTTGATGAATGATGGATGAATGAATATGTCCACCAAGAATTCAGTGCAGGATGTCCAGAGCATCTCATCGATTTAGCCCCTCATGCAGGACCAGAGGAGAACTTTTCTGCTGATGGAGCCACAAAAAAAATGTCTCAGACATCCTCTCAGATCCCAATTCACAATCCCCATGGCATTTTTATACTAAAAGTGACATGTGGCCTTCGCAGTAGTGGCAGGCTATACAATAGGTACACTGTTTTGATAAGAGCATGTGAATTATACTGATTTGAAGTTAAATTTGTGTCTTCCAAAAATCTCCAAAGGCTCGTTTCATTGCCATGGCTGCGGAAGTTGTCAGCGGGAACTAATGGTATACACTTCTTTTCTCAGTCTCATTATATTGCTTCAGGTGATTGCACTGGGGACTAGATGCTTTATTCTTTCTTATTGATAGTCATTGGATATGACATTAATATGACCTACAAAATACAGAAGAATTATAATGAAAACAATAAGTGTATATATTCTTTTGGGCAATCATGTTGACATTTGTAATATGGCTGAAGTCAAGTGGAAATTGTAAGACATATAGTGAAACACAATATTTATCATTTTACCATTCAGAAGCCATGTCATTTATATCACTTAAACTTGAAAGTGAGAAATGTATTTCCTGATTGCATGTGGATTATTCCTATCTTGTCCTACAGAATTTATGCAGTTTCTTTTTTAAGTTAGAAATAGTTTTAGGAAATTCTTGTCATTCAGAAACTAGTATTTGTTATATGTAAAATGAAACCCTTTTTCTTGACCTTGGACCATACTTGTGGAAATAAATCATGTGCAAATTTCTTCTGCAACTTTTTAAGCTTAGGCAAATTTTATCTTATAGTAATGGAAATTTCGCAAAAGAATCTTTAAGAAATTATTATCAGGATTGTAGTTTTATTTCTATAGCATGTCATGCCTTAAGAAGTTCTTTAGCACTCATTTCCTATTGATTTTTATAGTCCTCCACTGCATATTGATGAGGAAAGAAAGATTAGAATTCACATGAGGAGATCTAACTACTGAGCCTGCCTCCTTAACTAACCAGCCTCATGATCTTAACTAAATATATTCAGCTCTCTGAGGTCACACAGTTCAAAGAATGGACCAGATAACTCTGAACTCAGCTACTCCTCTCATTTTATAGATAGTCCAAAGATTTTAACTGGTTTGTCCATGACAAATTTGGCTAGGTGATATATGTAAAAATATAATCCAGCTTTTCTGCCTTAGTTTTAGCGCTATTTCCACAACATTTAGATGACAGTGGTAAATCATTTTCTTCCCTTTAGTGAAAAATAAATCATGCAAGGTACATACAAAGATCATTATTCTTGCAAAATTCTACATAGACTTGTTATTAAACCATGGTCTGGGGAAATTAAAAAGAGCATGATGACCAGAATATAGTGTATATTCCCTAAGAACCAGTATCATCACACTCATTTAATGTTTTCATAATACTACTAAATAATATATTAGATACTACTTTCTCTGTATCACAACTTGATTTTAGTAAGTCATTTTGTAAGGGTGTCTCATGATGTTTTTACTATATAGGAGAGACCCTCCCCAAAATCAGGAAGAAGAGATGCTTTGGATTATAATTCACAGCTTTTCAAACACAGAATCACTATGAATAGTGATTCATGCAGGCCTGAGTTTTGGCAGTTGTTTTGTTTTTTTGTGGAGATGCTTTCTCTTTTTCTTTCTTTCTTTTTTTTTAATCACTTGGTCTCTTGATTTTTAAGATGAATATCACGCTCCACTGTCTTCACATGGTTTTTGTAAGATCATCAGATCATCATAATCTTCTTTCTTTACATTCCTTTAGAGAATTTATTTTTAAGGTCACACCCACAGCAACCGGTGAATTTTTTCAAGAATTAGAAATCTCTTATTATCTTTCCAGGCAATCAGTAACCATTTACTAACAATTACAGATCTAATCATTGTCCTTCATTCCTGTGATGTTTCTGATTAGTGTGTTTTATTTTTCTCAATTCTCTATACCACAATCAATAATCATGCTTGAATAATACCTTTGATGACATTATAACTTGCAATATGACATGTGATAATGACCAATGAAACAATCACAGTCAGGTCATACTAATTAATAGCAGTCTTTTAATAAATAATGTAGAAGTTTCTAACAAGTCACACAGTAGGAATTCAATAAATGGTCTATTGAATACTTGTCTACTTGTTGAGTCTAACAAGCAGGGTCTTCTCTGGCAACATTTCAATAATTCTTCGGTTTTGCTTTGTCCCTTTCAGTATCTTTTCCTTAGATTAGTTAAATCCATAGAAGAAATGCTAACTAAATTTGCAGATGACCCACAGTTGAGAGAGGATGGAAAACATATTGATGTTTAAAATCAAATTTTCAAAATCAAGTTTCTTTAATGCTGAGTTTGGAAGGAGCCAGGTGTGTAGGCAAGACTGCCAGATATGATTTTGTAGGTTTTCTTTGGAAATTCCCACTTTGGGAGGCTTCATGTCAATAACGTCTGTTTATTCTTTCAAGAGTATATGTATAAAGGTATAGTATGTGTTTGTTGGTTTATTTATTCATTCATTCATTTGTTTGTGCCAAATTCAGCATTCATAAGAACTTGATAGGCTGGCACTGTGGGGAGAAATTATTACCAAATTTAACATAGGAGGATTTCAAATATTCAATTAATATTTTAAAAATTCAGTTGTACACATATGGAATGGGCAGTTTTTTTTTTTAAACAAAACTGAGTATTAAAGAACTGTATGGCTTCATTAATATTAGCTCAATGAAAACATGATCCAGTGGAATAGCAATATAGGAATTCAGGTATTAGGGGAAAAGTGATAATACAGTTCACATTGCAGCTTGGCTCTAATCTGGGAGGTAACTCTGTTTCCTGAATGGAGACAAGATTGGATGGGTGTAAATAAAAGAGCTAACATTTGAGTAAGGACTGTGTTTTAGATCCTCTGTTAGTTGTTTTGTGTATATTATTTCACGTAAGCCTCACAAAAGCCTAGACTTCAGCCTTCCCAGATCACCTCATCCAGAGCAGCTTTACTGTTACTAGTTTAGTAACTTGAAGAGTGGTGAGTTAGGTTGGGATTAGAAGGAAGGAACATAATACAAGTATACGACATAATTTCCTCACGAATTTAGCTAAAATTTCAAAATTAACACAAAAAAGTTGGCCAAACACAGCAGAAGCAGATGATGCCTGTCTTTTCTTACTTCAGAGTTCCACTAAGGGGAACTCATGGCAGTGACACTCCATGTAGGGAGGATCATGCCAGCAGAGAGGATGAAGCCCAATTCTTGCAGAGTTGCTGTCCTTTTCTTATGCAAGCTTGTATTGCCAGTTTGGGAGGCTTGATGCTAATAATCTCTGTGCTTTCTTTCAAAGGAATCTTTGTAAATATGTAGCACTTATTCATTCATTCATTCGCTTGTAATAAATTCAGCATTCACAATGTGATAGCTTCATTCATGGTAAAGTATCCCCTCACTCCAAATAATATCTCTGCTCCAAATTTTCCATATTCTGACAAGCCCTTGTATCTCATCATATAAGAGGCATCATATAAGATTTGTTTGAAAAAAGTTGTCCACTGTTACAAATAAATCAGTTTTGGGGAAGCACTGTGTTTGGCCTGTATTAGTCAGCTCCAACTGCCATTAACAGAATACCGTAGACTGGATATCTTAAAACTACAAGAATTTATTTTTCATAGTTCTGGAGGCTGGGAAGTCCCAGATCAAGGTGTTGGCAGGTTTCATTCTTGATGAGGACTTTCTTCTTGGCTTGCAAATGGTCACCTTCTTGCTGAGCCTTCACATAGAGAAGATGGAGAGCTTTGTTCTCCCTTTTCATATAAGGACACTAATCCCATCCTGGGGGACCTACCCTCATCACCTCATCTAAACCTAATTACTTCCCAAAGGCTTCACCTCTAAATAGCAAAACACTGGAGAGTTAAGTCTTCAACATATGAATTTTGAAGAAACAAATAACTTCAGCCCGAAAATATTCATAACAGGGCCTATATTTTTTAAATTAGTAACTTCCTGTTTTTTCCAAATTATAGATTTAATCTGTTAGATAAGCTTGTAATGTTTTATTGGTTTAAGTTTCTCAGTCACTTTTTTTTCCTATGTGGTACAAGATTTTAGTTTACGAAATATTATTCTGACCATTGTCACCATTGTTTTTCCATCTGGAAAAATTGATTTTTGTAAATGATGAACCCTTGTTTCCATGGGCAGGAATTCTATGTCAGCCAAGTCTTATTCTTTGAGTATAATCTCCAAACTTCTACCAGTATCGTTGTATGACTCAAGAGTGTTATGATATGGAAAATTCACAGTTTAAATGGCATAAAATAGAACTGTGTTTTAACAGTCATTTTTTCTGTCTTCTCTCATAGTGTACAGAAAAGCCTGTGTTTTGAAGGCCAAAAAGAAACTTCAGTAAACAGCTCTTAGAGTCCTTGTAGTTCTGGATCTAGATATATAATGCTTATATCTATATAATACATAAATACTTTTACTTCCTCTTTATATTTTTATTCTGCTTACGTGCTATTTGATTTGATTGTATCTGTGCTCTTTTTATAAATTGCTTCAGGTTATCATTATTAATGCAATTAATTGAACATGTACGGATATGATGAAAAGAGATTTGGGCTTCAGGAGACTTGGGTTCAAATAATTGACCCTGCCATTTGTTAGCTGTTTTACCCGCAGCTTTATTGAGGTATTTTTGATAAACAAAAATTGTATATATATAAGGTATATAACGTGATGTTTTGATATATATATACACTGTGAAATGATTACCACAATTAAGCTAATTAACATATGCATCACCTCACATGTTTACTCCTGTCTGGGTGTGGTGAGGACACTTGAGATCTACTCCCTTAGCAGATTTCAAGTACACAGTACATTATTATTAACTATGCTGTACGTTAGGTCTCCTGAACTTCTTTATCTTATAACTAGGATTTTGTACCCTCTGACCGACATCTCCCTTTTTGCTCAATCCCCAGCTCTTGTTAAACATTCTACTCTCTTTTACTGTGAGTTTGACTGGTTTTTCATTTTGTTTTGTTTTTTAGGTTTTACATATACATAAGATCATGCAGTGTTTGTCTTTCTGTGTCTGGTTTATTTCACTTAGCATAATGTCCTCCAGGTTTATCCATGTTGTTGTGAATGGCAAAAGAGAATTTCCTTCTTTTGTAATGCTGAATTATACACACACCCACATGCACATGCGTGCGCACGCAGAAATGGGATTTATGGATCAAATGGCAGTTCTATTTTTATTTTTCTGAGGAACTTCTATACTGTCTTCTCTAATGTCTATACCAATTTACATTCTTACCAATGTGTACAAGGGCCCCCTTTTCTCCACATCCTCACCAACACTTGCTATTTTTTGACTTTTTGATAATAGCCTTCCTAACGTGTGAGGTGATTTGTCATTGTTTTGATCTGCTTTTCCCTAATGATTAGTGATGTTGAACATCTTTTCATATACCTTTTGGCCATTTATATGTCTTTGAAGAGCTGTCTATCTAGGTCCTTTGCCCATTTTTTAAAGAATTTATTTATTTATTTATTTTCTTGCTATTGAGTTGTATTAGTTCCTTATATAGTTTGGATATTAACCCCTTGTCAGATATATGGTTTGCAAATATTTTCTCATGTTCCGTAGTGCTTCTACATTGTGTTGATTGTTTTCTTTGCTATGCAGAAACTTTTTAGTTTGATATAAACCCACTTGTTTATTTTTTATTTTGTTGCCTGTGCTTTTGATCCAAAAGCCAGATCCAAAAAAATCAATGCCAAGACCAATACTTTGGACAAATCTCTGGCAGTTCTAGATATTCATTTTCTCATGCAAATAAGGGGTTTGAATATATGTAATTATAATTCCTATGGTTTCTTTTACATTCCTAAATGGGGATTGTAATATATAATTACATTTAAATTCATGAAATACTTAGAAGAAATATGAACCATATCTGATAATTAAGTTATTGACAATTAGAAATTATTTAGCATTCCTTGAAATAACATGTTTTTCAAAGTTAGAATTTCCGAAGAGTCATTTTGGATCTCATGCTACTTGAAACCTTGTTAATATTAAAAAATGTTTCAAATTCAGTAGGGGCAGGGTATAGTTTTTGGTTAGAGGATTAGAGTTTCTATTATGAAGTACAGGAGCTTGTCATTAGAAATGAAAAAATTACCATATTCATGTAGTTTTTTTTAACTTTAAGATTATTTAAGCATTTCCATTTTTTTTTTATAATTTAAAAACCAGAAGTCTGAAGAACTATTGTTTAAAATAATCCATTCTCTGTTAATTAACTTGATTGTGGGAATCTTTTTACAGTGTATACGTTTATCAAATCATCATGTTGTATACTCTAAATACATTCCAATTTTGTTTGTTAATTATACCTCAGTAAAGCGAAAATATAATAAGATAAAAAAAATCCATTCTTCCACAATACAGAATAAAGGCACTGAGATCTCTACTTAAAGACTGAAAGACCATTAAGAAGTAAATTGGTATAATGACTTGGAGGTAAATTCTTTTTTATATAAACAATATGTAGTTATGGAAAGATAAAAACATTTGGAAGGATTAGAAAGATTATAGGCCTTTTACTTCTGTGATTTTGACGTAGGAAATTTTGAAACCAAATAAGTGTCTTGTCACTAGACTCTAATGTTAGTTCCATATGTAACTTTAAATATGATTTTGCATATCTATTATTTTAAGTAGAAATTATTCATATCCTTCTGGGAGATAATGGGGTAATCATTTTTTTGAAACCCTTTTCTAAATCCTTTTATCAAATGATACTAAATGTCAATATCTTCCAATTTTTCTTATATAATTTTTATAAGGAACTTGACTTCTTGCTTAATACTAATGAAGTAAGCTCAGTTACAACATCAACAAAATATACAGGCTTAATTTGATAATTGGGTAATTTCGGGTTTGGGTTATTTTTGGTTAACAGCACCCTGCAGTACAAATTAACTTAAAAAGTTTTAGTGGCTTGTGTTAGTAATCTATAATTGAAAGTTAGGTCCAGACGGATGCATTGGCATACAGGGTTATAACAGTTTGGGGGGAGCTAATGTACTGATGATCCATTTATATGCCTATGTTTATACTTGTGCTAAAATCCTACTGGGCTTGAGCTTTTCTATTTCTTCAAGTGTGATATAACAGATGTTAACTTTAAAAAAAAGAAGGATTTTTAAAAATATTAAAGCCAGGTATAACCTTGAAAAATACAGTGGCAAATTGGTGTAATTACACATCATTGAGATAAAATGACATTTTGAGGTTCTGTACTCTTCATATGTTTCATATGTGGAAATAGCCCATTCAGACTAATCTTATTAACTTGGCCTAAATGTGGAGAGTCATTTCAAAGCTAGTAATTGCAAAAAGAAATTGTTCTTCTCTGTTTGATTAGATTTCCAGTTCATCAAAATGTGATCTGATAAGATCATAGGTGTTTGAAATAAAGCAGAACTCTGATTCCTTTCTCTACTACTTCTTATGAGTGAGACCTCTAGCAAATCTCTAGACTTGTACATACAATGAAAATAAAATAATACTCTCTACTTAAGGATTTGTGGGATGGAGAAAGGAAGAGTGTTTCCTGTGAAAAAGGCTTGTTATTTATTTATTTATTTTTGTGGTACGCGGGCCTCTCACTGTTATGGCCTCTCCCGTTGCGGAGCACAGGCTCCGGACGCGCAGGCTCCGCGGCCATGGCTCACGGGCCCAGCCGCTCCGCGGCATGTGGGATCTTCCCAGACGGGAGCACGAACCCGTGTCCCCTGCATCGGCAGGAGGACTCTCAACCCTTGAGCCACAAGGAAAGCCCAAGCCTTGTTAATTCTAAAGTGCATTACAAGCCTTAATAGTTAGCTTCTCAAAACCCACTACTTCTAAAATATCATTCTTCATTGTTTTGAATACTGGGCTTTTTATAAGTGCAATTAACTTTACAATTGCACCACACATGGGTTTCTTTCACAGTTTTTACATTTCAATATATTCTGAATAGCTTCCGCCCCTGAATCTTGACAGGACCGATTTAGCCTATTCACACATGGATTGTGGCATATTCTGTGTTAAATGTATACACATAGCATGGTTGACCGAGCTGTGTGACTTTCTATCCCATTCCAGTGGATGTTACCAGAACAATAGCTTGACTGACATGTACTTTTGTATCCTGCTGAGTTTTACAATTTTCTTTTGGTGTTTGTTTTCACCAACAGTCTAGAATTTCTTGACCTCACAACCATTTAGAATAATGTCTTTTGTGAGATATGCTATTGGCTGATGGAAGTATTTTTGGTCACTGATTTCAGAATATAGTTATATCCATGTATAAAAAACAAAGTGAGAATTCAAGCACTCACCTCTTGTTTTGAAATTGATTAATTTAAAAATAGTTTATAGTTGTAAATTCTATAAAAAGTTTTAAAAGGGCATTCACTTTATAGTAAGGCTCTTCTGTCTCTATCTCCCTGCCTCTCACCCCTCCTGGGAAGCAATTACTAACAATTTCTTGAATTGCTCTCCATACATATTCTAGAAGCAATTCTCTGTGAATTCAGTCAGAAAAGAGTTTATACCCTAACTTAGTATCATGCCTAGATATAGTATTCTTAAATTGGTAAAAATGTGATTTTCTTGTATGGTTCACAAAGTTCTTTCAGTTGTTTTTTCCTTTCTGTTCCTAAGTCATGCTCAACTCCTGCATAATTTCTAAGTAAACCGCTTTTCAGCAGTTTGTGTTTGGTCTTCATGCTTATCAGATCAGTGAGTCTTATGCTTTCATGCTCACCATATCTTGTAAATTGCTGTAGAAGAATAAATCTGTTATCCTAAGTTGGATATCTCATGCATGCATTGTAAGCCTGTAATGACACTCTTGTGTCTCTACACATGCGCAGTATTGACTCTTAACCTAAAAACTTACACTCAGTCTGTGTTGCTGGATTTCTGGTCTAATTTGTTTTTTTCTGAAGTACAATCTACTTGCCTATGGCCCTGTTGTGGGCTAAATGTTTGTGTACTACCCCCAATTCTTCTTCTTCTTTTTTTTTTTTTTTTACTTTTATTTATTTTTTATACAGCAGGTATACCCCTAATTCTTATGCTGAAGCCCTAACCCTCAATGTTAGGGTATTAGGAGGTGGGGCCTTTAAGAGACAGTTAGGTTTAGATGAGGTCATGTGAGTGGTTCTTGTGATGAGATTAGTGCCCTTATAAGAAGGGACCAGAGAGCTTATTCTTTCTCTTCATGTGAGATTGTAATAAGAAGGTAGCCAGCCATCTGCAAACCAGAAAGAGAGCCCTCACCAGATACTGAATCTGCTGGCACCTTGATCTTGGACTTCTCAGCCTCCAGAACTGTGAGAAATAAATGTTTTTTTTATTGTTTAAGTCACAGAGTATATGGTATTTTATTAGAGCGCCCCATACTGTCTGAGACAGCCCCTAACAACATGTCTAGCCCTCCTAGAGCCTTTTACCTGGGGGACTTGACCTTGCTGTGGTTTTTCAGTTAACCTTCCTACCACTGTGATTTTCCCATTACATTTGCCTGGCACAGACAGGGTTCACAGAACCTGGTAGGATGTTATCATTAGGACAACTTACTAACTTCTAGGAGAAAGCCCTGTGTAAGAAATGATCTGTCGCTTTGGACCAGGCCCTATCTTGGGCAGGTCCATTCTCCTTTTCACCCATTTCCACTCAGGTTCCACATGTCTGTTGGATGAGGCTGCAGAATGTGTGACAGTCATAGGAGTTTCGTATGGTTGCAAGGTGTACTTCTAATATGATGTGATACAAGTTTTAGTTTAAATGAATATACTGGGACCCTCCATTGTTTCTGTGGTTGTTAATGCATCACCAACACCAGTGGGACAAGTGATTACAAGCTTTGTGCTTTGAGGTAATTACTTCTTTGCATATCAGTCATCTTTTAGGAGACCTGGAGAATCCAGAAAAACAGATGCAGATGGAACCAGGCACTGTGCAGCAAGAGCACAGACTGCAGATGCCAATACATGACCCTAATAAGCTGGCTTTCGAAAAATGTATGTCTCTGGGCGCTGCCCAGGGAGAGTCTAGATCAATAGGGCTGGGATGGAGCCCAAATAATCAGTACTTTTAAAAGCTCCCTACATGATCAGGTTGTGCTTCTGGTGGGAAATTACTGTTCCAAAGAGCAGTCATCACAGATGAGCTCTCATTGGTTATGATCAGGGATATGAAATATTTACGGGAAATATCTTTCTTGAAAGAAACCAAATAAAATCATTTGAGGAAAAAATGACTTTTAGTGTTCTATATAAAAAAAAGAATATAAAGGGTCAACTCCTGTCCCTCAGTCTCCCTGCATTCTCCACCACCTAATCAAGGGAACCAATTCTAAATAGAAAATACTGCTCAATATATGTTGATTTATTGTCTCTGTTGTATAGCGTAGCATATAGGCTATAGCACTTTTTATTTTTGTATTGAACGGAGTACTATGAAAGTGAGAATTACACATTCTTTGGTAATGATAGATTATACAACACCATAAACATTTTTAGAAGTGATTTTGATGCTTTTTTGGCACACAAGATTTACACGTTAACTGTCTGATATACTAGGTTAACTTCTCAGAACCATCTGAGTAGAATTTTTCTGCAACGAATTTAGCTAATTTTAGGAAAATTGTGCAATGTTTTTGGAATGCTGTCATCACTGGTTCCTAACAAACACAGTAGAGTCACCAGCCACTTCTCAGACCTGTGATGTTAGGTCCCCTTTCTGATGCCTCATTCTGTGAATTTTTAATTTCTCACTCTGGGTCATACAAAATTCATTCAATTTAATCTTGTTTTGACACCCCCGTTCTATATATCTCTCTCATCACTATCCTGCTTTTAGGATTTATTTGTTTTTCTTTCTGTTTTTAAATATTTATAAATAGTTAAGATGTGCTAAGTTTTCCTGTTTTATACTCATAAAACACTATTTTCAATCATTTGTTTACTTTATCTTCCACGAGCATTAAGATGCTTTTTTTAATGAACTTTCTTGTAAACTTGCAAATCTTATACCTGTAAAAACTCACAAGAGTGGTACTCAGACTTTTAGGGCATCCAGAGTAATATGCTGAGAAGAGACCCATGTTAGGCAAATGTTCAGGCAACTTCATTGTCTTAGTTACAACAGTGATGGGGTTATGGGGTTTTCTGTTCAACACAGAATCTTGCATTTTGGGAACTGAGAAACTGGAGTAAGAATTTGGCTACCAGACAGCGGAGAAAGCATGGACATGCTTTGCATAATGTGTTTATTTAATAAGGATTTACTGTCTTGGGAGAGATAGTGAAATAAAACTCATGATCCATGAACTCAGTTGGACAAGGGGACAAGCATACTACAGCCCAGCAAAATATTGGAACATAAGACTCTAAAAGAGATGACAAAAACAGAACATTACCCTCCAAAGGAGTAACAGAAAAGTACTATGGTATCATATTATGTCCCAGCATGAACAGGAAAGGGTTCATAAAAGAAAAGGGAATGAGTTGGGCTTTACAATGTGGATGAGAAGTTGCTAGAGAAAAGATGGAAAATAATAAATGCCAGGGGAGTCTTTGGAAACAAGGGACCTGATTGGGCACAGCTGGGTAAAGGGTTAATGTAAAGGAACAATTGGAGATAAAATTAAGGATATATTATGACTTTTATGAGACAAATAACAGAAACTCTGGTTAAATAAAAAAATTAAATGATAGGGATTATCATACCACGACAGATTAAAATTCCAGGAATACAATTCAGTTTAGATATGACTTATGAGGACCTGAAAATGTGACCAAGATCTGGTTCCTCTGTTATTGTTTCTTGACTAGATATCCCCAGGATTTGCTCCATTTCCAAGTTATAAGCTTTATATCTTTATCAAGGAGATGAGAGCTTCTCTTTGGTAAGTTCTATAAAAGAGAAATAAAACATTTTGTCCCAGAATCTCCAGCAAACATCTCCAAATGCCATCTCTGCCTATTCTTGAACCAATCACTGTGGATCAAGAGGATAGTATATATTGAATGGCTTTTCCCAGTCAGTTTCATTTCTAGAGCTGGCATTGTGACACACCCACCTGAACTGCCAAAAATGGGAAAGAAGTGAACTTACTGAGGGAAATTTAGAGTGCTGTTGGTGGAAAAAAGGGAGCATAGATAGTGAAAAGTCAACCACCAGAAGTCCTGCATAGGAAAATAACTCGAGCCAGATGTATAATGTAGGGACTAAGGAAGCTTAGATGGTTTTCAGTAGAAATATGACCTCATGCAAAGGGTAATCCAAAAGCATAACATTAAACAACCTATGACCTAAGAATTATACTGTTAGGTATTTTACCAAGTGGAACTCTTGAACATAGGCAGTGGAAGACACGTACAATGATATTCATAGTAACACTTTATAGTAGAAAATCTCAAAACCATCTAAATGTCAATCAAAATGAGAGTAGATGAGTAATTTGTATATTCACAAAATAATACCACAGGCAAAATGAATATATATATATATATATATATATATATATAGCAATATGTAGTGACATGGATAAATCTTAGTAATAAATTATTAAATGAAAAGTAGATTCCCGAAGAGTATTTTTGTAAATTTAAAATTTGGCAGTATTTTTGTAAATTTAAAAATAAATTTTTAAAAAATATATAGCTTTTAAGAACATATTGCTTTTAAGAATGCAATAAAATTATACAGAAAGTGGTGAGACAGAAAATAAAGTGAATAGGTAATATAGTGACTATGTTACATGGTTTATGGAAAAAGAATAAAACAATAATAGATGATAGAGTATGCTGGAGTGGGATGTTATTTTATATATCATGGTCATTGAAGTCTTTTCTTAGAAGGTGCCATCTAAGCAGAGAATTGATGGAAATGAAGGAGTGAGCCAAGTGGGTGGCAAATGAGGAAATCTGTTCTGGGCAAAGGGGCAGTAAATGCAAATGCAGTAGGAAATGCAGTGGGAGTGCGCTTGGTGTGTTCCAGGAATTTCAGTGAAGCCTGTATGGCTGAAGGAGTGGGTATCAGGAAGAATGGTGAGATATAAAGTCAAAGCAGTAGAGGAGGTTTAGATCAGACAAGGCTGTCAGAGCCATTGTAAGGATGTGGCTGTTAACCTTCATGAGATAGGAATTAACCACCATGAGATAGGAGTCCATTGGAAAGCTTTGAGGAAAAAAGTGATATATTGTTTAAAGGATTACTCTGGCTGGTTTGTGGAGAAAAGGATGGAAACATCAAGCAGGGAATCAGGGAGATCAGAGATCAGTTAGAAGGGTTTAAAGCCATTCCAGAGAGTGATGATGGTACCTCGGGAGATGATGATTTTTCTGGATATCTATTACTTTGGCACAAGTACACCCAACTTTAGTGGCTTATACAACAACCATTTTATTATATGTCACATTTTTGTGGATCAAGGATATGGGCATGGCCCCCCGCTGGGCAATTCTGCTTTATGAAGACCAAACAAGTATCATTTGGAGGTATTCAGTGAGTAGCTTATTTGAAGGATCCAAGAAAGCTTCACACACCTGCCTGGTGCTTTGGAAGGTACATCAAGAAATCTGGGTTTAGTTGAGTTCCTCTCTTCTTCCATGTTGTCTCAGTGCCTCTCTACATGGTCTTTCCAGTGTAGTATTCAGAGTACTTACATAGCAGTTTACAACTGTAAGAGTAAGTATCCCAGGAGACCAAAACTGGTAGTTGCCAGTGTCTTAAAGCCTGGATCTAGAAAGTGACACAACATTGCTTCTGTCACATTCTATTTGTCAAAGCAGTCACAGAGCCCACCCAAATTCCAGGATAGGGGATTTAAACTTTACCTTTTTGATAGGAAGGCTCTCAAAGAGTTTGTGGCCATATATAACCTGCCATAGTACAAAAGGTACAGGCAGCGAGAAGAGGTTAAATTCTAGATAACGTTAAATGTTTAGGTTTGGCCAATGGATTAGATATGCATTCGAGAGAAAAAGATTTTTGATCTAGACAACTGGAGAAACAGAGTAGTCATTTACTGAGACAGGGAAAATCAGAAGTTCCATTTTGTGCATGGTAAGTTTGAGTTGCCTGTGGACATATCAAATAGGCTGTCAGATATATGATTCTGGAGTTCACTAGGAAGGTCTGGGCAGAGGCTATATGTATATAGATGGTATTTAATTAAAGGGACTGGATGAGTTTCATTTAAGGAGGAGAGTAGGTGGAGAAGAGGAGAAATCTAACTACTGAGCCTAAGGGAAGTTCAAATATTAGCAAGTATTAGAAATGAGGAGAGGGCTTCCCTGGTGGCACAGTGGTTGAGAATCTGCCTGCCAATGCAGGGGACACAGGTTCGAGCCCTGGTCTGGGAAGATCCCACATGCCACGGAGCAACTAGGCCCGTGAGCCACAACTGCTGAGCCTGCGCGTCTGGAGCTTGTGCTCCGCAACAAGAGAGGCCGCGATAGTGAGAGGTCCGCGCACCGCGATGAAGAGTGGTCCCCGCTTGCCACAACTAGGGGAAGCCCTCGCACAGAAGCGAAGACCCAACACAGCAAAAATAAAATAAATTATTAAAAATAATAATAATAATAATAATAATAAATAAAAAAAAAGAAATGAGGAGAAACTAGCAAAGAAACCAAGAAAGGGTAGGTCATAGAGTAGAAGTACCAAGGGAAAATGTTATCTAAGAAGCCTAGAGAAATAATTAGATGGAGTAGGGAGTAATCAAAGTGGTTACACACTGCTGATTACATAAATGAGGACTGAAACTTGAATATTGTCTTGGAGCCTAGACTCTTGATGACCCTTATAGGAGCTATTTTGTTTGAGTCGTAGGAACAAAAGCCTATGTGAGTGGCTGTAAGAAAAAAACATGAGAGCAAGAAGAGAAAGCTTGCATCGACAAAACTATAATACCCTTTCTAGTATGCCTCTTGTCTGCCAGAAAGAAACACCCCTGTTCTCTGTCTGGCCTCTATATCTGAACAGGGGCAAATGGAGGGCCCTGGGCATTTGTATCAACTTAAGGGCAATTGCTGAAGCTAATGTCTGTGACTTTAAATCTGTGATTTCAAGAATGTCGACTAGAGTTGTTTCTGGCCATTGGATATGTTTCTATTTGTCTCCCTCTGATGCTGTTAAATATACAGAAGGTTTCATCACTTGGAATTTAAATGCTTGTTTGGAAATGTTTTCTTACTATTATGTCAAATGGCAAGAGGAAAAAATTCCAATTTCAAACCCATGAGGAAAAAACTGAATTTGAAAGCCTCTGGGCTTCTACTTTCTGGCTGGTCATAGTTCACACCATTATCTGCTGTCTTATTAATATTTCCTGCCTTGTCTATGAAAACATTTGTGTTTGAGCTGTTGATATCCTTGTGGCAAGGCTGCAACTTTCTCTTGCGCTAAACTTAGTAAAACTTGAGAAGGAGCACAGTGAGTGTGGAGGACATTGACAGGTAGGACACCCAAGTTTCAGACTTGGAACTCCCTGGAGTGAAGAACTCACTGCTACTCATTGGCCGATATTGATGACAATGATGTTAACGGTAGTAATATCACCTCTGCAACATGACAGCAAAAAAAGAGGTGCCATGCTAATTATGTTACACATACTATCCATAGAATCCTTCCTATAAATTGAGGAAGGGATTACTCAATGCCAGGACAAATAACTCAATAGGAATTACTATTGTTGCCATTTTACAGATGAGAAATAGAGGCTTAATGAGGTTAAATAACGTGTCTAGTGTCATATATCTAATCTGTGCAGTCAACTTGGGAAAGCAGGCAGAATCCAGAGCTTGTAAGGCTTGAATGCTGTCTTCCCTTTGCTAACTTTAATTTATTTAATGAAGTAAGTATAACAACTGATATACTTATTCCTCATTGTGAGAAACAACATACACACACACACACACACACACACTATATATATATATATATATATATATATATATATATATATATACACACACATACACACATATATATACACTCTTTAAAACTATAAAATACATATAATTTTGAGATAATTTCTACAATGAAGGTTGGAACATATTAGTTTAACCCTCTGAGTGACCTATTTTTTAAGGTTGCTGATTTCTAGCACTTCTACCTTGGTCTTTTCTTTAAGGTTCCTGGATTTCTAATTTCAATAAATGGAGTGCCGAATTAAGTGACTTGCCTTTCAGTTTTCACACCTGAAGTCAAATGATATATATGTTCCCTTTTCTATAAAAATGTCACATGTTAATAATTAGTAAATATAAATTTTATAGCAGTATTTAAATAGTATCAACTTGTCTAGTTTCTGAAGTGGTTATTCTCAATTCACATGTATTCTATGGTTTTTAAGCTAAAAACAGTGAAGTGTAGAGAAGCATACACAGGATTCAAGAGATAAAAAGTGTTACTTCATTTTCAAAACACGTTTATGTTCATGGTAAACTTATAGACAAATAATGGGGAGAAAAATCCTCAAAACTATTTTTAATAAAATTTTAGGTTCTCTCTCTTTTATGTGTTAAGTTAGCTAAGATAATTTTCATTTATTCTTGTTCTGAAATTATTTCGCCCAGAGGAGTACAAATAAGAGGACTTTAGGTCATTTACACCCTGTATCTACCAGTTTATGAATTCTGTGAAACTAATTCATACATCAAAAAGTATTGTGAAATCACACTGCAAAGCATGTGATCTAGTTTCTTTTTCAAATCATCATAAACATAGGCTTAACATTGCAAGTTGGTTGTTTAGTTTGAAAAAATTTAGAAAGGACTGTTTGAGTTTAAAGGCAGTTGTTTAGTAATCTAGAGAACAGTGTAAACATGACACAGAATTTGACTTAGGTGATCTTGAAGTGTTCTACAATCAGGATTTAGTCTATCCTGAAATCTCTCCAAAGCTGTTAAAGGTCCCAGTGTTCTTTAGAGCAGGATATAACATATGATCCTCTCTGTCACTGTGTGTACTCAATGGTGCTGCGGTTGTACTGGCACCACAAATATTAATGGAATACATTTACTTTTCTGGACAAATGGCTATGGTCACACAAAATTAAGAGCATTTATGTAAGAAATGAAGTTGAGAGGAGTTTTTTGTTTTGTTTTACTACTTTTTCTAATTCTGAGAACTTTTTTAAAATTTATTTTTATTGAGGTATAGTTGAATTACAATATTGTGTTAGTTTCTGATGTACAGCAAAGTGATTCAGTCATACATATATATGTATTCTTTTTCATATTCTTTTCCATTATGCTTTATTATAAGATATTGACTATAGTTCTCTGTGCTATACTGTAGGACTTTGTTATTTAACCATTCTATGTATAATAGTTTGCATCTGCTAATCCCAAATTCCAAATCCATTCCTCCCCCACCCCCTTACCCCTTGGCAACCACAAGTCTGTTCTCTGTCTGTGAGTCTGTTTCTGTTTCATAAATAAGTTCCTTTGTGTTATATTTTAGATTCCACGTATAAGTGATATCGTATGGCATTTGTGTTTCTCTTTCTGACTTATTTCACTTAGTATGATAATCTCTGGGTCCATCCATGTTGCTGCAAATGGCATTATTTCATTTTTTATGGCTGAGTAATATTCCATTGTGTGTGTGTGTGTGTGTGTGTGTGTACATACCACATCTTTATTCATTCATCTGTCTATGGACATTTAGATTGCTTCCAGGTCTTGACTACTGTAAATAGTGCTGCTGTGAACACTGTGGTGCATATATCATTTCGAATGAGAGTTTTCTCCGGATATATGCCCAGGAGTGGGATTGCTGGATCATATAGCAACTCTATTTTTAGCTTTTTTTAGGAACGTCCTTACTGTTTTCCATAGTGACTGCATCAATTTACATTCCCACCAACAGTGTAGGAGGGTTCTCTTTTCTACACACCCTCTCCAGCATTTGTTATTTTTAGATTTTTTTAAATTTATTTTTTAACATCTTTATTGGAGTATAATTGCTTTACAATGGTGTGTTAGTTTCTGCTTTATAACAGAATGAATCAGCTATACATATATATATATCCCCATATCTCTTCCCGCTTGCGTCTCCCTCCGTCCCACCCTCCCTATCCCACCCCTCTAGGTGGTCACAAAGAAGCGAGCTGATCTCCCTGTGCTATGTGGCTGCTTCCCACTAGCTATCGTTTTTACATTTGGTAGTGTAGACTTTTTAATGATGGCCATTCTGACCTGTGTGAGGTGGTACCTCATTGTAGGTTTGATGTGCATTTCTCTAATAATAAGTGATGTTGAGCATCTTTTTATGTGCCTACTGGTCATCTGTATATCTTCTTTGGAGAAACATCTATTTAGGTCTTCTGCCTATTTTTTTGGTTGGGTTGTTTGTTTTTTTGTTGTCTGAGCTGTTTGTATATTTTGGAAATTAAGCCCTTGTTGGTCACATCATTTACAGATATTTCGTCCCAGTCCATATGTTGTCTTTTTGATTTGTTTATGGTTTCCTTTGCTGTGCAAAAGCTTATAAGTTTGATTAGGTCCCATTTGTTTATTTTTGCTTTTATTTCTATTGCCTTGGGAGACTGACCTAAGAAAACATTGCTGTGATGTATATCAGAGAAAGTTTTGCCTATGTTCTCTTCTAGGAGTTTTATGGTGTTGTGTCTTATATTTAAGTCTTTAAGCTATTTTTTTTTTTTTTTTTTTTTGCGGTACGCAGGCCTCTCACTGTTGTGGCCTCTCCCGTTGTGGAACACAGGCTCCAGACGCGCAGGCTCAGTGGCCATGGCTCACGGGCCCAGCCGCTCCACGGCATGTGGGATCTTCCTGGACCGGGGCACAAACCCGTGTCCCCTGCATTGGCAGGCGGACTCTCAACCACTGCGCCACCAGGGAAGCCCCATTAAGCTATTTTGAGTTTATTTTTGTGTATGGTGAGGGTGTGTCCTAACTTCATTGATTTTCATGCAGCTGTCTAGCTTTCCCAACACCACTTGCTGAAGAGACTGTCTTTTCCCCATTGTATTTGATATATTCTTGCCTCCTTTGTTGAAGTTTAATTGATTGTAGGTGTGTGGTTTATTTCTGAAGTCTGGGAGGGTTTTGCCTCCAGCTTTGTTCTTTTTCCTCAGGATTGCTTTGGCAATTCTGGGTCTTTTATGGTTCCATATAAATTTTAGGATTATTTGTTCTAGTTCTGTGAAAAATGTCATGGGTAATTTGATAGGGATTAAATCTGTAGATTGCTTTCGGTAGTATGGCCACTTCAACGATATTAATCCTTCCAATCTAAGAGCATAGTATATCTTTCCACTTCTTTGAATTATCTTCAGCTTCCTTTATCAGTATTATATAGTTCTCAGCAGGTAAGTCTTTCACCTCCTTGGTCAGATTTATTCCTAAGTATTTTGTTTTTTTGATGAGATTTTAAAAGGGATTGCTTTTTTACTTTCCCTTTCTGATATTTCATTGTTAGTGTAAAGAAATGCAACTGATTTCTGTATGTTAATCTTGTATTCTGCTACCTTGCTGAATTTATCAGTTCTAGTAGTTTTGTGTGGAGTCTTTAGGGTTTTCTATATATAGTATCATGTCATCTGCGTATAATGACAATTTTACCTCTTTTCTTCCAGTTTGGATACCTACGTTTTATTTCTTTTTCTTGTCTGATTCCTGTGGCTGGGATTTCTAATACTTTGTTGAATAGAAGTGATGAGACTGGGCATCCTTGTCTTGTTCCAGATTTTAGCAGGAAGGCTTTCAGTTTTTTACCATTGAGTATTATGTTGAATGTGGGTTTGTCATAAATAGATTTTATTATATTGAGATTTGTTCCCTCTATACCCACTTTGGTAAGAGTTTATTTTATCATGAATGGATGTTGAATTTTATCAAATACTTTTTCTGTACCTATTGAGATGATCTTATGGTTTTTATCTCTTCTTTTGTTGATGTGGTGTATCATATTGATTGATTTGCATATGTTGAACCATTCTTGTGAGCCTGGGATGAATCCAGCTTGGTCATGGTGTATGATCTTTTTTTTTTTTTTTTTTTTTTTTTTTTGCGGTACACGGGCCTCTCACTGTTGTGACCTCTCCCGCTGCGGAGCACAGGCTCCAAACATGCAGGCTCAGCAGCCATGGCTCACGGACATAGCTGCTCCACGACATGTGAGATCTTCCCAGACCAGGGCACGAACCCATGTCCCCTGCATCAGCAGGCAGACTCTCAACCACTGTGCCACCAGGGAAGCCCTGTATGATCTTTTTTATGTGTTGTTGGGTTCGATTTGCTAATACTGTGTTGCAGCTAATATAATGCACAGAATTGGCTCCTCCAAGAGAAAAAGCTTAACATTTTTTATAAAAACGTCTTTTCTGATAGTAAGAAAATGCCTACTCTTATACACTATCCTTTTCCAGTTATTATCCTAAATTGAGCTATAATTACTTAATTATGCTGCTACTTTGTTCTTGTATTCTTGCCTGGAACAATTGGAAAATTGTTACTAAATTTTAAAATTAGTGACTGTTTAAGCTGGGACATTGCTTTTTTCCTGCCTTTGAACTTGAACTGAACCATTGGCTTTACTTACATCTTGAGTCTGTTGGCTTTTGGAATGGAGCCTACACTATTGGCTCTCCTGGTTCCCAGGCCTTCAGGCTGGCAATGGAACTGTACTATTGGCTTTCCAGCATTTCCAGCTTGCTGGCTGCAGGTCTTGGGACTTCTTGGTTTCCATAATCACCTAAGCCAATTCCTTATAATCCCTCTTTATTTCTCTCTCTGTATGCATCCAATTTGTTATGTTTCTCTGACTTAATACAGACACTGTTTTTAAAAGATTTGGTTTACTTATGCTGACAGATATTTTTTTTAGCATGGGTGAATTCCAGGAAATGGTTCAAAATGGGTGAATGATGGCATATTCTTGTGAGTTTCACGCTAATATGATTCACATATAACTATATATAGCTATGTGTACAGACAGAAGCAGTGTGTGTTCCAAGGATGTGCTTTAAAATTTTAACAAAGAAATCCAATCCAAAAGGTGTTGCATTTTCATCTCAAGTGTCCTTGTTTAAACTCCTGCAGTTTTCATATTGAGAAGTCACTAGCATATGTAATCTCAGTCAGCAAAGGCTGCAAACTGAAAAATGCCAAAGCTCGAGAAACTATTGTGTTGAGGTCTAGAGGATGACCTTGGCCCATCCATCCTTGCCATGGATGGTGCCTTGATTAGCATATTAGTTCAGTTTTGAGAAAATAAAATAGGAACAAAGAAATAATAATACTGCTTTCTTCCAGATAACTTTTGGTTGTGTGAGTTTCTTCTGTTTCGAAACACTGACCTCTGTTATTTTTGGGAAACACCATTTCATGATCACTGTTCCCTGGAACGCTCTCAAATCTTTTTACACTAGTCAATGAAACATTAAAGAACACAGAGATGTTTGCTTTGGTTAGTAATGTTTGATATGCCCTCTGCCTCTTTTAATACTGAACTTCTCATAAGGGAGGTAAAGAAGGATGCAGAAGGAGGAATGACAGGCAGAAACTGCAGAGTAAGAGATTGCATCTGTTGAGTGATGGCCATGCAGTAGGCACCACGCCAAGAGCTTTATTACTGTTGTCTCACTTAATTTTCCAGCAATTGGAGATGGAGATGCTATTGTTATGCAAATTTGTATAGATTTGGAAAACTAGGAAGTTGCCAACTTACATAAATTCACACTGGCAGAAAGTGGCTAAGGTGTAATTTAAACCTAGTTTTTGTGGAATTTGGAAAGCAAACTCTTAATTGGTATACCAACTTGTGAATGAAGAAAAGATAGAATGAAGAAAAAGGGGAAAGAGGATAAGAAGAAAAAAAACTGAATAAAAAATATTTCATTGCAAAAGGTATATTTTTCATTATAAAATATTTGGTAAAATAACAGAAAATATGAAAAAGGTCAGCTGGACAGCCACAATCCAAGGACCCTCTTTTATATTTCCCCTCAGTTACTATGCTATACATAAATTTGCTTCATTGTGTTCCTATTGTGTATGTGCTTTAGTTATTTTATTCCTCACTAAACATTATACCATCAGTATTTTCTGAGTTACTATTAGTCTTTGTGAACACTTTTATGTTGTATAATATTACAACATAAAATGAGCCATAAAATAATTCTGTTTCTATTTGAAAACATTTAGTTGTTCTCTGTGATGCACACTACAGATATGAACACCAGTATCCATACAGCTTCTTCCCAGTTTTGGATTAGTCTCCTATCTCTGAATAACTATTTTATATGAAACTTCTAAAATGGTTGATTCTTGACAATTTTTATTTTAGGGATGGCATGTTAACTAGCCTCTCATATATAGTATTGCTACAAATGAAAATAAAATTTGAAAACCATTAACATCTAAACCTTTTCACTCTTACATAGTAATTTTCCTTGTGTTAAATTGTATGTCATTGATTTTTTTTTTTTTTTTTTTTTTTTTGCCGTACGCGGGCCTCTCACTGTTGTGGCTTCTCCCGTTGCGGAGCACAGGCTCCGGACGCGCAGGCTCAGCGGCCATGGCCCACGGGCCCAGCCGCTCCGCGGCATGTGGGATCTTCCCGGACCGGGGCACGAACCCATGTCCCCTGCATCAGCAGGCGGACTCTCAACCACTGCACCACCAGGGAAGCCCCGTCATTGATTTTTAAGATAAAGCACCTCGATGTTATTTTTCCTAGAATCTTAGAATACTGATGAGATTCTTTTCTACAACTATAATACCTGTTTTTTAAAACTTCTTCCTTAGCCTTTGCAAGTAAGTATTTTATCAGTACAGATTAGGAATATTCAAATGGAGATTTACTCTTTCACAGAGTAGGCACTGTGTTCATAAGCTTTTTATTTTATGCCATTTCTTATCACCTTCATATTACTTAGGCTTCCATTATCATATTACTCAAATGTAAATCCCAAACCTGACTTGGTTCTCAAAATCATCTATGGAGTTTTGAGTCCAGAGTAATTGCCAAAGCACACTTTTTTTTTTTTTTTTTTGCCTTGCACCTCTTCACCTCTTTAAATTTGAGAGAAAGGGCTACAGTTTTCCTGGGAAAAAGATTGTTCACTGAACTTCTATCCTAGCAATGAAGTTCTAGTTTCTAAAATTGTGTTTCTTGTTCTAATTATACCATCAATCATAACTTGGCTTCCTAAATTTCCATGTATTCTGTCAAAATTAATAAATTCTATATGGAATGTTGGAAGAGGCTTATTTTTCTAGTTTTATGGCTGCGTTTTAAATAGTAGGCATCCCTTGAATTTGAATATGTTTAATGTCAATAAATTATTTGATGGTTTAATGTCCTGGCCTTCTCTAACTGCAGATAATCAGATATAATGAATATTAAGTAATTGGTTGGACACAATGGTTCAGTGAGGAAAAAACCTGCTCAGTAAAAGCTTGAATACAACTGTGAAGCAAAGACGTAAATATAATAATTATAGGTATACTCTGGCCTATTAAGTGCTTATATTTTCAACTAATACAGCAACCTTAGGGGCTAGGTATAATTATCATCCCCATTTTATAGATAGGAAAACTGAATCATATAAGAAAAGGCAAATAATTCAGGAAAGAAATGGACTTATTTTGACTTCAGGAGTATGCTATTTAGCAGATAAGAGTGAGATCTCCCAGTTAGCATGTTCTAGGACAAGTTTGTAGAATATTTGTAGATGTGTTTATTGGTGGCTGACTAGGCAGTGAGCCACAGGTTTCAGATGGCCATAGGTTTAAGAAGTGGTGAGGAGGGAATTCTAAGAGTGAAAGCTGAGTGAACAAAAATGTGTTTCAGAGGAGTATTTGGATGGAATCAGGGGTTTACAGTGTTGTGCATTTTCTGCCAAAAATATTCATGTTTCCTCAAAAATGAAAAGAAATTAAAAAAATAAACACTGAGAACAAAACTATGTTCTTCAAACCCTGTTGGAGAAATATAGTTGAAAACATAGATGGGGAAATATTGTGGAGGGCTTTAAAAAACAATCTGGAGTCTTTTATCAAGCAGTTAAGATATTCAGTACAGTACATTCTGAATGATTTTCTTATTTCTTCCATAATGGTAATATTTGGTATGGGAATATGAAATTCAGAATGGTTATTTCCAGATAGTCTCTCAATAAAAAAATGCCCAAAGAGTGTGAGAGATCTAAGATTGCCTTAAATCTAATTGTAAATTGACATTCCAAAGGCTAGGCATCCTGCCAAATCAATTTTCATTGTCTATTGCTGCATAACAAATCTTTCTAAAACTGGATGGCTTAAAGCAGCCATCCTCATCCATTATCTCTTGTGGTTTCTATGGGTCTCAGCTGGAAGACTCACACATTGGAGGTTGGGATTATCTATAGTCTCATTCACTCACAGAGCTGATGCTGGGAGCCTGCTATAGTTATTGGTTGGTATGCCCACATGGGGCCTCTTCATTTAGCCCCGGATTCCTTACGACAGGGTGGCTGGGTTCCAAGAGCAAGTGTCTCAAGTCAGAGGGTGAGACCATCTGAGGTCATTTTCCTTTTTATTACCTAGCCTCAGAAGTCATTGAGCACCACTTCCGCTGCATGTTACTGATTGAGGCATTTACTAAGGTCCACCCAGGTTTAAGGAGGGGGAAACAGACCTTACATTTCACTGGAGGATTGCCATCATATTTTAATAGAAGTGTGCAGGAAGGGATGTGTGTTCGTCTGTGTGTGTATCACCATGTTTAGAAAATACAATCTGCCATTCCATCTGAGGGTTCTAAAAATTGCCAGGGCCTGGCACACCAGGTAGGAAGCAATGAGTCACCCTTGTCTCCTGAAGATATTTTATTAAGCATTACAGGGACTAGGCCAAGTGACACAAGGGGAGACTTGATTTTGTTTTTCTTTAGCCTGCACATTTTGGTGAGTGTTTGTTCTGAGAAAATGGGATTTTACTTTGTGGAACATGACTGGAATCAGGTCTAAAAATAAAATAACTGTGTCAAGGATGAAATAACTGTCAAGAATGGCATTACAGTTGTCTGTAAATCTCATGAGATTCGGGCATGTTGAACTGCCAAGGCTAAAGATTAGTTGCCTGGCAGAAAGACAGCTCTGGAGGTTGATGGATGCTTTAGAATGAAGTTATTCGTTGTTCAAATGGAAACTACCTCTTAAGTGCTGGGTACCCTGTCTGGAGGCTATCCACTAGTTGCCTAATATTAGGGAGGATTCTCAGACTCGTTGGCACAGCAGCTGTAATCAATTTAGGCATTTAACCCAGGCATTCCAGGGATTTGCTGGAAGTTTCAAAGGCTATCCTGACTTTGGTTATTGGTTTAACTGGATGCATTAAATATCTGTTATGGACCAAGCACTGTATTCCACGATGAAAGTACAGAAACGAAGAGTCCCCTCTGTCCTGTACTGTATCTACCAAAAGAAAAAGACATGCAAATAGGTCTTCACTACAGGATGGAGGTGCCCTGATAAAAAGTAAAAGAAAGGGAGGTCTATGGGGCAGAGGTCATTTCCATCATGATCAGGGCAGAGAGGGGGCTGAAACATGTCCTGCTGGAATCCAAGCCCCTGGCCTTTCCACCCCACCAGATTGGTCTACAGTTGTCCTCAGTCTCTCAAAAGTTTGCTCTAAAATAAAACAATGATGCAGTTACCTTTTTGCCGTGGAAAATGAAAGGTTCAATTGTTGAAACAGTTTAAAAATCAGTGGACTCTGCAATGCTAAATAAGAACAAGACAGATAAGTCGATTTCACTTCTGTGCTTGATGGAAATATATTTTCTTATTGATAGGGGCCTAATCTTTTACTATTTAAATTTTAAGTCAATAGAATAGCAGCACACATCACTACACAACAGAATTAAGAACACTTTGCTAATTTAGGGAAATGAAGAACAGGGTGTTTCTCTTTGGTTAAAAATGAAGTTTAATTTTTGTTTGTCTTCCCGATGATCTACATTTCATTGAGAATTTCAGCTACAGTTCAGGTTAGTGTTTCAAGCTGAGCATATGTTTCAGCCTGAACATAGTGTTTCAGGTACTTGTTAACACATTACCTTCAGTTCTGGGATTCCTGTCATTTTGAAGTTTACTCTCCAAGAGGAAACAAAATACAAAAATATATTTCAAATTGATTTGTACAAAATAATCTTGATTCTGAAATGTAATATGTAAAACAACTCTGGTATTAAGATATTTATCTTCCGCTCTCCTTTATTTTGTTCTTTTAAAAAATATTTGGACAATCTAGTCCTTTTCTCTATGTCTAACATAGGATCCTTATGTTATTTATACTAAAACCCAGTTCTAATAATGTTATTTTCTAAAGAGAAAAGTCCTAGTAAACACCCTGGATTAGAATCTTGGCTCTACCGTTTCCTAGCTAAATTATTTAGCCTCTCTGGGATTCAGTTTTAGCCTCTGTAAAATAGGGTTAATAGTAAAACCCACTTTATAGGGTTATTATAAGAATAAATAAGCTTTGTATTTTAAAAAAGAATAAAAATTAAGCTCATTACCTTGATTTTCAAGGCCTATTACTAATTTAAAGACACTTTCTGAAATGTATCTTCTGCCTTAAAAATGTATGCTCCAATTAACCTGGAACATGCCTAATTTTCTGAATGTTGGCTATTAGCTCCAACTTTCACACTTTTGCAGATGCTACTCTCTTTAATACCTCTATCTACTTTGGCCTTATCAGAATCTATTAATATTTGATGTAACATAGCCTATTCTAAGGATAATATCCACAAATTTTCAAAATATAGGAATATCCAGCACCATACAAACTTTATTGTCACTACACAGGCTTAGTCTGAGGCTATGGATTTAGAGCGGTGATCCTTAGACTAACTGGCCAAAAGGCAATGAACGAAACTGGATCTGGTTCTGAATTTGCCTACCGAAAGGTACCTTAAAACTGATAATAGTTTTCCCATATCCATATAATAATTATGTCCTCTTTCTCTACTCAGAAGCATTTCTGTGATTCATAGTTGATTTATTTGATTTCATATCTAGGATCATCAGCTAGTTCTTTTGTAAACACTTTATTGAAATACGATTGACGTACATATTTAATGTATACAACTTGATGATTTTGGAGATATGTGTATATTTGTGAAACTGTCACCACAATTAATGCCATAAACATATCCGTCACCACCAAAAGTTTCCTCCTGCCCTTTTTATTTATTATTATTTTTTGTGTGATTAGAACACTTAATATCTACCCTTTCAGCACATTTTTAAGAGATACCTTTACTCTCATGTTCATTTCAGCTAGTGTTTTTGTTCCATATCTAAGACACGATTTTCAGAAAACACTTGACTGTAAGAATGTTTTCCTCTCAATAGAATATAAACAAATGATAAGTCTCAATATCAAATATTCTATTACCTTAACAAGGCCTTGTTTCCCAACCTCTCCCCAGCTGTATCCTTTGAGAGCCAGCACAGGTTCTTGATTCCTCCCCTTCACATTCTTCTCTTGCCTCTAAATGCCCATGGCAGTTTGTGCCTGTGTTACTATAGTCATTTGGTCTTTTTGTTTCCTGAACTTATTCATACACTTGACTTGTCTCACTAAGAAATAGTGAGTAGCTAGAGAGGGGTTTGCCTCATCTTCCTGTTTATCACAAGTATCTTGTCAGTAGGAGTTTTTAAATAAATATTTTATTTTATACTCACTCTGTAATTATTGATAATACTTTTATGTTCATTCTATAGTGACTGATTCAGTGTTCAAGTTTTAGAAAGTTTTACTTTTCTCAGAAAACTTCAGACTTTTGAGAGGTAGCCAATATACCTAGAATTCTTAGCAGTTAAAATTGATGCTTGAACTGTTTGGGGGCCAGTTTGAAGTCAGACACATCTGTTTTCATATCAGTATGTAGCTGCTTCTAGATCTCTGACCCCCCCAAGTTCCAGTTTATGTAATTGTAAAATGGGGAAGAATGTAATTGTAAAATGGAAAAATTGTGAAATGGTTTGGTGAAGGCAGAACAAGGCCTTAACTATAAATTCAAGTTACTGGCTCATAATGAACATTCAATAAAGATTAGGTAGAGACTTCCCTGGTGGTCCAGTGGTTAAGACTTCACCTTCCAATGCAGGGGGTGAGGGTTTGATCCCTGGTCGGGGAGCTAAGATCCTCCATGCCTCGAGGCCAAAAAACCAAGACATAAACAGAAACAATATTGTAATAAATTCAATAAAGACTTTAAAAATGGTCCACATCAAAAACAAATCTAAAAAAAAATTAGCTATTACTACTATGAATAAAAATGAGTATATATATGTATGTTCATAATTATTCATAACAGTTCTGATATATAGTAGTGCACCATGAAGAAAGCTTCTCTGATCCCCATCTGTTGTATATATTTTGTATTCTTTAGATTTAATCTAATAGTATTCCAAACTATTCTAATACCAATCTAATAATAGTATTGTATGTTTCCTTTTCATAGTAAGTCCTTGATTAGCAGAGAATATATATGTGTATCCATGTATTTCTCTTCCTTCACCTGTTACATTCATTGTATTAAAGACTGTATAAGTATTTTTATAAATGGATATAACCCTAGATCTGTTTTTAACAAATGGATAATATATCTCTGTTTCGCAGTGTTTTCGGAACTCTATGCATTGTAAATTATCTACACATTATAAAGTGAAGTGTAAATTGATTTTTATTTAGTTAATTTAACAAATGCAGTGATTGGTTTTGGGGGGGTTTGGGGTAAAATCAAATAGTTTATTTGTTCATTTTTTGTTTGTTTTCTGAATTATGTGTATAATTACTTCCTTTTGTACCATAATCACCTGCATAGTCTAAGTGTCTTGGGTGTATAACTAATGTTGGTTGCTTCCAACTTTCATGATTTTAGAAATTGCTATATAATATTAGAGTAAGAGTAATTTAAAAATAGTGAACTCATAGAGATTAATAATGTTGCAAATAAATTTGCATAATAAGGGTTTAAATTAATTATCTGGATTCTTTAAAAGAACAAAATAAAGTAAAAGTTTTAGAATGGTATCTTCTTCAAGAGACATGCTAAAACATCTTTGCAAGAGTAGCTTATGTTTTCATTTGATGTGTTTAAGAGAAAAATCCTAGGATTGCTGTCATAGTCTTATTTCTTATGCAGTACAACAGCTTGAATCTTTATATGGTATTCTGGACGTCTATCACTTTCATCATCAGAATGTCTGAGAAGATAAACTAGCATAACCATAACCATAAAACTCTGTTATAGTTTTAGCATACATAATGATGAATATGTCATACGACTCTTCTATAAATTTTGGTAACAAACTTACCTCGGTTGACATCTATATGCTGCTTCCAAAACACTCTCTTTCAAACATAAATTTCAGATCAAAATACTCTACTTATTAACATGAAAAATATGCTTGTATGCCTGGGGAATGAAATGCAGAATAACTCTTGGAGCACAGTGGATGCTTAGTAAATGTTCTTGACTAAATTGATGGTTGACGACCAAATTGTAAAATGCTATATATTCAGGACCAGCCAGTTTGTTTTCATTTTGTTTTGTTTTGACATATATTGCATCAACCAATATACTATATTTTTATGAAGTGTTGAAGTGTTTGAATCATAGTAAGTAATAATTTTTTTATATTGTGACTTTAGGAAGACAGGCTTCTGGTAGATGATGGGACCATAATCTTTTGCAAGGGTTTATTTCAAAAGTAATTTGATATATTACTGGTCTACACATTATGTATCCTTTTTTTTTTCTTTGCTGCCCACTCTCTCAGTAATTCACTCTTAGGAGGACCATAATTTATTGTTTAAATGAGACAATATATCTCTACATCTTAGCTAATATTTAACTTTGGATTTTCATGATAATGGTTATTACTTTATAGGGCATGTGGATATATTTTGTTATGTTGTTAATATTTTATTAATATGTTTCCCATATAATATTCCACAATCTCAATGAAAAATGCTAACTTCTAAAGATATATTACTCTGTTTTCTGGAATAGCATGATATAATTAAAGGTAACCTCTTGAACAGTTACAAAAACCTAAGATATCTACTTTATGATTTCCTTTTAAAATTACTAACTTGAGAAATCATTTTATTCTCAAAGAGTCTTAATGTGAATACGAGATTTCCCTTTAAGAATCTTATTCTTTCACCAATTAGTGTTTATCTTTCATATAAATACTTTAAAGAGTTCTAGGTCTCTAATATTGCTTTATCTTGACAGCAGTCCTAACTCAAAGAATTTAGCTTTGCAACTTAAGTTAACTCTTAATGTTTCCATCATTAAAAATGTATTTCCTGTCAAAATGTAGTATTTTTAAGTACTTTTTTTAAGTGGAAATACTCATAGTAAGGTCAAAGATTGGCAGCTATTGTGAAAATTTAAGAGGTTTCTCATCAATGTTAAGGATGGCTTTGTTCTCAAGTGTCAGCAATTACTTGGCTTTGCTGAACTGGCCATTGAAATATAGAAAGTCTCGTGACTTGTACTTTTATCTCTCTATTTACCTGTCACATAATAGGCATAACAGATATCACACTTTTTGATCTCTTGTCTTTTTTTTTTAATCCATTGGCCACTCTGACTGTTTAAAGCTATAATATTGATCTATGCTCATGAGATGTGAGAAGGAACCTGCTGGAGCTTTTAGGAAAGTTTCTTCTCTCTTCCTACATATGGTACCTGAACTTTATCTGGACACTGTAGTACAAGAGTGTGAGCTCTGTATACCTGCCTGAGGGTGAAGTTAAAGCACTTGAAGTGAAGATGCATGATTTTCATTAAACTAGAGCCTGATTATGCTGAAAAGCCTAGATATTTAGCCAAATTTGATTTAAAATTTTATAAAAGTTTTATAAATAAAATATCACAAATACCGTTTATATCCCCTGGATAAACCTTCTTAATCCCACTTTCCTTTTTCTTGTTCTCTGTACCTAGATATAAATGAAATCCTGAATTTGGCGTTTATTATTATAATGTAAATATTTTCTGTATTTTCTCCATATGTACAAATTTATACATAGTATGGATAATTTTTTGAATTCTGTCGGATTTGCATCATATGCACTTATTGTGCAAATAATTTTTCATATAATGTTCGTTTCTTGAAACTTCTGGTTATAGTTTATATATTTTACTGCTGGAAATTATTCTATTATAGAATATAAAGGGCATTCCATTATAAAGATATACCACAGTTTATTTATATACTCACCCATTGATTGGCAGTTATAGTTTTTCAAGTTTTGTTATTAAGGATATGAAAACGTATTTAATTAATATTTAATCACTATTTCCTCAATTACAAATATTCATTTGCCATTTGGGTTCTCTCATTTATTAAAATTTCTGTTTACATAATTTACATTTTTCTACTGGATTATTCATCTTTTTGGTATTGATTTATAGAAGATTTTTTTTACTATAGTTGAGTGCTAGTACTTTATAAGATACATGTTTTGAAAATATCTATTTCTATTCTTTTGGTTGTTTTGAACATTGTTTATAGTATCTCTTGTAATTTTTAGTCAAATTTATCACCATTTTACTTTACACTTTGTGCTTTTCAAGTCTTGTGTAAGAAATCCATTTATATTTCAAGGTCATAATTTTACTATTTTTTTCTAAAATTGCTGAAGTTTTGTCTTTCATGTTTGAGAAATCAACATAGATAAATAGGTAGATAGATTAGATATAGATATAGTAAGGCCCAAAGCAATGTATATCTTATCAAATTATTCCCCTCTTCTCTCTAAGTGAAATCTGAATTACTCAAAATTTTTAAAAAATGTTTTATTTGGAATTAGATACAGGTAACAGATGTGTATATACTACATTACTCATACGATTAAAAGACAGAGTAGTACAAATATTCATTTTTATTATCTGAAAATCTTTACTCCATTTTCTTTCCTGTTTCCCTGGGCTATTTCTAGAATAATGGTTTAAACTGGAGGAAGCTTCCACAGTTTCAATTCTGTTACTGTGGTCTCAGAGTTACATTTTTGCACTGTACTTAGCTTTCCAAATCTCAGGCCCCACAAAGAGCTAGCCACTTTGATACTGAGGCCTGTCCTCTGCTTTGCCCAAATTCCATAAATAAGGATGTTTAGCCTCAGATAATACTTCTACAGTCTAATCCCAGATGTGCATGGCATGTATCACAAGCCCATTTTAGTACCTTGAACAGCTGTGCTGCAAAGAGAGGTGGAAAAGCAGTTCCTCCCCATTTAATGTATAGATTTGTAGGGGAGTAGGTTTCCTCCATTGCTGTCCATCTGTTTGCTAGTGCCAGTTGAATAAACTCCCTTGCGCTACAAAGGTAACTGGTTCGAAATTCAACTGCCTTGAAATAATCTGTTTCAAAGCTGTACTCTCCCTTTATTTAAACCCTGAATGTCTGATGTGGCAACATGAGTTTTTAGTTTTGTGGTGATGTTAACTACAGTTTATACATACCTTAAAGTGAACAAAAAAGTTTCAATACATGCATATTATTTGATTTGATTCTTTTAAAAAATATGCTATTTTGTGTTCTAAAATGCTTATAGTAAATGCAATTCTTCTATTGCATTATTCAGTGAAATATGCATGTACCATTACTTCCACACAATCTTAAATTCTTTTTAGTATGAGTATGAATGCATGTATTTTTTTAATTGAACACTGAGGTGGCATGATCATATTTTGAACCTGAAAGCTCACATTTTCATTTTATCGAAGTGATGGATTAGTTAAAAGATCCCTCTGTACTGTTTTCTGAAACTAAATTCTTATTGAAGAAAGATATATAAGCATTGTGTATACTTTGTGAAGATTATGGGAAAAGCATCCAATTAGCGTGTCAGCAGAGACTGAAGGGCATATAATGCTGTTATTTACCCATGAATTTACACATGGGGCATGGATATAACACATCCTGCCCATGTCTAAATACAGCGAAGGAAATTAGTAATTAAGCATGAATTTTAAAACAAGGATCATATTTTGTTGTTTAATTGCTGGTTTTCTGAATAATCATAAAATGCACAATTAAAGTTAGTATTGGTATTTTCTAAATGAGAAATATTAGATCATATGGTTGGATTTTATCATTGTCTTTTTGGTAGCACTTAAGCTGAAATTGGTTTAAACTTGAAAGTTTATAAATTTATTTTTTTTTCTATTTTCTTCTTTCTCTTAAATCTTAGAATATCAATCTTAAATTGTCTTAGGAAAATTCTTCCTTTTTTTTTTCAATTATTCTATAAGCATACTACTAAACTTCATGATTTAAATCCCCCAAAGATAATTCCAAATTATTTACGTGAAAGCTATTTAGACCATGCATTTTACCTTCCATTTAGGACAAAATAAACAAACATAATCCAACATTTGAATATTTTATTCAATTCATATGATTGCTTTATATGTATGATCTATTATTTAATTAAGTTCAGCTTTTAAAATATATTTATATTGTAGGCTTTTCTGTGCAATTCCATTAAGTTCTTTGTGCAATTCCAACAGCATAGTGATATGCTGTACTTGATAAATAGTTTTTCTTTTAGGCAGTAATACATCATTTAGGTGATGGCTATTAAAAATGAGACTGAACCTTACATTTTAAGTCTTTATATCCAGACACATGATTCATTTGAGAAATCTGGACTGAGAGTCAATAGCCCTCTGCCACTTAGCCTCAGAGGTGAAATTTAATTAAGTTTGTTCAGCAAATAAACAAATCTCCTTTGATTCTTAGATTCTGGTGCTAGGAAGATGAGTAAGAGTTTATCACTTCCCTAGAGGAACTTTTAGTGCAGCCAGCTGCATACTGATTAGAATTTGAATGGAGCTTTCCTTAGCAAAGTACTCTCACACAGGGATTCAACTGATGGATATTTGTAGATAGTGGATTATGGGTGTATGTTTGATTCCTAGATAAATCTCATGGTTTCATACAGAGACATCTTTTTCTTCTATAGCCAGACTGTGACCCTCTACATGTGACACATTATACAAATGTATGATGTTGATCATAAGGGAGACAAGATAATGTGACAAGCTCAGTGTAAAACCCATAATGATTCGTGAAAAACTTATTCAACATACAGTTCTTATACTGTGGACATTTTTGCATCTTGCCGGAAGGATAAGCAAATACTCTAGGCAGAGTTTCCAAAACAGATTGTGGATATTGATTAATTCTGCAAAGGCCAAAAATGTAAATGCACATTTGTCAAGAATTCAGGTTTGGTACTCTTTGCTCTAACAAATTCACATCATCTTCTGTTATTTCCCAATAGCTGGATCCAAGTATAAAGTTTAGACATTTTCCTTCTAGAATGGGTAATGATACTCTGGATAACTGAAATACAACTTGATGATTTACTCCAATATTTACCAGATAATTTTCAAACCTTTTCCATTTTGCTCTTACCCTAGTCTGAGACTGTGTCTGAAATACATGAGGGGAATGAAGGAAGGACTTGTTCAGTTTGTATTTGGCAGAAGAGTTTTGTTGCTGAATAAGGCCACAAGTTATGGCTGGAATGGTTTGGTAATAGTTTTTTCCAGTGTGCAAAGCCAGACAGTCTCTGCCAAACAGCAAAACAGAATCTATACTGTCAAAATGGAAAAATGGAAAAAGTGGTAGCAATTATGAAGCTGAGGAATTCTGGCAGCACACTTAGAATTTGGCACTTGTACTTGGCTGTGAGGAAGAGCGTATGGGCACCAACTATTGCAGCTTGGTCTGCTGCTGTATTGCCTGGAGAATATTTGACCCAGATTAATGACAAAGCTTAGGTGCTTGGTTCAGAATTCTTCTTCTTCTTTTTTTTTTAAATTTTTATTGGAGTATAGTTGATTTGCAATAACGTATTAGTTTCAGGTGTACAGCAAAGTGAATCAGTTATACATGTACATATATCCACTCTTTTTTTGGATTCTTTTCCCATATAGGCCACTACAGAGTATTGAGTAGAGTTCTCTGTGCTATACAGTAGGTTCTTATTAGTTATCTATTTTATATATAGTAGTGTGTATATGTCAATCCCAGTCTCCCAATTTATCCCTCCTCCCCTTATCCCCTGGTAACCATAAGTTTGTGTTCAACATCCGTTACTCTACTTCTGTTTTGTAAATAAGTTCATTTTTACCCCTTTTCTTCTTCATTCAAAGTATTCTGAGAACCTCTATCAAAAAAGATTTTGACATGCATTGTTGCTGCAATGCTCTTCCAATTTAATAATAGAAATGATAGCAAATACTTATTATTATGTGCTTTAAAAAGTCTTAAATCCTTTTCAGGTGTTAGCTCATTTAATTTTCACATTGACCCTATGAATCAAGGTGGTCCATGAACAACATGGGTTTGAACTGTGTGGATCCACTTATATGCAGCTTTTTTTTCAATAAAAATGTACTACAGTACTGCATGATCTGTGGTTGGTTGAATCCACAGATTCAGAACTGAGCAAACAGAGTGAAGACTGTAAGGTTGTATGGATTTTTGACTATAAGGGGATGGATGCCCCGAACCTCCCAGTTGTTCCAGGATCAACTGTACTTTTTTTACCTCCCTTTCAGGGATGAGAAAAAAGAGAAAGTAGGGGAGTTAAGTACCTTGCCTGGGACCACCATACTTCTACCACCATTCTCCAGTGTCCTGGTGTGAAGAATGAAACAGTAGTGTTTAACAGAAAAATCTCTATTCCTTTCTGTAGGTCCTTAAGGCTCTTTTTTTTAGTGTTTCTTTGGGGTAAATATTTCGGGACGAGGAGGTCAGAACAGAGATGCATAATTTCCATCAGAAGTGTTAATATAGAGAGGCTAATTTTTATCACTTCTTTGCTTTTCCTCTGCAGCATTATAACTTTATGAATCTGATTTTTGACAACATCATTAGGAGTATTCATGTAGATTTAATGTGAAATGTGGTTGGAACATTTGATTGTTCTTATTTTTGACTGTTATCTTTGTTAAATGTTTGAACCATAAAATTTTTCAATATTAAGTAACAAAAAGTGCTTGCATAATACTATTCATTAGGTTTTTTTAAATTAGTGTTTTGCTTCCAAACTTTATAATTCATTATTAACCAAAATGTTTCCTATAATCCGTGTATATGTAATAAAAATGTGGGTAGGGATTCTGGGTGTTTTTTTTCCCCAGCAACTAGAAGTACTCCTGGCATATAATTGGTGCTCAGTGAGTATTTCATAAATTGGCATTCATTATGAATGGATGATGTTAAATGCCTTGAGCTTATTCATATGTATAATTTTGCTTTTTCTCTACTACATTATCAAGGTTCTTACTGATGAAGAAAATCAGTAATAGCACAGGAAGCAGGAGGAAGCTGAGAAATGTGTGCCCTCATCTCAGCATTCCTAGTACTGACCAAGCATAGGGCTCTATAAGTAGTGAGAGAATGAGTGAATGATTGTGCAAACTGAATGACTGAAACTCCTGCCCTTTTAATTATACCTAGTTTGAACATGTCTCGAGTACAGCAACTGCAGTGTTTGGGGAACATATTACCAAAGGCTTAAGGCAGGAATGAGGGACTGCACACTTGGAGACTGAGTGTGACTCATGGACATGGGCTCAGTACTTAGACCTCACAGGCCCGGGGCTCTGTACTCACTGTTCTCTACTTAGAGTCCTGACAGTGTCACTGCCAAGAGATCACTTTGCCTCTGCTGAAACCAACTCTGTGACTCAGGTTTAGTGTAGTCTTTGGTTCCCATTACTTACTGTAGTTTCTCTGAGGTTGGTTCAGCCCACTGACACCTCATACAACAAGCCTAGGTTTCCTGAGGCAAGGCATCCCTTCACATATTTGAGGATGGCTCTCTCATTTCCAGAGGCTACTGTATACCACCACACTACTGGGGGGTATTTGTATCAGTTTTTGTGACATGGTTGACTGCCCCTTCTCTTCCTGATTACTGTTCCCGGAGATGGTCCTTATTTGTCTATGTTAATGATACACTGGGCAGCAATACTAAAGCAGTATTTATTAATGAAGAAATGTTAATCTCAGGAAAGTTCCCACTGACTTGCTCTAGTATTCTGTACTCAGGAAGAATAGATGCTCAGGGACAGTTCTTGAAGACTTGATTGACTGACTTATCTATCCTGCAATTCTTATGTTTTCATTCACGTTATGTAGTCCTTCACGTGCATTTCCTCCATATACATGCTTTACATGTTAACTCCTCCTCTCTTCCATTCATGTGTACATCTCCATCAGTACAGCCTATTCCTTCATACTGACTAATGCCCCACCCCCTCTTCATCATATCCTGCACCTGTTCAGTTCAGTGTGTTTTAGAAAGTCTAAAGTAAATATACTATTTTTAAAAGTTCTCTAATTTTTTTAACAGAAGCTCCATAACCTACTCCCACCTCCCCACATGATGAAACAGGGAAACAGTGCTGCAGGCAGACAGTGACAACAGGACACCAGGAAATGCCCGAGAAGGTCAGCTCTACTTTGACATGATGTTTACAGGAATTTAGACAACACGTAATTGCATTTCTAAGACACATGCAAGTCCATTATATAATTTGTTATTTGGAATATACACAAAAGTTACAACTGATAATTAGATCTCTTTGAATATTAAAATTTTTAAATAATGACCATAAATAAGATGATTAACAATCACATACTAGTTATCACCATAAATTGTCATATTTCAGTCTGTGTTGTATGTTTAAATTCCATAAAGGGAAATACATATAATAATATCATGAAATTCAGCAATGTTTTCTTTGTAAGGCTTTAAAAATATTCTAAGGAACATTTATGGTGTTTTTAAATTGCAAAATTGAACTTCCAAGGTGTCAGAATTAACGAGTTTGTGTTAAAATATCCATGTTTTCTATGAACAAAACTAGTTTACATTTTGATAATTTATATTTATTAACTATAGGAAAGTAATGTTTCACCACTAAAAAAACAACAAAATTATATAAATGATATGATTATTAAGAATCAAATATTGGGTTTCCCTGGTGGCGCAGTGGTTGAGAGTCCGCCTGCCGATGCAGGGGACACGGGTTCGTGCCCCAGTCCGGGAGGATCCCACATGCCGCGGAGCGGCTATGCCCGTGAGCCATGGCCGCTGAGCCTGCACGTCCGGAGCCTGTGCTCCGCAGCGGGAGAGGCCACAACAGTGAGAGGCCTGCGTACCGCAAAAAAAAAAAAAAAAAAAAAAAAAAAAAGAATCAAATATTGAGTTAATGCTCATTTTTTTCTGAAAAGTTGATTTGTGGTACATAAAACTCATTCATAATTTAGGGATAGTCTTGCCTACACCATATGTGACCATAAGAAGGACAATTACTTTTAACAGATGTGTATTCCTAAAGTAAAAACATGTAAAATCAAGGCATTCTTTTGTTGCAGTTTTCTGTTTTCCCACCATAAAAGGCTGCCAATAAAGGTTTCATTGGTCTCAGTGTTTTTCTGTGTATGAAAGAGTATGGGTTTATTGCTCATTAACCCCCTGATGTTTCTGAAGCAATAATTTAATTTCATTGATTCTATCTATATAGGACTCTATTTATCATTTGTGTTAATATGAAACTAAATTTTTCCACATCTAGATAAATCTGAGAGATGCTGTGATCAATCAAATATTTAATTCGAAGAGTGAATTTATTCTATCTAAAACCAAAAATAAAAGATATCTGGACACTGTTAAATATTGGGGATATATTGACATGTTTACAATCACTGTTTTTCTTTAAACAGTTACATACTTTTCTCATTCATTTGGGAATACTCTATTTGAAGTGAATTCCTCTGAGTAGTATTGATTTTGTACTTGAGAGCTTATTAAATAAACTTGCTATATTAGTGTACAGTGAATTCAATAATGTACTTGGTAAACTATTTTCATTTGTGGAATTGTAACAATCATACTGTTTTTTTTTGTTGTTTTTTTTTTTTTTGCGGTACGTGGGCCTCTCACTGTTGTGGCCTCTCCCGTTGCGGAGCACAGGCTCCGGACTCGCAGGCTCAGCGGCCATGGCTCACGGGCCCAGCCGCTCCGCGGCATGTGAGATCTTCCTGGACCGGGGCATGAACCCGTGTCCCCTGCATCGGCAGGAAGACTCTCAACCACTGCGCCACCAGGGAAGCCCAATCATACTGTTTTTAATAGTTAGGAGCTGTGCCGTGAATTAAGTCTTTATCTTTACATGCCCTAATTGGAAAATAAGAGGAAATGTTATTTGGAATTAAGCTACACTTGTCTTCTTAATCAAGTTCTACTTTAGACGTAAGTAAATTAGAAAGTATAGAGCATTATGTAAATGTAAAAATATACGGAAAGGAAAGTAAGGATAAGTTGTTGACTAAATCAGGATAAAGAGATTAAAAGAATCTGTCTATGTCTATATTGATAGGCCTGAGCTATGGAGAAATACTTATAATTTCTTTTTCATTTTCCTTTCCTTCTTTATAAGTAATATGAACTCACCATTTAGCTATATGACTTATCTAAGATCAGATTATGTGGTGAAAATAATGTAAGACCAGAAATGAAGATTTCTCAAATTCAAATTCTATCTCTAATATTAATTTGCTCATTAATATTTTGCAAGTCATTTATTTAATCTGAGTTCCCAAGACCTTCAGCTGACTAAATGGACCATAGAATTAAGGATTTAGTTTCATGTATTCTGTTGACATGAGTTTTGCAGAAAAAAACAGAGCACTGTAGGCTCAACATTTTTTCATTGAAATAAAATCTCGATTATCTACATCCAAACAATATCTGTCTCTTTCCAGTTAAGCATTTGCAGCCTTTATACTTCTGGTGTACTTGTCAGACTGTGATAGAACCTCTCAAACTCATAATGTTTCTAGAAAAAATATTCAGTGCTAATATTTAACTTCTTCAGCAGAGTTTAGTTGATTAAAAATGGTAAATTCACTGTTGAAGTAATTACAAAGTTGACAGGTGACTAGTAAAAATAGTAGTATAAGATTTGCAGTGTCTTTCCATAATAATTGTAGGTGCTTCAAATTTTAAAATATAAGAATTTTTGCTACATTGAGCAAAAGAGAAAATCCAACATTTAATGTTGCTGTTGAGTTTAACCACACTCGTAGTTCCTGAGAATTTATATATATATATATATATATATATATATATATATATATATATATATATATATATATATATAATCATAGGTCAATTGAATAGCAGTTATCACTCAAAATAACTTGTTATTATGCTAGCATACTAATGAAAATTACATATCCAAATAAAAGGGAGGTAGGAAAATTTGGGGGACCGGTGAATCTCAGCAATAGGAAAATTTCTCCTAAAGGTCTAATTTAAAATATAATAAAACGGTCTTTTTATATCTTTATCATTTTTGTCAAACTGAAAAAAGAAAAATTTGAACTAATCTAGTAGACTATTTAATTAATTAATTCATTCAGCACTTATTGCACATGCATTTTGTACTGGGCACCATGCTAGAAATAAGAGATGTGAAGATTAGTAAGACACAATTCTGCCCTTGATATGTTCAGAATGTAGCAGAAAAGTTAAAAAGATAAACAAGATAAGACAAGTGAGTTGAAGGTAAATCAGAGAGAGCATACAAAGTAATAAACTGAGTTTATGAAATAAGGATGAATAGTGACAGTAGAAAGAAGCTAAACTTAAAGTGGCTCAAAAACTGAAATAAGTATTAATAGTCATTGGAATTTCTATAGAAGGAATGAACAGTGAATTGGCAAGCCATGGCAAAGTCTACTGATTTAGTTGGTGAAATGAAAAGAATAGGAGAAATACCTATGAGAACTTTTGCAAGATTGTGCAAATCCAGAAGAAAACACGGAATGAAACTTATCTTAACTTTATTTGTCCCAAAAATGACCTTGAATATGATAACCGCGAAGAATTACGGAGCACAGTGACAGCAAGGCCAGCGGGCACAATGGTGAAACAGGAAGGTCAGGTTCATGGTTCTGTTGCAGTTCTCCCCCAGATAAGTGCAGTGATTGGTAACCTGGGGGGAAGTGTGCTTGTGAGATGGGGTTGCTTGATTTCGTTGTTAAATCAAAACACTGTGGAAATTATTCTAGGGAAGTATTGTTTACATCCAACCTTAACTGGCAAACAAGTAGTCCTATGATGTAGGTCAGCGAACTTGCTACAATAGCAATGCTGTAGGTGAAAACTGCCAGAGAGCACTTTTTGGTTATGGTTGTTAGAATGTTATCTGTGAAGGTTCTGTTCATGCAACAGGTGAATTTACATTTCTCCTCTACCTCATTGACTACCTCTCCTTAGTGTTTTTTGCTGAATCCTTCTTGCTTCCTTAGCATCTAAAAGTAGCCCAGATATTTAGTCTGAGTACTTGTGCATACACCCATGCTCACTTGCTCTCTCTCTCTGTGTCCCTCCCACCCTCCCTTCCTTGTCCTCTCCCTCCTCACCCCCGACTCCCATGCTGATTTCATCTAGTCCCATAGCTTTAAACACCAGGTATATGTGAGTGACTCCCAAGTTTTTTCTCCTGCCCTAAACTTTTTCCTGAACCACTCATCATCTTCATTGGATGTTTACTTGCCATTTCAGATATCGAAAGCAAAACTTAAGAATCAATACTTAGACCCAGAAATTTCTTGTTTAGTTTCTTCTATGTCATAACTTCCTCCATCATCTAACCAGTTTGGCCCAGTTGCCTGGGCCAAAACTCTTGGCATCATTTTTGCTTCCTCCCTTTCATTCACCCCTCACGTCCAGTCTTTCAGAAAGTTTTGTCAAATATGCCTCCAAAATACATTTTAAATCCTTCTTTCACCATCTCCACTGTGCCCATCTAAGCTACCCTCATCTTTTACTTTTTTAATTAATTTTTATTGGAGTAGGGTTGATTTACAGTGTTGTGTTAGTTTCTGCTGTACAGTGCAGTGAATCACTTATACATATACATATATCTGCTCTTCTTTGGATTCTGTTCCCATATAGGCCATTACAGAGTATTGAGTAGAGTTCCCCACTTGTAGGTCCTTATTAGTTATCTATTTTATATATAGTAGTGTGTATATATCAATCCCTATCTCCTAATTTACCCCTCCTCCCCTCCCCCTTGGTAACCATAAGTTTGTTTTCTACATCCGTGATTCTATTTCTGTTTTGTAAATAAGTTCATTTGTACCATTCTTTTAGATTCCACATATAAGCGATATCATATGATATTTGTCTTTGTCTGACTTAACTTCACTCAGTATGACAATCTCTAGGTCCATCCATGTTGCTGCAAATGGTATTATTATTTTTTTATGGCTGAGTAATATTCCATTGTGTATATCTACATCTTGTTTATCCATTCATCCATCGATGGATATTTAGGTTAATTAGACTGCCTTTACACAAATTTCTAACCAGATTCTGCTTCTTCCTTTGCCCTCCTATAATCCATTTTCCTCAGAGCAGCAAAAGTCAGATTTTTGAAATGTGAAAGGTTCAGTGTCATCTCACATGGAAAACTTTAGCAGCTCCTCATTGCTACTAGAGCTCCTTTAGTCTCTTTACCTTGTGATCCATCCACTGTAATCTCTTCTAACCCCAGAACTCATCTCTTACTGGTCTCCAGTGCCCCTGCCTGGCACTCTCCCATGCAAGCTATTCTTTGGGTTCCTTGGGCTTGCCAAACTCATTTCTTCTTCTGGGCCTTTGCAATTAGCATGCACATAGCTGGCTCTTTCTCTTCTTTTTAGTGTCAGTTCCTGTGTTACCTTTTTCAGAAGTACTTTTGCTGACCACTCAGCCTGGGCTCTGGCTGTCCCTGTTTGTGCCTCTAAATCCCTCTCATGCACTTACCCTCCTGACATACCACTATCTTTCATAGTGCTGTCTGTAGTTTTCTTCACAGCACTCACCACTCTGTGATATCTTGTTATGTATTTGCTTTCTTATTTGTTGACTGTTCCTGCCTGTCAAATGTAACTTCCTTAAGGGCAGTGGCCTCATCTGCCCTTTTCATTACTGGGTCCTCAACATCTAGAAAAGTCATGGCACAATAAGTATTGATATGTAGTGAAAGAAAAAAATTCTCTCTGCAGATCCATTTGTTCTTCTTTTTACATGCTCAGATGCTTTAAAGAGGTTACCAAGAAATAAAGAAGCTACAGCGAGCTGAAGAAATGTCTTACTCATTACTTTGATACTGTCTCCTGAGAACAAAGCATGAAAAATGTGCATTTCTTGGAAGTTGGCATTCCATATTTTAGCAACTTTTTGCAGTCTTTAAATCTAGTGCTTTTTTCATGATTTCCTTTTTGCCATTTAAAAGGCCATATGTCAAAATAGAATTTGATTTATAGAAACTTATTGTTAGCACTTTGAAAAGTATGCAGTAGGGAGAAAACAAACAAACAAAAAAAACACATACTGTTCACTCACAAACACAACACGTTTTATATCTTGGAATTCAGTATTAATGTACGAATGATCCTTCCAAAGAAAAATGAAAGGTAATATGAAATAGAGCTTTGACTGCAGAGACATTTTATTATTTTCAACTATTTACAGAATATATCACTATTTGAAAATATGCTGTCACTGCAGTTGTTTTAGGATAGGGAAGAAGAGAAAAGGTTCTAATCATCAGACTCCTTACTAAAGAGAAGAAGCGACATACAAATGTGGAAAGGTTTTATAATAACAAATGTATCAAGAGTCAACATAAACACATTGTGATGAATAAACCATACCTGCTGTTTCCTAGATTTTCCTTGGTAGTTTTATGTAATGTTTATTTCCTAGTTTATTCCTAGTAATAGGGATTCTACACATGTAAGTGAAATGATTGCCTGGGACAGAGTGGAATTAAGTGTAATTGTTAAGTTAAGTGTAATTGTTGAAATATGAATTCTGAGTTTGGAATGCCTGAATTTGAAGCCCAGCTTCACCTCTTTAATAAGTGTGTGCTCTGGCACGTTACTAAGTTCTTCTTTTGTAAAATGAGAATTAATGAATAAATACTCGCCTTTTGGAATTGTTTTGAGCATTAGGTGAGATGAAACATGTAGAACACAATGTCTGCAGTGTGATAAGCCCGTAATAATGTTAATGAATGTTACTCTGTTCTTTATCATCTTTACACTTACTCATGCTATCATATATTATTGTCATCTTTCTCATGACTCAGACCTCAAAGACTGTATTGGAATAAGGTTTCATCAGAAGAATAAGAAATAATTACATTAATAGGTTATGGATTGCTTAGATGTCTAGAGCACTTTTTAGTGCTATTTTCAAATATAGGTAAAATGGTGTTATATAGGGGAAAAGTAGACTCCATTATTTTAATAGTTTGAGTGCTGCATTAAACAAATTTAGTCAGGTTTATATATATCAGAACTTTTCAAATTCTTTAAAATATTAATGTAGAGCTGCATTTCACTTATATGAAGCTTTTATCTTTTACAAGTATGTACCTAATGTTTGAATAATTAAAAAGTTGAAAATATTGATATAGACTATGATCTTCCAAGAACCATATAAATTACACAAGATTTTTTAAAAATTGAGGATGTTTTCCACAGAGGGTCTATTACTCTATCAATTCACAGATAGAGTGATTGATTACAGAGTATGTTCAAATGGTTAGCTTAGGGATCCTTTCAGGCATTTAAAGAACCTCATGTATGAACTTGAAAAGCTTGACTTTTTAGTATTACATTTACATAAAATGGGCAAGAGAGTTTAAGATGAAACCGAAAGTGAGTTTTAATTTATACCTTCCTTCTTTTACACATCTTTGAAAGAAGCATTTCCCTGTGACTTAAAGTAAACCAAATAATATGATTAAAGAAAATGGGTCTGTGTGCAGAACAAAACTGATTGTGCTTCTAGTTGTCTTTTCTGGGAATCTGTCCACTTTAGTCAGATGTTCTGTCTTCTACTAAGAGAGGTAACAAAGCATAGTGGCATGAACTAAACGCTAGAGCTAGGGTGCCTGGTTTGAAGCTCAGCTTTGTACTCTCTAGCTGTGTGACCTTGGTCAAATTACTCAACCTCTCTGTGCCTTGTTATCTCAACTGAAATTGAGGATAATTAATAGATTATTTCATAAGGTTGTTATGAAGATTAAATTCATTACTATTTTTAAATAATTCAGAACTCTTCCTGGCCCATAATATGCACTATATATTGTTAAATAATTAAATTAAGTTATAGAAGCCATTTCATTGCTTTTCTATTTATTTTTTATTCCCTTTCTTCTCATGTGTCTATCATGTGTCACATTCAAGAGGATTGATAGCAGGAAGAATGGTTTTTCTATGGTAAAAATCTAATTCTGCTACTTTGAATCCAGTGATGTTCTCTATCTAGAAGCAAGAGGTTATTAGAGACTATTCCCCAGTCAATGACTATGTAGTAATGGCCAGACAGAAAAAGAGGTATTTTGCTACCCTCCATATAAAAACTCATGGTGTTTGTGCTTGATAATTAAACTATATTAAGCAAGAATAAGACTTGTATCTCTTAGTTGGAAAATAGATTCAGAAATCTTCGAAATATTTTATTTTAATAGCATTACTAATCTCTTAAAAATTATTTAATGATGATTTGGTGCATAGTTAACATCTAGTAAGCACTTTGCTAAGTGTGTTTTGCATCATCTTACCCTCACTTTAAACTTATAAAGGAGCCATTGTCATTATCCCCATTCTACAGTTACTAAAGGAAACCAAGGTTACTAAAGGAAACCAAGGAAGTTAGTGAATGACTTGCCTTACTTAGAATGTACGATTTCAAATTGGTTTACAAACCCAAGGAACCCAACTCTAGAACTCCAGAATCTGTGCTCTTAAACACTTTACAATTCTGTTCTCTCTTCACGTGGAAACTTTAGAACAATGGAGCACCTGGAAAGTCTAAATTTAAGCTTTGTGTATCTGCATACCAATTTCCCCAAGACTGAGTAAGCACTACATACTGAAACTGGACTATGATGTCCAGAGCAGCATTACTCATAATAGCCAAAAACTGGAAACAATTCAAACGTTCATTGACCAATTATTAGATAAAACATAAACTATTCATGTAATAGAATATTATTCAACAATAAAAAGTAACCAACTACTGATACATACTACAACAAGCATGAACCTCAAAAACAGTATGCTAAATAAAAGAAGGCAGATAGAAAAGACCACATAGTGTATGATTTTATTTATATGAAATGTCCATAAAAAGCAAATTGACAAACTAACACAACACAGTAAATCAACTATACTCCAATAAAAATTAATTGAAAAAAGAAAAAGCAACTTGACGGAGCTGGAAAGTAGAGTGTTGGGGTCCTGTGACTAAAGGTTATAATAGGGATTGACTGCAAAGGAGCATGCAAGGTCTTTTTGGGGTGATGGAAATGTTAAAGCTGGATTATGGCGATGATTGTACAAATCTGTAAATTTACTAAAAATCATTTACTAAAAGAATTCTACACTTAAATGGGTGAATTTTATCTTATGCAAATTATTCCTTAATAAAGCTGTTAATAAGAGACAAACAAACTGGATCATGGCCCAGAGATTTAGTATCTTGGACAGTAGTTTAGTGATGAAGGTAAAGCAGACTGAAAATCAAGTTCAAAAGTTTATAATCCATTGTAATTTTTACATTTATCTGCTCTCCCTCCATAATTTAATGAATAAAAGATAAAAAGTCATTTTTACCTTTAGCATAAAAATAGCATAAAAAATACCTTTAGCAAAAAAATAGCATAAAAATTTATTTTTATGCTAAAGTGTTTAGAATTCTGTACAGACATAATTTCCCTTTGATGTGATAAACCGAGTGTCTGACTTTGGAAATAAATTAGGTTTCTATACTTATTTAAAGCTTGTCTCTTCAGATGAAAATGTTTAAATGCAAGTTGCATCATGGTATTAGATTCATGTATAGAGGAATATCAGCACAGGTAGAGGAAACCGGCTACCTGCATCCTGGACAGGTAATTAATATACTGCTTTATAGTCAACAGCCCAATTTCATTATGTTCTATCCTTAGATTTCTACTTATTTCTACTTTATGAGGTATACAAGTCATTCACTTATTATTTCCCCCATTTTTCAAATAAGGCAACAGAGACATAAAGGGATTAAGCCCAAGTCAGGTAACTTTTATGTGTCTGATATGGGCCTAGTACTCAGTTTTCCTGAACACATGATCCATATGTGCTTCTAATACTCTGCACTCCTTGTTTGCAATAGATATTTAAAAAGTGCTGATTGATGAATTTTGTAGATCCATAGTAGATATCATAGCTGGGTTCCTAAGCAGTTTCATTACTATCATCTTGCAAGATTTTCTTAACATCATGTAGTAAGTTGGGACTGCAAATAATAACAGGTTTAAAATATGACTTGTAACTTATACATTATAATAGTCTTTGGTGTGCATTATCAGGCATCTTATAATGAGCAGTTGGAGAAAGTATGATCACCCATCACAATACCCATTTAAAAATAATGTTCCTGAGAGCATCATTTTTCATTCCCAGACTTCAAGCTTTGTGGAAAAATTAGGGAAGTGTTAAAGATTATTTAACTGTTGTGCTGGCTTGTCATACATCGAAACAAAAGAAGAGAGACACACTGCTGCTTTTACAAAAGGTAGAATTGGGCTCTGATGTACCTCCAAGTTATTCCTCCCCAGGAATATTCTGACTGGCACATTTCCTGTTGCTTAAAAGCCTTAGATCTCAGTCCATTTCTTATGGACTCAACAACTTATTGTTAAACACAGATTTGTCAGAAGCTCACAAATCTATTCTCTTCCTTTTTAGTCCCTCTCTTAAAAGAAACAAACAAAAAAAAACTGTTAGTGGTTTTTGTTGTTATTTGAAACAATATCTCTTGATCTATTCTAAGTACAATTATATTTCTTAATTATATCACCTTTCTGTTGTCCTGATTCTGCTGGGTATATGTCCTCTTTCAACAGCAATGTGACTTATAATCATTTCTTCAGTTGTTCTGTTATCTTCTTGTGAATTTATGTTCCTTACACATGAAGATGGATGGTTCCCTGGAAGGCTGAACGTCGAGCCTGGATGATTTGTTTTTTATTTGCAGTCCTCCTGTTTTCACTTCATGTTTTTTCGCCTTCAGAAACTGATGTGCTGACACCAAGGGAACAAAGATGGGTATCTTTTTCAGAAAACACTATGCATGGGAACCATGTAAACATTTCTCTGGTTACCTTTATTTTGCTTTTAAGATGGTTGTTTTTTAGATATAAGTGAGACTGAGTGTGGTGGACTTAATGTAAAGCACATGTATTGGCAAGTTTGCAGACACTTGTTAAAACTCTCTGCACATACATTGAATAATGGATTCTGTTTCTGTTATGTGTTTTTGGCAAAGCCCAGCACTTGTGCCTTTTATAGTCTAGGAAACATGTAAGTTTATTGGAACTCTTTACCCGCCTAAGGCTGTAAAGGGGAAAGGACTTAAACTATAGGCAAAAGAGATTGTTTTTCTCTAGAATAAAACAGATTTTTATCCTTTCTTGTGTGAAATGATATCTGTGTCTTTCCAACCAACAGTAAGCATCTTAAAGGAAGGAATGTCTGATTTTCATTGTTGAGTTCCCTCAACTTGTTTGAAATACACACTATTTTTCTTGCTCTTTAGAGACTGCATTTACTTTTTGACATGCATGCTTGATTTCTGCAAGTGCACATTTCTAAAATGCAAATTTAACATACCTAGAAGTGTTTCTACAAGCTTCTTGACCAACAAAAGGGTCTCAGAATGTTATAATTCTGCTCACTACTCTATTGTTCAATATTTTACATTCATCTTGGTTTATATACCCTAAAGAGGTCATTAGTATAGTTATTCTGTTATACTGGCAATACTTACTTAGATTTTCTGATGCTTCCCAATATCTTTGCTTACCATTTCTTCTCAGTCCTTTCTGGGTCAGTTTCCATAGTCCTAAAACACGTCCTTTAATTGTTTAGTTAAGAACAACTAGTAGAAGATGCTGATTATTTTCATTTTGAAAAATATTTGTTTTTTCCTTCATGTTAGATAATTTACTGGGCATAGGATTCTAGGAAAATAGTCATTTCCACTCAGTCTTTTAATAATATTAATCCATTATCTTCTTGTTTCTACTGTTGCATTTGAAAAGTCTGAAATCAGCTGTCAGCATAACTTAGATTCTTTAGCAGCTAATCTATTTTTTCTCTCTGTTTGCTTTCAAGATCTTCTATGTTCTTTGGTCATTGGCCATTTCATTATGATGACCGCAGATTTGCATTTTATTTTCAAATCACACTCACATCTCATTTTCCCCTTCTATCAGAGGATTCATGTTTTTTGTCAATTCTGGAAAATTCTCAGCCATTCTTTCTTTAAATACTAACTTATTTTCATTTTCCTTATTTTCATTCTTCCTGTCTCCTTCCCTCCCTCCCTCTCTGTCTCAGAAATTTTATTAAATGTTCCTTCTTTTTCTGTCATCTACATCTCTTAACTTTTTAATATTTTAACAATCTTTACATTTCTGTTTTAATTCCTCATGTATTTTCTCTAGTTTTCCTCATTAACTGTTTAATTTGATGTTTAATTTGCTTATAAACTTTTTTGCATTTATATACAGTATCTTATTCTATGTTTACTTTTTATGCTTTTAGACACTTTAGATGTGCTTATTTCACAGTTTATCTTTTGTTATTATATTAAGTGCTTGAGTTTCTAATCCTGCTGTCTGTTCTCTGTGTAACACTCAGTTATAGTGGTTTGTTTCTGTACACATTTTGTCATTTTTGATTATAAGGTCATCTAAATCTTTAAAATCTCCTAAGATCTTCTGGCCTCTATTTTTTCCAGATGCTTCTGTGCTATGACTAGCTCACTGTTAGATAGGCATTTATAATTCCCTGGATTGGGATGGTCATTTTGTGCAGATTCTATAACTTTGAATCCCAAACCCAGGTAAAGTTTTTTAAAAAGTTATCAAAGAAAACCACTTTGTTTCCCTTCACCAGTGGTTTGGAAAAATGTCCTTGTCTTCTAGTTTCAGTAGGTATGTTTGTTTTTTCTTGCCTGCCCCTTCACAGAGATACAGTTCTTCTAGCATCCTGCTTTGATACAGGTGTTGCTACCCCATTATCTGTGGTCCATGAGAGTGCCAAACCCCAAGCCCCTTGGTTATGCAGATAGTCACCTTGCACAAGGTTTGTTTCTGTACCAGCTCACTGGCTTACATTTCTGTTTCTGGCACCTGGCTGGTTCCTTTTCTTTTTGAGCAAGTCTAAATATGCGTTTTAGAGAAGTTTCAGGTTTTCTTTCTCTTTTTTTAAAAAATTAAATTTTATTTTTTTATACAGCAGGTCCTTATTAGTCATCCATTTTATACATATTAGTGTATACATGTCAATCCCAATCTCCCAATTCATCCCACCACCACCCCCACCACCCCCACATTCCCCCCTTGGTGTCCATACATTTGTTCTCTACATCTGTGTCTCTATTTCTGCCTTGCAAACTGGTTCATCAGTACCATTTTTCTAGATTCCACATGCATGCGTTAATATATGATATTTGTTTTTGTTTTTCTGACTTACTTCACTCTGTATGACTGTCTCTAGGTCCATCCATGTCTCTACAAATGACCCAATTTTGTTCCTTTTTATGGCTGAGTAATATTCCATTATATATATGCACCACATGAGAAGTTTCAGGTTTTCTAATCCATCTAGTCTGGTATATTGTGAGAAAGAGAAGTCTCCCATATCCCTCAGTTGTTTCACTATGTTTTCAGTAATGTTAAGTGTTCACCCACAAATAAACAGCTTTTTAATGTTGGGACTTGACTCATAATAAAGGAGCAAATGATAATAGAATAAGGGATGGTGAAGATTTATTTAAAATATAAACTTTCAGCGGGACTTTACTGGACTCCAAATAGATACAACCTCATCTTTATATATCACCATAGTAAAAAAAGAGCTGATATTTTAAAATGGATGATTCTGGGGCAAATTTAAGAGCCCTAATTTTATGTGTACATACATAATAGAAGTCTGGAATACTCCTTTTCTACAGAGCATGAAAAGAAATAGATTGAAAAGAAAGCAATTTACCATTTGAGTATTGCTTTTCTCTGGCATTTTTTTTTTCTAATTAGATGAATCTATTTCCTCTGTCTTTATGTCATCCTATATTTTTTACTGCTTTCAACTCTCTCCCACACACTTTTTAAAAAGATCTGTCTCAAAAGGAACCCTGATTTAGCAGTTTTGTTGTTGGTTTGCTTTGAAATGCAAGTAAAGTAACACATAAAGGCCACAAAAAAAAAAAAATACAAACTGAGATTCCGTAATATGTCAACTTCTTTGTCATCAATATTATGTCATCCTCTTTGTTAGAAATTTTAGCCTGATTCATTAATTCTTGAACTCCTCCTCCAATGTTGGCAGACATCACAGTAACCCTTTTTAAAATATAGGAATGGCATCACAGACAGGTTATTTTACCAAAGTCATTCATGAAGTTATTAGCAATGTGATATTTTCAAACATATGTGTGTGCAAAAGCTGTCTAAACAATGTATTTGACCCAATATTTTTTAGGAAAATTCATGACACGTAGAGGTTAGAAGAATTTCAATAATGGTAATCAATAAGTAATAACACTGTGAACCAGGCACTGTTCCAAGACTTCCCATTTATTTACTCATTTAATTCTAACAAGTCCATGAAATTCTCTTAAAATCCCATTTAGAGGCAAGGCTTGCTGAGAGGTTAAGCTCCTTCTCAAAGTTACGTACCTAGGAGGTAGTGAAGCTGGGATTAGCAAACAGGTCATCTGCAGTCTGACTCCACAATCTAGCTGTGAACTACTACTCTGAACTGTCTCTTGCTTCCTATACACACACACACACACACACACACACACACATGCAACCTAGTATGCACACACACCAACAGACACACACATTCTAGTACACACATCCCAACACATAAACCCCAAGATACACAGAGCCTATGGTGTAATAGTTATCTTAGAAATATCTCTACCTCTATCTGTCTATCTTTCTATCTCTCTATCTGATTAGGAAGAAATGGAGCAAACTCTCTTGCTATTCAGTTTATAATAAAGACCCCCATATAATGGACTATTTGATCAGTGGCAAATGCTTCAATCCTAATGAAAGATGTTATTTCAGAGGAGCTGAGCCATGTGTTTCATAGCATTGAAGCCAAGATCTTATTAATGCAGTTAAATTCAAGGAGTTCTGAAATCATTATACCTCTTACTTTGTTATTATTGGAAAATAACAGATTTCATTTCAAACTTCAGTATCTAGTGAGTTAATTCAGCATTTGTACCTTCCACTAACTCAGAACAAGCAAACAAATGACATTTACCATGAGTAAGTAACTTATTTTTTGGTGCTTAGCCATTTTATACATAATGGTTACCTATTAATCAATGTGAGATATTTAATTATGATTTTGGATTCAATTATTTTTATTATTTTAATATTACTTTTTTGGTTACTATAGTTATAGTACTTTGTTTCAATCATAGCATCGTTAGGAAAGAAACAAACCTTAATTATAATCAGTTTTATATTAAGAAGATTATAAAAATGGAAATAAACTTCTAATGAATAGGAAGAATATTTTGCTTCCTATTATAACGTATCAATGTATGTAATATTCTATTTTCTTCTGTAAGTTAATTGACTAGACTAAGATGAGTGAAAAATTATATAGAAATGCTTTCATATGCTCAAAATCCAAAGCCCTGAAATGATGGTAGCATTTCTTACCTTAAAATGTTTTCATTATCATTTTAAATCAGTGACTGAATTAAACCTGTGACCTATAAATACTCCAAGGATGTTTACATTGATGACATTAATGTATCTGATTCCATATGGAAAGAAAAACATGAGACAGACACACATAAAGTTTTCCTGAAGGTAGTCCTTCTAATGCTGTGTAGTGACTTTGTAATTCACCATCTGTGCAGTATGAAGGCAGTATGACCTTAGGAAAGATTGCATTTTATTTATGCACTAATCATTTATATGTGGATAGAGAACAGGAATTGCATCTAGAATGACAGCATGTGCCTATGAATGGAGTGCTAGGTGAGGCCAAAGGTAGAACATGAATTGTCCTGCTGTTTTCTTCACACGATAACTTTTGGCCAACTCTCATCCTTATTAAAAAGTAGACAACGGGTATTGTCAAATGACCTCACTAATCTCATAAAAAGCAAACAAGACAAAACAGAACAAAACACGACTCATCTCCTCTGCCTGAATCTTTCACCAATAAAACCACTACTAGGCTTTAAGCCCTTAGGTGGAGCGAGCTTACTAGATAAGCACTTTTCACTTTGCCGTTCTGGGAATTGGCTGTCTATGAATTGGCTCTCAGTGATTTGGCTGACTTCCTGCAGAGCCTAGAGGCAACAAGTAAGAGAAACAGCCATTGCCTAAAATTTTAAAAAAGAGGCCATTGTAAGGCCAATGCCTTGGCAACCAGAAGAATAGAGTAGGGGTGGAGGTAGGAAGGGAGCAGGATGGTTGCAACGAACAAGCAAACAAAGACAGTCAGTGAGAGCCAGTAGCTAAACAAAACTTTCCTCTGGTTTAAAATTATGCTGAGGCTGAGCAGAATATGACCTGTCTCCTCTGTATGCCAAAAAAAAAAAAAAAAAAAAAACTTCTAAATTCATTCATTCAGCAAATGTTTATTGAGAACTGTGTGCCAGGTAGTGTGTAATGGCCAGAGACTCAACCATCAAAAAGTTACAGTACCTGGTCTGGTGGAGCTAACAGATGAATGACTGAGGCAAACAGAAAGAATAACTATAGTGCAGTTAGATAAGCAGTAACAGAAATATGTAAGTACTATGTAGCTCTTAAAAACTGTATGGGAAAGGGAAGGAAATGTTTTTTCTCCTCCTTTAAGTTCTCCAGCTTTTCTATGGTTGGAAGAGGAGCACCCCACTTCCAGGTGGCATTGTCACAGTGTCACGCCGTACTACATGATGTGAGGAATGCCCCTCATGCAGTGTTTCTGCATGAGAACACTATGCATGCCTCTAGAGTGGAAAACAACATCCTTCCATCTGCTTCTGGCCATGTAGGAACACTTTAAGCTTACTTCTGTTTTAGTTGACTTTCATCCCTTCAGATGAAAACAAGTATAAGAAGGTGTCACTGTTCTCTCTGGAAAACATGCCAGGGACAGATCATCCATATGCAGCTTCACTCTCCATCACAGAACTGAGGAGAGCATTAACGTGAACCTACAGGGTAGTTTTCAATCCTGACCTCAGGGATGACATCCTTTTGCATGGTGATCATATTTATAGGGTTGTGCCCAGAACCTCAAAGTCAGGATGTGAAATACTGAGTCCATATGATTCTCCACGCTTCCTGCCCCCGGCCACCTCAATCCTTCCCTCTTAGGTAAGCCTCATATTGTCTACCCATTTCCCCAGACAGAAATGCTGGTAACTTTCCTTTCCTCCTCACCCTCCATATCTCATAGTTCAGCAGGTCTTGTCTGTGCTACCTCCCAAGCTTCTCTACTATTTATCCCTTCCTTTGTTCTTTTGTCCCTTTAGGCTGTCGCCATTTCTCACCTGGACACTTGGGACAGCACCTTCACTTATCAGTCTTAGTCTTTTCAGCCACCAACTGGTCCTCTTGATCTTTTCACCTGCAAATCTGAACCTGTCATTTCCCTGTTAAAAATTCCTCAACAGCTGCCTAGTTCCCATAACAGTGACTTTCATACCTGATTTTAATGGGCACTTTCAAATGATATTTTCCGCTTTTAAATGATATTTTGTGTAATCTCAATTACCTACAGTTGATTAGATGTGAGTTTCAATGTATGGGACGGGAACGTAAGAGAGCAGTGACCACAGAGAGGTTCTTCCCTTCATGCGTTGCTGGGTGACATGAAGGTACCGCGGTGTATCTCCAGTGCAGAACAGAGTGCAGCTTGAAAACCATTGATTATTGAAAAAAATTATAAGCTCCCTTGGGTTATCCATAAACCCTTAATTATTCAACTGTCTAAGCTCATTTCCTGCAGTCTGCATCGTCACACATCCTGCTGCAACCACATTGAACTGTTGCTACTTCACAGATATGCTGAGTTCTGTCATGCCTCTCACTTTGAGCACCGGTCCATCTGTCCAGAATGTGACCCTCTGACAAGAACTCCAAGCAACTGGGTACTCATCTGATGCTCAGTGAGCATCACCTTTGCCTTGTCATTCTCCCACCTCTCACCTCTAGACACACTAAAAGTTTCCTTTTCTATATATACGTTCCCACTACATTTTACCTTCACCTCTATAGCATATCACTTTGTGACTTTTGTCTTCTCATCTGTTTCTCTAAGATACTTGAGGTCAGTAACTAGGTTGATTTTTCAGTACCTAGCATAAGACTATAGTGGCCTATAGTGGATCACTAATAAATATTTGAAACTTGAATGAACAAATAACTTATTTTTTGAATTATTATAATTAGAGTTAAATTAATTTCAAGGAGAAATATAATGTTAAATATTTGATATAGTGATATGTTGCTTCATTTTTAAAATAGAATAAGATTTCAAATATGTTTGTTGATAGGAAAATGATTGAAAGCAAGAAGAGACATTTAAGTAAGAAAACAAAACAAGAAAAAACCTTAAATTGACATATATTGGTTGTGAAACTTTCTCCTTCGGCTTCTTTAGTTTATTACCTGTAAGTTTAAGGCATTAGAAAAGAGCCTGTCTAGTCTCCAGCCCATTTAAACTTTCGCTTCTCTACGTGATTGTACTGTGAGCATGGATAGTCAAAACCACCACCTCTGATTGTGTTATGTTCAAGTTACATTCAGGTAACTGTTTGGACTTAGTAATGCTGGAAAATGGAATCATGGTTGGAAAAAAAAAAAGATTCTCTCACTCTTTTGTTTTGGTCACAGTATTACAAAGCTTTAGTAAATTGTGAAGTATACCAGTAGTGACTTCTTTTTTTTTTTTAACCTTAAAATTATTAAAGTGTATTTTAAATATCTATACTAAGAACCTGATGAATATTACAGAATATGTCCCCAAAGTGTAAAATGGACCAATGAGCCTTCATTGTAAGCTCAGCAGATGATCTCTTTTCCAGGTAAGGCTTCAGTAAATCTGGATGAAGTAGGGGGTGGGGGTGGCTTTGGAGCTAAAGCATCTTAGCTGAGGCTGTAGAACTCAGAGACCTGGGTTCCAGACCTGTACACTCTCTAACTATCTGTGTGTGTTAACTATTAACTTCTCTAATCTCCATTTTCCACTTTTGGGGAATAGGGATGATAAAAAACTGTCTCATAATAAATATTCATTGAGATAATGTATATAAAGTGCTTGGCTTAATTCTGGGCACAGGGAAAGCATTTAATAAATGCTGGCTATTATTTTTATTTGACTCCAATGTATGGAATATCGGTCCTGTGAAGTGCTCTGATGTTTTTAGCAGGGCTGCTGTGGAAAAGAGGCAAAAGGCATGTTCAAATATTCTAAGAAAAAGAAGCTTGGGAAATGTCAAATGCTGATATTATAACAAATGATGTTTAATTTTGTTCATGTTCTTAATAAAAGAGCCTGATGGGAGTTAAAGATCTATAAGGCAGATAGATAGTGCGGATTAACATGGCCAGGGAGTGCAAGCAGGGCTTTCCAGAATATCTGACAGCCAGCTGTTGCATTTACACGTGAGTCAACAGAAAAACTGAATCACATTTATATTTTCATTTAATGTTGTCACTTGGGTCAAATATTTCATAAACTTTTGAGCTGAGGACCAAGCCTCCCTCATTGTTTATGATGCATAGTCATATTCATTTGACCTTCCATTTGAAAAGTCATTCCTGTTCCTTTTTTTGAGTAATGGATGATGACTATCTATTTCTCAGATAGAACATTGCCGATGAGGATATTTCATATAGTAAAATAATGTTACTGGTTTGTGTACGTCTATTGGTTTATGCTTTGAATTTATAAACCTTATGGTAATTTAAATTACTTGAAACGAGACCTTTGATAGAAAGCCTTCTTCCCTGACTTTCATTTATCATAAAAATATTCATCTCAACAACCTATTCATCTAAAGCCAGCTGTTGACTAAAATCAGATATGTATCCCCATGGCTGTCTTCTTACTAAGGTGCCTTACCAACATTTGTATGTCTTGTCATCTCTGGAGAGTGTTCAATATTTTCAACTTCTCTAACACTTAGACCTTTTCTATTTTCTTTAAAAATTGCAGATAACCTGGCTGTGTTTATGGCCTGTTATGGAGACAAGACATGAATCCTTTATTTAGTGAAGGAAAGATGAACAAAATTGAGTACTTTTTCTCTTTGTCTTTTTTATAGCATCATAAGTGTTCAACCCGTGTGTTATAGCATCATAGGAAACACATTCTAATTGAGCTGACACTTTAAAGCTCGTACTGTGTAGTGCTTAACAACTTGGACACACACACACACAAACACACAGAAATGAGACACTATAAATGAAAAATATTTTAGTTGAAATCCAACTTTAATTTTCCCAGGTACTATATATATATATATATTTTTTTTTTTTTTGCGATACGCGGGCCTCTCACTGTTGTGGCCTCTCCTGTTGCGGAGCACAGGCTCCAGACGCGCAGGCTCAGCGGCCATGGCTCACGGGCCCAGCCGCTCCGCGGCATGTGGGATCTTCCTGGACCGGGGCACGAACCCGTGTCCCCTGCATCGGCAGGCGGACTCTCAACCACTGAGCCACCAGGGAAGCCCCCCAGGTACTATTTTTGACCAGCTATTATGAGCAAAAGTTACACCAGATACTAGAAATAATGGAGATGGAAAAGACATAGTCTCCATCCTTAGCATGTTTACAGTCTAGTAATGTAATATACCACTATTTGCTGCAAATTACTGGCGTAAACAGAAAGGGGAATTTGAAAGTCACTTAATAACAGGTTCTGGGATAGGTATGTCTGTGGGTACCCCAGGATTGGTTCATTCAGCAGCCCAATGATATCATCAAGAGGCAAGCTTCCCTTATTGCACCATTGTGTCATCCTTGGTTTTATCATGCTCACTCTGATGACTAATTATCTGCAGTACTTCCAGGCATCGCATCTTGAATATCAATGACCAGAAGAAGAAAAAACATACCATGTAATCTTGCGGTTATCTTTCTTAAGACAGAGGACATTTTTTCCTGGAAGCAGCCCAGCAGTCTCCCCTTTTATGTCTTATTGTCCACTGTGGGGACCATGATTGATTTAGACTGATTATCTGAGAGGAATAGATGTTTCAGGAGTTGCTCACAATCCCCCAAAGAGGAGGATAAGTTCAGATTGCAAATAAGTGTAATACAGACCAGAGTATGATAAATATAGAACGATTATTAAAATATTATTGAAATAAAAGAACGACGTGGGGTTTAGAGACGGGAGGAAAAAATGACCACGATATCTTTGTGGTTGCGAGGAATAAACAGCCAGAAAAGTTTCAGTCATGTTGTTTATAGATTTTTAGAAAATATTACCTCTAACTTTTCCGTCTTGACACCTCTCACAATTGCAGCCATTTATTTTTAAATTTTCTTTTGTTACCTCCATACTGGAACTTCATAAGGATAGGAAAAATGGCCATCTTATTCATCAGTGCGTGTCTCTTTGCTAAACGAATCAAAGAATGAATGCATAGCCTCGGAGAATTTGTAGAATTTTTAGCTTGCAAGAGGGGGACAATCCAGGTAAAAGAGACATCATTAGCAAATAAGTCAAGGAAGCTCAGACAACTGCCTGAAACTTTTGTATGAATGTCAAAATGAAGTTAAGATTAAGGAAAGAATTAGAATAAGGCCCTGACAGAAAAAGCATAGGATGAGAAGTTTTAAGAAGGAAATATTGACTACATGGACAAGTTTTGCCCCTAGGTATTCAACTGCTGTCCCATATGTGTCATGGCATCAATCGTATATTTATAGGATGCAAAAGAGCTTTGTGATGTCTTCCAATCTTCAAGTAGATGACAGTTAAAAGATTACAGATATATGAAAATCTACTTAGTTTTCAAAGAGATTTAAAAAAATCATAAACAGAGTCACTTTATATTTGGGTGATAAATATCAGCCTCTGCCAAGAAATTTTTCTGTGTATAATTACACTTTGGTATAATTAATCACTTACCAAAATGTAAGCTCATTTATTTTTGGTGTGTGACTTGATAGACTGCATTTGACTGATTCCTTTGACTACTAGGCCTTAACTTATTGACATCCATTGTAATGTCACCCTTCAGGTTATTTCTTTAATAATTCAAGTCTCTAAAAGAGTTATCCATAGAAAACTGTATAATCTGTAATTGCTTTTGGCTGACTTCTGAACTCTCTTTAAAAACTTATAATTCTTTTTAATTCTATACAGCCTAGAAGATGTTGCAGACCTTTGTAAAAGTATCTGAGTGTCATGCATCATCTTAATATCATTTCCTAAAGTACTTTACAAACAACTGCTATATACAGGTACTATGAGGAAATTACCAGGTTACATAATTTTGTTTGTTTGTAGAGAAGTATTGAGATCCTGACTGAGGTACTACCAGAGAAATGAAAGAGCAATAAATGCATATTTAGTCACATTACAGAGGTAGAACTGAGAGGTCTCATTACACTATTAGATAAGCACTTAGGAGAGGAATGGGTTAGCCATTTACTGAAATTGGATAATGAAGAAAAATATGAGAAGTTTTTAGGAACACTGCTAAATGTATATATGTATACATATATATATATATATATTCAGTATAAATATGCAAGCAGAATTTAGAAAAGGTTAATCTACATTGCACTCATTACATATTTTTGAACCATAGCTTCTATTTTCACAATGGTGATACGTTGCCAAACCTAGGTGTGCACTATAAAAAAATAGGTGATATTTACTGAGCATCTGTGGTAACTTCATGTTTATTATCTCACAGTAGTCATCACAAAAACTCTATAACATAGGGTATTGCCACATTTTTTGTTTTGTTTTGTTTTTTTTAGTAAACAAGGATTCAAGCCTTAGATTAAATATGCAACCAGTGTAGTAGGTAGTAAAATGGATTAAACCCATTTCTGTCTACCATCAGTAAGCTCTCCTACGTTTCTTTACATTAACAATTTGTTAAAATCACATAGAAGCTCTCTCCCTGAGAAATGATTTTTTGGAATGGCATTGCTTTTCTACTTTTCTCTCAAAAGAATAAAAATATCTATTATTTTTAACTGAATCAGTGTGATGTGCAAAGCTGAAAGTTTACCCAAAAGAAATATCTTTAAAGAGAACCATCACTAAGAAATTTGAGGAGGTGGGTGAAGATCGAGTCAGCAAGGGGGAGGGTTAAATATGGGCTTGGTTGATGGTGTGCTGATAAATGTTGAACCACTAGTTCTCTGAGATGGGGAGGCAAAAAGCCCTGGTTTATAACATTTGCTTCTTTTCTTATTTTCATGGTGTAAATGTTCCCACCATGACTTATATGACTTTTTTCAAACTACTAACCTGATGTCACTGAATGTGGAATTGGGAAGAGATGCATAGTAGCACACCATATGTAGAATTTCTACCACACACAATAGATGTAAATGACCTCAAGGATATATATAATAGTACAGTTAGGATTGAAGAGTTTTGAATATTTATTACCTTTGTTTTTAATATGATTAATTGTAATTTTACATAATTTAATTTTTAATAATGTCTGTGTTTAACAATAGGCTCACAAATTCCAAAAAAAATTAACAAATGGTTCTTGCAAGCCAGTATGAACTGGCTCCAGCACACCCCTGGATTAGGAGAAGATCTAATTTAAGTCATGTAGAAAATAAACTTGGGAACATTTTAGCTCTAGCTCAGTATAGTTTTCTCCTATTCTTTTGAAGTTCAGCATGAATATCAGTTTTAAGGTGATTGAACTTTAATGGCATAAGTTTTTCTAGGAAGGTTTCAATGTATTGCTTGCTGATTTAGATTGACCATTCAGATTTATGGTGTATGACAGTCAGGGCAGCCCACATAATTCAAAGCTAGCATGAAGATCAAGAGTCGTTTTGCCTCAGGGATGGATGAAGACAGCAGAATCTTTTTTGAAGATCACTGCCATTTCTGTTACTACTGAGTGTACAGGAGATATGAGTTATCCAGTGTCTTACTTTTACTTCAGTTCAAAAAGGAGCATGAAAACTGGGTTTAAACATAAAATGAAAAGATGTAACTTCAGCCACTGGCCATTTGGAAAGTAATTTAAGTTACCGAATGCCATTTAAGACTTGAGGGTATATTATATAATTTACAGTATAATATATAGAAAATATAGTATGTTGTTTTCTAGGTTGTTAGGGTAATAGAATATTTTACACATTAAACTAGAGAAAGAGTTAACAGTACGTATTCTTCAGGCATATGTCCCACTGGACTTATAAATTTTGTCTTCTTATGAGATAAAATGATAGCAACAACTTATTTGTTAATTATGTTCTCAATAAGGTATTCCTTAATACATTAAATAATGTAATCTATTATAATTTTCTATGAATAAATTCCCTCAGCATTCTTCTGTGTTTGTAATATCAACTCTTAATAGTATGTGGTATGTATTTTTGAAATTTTTCTTTAGAAACTCTGTAACTAGGTCTACACATGCAAAAGGAATTTTAAAAAATTTTTTAAATCGTCCAAAATTTGACTAACCCAGATCTTCAGATGACTTTTATATGAATTATATGACTACTTTCTAGTTCTTTCACTTGGCTTTGTGTAAATGCAGTCTAAGACTATTTCTATAGATGCACACTGATCTAAAGATCAAGTTAATTAACTATTTTGATAATCAATTTAGATGATTCTGTGAGAAAAAACAGATTTACAAAGGTATCTGTGTTTCCTGGACTTATATTCTACATAGATATCATACATTGGATCTGTGGTAAATGTCCTTGTCATGTAGGTTTCTATGTAGTACAGCAGTTAAGATGCTATGCTTTGGAGTTATGTAAGCTTGTTATTTTCTTGTATATATTACTTTCTTGTAATATGAAAAGGGAGAAAAAAAGAGTAACTTTACAGTGAGGAAACCTGACAAACACTATCTGAAGCCAAGTGATTCAGATGAACATCAACAGTGATAAGTCATATTGATAATAAATACCCTCTATATGACGTGATGACAATGGCACTTTACCTCTGCAGTCTTCTTTCTGAAAACACATTTCCTCGGTCTAACCATGAGAAAAACACCAGATAAATCCCAATTGAGTAACATTCCACAAAATACTTGACCAATAATCCTTAAAATTGTCAAGGTCATGAAAAACAAGAAAAGTCTGAGTAACTTTAACAACCAAGAAAGCCTAAAGAGACATCATGACTGTATGTGATGTGGTGTCTTAGATGGGACCCTGGAACAGAACAAGGACATTAGGGAAAGACTGAGGAAATTTCAGTAAATATGAGCTTTAGTTAACAACAGTTTATCAATATTGGTTTGTTAATTGTGACAAATGTACCATATTAATGTAAGATTCTGATAATAGGGAAGATCAGGCTGAAACTCTCTGTACTATTTTCACAAAAATACAGTAAATCTAAAAACATTCCTTATACAAAAAGGTTTATTTAAAATAAAACTATATATCCAACAATGTAGAAATATCTTATCACATAATATTCAGCCAAAGAAACTAGGTACAAGAGTGCATATAGAATATGATTCCATTTTTTATAAAGTTCAAGGATAGGTAAAACTAATCCATACTACTAGATGTCAGGAAAGTGGTTTCCCTCCGGAGAGGGCAGTGAGTATAAGGGGCACAAAGGATCTTTTGGGGTGCTGATAATATTCAGATTCTTGGTCTCTGTTAGTAACATGGCTATGTTCACTTTGAAAAAACTCATTGAGCTGTACTAGGATTTTCATATTTGTCTGTATATGTTACACTTACACAATTAAGAAAGCAATGGGATTATTTGGTTTTGCTCAATGGCATTTAGATTACATAGATTATAAAGGTTTTATATCACTAAATTAAACACCAAAATACATTTTATGGGAAATGATTTAAAAGAAAATAAAAAGTAAGGAACAATTTATATTAACTCATAAATATAACACATAAATGTTATGTTGTGAAATTCCAACTTAACTCTAAGATGGATTATGTATTCCTCCTGTACTCTCCTACAGACCTCGTACAAACATTTATTGTCATACTTAATGTCATCATATTGTAATTACGATTTTATATGTCTGTCTTCTTTAATAAGATCATGAAGAGCAGAAACATTATCTTACTCATCTTTTCTCTCCAGTGCCTAGCATTATGTTCTGACAAGTAGTATGTGGTCAGTAATTATGATTGGCTTACATGAGATAAAGAATGACTATATGCATAGTTCAATGAGTACTTACTATAAGTTACTGTTTTGAGATGTGTTCACATATTGTTTTTTATACTACTTCTCTCTCCTCAAGCTTTCTTCTCTCTTTCTGATAATTCCTAAGAGTTGATTATAGAATGTCCCAGGTTGATCCTACATTGTTTTTATCTTTTCTTTCCTATTTTCCATTTCAGTCATTTTATCCTACTTTCTGGGACTTCACCTTCTAATCTTTTTACTGGAGTTTTAAATGTGGTGATAAAATGTTTAATATATGGGAGCCCTTTCTTATTTTTCATTACATATTTTCATAGAATATACTGCATCCACTAAAAAGGAATATTGTTCTCTCTTTCTGAAAAGATATTCATAAAGATATTTGAGGTTTACTTTTTATCTCCATAGTATTTCTTCTAAATTCTTTCTGCCTGTTTCTCCCCTCCTAGACCAGTGAGAGTGGGCAATAGGTTAAGAAGATTTTCTTTAGCTCTAAGATTTTTCTGAACTTTTCGGAGGCAACTATTATCTGTCAAACATGTTATGTACTGTGGGTCCAGGGGAGAGACTATTTTTGTCTTCTGATGAGTACATTGTCTAGCTTCCCATGCAAAGGAGCAGAGGCTGAGTAGAGGTAGGAGTAGAACATTTCAGAAACAGGGACCAACTTATACTAATATATAGAAATAAGAAACAAGATGGGAAGTGGTAGTTAGATATAGTTGCAATGTAGAGTACAATTGTAGGAGTGATGAAAGATGAAGTTAGAAAGGTAGGTAGAGATCGGGTCACAGAGGATGTTTTGTATTCTTTCTGATCAGACTTAACTCTGAGGAGCTAATTCTCAATCTAACTGGGGTTTAAATGAGTGGGAAATCAACTTTTCTCCCATATCAGGTATGTAGTCCTGTGCATCTTCAGTGTTCATCTCCTACTTTGTGGTCCAGGATGGCCACTTCAATCACTGTGTCAGCATTTCAAGCAGCAGAAAGGAGGAATGGGCAGTGGATCAAAAACTCCTCCCTTAAAGATATTTTCTGGAAGTTGAACATGCCACTTATCTTCCATTGGCTACGTGTCCACTGTGTGTCACATCTACTAGTCACACAAGAATCTGGGAAATGTATACTTTTGGAAGAGGGTGGCTATGTGCCCAGTTAACACTCAAGTATTCTTTCACTGGGAGGAAGGGGAGTTTGTTAGGGGACAATTCACAGGCTTGTTTAAAAGTTTAGAATTTACCTAGACAGTGAGGAGGGGACACTGAAGAGGTTTAGGCCAAGGAATCTTTCACTTTAGAAAAATTTCACATGGCTGTGACCTGAAGGATAAAGTGATGTGAGATTAGAGGTGCTCTGAGCAGTCAGACAACCATGAGAAGCACCTAAGTATGAGAAATATAACTTGTTATGGCTGTCAGTGAGGGGCAGGAGAGAGAGCATCAGTGCTAGTGACATTAACAGACTGCACTGATTTTTGGCTTTTTATCTGTAGGGTTGTACATTTGATTTATAATTATTTATAGAAGTACATTCACCATAAACCTAGGCCTAAGTCAAATAGATGGTGATAAGTGATCTTGACTACAGATACCCCTTCCTAAATTTTTTTAACCCCTATTTCTAGATACCTTTGTTTCTCTAAGGATGTGTGTTGTGATTTTTTTTAAATGACACATACACATGGCGAAAACTTAAATACAAAGATATATCCAAAAATATATCTTTCTTTACATTCCAAGTATATTTTACTTTACATTCCAAAATTCCAGAACGTTATCAGTCCTACTGTCTCAACACATATGGTTTATCCTTGTATAAAACCTTCATACACACACACACACCTTATTTTTTTTCAAAAGTGTATTATTTTCAGAGGATTTCCAACATAAGCCCTTTGGCTCATGGAGTTTAGCTAGGTATGCAAACTCAGCATAGCAAAGGTTATTGGGAAGTAGGTTTAAATATGTAATCTGTTCAGTGTCCATATGCTCAAGAGTGAGCACATAAATATTCTGTGTCTAAATCTAGTCTCAGTGGTCTCTACTCCCCCCCAGCATTGTATAATATTAGCACCACTTAAAATTGAATGTGATTCTATTATTTATATATGTGCCTATTTACATTATTATGTTCACTGTACATACAACATGGACTTTCAAAGCAAGCTAATTACTTCATCTAGTGCTTAATCAAATAGTAAATCTTTTCCAAGGCTGGAGGAAAAATGTGTTTGAATTATAAAACTTACTGTGTTAGGATTATGGAAAAAGGATACATTAATCTCCAACTTAGAATCTTCCTAAGGGATTTTCATTGTAAGCTTGATCCCACCATATGCACTATTGTTTAAAAATACAGCTTCTTAATCTTTCTTAGTCAGCCATAACAGTACATGCAGACCTTTCTGGATCAGTTTTTTCAGAGCTGCACTGTGTATACTTCAATTCCCCATTGATGGACATTTCATTTTTTTTTCATATTTTTGTTTTGCTTTGTTTCTTTTAGTTTGTGAGAATTCGTTTTTGTTCCTCTTCTTATTTCTTACAAGCGGTGCTTTAACAAATGAGACTTAAATTAGCATGCTTAGATACATGATGAGAGTATATCTATAGTTACACGTATATACATATATAACAAATAGTACTTTAGTGAATGTATATGTATAAATACATGCATACATAGATAGAATGAATTCCTAGATGTAGAACTGAGGGCCAAATGGTATGTTTATTTTTCATTTTAATTCATTTAAAATTACTCACCAAAATTGTTATGCCACGTGCTTCCACACAAAGATTTCATAGTGCCCCAGGTTGGTAACATAAATGTAAGGTTCAGCTGCTTGTGCTGAGACCAAGCAACCTTTTTGTATTCTCTTTTCAAACATTGGCTACTAAACTATCTAAATAAAATACCCTCTTTGGGTTACATGCTTGCCAAGATAATTATTATAAACGTTTTCACTTTTGCTATTCTGATTGGAAAATGGTATTTTAGTGATAAGTTTGAGTCGTATTTTTTTGGGGGGGGGTACACGGGCCTCTCGCTGTTATGGCCTCTCCCATTGCGGAGCACAGGCTCCGGACGCACAGGCTCGGCGGCCATGGCTCATGGGCCCAGCCGCTCCACGGCATGTGGGATTTTCCCGGACCGCGGCACGAACCCATGTCCCCTGCATCGGCAGGCAGACTCTCAACCATTGCGCCACCAGGGAAGCCCTGGGTGGTATTTTTTATTTATAAGAAATATGCCTTTCCTTGTTTGTGAACTCTTCCATTTCCTTTGTGAATTATGACATTGGAACATGATAAGGGAATAGGTATTGAAGATCCAGTGCTAGAAAAAAGGAAAAGCATTGGGAAAAAAAGACCAAGATGGCTCCAATGAGCCATCAATGGAACCCAAGTGTAGATAAAAAGCTGGTAGAAGAACAGAAAATTTCAGAAACTTTATAAGGCAAAAGAGATGTGCTTCTCACTGTTCACATCTCCCCTAATTTTCCACTGATAGCACTCCAGCCTTCCCCCATAACTTTGCTCATTTATTGTTTCTGTTAACTCTGGCCTGTGGTAATGATGAATACTTAATAATGTGATACTTAATAACATAAATGCTCAGTTTCTGTTGGTGATTGTGTATATTGGCTTGTTGACATTGTCTATCAAATTTACTTGTACAAATAATCAAAGGGATAGACATATATAATGTTGACAGGCATTTTCAATGGATAGGTTTTCTTCAATTCAATAACTGACTTTTTACAAAAGAGATTTTTATGGTACTTAATAGTTTAGTGTGTAAAGGAAAGAATAGAAGGAGGTGAAGCTATTTATTCCAGATATATATAGAAGCTTTTGTATAAATAAATTTAGAAAAGGAGAGGAAAGAGCAGGAGAAGTGGTAGATTAGTAATAATTGAGGAACCAATTTAGTGTTTATTTTTTCCTCTAACATTTCTTTATTTAATTTATGATCTACAAACTCAGGAATATGGTGTGTTGGATTGTGTATTAAAATCCTGTAGTGTTGAAGAACATAATACAATAAAACCATGCATTATGTGTCCCATGGTAATGCAAATTTGCATGACAGTGATTGAAGATTGGTTTTCATTCTCAACCTAGCCCACATTTTTAAAGGAACGTAGTCTAATGAGGAGGCTGGATACAGAGAGAAGAGTGAGACCCCTTCTGGAGGAGCCAGGCAAATTGAGGAACATTCTCATATTCTTGGTATTAATCCTTCCCAGTGCTCTCCATAGGGGAGATGAGGCAGATGACAGCTAATCAGGAGATGCCTGAATTACTGTCACTATACAGAAAATCCCAAATAATCTTGGAACTAAGTATTTTTCCCTCTTCTACATTTAAGACAGGGTAGTGGTGCCAAATTCCAGCTTGAGACTGATAGATTTGGAACACACAGCCAGACCCATAGAATTACAAACCCTCTAGTTGTTTAGACTTGTCTGGTTCTTTTCATTGTCCTTGTAATATCATCACCACCTTTTACATGAGTGATTCTCTTGGACCCTACTTACCACATTATGACAGAGTTTTGTTGTACTTTAATTTCTGCTGACTGAAAATCTGTAATTATGCTCTCATTGGGCACCATGGAGGAAGAAGTCAACTGAGTAGTTAAACTGTGTGGCTGACTTAAAGTTATATATTTGCTTGTCTTTGGCTCAGTTGTCTGTTTACCTCTTATGACACCTCTTTTCTTAATAGATGAGAGGTTGAAGGGTGGTTGGTAGATATTACGTGGAAAAAATATTTTTTTTCATAATCTCTTGTCACATTAAACTCCCAAGAAAATAGAAAGTTTTTCTCATGGTAGTAATTACTCTTTGAAAAAAAAAAGTTTAATTACTTATCAAACATATCAGAATAGGGAAAAATAGCTGTGAATATAAATGTCAACATCTAAAATTCAGTGTAATTGTAACTACAAATAAACTCTAAAAGGGGCATATTTAAGCTGACATTTATATACAACTTGCCAAAGTAGCTTTTTACCAATTTTTAACATAGCCACTTATGTAATATTTTTTCTGTTAAAACAAGTGTAAGCAATTTAAATAGTCACTCAATTGTGATGCCTTCCTTGCACCTAAAGCTGAACAAGTGTGTACTCTGTAGATACCTTGATTACTTACAAGAAGAAGGGACTTTATATCATACATATGCAATATTTTGTGCTTAATGTTTCAGTATTAAACTATTTGGAAATGTATTTCATTCAATCTACATATATTATGAGATTACCATATGTCTGTGAAGAAAACAGATCCAAATGCTTTCAGTAGAAATACTTGAGGTTAATAAAAAAAGACCTTACTATTTTTATTTCCCAGGGCTTTAGCATGAGAAATGTCTTCATTTACCTTAGTATAGTGAAATGATTTTTTTTTTTTTTTTTTGTGGTACGTGGGCCTCTCACTGTTGTGGTCTCTCCCGCCACGGAGCACAGGCTCTGGACGCACAGGCTCAACAGCCATGGCTCATGGGCCCAGCCGCTCTGCGGCATGTGGGATCCTCCCAGACCGGGGCACGAACCCACGTCCCCTGCATCGGCAGGCGGACTCTCAACCACTGCGCCACCAGGGAAGCCCTGAAATGATTTTTTAACAGAAAAGCCTACATTGTTTGAATGAAGGTTGCACATCATGCTATTATATATATATATATATATATATATATATATATATATATATACACACACACACACACACACACATATATATATATATATGGAAACATCCCTATAACATTACAAAATCAAATTTCTGTATTCGTTTGTATTTGCTAAGTGCCTAGTATCGTTGACTTACTATATTGCTTATAGAGCTATAATGGTAAATTGGAAATGGCCCATATATTGGACCTCTATATTTTTTGGTGTTTGAGGGGAACAAATAATTAGCACTTCTCTTGCCAACCCCAGTTCTAAACCAATTGAGAAATTAAACTTCACCATAATCAGATTGAAGGGAAAATATGACTTACGTTACTGATAAAAGGCAGCTTGCAGAATGACACTGTGCAGTGTGTGTGGAGTCAGCTCACAGGGCTATGAGAGCCCCGCTGGTCACACACCTTCCCTGTTCAGTGCCATCATGTTAGTAGCTTGAAATCAGTCTTGTTGGGAGTACTTATACCACTGAAATTGGTAAATAACAAAAATCAGGGGCTTCCCCCTCCCCCCCCACCGGAGAGCTGCTTGTTAAACACTTAATGGCGTACTACTGTCTGAAAGCATGGATTAGTCCAAATACAGCATCCTAGGGTTGCTGATTTAGCCCCACACAGTGGAGGCTGGAAGATACCTTTGTTGCACCTAGAATGGAACATGAATGAACTCTGGAGATAGCTCACCCATGAGAAGAAGGGAAAAGAAGGACTTAACTATACATGAGTGCTTCATTACTAAACTCATCCTGATGTAATGAAGCTAGCGTAAGGACAGTGTAAATACATTCATCCTTGCAGGCAAAACAAGAATTTTATAATAAACTTATGAGCGTTCTATCACCTGGTCCCCAAATATATATTGGCTCGGCCAAAAATTTCATTCAGGCTTTTCGGTAAGATGTTGCAGAAAAATGCGAATGAACCTTTTGGCCAGCCCAATGTATTATAGTTATTTTAAAATTTGAGATCATATTTCTTATGAACACTTTTTGTTGTTATCAACATATTTTAAGTCATCTGGTATTAGTGGAAACATATTTTGTGACTAATTTCTTTTCATTGAGAGACATCACTGCAAAGGAAGCTTGCCATAGGGCTCTTCCTGTTTGTTTTCTTAATGGAGAATCTGCATTTTGATAACATCACAGGCAATATAATTAAAATGTTCAAAACTTCTGCATGGTAAAGCAAGCTAATACATTTTGCAGGCTTTGCAGTTTTAAATATTTTTAATTATTAACATTTTAAGCATGTAGAAAAGTACAGAAAATAAAATAGTAAGCACATGGTACCAATGATTCAGATTTATTCTTGTTTGTCACATTTGCTTAGGAACCTTTTTATCCTGTTTAAACCACACAGATGCAGCAACACTTCTGAGTCCTTTGCTCCCAATCCAATCTCCTCCTTCCCCTTGAAGTTGTTGCTCATCCTCCCTATGCATGCTTTTGAACTTTTACTACATAGGTACTCATGACAATACGTAGTCTAAATGTGTGTTTTTAGAATTTGCATAAATGGTATAATTTATGAATTTATTTTAAATTATAATTTTAGTGTTTAATGACTATGAAATATAAAAGTAAAACTGGACTTGAAATCCTTTTCCATGTTTGATATGACCCTATGCTGTCAAGTATAGAGTCAAGTAATTTTTTTGTTTTTTTATTCGTGTGTTTGTTTCTGTTTTTATTTTTTACTTATTTATTTATTTATTTATTTATTTATTTATTTATTTATTTATTTATTTTGTGGTACATGGGCCTCTCACTGCCGTGGCCTCTTGCATTGCAGAGCACAGGCTCTGGATGCGCAGGCTCAATGGCCATGGCTCACGGGCCCAGCCACTCCGCGGCATGTGGGATCCTCCCGGACCGGGGCATGAACCCATGTCCCCTGAATCGGCAGGCAGACTCTCAACCACTGTGCCACCAGAGAAGCCCTATTTTATTTTTTTTAAGATTTAATTTTATTTATTTTTGGCTGCGTTTGGCCCGTTGCTGCGCGCGGGCTTTCTCTAGTTGTGGCAAGTGGGGGCTACTCTTTATTGTGGTGCGCGGGCTTCTCCTTGTGGTGGCTTCTCTTGTTGCAGAGCACGGGCTCTAGGTGCGTGGGCTTCAGTAGTTGTGGCTCGCGGGCTCTAAAGCACACGCTCAGTAGTTGTGGTGCACAGGCTTAGTTGCTCCATGGCATGTGGGATCTTCACGGACCAGGGCTCGAACCCATGTCCCCTGCATTGGCAGGAGGATTCTCATCCACTGTGCCACCAGGGAAGTCCCTGTGTATTTGTTTTTAATGATGTATTCAAGAGCTCTTGTATTCTGTGTGTTCTTACATGCTTGAGAATTTCTGTCAGTTGTCTCTATATTAAAGGACAATTGTTTAAATGTTCTGGGAATGTACTTTGCCCTTCAAAGTATGTGGACCTGGCCATGGAATATTGATCTAATCCTTTCATCACAGCCTTCCCTGCCATCTTTTGGAATGGTGAATTTTGGTGTTTGGTATCTTTCGCAGGTACTTGAGGTTTGAGATTGTTAGATGTGTTGTCTTTATACTTACATAGCAACTTGGCTGGGAATGACATTCTTGGCTCACACTTCCTTCCCCTCAGAACTTTGTACACATTGCTGTTCCCTCCTCTGTCATTTGATGTTGCACTGGGAAATTCTGATACCAGCTTGATTTTTCTTCCTTGATTTTAACTTGCAACTTCTGCTTGGATATCTATCCTTGAAGTGCTGGATATTTCTTAGTGGCAGTTGTTCACCAACAGATTTTACTGGAGCACATTGCACAGTTTAACAGCCAAATTCAGTAATTTCTTCCCTTCAGAGAAATTAAGCCTTTTGAGTATGTTATCTTTCTGTTCCATTATGATGAAGTTTATTTACTGGGAAAACCAATGTTCTCTATGCTGTATATGAACTTCGTATTTCCTCCACAACTATTATTTTCTCTCTCTGCAATCAACACTGCCTTTAGATCTAAGCAAGAGAGACCCTTGCCAGGAACACTGGGCATTAGAGTGACCCACCGCCACCCTCCTCTACCTGCTGTGGGAGACCAGGCAGCCATGTCCAGTCAGAGTCTGTATTTTCTGTGTACACCATCCTCCAGTACCCTAGATACTGGAATTCCTCTACCATCAGCTCCAAACACATTTCAAGGATGTGTAGTAGCTTCCTGTCATGAGCTTTCTGAGTGTAGACCAAACCACTGGTATATTTATCTTTAGATTTATTTATCTTTAGATTTATTTTATTTTATTTATTTATTTATTTTTGCGGTACGCGGGCCTCTCACTGCTGTGGCCTCTCCCTTTGCGGAGCACAGGCTCTGGACACGCAGGCTCAGCGGCCATGGCTCATGGGCCCAGCCGCTCCGCGGCATGTGGGATCTTCCCGGACTGGGGCACAAACCCGTGTCCCCTGCATCGGCAGGCGGACTCAACCAGTGGGCCACCAGGGAAGCCCATCTTTAGATTTATTGATCAAAGGTTGACTATTTGTAGAGGCTGTGAACAGAGCTTGGATGTATGGGCCAGGGTATCTACACATATGCATTTGAGATGCCTCATGGTGTAAGGAAGACTAGGGTGGGAAAAGGAGGGTGATGGGCCAAGGGCAGGGCTCAGGGGCTGGAACTTGTCCATCTTCACTGCCACTCTCTGACGTGGAATACGGAGGAGTTGTCCAAAAATTCTGTAAATGTTTTTAAATAGTTTATTAGCTTGAAATTACCATTATTTAATTTCAGTGTATGGTATTTTCCTCTTACCTCAGACCCTGAAAGTATTTCAAACAGGCCTGTCTGAAATCTCCATATTTTCCTTTCTGCAGTCACAGTGAATATGTCAAGCTTTCCCTTTCTGTCAGTAATTGCATTGCAATCATGTCTGTTCTCTAGCTTGCTGTCTGCATTTTGTGAGTTTGTTAATGGTCGTGTTTTAAAACTCAGGTGTTTCTTTGGGTCTTCAATTCCTCTTCTATTTTCTTCTTTTATTGTTGTGTGTTTGTTTGTTTTATTTGACTGTTTCTATAGCACAAAAAGCACTCAAGGGCAGATTTTCTTCCATTTCTTCCAAAATGAGTCTGTCTTTGGCATAATGTGCTCCTTTGCTTTTCTTTTCTTTTCTTTTCTTTTCTTGCCACAGTAGTGTTTACAGAGTCACCATGCCAGTTCTTTTTGTCTTGCTTAACTTGAACAGCTCTGCTTCACACTTCCATTGGGCCTCAAGTAGTGTAGATGACTTTTCCTAACCATGTCCCTAGCATGTCTAAGTATGACTTATCCTCCCAGGCAAGCCCCAGTGTGATGGCAAACTTATTTCATGTTCTCCCTTTGTAGAATAGGTAAATGTTGTGTTCTAGTTCATTCTACTACTGCATTCAGGGGTTTTCCATTGGCCCTTTTTGTGTCATATTATCCCTACAGTTCAGCCCCTTGCTCACTTTTAATTGTTTCACTGTCCTCTCTTCTGCAGGCCTGCCCAAAGTCCACAACTTTTTTTCATATTTGACACTATTTGTGAAAACTGGAAGACTTTTGTTATTTCATTGGTACCATCCTGAGGCACTAAGACCAGTTTAACGATCTGTACTGAATCAAGTTAAAACTATATCTCTTTTTCTTTTGGTGATAGTATTTCAGACAGTGAGTTGTGTCTCTTTAGTTTTTTGGTTTCTGCGATTAAGTGTTTTTGCTATTTTTAAATTTTGTTAGTTACTGAGGGGGAGATTCTACTTTACTAAACTTTTTACTATGACCTCACTTCCTGTAAGTAAAAGTGACGCATGCATGCTGCTGAAAAGGTTGAAAACATTAGACAGAGTACAAAAAGTAAAAAAATAAAATAAAAATCATTTCATTTTCATTTTTATTCAGTGCACACCTCCTACCATTGTTTGCTCTTATTACTCAGGAACATTTCCTTTGTCATTGTTTCCTAGAGATTCTATTTCTTATCATGATGTCTCAAGGAAGTAGGTTTTGTTCTTTAACTAGTTCATGCCAAAACACTTGAAGTTAAGGAAAATGAGCCTAGAAAGAAAAGCATCAATTAGAAAATCATTTATTATGACTTTTCAATGTTAAAACTTCACTTTTCTCCTACCTAAAAAACTCTTATCTCTCTGATATACACATTAACATCCCTGTAGAGTACTCCCTTTATATTTTGGAGAATTGGATTATTACTCTGTTGCTTTTGAGAGTTGAATCTAAAAGAACTATCTGCATATTGGCACTATTTGCTGAGCAATTCTTTGAAACCGCCTGTAATAAAAAGCCCTTCAGTAACATGCTATGATACCCTCATGTTGCAACCTATTCTGAGGTGGACTGAAATTAAATTTTGTTTACTAATAATAAACATTGAAGTTAGGGACTTGATTTACTTTTAATAAACTAACTCTAATCAGTGGTATATCTGTTAAAATAGCAAATGTATCAAGAACTAGGCAAATCCTCCTCTGCCATAAGATCCTCATGGCACAGGCCTGGGAAGAATGACTCTACGTGCACATCTTTCTACACGTAATGGGGCAATGAAAAGGTTGAGAGAAAATGTTTTGAGAGTTAAAATGACCCTGCAGCAAGTAAGATGCCCTAATTTATTGCTTAAGACTAATTCAAGTATTTTAATTTTGAGAACGGTTTGTCCAAATTTTTTTTCAAAGATGCGAAAAGAGACTAATTCTATTTTGGACTCATGTAATGGCATAGTCTGTTATGCCAGGGATCTTAAGATGGTGAGATGTGAGCTGGATAACACCTGTGTACAGATTCGGTTTGACCTGCGTGATCGTTTTTGTGTGTGAGTTTGAAAAATCTGTAAATTTCACATAAAAATCAGTTTTTCTCTCCTCTCTTGAAATCTTTTGAAAGGGGCAAGATGGTGCCCTCTTTGTGTTACCTTTAGGCAATCATGTCTTCTACTGTCCACCGTTAAGTCCCTTCTTTATTGCCGTGTATTCACATACCTTCCCCAGTTAGATTTGACGGCTCTGTTTCTGTGGTAATCTGAAAATGCTGTATTACTTTATAAACATTCCTCATATAGTTATATGTAAATGGTTAACACTAGCCTTCTGGAAAAAAGTCTAAATGGCTAGATATTACAAATTACCCAGATTATTTAGTCATCATCCTCTAATTCTTGGATTATACATGTGAAAATCATATGTTATAAATCTATTTGCATAATTCTCCACAAATTAAATTTTGAAATATCAGCACATTTTGTTCACACTATCATAATTTTGTATTATATGGCATATTTTTAAAAATTATTTTCTTAATGATGTTAAATAGCACAATTTTTCCACCTTTTCATTAAATTAGACCTCAGTAAAAAAGAAAGTGTCATTTTGAAAGAAGAAACACTATCCTGGATTTTATATTAACAATGTAATATGCTAGTTATTTTAAAAATAACAATAGAGAATTTGTCCAAGTACAATAGAATTAGATACAATTGTGGCCACTAGAGGGCTTTTTTTTTTTTTTTTTTTTTTTTTACCAGTGCAAGCATAATTGTGAAGATAAACAGTGAAGTTTATATGTCAACCAAAGATTAACTGGTTAGTGCCAAGGTTTTAAATGTGGTTATAATATATAAAGTATGCAAGAATCTTATCCAGACTATACATAAAATATATAATTTTTGACATTGTATATCCGTGAAGCACTGTTTCATAATTTAATAAGTGAAAAGTAGTCAATAGTACAAACTCACAGATGGGATAAGTTTCATATGTTCATTGCCTTAACATTTTAAAAGTGTTAGAAAAATATTCTACATTTTGCTTCTTTTAATACCATATATAGAACATGTGTATCTATAGTGCCTTTGCATATCTTTTTGTTAGAACTAAACAGTAGGACTAGCTTTTGTTATGAATACTCCATTCTTGTTAAAAAAAAATTCATGCTAAAGTCTTTCAGGGACTTTTCCACAAAATGACAGCTGTGAAAGATCAATTTTCAAGTACTAGCGGATTTAAATGGCTGTTGGCTCTCTGTGGTGAAGATTTTCGTTGTTTTTCAAATTATGTGTAAATTATCTTTTATAAAATATCTCTGGAACCCTATGACAATGAAGACAGATGCTTGAGAAGCCTATTTTAAAAGAATTCCAAATTTTAAATCTCCCCTCTCTCTTTCATCTCATATATTCTGGCTCATTAAATCAGACATGAAGGTCTTATATTTTAAAATGCAACTCCCTTTACTCCATTAAAAATGGAGTAGAACTCAGGCACAGCGAGGAATATTATAATGCTTGCATACCTTTATTAAACCAAGAATAATGTCCCACATGCAGTTGCAATAAGCACACTTCCACCATAATTGAGTTAGACTAGGTATTTTCAAGTTAGGAAAGATATTCCAAAGATGGGCTTTAGAGATTTTCAAATGTTTCCACTAATGCAAAAATAATGTAATGTAACCTTCTCATTTGCATCATTTTCCATAACTTTCCCTATGTTTGCTTATGACAAGAATAATCTTTTTTAATGACTTGGTTTATGGCAATGTCTTTCCACTCCCTCAAGCCTCTATAAGATCATAGGTGCTCACATCACTTTTCTGTTTGAACTTTGCCTATTACTTTCAGGTAAAGGCCAAACTTTTGGTATTTAGCATGGTATTGAAGACCCTTCGGTGTTATAGCATTTCCTCACCTGCATCTCTTTTTCTTTCTGTCTCTATACACTTTCTTCTCTTCCTAGCTTGCCCCTTCATCTATTAAACATCCCCTCAGATGTGCATGCATACACACACACACACACACACACACACAGCACACATACACAAACCATACCCCTTTCAGTCTGCCACATTGGATGGCTTTCTGCTGGAAATCTCAATTGATCTTTCAAACCTCCTTTCCTTTCCTTTGTATTTTATTGTGCCTGGAATTATCTTCCAGCTTTTTCTACCTGATCCTTCCAAAGTCCATTAAATACGTTCTATTTCTGATGTGATTCCTCCCTCCCTGGCAGAATTAACTGTTCTTTCCTCTCTCTTAAAACATTTTATATATAGTCATACTCTAGCATGTATCACAGATACTACAGACAATTACTCTCTCTTTCCTCTTTTTTTTTTTTAATTAACAATGTGGGGAACTAATACCAGGAGGGAAGACCCAGTTTCACCATCACACAACTAATGAGAGCCCAAATGATAATTACATCCAAACGCCATACCTTCATATTCAGTTGTGTTATCAATATCAGCATGTCTGGTAATATTATTTTGAAGGTTTGATAAATGCTATTATTTCTATAATTATATGTTTGAGATATCAAGAAAGGAGTAATAGAGTTTTTCTGATGTTTTTGACAAGTAATTTAATGTTCACATAGATTCTAAGATAATTTAGACAAATAATCGTCTAATTTACTAAATTCCTCTTCCTTTATGTTAGATAATAAACATTTAACTCACTATCTGAGAAAAAGTAAAAACATATGTCAAAATGTCATTTTAATGTTTAAATATTTAAATATTTCATTAGTGATATTGATAAATGAAATGCTTCAGTAATCTTGCAATTGGATTTTAATATATCATTTCAATGTCTTCCCTCTAACAGAAAATATCTTGTATTTTTAAGATATATGTGTGTATATATATATATATATATATATATATATATATATATACACACACACAGAGATTAGAAATCTCATGAACAAAGTCTGTTTACAACCGAAATTCATCACCTCAAAAGTTCACAAACAAGCATCAAACCATAAACAATAGGGACCTAATGTAAAAATATTTTGTTATAGTATTTTTCCTTTTATTTATTTGTTTATGATTTATTCATTTAATATATATTTCTGTTTCAGATGTAATGGAACAGGATACCCTGCCCTCTGGGCGTTTACATTTTCACCAAGGAGTCTGACATTAAAGAGCTAATTACACGATCAGTCACTAGTGCGGTTCATGCTGTGAAGCACAGGTACAGGAGCTCTAGGGCTGTGTTGCAGGACTTCAGGGCAATCTGGAAGCTTTCCTTGAAGAGGAGAAATGTGGGTTAATTTTTGAAGAATAGGTCAATGTGTGTGTGTCTCTGTGTGTGTGTGTGTGTGTGTGTGTGTGTTTTGTGGGAACAGTGAGGAGTAACCAGGACTAGGTAGAGGATGACTTACACAAAGACCCAGAGACGGGAGTTTAGCATCTTCTAAGCACAGGAAGAAATGAAAAGAGCAGAGTGAGGGCAAGTGGCACAAGGGCAAGCTGATGTACAAAGCAGGACCCGGATCTTAGGAGGATTGTGATTTTATAAATATTTGGTCTTTATCTTAAGAGCAATAGGAAACCACTTAAGGTTTAATAATTTATGTTATACGTACAGATTTAAGGAAAGCTCTGTCTGGCTGCAGTGCAAAGACTGGATTAAATGGAAGAGAGAGTGGATTGAATAGCGAGGTTGTTCTTACAACTTTACTCATGATGCTTACAGAATATTTTTTATTGAGCTAGTTTTCCATCAGTAGGGAAAGTAATACACAACCTGAGGTTTATTCATCTACACTTTTTGTTTTTGTTTTTGTTTTTTTTTTTGCGGTACGCGGGCCTCTCACTGTTGTGGCCTCTCCCGTTGCGGAGCACAGGCTGCTGACGCGCAGCCTCAGCGGCCATGGCTCAGGGGCCCAGCTGCTCCGCGTCATGTGGGATCTTCCCGGACCGGGGCACGAACCTGTGTCCCCTGCATAGGCAGGCGGACTCTCAACCACTGCCCCACCAGGGAAGCCCCTCATCTACACTTTTTAAAATGCAGAAAGATATTAGAGTTTGAGAGCTATAAGCTTGTGTTGAAGTTTACAGGTCCATTATTGTGAGTTACAGTCTCCTCCTGGACATTGTTAACATAATGGAATCATTTTGATGTGTATACTCACAAATTGCAAGTGGATGAGTCTTTTAAATCTGTTAAGCTGCTTATAGCAATTGTGATGAGGGAGGTTTCCTTTTCCACACTTTACAGGAAGCCTTAGTATAAGCATGTTTCTTATGAAGACAGAAATTAAAGTTAGCAGTGGCATTTCAACCACTATAGTGTGTGAATAATGTTTGTTACAGGGGAAGAAAAGTCATAAGTACTCACTTACTAAAACTGACATGCAAGTAAACGTAGGACTTACATGAAGTGATCATCACATGTAATATTGATATATTTTACCTCTGTGGAGCTGAGCTGTGCAATAGCACTTTATCCCTTAGTACTCAATTGTCTTATGTTTATTTTATACAGTAAGCATTTGGACACGTGACATTAGAAACAGTGTGTGAAAATTTGGGTGATTTCTACTTCCTCCAAGAGTACCTCAAAAATGCTTATGGTTCGATGAGGAGCTGGTTTAAATGAAACCAGGTACTTTTGTTTTATAAGTAAAAAATATTAAATACCTTGATTTTGCAAATTGTAGAGTTACAAATTTTAGATCATTTAGTGCTGTAAATAACATAAACTGTTGATACTTGTATAATTTTCCAAGGTTGCCAAGGCCCATGAACCTTTTTGGACAAATCATATCTAGAATTTTATATTTAGACCTGGTCTTTCTAAATACTGTTCATCCCATGGCTATAAAACAATTTAACTTAAAAAGAAATTACCTACTAAAGCATGTATGTCCATCTTCATTCTCTATCAAAGCACTAACTTTATGCCTTTTTTTGGTTGGTGCCACAAATCCAAACCTTTTGGGAACCGATCTTCAAAAGTGCAACTGGTGTAGAAACTCCTAAACACGCCCTGCAGGGCTCCCCACAACCTGGCCTCTGTCTGCCTTTTCAGCCTTGTCTCTTATTCATGTGCCTTATGCTACTTTATCCTTTATCAACATATAAAAAATTATATTTCGTACCTTTATGCCACTGCACATGCTATTCCTTCTGCCAAGAAATGCCTTTTCCTCCAAGTTTCATTTTATCATTCAAGACATCTCTCATTTTTCACCTGACTTGAAACTATCTCTGGCCAATGCTACCAACTGACCTGCTTGGAAAGAATAAATCACCCCTTTCTCTGCTCTCCTATACTTGTCAATCCTTTTACCACTACACATGGTACACTGTGTGGTAATTATTAGTTTGCATGGGGAAGGACTGTATCTAGTTCATGTTTTTTTTCTTTGAGTTTTTGGGGGAGTATAATTTCAACTATTATCAGGCAGGTATTTGCACATTCGTCTCTATCTCCAAATCAAATTCTACATAAGGATGTATAAAATTCGCCTTCTATATCATCTCCATCCTATGTCTAGGCCTATTCCTTGGTGAAAACCCCTTTTAACATTTGCTTTTGTTTTTCAGGTAGTCAGCTGTCTAAACAATATGCTCAAACACTTTTTTTAAACTACAAACCATGTCATTTGACTCATCTTTATGGAAGATGAAGAATTAGTCTTTTTTGCTTTTGCCATATGTTGAGAAGAAAAATCAGTAACCAGCATCTTAATAGTAAAAGTAGAATGAAACACTGTTAATGAACTTATAAAGAAATAAATTTAAACCTATATTTCTAAATTTGAACCTTTCAAAAGAGAATTCAAGATTCAAATGGTTACTCTTTTTACACACATTATACTCATCACCCACAGTTCAATAGTTCACTTCTTTTCCCTATCCCTAATGTGTGACAGCTTTCCAGTTGTATGATCTATTGAATGTAATTCATTATTTTTTCTTGGAGACTTCTGATTTCCTGTTTTAGCTTAGAATAATTGCTTTGGGGATTCAAGTAAGTTGTCATTCTTAAATTATTTTGTTTTCATACTTCCGTGTTAATTACAATGTTTTTTGCTTTGTGTGCCTTCCTCCTTTCTTGGATTCCATTTTGCTGAGCTACAGAATAACCTTAACTTTTAAAGAACAGATACAGGAGAAGTAAATTATCTTTGTCCTTAATATCTAAAAATATTTTAATTTTTCATTACAATAAACTGTTAAATTAGTCAGGTATAGAATTGGGGTTAAAATTATTTTGCCACAGAACTTTTGAAGTTACTGGTAAAATGACTTTCATCATCCATTCATACATAAGATGCTGTGATGATTATTTAATTTTCACTTCTTTCTGAGTTTTCTGTGTTTGTTTGGTAAATGATTGACTTTGTTTTCATTTTTATTCATCCTGATTAGCACTCAATTGACTCTTTCCCTCTGAAGCTCCATTTGTATTGTCACCTGTGGAATTTTCTCTTTATTTTTTTTATTTTTTTGATTATTGGAATCCCACATTTTTATCTTTTTTCCCCATTTTTTTCTGGAACTTCTCAGTCAGTCATTGAAGCTCCAGGATTGATTTTCTTGCTTTCCCTGCCTTTAAATTTTTTCTTGTATTTTCCTTTTTATTTTATTATTTTTAAATTATTTTATTTATTTATATTTGTCTGCGTTGGGTCTTCGTTGCTGCCCGTGGGCTTCCTCTAGTTGTGCCAAGCGCAGGCTACTCTTTGTTGTGGTACACGGGCTACTCATTGTGGTGGCTTCTCTTGTTGTGAAACAAGAGCTCTAGGCGGGTGGGCTTCAGTAGTTGTGACACGTGGACTCATAGTTGTGGCTCACAGGCTCAGTAGTTGTGGTGCACAGACTTAGTTGCTCCACGGCATGTGGGATCTTCCCGGACCAGGGCTTGAACCCATGCCCCCTGCATTGGCAGGAGGATTCTTAACCACTGAGCCACCAGGGAAGTCCCTATTTTCCTTCTTAAAGAAAATAATTTTGCTTTATGATTAAGAATATTTCTTAGATTTTTTTTCTTTTAGCTTTTCTTTAAAAATAATCTTTTTAAATTTAGTATTTATGTTTTATACTTCAAATATTTTTCTTTCTTGATGTCTGTTCTTTTATAACAGTGCATTATTTTATAGCTGCAATACATTCTGAAACCTCTCCAAATACATTAATTAGAATTACTACAAAGTTCTCTTACTTTACTAATAATGACAGCTTTGCCTTCAATATTGATCTTTTCATTCATCTTGGTCCTTCTATTTTGTGATGTTGTTTACCCTCAAATATCTCTTGATCTTCAGACATATTCATATTATAAAGATGTTTTAACAGCCTCTCCTACATATAGGGAAAAGGAGGATGCTGACTGAAAATTCTGAATGTGTCAGATGGGCATGAATTACTTTAGAAGACAAGCTAGCTGCTCTTGCCCCATTTCTACCACCTTCCCAATGGAAAAAAGTAATAATAATGAGGGAGGAGAGCTTTGTTTTGAGATCCTACCAACCACACTCAGTGCTGCCTTCTTATCCAGAGACATGTTCAGATTCTTTACAGCAAGAATTTCAGTTTACCTTAAGGGTGTGAGCTCTTAGCATGTTGCCAGTCTTGTTGCACCTTTTGACACAATTTTTTTCCATTGTGAAACATAGTCACTCAACAACTTCACACCCTAATTTTGCATTACTTCTCACTTCCACTCTCTCTCTATTCCACTTTCAAGTTTGGAATCCTTCTGGGACTCCATCAGTACTTTGACCACCTTTTCATTAATTCACCCAGGTATTTATAAAAATCTCTGGTCAGCCTATACCACACTTTGAGAAGATATTCTGAATTTATTACTGTAGTTATTTCTTTACTCTCATTTAGATATGATTTGGGGAGGAATGCACTAAATACACATGATCAGTCTCTATTAAACTGGAAGCCTTATTTTTTTAATCCTCAGTGTCTCATAAAAGATTAATAATATTTGCACAATAAATATTTGTCAAACCCAATTGAACACACAGAAAAATAAGAAAAAATACATTGTAGTTTTAGCTTATTTTCTACTGATCAGGCTTGGCTATGAATTATGATTATTGTTTATTTTTAAATCTAGTTTACTTTCAGAGAACAGGGTATAAATTGCCACTTAAATGAATATTACAAAAGGAAACAACAAAACACCTTCAAAACATATACTGTATTCTGTTTCAAAAAATGTTTCAAATAATTTTTCAGTAAGAATTTTTAAGCAAGTTTATAACCTTCATATTTATTTCCCAACAAGGATGATTAAAGGTATACCAGTGTGTTTGTTTGTGTGTGTGTGTGTGTTTTCTGTATGTGTGTTTTAGTCTCTATTTCAGAGGATGCTAATTGCCTTGGAATGTCCTTTCTCCCTTCTTATTTTGAGGAATAAGCATAGCTTTTCACTGAGCATGTTGGACCCCAGATAAAAGCGTACATTTCCCAGTCTCCTCCACTTAAGCAACTTACTATTGGCTGGTCAAACATAAGTAAATAAAATGTATTACTCCTGAAACATCTCTTTAAAAAGGAGTAGGTGTGCCTTCCCCACCGTTCTTCATCCTTCCCCTTGAAATACATATGCGAAGGCCAGCCCTCCAGCTATGAACTTGGACTTGAAAATGGACACCAAACCCTAGGGATAGCAGAACAGAAAGTTGGATAGAGCCTGGGTCTCTGGCAACTTCAAGATAGTGCCTTATTTATCCTGGATTGCTTCCACTATCTATGTTATATACTCTATCAAATACACCAAGGACAAGGAGAATAAATAAACATTAGATAATTCAACTCTGTTATTATAGTGTCTGGGATATTGTGATTGGTCAGGTCTCTAAGAAACAATAATATCGTTAAGGAAGTGGCAGTTGATGTAGAAATCCAAAGACAGCTTTGGGAACTCAAGGCAATTCTAGTCATTCCTTGGAAGGCAAGCATTTAGTGCTCACCACCTGAGCAACTCTTTCATATTGGTCACTGGACCTTTTCAAAAAAAAAATTTTTTTTTAAACAAATAAATGTCAAAGCAGAATTAACCAAATTGTGGAATAGTTTAAATGTTTTCCACTCATTAAATTGTTTTTAGCGCAAGTATAATTAAATATAGTTCTCCCATTCACAAAATAATTACAGGAGTTATTTATACATATTAATTCATATTTAGTACATCACTAGTACTGTGGTCTAGCAGTGGAATACAGAGTTGTATAGTAAATAATGAACAACTTATTTCCTGTCAATAGATCAATCAGGTGATAGATAGGTAAAATATATAGAGATAAATACAAGTATAGATTTTTAAATTTTTATTTTATGTCAAAAATGGAGGGCTTCCCTGGTGGCGCCGTGGTTAAGAATCCTCCTGCCAATGCAGAGGACATGGGTTCGATCCCTGGTCCGGGAAGATGCCACATGCTGCAGAGCAACTAAGCCCATGCGCCACAACTACTGAGCCTGAGCTCTAGAGCCCTCGGACACAACTACTGAGCCTGCATGCTATAACTACTGAAACCCACACACCTAGATCCCTTGCTCTGCAACAAGAGAAGCCACTGCAATGAGAAGCCCGTGCACCGCAATGAAGAGTAGCCCCCACTCGCCACATCTAGAGAAAGCCCGCACACAGCAACAAAGACCCAACACAGCCAAAAATAAAAACAAATAAATAAATAAATTTATTAAAAAAAAAAGTAGAAGTGAAGCTTTTGGGTCAGCCTGCATTCAGCCATGGACCATGGTCTGACAGCTAGTTCACCCATTGCTCTCATTCATTTCCCTCTCTCTTTACTGCTGATGCCACACATTTAAATTGTGGTTGTTTTTATGAATAAATATTAAATATAGAAGAACTCATAATTTGGTGCATATTTAAGTTGGAGTTAAATTCCTCCTTTCCTTTCATTAAGTTTGTAATTCTTAATGAAATTCTAGAAGTTGTGATTTGTTACTGAGAAGACCCTAGAGAAAGATTCACTCAAATTGAAAAAGGGTTTTGTTTTTAAGGCCATTGAGCTATATATTATGTGGTTTTTAATTGAAATATGTAGGATTTAGGAAAGATCTCAATACGTTTAGGGCTATACTGATGAATATTTAAAGATAAATATGTAATTCAACCATCTTAGTTGTTTTGGAGAGTGACTGAAATGTTCTCTGTGCCAAGCTGTGGAGCTAGGCTTCCAGAGTCAGATAACATAGGCAGAGAGTTCACTAAGCCTCACCAACTCTTTATGGCTGCCTTCCTTTTTTTCTACTTCATCCTTTCCTGTGTGCCTTTCTGGACAACCCAGAGTTGGTGACATTGAAGACCTCGAAAATCAGACCCAAGATGGGAAAGCTGGGGAGAGATGGAAGTGAGGGCAAGAAATGACTTTTCTCAGAGGTTCAACCTTTATCCAGTTTATTTACTCAGCATTTTATTATTGAATATCCACTGTGTACAATCACTGTACTCTCTGCCAGGAGTTCAAAGATGGAAATATGTGCTTACATGGTCTGAGGGAAACACACAGGTAGAGACAATTCTGATATACAGAGGCAACTGTAATAATAAAATGGCAAAGTCCAGTGAGAGCATAAGAAAAGGAGCTCCTAATGTTGTTTTTATTTATTTATTTTTTTAATTTTAGGTAAATCTGTTCATCCTGAATTTCACTCTAATGCCAACCCTGAAACCTTGAAGCATCTTTATTTTTATTCTTTGCAGTTTAACATTTACAGAAGTAGTATAAGCTGAATTTTGTATACCCACAAATAAGATCATTTAGTCAGTTAATTTCTTCCAAATCTGCTTCCTTTTTATGAAAATATTTAGGGATATTTTCCAATATGAAAACCTTAAGCTCATGTGATCCCTGAGCCACAATTATCAGTATTCCTAATTATTCCACAATCTAACCATAGCTTCCTTGTATGTGAGGCTAAGGAAAACCTCCTGGAATCACTGAACACATTATCCTTTCTTTACATCTCCCTCTGTTTCACTCCCATTAGCACATTCCTCCGTAGATCCGAGTAGCCACAATTACTTGGAAAGATGACTAAATTTCAAGTTTGAGATACACATTTCTCCTTTGTTCCTGATGTTAGGTGTGGATGTTCTTAGACTTTTGATTGATGTCATGCTATCCTCTCACCTCCAAATATGTGCAACAATGTGTCCCTCTAGTCCTACTTTCTTTCATTTTGCTTTCCCCTTAGTTCCATCATGCCTGTGGTCATAATTCCTTTAGTTGCAATATGATACTTTGAAATCGTTTCAGCAAAACATAGAAGTGTAATTATAAGGATACAGTGTATTCCTTGTATGGTTAATTTACTCATCTCTCACTTGGCTGCAATATCCTCTAACTCAACAAGTAAATAAACTGCAGCAGCCTTCAATGTGTTCTCCACATGGCAGCTGTTAAGAAATTCTCCTTTTATTTCTTTCTAACTTTATTTAAGTAGTGATATTTATTTTATTTTCAAATTATAAAAGATTTTACACATGACATAAAATAAATACTGTATCAAATATAACCTGAACTTAACAAATGTTAACACTTTATCATAATTACTTTATATCAAGTTTTAAAAGAAATAAAATATTTCATCTATATAGCTGATGCCTTCTGACAGTCTTTCCCCTTCCTCCTTGCCTAAACTTAATGTGTATCATTTATTTTCATGTTGTATAAACTAAAACATCTGTGCTTCTACATATAAACAATACATACATATTGGATACATATACAGATATATATTTTTAAATTTTTATGTTCAACTGAAGGCTTTTGAGATTTATCCCTGTTGATAAATATAGCTGTAGTTACTTCATTTGAACTAGTTTGTATTTACATACATCACTTACTAATAGATATTTAGGTTGTTTCCAGTTTTTTTGCTATGGCAAAACAAACAAACAACACCAAAAAAAAAAAAAAACCCTAAAAGAAACATCCTTGTGCTTTTTCAAGCCTGTGCACATCTCTTAGAATTTCTCCAGAACAGTCTAGACTTTGTTCCTAAAATACCTGTACGGTAGGGTAAGGTAAGCACCTTATACAATTTATAAGACATTGTCGAAAAATTTCCCAACACACTGAATTTACATTTGCACTGGCAATGTACAGAGTTCCCATTTACCCACCTCATCACCAACAAGTAGAACTATCAGGCTGGTTCGTTTTTCCTAAACTACTCAGAATGAAACACTTTCTCATTCTTCTTCAGTTTGCACTACCTTGATTACTAGTGAGATTGAGTATATGATTTTTGGAAATTTGGAGCATCCCTTATGTGAATTACTTCTTTAATAACTGTTATCCCATTGTTCGAGCATGTGTGTGTGTGTGTACGTGAACTTTCAATTTTGTTTCATTCATTTTTTTTTCACCTGTTTGTATTGATACAATACTATTTGATTTAAAAAATTTCAGGGTTTTTTGCTCAGTATTAGTATAGTTGCATCAGTTTTCATTTGGTTATTTGCCTGCTATATCTTATTTCTTTCACTCTGTATTCAATCCTTCTGTGTCCCTTCTTGAATAAATTATTTTAATCTATTTATACTTGTTATGATTATTAATATTGTTAATATTTTTTAAGTTTGGTTTTTTTAAACTATCTTATGGGTTTGTTTCTATTTAGTATGCTTTTTGTTTGTTTTCTTATTTTCTACCATTTTTAGATTTGCCAAAATTCCCTTACTCACATTTTAATCCTTATTTCAAAAGTTGTAAGTTTGTCTTTTACTTCAGTAGTTGCCGTACAGTTTTTCCCATGCATTCTTAACTTAATGAAGCCTAAAGCTAACCAGTGTCAGATAGATATGATAAGATTCCTTACACACACACACACACACACACACAAATTCAGTGACCTTTACATGAAAAATTAGTATGTGCAAATGTCCTGGGGCAGGAAGCTGACTGGCAATTATGAGGGTCTGAAAGAAGACCGAAGAGGTTTGAGAACAGAAAGGAAAAGGGCATCTTAAGAGATTTGAGTATGGAGGGTCACTTAGGAGTGCTGTCTTGTACTGGCTAAAAAGGGCCAATTGTTTTATTTTCAGAAATCTTGTGAGCCAATTGTGAAATAACTATTATTGAAAACAAAAGTATATAAACCTATATTAAGTAGATTACATTAAAAAGAAAGATTCTTTTCTAATTATTCCTAGTCATTCCTAACTATTTTACTACATTTTAATATTTATCTGTACTCCTGAGTTTATGTTTATTCTACTGGTATGGTGGAAACACTTTATAATGATGCACTCCTGCAGGTTTCTTCCCAATTTCACATTTAGTGATGTTGCCTTTACTCACTTGAAGTCAACCATGGCAGGAGTTTACACCATGGAAACTGGCAAACTCTTCAAATCAGGACTCATTCACACCTCTAAGAACCCGTTATTAAACACTTATCAGAACAATACTGAGACTGTACAGGACCTTAGAGACCATGTTAAGAATTGATATATATCACAGGAGAAATGAGCAGGCATTGAAAGGTTTTAAGCAAGGAATGACAAGAGCACAATTCTGTTTTTAGAAAGACCACTGAGATTACAGAAGTGAGAGGCGAGGCAGGGTGACTCTGGGTGGCTCCCATGGTAAGTAATAGTGGCTCAGGCTAGGATCAAAGAAAGGAAGATGGAGAGAAGTGAATGGATTTAGGAGCTAAAACTGAAGACCTAGCTCTCATGGTATTAGTGTGAACCAATCACATAAGACCCTTATGTGGAGGAAGTAAAATCTCTGAGTCCTCTCTAACTTCTGGTTGGTAATGATATTTTCATTTTGAGCCCAATTGTGCCACCATGTGCCAAAGAGCCAACTTCACAGTTGAACAAACTTAGGCCTGAATAAGAGAGGAGGGAAAAGTCTACATATGGAAACGTGAGATGAAGGGACTCATTCCATTTAAAAATAAATTATTTTTAAAGTAATCCATAACTTTTCTTTCCTCCTATAGGCATACTAGTACATGTGTGGTAGCCATGAGAATAGCCTCTAAGATCTCTGACTGCAGGGAGTGTAAATGATAGAGGGTTAACTTCTGGGTTCTGAAATTGAGCATTTGACCTGAGGCCATGCTTCCCACAAGTTGCCCCAGACAATGACTTAACAGGGCAGAGACACTAAGCAACCCTGTTATAAGAGGTGCCAGATTCAACCAGAAGTTAGAGAGGACTCAGAGATTTTACTTCCTCCACATGAGGGTCTTATGTGATTGGTTCACACTAATACCATGAGAGCTAGGTCTTCAGTTTTAGCTCCTAAATCCATTCACTTCTCTCCATCTTCCTTTCTTTGATCCTAGTCTGAGCCACTACTACTTACCATGGGAGCCACCCAGAGTCACCCTGCCTCGCCTAAATTTATTGAATGAAAACATTAAGAATAGTGGAATACACCCCAGTATTAGTCAAGGTTCCCATAACAGATTATAGCGAGACAGGAAGATATTGTTTGTAGTATATTTTGCTTCGGGTCGTTCTTCAACACAATTACCTTGTCCTTTCCACCAGGTGGTTGACCAGATTGATACCCTGACTTCTGACCTACAGCTGGAGGATGAGATGACCGACAGCTCCAAAACGGACACCCTGAATAGTAGCTCAAGTGGGACAACAGCCTCCAGCATAGAGAAGATCAAAGTGCAGGCCAATGCCCCCCTCATTAAACCCCCAGCCCACCCATCTGCTATCCTCACCGTCCTGAGAAAGCCAAACCCTCCCCCTCCCCCTCCACGGTTGACACCTGTGAAGTGTGAAGACCCACAAAGAGTGGTGCCCACTGTCAATCCGGTAAAGACCAATGGCACCCTTCTGCAAAACAGAGGCTTCCCAGGGGCACCAAACAAAATTCCAAATGGAGACATTTGCTGCAGACCCAGCAGTAACTTGGACAAGGCTCCAGTGCAGCCTCTGATGCATAGACCTGAAAAAGACAGGTGCCCCCAAGCAGGGCCTCGGGAACGAGTCCGGTTTAATGAAAAAGTCCAGTACCATGGCTATTGTCCTGACTGTGACACCCGGCATCACATAAAAAATAGGGAGGTCCACTCACACAGCGAACCTGTCCACCCACCAGGAAAGCTTCCTCCCTATGGCCCTGCCCAGCCTCCTCCCCCTCATCTCCCTCCTTTTCCACTAGAAAATGGGGGGCTGGGAATAAGCCACAGTAACAGCTTCCCCCCACTCAGACCTGCACCTGTGCCTCCTCCCACAGCACCAAAACCACAGAAGACAATCTTGAGGAAGTCAACCACCACAACAGTGTGATGTATGCCATTTAAAAAAACTTTTTTGTTTTTTTTAATTCTTACATTATAAACATAAAATAATACGTAATGAGCACTTTCTACTCAAGCAATAAAAAGCCCAAATATATTTATCCTGCATTCAGCAGAGTGGCATAAAAAATCACCGGGTAAGTATGCAGTATGTTGTTTATGTCCTGGCTATACATTGTTTAAAAGTTACATCATGAAACCACAAAATAACGGAAAAGCTGAATATATTGTTTTTTCAAATTGACCTGTGACAAACTGTGACCTGTAGATTTCAAATATTTTGATTTACCATAAGGGATGGGATTAGATTCATTTTATTCATGCCTAACTCATCTATGCATTAAGAACATGCCATACTCTGACCTAATGCTTTTTAATAAGAAATTTTAATACTGAAAGACTTTTATTATTTTTTCTAAAGATGTTTGTCACTAGTTTTGCACTATTAAATGCTAAGAATAATACCAGAACATTTATTTTCTATACTATACAATTATGACTATATGTTCACCTATATATGTAATGAAAGATTTTGGTCTGTGGAAATATCATATGTCATAAGCAATGGTAAATAATGGCAAAATCAAATGTTCCTCAGAATTAAAATGAAGCAGTGGTTCATTTAATCCCACGTTAGTTTACATCAAAATGGATAGCAGCTCTGACAGAGTTTGGAGATCACAGTGAGTATATGTCAGAATTTTTCAAATTAAATATTCATAATCCAGATTCTCAATAGAACTGTAAACGTTTTCATATGATTTGCCTCCATTTTGGTACCTCAGGGATGACCTGTTGCAGGCCAGCCCCTTTAGGTCCTCCCCAGTCTCAGCATGCCTCCAAGTCACTGCATAAACCAGCTCATTGAAGCTGTAGGATGACTTTGCTCCTGCATCAGCAAGCTCTCTGCCTTCCTGAGGGATTCCCCCATTTACAGGAGAATCCTAGAGGAAAATAAAGATGTTTCTGGAACAGAATATTTTCAGCATTCACCTTAAGCTGATTCTCCCTCAGAGCTGAAATATGCCACGGTTCTTTGTTACTCTATAGAAGGAAGAGAGGAAATCCTTTCCTCCTAACATCCAATAAGTGTGCTTCTCTTTAGTCTAATTTGCCAACTAAAGTCACACTTACCCATGGACAAAAGTTCACTTCCTAACTACCATGATTTGGACTGATCCTATGATTTGCCCTGGAGTTAGAAATGAGTTTACTCCCTTAGAATCATGATGACAGGTAACTGCCTGGGCAAAATGTGGTCATTAAGTGGCAGGAGTAGAAGGAGTCATCTTTGGTGGAGATTTGATTATTATGCAACTTAAAAAAGAATACTGTAATACTTTTGAATATTTGGCTTTTGATCGTAAAACTTGAACTTTTGCTACTACAGGAAAGTAGTCTTCAATCATATTTCTTCGTTGCCTTTTTCATGTTATAGCATCATAATTTGGAGTACTGTTTTTGGACAACTTCCTATTTAAAATGATAACATATTTTAGGTGTAATTCCCTAAAGAAAATAGTTTGTTTTGTTTTGTTTTTTTGCGGTACGTGGGCCTCTCACTGTTGTGGCCTCTCCCGTTGCGGAGCACAGGCTCCGGACACGCAGGCTCAGCAGCCATGGCTCACGGGCCCAGCCGCTCCGCGGCATGTGGGATCTTCCTGGACCGGGGCACGAACCCGTGTCCCCTGCATCGGCAGGCAGACTCTCAACCACTGCACCACCAGGGAAGCCCCTAGGTTTATTTTTTAAAGGAACAATCAAATGAGTAAAAATAGAGACGTCACGTTGAAAATTTACTCAGCATGATTTTTGTTCTGTGTGTGTGTCGGACATGAAGATAATGCAAGCAGAATAAATCCAACTTTTCAGAAAGTTACAAAAGGTAAGACCAATAATCAAAGGCCAGAATCTAAAGTTTATTAACTATATGATCAGTATGTTTAATAGATGTGAGCCAGGTAAATAAATAATTGACATTGAATACCAAAATAACACATTGTAATATGTTCATTTAGGTTTATACCCAGGATTTTTTTTTAATATATTCTTTTTTTGAAGATGTTGGGGGTAGGAGTTTATTAATTAATTTATTTATTTTTGCTGTGTTGGGTCTTCGTTTCTGTGCGAGAGCTTTCTCTAGTTGTGGCAAGCGGGGGCCACTTTTCATCGCGGTGCGCGGGCCTCTCACTATCACGGCCTCTCTTGTTCCGGAGCACAGGCTCCAGATGCGCAGGCTCAGTAGTTGTGGCTCATGGGCCTAGTTGCTCCACAGCATGTGGGATCTTCCCAGACTAGGGCTCGAACCCGTGTCCCCTGCATTAGCAGGCAGATTCTCAACCACTGCTCAACCAGGGAAGCCCAACCCAGGATTTTATTACCTTTCTAGATGTAAATATTTACATCCTTTCAAATGTGCGTCCAGTGTGAGGCCTTTTGATATTATGAAGTCTTTGAAGACATGAATTTTTTCCCTTCAGCCCATCTTTCTTTCACAGCCAATTACTGTGACCTAATAATTACTTTATAGTTTGAAACTTTGACCCTTGTTGATGTCTGGGAACCAACCTGGACCTCAAAGTAGAGCTTACTAACAGCCACATACCATCCACTGAGCAGATAACTCATTTGCAATAAAGCAAGTTGAATAAGTTGGATGATTTAAGCAGGTTGATTAAGGATATTTGAGCCAGATGCCTACACACAACCTCTGAGGTTCAAATCCATTTCTCTTCCTCAAATTATAGATGGAGCTACCCCATGAAAGACCATCTTTTTATGTTTGATTAGTGACATATGCCAAAACCACAACACCTGTTTTTATTTAACACATTTATAAGTAACTGTTGGCCTATAAAGCTGAGTTAAATCTCAACATAAAAAAGTTATAGTTATTGACCTTCTTCTCTTATTACAGTTTATTTATTACATAGTCAACATTAAATGTTAGATTACAGCAGTGTTGGGACATTCCTTTTAGTTTATTTGCTCCAATGTTCTTTTTTTTTTTTTTTTTTTTTTTTTTACTAACGTATAGAATATATTGGGCCAATAGGCTTTTTTGCCCGATAATTCTGCAACATTCATTGGCACTTAGTCATGTCTCTAAATATATATAAACTTGTAAAGCATGGAAAGCAATTAACATAGAGTGTCATAATATTTGCCAGGAAACGTGTAATTAAAGTGTCATAAGTGGCAGTGCGGTTTTTGTAATCAGCCAGCATTGCTTTCAAAATTTAAATTCTGAAATGCAAGCTCTGCACATCATGCATTAAATCATCATAAAACGTGGTCTATATTTTCTCTTCATGAAGATACCAAAGCAGAAACGCTTTTTCCAAATCTTTAAGGGCAGATTCTTTTTTCACAACATGGCTTTAACTTTTTTATTCACACATAGAGTAGTGTACCAAAAAGCTGGCCTCAATACTCCTTTGAAGGTGATGTTTCTACAAAATGTAAAATGGTAGTACTGCTATGAAAACATCTATTCCTAGTGAAAGGTAGAAGATATGGTTAAAAAACTGTATCCATTAATTAAATTGGAATAAGAAAATTTTTGTCATTATTTTATTTTATTTTATTGTTTTTATTTTTTTGCGGTACGTGGACCTCTCACTGTTGTGGCCTCTCCCCTTGCGGAGCACAGGCTCTGGACGCGCAGGCCCAGCGGCCATGGCTCATGGGCCCAGCCGCTCTGCGGCATGTGGGATCTTCCCAGACCGGGGCACGAACCCGTGTCCCCTGCATCGGCAGACAGACTCTCAACCACTGCACCACCAGGGAAGCCTATTGTTTTTATTTACTATTATTATTATTTTAAACATCTTTATTGGAGTATAATTGCTTTACAATGGTGTGTTAGGTTCTTTATAACAAAGTGAATTAGTTACACATATACATATGTTCCCATATCTCTTTCCTCTTGCATCTCCCTCCCTCCCACCCTCCCTATCCCCCCCCCCCCCGCAGGTGGTCACAAAGCACCTAGCTGATCTCCCTGTGCTATGCGGCTGCTTCCCACTAGCTATCTATTTTATGTTTGGTAGTGTATGTATGTTTGGTAGGTCTCACTTTGTCCCAGCTTACCCTTCCCCCTCCCCATATCCTCAAGTCCATTCTCTAGTAGGTCTGTGTCTTTATTCCTGTCTTGCCCCTAGGTTCTTCATGACCATTTTTTTTTTTTTTTTTTTTTTTAGTTTCCATATATATGTGTTAGCATATGGTATTTGTTTTTCTCTTTCTGACTTACTTCACTCTGTATGACAGACTCTAGGTCTATCCACCTCACTACAAATAACTCAGTTTCGTTTCTTTTTATGGCTGAGTAATATTCCATTGTATATATGTGCCACATCTTCTTTATCCATTCATCTGTTGATGAACACTTAGGTTGCTTCCCATTTTTGTGTTGGGAGGATATTGTATCTCCACTGATGAAAGGCAAAAAGAAAATAAAATTGACCAAAGTTCTCTTCCATCTCTCAGTGGTTTTAGGAGTCATAAAAGGAAATAAAACTGATATATTTTTTAGGCCATGCTTAAGCTAAATATAAAATATCTGCTCAAAAATACAGGGCATGCGAGAAGAGAAATTCCCCACTCTTCAATTTGATAATATATTCATACCTCCTCTCATTAGTTTAATAGTAGTCTATGAAAAAAATGTCTGCTATTAACCGAAGTGGTTTAATTAACCTAAAAAATCTTGTTTGAATTATGCCCACATCTAACTATTTAATGAATAAAGGAATAAGGCACTGTATTATACGGCTTTCTTTGGGCAGATCAGTAGTTGCTTTTAACATGACCAAGAACAGCAGCTACACACAGTCTCTGAAACTATGCAAGGCCTTTTATCTACAGGTTCTAATTATAGCTCTTTTTGGATGTTCTGTGAAGAAAAGGCTGAGTAGTTCCACATGTAATTGCACTGGGAGTGGTGTAATCAAATCATGAATCACTGCCTTGACTGATTTTTTTCCGTGGAATATATGCAACAATGCAGTGTTTTTGTGATTGTCCTGATTCAGTTTCTTTCCACAGTTTCTCTGTTGGTAGCACATTTTGCTGTAATGTACACTCAAATTTGTAGCAAAATATTGCATTGTTGTGCATTGGTACATACTGATGATTTCTAGGTGAGGAAATGATTTATGAACACTAAAATTCTGTATCACATATTTCAGTGCACAGAATCTGACAATTACTAGATTGAAAAATCACATGACATTTTCTAGGAACTGTGACACTGTATTCAGATTTTTATACTAAACATTCTTGAATTTTAGAGTTGTGTAAATTGCCTGATTCTGAAATAATGACAGATGTGAGACTACCATTAGGGCAGGCAGCAGTGTTGAACATAAAACTGCATTAGATATATTTTAGTGGAACATCAGTTATATAGGGTGTCATTTCATTGAAAGCACTTGGATTTATCCATCTGGTCTTTTTCGAAAAACCTAAAGAAGGTCTGCAAATAACCCTCTCTTTAAAATGTAGTTAAATCAACATGGGATATAGAATTATGTGAAGGTCAAGCGAAAGTACGTAGGAAATATTGCTTATGATTTATGACCTCTAGACTGATCAACGATAGGTAAACTAATATGTTAACTGCTTTCTGAAACTTTACATACATTATTTTTTTCTAAGTCTCATATGAATGTATAAAATAGATATTATTATCCTGATTTACAAGTGAAGAAATCCAGGACCTCAGTTTCAGTGTTTTGCCAAAACTGACCGCTTAGTAAGTGGCTGGCATTTTAGTGCCAGCAGGACTTCCCATACTTTTTTTCCCCACAGCATCACCATTTAATTGTGTTCTTCATAGCTCTGAACTTTGCAATTTTTTCCCTTTGTTCTGAGGACTTATTTTGACACTCAAAAGGGGTTACCTAATGTTATTTTGACATTCTTAATATGTTTGATCTTTGCAGAATGTGAGATGGATTTCAGGCAATTTCACTACCGTCAAAAATGAATGAGCTATTGAATAATGCAAGCCGCATTTTGTCATGTATTATACCAGAGGCTTTACTGTTCCAGTGAAACCTTTTCTCTTAAGTTCAAAGGCTGTCTATTATTTTGGATTTTTTTCCCTGAGAAGTTCTGATTCCACAGTATTAATGCCATTTGAAACTAACTGTGTCATTTGTATTACTGGTATTTCATTTGTGAGTTTCATGTGCCTAAGGTTGACCCCTACAGCTAAAAATAGCAATAGATCCACTCTGTGGAACCACTAAAGAACCAGTGCATTAGAGCTCTAATAAAAGCATTTCTATCCTTTTGTTATTAGACTATAGATATGATTTTTCCACTATTTGATAATGTAGTTGTCAATTCTCCTCACCACCAAAGGGAATTTTGGACCAGCTAAATAAAACAATGTGTGCCCTTGGGTAGGTTAGAGTTGATGTTGACAATATATGATATCTAACACTTATCAAGGGCTTGCATTGTGTTTTGTATGTGTTATTTTTCCCTCATAACATCATTTTTCCCTCCTAACAACACAATGTCTTAGACCCTATTATTATCCACATCTTACAAATGAGGAAACTATGTCACTGCTGTTCAAGGTCATAGAGCCAGGAAGTGGTCAAGCCAGGATTGTAAGGCAGGCAGTCAGCCTCCACAGCCCACGTTCTCCACCACCTTTCAGAACTGCCCAAAGCACAGCCCCTGCATTGTGCAGAGGTCATCTGTAGAGCTTACAGTCATTTCACTGAAACTTGCTTGAAAGTTGTTGGAAGATATAAGAACATAAGTCAAGATAGACTAGTTCATGAGACTAGTTCATGCTGTGGTAGCAAACAACTCTAGTATCCCAGAGGCAACCGAGTTATTTCTCGTTCATTCAAAGTTCACCCTGAGTCCAGGAGACTCTCCAGGGCAGGTGTACCTCAGGCAGTCATTCATCGATCCAGGCTGTGTTGAATGTGTGACTTCACCACCCGGTCATGCATCTTCTTCCAAAACCACCACAAGAAGAAGGGAGACTGGAAAATCTTAGCTGTGCTTTTTCCTCAGTCCTTGTTCATGTCATTGGCCAACACTAGTGATGTGGCCCTCCCTGTTGTCCCCATATGCTCAAGAAAGGGAAGGAGATCCATATATGGGTGAGGACCTATCATGCCAACCATGGTTTCCAAAGGAGTAATTTTTTGGCATGTGTATAATTTGAATATATTATAGACCTCATTTTCTTTCCTTTTCATATTACTTGATGTTTGTTTAATCTAACCATAAATTGTGATGCCATCTTAGTTTAAACAAAGATGGAGAGATAGGAAGTGAAACTAACAACAGCCTTGCTTAAAAATTTATTGCAGGGAATTGACAGCATTAACGAAGATGAGGGATGAATTTTATCACAGCCATTAGCTACCATATTTGAATTCTGTCTGAGATTACTCACCAACCTACATTTTTTAGTTAAGCATTTGAGAATTGCATACTAAATTTTCTTTAGTTAAAATTTTGAATAAAGAATTTTTCAGTAAATTAAGTTATTATATAAATAATTATCCCCATAAGGATAGATAAACCTTATTTGATGATACTTATTTATCCCAACTAGTCAAAATATATGTAATATATGAAATATATGAGTTTCAAAATATATGAAACTCTACTACAGAAATTTGTCATTGATAATGTAAATTATAACGTGTTTATAATATTAATTTATAGGGCAGTATATTAGGATAAAAGTGTAAGTTTGAAACCAGAAGGCCTGGATTTGAGTTTCAGTTTTCCTGTCTCCCAAATGTTCTTGGTCAAATTGCTTAACCAGGTCTGAGGCTTGCTTTCAAATGAAGATAATGGTGCCACTCTTTTCTACCTAATAGAGTTCTTGAGTCATTAATTTCATCCCTGTGTGTATTCTGGGCTCACACAATCCTCCTTTACAAAGTAAGGAGCGAGAAGATTAAGACCAGCAGAAGGATGCTGCAATTTCACAAACCCCAAGTGAATGTCTACGGCATCAGGATCATAAGCTTCCGCTCTTCTTCGGCAGCAGTGCTGAAAGGTAAAATGGATGAGGCAACGCAGATAGGCAGTTTTAGGATTCAAGAAGTCTGTAACCTTCAGCACAATTGAATAGGCTAAAACTCCAAATCATTCCACCTTATTCTTTGCAGAGGTCAGAAACACCTCCCAAACTCTTCCTCTAGGTTGGAACTAAGTAAATTATGTATGGAAGCATAGCTAATTATTATTTACTCTATGTCTTGTTTTAAATTCCATTATGTTATTTGTATGGGATGAAAGCTCTGCTGACACAGAATGAGTTATGAGAATGAACACAGAATGAGAATGAACACAAAGTTCAGTCATAGCTTCTGCTTTATTTGCTCAAACTCCCACTATTTTTCAGCTCATGTCTCTCTTCTGGACACAAAAATATAAGTGATGTGCATTTCCCCTGCCTTATTTTGTCTAAACCTTCATGAGGTACTCACTCCCCAAACTGCCTGGTTTCACACATTTTATTTCTCCTAGAGTAACATTAACATTGATACACTAACCATACCCCAATAGCACCCAATTTCCTAACATTTTTTCCTCTGTGTTTCTCCTCTAAAGGATACCACCTTCCAAAATGTTGTTATAAGGCCCTAATGATTTAATGAATGTGAAAATACTTTGCTGACAGTAAAACCTCACACAAATGCAGACACTGTTATGAATTTGTAATACTTCTTACCAAATTACCATGTTCCTTTTTAATCTGGTGGGTTGATTTGTCATTGCCTAGGTTGATGCTAATGATATTTTATTCATCTCATTTATAAAGTAATTATTTTACATCAATTTTTATAGTTACTATTATCAAGTAAGCCTAATGATTTTCTTAGAACCTTGTCAGTTCACGTGTAGAACTCTCATTATTGATTTATTAGATTTTGTGAATTAGTAAGTCAGAAAATGAACATGATAGATATTCAAGGTGACTACAACAGAGAACACAGTTTACTAAACTGTTTTGACAAGTATAGCTTGATTTTAATTATTTACAATAATACGTAATAATAGCACATGAGTAAATTTATTTAGAATATAATTTGTCAAACTAAAGTCTAATACCACTGGGCTTTTATAACTCTCCTAAAAATGGTCAAATAAGAGATTAAATCCATTTGTTTGAAAGAGGAATAAATGTCTGTTTGTGATTAAAAATATCATTTGTCAGTGATATTAGTAAAATTTGACAAAGCATTAACTCTTATTTTGCTTTAAACAGTCTATGATATACCTGAGTACATGTTTCAGTGAGGTACCTTCCAAAAGGACCAAGAACTAAATAAAAGTTCTTTGATCACAGTGATTTATGGCTTAAGTATAAGTAAATAAATATTGCTAGTAGTCCAAAATTATCATCTGAAACTATTATTTTCTAACAATTCAAACTGCTCTTTAGGACAAAAATGGAATATTTGGATTTATTTAACCTATTTTTTCCAAAACTTCATAGTTGTATCAAATAATGACTGCATTTTGCTTGATATTTGAAGTACACTACTGATGTTCTGTTTTTTTTTAATAAATTTCCTTTTTTCTGAGTGGATTTATTATCAGTATTACAGAGAATTAATATTAAAAAGAGCTCCTCTATACGACTTCCCAATACACCTTCTGATCATCAAAGCTCCCATTTTCAGCCAGATATAACTTCTGCTTCTCCCTTGTTCCTTTTATCCGAGTAATTTGAATTTTTTGCCAAGTCTTTTGTGTGTGTGTGTGGTAATGCCATTCCCACTCCCACTCTCCTCAGAGAGGCTTTTATCCCTTACATCCTGACATTACATTGCCTCCTGCTTGTCACTCATACTCTTGCCTCAGCTGCCAGTCCATTCTGCAGATATCCAACAGAGAAATTTTCCTTTCATCATTTCATCTCAATCCAGAAAATTTTGAAGGCTCAGGATCATCTGCTATTTAAAATTCTTAGCTGTGGGCTTGGCAGTTCTAGCAAAAACCTTTCCAAGGCTGCTTTTACGAGTGCCCAATCTAGGAAGCTCAACACTGCTAAGGCTGCTACGGCCAAGTAGTTAAAATGACTAACCCCCCGGCAGTCCTTACTCAGTTCCTGTTGCTGCACCTTCTCCTGGCCCCAGCCTGAAATAATTTCTCCTGTTTCAAGAGGGGAGCTTTTGTAAATCTTGTGCTGTAGACTTCCACTATTTATTTGAATCCTTTCATAACAAATAAAATATATTTAAAAAAATAACTGGTAAAATGGGTACAACACAGGTAAAAATTCAAAAGTATAAAACTTTAAAATGCCTTTGGAAAAAATAGCCAACTGTTAATTAAACAAATATGAATTTAAGTGTATATCATCTCTCAAATTAACAATATTGTGGAAAGGCAATTATTTACCATCTACCTTCACTGGCAAAAAACCATAAGATATTAGAGTAGAAGAAACTTAATATGGTTAAATCCAGTCCCTTCACTTAATACGTTATAAAATTGACCTCTTAGTAGGACAAATAAACTCATGCAAATTCATGAACAGAAATGGAAATTTCCTCACTTGATATGAAATTTATTCCTGGGAACTTAAAACAAGCAGTACCCAGTAGAAGACAGATTGCTACATATTGGTGTGTGAGAAATGGAATCTTGGCAGAGAAGAAGAAATAAGTAAGAAAATTTGAGCTAGTAATGTAAAGTGTTATCACATGTGCAGAAAGTGCTAGGCAAAGAGAGGGAAGGGAAGCAAAAAGAAAATTGAAATAAGGTAAGCAATTAAAATCTTGTACCTAAAAAGTGAGCTGAATTCAATGGAATAAAATGAAGGCTATGCACTTAAATTAATACGTGAAAGTTTAGTTGTATTTTTTACTGCTTAGACTAAGGTTATATAGTATGCCACTATTTTATTTGACTTTTTTTTTTCATTTGAAGATACACTCTGACAGCAATGTGGGAGAAAGCCCTTTATCCTCCCAGGGATGTAGCCAGCTGATAAGAGGGCTTGGTGAGAGTCAGGTGTGTCCTATAAATGTTCTCATGGGAATGAGGCTTTTAGGTTTATACTCAGTCTTTTGACTGTATTCCTTCAGGATCCATTTTATCCTCAGCTCTATCCAGATCACTACGATGGTGTAGTTGGGGACAACTGAGTACTCTCAGCTGACAAGGACTGCAGTGCCAGATTCAAAGATAAAAGAGGTAAATGTGATTTGCAACTGGAATCTTATAGATGGTATTAGATTCTCCTTAAGCCACCCTAAACCTGGCTCCAGTTACTGGAATAAATATACAAGTTGTATGAGTTTTCTTCCCAGTGAGAAGATCCTAATTATTTTTCCATGGTTCTGTTCAGCACTTGCATCAAATTTATTTCCTAAGCCTAGAGAACTGAAGCCCCATGTTGTTTTGTTTTCCGTAGAGCGCCTATCCTGTGAACTGAGTCTGGAACATACTATTGTGCTTGATAAAATCACTTTGATAAAGATCAGCAGAGCTCTCAATATATAGTTGTTGATGGAATTCATAGAATGAACAATCAGTTGTGAAGTGTTTTATTGACTACCATTTTCTATAGCTTTTGCTGTGGCTCTTATTTAATGTATTGTTCCTTGCAATGTTTGGGGAGATTGGAATGAAATTTGAAAAAGCTATTTTTATATCTTTGGTTCAGTGTGTTTGAGAGTTTCCTTACTGAGAGTTAAAAAGTGTGACATTTACTTAACTTAAAGCTATAAAGGTTAGCTCTCATAAACTTCCTAATCCATGAAATGAGGGAAGCTATTCTGGATTTCTTGTAACCTATGGGCTGATATAAATGGTAGTTGATACACACTAGTCCTTTAAACAACAGAGGAATGGAACTGCATCTGGCAGTATATACTATCTTAAGGTATTGTAGGTAATTTTCCATATTGAATTAGATACTAACGATGCATCTGGGCTTATATAAGCAAACAGAATTGTGGGAGGGTTTTTTTTTCAGTGTCAAAATTCAAACACAGAAGCTAATATAAGAACACAGGCACTTTCATTCCTTCTGAACTTCCTAGGAAAACAGGTTCTTTAAAAAATGTGGGAGAGGAAACAAACACCAGTGAAGGTGGTAGAGAAGGATAAAAGATGCCTGTAGATTCTGAGCGGACAGTGCTGTGGAAAGCAGTTTCCATCTGATCTTGCATCTTGGAAATGAGCCAGGATGGGGACAGGGTTTCCACGAGTGGGAAACTGACTCCATTGGCTTGAGGTTCTCTTTAATCTCCTTTCCTGGCCTAGGGATGTGTTGCAAATCCGAAAGAATGCAGCGTTCCTATAAAAGAGTAGTGCTAATTGTACCAAAGAAAAGCTGATGTTTTCCAGATGGAGAGATGAGAAATCTGAGAATATATGTTCTAAAAATTCTTAGAACTGGATGGTATAGAAACTAGAGCACCATTGTGCTGTGGAATATTTCAGATCTTGTGAGTCTATTCCTTTGCTTTCCTGATATACCAACGTGGCTCTCAGTGCTAACTAAACATCAGAATCACCTGGGAAGATTTACACCCTGAGTCCTATCCTGAGCCAATTAAATCAGAGTCTCATCATGGTCGGCCCACACATTAGATTGTTTTAAAATTACCCAGGTGATTCTAGGATATCAGCATGGTAAGAACCACTAAATAATAATATACAGAGAATGATACATCTGATATTAATTATTTCATCCTAATTGCAGCAGCATGAAATGAGTATTAATGGAGTCTGTTTACATTTTCCTTTTCCCATGTAAGCAAGACAAAGGAATGTACTTAGAAATCTATATTTTAAAGAGTTTATGTGAAGCACTAAACTCTTATTTTGGTTAATGCAACATTAAAAATAATTAATTTCTGAGCTAGAGATCCATTTAAGGTAAATTTAAAGTGAGGAATGTATGTCTTTATGTATTACTTTACCACTCAAAGTTTCTGTGATTTACTGCGTCAATGGCTGTTTTAAAAAGTGAAAAGTAAAATTTGGTATTAAATTGTGACAAAAACCAAAAGTTGAATTGCATGCATTTTAAGAATATTGCTTGAGAATCAGTAATGTACAAGGAATCAGTAGTTCTAATCTGATTATGAATATAGAATATTATTATAATTTTATGACACTAATTCATTGTTACGTATTATTCAGATTTGCTGATGGTACAAGGAAGTAATTCTAAGCTGATTATGAATATTATTCTAATTTTATGACAGTAATTCATTGTTATATGTTATTCAGATTTGCTGATGGTGCATTTAAGCTAAAGTATCAAATATAATATTCTGACATTGCTAGAAATCTTATATTATTCATGGCCTCTCTGAAATTCAACTTTCTACAAGTCATGCTGATTAATTATAACAAATTCATATATATTTTGGTATTTTCCACATGTGATTTAAACAAACTTTAAGTGTCTGTATATTTCTTTCATTTTTACACAGAGGAAGTAGAAGTCAATTTTCAATTTGTTTAGAATTGTTTAGAAAAACATTCTTCATAACCTCTTCAAGATTATGTTTTCTATTATGTTTATTTTTTATAATCAACTATTATTCACACTAGCTTTAACAAACTTTAAATTTTTCTTTATTCCTTTGTTTTTATGCTCCTTGGCTAAGGAAGTAAAAGTTATTTTTGACATTCAGGACATAAGGTAGCAATAAGAACATAATCATTAAAAGTATTCAAGGGGCTTCCCTGGTGGCGCAGTGGTTGAGAGTCCGCCTGCCGATGCAGGGAACACGGGTTCGTGCCCTGGTCCGGGAAGATCCCACATGCCACGGAGTGGCTGGGCCCGTGAGCCATGGCCGCTGAGCCTGCGCGTCCGGAGCCTGTGCTCTGCAACGGGAGAGGCCACAACAGTGAGAGGCCCGCGTACCGCAAAAAAAAAAAAAAAAAAAATTCAAATTCTCTATTAAATATTAAAGATAACAATACTTATAATTTGTAGTGCTCTTTTCTGATCCTATGGTAATTACGCTTAGAAATAAATATTGCCAGTTAATAAATTGAACTGGAGCGTGTCGTAGGATGATGTGGATAGAAAAAAGTTGTAAAACATTTCAACTTAAAAATTTATCAAGTATTCCAATAGATCTTGATATGTCATTGATTGCTTATTCTATAACAGAAAAGTCACCTTTGAAAAAGCACTTTTATTCAAAAATTCACATATCTTTTATCATTCCCCTTTAAGGGCCATGTAGCGAAGTTTAGAGAAATGGAATCTAATTAAAATGGGTGTAAAAAGGGCTCCAAATAGCCTTAGGAGTGATCCTACTACAGAATAGAAAGCCGTTTTCATATTCATGAAAATCAAACTGATAGTGACTTGTGTTTTATTTTTAACTCAGAGAGCAGCTTGGAAGGATTTCTTTGGGTTAACTCTGGAGCACATTTAGACTCACTTGGTCTCTGAGATTTTACATTTAGTATTAATGAACATGCCATCTCCTTGCCTCCTGATGTTATGACACTCTGATATTCCTGCTCCATGATTGTATCAGTTCCCAAAGAGAAAACTTTGTAGTTTGGCTTAGGGAGCATAATATTTGCCCTCTCGGCTGGGAATCTGGTGTGGATAGCACTGTATTGGGGCTGTAAACCTTCTACATCCTCTGGCCAGGATGCAGCTGTCAAAAAGCCCCATCATTGTTATAGGCACTAATGTGCAGACTATTCCACCGGCCCAGCAGATGCTGGAAATAGAGCTTGCTGTTAGATTCCTTGAATCTGTTCTTACATAAAAAACACAATGGATTTCTTTAAAGTTGTTTAACTACCATATCATACCAATATACCTAATCTTTGAAAAAAGACATTTGGGATTTTCAGGGATCTGTATTCAGAGAAGAATTGTGTTCTTTGAAAGAGAGGGAGATAGAGATAAAAGCAACATTTACTAAGCAACCGTTATTTGTGATGTTAGGTACTTTGTTTTTATTTCTGTAACATTTTATTTCATGAGAGAGACGGATGGAATTCAAGCATCTATGGTAATATCAACTGCAATAAATCTGATTGGTTCTTAAATTGTTTTCTATAATCCTATGTTTGACCCTTTTAATTAAAAAGAAAAAAATGATTCAAAGTAATTTAAAAATAATGTTGGGCATCTTTCATATACTATTTTATTTAATCCTTTTAACAACACTTGTCAAAGAAAAATGGCTCTGACAGGTTAAACAGGCAAGGATGACTATTCAAGACTACTGCAATAAGGGACGAAGACTGAGCTCAGCTCAGCTAAAACAAGACAAGAGGATTGGGGCTTCCCTGGTGGTGCAGTGGTTGAGAGTCCGCCTGCCAATGCTGGGGACATGGGTTCGCGCCCCGGTCCGGGAAAATCCCACATGCTGCGGAGCGGCTGGGCCCGTGAGCCATGGCCGCTGAGCCTGCGCGTTCGGAGCCTGTGCCCTGCAAGGGGAGAGGCCACAACAGTGAGAGGCCCGCCTACTGCAAAAAAAAAAAAAAAAAGCATTTTTAGCTGTGATAAACTAAAGAACCTTCACTGGATGAGGTTGGCCCAAGTGAAGAACCTTCACTGGGTGACGTTGGCCCACGGTGATGAGCCACCTCTGTTTGCTAATTGCCTTCTACCCTTTCTCAGAGATTGGGAGATAAGGGCAGGGATGCTATCTTTCTTGATGATTACACTTCAGAAATGATGGCTCCATGTGGAGAAAGACATTCCTGGGTTTTAAAACTGCTAAGAGGCTGAGAGAAGATCTACATCTCAAAGGGCAGAGTGAGAACTTACTACTAAAAATTTTCTAAAGTAAATTTCTAAGAAAAGGGAGGTCAGAGGAAGAACCCTGCCTAAAATTGAGTCAAGCTGAGCGGAGTGTGAAGGCTGTCTTGATTACCTTTAAGAGAGACTTTTATTCCCTTGTTACTAAGACCCTGAGGCTTGGAGAGGTTAAGTTTACTTACCCTAGGTCTCCCAGCTATTAAGTGACAGAGTTGGGACTAGACCATAATTTTGATCTGCTCCAAAACCTATGAACTTTCCAGTACACCGCAGCCTTGTGAAAATACCAGGCGAGAAGTCAACACTGGCTACATAAGAATTTTCAAAGAGTAAGTTCTTAATTATTTTCCTAAAGCTCTCCAGCTCCTTTAAGGAAAGGATTATCTCTGACAAAGTTTTGTTCATTTGAAACTATTGTATGCTACGTGTTCTATAGTTTTCAACAATCTGAATATTTTATTGACTTAAAAGTAGATGCATCTTTAGGGCAAGAGCCATTTAATCTGCTTGCCTGTCATGTTCCTTATTTCTAATAAAGGCTTCCTACAGGCAGCAAATGATTCTCTTAGGATATTTGTGAAACAGCTGTAGGAAATTTCCACTCTTCTGTCAAATGAAAATCATTTGTTCATAGGACTTATGAGTTAAGACACCATTTTTGATAAAGGGAAGAAGAAAAAAGGAAAGTTAAGGGAAATAACTTCAACTATTAATAAATGGAGTTTCTTTCATTAAAATCTTAAGAGAAACAAGGTACGAAAGCGTTGTTAGGGGCTCTGAAGGATAAGGGGCAATTCTGTTGCATATCAGAATTAGGCGTGGCAGCTGGGGAGGCATCACCAGGCTCAGCTTCTTATGGTAGGGTATAAACTGATGGCCCAGGGAGACTGAAGTAACCAATTGGTTACTGATCAGTTTTTAGCTTCTAAGAATGGAAGGAAGCATATAAGTTTCTCTGCACAGAATCAGCAACTATGAATATGTTTAATGTTTTTCACTTTAATAAATTTAGTCTTTTTTCAGGGTTTCTGATGACAGTAAAGATACCTTTTACCCTCAGCAAAATCTCTTCTTGAATTTAGTAACTGCCAGGATTAATCCTTCTCCTTTCCCAGTGATTCATTTCCTGTAAGAAACATGGTCAATGTTGTTCATTCCTTGCTTTTAATCTTAGGATGTTTGAAAGACAAAAGGCTTTTTTTTTTTTTTTGGATAATGAATGTATCAAAAGCTAGAAAATTCCAACCAATGTTTTAATCATGTCTACCATTTATTTATTTCAACTTTTCAATAGAATGGTGATTACTCATTTTTCTTCTATCAAAAGGGTCATTTTCTTTTACAGTAGCACTAATGAGCTCCTGGTTGGATTTTAACTGTCAGGAAATGATTTCCCTAGGATACCTTAAATGAAATTATCTTAAAACATCTTTACTTGAATATGCCAATGTTCTAGTAAACCTCAGACAGGGAAAAGCTAAAAATGCTGTTAATATTGTGGAGGAAATAAAGTGGATAGGGTAAAGAAGACACCCATGATTTTATGAGGTACAAGGAGCCATTATCAAGTACTGTAAACACTAGGAGAAAGATTATTATGGGTTGTATTAAGCATATCTACTTCAGAAGGAGATCAGAATTAAACTAAATGTACATGCATAGCTTCAGATTTTTAAGAATTTGGGGAAAGAAAGCAGAATTAAAGAAGGTGCATGGGCATTATCAAACACATTTAGTTTAAATTAGCACTTAGTTATAATGGTATCTTCAGGACATTTTTGACTAATTACCTGCAAATGATGCCAACACTTATAGTGAGATTTTTTCAGGGAAGAATGTTATCATTGTCTGTTCAAAATATCTTCTGCATTAATTTTTAGTCTTTAGCATTCCCTTCAAAAATCTTTATAATTATATCTAATCTTGTGTATGATAGTCTCTACCTGGCAAAATTTATACTGAAAAGAAACAATTTTTATTAACTCTATGATCTTAGTTTGATATTTCAAAACCAGGACAATGGCCTGATTTAAACAGCATGAGTTTTGGTGATGGTTTATCATCACATTCACAGTGGTTTGTTACAAGTTGATATACTTAAGTGTTTTGAATTTATAAAATGTTTGTCCTTCTAGAAACAAATACCGATTTAGTAATATCACAGCTGTCTTGAAACAAGGATATTCTTTCTCTCTCATGATACTGGAATTTTTTCAATCTATATTTTGGAAGGAAGACTTACAATTTGCATTTTTTTGTACAGCTTTATTCTTTCAGGCATTTGCCCCAAATGGACTATAGAATTTCTAAGTTTTCAGGAAGATTAAATTTTACAAAAGTAAACAGACTACAACTTGATGACTTGTAGAGGGGATGGGGCACTGGATGGGGTGCTAAATTGGATACATATCTCAGTTTAATCCTTGCTAGCCCATCTGCCTCCAAATTCCAAGTGGTGTTGATCTAACCTGGAGAAGTTGGGGCTATAGGAAGTCCTAAAGGTGAGAATTTCTGTTAGCCCACAATTGTTAAGCAAGACCCAGTATTATTGTGAATCTAGAAGGCATAGAAATAGATGTTTTAGAATTTAGAGATTATTTGGGCCAAATTCTCCATTAAACATGAAGAACTGAATCCAGGACTCTTAACTTCCTATTAAGTATGCTTTTCTTCATTATTCCAAAAGTGGAAAGTAAGTCATGAATGGAATTTGATGTGACGTGTGTTGGAGAGCCAACGTCAGGGCAACTGTAGAAGTAGTTCATGTGTACTCACTGATGCCTCAATGCAAAGTGAAGGCAAGTCACATTCCCTTTTTTATTTCCAAGCTTGTCTGTGGGTAACTGGACAGGGAGTCACAAACTCAGTAGTAATCAGGGAACAGACTGACAATGTAAAAGAAGTTGGATGTTTGTCTATGAGAAAGACAATAGGGAGTGGTGAGCAGGGACCTTTGAAGACTCTCATGGACCAAAGACACCCTTACATTCAAAGATCCTTCCAGCACGACATCGCATATATTAAAATACTCCCACGTCGTACATTAAATAGAACTTGCTGTTAAAAGTTTGGATGGATATTTAGAATTTCTTTTCGAAATTATTTGCCTACAAGTAGGTATTTTGATTGACAGTTGTCTATAATGTCTTCATAATCATATTAACTACATAATCAGAAATACACATGAATTTTTTCCAAGAGACAATATTGTTTTCAAATGTAATAAATTTTACCTATATGCTAAATTAAAATGACTGAATTTAGCATAATGTTACATTTTATAAGCATGTAATTAAATTCATTGACTTTATTTTGTGAAGGGTCTTTTTTTTAATTTATCATTTTAGGGGCATTAAAGGAGTCTCAAAATTATTTTCAGTTACTGAAAATCCCATAGGCCCTAGTTACTCTGCCCATATATCCAATGGGAAAAAAAGAAAAACTTATTAATGGGGGCATGTGACCAGCACATGCATTAACATTAGAAGTATTTTAAAATACTCAGCCAAGTAGTCTGGACTACCATGTACATAGTAGCTCACTCACCTTACCCCAGGTACACTCATCTCATTTTGAATAGAGATGTATTCTTAGCATGTATTACTACTATATTAGTTTTCCATTACTGCTGTAACACTTTACCACAAACAGTGATTTAAAATCACCCAAATATATTATCTTATCATGCTAGAGGTCAGAAATCTGAAATGGTTTTCACTGGACTAAAATCAAGGAGTTGGCAGGTTATGTTTCTTTCTGGAGACTCTAGAGAAGAATTCTCCAGACTTTTTCAGCTTCTAGAGGCAGCCTGCATTCCTTGGCTCATGGCCCTTTCTCCATCTTTAAAGCCAGCAGTGACCTGCTGAGTTTTTCTTACATGGTTCTATTTTGGCATTTGCTCTTCTGTCTCCCTCTTCCACATTTCATGGACTCTTGTGATTATATTGGGCCCACCTGGATAATCTAGAATGATTTCCCATATCAAGGTCAGTTGTTCAGCAACTTTTATTTCATCTGCAACCTTAATTTCCCTTTTCCATGTAAACATATTCATTGATTCCTGAGATGAGTATGTAGACGTCTTTGGGGAACCATTATTCTGCCTACCACAGCTACAATAATTGTACTTGTTTTCATCTGTTTCTTTCCATTGGAATATAAACTCGGTGATAATATATAAATAGGAAACAGGAATTCAGGATCAGAAAATCTTTGAATTTTTGAATTTAAAACATATAATTAAACCATTGATATTACAGATTAAAAATCTGAGTCCAAAAGTCATTAAGTGACTTGCTCGGGTTCCTTCAGCTCCATAGTGGGTCAGACCCTGGGACTTCTATTCAGTAGTTTTCTCTCTGTTATAAAACTGTCTGTCTATAATGCATCCCCTTTTTTCTGCATGCAATATAATTTTGAGTTTAATAGTTGCTTGAATTCGTAGAATGTAGGTACAATGAAAGTTATTTGTAGGATTTAAGTATATAATAGTACAATTAATAAATATGAATGTAATTAGAATGATATAAAAGCCTTTGAATCTACCTTGACTTTAGTAAGTAATCTTTTTCTAGGCTGTTCTCCTATATCACAGCCCAAGTTATATCAGAAAGCTGCTCTTCAGCCAAAATTTTGATACAATTCCAAGATCCATGAATCTTACTAGTACCCCAAGGGTTTGGTTTATGTAATTGGTATATTATGATTAGAAAACAATTAAAAAGGACAGTTCTCTGACTTAATGTCTTATTTTGTTCAGGTAATCAATTTCTTCTTTGTGCTAAATATGTCTATAATATTATATTAAATAGCAATATTAAGTTCATGAAAAGAAGTGTCCACAGAAGTAAATGGCATATGTTATTATTATAGTCAGTGATTAATGTTGAGCAACCTGTTAGAATTTTTATTAAAATCAAATATAGAGGTACAGAATGTAAAATATGTAATTGGAACTAATTTAGTTCTGGAAAAGTGTTATGATAAAAATTACTTTTTACCAGAAGTGACTGGGAGTATGGGGTATAGATATTAAATTGGTTTCCTAAGTCTGATCTTCAATAAGCAGCAACCTTGTTAAACTTTGAATCCTACATGCTCTGCCTTTAAAATAAATTACAGAACTTTATTATGAGAGGCACAAGCCACTGTGGAAGCTGTTTTGATTTCAGTGTTTCATGTTTACCTCCTTTGAAAGTCAATGAATAATATATAAACATCCACACACATATATTTAATTTATGACAAAATTGAATAATAAGCAAGCTGTAAGTGAATGTGTCCCAGATGCATTCAGAAGTTAAAAAAAAAGTGAAAATATTCTTATTTTTGCTAATACTTCATATACTGTTTAATATGATTTCCATTTAGGAATATTAAATAGTAACCAACACTTTATCACTATGAGATAAAGTTTTCTTTATGAGCTAAAACCATGTCATTTTTCATTATCATGTTCTTCTTACCATGTTAAGAAACAAAGCAAAAGCAGGAGAAAGCAGTGGTGGTGTGTATGAAAAGCAAAATAAATTGCTTGATATTTTTTCTTGTGTTATTCTGTGGCTATTCCAGAAAATGCACTATTTTTGAAGTTTGCACCAATATCTCTCATATGCCTATCACAAATTTTAAACAGAAAAAGTGGGAGAGCCTGGTAAAAAAGCATCTCCAGAAATATTCCGACATGGAGAAATGTCAATCACATATGGGAAAGTCTAGAAGCCTTTTCTCAGTCATCATCTTCTCCCACACCCTTGCTACATTCATTCAACATATTTTTGTCAGGCTCCTTCTTTGTCCAACTGCTTTCCAAATCCGCCCCCCCTTCCCTGACTCTGTGGCCAGCAGAGATCTGTCTTCCCACCTACATGACTGGTTCTCTCAGGAAGCATCACCAACTTCCTGTTGTTCTTTGAATCTAAGTGAATTCCACCATTTTTTTTCTTTAACTCATTAAATTTTTTTGTATTTCCATTGGCAAAAAAATCTCCATGGTTTCAACTGTCTACTCCATAAACACCACCAGTCATGTGCAGAACATTAGCACTTCATCACAGTATTTATATTTTGTTCTTCCTTCCTTCCCTAACTGCATTACCAGCTATACCCCTTGAAGACAAAACTGCATCTGTTCTGCCTTGTATCACCAGTGCTGGCATAATTCCTGAGATGAATATAAGACTTAATACCTAGTTGTTGGATGAATACATAGAATGAATGAGTGAGTGAATGAATCATGATTCCTGAGAGTTTTCTCTGCACCAGGAAGTGTGCTGAGAGCAGAAGGTGAGGGAGATGGACATTTCATTTCATCACTGAACTTACAGTCTAACAATAATTTCTATAATTGTTTTACCCTTGCTTGACAATTATTTTGATCTTATTTTATTATAATTCAGTGATGAGCATCTTACTAAAGAAAGTTCCTCTTCACTAATACTTTCAAACAAATTTCCTGTTGTACAGTCATTCAGGTCAAAAGGTATGAACACTTTAAGCTGTAACTATTCCTTAAGTCCTTCACTTATTATGTAAAGTAAGGGAGTGCTAACTATTGACTTGTTTATATTTTTAGCCAGAGGAAAAATGTTTGAGGGAATATTGTAGTTGTGTATAGTTTACTTCTAGTTAAATCATTCTTCCTGAGTTTATCTTCTAGTTATCTTTGATAATTTACTGTTGAAAACTTCTGAGGGAACTCATGGGTAACCTGACAAAAATAATGTTTTGATTAGTAAAGTCACATGGGATAGATTTGCATAGAAATCACAAGGCTGTTTCTTACACCTGTGTGTTTTCAACTTTCTGCTCAGTCACTGGCTGCAAACAAGATTGCAATGCTTCCTGTCACATATACAGTCTCTTTCTTCTTGCTTAGTAGTGATCTGGAAAGCTGATGGCATTTGATTTAAAAAGAAAAGGGCCTGATATGAGCAGTGTGTGATATTTCCTTTGTGAAGATCTTAGTGTATTATCCCCCTCATCGGAAGCTCTCCAAGAATCTGGGCTCTTTATTTGAAAAATGAACTATACCATTTAGAGTCAAGAAAGTGTTCATTAAAGTTGAATGTCAGAAAGGAAACTTTACCAACAACTTTTAATGTTTTATATTGTAATATACATATCGAGATAGAAATTCTAAGTGAGATTTGCTTTTTACATTTAATTTGTAGCTTACATTCAGTACTACAATTTGAAGTGATAGAAATTGAATATTCTGCTTTTTTTTTCCTTCTACAGTCTAGAAATGAATTGTTAATAGACAAAAGATAAATGCCTTGTGGATTCAACCCATCATCTTTGTAATACATGATACCTGCCAGAACTTTGATTATTGGAAGTTCATATTGCAGATACTATTTCAGAAATCCTATAAAGTACTTCTCTGATGCAAAAGATAAAGTTTTTGCTAAATTTTCTAGAAATAGTCTGATTTCACATTCTACATTAAAACTAGAGTTTATTATTCATTTAACATATTTGAGGGCTTACTCAGTAAAGTGCAAAAACTGACATTACATAGGAGACATTGGCCACAAATATCAGAAAACTCCAACCCATCAGGCTTAATTAAAAAAATTTTTTTAAATAAATTAAATTTCATACCAAGGAGACACATGTCTCTGGGGATGGTGGTTCAGCAGCTAAATGACATAAGCAAGAAGCCAGTTTTTTTCTATCCTTGGTGTCTCTGGCAAACCACCTTCATGATTGCTAAATGATTTCTGCAGCTACAGACATCACATGAGGACTCATAAGTCTCCAAAGAAGGAGAGCAGTCAGCTCCTTCTTGATTTTTTAAAAGACTTAAAAAATCTTTTCCAGAAGCCACTTAAAAGTCTTCCCTTCACTTCTCATTGGGCAACATTGTGTCTAACAACTATGCCTAAACCAATCACTGGAAATAGAAGAGAATTACAATGTTAAGCTACTATCCATGGTTTACCCTGGACCAGGAAAGATAATGCCCTTTCCAGGACTACATAGTATATAGGGGTGCACCTAGAATATAATCAGGAGTCTGCTCTCAAGGAATTATGTACAGGGATTCAGCCTTTGTTAGGCAACAAATACTACCTCCACAAGTATTACAAATTAAACTACGTCCTTGCCCTGAAGAATTTTACAGTCTAATGTGGGAAACTAACAGGACAATGAAGGATTGTAAACAGTATCCCATTGTATACCACTAATAGGAGTATGTACCAGATGTTACAGGGGTTATGAAGAGAAGCACTGAGGAGGGGCATATGTTTTTAGATTGAGAGGAGAAAATGGTGATAATGAGGATAAGACCAGAGGACAAATATTAATGCTGTGTGTTTATGACTGCAGTTCAGGAAATATGTTATGGTTTTCAATTTTTCAGTGCATTGTTTAAACAAATTGTGAAAGGTGTCTTAAAGATTTTTGTTGTTGCTTCAGTCACATTATAGTTTTAATTTTCAAATAAGATATGCTCTTCTTGGAATATGTATGTACAAAGTGATATCTAAAGCTTCATTATAGCTTTAGAGTTTGTTATTTCATACCAGTGAGTGTGATTTATCAGAGTCATAAGGACAGTGATGATAGATGATCATGATGTTATAGTCATGTTGGCTCCATTAGTTTGACTGTATGTGATGGCATATGGATTGTAGGAAATATTTTATTCTGAGCTTTTGTTTTGGTATATTAAACATCATTAAGCATTACACAATAAATTATCTCCATCAAGGTAATTGCCAATTACACTGTCACATAAATAGCAGAAAATGTGTTGCCTTTTTCAGTTTTTCTGTTGTAATTATACTCATAAAAGGAGAGACAGAGTAGAAATGATGACATTGTGGGTTGTAGCTGATGGGAACATGTTTATGCTCATTAAATCCATTTGCAAGCAGTACTATGATTTCAGACATGTTGTACAACAACAACCAGAAAAGCCAGTATTTTCTCATAAAATGCATGTTCCCAATTCTAGGTGAGACTAGAAAAACAGCATGATAGTTATAAGAGAAATAATTTAAATAGTCTCAACTTTCTATTTGAGGAAATGTTCTAATAACAGAAACTAATGACACAGATTAAGTCAAGTTCCTTTAAAAAATTATTTTATCTTGATCTCCCATGTGAATTGATGTTAGGTGAGAATGACATACTGACTTTCTAACTGATTTGAAATCCCTAAAGATTGTAGAAAGTTCGTGTAAAATAACTACCAAGCATGGTCTTAATTTGGAGGAAGTCGTGGCATATTCTAACTAAAAAGTGAAAAACCCTGTACAAAGCTCTGTATATGGTAGAGGGTTTTATTGATTAATTGCTGAGATATGGGCACAGAAATGGGAACAGTTGTTATAGTTTTTATTTTGTTGATATTTCATTTTGCCAACTGGGGGCAAAATAATTATTTATAGCCATAAGAAGACGACTCTTGCCTCCTGTCTCCTAGTCTACCAAATGGTGCCTCCATCTCCGTGAATGCCTCACACCAGACTCAGGACTCTAGCTTTCTGTCCCGACTTGCTTTACATTTCCACGCCTCTTTTTAGTTTCCACCATTCTTCTTATCTTCATCTTTATTTTGCCATTTTCCTACCCCAAATTATAGTTTACTAGGTTACCTTTTGATCTATTCCCATTTTCTTTATCTCTTCCAAATGCAAAAAACAATAATGCATCTTTCTTCTACGCATATAAGAAACTAAATTCTCCCAAGATTCTCATGTGCTTTAATTCACAAAACTTCAAAGAACTATCACTCTCTACCATATTTTTTTCTGGTTTTATCATCTTGCAGTAGAAATAGTTTTTTGAGGGATGGAGGATAATCTATTCTCACTTCTCTTTTCCACTTTTTGGTCAAGGAGCTATCAAACAATGGAAATTTGGAAAATTAGAAATAATTATAATTGTAGAATAATTGTAAGTGATAGAAATTTCTGCATTATGCACAATTTTACTGTATTTTTATGTTTGTTCTATATTTAGGGCAAATGTTTTCCCAAAGTGTGTCTTGAACAGTTTTGTGATGGATTTTTAAATTTTTTTTCTTTATGTATGTATACATGTATCCCCTCTTTTTTTGGATTTCCTTCCCACTTAGGTCACCACAGAGCATTGAGTAGAGTTCCCTGAGATATACAGTAGATTCTCAATAGTTATCTATTTTATACATAGTATCAGTAGTGTATACATGTCAATTCCAATCTCCCAATTCATCCCACCACACCCCCTTTCCCCTCTTGGTGTCCATATGTTTGTTCTCTACGTCTGTGTCTCTATATCTGCTTTGCAAATAGGATCAGCTATACCATTTTTCTAGATTCCACATATATGTGTTAATATACGATAATTGTTTTTCTCTTTATGACTTACTTCACTCTGTATGACAGTCTCTAGGTCCATCCATGTCTCTACAAATGACCCAATTTCTTTCCTTTATATGCGTGAGTAATATTCCATTGTATATACGTACCACATCTTCTTTATCCATTCCTCTATTTATGGACATTTAGGTTGCTTCCATGTCCTGGCTATTATAAATAGTGCTGCAATGAACATTGGGGTGTAAGTGTCTTTTTGAAATATGGTTTTCTCTGGGTATATGCCCAGGAGTGGGATTGCTGGGTCATATGGTAGTTCTATTTTTAGTTTTTTAAGGAACCTCCATACTGTTCTCCATAGTGGCTGTATCAATTTACATTCCCACCAGATCATCCTTTAACCTTGAAAAAGATTATTAGAGCAGACCACTGTGAGTAGATATTTGAACAGAGAACCAAATAAGATAAGGGAAGTAAACATGGCACTACCTGGGGGAAGAATATTGCAAACAAAAGGAACAATATGTAAAGGGCTTGAAGTGTGAGCCAACTTGAGTTGTTTGGTCAACAAGTTGGTCAGAGGCTGAAGCAAAGTGAATAATTAGGAGGGGGCAGGAACTGAGGTCATGAAAGGATCATGACTATCTGATTAAATTTACTCTTGGCTTCACTGTGATCTCCTTGAGGGCTACATGTTTAAATGATTTGTTTTTTATTCTCAAGATTTAGTCCAGCATCTGAGTCTGGTACATACTAGGTCTTTCAGTAAATATTTGTTGAAAAAAAATAGAGATACAGGGGTTAACGTCATTCAGATGTTTTGGTCAATCAGAGCAGAATGAACAAAACAGAGCAGAATATTCAGGGACCTCCAGCCATAATGCAGCTGAAAGATACTAGATACCAGGAGGCACTGTAAGAAAGAAGCAAGAGAAGTGAGTGGATGCCAGACCATAGACGACTCTCAGTACTACCAGGAAAAGCTAGGATTTTATTTTCTAGCTAAGTGCAGAGTTGATGGTAGGATATAATGGAATCAGGCTTTAATTTGGGAGGAAAATCAGTCTGCTGGTAATATGAAAGATGAAATAAGAAGGAGGGGTCAGTTATAAAGTATATATTAATGTGGCAGAATCTATGGGATTTCAAATATATTATATATTTGGGGTTAAGGAGAGAAAGTAGTCTTTGAGGTACCCAGTTTCCTGCTTAGGGACCTGATGACAGTGATGACACTCACTGGCATTGGCATCGGAGCATGGAGGTCAGATTCTGGGGATAGGGAACAATATTACCATTTATTGTTTGAATTGTTACTTGTATGTCTGGTTGACTAGATTTTAAAAAGTAGGGAGAGGACTGTGTGTTATATCACTTTGTCATCCATTTCTTCTGGTATGATGACTTACATATGCATTCTTCATAAAATATTTATTAAGAATTTTACATATCAGCATCTTCTATTAGGTTCACATTATAAGCTTGAAGAAAGGGGGAAACAAAGAACTGTGTGATTGAAGTGGTATATAATTTCCTCTCATTTTTCCATGAGAGTAAATAGATTACAGTGAAGAGTCTTAGCACAGAGCATTGAAAGGAGTTATCTGTTATCTTTGCCATATTGTCCATGAAACAAGATGATACAAAAATTCCCAAATTCATTCAAGGATTTATGGCACCAACAGTTGCAAAAATCTTGAAAAAAGGATTTAGACACATTGCATTAATTATGATAAAAAAATCAAAACCCCAATGTACTGTTCTCAATTTTTCAAGGTATGTAAAAAGGATCAAATATTTTTATTTCCCTAAAGAAGGTAATTTTCATCAACAAACTCTATTAAAACATCAGTTGATTCCCTAGGATAGTCTAATATCGAATAATGAGTGTTTAGTTGCAATTCTTCTGCCTGGTTTGTTAAGTAAGTTCCTTTTACTCATGCCAAATATCTCCCTTCTGGGGAATTTGTCTTAATGTCTAGGTCATCTCTCCAAAATTATGATGTTACTGTGCTCTATTTCACATAGCCGTGAAATGAAAACAAGGAGTCATAAAATTAAAATGGCTAATATGCTTTTTTAATACCATTATGTGACTAATGAGTCGCTATAACATCTCTTGTACCTAAAGCACTATATTTGTCTTTCATCCTGCAATTAAGGAGAATATACAATACCCTGGAAATGTATCATATATACAAAATATTGGACATTTAGTTGCCTGAGATGTCTACTGGTTCCAGCAATTTCACAGCTTTTCAACAAATTTAGTCTGACCTATAGTACATCAGGCACTGTGCAGGCAGTGGAGAAACAAAAACAAATTATGACATGTTTGCTGCCCTTCAGAGACTATGTTTAAAAATACATCATTTTAATATTTAACGCTTATGTACTTATATTTCAAAGTTGTTAATATTTTTAAAAACTAGGGATGGTTATGGCCACTTTAAATTTACATTAATTGAGAGTTTTTCCTCTGGTTAAAGAAAAAAAACTACATTTATAACATTTTTACTATTTCTTAGGATCAATTTAATTTATATCGTCATTGATTTTCTATGCAGAGATGCAAGTCTAGATATAGATATAGATATATAGGTTATTTCTCCTCACCAATATGTGTGGGATATTACTTAATGCCTTTTATAGCTTTGAGGGGAAATATTCCTTTTTAAATTTTCTCCTTTGACCAGACTTGTGTCTTGATGGCAGAAAGTTATATTTAATAATTTTATAATCAATCTCTTCACTGTCTACAGCCAGCTGCAGCCCCAGTCTCACATCAGGCCTTCTGGGAGCCCCCTCTAACGCTCCCACGCACCCACCACCAGCATTCTGGGTAGCAAGCAAATTCTGTCCTTCCTGTGGAATTCTCCTGTTGGACTATGAGCTCCTGTTCACTCTCCTGAGTGCTCAAGGTCCTAAAACAAAAATTGGACAAAAGTTATGTTCAATTATTTTTTCCTTGAATGAATAATATAGTGAGGAAACAGAGGAACACCTGGCATCTAAGGGAGGGACTCAGAGAGCTCCACCTGCAGCATATCCATAATCCAGTCTCTTTGAGATTTTAGAGTTTGGATAAGCTCTGATAATAACAACATTTGGGGATGTCTTGGGAAAGAGGGGAAGCTTACTATGCTAAACGTATGTCTTTGTATTTGGCACTAAATTTGTTCATTTTATGTAATTAAAAGTATCTTTTAGCCAGTCAGTGTTGAGTATAGTGAATAAGAGAATGCCGTGGGCTTCATGAGATATCTGTAGTTCTGATAATGCTTTGAATGTAACACATAAGGAAAGTTGAGATGTAAATAGTTCTTTTTTGCTAAGCAAAAGAAGAGCAGAACAGAGAATTATCTCCTTCAGATTCAAACAGTATAGTAATTATCTGTGGGTGTCAAGAAATCACAGTTGCACTTTTCCTCTGTGAGCCTTCTGTTGGCAGCACAGCTGGAGGTGAAGGTTAGGGCTGAGCTGTTTAAAGGGCATGAGACAGGGGGCGGGGAGTTGGGGAATAGTAATGTTTCCACAGTGCCCTACAATTTACTGATTTTTTTTATAAAGATATATAAAAAGTATGTAAGTTAACAAAACTAGAATCTTGCCGTTCTCTCCTGGCTCTTGGCAAACAGAAATGGCCTGCCAATGGGGTAAGGCAGCTGTCACCATCATAACTTACTATTTTGATTCTTGTATGTCTTAATATTTCCTAGTTTAATATGTTTAATGGTTTGTAGTTGAATATTTTTAATAGTTAACAATGGCTTAGACAGAGTAAATTATAAAGGAGTATTTGCCATTGGTTTTAGTCATTTGGGACATAGACTAATGGAGAGGTCATATCTGTTGACCTTTCTGACTGACATGTCCACTTTTTATGGGAAGGAAACATTATATGCCAGGTTTCCATAAACAGGGCTGAATTCATGGCTTTCCATACTCAGAGGACCCCTTTGAGGGTCTCCGTGGCAGCTGACTCGTCCTTCTACCCACTCAGCAGGAGCTTTGTTACCATGGTTTATAGGTGTCTCATTTTTCACTCTTGTTCTCTAAAACAATTCTTCCTATTAAATAGGTTAGCTGCTCATCAACCCACTAAAATTCCTCTTTAGCTCCAGAACACCACTGAAACTTAACCCTAACCAAGATCACCAGCGGTGGCTTTATTGCTGAGTGATCAGTGTCCTGTCCTTGAAATTGTCTCTTCCCTTGATTTATAAGACTTTACCCACTATTCCTTCTTTTTTTCTTTTTTTTTCTTGAGTTTCCTTTCTTCTTGCCAAATGTATCTGCTCCTTCAAGATTCTGTACTTGCCTCCCTTTGCCTCACATGTTACCTACTTTACCATGATAATCCCTTTCTGTTCCATGGCTTGAAATGCATTTATAAGCTAAATTGGTGTCTTCAGAGAAATACTGTCTTCAAAGTTCCAAATGTGTGTTCACCTTCCTAATATATAACTGCATTTGGGCATCCTACAGGCAATGGAAACCCAAGGTGTCCAAGGCAAAATTCCATCTCCTCTCCACAAACCTGTACTGTTAATTTCTTTTGATACTTATCACCCACACTGCTATGCAGACATCTCTTGTAACAAGCCATGAGAACATTGCTTAAACACTTTGAATAGTTTATCTGTAAAATGAGAATAATATTTGCCTTGCAGAATTGCTGTGAAGAATATGTAGTGGATCTGACAAATATAGTTGTTTTAAAAATAATATGTTTTATGTATCTAAACAAAACTAAGACTTCAGATGTCAATCCTTGTTAAAATATGGAGACATAGAAAAGAATAAGTTGACTAGTATAGAGTTTTCCATAGTTTATTTTCATAATCATTAAGAAAACTTTTAATATTTAAAATTCATGAAGTCAGAGATCAGGCAAACTAGTAATAATACAGGAAAAAAGTCTGAAAATTATCTAAATGTCCACAAACAAGATTGATTAAGTAAACTATAGAATATTTATTTGATGGAATATTCTATTCAATATTCTATTGACAGTGATGGGTCAGTGTTTATAATTTAACATCATATGAAGAAATTAGGATACAGAATAACGTGTATTATTTGGTCAAATTATGCATAAAAAGGGCACTACATGAAAATAAATTTCAAAATATATATTATAACTATATATGGAAGCTGCACTAATTTTTTAAATACTATTTATTGTAATTTGCTTTTATAATTTAGAAAATTAAATAAAACTAGCAAAGCATCGGTCTCTGATCTAAAAATAAAGTAATATAAGTATTTATACAGGCCACAATATTTTGAGATAGCAGCAATAAAAACCCTATCTTTTTCAAAATGACTTTTCTACAGAGGAGCCTAGAAGCATTTTGCGTATAAAAAATGAGACACAAAAACAGCAAATGATTTTTTCCTCTCTTGTCCAGTAAGGAGGCAGTTTTTAAGTTATTAAGCTTTAATGAAACAATTAGGAAGTTAAGGGGATATTTTTACACTGATGGCAAATCATACCTGTCCAGATTATACTAAATTCCCATATGGTCTCCCTATCTAAGCAATAAATGGAAGGGGATAATTTGGAATCAACTATGAACTTGAGATTTGCTGGGTTTGTTTTCTCTTGGGAATTCATGCTGACAGATTCAAGAAGAGCATTTATTCAGACTCTACAGGAAAACACTTTATCTGTCTGTAAAAATGGAGTGTTTTTCATCTGGGCAGCAGTAACCTGCAGTCCAGGCTCTCACGTGCCTTATTTTTAACATTGTTTATTCTCACTATATTCTTGTAACAACCATTTATTTCTATTAAATCATTTGTTAGTGATTATGTTTGAAGCTCACATCTATTATTTGAGAATCTTATTGCAAAACTTATAAGCATTTTCAAAATGAATAACTGAAGCTTTAGTTTGGTTCTTACATAGCAAAGAATGCCTCAAGTACCAGGTGTTCAGTACACCATTTATGCTTTTCCTCTACTGCCTGTAAGCCATTTCATTCTAACAGATGCTGCAGGAGGCTGTTCTCTCCTATTGCTGAAATCAGTGGGGCTCCGAGAGCATATTTTGCAGATTCACTGCTCATGATTAAGTTCTTTTGAATTCTGAAGTGCTACAATGTAAAACTTCCTTTAAGCTTCCTAGAATTTATAGAAATCCCTCTGGGATGGAGAGATTTAAGCATGCGAATTGATTTCAGATAAGGACGGAGTCTTTATTTTTTTATAGCACCCGAAAGCCAATATTATTATGAACATGGATGGTTTCTGAAATTGGACATTTCTGGATTTGTATTCAGATTCTGACACTCTCCATCTATGTGGCCATAGGTGAATTTGTAAATCTTTCTGAGCCCTTGTCTCCTCATCTACCAAAGTGGCGGAATAACTCATTTTTTCACATAATTTTGAGAATTAAAATGAATTGACATATGAAAGCATCTAGCACTGTGCATGACAATCATAAGATGTTCATTTATGGTTACCTGAGTTTCTAGTATGTGGCCAGCATGACACTAGTCATAGGTGATTCAAGCAGTTCACTCTTTGCTGGGGTTTGCATATTTGTTGGCTTATTGTCTGTCTAGCCTTCATCACAAAGTTAGAAACTCTGTGAAAGCAAGTATCTTCTTTTGCTGACACATGGTTGTTTGACTGAATAATTGAATGAATGAAATATTATCTGATTTAAATCCTAAAGCTGCATAGTAAATGGCTACATGATAGGGGTGGAGAGGCTCAATGGGTATTTCTACCAAGGGGTAACATAAGCAAATTGGGAAATGAGAAACAGCCTGACATCTGGGGAAACTGTAATCAGCTGGGATGTGAAGGGTAAGGTGGGGAGCAGCATTTTGTCATAGAGGGCTTTGCGTGCTGTTCCAAGAAAGGAACTTTATTCTGTAATCCAGAGGCTTTCAACCTTTGCTATGGGGACCCAACTTGGCTCTCAGAGTACCTCAGAACTGCCACAGGAATGAAGGGGAAGCCATGTGGGTGGGATTTGCCTACAACTCCCATTTTTCTCCCCTAACTCCAGTATAATTTGTCAACCAGAACCATTTTTATTTCCATAACCTATTCTGAGTAATACCTTTAGGGTTTTGAGTACTGGCTTATTTTTAGAAATAATTTTACTTCTCTTCAATAGATAGAAATGTACTATTTTCATGGTGACAATGGAATATTTGGTGCCATAGAATGGTATGGAAACCATTGTATGCTTGATAGATCTCCTAAGCAGCTCTCTAAAGGATGCATTTCCAGGATTCTAAGGTAGGTAACAGAGTTAATCATGGCACAACCAAGGTGGAACATAGAAGAGGCACAAATAGATATGCAACGTTTAAGGTCATACAGACCATGAAAGGCTTGTGGAATACTCAGCAGTAGTTGTCCACCTGAAAATAAAGATAGATGAATCTGAATCTTGGGAAAATTTCTGGGCTGAACACATAGATTTGAGTGTCATTTGCATAAAGGCCGAATTATAAGAATAGATAAAAAATCAACCTGTGAAGATGTGCAAACAGAAGAGCAGTGTGCCAAGGATGGACCTTTGGGAATGATTGGCTTTTCATAGACCAGGGTAGGACAGGGAGCAAGGAGATGAAGAAGAAATTGTAATTTTATGTGCAAAGAAAACTAAGACAGTTTGGTAACAGTGGAAGCCATGAGCATGTTAAGCTTAAGAAGGGATGAGTGAGTATGGGATGTAAGATGTCTGGTGGATTTATCAAATAGGGAGTCAAAATTATAATTCATACATATGAAAAATAAAATTAGTATTTACCCTGAGATGCTTTTCCTAGCACTACTATATCATCTAAAGTTGACTTCTCATCTGCTTAGCAGAGAATTCTCTGCTCTTTTTATTGCCTTCAGACTCACTTATCCCTATCCTTACACAGACTGAAAACTGTTCATATGGAGATTAGAGTTAATCCTTTTAGCTTCTTTGAGGGTGGAGATATCATTAAAACTTAAATTGTACACGAATACAGCTTAGCGTTAAATGCAAACTCTTCAGCCGATTTTTAAAGTGTGGCATTTAGGTTTCACATTTGTGGGAAAGTCAAAATAAAAGATATACTTTATAATTCAACAGGTCTCAGAACCCAGCAAAATTTCTATGGATGTATCTGATAGAATATTTCCCTTGAAAATTTAGAAATCTACATGGATAGTAGATACTTGTATTTAAAAGCGTACAGTAGACTAAAATGTGTTATAGATTCTGAATATAGAGACCAAGAATGGTGGATCAAGCATCTTCATAAATGCCCTTTAAATGCTCTTAAGCTGTACAAGAAGCCTGGACATAATGATTTGGGACTGATGTTCTTATGATATTTGGGGGGTGCTGCTGTCACAGTGGGGTGCTGCATCTGGCTCACACCCACTTGTAAAAGCCCATTGTGCACATCTTTTCTCAACGCTGCATCCAATCATGTCATTTGGTAGCTTGAAATTGGGTGTGGAGGGAGTATTGACCCCATGGATTTGTTTTGTTTTTTTCTTTCTGAATAGCTAATTGTTAAAATGTTAAGAGCATATCGCTGGAGATGTATCACTGACAGAAGAGACAGGTAAATGCAATTGCCATTTATCTACTCCTTTAGTAGGGCTCTTCTTATGCCCTGGTACTCTGAAACAAAATTGCATAGGGCATATATGTCCACTCTGAATTTCCACAGCGAGGTCAATCTAGAAATGAAAACACATTGTGTTATTAGTAGTCAGACCCAATTCTGTTTGGCTGCGCATTCAAAATACTGCACCATATTAACATGTACAAGTTCATAATCACCTTTGATCCTACCATTCCACTAAACTGTTATTTTCATTATAGAACTTGTGCTAAATTTCTGCCTGTATTACTGAAAATTATTGAAATTTCTCATGCAGTATTCAAGAAGGTCTATAATCGTGAACAGCATGAGACCTATGCTCAGCTCTCTCACAAATTATCTCCTCAGTAAATTTGTTATTATGCAACCAGGAAGCATCTATAGCTTTCAGACTCTAATTGACAAAGAACTTTAGCATCCATCCTGATTACCCAGCCTTCCCACAGTTTTCCTGAACTGGTTAAAAGGGCTCTATCAGGTCCTTGTTATCAATTATTTTCTTTCTTTCTCTCTTTTTATTTTGCAGTGTTTTCAATGTTTCCTTCGGTTTGGAAAAAAAAAATATGAAGCCCTTTACCAAATAAAATGTTTTTACTATAGTTCAAATATATTCAAGTATACTTAAAAGTTACATTTATTTTATTTCAACTTACATAATTCCTTATTTAAAACTATGTGTGTTTGGGGAGGGTGGATAGATTCTACTAATTCATTAATTAAACTGATTCCCTTTTATTTTCCAATCTCCTCTTGATTTACTTAATTTTGAAATTGTTTCTTTATATTTAGAGCTCTTTGTGAACCTCTGAGTAATGTATAGCCACTAAATAACTTTACTCTTGTATTTTCAGTTCAAAAAGATTTTGTTTTCCTTTTTAATTATCTGTGCCTAAGTTTCCCCATTTATACATGTACTGTCCTTTAGAAATTGTTAAATGTTTGCATATCCCAAACACATGTATACTGATTCTTAGAATGTGAATAGAGGACTTATTAGGAAATAACTTATTAGGAAAAAAATTATTTTTAAAAAACTAATTTTCAGTATTTGAGGAAATTAAGACTATTTTCTCACAGAAGCTATTTCTTGATAGTTTTTGTCACTCAATCATAGAAATCTAAAAAAACAATGTTATAAATTTCATAAAAGTAATTATTTAGGGGTTAAGGCTTAGGTTTATAACCCTTCCTTTTCTCTAATATTTCAAATCTACTAGTTCCTTAAGAATTGTGTGTTTGTTTATATTTTGAGAGACATGCAAAGGAAAAAATTTTTAAAACCCATCTTCTACACTTTGAAGATAGAATAACATGGACTGCATTTCAATATTGATCTGCTTTTTCTGCTTTAAAATCCTTTTGTGTTTCAAGCTATCTATGACTGCTTTAACTTAGCTATATAGGGCATAACGCAGAGCTTCATGACCTAAAGTAGCTTAGAAAAAGGAGAGGCAGTATAACAACAGGTAGAAACACTGGTTGTGTTTTGTTTTATTTCTCTTGAAAGCCAGAATTTTTAAACGATTAAAATACATTCAACAAAATGTCTGATTCAAATTGGGGAGATATGAGTAAGTGAGTGCTGAATGGTCATGTTTTTGTCTAGCTTCTAATGGTTACATGCATACATCTCAAAAGGTAAATCTTACTTTAGAAAGTATTTGGTTCAGTTAAGCACTTTTGAATATCCAGGATAAATACAAGTGTGTTTTTAGAGGTTTGAACTTCAGAATATCCAGGCAAATAATGATATTATATACATGTGAATACTAAGTGAATACTGATGTTGGGCAATGTATTGTAAAGTTTTTTTATAAGAACTCATAAAAATTGATACAGGAATTAGGGAATACATGAAAGAAACCAAGCCTATGAAAATGCTTATTGGGGCAAAATTTGTACAAACTAGATATTAAGAAAGTATAGAGAATCACAGAGAAGAAGAAATGACCAGAAAAAAGAATAAGAAAAAAAAAAACTTGTATTTATAGAAAATACAATCTTTCATAAAAAGTATCATGAATAATTATTGACATTCTTGTTTAAAACACTGGGCATATCAGTAATACATCATGCAAGCTCCTAAGTATAGCTGTGTGCTGATCTTCTCTTTGATTTAATAGACGAAAGTTAACTCTGCCATTAAGGTAGAGGGTGAGGATAAAATGAGGGGGAACCGGCCAGCCTCGTCCCTAGGTTTTCCAACCTAGGTATGATATCTTCACCATATTAAAAAATATTATATTTAGAAATTAATTGATTTAATATTATTACTTCACAACATTCTACTTTAATCCTCAGAACTTTGCTTTAGACTTTTCAAGTCATACTATTGATGAGTGCTTCCCAACTCTTGTCTACCTAATAAGTTGGCTATCATCGTTATGACTGAAAGCAAGGAAATACTTTTTTTTTCTTACGATGCTTACAGTTTTATTTTACATAATGTTTTAATTTGTAAATCATGCCAAAAAATTTCAGAGAGAGATGAAGACAGTTCAGTAGTATGGCATAGAAAGTTAGGATTTTTATCGTTTTTATTAAAGTATAGTGGATTTACAATATTATATTAGTTTCAAGTGTACAACCTAGTGATTCAATATTTTTGTAGCTTATACTCCATTTAAAGTTATTACAAAAATGTCTATATTTTCCTGTGCTGTACAATATGGTCTTGTTGCTTACTTATTTTATATATTGTAGTTTGTGTCTCTAAATCCCATACCCTATCTTCTCTTCTCCCCCTTCCTTCACTCCACTAATAACCACTAGTTTGTTCTCTAAATACATGTCTGTTTTGTTGCATACAGTTGTTTGTTTTATTTTTTAGATTCCACATATAAGTGATAACATAGAGTATTTATCTTTTTCTATCTGACATATTTCACTAAGCATAATACTCTCTAGGTTCATCCATGTTGTTACAAATGGCAGAATTTCATTCCTTTTTATGACTGAGTAGTATTCTATTATATATATAAATATATGTGTGTGTGTATATATATATATAATGTCTTCTTTATGTACCTGTTTATGGACACTTGGGTCGCTTTAATATCTTGCTTATTATAAATAATGCTGCTATGAACATTGGGGTGCATATATCTTTTCATATTAGTGTTTTCATCTTTTTCGGATATATACCCAGCAGTGGAATTGCTGGATCATATGGCAGTTCTATGTTTAGTTATCTGAGGAAACTCCATAATGTTTTCCATAGTGTCTGTACCAATGTGCAATACCACTAACAGTGTACTAGGGTTCCCTTTTCTCCACATCCTGGCCAACATTTGTTATTTGTAGATATTTTGATAACAGCCATTTTGATGGGTATGAGGTGATATTGTGGTTTTTGCTTTACGAATTTGCATGTCATCCTTGGGCAGGGGCCATGCTAATCTTCTCTGTATTGTTCCAATTATAGTATATGTGCTGCCAAAGCGAGCACTCTCATTGTGATTTTAATTTGCATTTCTCTCATGATTAGTGATGTTAATCATTTTTTCATGTGCCTGTTGCCCATCTGTATATCTTCTTTGGAATAATGTCTATCCAGGCCTTCTGCCCCCCCTTTTTTTTTAATTAAGTCATATGAGCTGTTTATATGTTTTGGATGTTAACCAATTATCTCATATCATTTGCAAATATCTTCTCCCATTCAGTAGGTTGTCTTTTTTGTTTTGTCAATGGTTTCCTTTGCTATGCAAAAGCTTTTAAGTTTAATTAGGTCCCATTTGTTTATTTTTGCTTTTATTTCTTTTGCCTTAGGAGGCAGATCCAGAAAAATATTGTTACGATTTATGTCAAAGAGTGTCCTGCCTACATTCTCTTAAAGGAATTTTATGTTTTAACATCTTACATTTAGGTCTTGACTCCATCTCGAGTTTATTTTTGTATATGGTGTGAGGAAATGTTCTAATCTCATTCTTTTACATGTAGCTGTCCGGTTTTCCCAGAACCACTTATTGTCTTTTCTCCATTGTATATTCTTGTCTCCCTTGTCATAGATTAATTGGGAATAAGTGTATGGGTATTTTCCTGTGCTCTCTATTCTGTTCCATTGAGCTATATTGTAGAATATTTTTAAAAGCCTTCTCTTTCTCTGACTACCAGCTCTTGTTTTTGATGACCTCTGTTATATTTGTGGAAGTTTGTTGTTTGTTGGTTGGTACGTTTCATTTTGTCTTTAGCCTATTTGCACCCATATTTTTAGGTTTGGAGGCAGTGAAATTTAAAGATTTAATATAATTCTATTATCTTTGGAAGTTTGTATTTAGATTCGTTAAATCTTTTCTAAAAGTAATTTTTCTTCTATTCAATTATATTACATTTTAATTCTTTTCGATCATTTCCATTAGTGTTCGGAATGGAAATATGTTGGTGAATGTGATTTCCATGGCGCAGGCAACCCTAACTATGACTGACTTTGGCATGAAGTTAATGTTATTGAGGCAAACAAGATCTGCTTCCAATCCCTGGCCCTGTTCTATTTAAGCATGATTTGAACCTGGGAAAACAACTCTCCTCTGAAGTTATAACTGATTTTTTGAATTGTACCCTCCAGTCTCTGAGGAAAATAAGAAATTTGGAGCTACAATGGGAATTCATATGCACTGTTTGGTGAAGCACATCTTAATAGGATTTCTTTAATCAAGCGAGCTAAATCTAGAAACTCCGAGTTTGGTTGACTATTTTTCCTTAACTTCTTAGGATTTACTTTTGACTAATTTCTTTCAGATGAAACAGTCACTGGATTAAGGGTTTGCAACCATCATTGTGCATTAGAATCACCTGGGAAGTTTAAAGAACAATAGCTGCCCAGGTTCTAGTGCTAGAAATTTTGTCTAAATTTATCTGGGGCTGGACTCTGATAGTGGTGTTTTCTAAAAGCTCCTAGAGGTGTTGAAAGTGTAGCCAGAGTTGAGAGCCGTTGTAACAGAAAATGAATCAGGAGGAAGATCCATATTCAGGAGTGATAAGGGAACACTGGCTTAACACCACTACAATTCAGGATAAATGAAAGTAAATAGTTTCCCCCTCACCTGCAGCCCAAGATAAATTATTTTAATTTGAATTATTGTGCAATATCATTATTGAAAAAGAGCACTTTTCTTCTGGGGAATAAAAACAAGCTTTCCTTTGAAATTTGGATGAAAATATTAAAATCTTATTTTTACAGTCAGGTCTATTTGAGGTAAATTACTCTGAGTTGGTGAAAAATTAATTTCTTCATTGACTATTGAAGAGAAAGCTTCATTTCAGGCTTACTTGAAACTTGCTATCGTTAGGAGAAAAAGAAATGTATATTGAAAAATCCAAATTTTTTCAAAAAAGAAACCAAACAACCTATAGATTTTTCCTCAGAGACTGGCCACATGTGTGGGGCTAGGGAGATGTCTGTAGTTTACATTTACCTGTTAATCTACTGTGCTACTAGAAGATCTTAGTCATTCTCTGTATATTCAAGTTTTTTTAAAAAATTAATCTCATCAGTAAATTAAGCATTCCAACTTTTTCTCTGCTAAGAACCAGTGCCATTTATCAGGCTAGAGTAAATAATGTAAGCTGAATTTTTAGCCAGGTTCTATCTCATGTGGATAGCTTCATCTTTTAGAAAATGCTTCCAGTCTTGGTAGACCAGATCATATCAGTGATTCTCAAAATGTTGTAAGACTGTCAGAGGGAGCTGTCCGTGTTGTAAAAGAACACATGTTAAGAAAACTAACCTAGTGGCCACCTAAAAAGCCACAATGGATGTCTGTAGATACACAATCTGATATTAAGTTGTTAGGTATGACTTAGCCAAGAAATACATCAAATTGTACATATAGAATCAGGTGCTTCTTGTAACCTAGGAATTTACAAAAAAGAAAGAAGGAAGAAAGGAAGGGAGAAAGGAAATAATGAAAGAAAGAAAAAAGAGAAAGAAAGAAATCATTTAGTTTATCAAACATTTCCTAAAGTGATATTTGTAATTCATGTTATTCCATGGATGATTCGGTTTACAAAAATATAGCTATCATAGGTAGCGAGAGATGAAAAAAATTATATTTGGTGCAGTCTATTCCCTACATTAAAAAAAATTATGCTTTTTAAGAATCATACAAAGTTAATTGATTTATCATCAATTGCCATCATGTACTTTCTACTTATTATTCAATAATTCAAAAATGTAAATGATCCCCACACTGTCAAATCTCTATGTGGGATACCATTGGTAAATATATTATTGAATGATTACACTTTTAGGATAGATAGAATTATCAAGTACCAATCAATAATGTTTGCCTTATGAGAGCAATATATTGAAATAGGAAAAAAGGTTTCTTCAGCATATTTTTAATCAATCAGGTAGGTTTCACAATATGTTTAGACTGGAGTGAAGCTGACACTTTCAAAACAGCTAAGATTGAATAATATTAACCTCCTTGAGCCAAATACTGGTGATTCTCGCCAAGGAAGATATTTGTCTTAGTTCAGCATTTGTTCTCCAAAACTATCACATGTTTCTCTTAGGGCATTTTTCCTTCCATGTAAAATTCATTCTTTAGTGCATTCATTCATTCTCCCAACATTTTATATGTGTCTAGTATATGCCAGAGACAGTAGCAGTGAGCTAACAATGTATATGTCAACATGGAGAATATGGAATCGTGAGAGAAATAGGCCTTAAGCAAATATTTCATCTAAAGCGTCAATAATGCTATGAGAGGAGAATACAAGTTCTTATGAAACATTTGGAAGATATTATCTAAGATAGAAGTTTTGGAAAGCTTATATGAGGAAATGATATTTGAGCTCAGATCTGAGAATAAAAGTCGTTCATTTAGTAAGAAAATGTCAGACAGATAAATGAAATGTGATTAAATCCTTGATGTAGAAGATAACATGCATAGGTGCTTAAAGGAACTGAAAGAAGGCTTATGTGTATGGTGGGCCAAGAGCAAGGGAAAGAAGTACTAGGGACTATGAGAGACTATGTAGCAATCTAGAAATGCCAGAATTAAAATTTACTTTTATTTAAGGGAAGTGAGAGAAATGGAATGAGAGAATGATGTTTTGTTGTCAACATTGCTTAAATTGAATTTTATAATTTTACAGCTTAAATAATTTTTATTTACCCCTGTTTAAAAAAAAAAAAGTCTAGTATTTCTGTTGTGTATGCCAGTACCAAGTGACAACAGTGTGCTAGAGACTTAGCCACAGAGGGCAAATAGTCAGATTTAACTATGGATATATTTAGAACATGTTTCATCTTTAAAAACATTTTAGAATACATGTATCTATGCATTAGAGCTAAATCAGTGTTTTCTGTTTCATAGAAAACAGAAAAATTCTTAAGGATTTAAATTTGAAGATTTCATGTGATATCCTTTATATAATTGTCATAAACACAATCTAATTTACCTTTAAAACATACATTGATTTAAATATTATTTGAGTAATCTTGCTTCTAGTCATTTGAAGACAAATGTTTTAGAAGTTTTTATTGGCTGTCTGTTTAGTTGTCAAAATCTCTCCCTGTAATCCCTCATCATAACACTAAAACTGAAAACATCACCTATTGATATGTATCTTATGTAATTTATAGTCTCCAGGATAAAAAATTTTTCAACCAATTATTGAAATTTCTGAAGAAAAACTAATGTTTAGAAATTAAAATATTGTAGTCCTCAGTGTAAGGTTTAGGAAACAAAATCCTAAGTTTTTTTTTTAATTGTAATGGTATTTTACTATAAAGTTCATTGAATGGTGTACTCTCCTGCTGAAGGTAATTTGGGGGTTAGGTCTTATAAGTACACATGAAGAACTGATGAACATATATTCACTAGGCACTTTCTTTTGGTCCAGTATGATGTTAGGTGTTGGAAAAGAAGTGTATCATGATTCCTGCCCTCAATTAACTTGCAATCTAAGTAGGAAAGTACACTCACATATTTTTAGGATTAGAGATAATTAAAGGCTAACTGAAATGGAGATATGAAAACAGTGGGTTGGTCTAGATGAGAGCAAGATGTGTTTATTAGGAAATATTCATAGATTTTTTATACTTGAGATAGGACTACAGAGTTGGGTAGGACTTGGCCAGCAGTGAGAAAGGGCAAGAACACACCAGAAATGTGACTGAAGTCTCGGTACAGAGTTGAGAATCAGAAAGGAGCTTGTGGGGCTTGGGGAGGGAAGCAGTGAAAACACTGCCCTGACTAAAGGAAGATGTATATTGAAAGTAACAGATAATAAGCTAGACTGAGGGAAGGGTCAGATTATAAGAAGTGGCGATAGTACTAGCAGACTTGCAGAGTGTGGTGTTACGCACATTAGAGATTTTTGGACAAGGCTGACAGGAAAGTGGGATAGGAAGAGTGTCAGCTTGAAAATGAAGTTATGAAGTCAGTGTTACATTTCCAGAGCTAAGGAGTGTGTATGTATGTATATGCGTATATGTGTGTGTGTGTGTGTGTGTATGTATGTATGTATATATATATATGGTAGCCCATTATATACTTGCAGTAGCTGAGTGACATACAGCTGAGCATTGAGAGGCACAATTTTGTAGTATTTATGAATTTAACATCTAAAATTAAACCAGCTGGGCTTAAATTCTGGCTCTGACACATACTAGCTGTGTGATAACAGGCAAGCAAACTCTGTGTTTCCTGTTGTGAGCATTAATGAGTTATTATGAGTCAACAGTTAACAACAATGCCTAGAACATAATAAAGGCTATATATATATAACCTATTAGTATTATTATTAAGCTAGCAGCAGAGTCTTAAGTAAATAGGTATAAATATATTTAAGAAAGGAAAAAACATTTGTAATGGTACAAGCAAGAAAAAGTAACCATCCAATGCAGTTTGAAATATTGTGGGTGGAAGAAATAACATGATTTGACAACCAAATTTTGCTCCAAATTAGTAAGTAACATAGACAAATGACTTTTGTTATCCACTTCACCTACAAAAGATGTGGAACCAGTTTCTAAGGTTTCTTCCAGTTTTGATTTTGTGCTTTGTTGCTGCTGAGAACTTATAAGAAAGTGCTTATTTCCTAGGCTTAAAAAATTCCATTCTTAGAATACTGAGAAAACAACTCAGTAACAGATTCTGTGGAATGGGCAAGATTTTGGAAGCTTTATGATGCACAAACGTTATAATCTAAATGGAAGATAGAATCCACAAACTCATCATCAGTATGCTGTTGTCACTTGCATCAAAGATCTAGGAAATATTAAATTGATGATTTATAGAAACCAAAAAAGTAGTAGAGGAAGCAGTGATCACTAGAGCCTAGAAACAATTCTCTAAAACTCATGTCCATTTTAGCTCCTTTCTTTGTCACTATCAGGGAAATACAGATTCAAGGCTTTTTACAGAGTTTCCCCAATTCCTCAGACAAGGTAGAGAGACATGCATTGGATATATGAACTTCTACGTGGATCAGTAACTGGTTGAAATTGTTTGAAATTACTTTCAAATGTTTGCTGTGGAAGAGGGAGAATTATTGATTGAAGAGCTTTATGAGGTAGAATTCAAAGTGAAAGATGAAAACTGTAAATAAAGAACATTCTGTTGAATTTAAGAAAATCACGTATAACAGAGCTGTCTAAACATGAAATATGCTACCTTGGGAGGTCATGGGTTCCCACTGCTGACTGTTTTTAAACAGAATAGATAGCCCTGTATCAAGAAATCATAGAGAGTGTGGCATGAATGTTTGTTTTTCCCTGCCCGCCCTACATTTCCCCATATATTTGCACAGCAATGAATTTTGCTTAGAGGAACTAACCTACCTTCATTGGGTAAGGTCTAAGAGGGGCTATGGTAAGAGGGGCTGTTGATAGAATGTCCTTTCCTCTCCTGGCCAAGTTAGCAACTTGATACAAGTTAGTCAGAGTCTCTGCAGAATCTGAGCTGCAGAAGGTGGGAGCTTATTCCTCTCTTGAGATGGACGCAATACAAACTGTCCATTAATTCCCCCAGCTGGGTATTCAGAGTTGCTCTAATGTCTGTACTTCTCCGGATATGGCTTTTCAGTGTTTATTCTAAGAGATACTTCACACTTTTCTAATCAGTTCATAATATATCAAAACTATCCAGATTTGCTGTCTGTTGTCTTAAAGCAAAGAATCCTAATTAATACACAGGTGTCAAGCTGCATATTAGTGATTGAACTGAATCACTGTTCAAATATCTTTAAGTCCAGACTGCCTGAGATTTTCTGATTTAGAAAAATCTTTACCTCTTTTAATAGAAGATAAATAATAGAGAAATTGAGAAACGAGAAAAAAATTGGCAGGTTGAAAAATCCCATCTACATTTTCTTCTGAATGTGATATTGTGTGGAACTAGCCATAATTTACCTGTTGTACAGGCTTTTGAAATTTTGATCTATCTGAAGCTTTCTCTTTGGTTCCAATGTCCTGCAGTTGTTCTGGGCTGGATCTGTGACACCCTGATCTGTAGAAATAATTGAAGGACCTAACAGTAATTTCATGAAATCTGACATTATCAATGTCAGCTTCAACAAACGAGCAGTTACATTTAAACTGCAGGCCAGCTGGGGACTTCCCTGGTGGTCCAGTGGTTAAGAATCCATCTTGCAGTGCAGGGGACGCCGGTTTGATCCCTGGTCGGGGAAATAAAATCCCACATGCCATGGGGTAACTAAGCCCTTGCGCCACAACAGAGAGAAGCTGGTGTACCACAACGAAGCGAAGAGCCTGGGTGCCACAAATAAGAACAGACGCAGCCAAAAACATAAATAAATAAATATTTAAACAACAACAACAACAACAAAAAAAAACACTGCTGCCCAGGGGACCCTGTCAGTCAGGAAAATAAGTGGAATTTACTGCTTTGAGGAGACTGAATTGATTCCCTGGGCCAAATCATGAAGAATTCCCTCAGTTGGAGGCTTTCAACTCTCCTGCTGTCAGATCCATAAGATGTTATCTTCATGTATTTAAATAGGCCATCTGGGTGATTTATTGGACATATGTAAATGCAATGTACTGCAGATAAGAAATTGGAAACAATCCACTCTCGTTTGCCTCTTTTAGGGAATATGCCCTCAGTATCTTCTCTTTCTGTCCTCTACTTGTCTAAGCCACACTTACTCCCTTAGAGAAACACTCCACTACAAACCATTGCTGGAAGTTTACATGCTCCGTTATATGTCCTCCCTCATCTGTATCTCTCCTGTTGAGCTGAATTGTCTTGGCTTCTGCCAATTCTCTCCTCAATCTCTTCTCTATTTTGGTGCTCTTTAGTGATAGATCTTTATCACTGTAATCATCTTTCTAATTTTTTCTGTTAATTGGACCAGTCAAGTTTTCTAATTTGGGGAAATTGTATATGTATGTATATGCATATATATATATATATATATATATATATATATATATATATATATATTTATTTATTTATTTATTTAAATATTCTATTAAACATAAAAATTCCATTTCCTCAGGAGTTTTCTTTATTTGCCACAGAATTCTATGTTTTAGTCTCCTATTCTTGTAACCTCTCCTAAATCTTCCATTAATTTTCCTTTCTTATTCTAAATATGAATTGATTTATTGTCTATTTTATAAACTTAAACTTCTAGATGTCTTTTTTGGCATTTAAAAAAAAGCAATCTGGATTTAGACATTCTGTTTGTGTGCATGTACAAGCAAGCATACACATGTTTTTCCATTTTATTTTTTCCTTCCTTCTTATTTAAGTTACTTATGGTTTATTTAGTTGCTATTTTCCCCAATTAGTATTTTATTCATTTATTATTTCTTCTTTGTAATTAAAGATTTTCATAGCCATAAATGTTTTGCTGAGTACAGATTTTACTGTGCTTTATTCCTATTGTCATGGATTATTCTGGTTTTCCGAGTCTGTACTTTTTATTCTAATTTCATAATTTTGTAAGCATATTTCTTACTTTTCTAAAAAGTTTATCTTTGTCACAGTTTATTTCTAAATTCTTACTTTTAAATTTTCCACTTTTCAGAGAATATGAGATATACAATTTTCTATTTCAAATTTTATAAACTTCTTGTGGTAAGTTACAATGACATATTTTGTAAGTCTTATAGACATAAGAGCAATGTACTTTTTCCATTTGAGATAGACTTCTCCCTCTTTCTTTCTTTCCACACCTTTGTTGTTCATATTAAACACTTCCTACATGCAATTTATTTTTCCTACTCTGTCCAATTCTGAAAGAGGTGTATTGAAGTCTCCCACACTGGGGCTTATCTTTTTATTCTTTTAATAGTGTTTTCAAAGAGCAGAAATTTTTAATATTTATTAAGTCCTATTCATCAGTCTCTCTTATGAATATGGTTTTGATGTATACCTAAGAATTCTTTGTTTAACCCAAGACCACAAAACTTTTATCCTATCCTTTCTTCTAGAATCTACAATCCATTTTGAATTATTTCTGTATGTGATACTTTGTATGAATTGAAGTTCCTTTTTCACTTTTTTGATATCCAAATGTTCCAACACTATTAATGGAAAAAGATATTGTCTGCACCTTCATGGAAAATCAGTTGTCCATGCGTGGGCCTATTTCTGTACTATTTTTTGTTGTTGTTGTTGCTCCATTGATCTATTTCTCTGTCTTTACACAAATACTACGGTGCTTTGATTACTGTAACTTTATAGTAAGTCTTGAAACAAGGTGAGTTAGTCCTCCAACTTTGTACTTTTCTTTCAAAGTTGTTTTGGATATTCTAGATCTATATGAATTTTAGAAAAAGTCTTTAAGTTTCTCCACAAAAGCCTGCTTTGTTTTTGATTGGGATTGCATTGAATTTACAGGTCAATTTGGGCAGAATTTGACTTCTAAACAAATTGAGTCTTCCATCTCATGAAAATGGTATATTACTCTATTTATTTAGAGCCCTTAAAATTTCTCTCAGGAATATTTTACATTTTCAGTCTATAAATCCCACATATATTTTGTAAGATTTCTACGTAAGCACTTACTTTTTTATGGGTGCCTTTGTAAATGGATTTTTGTTAAGACTTTATTCTTTCAGAGCAATTTTAGGTTCACAGTAAAATTAAAAGAAATGTACAGGGATTTCCCATGTGCTCCATCCCCATACACGCATAGCTTTCCCACTATCAACACCCTCACCAGAGTGGTACATTTGTTGCAACTGGTGAGCCTACATTTACATCATAATCACCCAAAGTCCATAGCTTACCTTAGAGTTCACTCTTGGTGTTGTACATTCTATATGAACCTTATTGTATCATATTGAATATTATCACTGCACTCAAAATCCTATTCATCCCTCCTCCTCCTCAACCCCTGGCAACCACTGACCTTTTTACTGTCTCCATAGTTTTCCATCCCTTTTCTAGAATATCATATGGTTGGAATCATACAATATGTAGCCTGTTCAGATTGATCTCTTTACTTGGTAATATACATTTAAGGTTCCTCAATGTCTTTTCATGGTTGGTAGCATATTTCTTTTTAGCGCTGAATAATAATTCATTCTCTGGTTGTACCACAGTTTATTTATCTATTGTCTACTGAAGGATATCTTGTTGGCTTCCAAGTTTTGCCAATTGTCAATAAAGCTACTATAAACATCTGCATGTAGGTTTTTGTGTATACCTGCGTTTTCAACACCTTTGGGAAAATACCAAAGAGCATGATTGCTAAATTATACGGTAAGAGTAGGTTTAGTTTTGTAAGAAACCACCAAACTGTCTTCCAAATAGCTGTACCATTTTGCAGTGCCCATGAGCAATGTATGAGAGTTCCTGTTGCTCCACATCCTCACCAACATTCGGTATCAGTGTTCTGGATTTTGTATTTTGTATTTTGGCCATTCTGATAGGTGTGTGAGGGTATCTTGTTGTTGTTTTAAATTGCATTTCCCTGGTGACATATGATGTGGAGCATCTTTTCATACACTTATTTTCCACCTGCATGTCTTCTTTGGTGAAGTGTTTGTTAAGGTCCTTGGCACATTTTTAAATTGGGTTGTTGGTTTTCTTATTGTTGAGTTTTAAGAGTTTTTTTTTTTTGTATAGTTTAGAAGAGTCCTTTAGCAGATATGTCTTTTGTAAGTATTTTCTCCCAGTCTGTGGCTTGTCTTATTCTCTTAACATCGTCTTTCATAGAGCAAAAGTTTTTAATTTTAATGAAGTCCAGCTTATCAATTATTTCTTGATGTATCTTGTTATTAGTGTTATAGTTCAGAAGTCATCTCCAAAATGGTATTTTTATTTCACATTCCAACTGTTCAGTGCTGATATCTAGGAAAATGATTGATTACAATTGACTGACTTTGTATCCTGAAAACATGTTAAACTATGAATTAGTTCTAACAACTTTTGTGTAGATTCCTTGAATTTTCTACAAACTTTTGTGTCATCTTTAAATAGAGGCAAGTTTATATCTTCCTTTCCAATTGGTACCTTTTTTATTACTTTTTACAGCAGTATCTAGGCCTTCCAATATAATGTTGAATAGAAGCAGGTAAAGAAGACCATTAAGTATGATGTTAGCTGTAGATTTTTGTTTGTCCTTTTTGTTTGTTTGTTTGTTCATGTTGATTATTAGGTTAAGAAAGACTTTCTATTTCTACTTTGTTGAGATTTTTAAATATCATAAACAGATGTTTAATTTTGTCAAGTACTTTCCTGCATCTATTGAGATATTCATATAGCTTTTCTTATTTAGTATGTGAATATAGTAACTACTAATTGATTTTTGAACGTTGCTTTTGCCTTAGATTCCTGGGGTGAACCTCAGTTGTTCATGATTTATTATCATTGTTACATAATGTTGGATATGATTTGAGACTATTTTGTTGAGAATTTCTGTGTCTGTATTTGTAAGAGGCCTATAATCAAAGACATTTATTTGGTTTTATTATTAAGGTAGAGCTGACTTCATTAAATGGGTTTAGAAGTGTTCCTTTTTTTTTTTGGAGATGATTGTGTTGAATTAGTATTATTTTTTTCCTTCAATGTTTGCTCTAATTCACCAGCGAAACCATCTGGGCCTGGAGTTCTCTTTGTAAACTTAGCCTTTTGCTACTGCTCCCCTCCCGCAGCCAATGCCATGGGTAAAGCTCCTGCAGACCTTCCTTATCGTCCCTGGTGACTTTCCATAGGAAAAGCCTGTTCGAGGGTTGAAACTCCCTGTCTGCAGCCCCAGGGGCTTCATACTCTCATACCAGCCCACATTCAGTTTTCAGCAACTTGTTAAAAAAATATTAGCTCAATCTTATAACTGTCTCATGTGCTGTTTGGCAGTATCTGTTCCAGTTAGGCAAGGCCCTGTTTCTTCCTGCATCTCCTTCTAGATTTCAGGATAGTTAAATGGCCTGTGGTTTCAATTCTCTGATGATTTAAAGACAAGAATTTCATTTTCAGCTTGTCAGTTTTTCTCTTGTGATGGGAGCCATGTTCTTCCAGCTCTTAAGTGAAATTTTTTGACATCTCTGAGCTGAAACTGGAAACCCAATACTATGAATTGTTGATTTTACTTAATTGAGAAATCATCAGAACATCAAAATATTTGAATCACATAACTACAAAATATATTTTATTTGGAGCAAGTATCTGTTAGTACAAAATATTTTTAGAGGCATAATTTATTTTCTGAACTAAGAAACTCATAGCTATATTTACGTTCGCTTAATTGAAACTTTTCAAAATTGCATAATGGCTAATCAATGGATACTTATATGTATACTTTATACCTAAATACCTAATTACAGGGTTAATTAGAGAATTCAAATGAAGAAAAGCACAAAATTTAACTGGAAATTAAATAAACTAGGACAAAATTTTTATATTAGGAGATTGAATAATCTGGCTGTGTCACACAAATTATTTTCTAACTGTGCATGGGGAAAATTGTTGATGTTACTTAAGCTTTAAAATATGTGTTATGCAGTAGTTCTAGAATATTATAGAAAAGCCAAATGCAAGTCTTTTTAATTTTTTTGTTTTGGGATCATTGATTGTTATTTATAATAAGGTACTCTCACACTTTTTGTTTTTCTCTGACATTTGAAGCAATGGAAATACAGAAGGCATAGATTACTTATGCAATGGCAGAGTTATTTGTTATGTTCTTATTCTGAATAGTTTGAAGATATAACATTTTGTTATTAATGTTCAAATCACACTGTAGTCTTAACTTTTTTATAATAAAAGAAAATTGTTTTCAATCAGTTCTGACCCAAGATTTGCACTTGAACTTGAAATATTATAGGGGAAATGTAGAAAATTAAAGAACCAATGAAACTACTTAGGAATTTATAGTCAGCATAATCAAGTGTTTACTTTAGATTGTCAACCTATGTGCTAAAATTCTCATTAAACATTTCCTATCTTTGCATTGAAAACTGATAAGTATACCACTAATTTCATCTATAATACAAAATAATACCAAAGAACATATTTATGTTTTTAAGTTATGAAATTTAGGTTCAGATAGTAAGAATATGTAGAAGGAGTTCCATATGGTATCACCAAAAAGTGTTTACAGAAAGGAAGTTCCATATTCAGTATTTGTCTTCTGAATATTCTTTGTTGTTGGAAAGAAATAGTGGAAAAGTATCAGAGATCATTTTTATGCTGAAATTTTCCAAGATTAAATTTCAAATCAAATTTTCTTCTGTTTATAGAGCTATTTTTGAGAAAAGATCACTGAGAAATTTTCCTACCTAACCACTTCCCCCCTACCCATGTTATAATGAAGATTAGAACATGTTTGAATCCAGACAAAATGTACCTGAATCAATATGGTTTATAGTCTGAGTCTTTTTAAAATTCATTTTGTTTTAAAAGATCTGGTAGCTTTATACAGGAAATCATTCAGCAGCATGGTTTTGTTTAGATAAATATTTTTGTGGGAATTTGAAACAAATTAACTGTTAACTAAGTGGTAAAAGAGCTTCTTGGAAAAATACACCCAGCATCAACCATTTGATTTTTTAAAAAACTTAATAAAGATAAATAAGGTAAATTATTGGCTCACTGTGATATACTATAAACCTAGTTACAAACTCTGTAGGATTCAAGGCTACCCATACTTTAAACTTCTCACCATATTTGATGACACTTTGTTTATTTTAATTTTGCAGTTTAAAATTCCTTTTAGGAATTCCCTGGTGGTCCAGTGGTTAGGACTCCGTGCTCTCATTGCCAAGGGCCCCGGTTCAATCTCTGGTCAGGGAACTAATAAAAATCCCACAAACCGAGTCGGGCAGCCAAAAAAAAAGTTTTCCTTTTCATACTGGTATATTTTCAGAAGACTTGCCTCTCAGAATCCATAACAGCAAGAAAATAAGGTAAAATATTCTTGGTTTGAAATACCCCAAATATGAACATACCCTCTTTCTCTCTGTCCTAATAAGTTTGTGACAGCATTAAAAAAAAAAAAAAAAGAAGGATCAAGTGAACAATCACCCAGAATTTCTAATCTTATTTAGCTGTCAGGACATTCTCTTTTTAGGGGCTGGTGGGTGGAAATGCTTTAGTATCCTACATTAATATAGACTAAACAAGTGAGTATTTATTTATTTACTTATTTGTTGAGTATACTTGTGTAATAATCATTTACATTTGCTTCCTCAGAATTTTATGGTGTTTAACTCTAGTTATATCTTTATTTATGTGGCTCAAGGATTTCTCCTTTATCTTTAAAATTGTTCAGTATTAGATTAGGAAGGACTGAATTTTACTGAAGAAGCTTAGAATATTTTAATGGATTTAGAGAAATTAATGCTAACTTTTAAAGACTGTCCTGATTATCACAACCATATATCATTTAGGATTTTGTTATTATATGAAGATGTTAGAGAAACTCAATTCCAACTCGGGAGTGTATCATTTTTTAAGAGGAATGGCTTACTCTGGGAAAATATTAGACAAGATAAGACCCATATGATATAAATTAAAAGTATCTTCCAGTATAGACCCTGAAAGCCATGATAGAATACAGGTGCATAGATAACAGTGGAAATAATGTGAGACTGATCAAAGAATGGAAATAAGAGAATAAGAGAAAAATCTTGCTTCATTACCTGTGTTTTCTTTTTGATTGAAATGTTAGGAAGGACAGTAAGGTTATACATTTGTGCATTAGAAATATTTTCCCATCTTGCACTATCTTTGCTCTGACTAGACTTGCTTTTTGCTTAGATCAAACTAACTTAGTGAGATTCAGAACAAAAAACTAAAATTTCCTATAAAAATTTATTTTGGGAAGTGATAACAGTTTATGAGATGAACATTTAGCAATTCCTACATTTCTAGATTATGTTACAGGTAGGATGGAACTGAGCTGTCCAAAGTCATGAATATGTGATTTCTCTTATATCTATTTATTTTTTATTTTTATTTATTTATTTATTTTTTTTGCGGTATATGGGCCTCTCACTGTTGTGGCCTCTCTCGTTGCAGAGCACAGGCTTCGAACGCACAGGCCCAGCGGCCATGGCTCACGGGCCCAGCCGCTCCACGGCATGTGGGATCTTCTCAGACCGGGGCACGAACCCATTTCCCCTGCATCGGCAGGCGGACTCTCAACCACTGCGCCACCAGGGAAGCCCAATTTCTCTTATATCTAGTTCAGAAGTTTGAAGAACAGTATTTGGTTACAAACTTCTGCTTATTTGTGGTTTTTATGGATCAGCTCAGTTCAGGTAGCAAAAATGCTCATTACACGAATACGAGTTCAGCTCAGAGAGGTCGGTGGAAAGCAGCAGGTAGAAAACAACGGAAAAGGGAAGGAAGGATTCTCTAATGGGTAATTATGTATTTTCTCAGAGAGAGAACTGGCAAAATGCTGCTTAAAAAAAAATATTGCAAAGTAAGACTTTCTGTCTCTTTCACTTAGAGAATGTTATAAAGATAAATGAAGATAAGATTGTGGAGAACGAAGGATGAAATGCTAAGGACCTTTTTCTTTTCCCACAAGAAAACAAGAAAACATTAATGGTTTTCAGATGAGTGATGTGATAAAAGAGCACTTGTTAAGAGATTTGTAAGAGGTCAGTCTCTGGTGTGCAGGGTGGACTTGGAAGTGGTTAAACTCAGGAGGTTCTAGAAAAAAGTCAAATGAATCAAATGCTTTAAAAGAAGTCCAGGAGCATAGAAAATAAGAAATGACCTTTGAATCTGACAATTAATCAGTCACTTACCTGTGAAAGTATAATTTCAGTACAGTAATGTAGTTGGAAAAAGGCCATAGGAGGTTAAAATTTCTCTTATATTCTGCAAGTAATATGTTAATATAGAATTAGGAAAAAGAACAGGTACATAACTGAGCCAAAACAATAAGAAAATGGCCCTCGTTGTTGAGGCTTGCCAGAAGGGCATCAGCTTTGTTGGGATAAACTTAGAATTTTTTAATTAAATAATGGAGTCTTAGAAGTTTGACAAGATAAAGAGTGGTGTTATATCACTGTGATGGTGCATTGTTTTTAAATATAATATAAAAAATTACACTTGGAACTTTGGGTCAGAGTTCAGACTAGCATGATGCTGGTGATAATGATGGTGGTGATGATGAAGATCTAGGAAACATTTATGTGATGCTACTATATGCCAATCATTGTACCAAATGTTTTCAGATGCATTACCTAATTTAATTCTGATAACTAAAATATGAGACATTGCAGGAGAATCGGGTAAGAGAGGATGGTCATGTCTCAGGTCTAGGGCAAGTTCCTGGGACTGGCGCCAAGTGAGGATCCTTGGCTTTGCACAGGAAAGAATTCAAGAGTGAGCCACAGTAAAGTGAAAGTGAGTTTATTTAGAGAGATACTCATTCCATAGGCAGAAAGTGGGTCCATCTCAGAAGGTGAGACTGACCCCAGGCTGTGCTTGCTGGTGACTAGTTTTTATGGGCAGGGTAATTTCATAGGCTAATGAGTGGGAGGAATATTTTAACTATCTTGGAGAAGAGGTGGGAATTTCCAGGAATTGGGCCGCCGCCCACATTTTGGCCTTTTATGGTAGGTCTCAGAACTGTCATGACGCCTGTGGTTGTATCACTTAGCATATGCTAATGTATTGCAATAAGCATATAATGAGGCTCAAGGTCCACTGGAAGTTGAGTCTTCTGCCATCTTAGGCCTAATAGGTTCTAACCAGTTTTTGTTGTATCTTTAATGGCTGTGTCATTCTTTTAATGATTGTGTCCTGCCCCTTTCCATCCTGTCTCAGAGGTATATATGATTATTATTCCCATTTAAAGAGAAAAGTTATTTAGTTACTTAATGATATGTACTCTGATATACCTTGAGGTTTACATTTATTAACCAGAATATTTTTGGAAATGATCTTATATTTCAGTCTTCCTGACATAAGTAAATCTTAAGCAAAAGGCAAAAGAGTTGTCTTTCTCAGCAGAGGAATACCAGATCTTTAATCTTATTTATTACTAACTCTGTACCACTGGTGATAAAAAGACTAAGGGCAGGATCAAAATATACAAGTCAAAACATCTTGCTTCAGTAATCAGAAGCCATGAGCTATAGAGTAGAAATATTTTAGATGGTAATGCTGTGGAAAATTGAGAATAGAATAGCACAGAGTGTACATTTTGAAGATAAACTGTTGGATTGAAATCCTGGGTCTGGAAGTTCTTAGCTATGTTAATTTGGCAAGTTTCTGTATTTCTTTAACTCTTGGTTTTCTCATCTTCAAAATGAAGTTGTTGGGCTTGCTCTAAGGCAGATAGCATAGCATTTGTCTTCAATAAATATTAGTTATTGAAACTGTATTACTATTATCATTGTTTTTATATTAAAACAGGTAGAAAGAAACAAAAAAGAGAGGCCTTTAGTCTTCATGAAAATAGGCTATTGAGGCTACCTCTGTTTCTGTTGAACTAATTTCCTGTTTTTTATTTCCTTTTACAATTTACAATTAACCCCTTTCAAGTAAAGCATTCTAAGTGTATGTTTCTTCCTTACAACTAGAAAAGCTGAAGGCAAGTTGTTAATATCAGAAATTAATTAGCCAGTTTTAGGTAAAATCAGTTGAATTTTAATTTGCCCACAGTTCATTACAATTAAAAAAATATCTCAGATGGGGAAAGTTGTCCATGGGAAAAAATTGGACCCATTAGCTCTTCTCTTTTGCTGTATAGAACAAAATAAATAATAGTGCTTGAAAATAAGAACTTAATCATTTTCATTATTTTGTTGGTTATCATCATATGAATGATCATAAAAACTGCTTTGACATGAATATTTTTGAACTATAAGATCATGATATTTCTCATTTAAGATTAAATAATAAAGTAATAATTGTAGAATGATAACAGATAAATTTGAGATCATAGGCTTGGAGAGTGGATGGTGTCTAACTAATGCAAATATAAGCCTCTCACAATTGTGGGTTTGAGGAATTTTAATGAATCATATACATAAAACAAAAGTGACATTTCTCATCTCTGGATTTAAACAGGAAAAAAAACCTGGTATATTCATATTTCTAATCATTCTATGAAGCTTTTGACAACTGCATTAGAGTAAAATTTTATCATTCACCTAAGATGTACTACATAAATAGAGGAGTAATTACATATAAACTTAGAATGTAAAAGTATGTTTTATTATAGCTCCTTTATTGGTAACTTTATTGTTAACTTCAGTAGCATGTTACCCTAGTAGTTTTTTAAACTGTGGATATTTGTAGTTATGTACTGAGCTCTTACTTGGAATCAAATTTGATGCAAAGGGCTTCCCTGGTGGCGCAGTGGTTGAGAGTCTGCCTGCCGATGCAGGGGACACGGGTTCGTGCCCCGGTCCGGGACGATACCACATGCCGCGGAGCAGCTGGGCCCGTGAGCCATGGCCGCTGAGCCTGCGCGTCCGGAGCCTGTGCTCCACAACGGGAGAGGCCACAGCAGTGAGAGGCCCGCGTACCGCAAAAAAAAAAAAAAAAAAAAATTGATGCAAAAATAATGGAAATGGTTTCTGTTTATTAAGAAATGTGTTCAGCAGGTATTCCCTGGTGGCCCAGTGGTTGGGACTCAGCGCTTTCACTGCCGAGGGCCGGGGTTGGATCCTGAGTTGGAGAACTAAGGTCCCATGGGCCACACTGCATGACCAAAAAATTAAAAAAAAAAGAAATGTGTTAAGCAAATTTTTCTATATTTTCAAATTGTGGTATTTTTATGTGAATATTGATTTCATAATGAGTGAAAATAATAATAAGACCAAATGTGAACCAAGGCTTACTATTACTAGACACTGTGCTACAGGCCTCATGTGCATTAGCTCTTTGATTTTATTATTTATCAGCTTTAATCTATCTCTTCAAGGAATTAAACTATTTTTATTCTGTTGTAGAGTGTGAAAATGATACAGAAAAATGGTAACTTTGTTTTTGCTTAGTCTAAAAATATATTTTTTATAATGGTGTAACTTTATTATTTTTTAGCATATTTCCTTTCAAACATCCTTATTGATACAAACAGAAAATGCAGTGATTAAGAGTTGTCCATTGATTTTTATAGCATTATTCTTTAAATTTTCCTTTTTAACATATTATAATTCCTAGCACCCCAATAATTTTAGAGCTCCTTCACTGTCTTACCAAAACGTTTATCTCATAAAGGATCTGTATCCAAAATATAAAAAGAACTCTTAAAACTCAATAATAAGCAAACAAAAAATCTGAAAAAGACACATACTATATGATCCCAATTATATAACATTCTTGAAAATATAAAAATACAGATAGCATAAAACTTTCAGTGTTTGATAGGCATTCAGAGGGAAGGATGGAGGGTTGAATAGGTGAAACATAATGTGTTTTTTTTTCTTTTTAGATAACATATCGTAATAGTCAATACATGACCTGCATTTGTCAAAGTCCGTAAAATTTTATAGCACACAAAGTGAACCTTAATATATTCAAATTCAAAAAATTATGTAAGAGATTGGGAAATCCCAGGAAGAAATGCAGAATATGTGAGAACCTAACTGTATTACAAATGTGTGAAACAATCTTTCTTAAGGAGTTAGTTGTAAAAGGTGCTGACCAAGTAACTTTGGATATGAGTGGAGTCTCCAGGACTAAAGTCAAAAGGAACTGCACATACACACTGAATGCTAGTTAATAAAGCTGTTTCTCCCAGAAGTACAAGTTAATTCTGATGCTAATATACATGTATAATGGAATTGAACAGTTAGTTAAATGAATGGTGGGTGATAGGAGCCAGGTTTATCAGTGTTGCAATGAATTTACAGACTAACAATGGGTGCAGGCCAGAATGATCCATGTAACAATGGATTGCAGTTGGAGACATAGATAAGAGCTCATATTTAGCTATTATACACACACATACACACACACAGATGGTTATGTATAGGAATAATTATAGATATGTGTGTATGCAAATACACACATGTATTTCTTTGTGCTGTCATCCAAAGTAGCCTAAAAGCAATGACACTTCAGTAGTAATGAACGCACATAGTGCCCAGATCTTGATTTTTAATAAAAGGAATGAGGGATCCTTGGAGAATGGCTGATTCTAAGACTGGGACTGGAAATACACAACATGATCTTGGAGCATCTTTTAGTACCAGAAAGTAAGGACGTGTTAAAACACACACACCACATTGATACAGATCTGTCAAAGGGACAGAAAGAACTCGAACTGCCAAAGGTAGAACAATTTGGGTCACAAAAAAAGTAGGATTGAATTATAAATCAAAGTATAAAATAAACTTCCATGAGTCTATACTGATACAAATAAATGTTTAAATACATAAGTGGAGGAGAAGAAGCATATCTCCTATGCAGGATAATTCCAAATAATTGATGTAAATACTATGCCTTCAAGGAGGGGGAGCATAACTTACAACTTCTGAAGTGTAAGTAATGTACAGTGACTTCCTTCCAAAAGGAAGGAAGTCTTTCTTTTTTTTTTAATTGAAGTATAGTTGATTTACAATGTTGTGTTAATTTCTGCTGTAGAGCAAAGTGATTCAGTTATACATATATACATATATATGTATACATATATACTTTCTTTTAAAAGTTCTTTTCCATTATGGTTTGTCACAGGATATTCAGTGTAGTTCCTTGTGCTATACAGTCGGACCTTGTTGTTTATGCATTCTATATGTAATAATTTACATCTAATTCTAAACTCTCAATCCATTCAATCCATTCTTCCCCACCCCCACCCCCTCTTTGCAACTACAATTCTGTTCCCTATGTCTGTGAGTCCTTTTTTGTTTTGTAGATAAGTTCATTTGTGTTTATGATTCCACATATCAGTGATATCATATAGTGTTTGTCTTTTGCTTTCTGACTTACTTCTCTTAGTATGATAATCTTTTAGTTGCATTCATGTTGCTTCAAATGGCATTATTTTGTTCTTTTTTATGGCTAAGAAGTATTCCATTATATATATGTACCACATCTTTATCCATTCATCTGTCGATGGACATTTAGGTTGTTTCCATGTCTTGGCTATTGTAAATAGTGCTGCAATGAACACTGGGGTGCATGCATCTTTTTGAATTGTAGTTTTATCCAGATATATGCCCAGGAGTGGGATTGCTGCATTATATGGCAACTGTATTTTTAGTTTTTTAAGGAACCTCCATAGTGTTCTCCATAGTGGTTGTACCAATTTACATTCCCACCAACAGTGTAGGAGGGTTCCTTTTTCTTCACACCCTCTCCAGCACTTGTTATTAGTAGACTTTTTAAAGACGGCTGTTCTGACCAGTGTGAGGTGATACCTCATTGTAGTTTTTATTTGCATTTCTCTAATAATTAGTGATGTTGAGCATCTTTTCATGTGCCTGTTGGCCATCTGTATATCTTCTTTGCAGAAATGTCTATTTAGGTCTTCTGCCCATTTTTCAATTGGGTTGTTTGTTTTTTTGTTGAGGAAGATTTCATCCTAATGTAAAGGGGGTAAAAAAGTGACATTACAATGGAGACATCTGAGAAGACAGCTTCAGCCAGGTGATCAAGTCAACATCAACACTGATAAATCACGTGGATAGTATATAAAACTCATGTTGCTATGATGTGATGAAAATGGCACTTTACTTCTGTGGTCTTTCTCCCAAAAGTCCATAACCAGAGTCTGGTCATGTGAAAAATACCAGACAAATGCAAATAGTGAAGTATCCTATAAAATATCTATTATTTCCCAAAACTATCAAGGTCATCCAAAAATAAGGAAAGTCTGAAACTGTCACAGCCAAAAGCAGCCTAAGGAGACATAATGACTAGATGTAATTATGTGGGATCCTGGAACAGAAAAGGGACATTATGTAAAACTATGGAAACCTGAATAAAGTATGGTACAATAATATGCTAGGACTACTGTAACAAAGTACCACAAACTGGGTGGCTTAAATTACAGAAACTTATTTTCTCACAGTTCTGGAGGCTAGAAGTCTAAGATCAGAGTGCTGGCTGGCTGGGTTCCTTTTGTGGGCTGTGAGAGAGAATCTGTTCCATGACTCTCCTAGCTTCTAGTGGTTTGCTGGCAGTCTTTAGTGTTCCTTGGCTTAAAGAAGCATCAACCAAATCTCTGCCTCCATCGTCACTTTTTTTCCTTGTGTGCATGTCTGTCTCCAAATTTCCCCTTTTAATAAGGACACTGTTCATATATAAAATTAGTTTTAGCTTGATTGTTAAATGTTTGGAGAGAGAGAGAGACCAAAAAAAAAAAAAAGAAAGAAAGAAAACAACAACAAAACCCAAACAATACCCTGGTTTCCAAGGATTTATCTAATACCCAATTTAATTTAGAGATATGGTGATATATTGAAATTCCAAGTGTTCAAATTTCTTCCATGTGTTCAATTTAATTTTTGCCTTTTCCTTATGGCATGGCTGTGTAAACAGAATATGCATACAGTGCTGAACATTTCACCAGTATGGTAGACTGTACATCACCCCTCTGATGAATGGGGTCCCTTAGTAAGGAAAAGTTCAGAGGCATCATTTCCATGACTAGTGGTTTAGTAATATAACAGAAGAAGAAAATTTAAGCAAAATGTTTTATGCTTTTTCTTTAGATGAAAAATTTATACCCTCATGTGTTCCTTTCCTGGGGCCAGGACAAGTTACTGCCTAATTTTGAAACTACTTTCTAGAACAAAATGTAATTATTCCTCCTGGGGTTACAGGTAATAAAGGCTTTACTGTATCGTGTCTACTTTCCAGAGAAATGTAAGCAGGATTTAGTGTGTACAAGTTCTTGCTCATTGAAAATACCTATAATGTTTTTTTCAAATGTTGTGTCATAGGCAATTTACTGCAAGACCTCAGTCAAAACACTTAAATAATCTAAACCCTAATTTTATTTTCTATACTTTTCATTTTTATTTGTTGTCCATGGGGTGTAAAGAAAAAAAAACTGTAGGAAGCAACAAAATTAAGAACCATTAAAAGATACTGCCTTTGGGCAACTTGTGTGTCAACATATGTTAATGGGTATTTTTTATGTGCATGCTCTTAGTTTGCTCTGCTGAACCTCTTTGTACTTATGCTTTTACTTATCAGTTGCACAGGAAAGAGAAAAGCTGGAATAGAAATTCAAAACTGTAAGAAAATCATACATGGGTTGCTTTGTCTGTTAGTGCATAGACTCACTTTGGTTTGAGGAAACATTTTGACATTGATTTTAGAAAAGATTATCAAAGCGAACTTTAACAATGCACTTAATATTTGAAATGTCTACAGCACATAGCTCATTGTATTTACTTTTTCTGATTTTGACCATCCTGGTTTAATAAAACTATTAGGATACTGGTTCGTTTATGTTAGTTCATTAGCTGTAACTTAACATTTGCAAACTAATGTTTGCATTTCTATTAACCTGAGAAATTAGAATTTTAGACTTGATGTGATTCAGTATTAATGTTTCTTCATTTTTGTTGAGAAAAGGAACTGCTTATCTATACACAATGTTGAAAGATTTGTGATTTTCCTGTGTCATGTTATATGTTTTATTTTTGCTATTTCCTGATTATCTTTTTCAATGTTTCCAGTTTTATTTTGTTGTGAAACATATCATGGGAGAAGGCATAAGTTTCCACCAAAATTTGTTTCCAAGAACTTGATTTTTATCAATGAAACATATTTTAAAATTTTTATTTCAGTCGTTTTTGCTTTTTGTTTGTTTTGTTTCACTTTTCTTTTGTTGAACAAACAGTATAATTTTATATGCACTAACAAGTAACTTCAACAATGACTCTCTGTATAGTTTGACAACTTTTCTGATTTAAAGAGAAGAGCTATGATGGTGTGACTTTGGAAGGTCACAAATAAATGTGGGTAAGTTCAGACACAAAGATATTCCAAATATCTTCTCTCAGAGGATCATTACTTCTTCAACCTCTACTCCCCAGGAAGCTACTTAATGTGTTACAGGAGTGATGCTGGCCTCTTAAGTCCAATAGATTTTAGCTCAGATAGTGGCTCTGATGCCCATATTAGGGTTATTGCAGGAACATGTTTCTTTGTTATAGGAATAGGGTATGTTAATAATTTATTTGGTTGGGTGGTGGGATATAAACAGAAAAACCCACATGGCTTCTATATGCAGTTTCTTTTCTTTTGGAGAGATGGTATAGAGTAAATATTAACACTTCAAATGAGACAGATGTTTTACTTTTCACTAATTCCATTATTCCCACAAATTGTTTCACTTCCCTGAACTTAAGTTTCCTACTTAAGATATGTGGGAAAGGTAAACACTGAATACTCTGGCTGTAATATTGTTTCTGAGACATCAGCTTTCCTAGTCAAATATTAATTGCATTGAACAAATAGATGATAGTATTTGTTAGGCAGGTTTTACAACAGTACTGAGGAGTAACAGACCTAACATTTGTTTTAAATTTTATATCAGGAAGTTTTAATATAGCCACTGTGAAAAACAGTATGGAGGTTCCTCAAGTAATTAAAAATAGAACTGCCATATGATTCAGCAATTCCACTTCTGGGTGTATATCCAAAGAGAACAAAATCATTATGTTGAAGAGACAGCTGTACCGTCATAGTCACTGCAGCATTATTCCATAGTCAAGACATGGAAACAACCTAAGTGTTGACAGATAAATGGATAAACAAATTGTGATACACACACACACACACACACACCCCAGAATATTATTCAGCCATGAATAATTGAACTTTGATTTTATGAATATTTCATGAATAATTGGACTTCTTTCCATTGATATGTCTGTGAGTTTCATTCATATTGTTGTACATAATTTTGACTTTTATTCTCATTGTTATATACTACTATTATGGACATATACCACAGTTTATCTATTCCAGTGTTGATAGGCAACATTAATAGTGAATTTTGGAGTTTTGGCCTATTATAAATGCTATAAACATTCTAGTTCTTATACTTTTGTAAACACATCTGAGTATTAGGTGTACACCTAAGAAGGAAGGAGGAAAATAGAGAACAAAATTATATAGTTTTAAAATGAAATGTCTTTAAATTATAAATAATAGACCATAGACTCACACATGACCATCTACTTAAGCAAATAATCTGAAATATTTTCCATTAGATATCACACATGGCTCTACTGATGTTCAAAGACTGAAGATTTAACCAATTAGACTTAAATAAACTTAAACACATCTTTGTCTGTCTTTGATGATTCAAATGTACCCTGGAAGGACCTTACATATATAAATAAAAGTTGTTGATTTTGGCCTGTCACAGTGGTGAAAGACTGTTTAAAATAGATCAGCTTAAGCAGATTGCATTATATAAACTGAAAAAATCCAACTCTGGGGAAATTTTTTAGAGTAAAGTTTTGTCTTTCCATCTTTATTTTCACTTAAGAAAAAATTTTTTGGAAAATAATTGGCTGTGAAAACCATCTTTTAATAAAGAATTCTTTTTACTTTTTTCTAAACCTCTAACTTTTACCCATTAAAATACTCTTTGAATTACAATATGCCTGCATTAATGTCCATCTATCATTCGTTTACAACTCAGTGGATTTTCTCAAACTAAACACACTGAGTAATCAGAGCTGAGATCCAGAAAAAGATCATTATGAGCATTTCCAAAGCCACTGTAGGCTCCTTTTCAGTCAGTATCTCTCAAAAGTCACTGCTTTTTTGATTTTCAATGTCACAGATTAGTTTCAACTGATCTGTACTTTATGTACATGGGAAGATAAGTATATATGCTTTTATAACTTCTTTCAATTGACATTATGTCTGTGAGATTCATCTATATTGTTGTAGGTAACTTTTGATTTTTATTCTCATTGTTATATACTACTTAAAGAAATATGCCACAATTTATATATCCATACAGTGTTGATAAACATCATTAATAGAGAAGTTTGCAGTTTTTGGCTGTTATTAACAGCGATACTATAAACATTTTAGACCCGTGTTTTTATAAACCTATCTGTTTATTAGGTCTATACCTAAGAATGAAGTTGATGAGTTTTATGTATCCATTTGTTCAGCTTTAGTAGATACTTCAAATAATTTTTACAAAGTATTTAAGTGTACTTACATCATCAGTACATGAGAGCTCTGGTTCTATCACATCCTTCCCAGAACTTGGCATTGCCTCTCTTTTGTTTTATCTGTTCTAATAGATATGTACTGGTGTCATTTTATTTGCATTTTTCTGCTGCTTAATGAAGTTGAGCATTTTAAAGAAAGTATGTCTTTTGGTCGTTTGGGTTTCCTCTTTTGTGAAGGGTATATTCAACTCTTTTCCTAATTTTCTATTGTGTTATCTCTTTTTTTTTCATTGATACATAGAAGTTTTAATATATTCTAAATGAGTCATTTGTATGATATATGCATTGTAAATGTCTTCTACCTGTATGGGTTACAGTGTCTCTGTAGTATCTTTTATTTACATACTTTTTAATACCCAGCTTAATTCCCTCCTTTTTTATACATTTTCACTTAATCAGCTCAGACTGATCTTTCATTTCACTGATTTCCTAGAAACTATAGTCCTCAGTAAAGCACAAAAATCTTCTTTCCCCACAAGACAATAAGCAGCTCAATTCTAGAGATGGGTATATAGTAGATGTTATTTAAATATTTGATGAAATGAATGAACTTTGAAGATATTACTGTTAGTGACAGTTTCCCAAATGGTGCTCTATTTTTTATACCAGTAAATTTAAAAAATGAGTTTAATATAATTTATATTAATAGTAAATTCTGACAAGTAGAATATTTGATTTAAACGTATCATTTCAAAACATTGAAGTTTTATTTTTCCCCTAAATGCTGAGTATATGAAGACATAATATCAGTGACTGTTTTTTTCCAGAGGTTGGAATACCAGGAGAAAGTTAAAATATGATATGAAACCCTCTTATGAAACAAGAATGTCTATGTAACCATTCTTTAATTTAATCAGCTCACATTTGCCCAAATTTGGGGAATAGGTAATCAGGATTATAGAGCGTTTTGATGTGATCACAGCAAAAATTAACAGCAAATTATTTAAAAGGGTTAAAACCTAGAATTCATTTATTTATGTTAGATTTCAGGAACTGCCTACCGTTAGGAGCCATGACACTCTGTTATTACCAAGCAACACATCTCAGTCCAAATTGCAGTGTCTTGGGAGATTTAGTTGACTTGGTGATGTCTCATGGCATCATGGGAGTAAGCAGCATGTTTTCCCATGCCCAGCTCATAGAGGAAACTCTCACAAAGTTCTATGCTGATTTTACTCTGCAATAAAATAGTGTATTTCACAACTTCTTCAAGCAAAACTCTTTACATTCATCAAAACCATGCATATCCCATCATTGGGGAATAGTAATATCAGACAAGACACAAAAATAAGGGTTGCAAGTGCAGCATTATCTATACTCCTTCACTTGAATTTGAAAATTTGAAGATGTTTGTCATCTGAGTTCTAAATTCAGCAGTCTTACCTCCCTAAATATCCAGAGATTGTTTTGATATTATAGAATCTAGAAGTATTATTTCACTATAGCCAGATCACAAAGGGATGTTGAAAACAGCCTAGCAAACTTATGTCACCAGATAGAATTAGTCATCAAAAGGGCACTATTTAAAGGAAAAGAAGTTTAAAAAGGAATAGTAAATATGGCATCTTGAACATAGACTTGAAACCAGGTTCTCACTGTAGCTCATTCCATTTGTCTCATCCCTGTTATATATATCCTTTGCATTAAAAAAATTCCCAACTTAGAGTGAATGAGTTCTTGCCAGCCTACTTAAAAAAAAAACAAAAAACAGCTTTCTTGAGATACAATTCACATACCATAAAAACCATTTTGAAGTGTACAATTAATGTTTTTTAGTATATTCACCAAATTATGTAACCATTACTACAATCTAATTTTAGAATATTTTATCACCCCAAAAAGAAACCCCATACTTATTAAATGTCACTTCACATACCCATTCCTAGCCCTAACCAACCACTGTGGATTTTTGGTCTTCATGGATTTGTCATATTTAGACATATGTAAGTGAAATCATACAATGTGGTCTCTTCTCAATCTTAATACAGTTTATTTCAACATATTTTTGTTTCTAGTCAATATAGATGAGTCTTTTCAGAATAGTAAAACCCCACAATACCGTTCTATAAAAGGTTTTAAAGAACAAGGGCTAGATATTGTGATTTATTGGTTCTTTCCATAATATTAATTATTACTCATTTTACTATCTCATAGTCTCCTCATCCTGAGATTTCTCTATAGTATATTTATCTATTGATATAACACAATATTTGGTCCCTGGTTTCTTCTATTCTCACTCCTTGGAAATTATCAGTTATTTTGCTATAGAATAAATTGAATATGGTGACTTTCTGATTCTGCCTCTAATTGTACATTTGGAGAAGCTGAAGCAAAAACATAACCCTCAAGAACTCATTATCCTGGTTTAATACTCAACAGGTATGGAGAAAAGAATAAACTTCATTCAAATTAACTACCTGAGTTTTTATGAGCAGGAAATTACAAGAAGAAAATGATTGCAAAATTATTTGAAAGAAATTAAAGATTTGCAGTAAGAGTTACATTTCTTATGACTTCTATTAAATTCAAAGAATGTTAGAATGGGACACATAATTGGCAAATTTAACTTAAGAATAACAAAATAATTCAAGAACAGGTTTGACCAATTCCTTCCCCTGCTCAGACATTTTACCTACCACTGTGGTCTTGAGTGAATATACCTAAGTTATTTATATATTGCAGTGAAGCTAATTAAATAATGGAATGGAACTCCTTTAATATTGTGGCATCTGAGAACAAAACTAGCTTAAGACATAATAGAATTGCTCTGTGTGGGTGGCTATGCTTGAGAGGACAGAGTTCAAGTTGTGATGACAAAAGATGCCTTAGACTGAAACTCTGCAGTATTAGCAAAGTGCATCTAGTGCTTGAAAAAGACTTGCTATGTAAAGTGAGTCTTGCATCTCCTATTTCATTAGAATCTCAAAACTAAGTCATCCATCATCCCCTATTAATTTCTCTATGGTGAAATTCAATGTCCTTAACAATCTTGCCCCAAACTTACATATCCAAACCCACTCCTCTCCTTCCTGCATGTACCCACTCTTCCAGAAACAAAATGCCACTCACTGTCCTCAAACAAATGAAGATGTCTTATGTCTTCAAGTCTTTCTTTGCAGACACTGTTTTCTCAGTAACTAATTCTCCCTGCCCACACCTCTGCCTGGTAAATTCCTATTAATATTTTAAGCCACAATTCAGATATCATCTTCTCTTTGCAGTGATATACAACTCATTTGCTCCCTCCTCTGAGTTCCTATAACACTATTGTTGTATTTGTGTCATAAAACACACACACACACACACACACTGCATCTTGTCTGCTTATTTACATGTCTATTTTCTGTACTGGATTTGTAAACTCTTTGATCGTAAGATAACAAATAACTAATTTCTGTATTTCTGGTAGCTTGCATAGTTCATGGTCCAGATTAAGTATACTACATGTTTGTTGACTAAGCTAAAAATAAGCAAATAGACACAAATTCTTTCTGACAATACCCAAACTATCCTTGAATACACCTTAAATAAATATACCTGCAATATTTTAAAGATTATAAGCATGGAATCAGTTTTCTGGTTATGGATGACAGGACAAAGGAATTTTTTAACCTATTTTCCTTCTTCAAAATCTATTGAGAGCCAGTACTACTAATAATGCGAGTATCAACAACAATCTGAACACACTGCCAGTAGCTCAGACCACTACCTGGTGTGAGCCAGAGAATAGCCTGAGAGATAAAACAGCACAACGCATACCTAAAAGCAAGTGTCGCAGTGATGGCAGTTTATCTCATCATCCTTAGATTTGAATGAGATCTGAGCTCTAAGACAGGCCACTACAGAATCAGGAGACATCTGTGTGGAAACCTAATTCATTCTTACAACATGGCAGTGAATATGATCCTGAAGGAGAAAGCATGCTAAAGTCATTTTTATTGTCCACAACTGAACATTCAATGCAAAGGAGAATCCTGATGTCAAGAGGGGTGAAGGAAGGAAAGGAAGCAACAATTATCAGATCAATGAGCTACACCAACCTACCACTGCTTAAATGCTGATGCTTGGGGGAGTGAAGGTGGGGGTGGGCTTGTGCCCAAAGGAAACAGCCAACTTAGTAAGAGGGCACTCAAAACAATATAAATCAGAGTTGGAGCTCACTCCCTTTCTTTTTCCATTATCTGTCCATTTGACAGTATGCAGTATACAGGCTGTCATGGTTTGAAGATAACTCATAAGCAGGGGCATAAAATACATGACCTTAAGGATGGAAACTACAAAAGGAGAGAAAGATACTGAAAGAACATACACTATGGAAGAATTACTTGTAGGAGGGAAACAAGATTTCAGACAATTCTTCAATTTCAAAGAAATTGCAAAGAAATGTGACCTCTCTTAAAAAGAGAGTGACACGATAAAGATTTTATAAAAAATATAATAAAAACTATTGACACCCAACCAGAGATGTATGGTAAAGGCTTGAAAAAAAATCACTTAAAAGAAAGAGAAGGTAATAAAGATAAAAATGACTCTATGTGGAAAGAGTCAAAGTAAAATGAAGCATGACTGGAGTTTTGAAGAATATGAAGAACAAAAAGTATTCAAAGATGTAAGAGGAAAACATCCCTGAACTAAAGATTATAACCCACACACTGAAAGATCATACTGGGTCTTAAGAAAAATTTATTCCAACTCTTTTGATTCTACTGGAAGTAGAACGAAGTCTAAGTGAGCTAATTTCTTCATTCTGTATTGCTAGAAGTACAAGTATATTATCTGAAGTAGTTTAAATTATGTAGTTTAAAAATGATGTGAAACTCTTACTATTTATCAAAAATTTACCTGACCTTTACAGGGATTATTTATAAAATAATATTTTGTCTGTTAAAGAAAAAATTACTTGCATCTTACTGATATTTTCAGGGCACCCAAGTTTATGTTGCTTCTGTTAAATACAAATTAATTTTATTAGAATAGCTCTTAAATATAGAATACAGCATAATGTAAAATTTAAATGTCATTTACTTATCTATCCATCTATCCACTAATATTTATTTAATCTACCTACTTACCTGTATGTCCTTCTATCTACATATGTGATTTGAGAAATGCCTAGAATAGTGTTCATCCCATGTTAGTGATGGTGATTTCTTATGATAGAATTTAGAGTCTGTTGGGGAAATGTTTTTGATTGCTTCTTTGTGTTGTTTGCATTTGTTAATATTAGCATTAATTATTTCTAAAAACATTTTAAGAAGTATAGGTTAGATAATTTTATTGGGATATTTAAAATCTACTGAGCAATTTTGGCCTTACTGTAACATGTTTTACTCTTTAACATGTTTAAAAAAATTATTATAGTATTTCCCAGAGTGTGTAACACTTATATAAATAAGTAATATGCAAAAACTCTTGTCATAATTTGGGGAAATGCAAAGAAAAAACAAATAGTTTTCTTTAAAGCATGATTATTGAAGTATCAATGCTATTGATTTTTAGGATGCCACAGCAAGGAAAAAATTGTATGCAGTATTTCACAAACATATTTGTTTGTAGAATATTTCTTATTTTATTCTTTCAAAACTTGTCCTTGAACTAATGTCAAGGGAGCACACTTTGTGAAGTCTCTATTAATGTTTACTTTGGTTTGAAATCCTATGTCCAAGATATTTATTAATACTTTTTTTAATTGAATAAAATATTTTTAAAAATTCTACAGTGCTTTATAATTTTCAAAATTTTCACACACATGATTTCATACAATCCCTTAATAACTTCCTTTTTCTTCCCCCTACCCCTATACTGGTACCACTAGTTTATTCTTTGTATCTGTGAGTCTGCTGCTTTTTTGTTTTATTCACTAGTTTGTTGTATTTTTTAGATTACACATATAAGTGATATCATACAGTATTTGTCTTTCTCTGTCTGACGTATTTCACTTAGCATAATGCCCTCCAAGTCCATCCATGTTTCTGAAAATGGCAAAATTTCATTCATTTTTATAGTTGAGTAGTATTCCATTGTATATATATATATACCATATCTTCTTTGTCCATTCAGCTGTTGAGGGACACTTAGGTTGCTTCCATATGTTAGCAATCATAGGTAATGCTGCTATGAACATTGGGGTGTGTGTATCATTTTGAATTAGTGTTTTCCTTTTTTTTCAAATATATACCCAGGAGTGGAATTGTGGGGTCATATCGTAGTTCAATTTTTAGTTTTTTGAGAAACCTCCATACCGCTTTCCACCGTGGCTGTACAAATTTACATTTCCACCAGCAGTGTACGAGGGTTCCCTTTTCTCTTCATCCTCTTCAACAGTTGTTATTTGTGTTCTTTTTTATGATAGTCACTCTGACAGGTGTGAGATGATATCTCATTGTGGTCTTGATTTGCATTTTCCTGATGATTAGTGATGTTGAGCATCTTTTCATGTGCCTGTTGGCCATCTGCATGTCTTCTTTGGAAAAATGTCTTTTCAGTTCTTTTGTCCTTTTTAAAATCAGGTTGTTTATTTCTTTGATGTCGAGTTGTATGTGCTGTTTATATATATTGGATATTAACCACTTATCAGTCATGTCATTTGCAAATATCTTCTCCCATTCAATAGGTTGTGTTTTGGTTTTGTCGATGGTTTCCTTTGTTGTACAAAAGCTTTTAAGTTTAATTAGGTCCCATTTGTTTATTTTTGCTTTTGTTTTCTTTGCTTTAGGAGATAGATGCAAAGAAATATTGCTGCAATTTATGTCAAAGAGATATCTGCCTATTATTTCCTCTAGGAGTTGTATAGTATCCAGTCTTATATTTAGGTCTGTAATCAATTTTGAGTTTATTTTAATATTAGTACTTTTTATATGAAGGAATTACATACTCTAATTTTAAAATAATGGGGAACATAGCTTTACCTTAAATAACCATTAAATAATGTTACAAAGATTTTTGATATGTTATAAAAATATTTTACACTAGAAATTGGTTCAACTAAGAAAAAAATTGAAAACTGGAATAAAATATGCCAGAGCTATAATATCAGATGCCTTTGAGTGTCAGAAAGAGTGATATTTTACCCCTTCTTTATACTGTTCATACTTTCCAAGGATTTTCAATTTTCATGCGTTATTTCAAAATTAAAGAAAATGTTAGCATTGAAAAACAAGTATAAGAACATCTTATATGTGCCACATCTTCTCTCTGAGATTTAGCAAGTGGATAAATCTTTTCATATTTAAATAAGATGGGAAAACTCACGCTATGGTCTGCTTTCTGCCTCTTGTGCTCAGTTAATTATATGAAACATACTATTAAGGCAATGCCTATGCACTTTAAGTAGTATTTCAAGTGCTAAATTAATTCTATGTGAATTGCATTTAATGATTGAGAATTGATGATTGCTATTAATGAACCCAATATTTCCTGGTATTATTTGTAATTTTTATTTTGTCATAAAAAGCCACAAACATTTTTATTCTCTTTCTCACAAACTGGTCAGAGACCTTGTGATTCTGGCATTTGTGCAATGGACCCAGAAGGACTGGCTGAAATGAATGGGTGAAGATTGTTTAGCTGCTGCATAATGCTTCATCACAAAATGCATGTTGCCATTAGCACCAGACACCATGGTTTTCTACAGATCACAATTCCCAGAATATGTTAAACTCACATCAGACTATCCTAATTATAGCCTTTAATGCCTATAAAAAATTTCCATGGTTCCCTACATTTTTGTTTTAATTCTGTAACTGTGAGATCATTCATTGCCATCCTGGAAATCATATGCAGTCATCTCATGAAGGTTTTACTATGTCCCAAGCTCTTATGGATTTTGATATTTTAACCAGAATATACTTAGAGGTTTTATGAGAATGACAGCATCTTTATAGTTTATTCATCAAAATTTTTCCGGCTAAGTAGGGTCTGAGATATCTATAAGTATGCCTTTTTACACAAGATATTGATATAGTGAATGTGTCCCTCTGAAACAGAGAAATGTGGTCAGCTTTTTTACTTAGACTTAGATCACATGCTCCATTCAGAGTGGATTCTCACCCATATCAGTTAAGATTAGATTCCTATGTGAAAAACAGAGTCCCCAGATCACAGTGGCTTTAAAAACATAAAATACAACTTTTTTTCTTACATACAAGTCTTGAGGGCTGACATGGCACCTCATGTCTACAAAGCCCTTAAGGACTGAGTTTCAGTATTCCTTTTGACCATCTCTGACATAGTATGTTCATACTAATTGTGTAAACTGGCAGCTAGACCTCCAGCCATCAAATCTACATTCCAGGCAAAAGGTTTGAGGAAAGGGAGAAACATTTACAAGAGTATGGGGCAACTTTTCTTTTAAAAAGTTTTCCAGAAGCTGCCACTCAATATTTTCACTTCCATCCTTTTCCAATTTTGTTAGATGGTCACACATACCATCAAGATAGTATTTACTCTGCATGATTAACTGCTTAGCTAAAAAATTATATGTTCTATTTTTAAGGGAAAAATGTTGTTTGTATCAGACTACCTAAAACAGGTTGGCTAAGAGTTAGGCAGGGAGTGGCCCCCAGAATGAAATGGAGAATATATCAGGAAACAAGGAAATAAATGCACAGAGTAAATACAGATGTCTAGTATATTGAAAATAAGAATAAGAAGAAATATGAATGATAACAAAGAGACAAAATACATGGTTTTACAGAGCAAGATTGGGGATAAAGGAATGGCAGAGAAGGGTAAGATAGGATTTATATTAAATTTTCAGTATCTGTATTATATGGGTATTAGCAGATTTTTGTATCTGATGCCAATATATCCCATAACTTGCCCATAAGTTACAGATTTCCCATTACAGTACTAAATCAAGTTAACATTTTCCATAAGATCACAGTCTTGTTCATATTGCAGATGGAACTATATTCAATTACTAACTACATTCTACAGTGTTTCACTTATTTTTTAGTTGATGCATTTCCTCTTGCTATGAAAATATCAGTTTCTTCCTTACTCAAGTTTGAGTATTTGATTTCTTAAAGAGAAAGTTAATTTTGTAAAAAGGAAGAGGAAAACAAATAGATAAAAAGGAGCTGCTATGATATAATAACTTTATTGTCTAATTCTCAGCCATCTTTGAAGAGTAGATAATTTTCACTCTTACACTAAGAGTAGGGATATAGGAGAAAAGATTGAGTTATCCACCCCCCAAATAGGAGATGTAAACACCTACCTTAGTTGCTGACTTTGTAATTCTGTTCTAGAAAATTTTCCCATGAAAATATTTTTCTTCAGAGAGATAATCCAGTCATCCCTTAGTGTCTGTGCAGGAGATTGGTTCCAGGACACCTGTCCCCCCCAACAAGGACACCAAAATTCAAGGAGGTCCACGACCCTCATAGAAAATGTCAGAGTATTTGCATATAACCTAGACATGTCTTCCATATACTCTAGATTACTTAGAATACCTAATACATCTCTAGATTACTTAGAATACCTAATACAATGTAAATGCTATGGAAGTAGTTGCAAGTGTGGCAAATTCAAGTTTTGGAATTTTCTTGAATTTTTTTTCCAATCTGAGGTTAGTTGAATCAGAGAATGCAGAACCTGCCGATACAGAGGGCCGACTGCACCGAACTTTATTTCTTAGGTGGGAGTTTTATAAAAGTCATTATCTATTTCTCTGGTTCTCAAATGGAGAAAATGTGCCTCCCAGTAGACATCTGACAATGTCTGAAGTCATTTGTGGTTGCCAGAACTAGGGGTTGCTAATGGCACTTAGTGGGTAGAGGCCAAGGTGATGTTAACCATTCTACAGTGCACCTCCCAGTTTCCCCTTCCCTGTCCCCAAAAAAGAATTATCCAACCCAAATGTCAATAGTACTGAGTTGTACAACCCTGAACTATATGAGTTTATTTAGAATGAAAAATACTCCCTGTTAGCGCTAATGATATACTCAAAATATCTATTTGATTTTTCAAAAAATAACACCTACTATAATTAAATTTGTACAACTCTAATTCAAGAGCTCTTAAGCTGAATTCCATGCAATGCAAGGGTGTCTATGAATCTTGAAATCATAAGCAAAATATTATGTAGGTGTACATCTGCATATTTTGAAGGGGTAAGCCCATACAGTTTATCTAATTGTCTAAGGGCTTTATGACATCACAAAGCCAGCCACTAAATTTATTTAGAATGCCAAAGAATTCTAGTGTATTAATCAGCAGTGTTCTTCCCTCCAGTAAGCCAAGCTGCTCTTTCAAGCACTGTTTCTCAGCACATTCTCTAACCTTACTGTATTAAGACGTGACATTCATGGAAATGAAGTTTAAAGATTCCCAATTGAATCCTCTTTAATTAATAGAAATAGTATCAACAAAGCAAAGTTCCTTTTGGAGAGCTTGTGATTTAAGAAACCAGATTTCCCACTTTAACCAACATTTCTATAATTTACACTTGACTATGTTAAATACCCTTTGTGATACACGTTGCTTTGGTGTTTAGGATGATAGTATACCCTCTACAGTTAACAATGTATTTCCTTAAGATCTGTTCCTTGTCTCTTGTCCTGTCTCAGGAAATGATATTACTATCCATCCAAGTCCCCACACCAGAAACAATAAAGGAAAATGTCCCTCATCTCTTCCCTTTCAACTCCAATTATTTTGCAGTTCTATTCATTCTACATCCTAAATTTTGTTTGGGTCCCTTCCCTTTTCTCAATCTCTCATGCTATTTTTTTCAGCTCAATATCTCACTCTCTTTCAATGAAATATTGCCTTTATGGACTGCTAACTGCTATCCCTGATTTTAGGTCCGCTATACTCCATTTCATTCTTCATACAGCTGCAGAGCTATCTTTCTAAACTGTGAATCTGACCAGTCACATTTCAGTTAAAAACATTGAAGGTCTCCCTGTCACCTCCATGCTAACGCCCCCCTTTCTGGCCTTGTCTCCTGCTACTGCTACCCACTCTGGAGGCTAGGCTCTAACTGCATTGATTTCTCACCATCCCTGGATATATGCTTTTCTGACTCTGCTCTGCTTTGCTTGAATAATGTTCCCTCTCTTGTCGAAATCTTATTCATCTGTCATAAGGAAGCTGGCTTAAAAGTCTGTTCCAATTCTCTCAGGCAGAGGTCATTTTCTCTAATTTCTGTTCAAAATTCATTCGGTACTTCATTTAATATCTTATCACCTTTGTTTTCCAAGCACCTTGAGCAGTTCATGTACCTATGTATATTTCCAGTAAATGTTTCTGTAATGAGATTGACAGCACTATGTAAGTTTAAGACTTTGCTCGGTACTGGACCATCATGGACAAACATTGTATTTGTTGGCCAAGCTAAATAATAGACAGATGATGAATTCATGCAGGCAATGAAATGAAAATTTTGCTATCAGCTCTGAAAAATTGTAACCTGCACTTTAGCTTTCTAAAATCCTATTATTAGGAGTATAGAACATTGTTCTTGCATAGAACAAGTGTTTAGCTTTCTAAAATACTATTATTGGGGTATAGAACATTGCTCTTGCATAGAACAAGTGTTACTCTATTTCTTTAACCACAATTCTTATCGCTGTTATTTAAGGAATATACAGTAGCTGAATTGCAGATAATTGCAGAAGGGTAGGAGTTCACAAGTTTTAAGGTGAATGAATGAACAAAGTAACACCATTCAACTTTTCATTTAAGACACTGAATGACCCTGAGTCCAGGGATGATGCTGAATAGCTTACAATGCACAGCACAGCCCCTGGCCCGTTAAGAAATAATTATCTGGACCAGAATTTTACTTCTGCCAAGGATACGAAACATTGCATATATTTTAATAGAGATGAACCTGGAGGCTGTTGAAATGTACGTGGCTGTTTTTATTCACACTAAATGGCCCCAAGCCTCTAGGTTTTTATTGTACGTACCATGATGCCTTTTTAAAATTATACCCCCTTGAATCCAGTTTATCCAGAAGTACACTGGCTTTTGGGGCTCTATTAAAGTTAGAAGTCCACTGATAATGCGGAATTGAAAATGTAGAAATCATACATATTGTTTGTACATTTTTCCTGAAGTAAAAGAGGGAATATTAAAGTAGAATATATTAGATACCACCTGAACAAAAAGTGCCTTGAGAGCCAAACGCTGAGACTGTCTTTGGTTTAGCCATTATTGAAGGAGTTACTGAATTCTGAATATAATACAATAGTGGTACTTTGATAGTATAGTTTACTTCTTTTGGAGTTGAAGGGCTATGTCATTGAATTGCATTTGCGAAGTATCATGGCAGATATTGTTAGGGTACCTGGGACCTCTTTCCGATTAATTCCACGTTTAACGGCAGTGAAGACTGCTTATTATTCAGTTACTTGTCTAATTTACAAAGGATCATCTGTTTTCTCTTGGTAATGTGGGTGTATACATATGGATACTCATATTTTCTAGTTCACAATGGTGGCAAGATTGAAGTAAAGGTGATAGGAAATTGACCCTTTCTCAGGTTAAGTAAAAAATATCCTAGACACCTGCCAGTTAAACTTGTAACATTGTCTTACTCCTTTCAAGTTAAACAGAACAATTTTAGGAGACCTTCCATATGCTGCATTTTACAAAGACTTTCCAGAAATAGAATTTTATTGTAATTGACGCAAGACGTTTTTCCCATCCTTGAGCTTATATTATTCAGTCATGTGTGCCTAAAAAGCAAAGCATTTGGAAGAAGAAAAATAACATTTAAGTAAGTAGAATATGTTTTATTTTGCTTTACTTCTAATTCCTTTTGAGAACCATGTTTTAAAAAAGGAAATGGAAACTAGAGATAATCCGTGGGCATGGGCAACTAGAGGTTTTTCATAGTCTAGTAACTTCAGAGATGTTAATAACTCAAGAGACTTCTGATTTCCTTTTCAGACTTAAAAGGACTATAAAATTGCTTTGTTCAGCAGATTTGTAATGTCTAACCTCCCTGTCCTCGACTTCTAACCCTACCTATGCTTGGGGAAAGAAAACTAGTTAACTGATTATATTAGGTTAATAAAAATGCAACCCATAAAGTCCCACTTGCTGTTTCACGGAAGGCATCCTATCATTTATTTAAAAGCCAGAAGAAAGAAATGTCATTCCATAAAGATAAGAGCAGCATTTTATTACTTGTCTAGACAATTTAATTGTTGAAAAACATCAGTGGATATTAGAGGGGGAAGTATTGGCATCACTTGTTTCATGTAATAAATTGAAAACCTAAAATGAATGTGATTTGACAGAATGTTTAAACAAGGAGGAGGGAGCAATGTTAGCATTTTAATTTTGTTTTGATTGAAGATACTTTCGTTCCACCATGAAAAAATCATGCCATTTTTCCAGCATGCCTCATTTCCAGTGGAACTCAGTAAAATGTGCATGTGTTAACATTAGATTCGGCAGGCTTTAATGCAGTTACACAAAGGAGTTTTGCCAAAAGGAGGGATAAATATCACAACCATTCATTTCACAGTGCTCTCCAAACTGGCTGCAACTGTTTCCCTAAGCAGCATGTCAGTGAATAAAAAAGGAAATTCAAAGGAGGGGCAGGAGAAAAGGGATTTAGGAAGAAGGGGGTTTTAAAACATTTTTGGCTTTAGAGAAAACAATTCACAATCATTAGCATGAGTAAAATTGCTGTCTAGCCTAAGCTAATGAAAACATTATGAAAGCAGAGATTTTTCAGAAACAAAATAAAACAAAAATAAACACAAAAGACTATACTCTGAACACCATTAGTGAAGATTAAGGGGAGCCAGGGTAAGTAAACATCCACGTTTCATAGTTGAATCCCCACCGACTTACTCAAATTATGAAGTGAATATTCTCATTTAGTGTGCTTTTCTATGTTCATAGAAAAAGACTGTCCTGCTGGCTGTTTTTCTAAATTGGTTCTTTTAGCATTTGTTTACACTTCTGTATTTTTTACCATGCACTTTGTTGTCCTAAAGTAATTACATATTAGAAAGTATAACCCTTTGGTTACAAAAAATAGCCAATGCTGATATTGTTAATAATGCAAGAGAGCAAGGCACTTATTTTGACTCTGGTTTTATTTCCTAACGAATCCACTACTGTGGCCCCCTTCGCCAATGGGAGATGGGGCACAGAATGTTGGCAGTTCTCCCGTGGAATTATCTACTCCAAAAATGTGTTGGTTCAATGACTCTCTTTGTAAAAAGGAAATATGTAAACATTGCAAAGTCATTTTTAACTATGTTCTCATTTATTTTCTTCATCAAGCCTAGCGGGTACATACTAATATCTATTCCATTTTTTAAAAAAATTTACTGGAGTATGGTTGATTTAAAATATTGTGTTGGTTTCAGGTGTACAGCAAAGGGATTCACTTATACATATACATATATTCATTCTTTTTCAGATTTTTTCTCATATAGGTCATCACAGAATACTGAGTAGAGTTCCCTGTGCTATACACTAGGTCATTGTTAGCTATCTATCTTATATATAGTAGTGTGTGTATGTTAATCCCAAATTCCTGATTTATCCCTCCCCTCCACGTTTCCCCTTTGGTAACAAGTTTGTTTTTGATATCTGTAAGTCTGTTTCTGCTTTGTAAATAAGTTCATTTGTATCATTTTTTTTTTTTGGTTCCACTAAATTTTTTTTTCAATTTTTTAACGTCTTTATTGGGGTATAATGACTTTACAAAGTTGTGTTAGTTTATGCTTTATAACAAAGTGAATCAGTTATACATATGTCCCCATATCTCTTCCCTCTTGTGTCTCCCTCCCACCCTCCTTATCCCACACCTCTAGGTGGTCACAAAGCACCAAGATGATCTCCCTGTGCTATGCAGCTGCTTCCCACTAGTTATCTATTTTACGTTTAGTAGTGTATATATGTACATGTCACTCTCTCACTTTATCACAGCTTACACTTCCCCCTCCCCATATCCTCAAGTCCATTCTCTAGTAGGTCTACGTCTTTATTCCCGTCTTGCCCCTAGGTTCTTAATGACCATTTTGTTTTTTTAGATTCCATATATATGGATTAACATACAGTATTTGTTTTTCTCTTTCTGACATACTTCACTCTGTATGACAGACTCTAGGTCCATCCACCTCACTACAAATAACTCAGTTTCATTTCTTTTTATGGATGAGTACTATTCCATTGTATATATGTGCCACATCTTCTTTATCCATTCATCTGATGATGGACAATTATGTTGCTTCCATGTCCTGGCTATTGTAAATAGAGCTGCAATGAACATTGTGGTACATGAATCTTTTTGAATTATGGTTTTCTCAGGGTATATGCCTAGTAGTGGGATTGCTGGGTCATATGGTAGTTCTATTTGTAGTTTTTTAAGGAACCTCCATACTGTTCTCCATAGTGGCTGTATCAATTTACATTCCACCCAATGGAGCAAGAGGGTTCCCTTTTCTCCACACCATCTCCAGCATTTATTGTTCATAGATTTTTTATAATGGCCATTCTGACTGGTGTGAGCTGATATCTCATTGTAGTTTTGATTTGCATTTCTCTAATGATTAATGATGTTGAGCATTCTTTCATGTGTTTGTTGGCAATCTGTATATCTTCTTTGGAAAAATGTCTATTTAGGTCTTCTGCCCATTTTTGGATTGGGTTGTTTGTTTTTTTGTTATTGAGCTGCATGAGCTGCTTGTAAATTTTGGAGATTAATCCTTTGTCAGTTGCTTTGTTTGCAAATGTTTTCTCCCATTCTGAGGGTTGTCTTTTGGTCCTGTTTATGGTTTCCTTTGCTGTGCAAAAGCTTTGAAGTTTCATTAGGTCCCATTTGTTTATTTTTGTTTTTATTTCCATTTCTCTAGGAGGTGGGTCAAAAAGGATCTTGCTGTGATTTATGTCATGGAGTGTTCTGCCTATGTTTTCCTCTAAGAGTTTGATAGTGTCTGGCCTTACCTTTAGGTCCTTAATCCATTTTGAGTTTATTTTTGTGTATGGTGTTAGGGAGTGTTCTAATTTCATTCTTTTACATGCAGCTGTCCAGTTTTCCCAGCACCACTTATTGAAGAGGCTGTCATTTCTCCACTGTATATTCTTGCCTCCTTTATCAAAGATAAGGTGACCCTATGTGTGTGGGTTTATCTCTATGCTTTCTATCCTGTTCCATTGATCTATATTTCTGTTTTTATGCCAGGACCATACTGTCTTGATTACTGTAGCTTTGTAGTATAGTCTAAAGTCAGGGAGCTTGATTCCACCAGCTCTCTTTCTCTTTCTCAAGATTGCTTTGGCTATTCAGGGTCTTTTCTGTTTCCAAACAAATTATGAAATTTTTTCTTCTAGTTCTGTGAAAAATGCCAGTGGTAGGTTATTAGTGATTGTATTGAATCTGTAGATTGCTTTGGGTAGTAGAGTCATTTTCACAATGTTGATTCTTCCAATCCAAGAACATGGTATATCTCTCCAACTATTTGTATCATCTTTACTTTCTTTCATCAGTGTCTTATAATTTTCTGCATACAGGTCTTTTGTCTCCTTAGGTAGGTTTATTCTTAGATATTTTATTCTTTTTGTCGCAGTGGTAAATGGGAGTATTTTATTAATTTCACTTTCAGATTTTTCAGCATAAGTGTATACGAATGCAAGAGATTTCTGTGCATTAATTTTGTATCCTGCAACTTTACCAGATTTATTGATTAGCTCCAGGAATTTTCTGGTAGCATCTTTAGGATTCTCTAAGTATACTATCATGTCATCTGCAAACAGTGACAGTTTTACTTCTTCTTTTCCGATTTGGATTCCTTTTATTTCTTTTTCTTCTCTGATTGCTGCGGCTAAAACTTCCAAAACTATGTTGAATAAGAGTGGTGAGAGTGGGCAACCTTGTCTTGTTCCTGATCTTTGTGGAAATGTTTTCAGTTTTTCACCATTAAGGTCGATGTTGGCTGTGGGTTTGTCATATGTAGCCTTTATTATGTTGAGGAAAGTTCCCTCTATGCCTACTTTCTGGAGGGTTTTTATCATAAATGGTTTTGAATTTTGTCAAAAGATTTCTCTGCATCGACTGAGATGATCATATGGTTTTTTTCCTTCAATTTATTAATATGTTATATCACGTTGATTGATTTGCATATTTGGAAGAATCCTTGCTTTGCTGGGATAAACCCCACTTAATCAAAATGTATGATCCTTTTAATGTGCTGTTGGATTCTGTTTGCTAGTATTTTGTTGAGGATTTTTGCATCTATGTTCATCAGTGATATTGGCCTGTAGCTTTCTTTCTTTGTGACATCCTTGCCTGGTTTTGGTATCAAGGTGATGGTGGCCTTGTAGAATGACTTTGGGAGTGTTCCTCTCTCTGCTATATTATGGAAGAGTTTGAGAAGGATAGGTGTTAACTCTTCTCTAAATGTTTGATAGAATTCGCCTGTGAAGCCATCTGGTCCTGGACTTTTGTTTGTTGGAAGAATTTTAATCACAGTTTCAATTTCAGTGCTTGTGATTGGTCTGTTCATATTTTAAATTTCTTCCTGGTTCAGTCTTGGAAGGTTGTGCATTTCTAAGAATTTATCTGTTTCTTCCAGGTTGTCCATTTTATTGGCATTGGGTTACTTGTAGTAATCTATCATGATCCTTTGTATTTCTACAGTGTCATTTGTTACTTCTCCTTTTCCATTTCTAATGCTATTGATTTGAGACTTCTCCCTTTTTTCCTGATATGTATGGCTAATGGTTTATCAATTTTGTTTATCTTCTCAAAGAACCAGCTTTTAGTTTTATTGATCTTTGCTATCATTTCCTTCATTTCTTTTTCATTTATTTCTGATCTGATCTTTATGATTTCTTTCCTTCTGCTAAATTTGGGGTTTTTGTTTTTTTTTTCTCTAATTGCTTTAGGTATAAAGTTAGCTTGTTTATTTGAGATGCTTCATGTTTCTTAAGGTAGGATTGTATTGCTATACACTTGCCTCTTAGAACTGCTTTTTCGGCATCCCATAGGTTTTGGGTCATCATGTTTTCATTGTCCTTTGTTTCTAGGTATTTTTTGATTTCCTCTTTGATTTCTTCAGTGATCTCTTGGTTATTAAGTAGTGTGTTTTTTAGCGTCCATGTGTTTGTATTTTTTACTGATTTTTTCCTGTAATTAATATCTGGTCTCATAGCATTGTGGTCGGAAAAGATACTTGATACAATTTCAATTTTCTTAAATTTACCAAGGCTTGATTTGTGACCCAAGATATGATCTATCCCAGAGAATGATCCATGAGCACTTGAGAAGAATGTGTATTCTGTTGTTTTTGGATGGAATGTCCTATAAATTTCAATCAAGTCCATCTTGTTTAATGTATCATTTAAAGCCTGTGTTTCCTTATTTATTTTCATGTTGGATGATATGTCCATTTTTGAAGGTGGGGTGTTAAAGTCCCCTACTATGATTGTGTTACTGTCGGTTTCCCCTTTTATGGCTGTTAGTATTTGCCTTATGTATTGAGGTGCTCCTATCTTGGGTGCATAAATATTTACAATTGTTATTTCTTTTTCTTGGATTGATCCCTTTATCATTATGTAGTGTCCTTCTTTGTCTCTTGTAATAGTCTTTGTTTTAAAATCTATTTTGTCTGATATGAGAATTGCTACTCCAGCTTTCTTTTGATTTCCATTTGTGTGGAATATCTTTTTCCACCCCTCACTTTCAGTCTGTATGTATCCCTAGGTCTGATGTGGGTCTCTTGTAGACAGCATATATACGGGTCTTGTTTTTGTATCCATTCAGCCAGTCTATGTCTTTTGGTTGGAGCATTTAATCCATTTACATTTAAGGTAATTATCGATATGTATGTTCCTATTACCATTTTCTTAATTGTTTTGGGTTTGTTATTGTAGGTCTTTTCCTTCTCTTGTTTTTCCTGCCTAGAGAAGTTCCATTAGCATTTGTTGTAAAGCTTGTTTGGTGGTGCTGAATTCTCTTAGCTTTTCCTTGTCTATAAACCTTTTAATTTCTCCTTCAAATCTGAATGAGATCCTTGCTGGGTAGAGTGATCTTGGTTGTATGTTTTTCTCCTTCATCACTTTAAATATGTCCTGCCACTCCCTTCTGGCTTGCAGACTTTCTGCTGACAGATCAGCTGTTAACTTTATGGGGATTCCCTTTTGTGTTATTTGTTGTTTTTCCCTTGCTGCTTTTAATATATTTTCTTAGTATTTAATTTTTGATAGTTTGATTAATATGTGTCTTGGCATGTTTCTCCTTGGATTTATCCTGTATGGGACTCTCTGTGCTACCTGGACTTGATTAACTATTTCCTTTCCCATATTAGGGGAGTTTTCAACTATAATCTCTTCAAATATTTTCTCAGTCCCTTTCTTTTTCTCTTCTTCTTCTGGGACCCCTATAATTTGAATGTTGGTGCACTTAATGTTGTCCCAGAGGTCTCTGAGACTGTCCTCAATTCTTTTCATTCTTTTTTCTTTATTCTGCTCTGCAGTATTTATTTCCACTATTTTATCTTCCAGGTCACTTATCCGTTCTTCTGCCTCAGTTATTCTGCTATTGATCCCTTCTAGAGAATTTTTAATTTCATTTATTATCTTGTTCACAACTGTTTGTTCGCTCTTTAGTTCTTGTAGGTCCTTGTTAAACATTTCTTGTATTTTCTGCATTCTATTTCCAAGATTTTGGATCATCTTTACTATCATTATTCTGAATTCTTTTTCAGGTAGACTGCCTGTTTACTCTTCATTTGTTAGGTCTGGTGGGTTTTTATCTTCCTCCTTCATCTGCTGTGTGTTTTTCTGTCTTCTCATTTTGCTTCTCTTACTGTGTTTGGGGTCTGCTTTTCGCAGGCTGCAGGTTCGTAGTTGCCGTTGTTTTCAGTGTCTGTCCCCGGTGGCTAAGGTTGGTTCAGTGAGTTGTGTAGGCTTCCTGGTGGAGGGGACTAGTGCCTGTGTTCTGGTGGATGAGGCTGGATCTTGTCTTTCTGGTGGGCAGGTCCACGTCTGGTGCTGTTTTTTGGGGTGTATGTGGCCTTATTATGATCTTAGGCAGCCACTCTGCTAATGGGTGGGGTTGTGTTCCTGTCTTGCTAGTTGTTTGGCATAGGGTGTCCAGCACTGTAGCTTGGTGGTCATCGAGGGGAGCTGTGTCTTGGCATTGAGATGGAGATCTCTGGGATATTTTCACCATTTGATATTACATGGAGCTGGGAGGTCTCTTGTGGACCAGTGTCCTGAGGTTCTCCCACCTCAGAGGCACAGCCCTGATGCCTGGCTGGAGCACCAAGAGCCTGTCATCCACATGGCTCAGAATAAAATGGAGAAAGAAAGAAAGAACATAAAATAAAGTTATTGAAATGAAAAAATTAAGAAAAAACAATTTTTTGTAGAAAAATAATTTTTAGAGTAATTAAAAAAAAAAAGGACAGACAGAACCCTAGGGCAACTGGTAAAAGCAAAGCTATACAGACAAAATGACACACAGAAGCATACACATACACACTCAGAAAAAGAGAAAAAGTGAAAAAAATATAGATATCTTTGCTCCCAAATTCCACCTCCTCAATTTGGGATGATTCCTTGTGTATTCAGGTATCCCACAGATGCAGGGTACATCAACTTGATTGTGGAGCTTTAATTCGCTGCTCCTGAGGCTTCTGGGAGAAATTTCGCTTTCTCTTTGTTCGCACAGCTCCCTGGGTTCAGCTTTGGATTTGGACCCGCCTCTGCGTGTAGGTTGCCTGAGGGCGTCTGTTCTTCCCTCAGACAGTATGGGGTTAAAGGAGCAGCTGATTCGGCGGCTCTGGTTCACTCAGGCCAGGGGAAGGGAGGGGTACGGATGTGGGGCGAGCCTGCGACGGCAGAGGCTGGCATGACATTGCACCAGCCTGAGGCGCGCCGTGCATTCTCCCGGGGAAGTTGTCCCTGGATCACGGGACCCTGGCAGTGGCAGGCTGCACAGGCTCCCAGGAGGGGCAGTGTGGATAGTTACCTGGGCTTACACACAGGCTTCTTGGTGGCAGCGGCAGCAGCCTTAGCGTCTCATACCCATCTCTGGGGTCCGTGCTCATAGCCGTGGCTCGCGCCCGTCTCTGGAGCTCCTTTAAGCAGCGCTCTTAATCCCCTCTCGTCGCGCACCAGGAAACAAAGGGGCAAGAAAAAGTCTCTTGTCTCTTTGGCAGCTCCAGACTTTTTCCCGGACTCCCTCCCGGCTAGTAGTGGCGCACTAACCCCCTTCAAGCTGTGTTCATGCTGCCAACCCCAGTCCTCTCCCTGGACATCTGACCTCCGAAGCCCGAGCCTCAGCTCACAGGCCCTGCCCGTCCCGACCGTTGAGCAGACAAGCCTCTTGGGCTGGTGAGTGCTGGTCGGCACCGATCCTCTGTGCAGGAATCTCTCTGCTTTGCCTTTCGCACCCCTGTTGCTGTGCTCTCTGCACCCCTGTTGCTGTGCTCTCCTCCATGGCTCCAAAGCTTCCCCCACTCCGCCACCCGCAGCCTCCTCCCTTGAAGGGGCTCCTAGTGTGTGGAAACCTTTCCTCCTTCACAGTTCCCTCCCATGGTGCAGGTCCCGTCCCTATTCTTTTGTCTCTGTTTTTTTCTTTTTTCTTTTGCCCTACCCAGGTACGTGGGGAGTTTCTTGCCTTTTGGGAGCATTTCTGCCAGCGTTCAATAGGTGTTCTGTAGGAGTTGGTCCACGTGTAGATGTATTTCTGATGTATTTGTGTGGAGGCAGGTGATGTCCGCATCTTACTGTTCTGCCATCTTGAAGCTCCGTGTATCATTTTTTTAAATTAAATTCCACATATGAGTGATATCATATAATATTTGTCTTTCTCTGTCTTACTGACTTCACTCAGCATGATAATCTGTATATCCATCCATGTTGCTGCAAATGGCATTATTAAAAAAAAAAAGGAATAACGCTGTTACATTTTTTTAACAGATGAGGAAACTGAGTCTCAAAAATCTTTCTTTTCCTTATAAGTACTGTGGGATGGAACTTAATTTTGAGCCTCAGACTCCAAAACCATAACATCACACTAGACACTGTGTTTAGAATTTTCAGGAATTTGCTAACTGATCAATCCATGTAGAGTTCAACATTAGCCAATAGTAAGGAAACACCATAGGATTGCAGATAATTTAGATTAATGAATGAATGAATGAAGCAAGCAAGCAAGCATACATTGCATGTGTCCTGTGGAAGGAATATTTTGTAAGTAGTTACATATGTACTTAATCATAAGAAGTTGGTGGTATTCTTGACTAATTTAGTGATTCATTTGTGTCCATAATGAGCAGTAGAACAAGATTTCTAGAAAGTATTCTTCGAGATAATACTTTCAACTTGAACTCCAAAACATGAAACAAAATGACTCTTTTTCACATTATTTACTTCTTTTCTATGGAAGACTTTATGATATTTGAGCATATCATTTATATAGAAATAATAAAAATTTTTTGAAATGTTGACAAAATATCCCTAAACAGTCCGAGGTAAGCTTCTAAGATATGCTTTTAAATAGTCTTTTATGATGTACATATATTGAAATAATTATAAATGTATTATCAATATCTTACAGTATTACCACATCATAGTAACATCACTATTAGAAATAACATCTTTTGTAAAACATAATTTCCATCATTGTTAAAAATTATGTCATCAAACTGATTTCAACTGAATTAAATTGGCAAAATAATTAAAAACACCCTTTTCAAACTGATATGATTCTACATATATATACACATGTAAAAAAAAAAAGATACAGTTCAATATAATAATAAAGTGCTTTCTGCTTGTGAATGCAAATGTTCCATGAGTAAGAGAACTTCTATATTTTTATTTATATGTATTGGTAATTTTCTTAGAGAATTTCCCCAAATTCAATTGTCCAGTACTTATATATCATACATGGATTTTACAAACTATGTCCTTATTTCAGAAGGTAAAGTTTTCATGCCTAGTTTACACACTAGATAAAGATTCTATTTTTCTATGAAAAAATGTCAACATTTTAACAAGTGGACACTAGTAATTTACTTATAAAAAGGAATAAAAAGATTGATTTGTCATGTATGTTTTAAGGCATTCTTGAAACTGATTTTATGTTACTTCTTATAGTTCATGTGCATTATTCTTATGTAGTTACTTTTGAATGAAAAACCAAACACAATAGAGCATAGTAATAGACAAAGCTGAACGTGTGCTTGGGGCTGTTCTGAATTTCACAGTTAAGGCTTGGAGTGGGGCTGATGAAACAGTCTATTTGGGACAGACTTACAGGGTCAGCTTCATGGGTGTGTGACCATGGCAATTGCACAGGGCCCTGTCTTCAGAAGTATCACCCTCCCCCACCACGCCCACACCCCCTTATGCTTGGGGTTTAATGCTCTGCAGTCATTGCCTTGATATTTTTATCTTTGAGTTTGTGTTGCGTAAATAAAGTCTGATGGGATAATGGAGAATGTGCTTGGCACTTGAAGCTTTCCCTCAAGTGTTGTTCTGCATTCACCACCCACCTGGGTGAGCTCCAGGCCACCCACTTCCCGTCGCATACCAAGACCACTGCTGCCGTCTAGCTCGGTGGATGCCAAAACACTGGCAGCCCTGTGATGTGCTCTGACTTGTGGGGGCAAAGCCCCAGGGGCCGTGGGGGTCTTCACTCAACGTGTGCTAGAGAGCATGACATTAAATAGCAAATTAAAAACAATAAAGACTGGGTAAGAAAGGACAGACTTTTTTTTCCTGCTTTTTGAACAGCCATGCATTTTACTTTTTCACTGGACCCTGTAAGATTTGGAGCTAGACTTCGTAATTTAGAATTAATATTATTGAATGTCATGTCTGACACACTAGCTCAGATGAGAAGGGCATTTCTGAAGTGCATGATATTTTAGAGTATCAGGTACTTATTTTAGAAAATGACCATCTGGCCTTAAAGACTTAAATATCATCTCTCTAAATTGTTACTTTGTCAGGCACATATGCACTTACTAAATATTCTCAATACATCAAACATTACCTACAGGTTTGTTCAGTGTGTCTTGCTCATGGAAGTACAGATTCCTTAGGCAGTACCTGCACTGCTGCTGGGCTCTGGAAAACAGGGCAGCTATCAGAGAATCACACTTGTATTTTAGAAAATGTCATAGATAATTCATAAGAAGAAATTAGTTGTGTCAACATAGAACATGATGCTAGAATTAGCAGTATCATTTTCCTCATATCAAAATAATCATTTTCAAGGTAATTTTCTCAGTATTCATAGTTTGTGAAGCATGAAATAAAATGTTATGCCAAACTAGCTAGATGTTTAATGGAACTTAAAGATTACAATGAAACGCATCCATAACTGTCTTTTCCTAATTTAATCGTATGTACCAAGTTCTATGTGTATATGTATAATAACTAAAACAATTAAACTTTTAATAACTTGGACCCAATATATGGGCAGAATATAAAGCATACTACATGGGTGAAAGGAAATAGTACACAACTTTTTAAAAAATGCACCTAGGTCTTTTTATCTGTCTACCTAGAATGCTTCACCTACATTCTCTTTCAAACTGGTAACACATTGCTTACCTATCTTTTGAGAACAAGGTTACCTCAGAATTTTTATCATTGAAAGGTCTTTGAAACCTTTTTTTTCCATGTCTTGAAAAAACTCTGCCCACCTTCTTCCACTATAGTGGTTTGTTCTTTTTTGTTAATTCTTTCTGTAAGGGTGTTTTTAACTCTCGTTCAAAATTCTCACTCTCATCAGACTTTGCTGTTGCAGACATATCATGACCAAGACAGGCGTAGCATCATTCAGAGGGGATTCAGGTGTTAGTTACATCTACATGCTATATAAAAAGTTGCAGGGGGTGCACAGTTTTCCCTTAAACTCCTCCTGACCATGCTTAGTCTTCTACATCACAGAATATTGAAACCAATTACATTTTGATAAGTGCATGGATGAAAAAGAAACTCCATATGTATAACACCCACTCCTACTAGTTTTAGGCTCAACTGGACAATTAATTGCACATGACCCCAATAGGCCACACTTGACAATGGTTTCATTAGAAGGATACAATACAATAAACAAAGCATGTCCATCAGGCAGAATCAGGTGATTCTTTAACATGTCAGTTCCCACAAGTGTCTAGGGCTAACGTCTTTCTTCAACACTGCAAAGTGACAGCTCAGGTAAAAATCTGAGATCATAGGTAAGTGTGAGACCTACTTTAACACTTCCCGTGTCCCAAATAGGAATCGGTATCTTTTATAACAGCCTGTAAGCAAAAAAAATTACCAGTTATAAAAATTACCAGTTTTAAAAAGGTTTTCTTGTACCTCACTCAAGAAATCCCACAAGGTATTTATAGTCATTCACAGTCCCCCCAGACCAGATGCAGTTTACAAATCAGGGTTTATTTTTATCATAAGCAATGTAGCCTAGTAATACAGCTGACATTCTACCAGTATTAGATTTCCATGGAAACAAAGTTAGAAGGTTAACTCAACGTCATTTTTATTTTCATAGAGGGGGAGAAAATATTTTGCTACCCCTCTATTCACTTTAGGAAACACAAATATTTGGGAATTTGGATTACCAAAAAAGCCTTATTCTCTGACTTATAAAGCAATAAAATTCAAAATGACAGCTATAATGTAACTCAAAAAACTGAAAAAAAAATGTTCTCAATAAAGTAGATAAGGAAAACTAATAAAGATAAAAAGCAAATTAACAAGTAAAAATCATCAAAGTATAAAAAAGGAAATTTGGTTAAAAATTAAATTTTTATTTCGAAAAGAATTTCAAAATATTTTTTTTCTTAAGTGTCTAAATTTGTTAGGGCTTCTGTAACAAAAACACCATAGACTGGATAGCCTAAAAAAAAAAACACATTTATTTCTTACAGCTGTAGGCTGGGAAGTCCAAGATCAAGACACCTGCACATTCAGTGTCTGGTAAAAACCTATTTTCTTCCTTCTTCTCCTTGTATTCTTAAATGGCAGAATGGGTGAGAGCTCTTTGGTTTCCCTTTATAAGAGTACTAATCTGATTCATGAGGGTTCTGCCCTTATGACCTATTCACCTCCAAAAGGCCACACCTCCACATTGAGGATTAGTTTCAATATATGAATTTTGGAGGGACACAAATATTCAGCCTATAGTGCCATTGAAGATGAGGAAAAAAAAATAGAGAAGAAACAAATGAGGAATTTTAGGAATCAGAAAGGAAAACACTTAAGAAAGGGGTCCCCAACTCCTGGGCCATGAATAGGTATTGGTCTATGGCCTGTTAGGAACCAGGCTACACAGCAGGAGGTGAGTGGTGGACGAGCGAGTGAAGCTTCATCTGCCACTCCCCATCACTCCCCATCGCTCTCATTACCTCCTGAACCACCACCCTCCCAACCCCTGTCCGTGGAAAAATTGTCTTCCACGAAAACTGATCCCTGGTGCCAAAAAGGTTGGGGACTGCTGACTTAAGGGACTTCTATGTTTCAGTGTGGATAAAATAGTTAATTTTATAGAAAAAATATACACGACTAAAAGCTTCAAGAAACATTTAAACAACCAATAACAAGAGAAGAAAATAAAAAGCAGTCAAGACTTTCCCACTAAAGTAAGGCATCATAATGAAATAATTTTATGGACCATTTCTTATCACTGACACTGTTCAACATTTTACTAGAGGCACTAAACAACGAAATAAGACAAAAATAAAAACCACAGATGGTCTAAATTTTGGGAAAAAAAGATGAAACTCAGTACTTATAGATAATATGATTACTTATCAAGGTAAATTGAACTGACAAAATTGAGAATTGACAAAACTTATTAGTGCCAATAAGACAAAGTAGTTAATTAGCTAGATATAAGAATATTAAAAAGTCAATATACTCCTTTATACCAGTAAGAAACACAAAATATAATTTTAAGATATTCTACCAAAATAGCAATGAAAGCTATATACTATCTAGGAATAACCCTAACAAGAAATGTTAAAGATGTCTGTGAAGAAAATAATAAGAGTACTGAGCAACCTAAAATAAAGGTCTAAATAATAGTGATGATCCATCATGTTTCTCATATGAATACTTAATATTGTACAGATGCCAGTTCTGCCCCCACTAGTTTATAAATTCCATGCCGACCCATAGAATTTTAAAATTTTGCTAAAAAAAAAAACCCCAAACACCTGAATCTGAAATGTATACTGGAGAGGAAATAAATGACTTATGTCCAGAAATACACCATGTATGTATGTGAATTTTTCCATGATAATAATAGCACATCAAAATACAGCAAAATATAGATAATTCAGTACACACTGTTAAAATAATTGTCAATCCATTTGGAAAAATACAAAGTTAGGTCCACAAGTAATACTACTACAACAAACAAGTTAGATAGATAGATCCAACCAGGATTGACAAACTTTTTCTGTAAAGGGTCAGATAGTGAATATTTTAGCCTATGTGGGCCCTACTCTTTGTTACAAATAGTCATCTCTATAGTGATAGTGCCAAATGAATGGTATGGGGGTAGCAAATTTGGCTTTGGCTTCAGGTGGTAGTGCTGACATTGATTTAATCTCACCAGAATTTCCATACTTGGAAATAGGTTAGAATATCTACCTCATAGCTTGATATAACAATTAAATAATGTGTGAAGTATTTGGCTCTTGTGTTTAGATATAATAGGAATCTAAGTTTTTATCTGTACTTTTTCCATGCTTGACATAATGCCTGGCTTATAGCAGGTATTCCATACATTTTTATTTAACTAATTTAAGTGAAAACTTCTTGCTACTATGACTTTAACAGTTTGGGGGAAATGAGACAGATTTTATTGAAATGACTTTGATCTCTTCATAGTCACTACTTCTTAAAATGAAGCAGACTCATGAAACATGATACATTGTCCCATAGTTTAAAATATTTTAAATTATATGTGTCTCTAATATATATTTACATATAAATACTTATTTCTTTTATAAAATATGTTTTATAACAATATATAATTATATACAAGTTTATATATTTATACTTAATAAATATAGATTATAAAGAAGAGAATCACAAAAGTTACACCAAGGTTCAAATAAATATAGAATTATGAGACACTTCTGTCTGGACAAATTTTTTGTAATATTTTTAGCTTTTTCTTAGCATTATTTGCTGTCTTTGACATTTTGAAATCATGTTGCCCTTACTGTGTAGAAATGCTCTCAGTCACTTAAGATGCTACTTACATAAATTAAACTTGACAATTTGATGACTCAAAGCCTAAAAATTAGTATCATTCATATTTTGCTTATCACATTTGGGTCTGGAAAAATTTACAAAAATTAAAAAGTGACCCTTGAAGCCTTGAAAACCTTGACCTATTCCATTCAAAAAATGAAGAACATTTTAATTAGTTTTAAGCAAAGCCTTTTCAAACAGAATGAAGCAATTAACTCACCGATCTGAAGAATGGGTCAGAAAGCATTGCCCTGAGTACTTCAACTCACTGTTGGTTATACAAAATCTTGGTGTATATGATTTATGTTTCATAATTTCAATGCTGAGTAAATGTATTTAACTTGTATAATTATGATGGTGCATTACATGTTTTTGTATTTGAAACAAACATACAAAAAAAGAGAATGTGGAGGTTTAAAAATGTTTGTATTTTAAAACCTGTAATAATGAAAAATCATGAAATTTTTTAATTGGAAAATTACATACAAAAATTATTTGGGTCTTTTCTTTAGTGGGAAAAAATATTTGAGCCTGAGGTTAACAGATTGATTGTGATATCTGATACCACACAGTGAGAGGCCTGGATATCTGTAATGCATCTTCAAAACTCAGTAAGTCTTAAATGCATTCCTTAATACCCAATCTTAGAATCCATTCAGTAGACATAGACATGTACTATTTAGAAGATTTTATTCTCTGCTTTAAATGTATGATCACTGGGGGCTCAGAGGCAATATATTCTTCCATGAGATACTTAAAAATTGGGTGGAATAGGAAAAGCTTCATAATAATGTTTGCTCTTATCTTGGATAGAAAATGAATGAAACTCTCTCCCAATGAAATAAAAAAGAATGGGTTATTTTTCTCTCTTCAATTTGCCACTAAGAAAACATCTGCAACTGGAATAATTAGTTATTGCTTTCAGTTGATGGCTTTGACATTCCTTTGCTGTAAATGTGTGCCATATGTATCCCCGCTTTCCCTCAGTGGTACTTTCCACATTTCCCCCAGCCACTCTTCTCATCAGAATTCTTCAATAGTTCCCATTACATTTAAGATAAAAATCTAATTGTTTTTTACATGGTATAAAAGGACACTTTGGCCCCTGCCAGCCTTTGAGAAACAACTATATTTTCTCCCTTCACTTTGATGCTGTACAATATTGAAGGTACAACACTCTCCCCTGCTTCTGCAACTTTGCCCATGCAGTTCTCTCCATTTGAAATACTCATATTTCATAACTAATAGCAATGTATTACTTTTGCAAACTCCAACCCATCTCTCAAGTCTTAATTCAAATGCTTTCTTCTGTAGGCTTCTTCTCGCATGCTCATTCTTTATTTTATACTTACATATATTGATATTATGGCACAAATCTTTAATATGAATATTACCTTCTGGGTACTAATCTCTTTGGGGGGCAGGAGATTACATTTTTGTACCTCTGGTTCCTAGAGCAGTATCTGGTATACATAGTTGGTGAATACATATTTTTGAATGAATAATAGGTTGTTTTACCAGTTTCAATAAGCTGTAATAAATAATGATGTAGCCTGATAAAGAGTCCTATATCACAGATCTATGAAACTATAATTGTACATTTAGTTGTCTTGGTCCCAAGTACACGAATTGTGTTCCCATATAATTGTGCAAAGTCCTCTTTGTGTGTTTTTCATACTTTTTAATAGTAAAACTAAAAGATTAATTATTGTAGGATTGCTGATACATTAGTAACCGCTTGAATGCCGATTTCCTTTATATAAGTAAAAGAAAAATATACATGAAGGAGGTTTATATTTCTAGGTGATACAGAAATGGCACAGGCAGGTACTAGCAACGCTGTTTGATTGAGTACAGGTTAGGCGAGTTTGGTGCAGCCTTCTCCACTCCTCTGTACTGATATAGTCTTGCATCTTTTTAACTACATGACAAAAGCTTGTCTTCTACGATGTCCCTATCTTTCATAAAACACCTTTATGATGAGCCAGATTAAGCCCTCAACACACATTGACTAAATGCATTGGGTGATTTGGAGTTGAGAATTATTTTTTTTTCATTTTGATTATTTGTTTAAGTTATTTCATTCCAGGACTTTATCTTGGTAGTTGAGAGTAAAAATGAAAGTAATTCTAATACATCGAATAGAATGGTAATGACTGGGTTTGTCACAGAAGGACTAAACGATTTACTTTGTTGTCTGTATGTATGTTTGTGTGTTTTGGAGAAAGTACCTTGAACTTGGGGTTCACTTACTTCCAAGTGAAAGGGTTAAAACGGGCTTCCCAGATGGATTTAAGGAATTAAAAATACACGTAAAACCATAACTCTTTTTCTCTGAGTTCTCTAATAATTTACTAATCAATTAATTATGGCATGAGGTTTATTTTAATAACTTTCTGGATCTATTATCATAAGTCATTGTATGAATATTATCTATTATATCATAATGTAAAGAGAAGACCATACACTCTCCATATTAAGTGGTGCTAAGCTTTTTTTTTTTTTTTTTTTTTTTTTAGGTCTTGAATCCATTTTGAGTTTATTTCTGTGTATGGTGTTAGGGAGTGTTCTAATTTCGTTCTTTTACATGTAGCTGACCAGTTTTCCCAGCACCACTTATTGAAGAGACTGTCCTCTCTCCATTGTATATCCTTGCCTCCTTTGTCATAAATTAGTTGACCATATATGCGTGGGTTTACCTCTGGGCTTTCTGTCTTGTTCCATTGATCTATGTTTCTGTTTTTGTGCCAGTACCGTATTGTCTTGATTACTGTAGCTTTGTAGTATAGTCTGAAGTCAGGGAGTCTGATTCCTCCTGCTCCGTTTTTTTCCTTCTACACTGCTTTGGCTATTCGGGGTCTTTTTTGTCTCCATACAAATTTTAAGATTTTTTGTTCTAGTTCCGTAAAAAAAGCCATTAGTAATTTGATAGGGATTGCATTGAATCTGTAGATTGCTTTGGGTCATAGAGTCATTTTCACAATATTGATTCTTCCAATCCAAGAACATGGTATATCTTTCCATCTATTGGTATCATCTTTAATTTCTTTGATCAATGTCTTATAGTTTTCTGCATACAGGTCTTTTGTCTCCCTAGGTAGTTTTATTCCTAGGTATTTTATTCTTTTTGTTGCAATGGTAAATGGGAGTGTTTCCTTAATTTCTCTTTCAGATTTTTCATCATTAGTGTATAGGAATGCAAGAGATATCTGTGCATTAATTTTGTATCCTGCAACTTTACCAAATTCATTGATTAGCTCTAGAAGTTTTCTGGTGACATTTTTAGGATTCTCTAAGTATACTATCATGTCATCTGCAAACAGTGACAATTTTACTTCTTCTTTTCCAATTTGTATTCCTTTTATTTCTTTTTCTTCTCTGATTGCTGTGGCTAGGACTTCCAAAACTATGTTGAATAATAGTGGTGAGAGTGGACATCCTTGTCTTGTTCCTGATCTTAGAGGAAATGCTTTCAGTTTTTCACCATTGAGAAAGATGTTTGCTGTGGGTTTGTCATATATGGCCTTTATTATGTTGAGGTAGGTTCCCTCTATGCCCACTTTCTGGAGAGTTTTTATCATAAATGGGTGTTGAATTTTGTCAGAAGCTTTTTTTTGCATCTATTGAGATGATCATATGGTTTTTAGTCTTCAATTTTTTAACATAGTGTATCACATTGACTGATTTGCATATATTGAAGAATCCTTGTATCCCTGGGATAAATCCCACTTGATCATGGTGTATGATCCTTCTAATGTGTTGTTGAATTCTCTTTGCTAGCGTTTTGTTGAGGATTTTTGCATCTATATTCATCAGTGATATTGGTCTGTAATTTTTTTTTTTTGTAGTATCTTTGTCTGGTTTTGGTATCAGGGTGATGGTGACCTCATAGAATGAGTTTGGGAGTGTTCCTTCCTCTGCAATTTTTTGGAAGAGTTTGAGAAGGATGGGTGTTAGCTCTTCTCTAAATGTTTGATAGAATTCACCTGTGAAGCCATCTGGTCCTGGACTTTTATTTGTTGGAAGATTTTTAATCACAGTTTCAATTTCATTACTTGTGATTGGTCTGTTCATATTTTTTATTTCTTCCTGGTTCAGTCTTGGAAGATTATACTTTTCTAAGAATTTGTCCATTTCTTCCAGGTTGTCCATTTTATTGGCATAGAGTTGATTGTAGTAGTCTCTTAGGATCCTTTGTATTTCTGTGGTGTGTGTTGTAACTTTTCCTTTTTCATTTCTAATTTTATTGATTTGAGCCCTCTCTTTTTCTTGATGAGTCTGGCTAATGGTTTATCAATTTTGTTTATCTTCTCAAAGGACCAGCTTTTAGTTTTATTGATCTTTGCTATTGTGTTTTTGTTTCTATTTCATTTATTTCTGCTCTGATCTTTATGATTTCTCTCCTTCTGCTAACTTTGGGTTTTGTTTGTTCTTCTTTCTCTAGTTCCTTTAGGTGTAAGTTTAGATGGTTTATTTGAGATTTTTCTTGTTTCTTGAGGTAGGCTTGTATAGCTATAAACTTCCCTCTTAGAACTGCTTTTGCTGCAGCCCATAGGTTTTGGATTGTCGTGTTTTCATTGTCATTTGTCTTCAGGTAGTTTTTGATTTCCTCTTTGATTTCTTCAGTGATCTCTTGGTTATTTAGGAACGTATTGTTTAGCCTCCATGTGTTTGTGTTCTTTACATTTTTTTCCCTGTAATTCATTTCTAATCTCATAGTGTTGTGGTCAGAAAAGATGCTTGATATGCTTTCAGTTTTCTTAAATTTACTGAGGCTTGATTTGTGACCCAAGATGTGACCTATCCTGGAGAATGTTCCATGCTCACTTGAGAAGAAAGTGTAATCTGCTCTTTTTGGATGGAATGTCCTAGAAATATCAATTAAATCTATCTGCTCTATTGTGTCATTTAAAGCTTCTGTTTCCTTATTTATTTTCATTTTGGATGATCTGTCCATTGGTGTAAGTGAGGTGTTAAAGTTCCCCACTATTACTGTGTTACTGTCGATTTCCTCTATTATAGCTGTTAGTAGTTGCCTTATGTATTGAGGTGCTCCTATGTTGGGTGCATATATATTTATAATTGTTTTATCTTCTTCTTGGACTGATCCCTTGATCATTATGTAGTGTCCTTCCTTGTCTCTTGTAACGTTCTTTTTTTAAAAGTCTATTTTATCTGATCTGAGTATTGTTACTCCAGCTCTCTTTTCATTTCCATTGGCATAGAATATCTTTTTCCATCCCCTCACTTTCAGTCTATATGGGTCCCTAGGTCTGAAGTGGGTCTCTTGTAGACAGCATATGTATGGGTCTTGTTCCTGTATCCATTCAGCAAGCCTGTGTCTTTTGGTTGGAGCATTTAATCCATTCACGTTTAAGGTAATTATCGATATGTATGTTCCTATGACCATTTTCTTAATTGTTTTGGGTTTGTTTTTGTAGATCCTTTTCTTCTCTTGTGTTTCCCACTTAGAGAAGTTCCTTTAGCATTTGTTGTAGATCTGGTTTGGTGGTGCTGAATTCTCTTAGCTTTTGCTTGTCTGTAAAGCTTCTGATTTCTCTGTCAAATCTGAATGAGATCCTTGCTGGGTAGAGTAATCTTGGTTGTAATTTCTTCCCTTTCATCTCTTTAGGTATATCATGCCACTCCCTTCTGGCTTGTGGATTTTCTGCTGAGAAAGCAGCTGTTAACCTTATGGGAGCTCTCATGTATGTTATTTGTCATTTTCCCCTTGCTGCTTTCAATAATTTTTCTTTGTCTTTAATTTTTGCCAATTTGATTACTGTGTGTCTGGGCGTGTTTCTCCTTGTGTTTATCCTGTATGGGACTCGCTGTGCTTCCTGGACTTGAGTGGCTATTTCCTTTCCCATGTTAGGGAAGTTTTCAACTGTAATCTCTTAAAATATTTTCTCTGGTCCTTTCTCTCTCTCTTCTCCTTCTGGGACCCCTATAATGTGAATGTTGTTGCATTTAATGTTGTCCCAAAAGTCTCTTAGGCTGTCTTCATTTTTTTTTTTTTTTCATTGCTTTTTCTTTAGTCTGTTCTGCAGCAGTGAATTCCACCATCTGTCTTCCAGGTCACTTATCCATCCGTCCTTCTGCTTCGGTTATTCTGCTATTGATTCCTTCTAGTGTAGTTTTCATTTCAGTTATTGTATTGTTCATCTGCATTTGTTTGTTCTTTAATTCCTCTAGGTCTTTGTTAAACATTTCTTTCATCTTCTCAATCTTTGCCTCCATTGTTTTTCCAAGGTCCTGGATCATCTTTACTGTCATTATTCTGAATTCTTTTTCTGAAAGGTTGCTTATCTCCACTTCATTTAGTTGTTTTTCTGTAGTTTTATCTTGTTTCTTCATCTGGTACATAGCCCTCTGCCTTTTCATCTTGTCTTTCTGTGAATGTGGTTTTTGTTCCACAGGCTGCAGGATTGTAGTTCTTCTTGCTTCTGCTGTCTGCCCTCTGGTGGATGAGGCTATCTAAGAGGCTTGTGTAAGTTTCTGATTGGAGGGACTGGTGGTGGGTACAGGTGACTGGTGCTAAGCATGTTTGATGTCAGGTGGGCAGAGTGAATATTATGGCTAGGTTTCATTTCCTATTGTTTTCAGAAAAATGTATTCATTAATTACAAATGTGGATATAAGTTATTTTAAGGTACTAATTTGAAAGTATTGCAGATAAGCATAAAGTAAAAGAAGACTAATTCTCGGGCAGTTTTGCTGCATCATGGAAAAGGGTGTCTTTTTGGCAATTTGATAATACATTTAGACTATATAATTTCAATGAACATTACATTAGGCAAAATGTTTTGAAAATACTTTTCCTTTGTTGTTTAAAATGAAGGTTCTACCTTAATAAATATGATTTCTTGATTAACTTTTTTGAGGGGGATAAATATTGAAAAGTTTATAGTCAAAATTTATGAAATATTTTGAAAACTTGGCATATTTATAAATGGACAAATTTATCTGAAGTTTTAAAAACTGTCAGAGATAAGAGAAGATCTGTCAACTGAAATATAAGCATGCTACTACTAAATTTTGATGACTAAGTTATCAAATTTTTTTATATATCAAATTTAGATGGAATATATGTTCTAAATATGTTTATACATTTAAAGAAAAATTGTTGATAATTCACAGAATTTTAAATTATGCATACTATTAACAAATGATTTCTTCATTCTTATTTTTTATGTGTTTTTTTTAAACTATACTTGCTGTTTAAACTGATCGTTTGTTTTCTTTTTTCTAACAGCTCCTTCAGGTTGGAAGGAATACCTTTATCTGGAGGCATGTCAGTTCATTTTTGTCACTTCAGATTCATCATTATGACTTCTTGAGGCCAGATCTAATTTTGAAGTAACCAGAAACCTGTCCATCTTGGAGCAGCAAACCCCTCAACTTGGAGCACAAATGATTACTGATATGGTCTACATAACACCATCTGCCTCTAGTCTGACAGCCATGAGCAGAGCCCTGGGGGCAAAAAAAGCCACAGCCTTAAATCTCTTTACTCAGATATTACCAAGAAGATTAAAAAAAAAAAAAAAAAAAAAGACGAAAAGGACTAAACAAGAAAACCTACAAAAAACCAAAAAGCAAACAAACAAAATCCATCTTATTTTACCATTGAAATTATTCCCAGATGTGAACACCAAAAAATTTATATTCAGTAATTCAGCCAGTAAATTATAATTTAATTTAACATTTGGGAAGGTGAAAGTATAGAAATAGGTATTTATAGCCAGAACTACCCAGCATTTCAAAATATGTAGACAAAAACAAAATAACAAACAAAACTGAACAAACGATGGAACACTGCAGCAATGAACAGTACTAGAACAGAATGTTGCTGTTTGCAAAGAAAGAGGACGTTTGCCATCTTCTGTACACATTCAAAGCCATAACGGAATAAGAGTATTGTCAATTGCTTGAAAATTTTCTGCATTCAATCCTTCACCCCATATTGGTTGAGAGAGGAGGGGTCAGTTCTTGCTGATTACTTCTCAATGCACTTCTACTATTTGCACTGTCACTTCCATTCAGGGTAATGATGTGTGCTGTTATTTGCACAGATGGTCCCATGAGTTTTGAGACCACAACAAAGTTTCTTGCAGGAGTCCAAAAAGGAAACATTTAAGAATTCTCCAGACATTGATTTCTCTGTCTTCTATAAAAAATCAGTTATCTAATAAAAAATGGACTTGTCTCAGATTAAAGAAAAACTACAAAATAATAAAGAAAAAAAATCAGTGTGGTCAAATGAATGAAAAAGGGATCAAAATTTTTTTTAGTGAGGATCATTTTATATCATTAACAGCCAAGAAGTCAAATACAGTGAACTGTACACTAAACATCTGTGTTGAACATCTATTTGTTCTCTTAATTAACAAAACCATTTGTAATTTGTATTTGACATATAAGAGATTTTTATAGCCATTTATCTATGCTTCATGGGAAAATGTACTAGACAAACAGCATTTTCAGTTTATTTTTCTAAATAAATGTGTTGTTTGTATTACTTGTAGTTGCTTATTCGATTTGGTTTTCATTACCTGGAAGACATTTTCTTTGGTCATTGGCAAGCTTTTATCATATTAATTCAGAACTAATGGAAGACTGAATTTCAAATATTTTTGTGGTATAAAATTGTGCTTTCTATTCCCTAAACTCTGAAGAAGAAGTGATATGTTTTTCACTAGAAACTTCTTGTCAAAAGTTATTTTAATATTCTAGTTATGCTAAGTATCTGCAGTTAGTTTTAATATATTGGGGACATTCAAAACAGAAAATTTTAGTATTATATCAATAAGAATTTCCTCTAAGTTGTCTTCTTGGAAATCTGCTCTAAAAGAAGATAAAAATTAGATTTTTTTTTTAGGCCATTAATCGTACCTAATGAGTCCTCAGTCCCACTCAGAGATCTGCTGAGAACTTCCATCAGTGTATATAAAAATGACTAGGCAATCCTACTGGAGCAAAAACAGAATTCTCAGTCAACAAGGGCTTATTGAGTGCCCACAAAGTTCTCACCCTTACTTGAGCCTCATCAGCTGGAGCCTATATTTATGATCATTGCTACCACCAGTAAGTAGTGCGCAGCTCCAACAAATTATGCTTTTCTTAACTGGAGTATAATTGACACCATTATGTTAATTTCAGATGTACAAATGTAATGACTTGATATTTGTATATATTGCAAAATAATTACCACAATAAGTCCAGGTAACATTTGTCAGCAAACACAGTTACACATTTTTTTTTCTTGTGATGAGAACTTTCAATACCCCTTCCCCTAGCAACTTTCAAATATGCAATAGAGTATTATTAACTGCTCTCCAGGGGAGAGCAGGAAGATAGTGCCAGCCCTCTGAGGTCTTTGGAAAAGATGCACTCAGCCTTTAGATGAGTGTTTTAATTAGAGGCCCTCAGGCTGCAGCTATGATAATCAGTTAACAGGTTTCTTTCATAGAAAGACTGATCTCCTGGGTGTTTCCTCTTGCTGTGCCGGGGTGTGGGGGGGGTAGTAGCCTTTTAAGGACTTGTTTTCCCTTGGTTCAAGTCCTGTGGGACCCACAAGCACAAGCCCTACTGACCACCAGAGCCAGGCAATGTAGAAGTGTTCCCTGGCAGCAGCCGCAAAAATTGGGTTGTCAGACAAGGAGACAATAAACTCCTTTCTGGGACACACCAGTGAGATGGAGCGAGGGGGAAGAAAAGAGGAAAGACTGCAAGTACCAGCCTCCATACCCACCCACCTACCCCCAGGCCCTTCCTAGACCCCTAAACTGTGTGCCGGACCAGAAGCCTGCGCCTCAAGCCAAAGCTCCAGGACAAGTAAGTAGGCCCCTTTCTCAGAAAGACTGGGGGTGTGTTTCAGTCTGGTCTTTGTGCAGTGCCCTGGGGGTGGGGTCTGACAAGAAATGACTCGCTGATTGTTACAATCCCATAGGGCCGAGGATCACAAGTCCCCCAGCCTCCAGAGCCAGGCAATTAAGGGGCGTCCCCTGAGCAGCAGCCCCCCAAACCGAGGGCACTAGACGTGTAAAACCTCCCCTCGGAGAGATACTGGTGCTCTGGAGGGAGGCAGAGAGGCAGTGTTTAGACGGCGCCCACGGGCAGAAAAGAAAGTAAAAAAAAGGCTTAGAATTGGGGAGGAAAAAAAAAAAAAAAAAAAAAAATGGCGTCTGCCAGTTAAAAGGAGCCAGGGGCGGAGCACATAAGTGGCTCCGGCTGGGGAAAAAAAACAACAAAGATGGTAGCTGCTGGCTCCGGCGAGCCGGGATGTGAATTTAGATGCGTGCCTCCTAGGCTGATGCTTTAAGCCTCATTCACTTAAAAGTCTCCGAGCTTCTGGATCGGCTCTCTCTGTGCTGGGCGCCCTGGGGCAGGTGAGTCAGAGAGCCCTTTAAGAGCGCTCCTCAGTTTGTGGGTCTCGCGGTCATCATTTTCAAAGCTAGATGTTTTGGGGCCTCGTTTCTCAGGCACAAGTCTTAAAAGTTGAGGTGCCTAATGTGGGGTTCAAACCCTTTGTTCCTCAGGGAGAAGCTCATGGTTGAGTTCCCTCCAGACTGTGGGTCTCTGCACTGCATGTGGGGTTTATGGTGATACTGTGTTCCATCCTCTCCCACCCGCTTCACTGTGGGCTTCCTCTCATTAGCCTGGTGCGAATGAATTGCTCGGTTTTTAGGTTTTCTTCAGAGAAAATTTTTCAGTATGTAGCTACAGATTCGGTGTGTTTGTGGAAAGAGATGAGTCCAAGATCCTCCTAAGTCACCATCTTATACTGGAAACCCCACAAACAAATTATGTTCAACAAATTAAAATAGGTCTTTACGTTTATTCCCAAACTATGATCTAAAACCAAATTCCCATTATATTGTTCTTCACACTTAAATTGATTTACTCTCTGCAATCTCTCTTGGTAGTACTTAGAGTATTCTGTAACATGATGAAGAAAATTAGTTTGTTACGCATGATTTGAACCCATTAAAATTAAGACATTGTACATGAAAATAACTCAGCTAGGAATCAAATTGCCGGTTCCTGGGGGATGTGAGGCATTGAAGTATGGATACCTGGACTCATTCAAATTCTTTTAAAACCCATGCTGATTGCTTCAAGCTGTGAATTATTTAAGTTCATAAATAGGAAAGTTAACTGTTCTCCAAACATCTAACAACAAAATCCATCAAGAATAAATGATAAAAAATTACAGTTCTTTATTTTATGAGTATTCTTAGCAATAAGCAGTACTATATCTGCTGTAGTCTGTGGAGAGTGTCTAAAAGATTTTGCAAAGTTGTGACATTATCAGGCCTGCTATTCAGCAGGATAACTCATAGTAATTTATAAAGGGAGTTGGAGTGAGGCTAGGGGAGGTGGGGCACAGACCAGAAAAAAAGTCTAAAATTTTTCTTGGATTTAGTTTATTTATTCTCTTCCACTTTAATTACATTTACTTTTCAAGTAATTTCACTTGTCTATCACTGAATCTTCTTTCATCCTCTTTAAGAGGATAGCTTTGCTATCTTCATAATTCAGTATTGCTTTTCCAAAATCTATTAAACAATATTTAGTTCCCATTGAGAAGTACTATTATACTTATACATATTTTTTAGAATTTAGAATGCCAGTGAAGTTAATCTCTACTTTCTTACATTTGCTTTTAGAGTACAGGTGTGTTATTTACATGCACCTCTCCCCTTGCTGGCCCCAGTTCATGAAATTATCAGATTTATTGACATGGGTAAGATAATTCTCTTTATTTACCGAGTGCCCACTCTGGAACATGAACTGTCTTGGACAGTAGGTAGAAACAGGTTACAGATCCTATTCTGATGGACTTTATAATCTAGTTGGAGAGAAATACATTAAACTTGTAATTTCACCAGTTAACAAAAAATACAACTGTACTAAATTCTATGAAGAAAGTTATATGGTATACCCAGACCATATATCCAGTGGATCTAACTCAGTGAGGGAAGTAAACTTTGGCTGAGATCTGAAAGGTAACTAGTTGATAAACGGGGCAAAATCATGTGAAAAGCAGTGCAAAAAGGAAAGAAAATAGGATGTCAGACCACCTGAAAACAAACCTAATTAGCTTGGAGCAATGAGAGTAAAAAGCATAACGCATAGAAAACTGGTGAGATGGAAGCCAGATCTTACCTAGTAAAGCAGAGAACAAGCATCCATGAAAGGTCAAAGTGGTAAGTATACAGAAATAACAGAGGTGATAGCAATTCTATCTGATATAACAAATGTGGGTTTAATTTCTGAAAAGACCAAGGCTGATCCCACTTCTTCCTTGCCACACAAAGGTTTTACTTCTACTTCCAAACAAAATAATGCAGACAGTTACATAATAAAACAATGGGTTAAAGTATATCTGATTGAATGCAAACCATAAGAAAAAGGGGTTCAAGATGAATATCAAAGAGAGCAGAATTACACATAAAAAATTAAGAATGACACTGGGAACATTTTTTGTTTATGTAACGTATACTTCTCAATGAAGGTATTAAAAAATGCTTAACTAGACACCTGTGAGTTCATAAAGACTTGAGCAACTACAGGTAGACTAACAACAGACATTTAGAAATATGTTGACACCAATTTTTATAAAACTAGGTTTGCCTATATGTGTCAGACCTGACAACTCTCTAAAATCAAAAGGGATCCAGGCTTTTTTAAATTCTCTGCTCTGACATCCTTAGAATATGACCTTTGTCCTTGTGCCGCAAAACAGTTACCAGAACTCCAGGCATTACATGCATATTCCAGGCAGCATGATTAAGAAACAGCTCACTTCCTCCTTTTTAAGGAAACTTGCTAAAACATGTTCACACGATATTTTTGTATATTTGTTGTTTAAACTGGCCACACCAGCATAAGGAGGACTATGGGCTGGGTACATAGCCTCCTTAAATAAACTTGGTATTCTGACACTACAGAGGCTAGGGAGAATGAATGAGGTTGTACAAAACTATCCAATTCTGCCACAAGACTTGAAAAATGTAGCACCGATTCATCATGCCATGAGTTTATTGTTGGAGATTTTAGACACTAAATTATGTGCAAACCTTAGGGAATAAGATTTTCAACTCATATCTTTGGGAGCAAAATAACACAGTGGAGTCATATCCTGTGAACATTTAATTTTTATGGATTCTACTATACTCATGTCTATCCCTTTCCATGAACATATACCCAACATTAGTAATGACATGGAAAACCTCTGTGTGTCTACTGTTGTGAACATCTCATCGCACTGACTGTGATTCTGGTCCAGAAGGCACTGTGCATGTATAGATGATATAAGAGATTTTCACAGGACATTTTGACTCTTGGGCTTTCACACTTCATCATTATGATATTCTAATGTGTTGGTAAATACAATATTTCAGTAACTCATTTGTGCATGCCTTAATGGAGTGTTTTATCAGGTGTTTTGGGGGGAAAAGGAGTATTGGAATTGTCCAACATCTTTTTACTTAATAGGTACCTAAGTTTGGGAGCTCATTTTATGTTCATTCTAAGAAGACATTTCTTACCTTTTTTTTTTTTTTGGTTTGATCATAGCTAAAAAGATGTTTGTTCATTGGTTGTGGTGACAAAATCCAGGTATTTCAGAGGCTTTGATACAGGAGACCAATACACCATAAAATTAAAAAGTAAATATGTAAGCAAGTAGATTTATGGGTTCCCATAGAAAATGCAAGTCCCTGCAGATGTGTGCACTTGCCTAACCAGAGACTTTCTTTGGCCCTGTGCCTATTCAAATACGTACAATAACAGCTAAATGTGTTTGAGATTATTTAAAATTTAGAGGTGAAAAATAGAGCATATTGTGGCATGCAGTGTCATCTATCAGAGAAAGGGTAGTCCACACTTTTCAAGTTACTTCAGTCTTTTTAATCATAAAATAAAACTAATCCATGAATGACAGTTTAACCAAGCACAGCATGGAGACATGTGCTCTGTAAGCTCCCTTCAGTTTTTCTAGGGAAGTATTTAAATATTTCAAAAGTGTTTATTCTTTATTACCTAATGTACAGATTGAATCAGCAATTTGCTAACCTGATATATTTTTCTGAATAATTTTTTGTTTCTGTATTGAATGCCAATAAAATATAGAGTAATTTTTTAATGAAACATGAAGATGAGACTACAAAAGTGAATAACATTTAGTGCATTAACAATTCCTTTGCAAGATTATCAAGAAGGAAATATGCAATATTTTACCATAATCTAAAGAAACACTCTATTTTTCAACTGAAGTCGAGTTGATTTACCATGCTGTGCCAATCTCTGCTGTACAGCACAGTGACTCAGTTATACACATATATTCTTTTTTAATATTCTTTTCTGTTATGGTTTATCTGAAGAGATTGGATATCGTTCCCTGTGCTATACAATAGGCCCTTGTTGTTTATCCATTCTAAATGTAATAGTTTGCATCTACCAACCCCAAATTCCTAGTCTATCCCTCTCCTTCTCCCCTCCCCCCTCTCCCTTGGCAAACAGTAGTCTGCTTTCTATGTTTGTGAGTGTTTTGTAGAGAGGTTCATTTGTGCCATATTTTATTCCACATATAAGTGGTATCATATGGTATTTGTCTTTCTATTTCTGTCTTACTTCATTCAGTATGATAATCTCCAGTTGCATCCATGTTGCTGCAAATGGCATTATTTTGTTCTTTTTATGGCTGAGTAGTATCCATTGTATATATGTACCACATCTCCTTTATCCATTCTTCTGTCGATGGACATTTAGGTTGTTTCCGTGTCTTGGCTATTGTGAATAGTGCTGCTATGAACATTGGGGTGCATGTATCTTTTTGAATTATAGTTTTGTCCGGGTATATGCCCAGGAGTGGTATTGCTGGATCATATGGTAATTGTATTTTTAGTTTTCTGAGGAACCTCCATACTGTTTTCCATAGTGGCTGTACCAACTTACATTTCCAACAGCAGTGTAGGAGGGTTCCATTTTCTCCACACCCTCTCCAGCATTTGTTTTTTGTAGACTTTTTGATGATAGCCTTTCTGACTGGTATGAGGTGGTACCTTATTGTGGTTTTGATTTGCCTTAAAGAAACACTCTTAACACTTTAATTTTGAATAATTAGAAATTGAGGGAAAGGAACTCGGGCATGAAATGAGGAAGTACACAGTTTTTACTTTATTTTAAAATATATGTTTAATTCACTATCATAAAAATAAAAATAATATGTATAAGAAAATCTCCCCATTTGCCACCATTTGCCCATCCCACCCCATCTCCAAAGGAAACCACTGTAACCTTTGGCATGATATCTATACCAATAGAAAAATATTGTGTTGATATGCATATTGATATGTGTGTGATTTCTATGAATGACATAATAATTTATATAATGTTCTACAACCTGAATTTGTTCTATTCAAGAATAAATCTTGAAGATCTTTACACATTGCTACTTGTATCTCCTGGTAATTCCCTATACAATTTAACTATTCACTTCTTTGTGTTTGCATGTTTAGGTTACTTATTTTTTGCTCTGATAATCAATTCTGTATGCAGCACCTGTTGTTGGTGATTTCCTGTGCACATGTGCACACTCTAAAGTGGAAACCGAGATTCATTTTTTCTTTATGAAGACACACGGTCAATGTTACAGCATTTAGAAATGATACAAGTTTTTAAATTTTATTATTATTACTTGATATTCGTAGTAGTGGTAAGTGAAAAGGCTCTTTTTCATATCAGGAAATTCGACTCAATTATTTGGGAGGTAATAGGATATTTCACTGGATATGTGCCATTTGTGTAGTAATTATTATTTTCCAAAAGTACAGATGTCAGCATTAGTTTAGGAAACATGAGGATAGAACATAAATATATTTCAATAAGCAAAACATGTTACTTAATTATGCTTACAAAACATTGAAAACTACTGTGTTTGTTAACTGGTACTTGCTGTGTGGTTTCAGTTAATGTTGAGGCTTCCTTTTTCAAGATGCCATTAAAATTTTCTGGAATGAAATCATGCTTTTGAGATAAAACAGTGGTTTGGTTATAGTATAAAATGGGAGGCGTGTTCTTCTGCATGACAACTTACGATCACCGTTTTAGTCACAAAATTGCCTCCCTTAGAAATCATCATTTTCAACAGGAGAATATACATAATAATTAATGAAGAACAAACAATTGACCTGAAACAAATAGACTGCCAGTTATTCCTCCAGCAAAGATGGGCTTATTTGGGTTCAGCAGAGAATTGAAGTTAGGGGTCTGCAACCTTGGTGAGCCATGTACAGGTCCCTCCATGGAAAGGGAAGAAGAATGCTTTCTTGGAGAGGAAGGGGAAGTTGGGAGGGCTGTAGTAAACAAAGAGTCCATGGCTTTTTTTCCCATAGTTACTATTATTTTATTTTTTAAATTATTATTATTTTTTTAACATCTTTATTGGAGTACAACTGCTTTACAATGGTGCGTTAGTTTCTGCTTTACAACAAAGTGAATCAGTTATACATATACATATGTTCCCATCTCTCTTCCCTCTTGCATATCCCTCCCTCCCACCCTCCTATCCGACCCCTCTAGGTGGTCACAAACCACCTAGCTGATCTCCCTGTGCCATGCGGCTGCTTCCCACTATCTATCCACCCTATGTTTGGTAGTGTATATATGTCCATGCCACTCTCTCACTTCATCATAGCTTACCCTTACCCCTCGCCATATCCTCAAGTCCATGCTCTAGTAGGTCTGTGTCTTTATTCCCATCCTACCCCTAGGCTCTTCATGACATTTTTTTTCTTAGATTCCATATATAATATATGTTAGCATATAGTATTTGTTTTTCTCCTTCTGACTTACTTCACTCTGTATGACAGACTCTAGATCCATCCACCTCACTACAAATAACTCAATTTCGTTTCTTTTTATGGCTGAGTAATATTCCATTGTATATATGTGCCACATCTTCTTTATCCATTCATCTGTTGATGGACACTTAGATTGCTTCCATGTCCTGGCTATTGTAAATAGAGCTGCAATGAACATTTTGGTACATGACTCTTTTTGAATTATGGTTTTCTCAGGGTATATGCCCAGTAGTGGGATTGCTGGGTCATATGGCAGTTCTATTTTTAGTTTTTTAAGGAACCTGCATACTGTTCTCCATAGTGGCTGTATCAATTTACACTCCCACCAACAGTGCAAGAGTGTTCCCTTTTCTCCACACCCTCTCCAGCATTTATTTTTTCTAGATTTTTTGATGATGGCCATTCTGACTGGTGTGAGATGATATCTCATTGTAGTTTTGATTTGCATTTCTCTAATGATTAATGATGTTGAGCATTCTTTCATGTGTTTGTTGGCAATCTGTATATCTTCTTTGGAGAAATATCTAGTTGTTCTGCCCGTTTTTAGATTGGGTTGTTTGTTTATTTGATATTGAGCTGCATGAGCTGCTTGTAAGTTTTGGAGATTAATCCTTTGTCAGTTGCTTCATTTGCAAATATTTTCTCCCATTCTGAGGGTTGTCTTTTGGTCTTGTGTATGGTTTCCTTTGCTGTGCAAAAGCTTTTAAGTTTCATTAGGTCCCATGTGTTTATTATTGTCTTTATTTCCATTTCTCTAGGAGGTGGGTCAAAAAGGATCTTGCTGTGATTTATGTCATAGAGTGTTCTGCCTATGTTTTCCTCTAAGAGTTTGATAGTTTCTGGCCTTACATTTATGTCTTTAATCCATTTTGAGTTTATTTTTGTGTATGGTGTTAGGGAGTATTCTAATTTCATACTTTTACATGTACCTGTCCAGTTTTCTCAGCACCACTTATTGAAGAGGCTGTCTTTTCTCCACTGTATACTCTTGCCTCCTTTATCAAAGATAAGGTGACCATATGTGCGTGGGTTTATCTCTGGGCTTTCCATCCTGTTCCATTGATCTATCTTTCTGTTTTTGTGCCAGTACCATACTGTCTTGATTACTGTAGCTTTGTAGTATAGTCTGAAGTCAGGGAGCCTGATTCCTGAGTCCTTGGCTTTTTATTGGTTAAGTTCTTGTCAGAAAAGAAGAGGAAACTTTCTTCTCCCTGTTGGGCTCTGCTATCCTTGTTGGGCATGAGAGGTCCCCCTTCTTGTCTCCCAAATCTGAGGCCTCTCTATTTACTTGAGGTTTTTGTTTGTTTTTTATTTGTTTATTTATTTTTTTTTACAAAACTAACATATCCACTTAGGTAGCCTAACACTTCTTTTAAGTGAAAATATATAATGTATTTGAACTTCAAATGCCAGAATATTTTATTTGTACATTTAAATTATTAATGTTCTATATTAATGACCTCCCAAATAATGACTACCTAGGTAGGTATTAATGTTATCATGAACAACAGATGGTTGAAAAATTAAAACCATCTAATTTTGTCAGATAAAAATCCACCCTCACTACCCTTTCCCCACCAAAAAGAGAAAAGAGAAGGTTTCCTTTCTATACTCCTCAACTCCTCCATCAAAGCAGGCCATTTGAGAGGAGACCAAGAGGCATGCTGAAGTAGAAATGGCCTTTGCCAATAGATTTTCCTTTGCACATCTATTTTCTCTAGCATGTGTGATGTGAACTGGACACTCAAATGCTTTGTTGAGTAAACTAATGCAATTTTACTGAGAAAGTTAGAATAACTGGAGCAAAGCAAAAAGCAAAAGAAAGAAGCAAAAAAAGTGTTCCTTTCAACAAAGATTTGAAAAGCAGCCTCCTTTTTTGTGAGGAAGCTCTTTTAGATTTAAATCTTTCACAGCAGGAAAGATCTGTCAACATTACCTGCTGGAGATACTGGCTAAGATAACCTAGATATTAAATTACCAGAGGATGCCCTAAGGTATTCCCTCTCAGTCTCTTCTGGGGGCAATTATCCCAACTTGAGGGAAATGACTTCCCTGAGTCTTCATATAATCCAAAACTTTCAGGCCATCAGTACTTTTTCCTGCAAAGCCATAATCCTCGAATTTAGGATAGATCCAGTTTAATGTCTTGCTATTAACTATTCTCCTTTACTCATTCAACAAATATTGAGTGGATATTATGTCCCACATTTTCATTGCTTCAGCCTAAAATTTAACTTGGCACTTCCTGGCAGTTCAGGCAAAACTGAAAAGGAGAGCTGCATAATTTGTAGAAAGAGGAAGACAAAGTGTCAAGAAATTAAATAAAAGCCAGGCACTTAACAAGGAAGTACTGTGCATTTCAGTAAAAGGAGGTTTGTGGTTAGTAAGCTGATGCAGTCTGTTTGTTGTTTCTTATTTTTCCAAGACCGAACCTTGGAATAACTGGAGGACTAGATGTGTGAGCCTGTCTTCTGTATAAGTCAAACTTCTGTTTTGTCACCCTAAACAACCTCACTCTTGCCTCCTACATGCTGTGGGATAAACCAGCTTCTTCTCAGAGTCTCTGTGGAGTGTGTGTTTCTCCCCATTCCCAGGTGCTCCCCTTGCCCACTTCCACTGATACGTTAATTCTGCATCTTGTCCCCTGTACCTGATGTTCTTCTTCACAACATTTCTCCTCTAGCTGAAAACTGCACCTATTCTCTTCTTGCCAAAGCAGAAGCAACACAAGACTTTTCCAAGTCTAGAATGTTTTACTAAAACTAAGGAGGGATAGTAGAGGGTTATGGTCTAGTTCAAGTGTCAGCACCCATTTTAATTTGTACATTAGATAATACTAACCTAAAATTTCACATATGGTAGTGCACAAGGGGAGATTTCTCTTTGATTACATCCCATACCTCTTCTGCCTTCCTTAGCCAAATTACCGCCATCTCCTCAGCCAACCCTGCTTTAGGACCTTAATTGTCCCCTTCTAGCTGCCTTCAACCCCCAATTACTGTCACTTTATGACATAGAGCAGTTGACCTTTAAGACCTCTTTTTGAGATATTTTCTTCAATAAAGACCCATCTATACTAAGCTTCCTACTAAAACTTAGAAGTTAAGAGGGTGCTTGTTAACCCAAAGAGATTTTTAGGCACCTGGTAGGATTGCAGTAAAAATATCTTCTGGGCTTCCCTGGTGGCACAGTGATTGAGAGTCCGCCTGCCGATGCAGGGGACACGGGTTCATGCCCCGGTCCGGGAGGATCCCACGTGCCACAGAGTGGCTGGGCCCGTGAGCCATGGCTGCTGAGCCTGCGTGTCCGGAGCCTGTGCTCCGCAACGGGAGAGGCAACAACAGTGAGAGGCTTGTGTACCGCAAAAAAAAAAAAAAAAAAAAAAAAAAATTATCTTCTATTTGCTCAGAATAACTCTTCAGAAGTTGTGGAACTGGGAGTGATGATTTTGTTGCTGATGTTGTTTCGTTTGTGTGTTTTCCTCCAATTACATTAGCACTCAGCTAAATACATTTTTATTAATGAATTTATGACCTCTTATGGTAAGATGATTAACCAGAACATTAACCTTGCTTTTGTTTTTAATTCCTGTGTTTTATTTGAGGAAAAACCAAAGTATTTGAATATCTATGTTCTGTTTATATTCATGGCTTAAATGATGATGTTTACTGGGAGTGACAAAGATACAATAACCAAATGTTCATACAATTCTATTAATTAGAGGGGCAGAAATCATTTGAGAGAATACAGTATGTTTGATTACTTTAGAAGTATATTAATTTTACAAGCAACAAATCTGTTAGCATTCCAAGAAGCCATGCTAGCATTCCTATAAAATTAATGGATTCAACAAATATTTAATAAGTGTTTTTAGGCTAAGTTACTATTCTAAGAACTGGGGTACAAGAATACATAGAAAAAAACAGTGCTTGCACTCTAATGGGAGTAGGCAGATGACAAGTAAACACAAATTTAACATCAAATATAGAGTATATCTGATGTTAATAAAAAATTTTGGGAAAAATACAGCGGTGTAAAGGGGAATAGGAAATGATGGAGGTTAGGAAAGTCAGGGTTGTAAAAGTGCTATTTTATTTAGAGCAGTTGGGCAAGGCTTTTTTGATAAGGTGACATTTGAACATAGACCCAAAGGAACTTTGGGAGCCAACCTTGTGTGAACTGTGAGAAGAGGGTTTCAGGAAAGTAAAGAATATGAGTGAGGGCCCTGGGTCAAGAACATGCTTAGAGTGTTGGAGGAAAAGACATTTAGCTTAGAGTAGAGTGAGTGAGGGAAGAGCAGTGGAGATGAGGTACAATGTAGTAAGGGTGGTGTCAGATTTTGTGGAATCTTGTAGGGATTTTAGGACTTTGGATTTTCTTATGAGTAAAGTGAGAAGTTATTAAATGGATTATATCTGAGAAGTGGCAAGATCTAAGGAGAAAGATGATTTATCTTTAAAAAATATTACTCTTATATGTAGATGAGACTTAGGACAGGGTTTGAGACAGTTTAGTAGAATACTGGAATAATCCTGAAGAGAGAATACATTGTCCTGGACCAAGGTGGATCATAGTGAAGGTGGTGAGAGGTATTCAGTGTTGGGATATATTTTGAAAGTTTAGCCATCTGCATTTGCTTATAGATTGCTAGATTATGGGTTATGAGAGAAATAGAGATGTCAAAATTAACTCCAAGTATTTTGGTTCTTTGGATTCTGAGCAAGTAGAATAATGAAATTGCTATTTATTCAGACGATTGAAGTGGAAGGAAAAGCAGGTTTGAGAGGGGGAATGAGGATTTGGTTTGGGAATATGGTAAGTCTAAGATGCATAATAGATGTCTATATGGACATGTCAAGAGGGGTAGCTAGAATTCCAAGTAAGATATAGGAGAGGGATTACATTTGTGACTCATCACATCATAATGTAGATTATGAGTAAATCCATGGGACTAGATGAGATCATTTAGGGAAGGAGTATAAATAGAGAAGTTCAAAGATGGAGTTGTGCATGCTCCAGTATTTAGAAATCAAGAGGATGAGGAGGAAACAACAAAGGAATATGTAAATATCGGGCTTGTAAAATAGAAGAAAACAAAGAGAAATTTAAAATGACAAAAATATATATGTTAAGAGGTCAAACTGCAAATGACATGAAAATGACTCTACTCATTTTAGCAGAAAGCATAGTGGTCAATCTAAAGGCAATCTACTTGTATCCTTTATGCTCACTTATGTGTTAGGGAGACGCTAGACAGCTTCTCATTGGCAAGACCACAAGGGTAGACTACATGTGGTGATCATGATGGCCCATATTCAGTCTGGCTATGGAATAATGATGCTGGTCTGAGACTATGATCTAGTAAATTATCACTTTCAAATTCCTCAGCCTCCCCAAACCCCAACCAATTCAATTTTTTTTGTGTTTTGTTTTGCGGTACGCTGGCCTCTCACCGTTGTGGCCTCTCCCGTTGCAGAGCGCAGGCTCAGCGGCCATGGCTCACGGGCCCAGCCGCTCTGCAGCATGTGGGATCCTCCTGGACCGGGGCATGAACCCGTGTCCCCTGCATCGGCAGGCGGACTCTCAACCACTGCGCCACCAGGGAAGCCCAACCAATTCAATTTTAAGTGATATTTATGAGCTACTCTATTATGATTCATATTGTACCAACGCTGGAAGAGTAAAAAGGCATCCAGGTTGCCCATATTGCTGTTAAAAATGGAGCAGAAAAAAAAAATGGAGCAGAGATTATACTGTTTAACTTAAAAGAAGCAACTAAACATGATTAATTATAAAAGGCAAAGTATGAAGGCACAGTAAGAAGTACCCAGTAATTGGTAGTTGGGGTGATGTTACCCAGGGAATAAAGTCCTCTTTGCAGGGCTAATGTTTGTGGTGCTTATCTACACAGTGGGAAGGCCGGAGAGAGGGTAATTGGTAAAATAAAAAGTAAAGGTGGTGTGTCAGGTCCAGAGTTTAGGGTTCCAAGTGAAAGGTTGTCTGATCAATTTGGGTAAAAATTTGGGGACAGTATGTTCATGGAGTGGATTGTAAGGATCCTTTCACCAGGGTGGATTGATAATGGATGATCAATCAAGATTCTTTGTTGGAACAACCTTGAACAACTCAACCATGTTGCTTTGGTGCTCATTCTTCCTCCAGGCCCCGTAAATGGGATTGCCTTTCCTGAGCCTATCTTTCTGTCCTAGTTGGTCCCCTTTATTTCTTTGCAAAATGTCTAGGAGTCAGGCTGGCTAGGGCAGTGCTCAGCTGGTTGAGGCATGGTCAGATCTTCCTCCAGCTTTCCTACCCCTGAAGAGCTTGGAAGTATTGAGTAAGTCTGTTGTTCTGTGTACTGCATAGGGCATTATCTAGGATATGAATAGCAGAAAGCCATGAGGTTACTGACAAAAGAAAGACACTTTAAAATGCAAGTGTCCGTGGTCCCAGAGCTCCTTTCAACTGTCCCAACAACGCTTAGTATTGATCTCAAAAGAGACTGCAAGGAAATAAGTTTGTTTGGTAGAAATTTATCATCACTACTGGTAAACAGCGAGGAAATATTCTTAGTCTTGAGTACCGAGAATACTATATTCATATGGGAAGTTCATCTGGTATTGATTATATTTTAAGAATTGGGAGACAGTCCTGGGACCATTGGCAGGATGATAGATAATGGAAATAGTTAATGTATTTCCACCTTCTATTTAGTTTTTTGAAATGTGGATTCTTCATGTGTTGAAATCTCACTCTGAAGAACATTGCAGATCTTGTTAATTATGTAGCAAGATATACAGAGATGATTAAAGGGTTAGATAATAAAACCAATACAAAAAGAATTGCACATGTTAAGTTGGAGAAGGAACAAGTTAAGGACAAATTGAAAAATAATTTTCAAATGTGTGAATAATCCCTACAAGAAAGACTATTAAGTAGTTAGTTTCCATGTGGACAAAGTAAAAAGAAATTGGTATAATTAAACTTTATTAAATAGATTTTTGAAAAAAGGGGAAATGTTCTCTGTGGTAGGTACTGCACTAAGCCTCCATTTATTGACTTGTCTTGTATTGATTTCTTTCTTTTTTTTTTCCTTCAGTGTGGTTTCTCCCATCCAGAAGCAGGAGAACAAATTGCAGACATTTATGAACCATTTCTTTTCATAGTTAATAATAAGCCATAGAAAGGAAAAATAAAATTTGATAAAATAGAACAATGTACATATGTGCCCCCTCAAAAAAATCCATAAATTAACACATTTTAAATTTTCAAAATTGGGGATTTGTTTTATAATTAACTATATTTGCAAAATAATATTTAATTTATAGAAAATATTAATCCAAAACAATGATTCAGCTGGTTTAATGACCACTAGCTAGTTGTCAAGTTGAACATTAAGGCATGTAAGAAATCTACCTATCCTGAAAATCTACCAGCCACCTACTTAGAGCCAAAGCAGACAATTTGAGCATCCATCTGGCTGCACCTTAAAATAATGATTGATCAAACACATCACCCTTGAATCCCAAATGCAGAGTTTTGGGCAAAAAAATAAAAACAGGCTCTTGTCTAATGGCTTTCCAAATAACTGACCTTTCTATCACCTTGTTCCTTGAGGAGTTATTCTCAGTTTTTTTCTAGTGATGCTTCCACTTCTGTGCTGCTTTCACAGCCCATGTGTGTATCTTTGATGACTGCGCTCTAACCAAATACAAGGAATGTTCTTGGGAACATTGTTGTCAAAAATACTCCTTAAATTTCTATTTCTGAGGTGGAAAGTGTTTCTATTCTGTCTAATAGCTGTAATTAACAGGTGGAAATGAATGTTTTCAATAGTTCAGTTGTTAAAATCTGCAAAGAGGAAATAATTGAATTCATTAAACACATCATTTTCATCCCCAAATGTAAAAGGTGATAAGTCCAGATGTTCAGTTAAAGGCTAAGAATTAAAACAGAGCAGCATAATTTTCTCATTCTGAGCACAGTTTTGGAAGTTCTCTAGGTGAACATTTCTTTCCTTTCTTTTTTTTTTTGTTTTTTTTTTTTTTTTACTTCTAAAACCTTGGGGTTTTTTGTTTTTTTTTAATTTATTTTAAGTGAGCATTTAACATATGAAAATGAAACTCTTATTAAGACAGACCACGCAGACACACACACACACAAACTGTTGTCTCATTTATTGGCATTTAGGTAAATACAAGGTCTATAGAGCCAGATTCTCTGGGATGAAATCCTGGCTTTAAACACTTACCAGTTTTGTGATCTTAGGCAAGATGTTTAACCTTCTCTGTCAGTTTTGTCATCTATAAAATAGGGATGAAAATCACATTAACTTCATAATATTGTTTGAATTAATTGAGTTAAAACATGTATATGCTTACACCCTTACATTGCCTGGCATCTACTAAATGCTTAATATATATTAGCTAAAACTGTGTAACTTTTCTTTACAAATGATAGAAAAATCTAAGTTGGATTAAACTTGGTGTAAAATACCACTTTGTTAATAGAAGTCAAGAGTAAACCCATGTAATGGTCAAGGCCTATGTCTCCAGGCCTTCTATGGCCATCATTCCAACCATAAAAATGTCTTCACACTGAGTTAGCCCTGAGTTCCCAGATCTCTTTCCTCAATCAGCAGAGGTCAAGATAATGAACCAGATGCCCACACCTTCTTACCCCCTGCTATTCTCACAGCCTTGCTGTCTCCATTTGGCTTAAATCCAAAACAAGTAATTTTATTAAACCCTCTATTCCCCTTTACAGTTGCCACCAGGAGCTCAGGCTTCCCAGTCAGGGTCACCTCACTCACTCTAATCACCCTTTCTACCTGCTATTCTATCTCTTTCTCGAACTCTTCCTTAATTTCCAAAATCCTTCCACTGGAACTCACAATCTGTTATCTTCTCTGAACATGCTTTCACTTTCTAGCACTTACAAAAAAACTAGTCTGTCTTTCAAAGACAATACTTCCTTTGCAGGTTTCCATCAATGGCTGCTTTTTCACCTCAGCTTTATCACTGGGGTTTAAGGTAGGGCTGGCTTTGTCTATACTCTTCAGGCTTATTTTCAAGACCATTTCAGACCATTCTCTTTTGTTTCTCTCTAATCATCCCCACCATCCAGATTTGAATCTCATGATAACAGATTGATAACAGATTGATTACCCACTACCTCTCATTGTTTCTGTCATTTACCCATGCCTGATCATTCTACTTTCATTTCTCAGAGACTTTAGCTCTCAGCTCTTTGTCATGATCTTCAACACCTCTCCTGTCAATTTGTTGCAATGTCAGTATTCACACAGATGAAACTTCCAGCACCTTGCCCCCTCGATTTCCTGAGCAATTTTCTTGACCTCTGTCTTTCCTCAGCTATTCCCTAGTCCTATTCTAGACCTCATTATTACCCCAAACTAAAATTTTCATTATCCTTATTTCCTGCATTTCACTTTGAATATCACTTCTCTTTCTCTGGCTCTTCTTTTAGTATCCCTTGCCCCACTCGAACAACCCATTCATTACACTCTAATCAGTTGAGATTATAATAATTCACACTCTTAATATCTTTCCCCAACTTGCATTGCTTAAATTACTCAATCATTTTATGCATTTCTTCTGATAAACCCTCAAGTCCCTTGTCCCTCTCTTCTTGCTTCATTAGATAGCTGAGCTCAACTACAGCTATGGTTAAATCTAACACTTCAAATATATATATATATCCATGAAATTGGATAGGACTGGAAAGAACATGCAAATACACACCTTTGTCCCACTATAAATTCATGAACAAGAATAGCAAATGAGTGTTTAGTACTTTCTGGAAATCTTACTTTACTTCACTGTTCCACTCATGTTATAGTCTCCTTCTCTTCAGATCATTAAAAAGTCTCCTCTCAATCCTCATTCTCATTGGATGACTTTGATTCCTACTTCACTGTACAAACTGAAGCTATCAGGAGAAAACTTCCACAGACTCCCACCCCTAGCCTTACCCATCTACAGGTATCTACACCTGCATAGTCTGCCTTCCCATCTGTTATCATGGATGATCCATAAGTGCTTATTTATGTCCAAAGGTAATTCCTTTACTTATGAGCTAGACTACATCTTGCCTTATCTACTTAAGGATATCACTCCAGGAGCTCTCTCCTCTCTGCCCTATATCATTATTTTGTTTTTCTTATTTGTTGGAAAATTCCCATAAACATAAAACTTTTCTATTATTTCTTGTACTAAAAAAAGAAAAGAAAAAGGCACAACTATAGAGCTAGTAAAAAGATTTGTGGTTGTTATGGGTTGGGGGGTAGAGGTGAATAAGTGGAGCACAGGGAATTTTTAGGGCAGTAAAAATACTCTGTATGATACTATAATGGTGGATGCATGTCATTATACATTTGTCCAAACCCATAGAATGTACAAGAGTTAATTCTAATGAACTTTGGGTGATTGTGATGTGTCATTGAAGGTTCATCAATTGTAGCAAATGCACAAATCATAAGTGTTTAATTTGATGAGTTTGATAAATGTACAACGTTGTCAAGATATATAACATTTCCAGTACTTCAGAAATTTTCATGTGTCCCTAACATTCAATATCCACTCACCTAGGAATGGCCACTTTTCTGATTTTTTTCACTATAGATTAGTTTTGACTCTTCTAGAAGTTTATATAAATAGAAGCATCAAGTATGTACTCTTCTGTATTCAACATCTTTTCCTCAGAATGTCTGTGAGATTCAACCATGTTGTTTTTTGTATAAGTAATTTGTTCCCTTTTGTTGCTGGGTAGTATTCCATAATACAACTCTACCATAATCATTTTGTTTATGTATTTTTCTGTTGATGGTCATTTCTGTTGTTTCTAGATTTTGGCTATGGACATTTCTATGCATATTTTGTACAAGTTTTTTTGTAAACATACATTTTCATTTCTCTTTGATAAATACCTAGGATTGGAATTCCTGGGTCATAAAGTAGGTATATATTTAACTTTTAAAGAAACTGCAGTTTTTCAAAAATTTGTATTATTTTACTTTTACTAGAAATGTATGAGAGTTCAGGTACTCCCTATTTTTGACAACACTTGAGTTGTTGGTCTTTTTCAGTTTTAATAAATTTAACCCTACCATTTTAGTGGGTGTGTAGTGATATTTATTTTTTTTAGTTTTAATCTGAATTTCCATGATGACTAAAAACATTGAACATGCTTTTTCATAGGATTATTTGGTATTCATATACCTTCCCTTGTGAAGTGTCTATTCAAGTAGTTTTCCTTCTTTTTCCTTCTTTTTATTGGATTGTTTTAATTACCAAGTTGTAGCATTATTTTATGTATTATGGATACAAGTATTTTGTCAGATATATCCTTGCCATATTTTTTCCTAGTGTGTGGTTACTTTTTCTGTCTATATAGTGTCCTTTGATTAACAGATTTTTTAAAATGTTGATTGTTAGTCTATTTTCTTTCTTTTATAATTATTCTTTTTCTGTGTCCTGTCAAAGATATATTTACCTACTCTCATGTCATAAATATATTTCCCCATCATTTCATCTAGAGCATTACAGTTTTAGCTTTTATGTTTAGGACTGTAGTACACTTAAATTTGTGTTTTTGAATTTGATCAGTCGGAGTTGAGTCAAGATCTTTGTCCCCTCTCCCCGAATATTGATATCTAGTTGTTTCGGCATCATTTGTTTTAAAGATTTTACTTTCACCCACCACTGAATTACCTTGATTCAATTGGCATTTCAAGTATATGTCCATTTCTGGTCTCCTTTCTGTTCCATTGATCTATTTGCCTGTCTTTAGGCCAATGCCTCATTGTCTTGATTATTATAGTGCTATACTAAGCTTTAAATTCAGGTTGTTAAGTTCTCTAACTTTGCTTTTTTTTTTTTCTTTTCCAAAATTGTTTAGGCCATTGTAAGCCCTTCGTATTTTCATTTAAATTTTAGAATTAGCTTGTCAAGTTTTACAAAACAGCTAGAATATTGATTGGATTTGTGTTGCATTTTGTCATATATTGTGTTTTTAACTATACTGAGCCTTCTAATACATAAAAAAGATATATCTCTCCATTTCTTTTTGTCTTAATTTGTCTTGGCAATTTTTTCACTGCAATGTTCCTGAATTTTTTTGAAAGAAAATTACCTATGTTATATTATTTGACACTATTGTTAATACAACTCATAAAATTATTTTTTCATTCGTTTTCTGCAATTATATAGAAATATAATTGATTTTTTTGTATATTGACTTTGTACCTGGAAACCTTTATAACTTATTAATTGAGGTAATTACTTTGGAAATTAGAATTATCTGCATATTCTAATATGTTTATTATTCAAGATTTACAAAATAATGACTAATTGTTGACCCATTTTTAGAATTTATGAGCTTAAACAGATATCTTCCTTACAGTGTTAATATTTATTAATACATGACATGATAATAATATTTCTATATTTTTATTAAACACAAAAACTTGAGCTCAAATTACATATTCATATGGTTGCATTTCTGCCTAAAATGTAAACTATTTTTAAGCTGACACACAGTCTGTAATTAAACCTTAAGTAGAAGGCAATTCAGTGATAAAATAATTATTTTTTCCTACTAAGGATAATTATTCAGGATTTTATTTTATTCAGAATTTCTGGTTTCAAGGTAGTAAAGGGGAGACTCCCATTCATATCTCAGCCTATACTGAGCCATGTATAGTCATTATTAAAAAGAAGTTTTTTTAAAAAGTCTTTTTTCAACTCCTTGTTTTAATACTAAAACATTTATTGTTACTTGATATGAACTTCTAATGTAAAAAGAAATTTCAAGAAAAAAACAAAAACAAACTATAATCCAGACATTTGGAGATAGAGCAAAGGACAAATTTTGCTTAGTGTTTTTTAAAGGCAAGTTGCTGTTACACTTAAAATTACATGTCTGAAAATTACTTTGAGACTGCAAAGGAAAAATGCCTACAAGTAATTAATGATTAATTGTGAAGATTTATATGTGCTATTCCATTTAATCATAACTAATAAATAAATAAAAACAGGTTATAAGTCCAAAACTGAAGAAAGCTCTATGGGCTTAAAGCCATTATTCTAGAAAATAAATCCTGCCACACATCACAGGGAATGAACAAAGTAAATTTTAGGGTTTGGAAAATGTTTCTTGTGGGAGAAAATCCCATTAAAGTAGATACGAATTACTTCAAAATAAGGTCCATGGTAGTGTCAACTGCCATTAACATGAAGGATACTTCCCTCTTTCTCATTTCATTACATTTGTATCAAATTCTATGACTTTTGTTTATGATCAATAAGCAGTTTCTTCTAAGATCACTGAAAGGTTACAACCTGGTTTACTCACAGTAATGATGATTTACTGGCATGTGAGTCATCCCTATTTAAATCAGCTATTGAGCCATCAATTTTCAGAGGCCCTGATGGGCTTGTTGTATTTATAACTGTCCTTTGGCTAATGGGGATTTGAGTTCCTATCATAATTTAAGTCAAACATTGCTTTTAGTTTATAAGACACAGTTTCTTCCATCAAATATGCTCTTAGTAGGCACCAATATTACATAGCTTCATTAGTAGTCAACTGAAGGAGAGACTTAACCGAGGGATGAACAGAGATGGGTGAATGGACAATTCTGAGCTCATCTGATTTTCATGATTAACAATAAAAAGTTTACTAAGTCTTTGAAATTAATTCATTTAAAATTTTTCTTTTGCATTTTTGAAGATACATGTAAATATAAAATATTTACTGTAACATATTAATATATATAATAATCCTTACCACTTTCTTACCCACTGACAGTTTAACATTTTTATCATTCACTGTGTAAGTTAGTAAGCAACTCTTGTTTCCTTTTCACCAAATATGTTTCCTTAAAAATCCTCCACAGGACTTTGCCTCTTTTCTTCAGTGTGGACAGAGTTGGTATTTGTTTCAGAAAATACTGTGCTTATCAGGGTCACATTTATTTCCTTGGGATCTAATGTTTTCTAGGCATGTGCTTGTATGTGACTAAACTCTGACTTAAGGCATTCAGGGCTTTCAATATCTGGAATATTTAGAAGTTTTAATAACTGGTCAGTAACTACAGCTAGTCCTCACAAAGGCGGTTCTTTTAGCTTAGGATTTTACCCTCAAAATCTACATGCTTTTTCTCAGAGAAGGCTGGTTCTATCTTTTTTAAGTGCTACTTCTATGAGAATCACTGATGGTTTTGTTTTTGTTGTTTTTTGGGGGTTTTATCAGCAGTTAATACTCAAGTTAATCTGCCTAAAATTCTTCCTTGGTGAATATTTGAAATGTTGTATTTTTTCCATAGCAATATTTCCCAGATCTGCACGCGCAATGTATTCATGTCTATACTTTCTTAAAAATTTATTGTCTGTCTTCTTAATGCAAGACATTGTATTAGGCATAAGATATGTAGTGATTGATAGAATATACATAGTCTCTATTCTTGTGGAACTAGAGTAAAAAATAGTAAGGAGCTAAATATACATCTAATTCATTACATTTGTGGAATGTGCTATAAAGTTCTAGTGTTCTGTGAGTGCAAAATAGGGTCTGCCATCCAAGAATGACTAATTCATCACTACCAGAATCTTGATATTGGCAAGCTACCAGCATATAAAAAAAATAGGATTAGAAACGCAGACTTGTCATTTTATATTAAATGTGGCATATGAATAACAGATTTATTCAAAGTTCAGCAAATAAGTCTTAAACATAACCTGATAGCTGTCCCTGTGCTAGTCACTGAAAATCAAAAGGAAATGAGACTGTGCCTGCCTTTTAGAAATTCATGGTATAAAGAGAAGTTATACATATACACTGATTATACTATTACAATGTGGTAACTCTTCTGATAGAATAATGTATGCTATGGACTAAATATATGTTACCTCCCCCTCAATTTGTATGTTTAAACTTGAAACCCCAGTGTGATAGCATTTAGAGATGGGACCTTTGGGAGGTAATTAGGATAAGATGAGGTAATGAGGATGGGGCTCTCATGATGGGGTCAGTGCCCTTATAAGAAGAGACATCAGAGAGCTTGCTTAGATGCTTTCTTTCTGCCATGTGAGGACACAGCAAGTAGGTAGCCATCTGCAAGCCAGGAAGAGAGCCTTCACCGAACCTGACCATGCCAGCATCCTGATCTTGGATTTCTAGACTCTAGAACTGGGAGAAGTAACTGTTGTTTAAGTCACTTAGTCTGTGGTATTTTGTGTGGCAGCCTAGAGGACTAATAGGACGTACAAAGTAAATTGGTGGTTTAGAGGAAAGAATAATTAATTTTGCTTAGAGCAACAAAGGTGGCTCCAAAGGAAGTGATATTTGAGCTCAATCTTAAAGGATATATAAAATTTCATTATGTAAAGAAGAGGATGAAAGGGCATTTTGATCAGAAAAAAATTTAAAGACAGAAAAAAGGGGGGAGGATCTAAGGATGAATTCCAGAGTTCCATTTTATTTAACAAGGTAAATAGTGATGATAAAAACTGAGATAAGAAATAGAAAAAAAAAAAGGTGGATTTTACTAAATAGAATGAAGGAGCACAATGCTAAGTTTGGCCAAGTTGGCTGTCTAAGTTAGCACTAAGCAATTGCAAATACAAGTGTGGAAATCAGAGAGAAAGAATGAAGGAACTGCTTTCAGCATTTTGCGTCTATAGTGGATATTGGGTTTTCTGCCTAGGTCACCTCTTTAGGACCAAAGCATCTATCGACCAACTGCTGATGGAAAAGTTAAAGCTAAGTCATTCAGTGGGATTTTTCTTTGGTACCAAGGAGCTGATTTGTTCATTTTTTCAATTTTCCCTGTTTTGTCTATCCTTCAGGAATATCTTGCCTTCACTAGATAACTACTATAAAGTTAAAATGAAAAGAATGCATTTTCTAAAGGTTATACTATTTGAGGTTGTATTTATTGAAAGAAGAAAACATATAAACAATTTTATCCTGTTGGAAAACATAGTTTCACCTGAGCCACAAATAAGACTATGGAAACAAAAGACAGAATCTGAGAATTTGGTTGCAGGGTCTTCTGTTCAAAAGAATACAGTTCTTGAAAAATCTGCAGCCACAGTAACAGCCATTCCCAATCCTATGATCTACAGAGCATAGGACCCTGTAAAGTGTCACAAAATTGCACACCAGTCACTAGGGAAAGGTTGAATTTCTATAGTCAGTTCTTGAACAGCCACTAACAATCATTCGGAGCTAATGACATTCTTCATCTAATGTGGTGAATGGAGCCATTGAAATATTTAAGGGCCAGAGCAAGAAGTGAAGAAAAAAGCTATGGCTTCAAAATCCCTGGAAACAAAGGATGTCTTACAAATGAGAAGAAAACTTGAGATTGTGAAAGTCTGAGGTCAGGTCTCAGGGAAAAAGAAAGTGAACAAAGCACGTTATTTTCCCAAATACTGGCATTTAAGCTTCTAGTACTTCCACAGGGGTGACCACCAAGATCGTGAGAGGATCTCCTACTCTTGCTGGTAGATCTGCGGAGCTTGGGCCATCCCCTCACTCCTTCTCCTACCTCCTTCAAACATAGATAATAACTCTAAAACAGGTGTATCAGCGAGGGTCCTTTAGGTGCAAGTCACTGAATAAACTAAAAGTGGCTTAAACAAACGAGAATAATTTGCTACCTCCCATAACAGGAAGTCCCAAGGTCGGCTCTATCAGAGTTGGTTACCTGCTCACCTCCATGATGTGAGGGCTCCTGTCACTCTCTCTGGTAGTCTCTTGACTTTACCCTTTTGGGCACAAAAAGAATACAAGTAGCTCCTAACATAGAGGCCTCACCTGGCAGTGCCAAAGGCAGGAACAAGGGAGTCCCTATTTTATTTCTCCTTTTTTAATTATGAGGAAAACAATCCCAGAGGCCTCTCACTAGACTTTCCTCTTTGTCTTGTTTTTCTAATACATGACCATGTGTAACAAATCACTAATAAGGGAAATGAAATTATAATGGCTGGCATAGACTGATGAGCATCTACCCCTGGGGGTAGGGAAGCCCCTTTAAAGATACACAAAAACCTAGTTCCTAAATAGAGCTGGGTTTCTGCCAGCAAAGCAGAAAGGATAAATCTGACCGCTGAGAAGAGGGGGCAGTGCATGCAAAGTGATGAGCAGTGACTGGTGCACCAAAGCATTTAGTAAATATTAGCTGCTATTATTGTCCTATCAAGCCGCTCTTATGGGAAATACAATAGAAGACCCCAGCCTCACACCCCAGACTACGTATTCTGACCTCCATCCAATCTGTCATCAAATAGTATAGTTAATCCTTAGCTGTAGCTTTACTTTCTTTCCCTGACTGTAAATCCTTTTCCCTTGTCATCCTGTTTGTCTCAAACAGTAGCTAATGAGTTGTCTGCCTCCAGCCTCATCGATTTTCAACAATTTTGCATATTGTAACCAAACTGATCTTTCTAAAGGCAGATCTAATCATGTCACCATCTTCCTTAAGAGCTTATCACAATTCCTCATTCCATTACATCTGAAGGTTGAACTCTTCAGAATCATGTCCATGTAGTTGTTCTTCAATGCAGGTGGAGGGAGGCTCCTCTGTCCTTCAGCTCCACCATATGGAACATGCAGTCCCCTTGGTGCAGGAGGAGAGAAACAGAAGACTCCCAAGTAGGGTCTCCATTGTCCACAAAAAGTGAGGTGCCCAGCCCATCTGAAAGAGGCTGAGAAGCACCATCTTGCATTCACCCAGAAGGGGAGGAGGACATACTTTTAGGGAACACTATTGTAATAGATCCAGAGGTGTGCCTCCCAGATCCCCCTTCAAGGAAGGTCTTGCTGCCCAACTGCAGAGAATTTGTGTGTCTCAGCAGCTGAGAGCTGCCTTGTCTGAGGTCACACCTTTCCTGGGGTAGCCCACTTGTAACTGAATGAGGCAGAGGGATAAAGACATGGCCGTTTTGGCCCCTGCACATAACTCCAAGAGGCACTGCTCACTTGAAGACTCGCTGCTGGGGTGGCCAGGGCTTCCTTGTGCTTGCTTCACAGTTGACTTCTTCCTCTTCTCTGTCTTGTTTCACCATTTCTTTCATATGCTTTGATCCTTTATGAACATCTTATACCCCATACTCTACGTGGTGTCTGCTTCTGGAAATTACAACCTGCAACAACTAGTAATTTCTAGCAGAAAGTCCTTTAACCCTCAACTCTTTTTTCTGCCTCAAAGATCGTTACCTAACTTGAATATTTTTCACTCCAGATTTATAGAAATAGAGTTCCCTGAGTGTATCACCAACATTTTGCAGATAAAATGCAATTTATTAAGTACTTAAGGGCTCTTTTTTGTTTTGTTTTTCTTTTCCACTCTCTCATTCTCTCTAAGGCTGCCCATGAGTAGTTAGGTGCTTAGAAGAAAAATCATCTGCCCAGACCCAATAGTTATTAAACCAGGGACGTCTCTGATCCTCCTTTGCCCTTTATAACTTTACAGCCTGTTTCCTTTATAACTAGTTTAAACCACCACTGCCTGGAGCGCCCTTTCCCTCTTCCCTTTGAGGGGCTCACTGCTACTCAGCTCAGCATCAGTACCTCCAAAAAACTTCCAAAGTTATCCCCTATCCTTTCATGGGCTGTCATCCTGTGTTGCTCTGATAGCTAATACCCCAAACATTTATCCCCATCTTGGTGCCTATCAATACTGTATTATAATCATATTTGCCTGTCTAGCATCTCTAATGGCTGACCAGTGCCTGGTACATCTTTCTTTACCTACTTCTCAAAAGGGTTTTGAGTGATTCAGTGTCAGCACATAGTAGGTACTGAAAAGCATTTACTGAATGAAGTTAATAATACTCTTTTTTTCCTCCAGCTTTGCACTGACTCTGTCATCCTAGGAGATTGAGTTAAAAGAGGAAAAAATAGTGCTAGAATGTATTGCAACAAACATCTGTGAGTCTAAAGGAATTTGGTTCATTAATGTTTCTTTTTCAGTTCTGATAGTTGGCTGTACTCGTGGCTGACTACACAATGCGACGTAGCACCGATAACTTGGGAAGGGCAGAGGTGTCTAGTGAATGGAGAACTCTTCCTAGACAGAGCTATTTTCTGTTCTTCTTTTTTTTTTTGTCCACAAGTCCACGTTCAACATCTATGACATGAAAGACCCCTTCAGGGATTACTATCTCAGTCACTTTAGGTAATCACATTCAAGATGTATGTGTGTGACAGGAATTATGGTATGAGTATTCACATTCTGGTTCTCTTCCCTGCCCCCAAATGCTATCCCCATTAATTTTATTTGCAATTAAGCAGATGAGGGGAGAAATATTCTGAGCAAAATGTTCCATGAGGTAAGATGAAGGTGAGTGTGGGAAGAGGATGAGAGTGTAAATATTCATATTGATTTTTTGTGGCCATTGTATGTATTTTTACATATGACCATCAATTTCTGGCTTGTGAAGTAAGTTGATTAAACATTTCCTGCGAGTTTAATGATCAGCATTTGCAGGAGGAAGAATGGGGGTGATCTGTAAACTCCATGGTGAGAAAAAGTGAAATGAGGGGAAAATGCAACCTACAGGGGGATCACTTTATATTCCATGACAACTATGTCATTGTGCGAGTTACTCTGAAAATATGAAGTGAGAGTAAAACATAAGGGCATAGTATCTAAAAAATGTGATTGGATAGCAGGATGAAATATTGCCTGATTAAAAATGTATCAGGGTTAGGAGAATAGGAAGGAATAGGCATTAGTCAAAAAGAACAGGGATACTATCTATTAGAAGGAATAAATATGCACAAAATTAAAAGCTGTATGGGGCTTATATTCATTTAGAAGACACTGATAATAAACACTGAACTGGTAGATAGTCACTAACCTTTTCTATCCGGGATCTCCCAAGTCTCCATGATTCAGTATCTGAAGGATTAGTGCCTATAATTCCGGGCACCTCCAGGACCCTGAATTAATGCCGTCACTAGTGTTCTTCCTGATTGATGAGTGTCATACTGATCATCACCTCTGATGTGCATGAATGTTTAAACATAGCTTCTCTCTGTAAGCAGCAAAAGCCTCAGAAATTTTATTAAATTAAATTTTAATAGAATAAATCCATTTTAGTGTCCTTTCAGTGAATTCAGGGTTACTAAACTAGGAGGTAATTAAATTCGTTAAATTCTCTTGGCAACTGCCTGCTGCTACCAAGTCTCTTTCCTTTAAGGCACAGGGCTGTGGCCTTATCTTCACAGCAGCTCATTCAACAGATCCCAGATGTCTTCCTCTGGTTTATCTTGGGAGCTTCACCCTGTAAAATGAGTTTAGTCCATCATCTCCCCTTATCCGGCTGAAGCACGTTCTGTCAAGGGATTCTACTTTTCCTGAGGTACTTAGCACCTACTGACAATAATCATTTTTCTTCTGAACAGATAAAGAGAGAAAGAAGGCAAAAGAGCATGAAAAATACTTTTTACTGATTTTAAACTAAAGAACAAATGACATTGTCCACCTTATACAATCAAAATAGCTCTGCTTTTAAAGATAAGTTTCTCAAACTTGATGAGCAGCTGATTCTGATGATTTCAATTGTAGTAGAGCATGGTTTACTGAGGGTTTGGAAAAATGATCAACTAATAACATTAAGTCATACAGGGAACTAGGTATTACATTCTTTTATAATAAAAGTGTTCATAACATAAATGGTTTTCTCTGGTCAAGGAATACTTACTAATGGAGAAGTACTTAACCCTTGATAATTACTAAGTTAAAAAAAAACTTTGACAATTAAAAATCCATTAACAATCCTAAGTCTGCACTGCTATCTAGGTGTACTTCAGAGAGTATTATTGTTTGGATAACAAAATAAAATTATGCAAGTGGAAAAAAATTGAACCACTCTACAAAAGAACCATGTTGGGAGATTATAATATCTTTCATGGAATAGTACTTTATTAAAGACCAGAAAAAAATCTTTTATCAAAGGTTGCATCCAAAAAGCTGCCATTAATCTATGACACTGATGCCAATGAGAGCATCATCTTCCAGGTAGAAAGTTCACTTACTTAACTGAATAAAAAGGGAGCATTTTCTAGCATTTTTATTTCACTTCTTATTGCTATGTGCTTTGAATAAAACAATCTCCCTTATTTTTTATAGAAAATAAAAACATGTACATTACCTATGCAATACAAAAAATACATATTTTATTGATTTCATTTTTTTAATTGTTAAATATACAAGTATAAAGGCATGACATGATTTGTGTTTATCTAATAATTAATGATGTTGAGCATCTATTCATGTGCCTCTTGGCCATCTGTATGTCTTCCTTGGTGAAATATCTCTTTAGGTCTTCCATCCACGTTTAAATGGATTGTTTGTTTTTTGATATTGAGCTCCATGAGCTGTTTGTGTATTTTGGAGATTAATCCTTTGTCAGTTGTTTCATTTGCAAATATTTTCTCCCATTCTGAGGGTTGTCTTTTCCTCTTGTTTATGGTTTCCTTTGCTGTGCAAAAGCTTTTAAGATTAATTAAGTCCCATTTGTTTATTTTTGTTTTTATTTTTATTACTCTAGGAGGTGGGTCAAAAAAGATCTTGCTGTGGTTTATGTCAAAGGGTGTTTTTCTTATGTCTTCCTCTAAAAGCTTGAAAGTGTCTAGTCTTACATTTAAGTTTTTAATCCATTTGGAGTTTATTTTTGTGTATGGTGTTAGGTAGTGTTCTAATTTCATTCTTTTACATGTAGCTGTCCAGTTTTCCCATCACCACTTATTGAAGAGGCTGTCTTTTCTCCATTGTATGTTCTTGCTTCCTTTGTCATAAATTAGGTGCCCATATATGTGTGGGTTTATCTCTGGGCATTCTATCCTGTACCACTGATCTATATTTCTGTTTTGTGCCAGTGCTATACTGTCTTGATTACTATAGCTTTGTGGTATAATTTGAAGTCAGGGAGCCTGATTCCTCCAACTCAGTTTTTCTTTCTCAAGATTGCTTTGGCTATTCAGAGTCTTTTGTGTTTCCATACAAATTGTAAGATTTTTCTTTTCTAATTCTGTGAAGAATGCTATTGGTAGTTTCATAGGGATTGCATTGAATCTGTAGATTGCTTTGCATAGTATAGTCATTTTCACAATATTGATTCTTCCAATCCAAGAACATGGTATATTTCTCCATCTGTTTATGTCATCTTTGATTTCTTTCATCAGTGTCTTATAGTTTTCTGCGTACAGGTCTTTTACCTCCTTAAGTAGGTTTATTCCTAGGTATTTTATTCTTTTTGTTGCAGTGGTGAATAGAATTGTTTTCTTAATTTCTCTTTCTGATCTTTCATTGTTAGTGTATAGGAATGCCAGAGATTTCTGTGCATTAATTTTGTAGCCTGCAACGTTACCACATTCATTGATTAGCTCTAGTAGTTTTCTGGTGGCCTCTTTAGGATTCTCTATGTATAGTATCATGTCATCTGCAAACAGTGACAGTTTTACTTTTCTTTTCCCATTTGGATTCCTTTTATTTCTTTTTCTTCTCTGGTTGCCATGGCTAGGACTTCCAAAACTATGTTGAATAATAGTGGTGAGAGTGGACAACCTTGTCTTTTTCCTGATCTTAGAGGAAATGCTTTCAGTTTTTCACAACTGAGAATGATGTTTGCTGTGGGTTGGTCATATATGGCCTTTATTATGTTGAGGTAGGTTCCCTCTGTGCATATGTTCTGGAGAGTCTTCCTCATCAATGGGTGTTGAATTTTGTCAAAAGCTTGCTCTGTATCTATTGAGATGATCATATGGTTTTTATTTTTTGTTAATGTGGTGTATTTTAACACCAATTTGTTAATGTGGTGTATCACATTGATTGATTTGTGCATATTGAAGAATCCTTGCATCCCTGGGATAAATCCCACTTGATCCTGCTGTATGATCCTTTTAATGTGTTGTTGGATTCTGTTTGCTAGTATATTGTTGAGGATTTTTGCATCTATATTCATCTGTGATGTTGGTCTATAATTTTCATTTTTGGAGTATCTTTGTCTGGTTTTGGTATCAGGGTGATGGTGGCCTCATAGAATGAGTTTGGGATTGTTCCTTCCTCTGAAATTTTTGGAAGAGTTTGAGAAGGATGGGTGTTAGCTCTTCTCCAAATGTTTGATAGAATTCACCTGTGAAGCCATCTTGTTCTGGACTTTTGTTTATTGGAAGATTTTTAATCACAGTTTCAATTTCATTACTTGTGATTGTTCTGTTCATATTTTCTATTTCTTTCTGGTTCAGTTTTGGAAGGTTATACCTTTCTAAGAATTTGTCCATTTCTTCCAGGTTATCCAGAGTTGCTTGTAGTAATCACTTATGATGCTTTGTATTTTTGTGGTCTCTGTTGTAACTTCTCCTTTTTCATTTCTAATTTTATTGATTTGAGTAATGTCCCTCGTTTTCTTGATGAGTCTGGCTAAAGGTTTATCAATTTTGTTTATCTTCTCAAAGAACCAGCTTTTAGTTTTATTGATCTGTGTTATTGTTTTCTTTGTTTCTATTTCATTTATTTCTGCTCTAATCTTTATGATTTCTTTCCTTCTACTAACTTTGTGTTTTGTTTGTTCTTCTTTCTCTAGTTCCTTTAGGTATAAGGTTAGATTGTTTATTTGAGATTCTTCTCGTTTCTTGAGGTAGGATTGTATTGCTATAAACTTCTCTCTTAGAACTGCTTTTGCTGTATCCCATAGGTTTTGGATCATTGTGTTTTCATTGTCATTTATCTCTCTTTTTAAATTTCCTCTTTGATTTCTTCAATGATCTCTTGGTTATTTAGTAACATATTGTTTAGCATCCATGTGTTTGTGTTTTTTACATTTTTTCCCCTGTAATTTATATCTAATCTCATAGCGTTGTTGTCAGGAAAGATGCTTGATATGATTTCAATTTTCTTAAGTTTACTGAGGCTTGATTTGTGACCCAAGATGTGATCTATCCTGGAGAATGTTCCATGCGCACTTGAGAAGAAAGTGTAATCTGCTGTTTTCAGATAGAATGTCCTATAAATATCAATTAAATCTATCTGGTCTGTTGTATCATTTAAAGGTTGTGTTTCCTTATTAATTTTTTTGTCTGGATGATCTGTCCATTTGTGTAAGTGGGATGTTAGAGTCTGCTACTATTATTGTGTTACTGTTGATTTCCCTTTTCATGGTTGTTAGCATTTGCCTTATGTATTCGGGTGCTCCTATATTGGGTTCGTAAACATTTATAATTGTTATATCTTCTTCTTGGATTGATCCCTTGATCATTATGTAGTGTCCTTCCTCATCTCTTGTAACATTCTTTATATTAAAGTCTATTTTATCTGATATGAGAATTGCTACTCCAGCTCTTTCTTTAGATTTCCATTTGCATGGAATATCTTTTTCTATCCCCTCACTTTCAGTCTGTAAGTGTCCCTTGGTCTGAAGTGGGTCTCTTGTAGACAGCAAATATATGGGTCTTGTTTTTGTATCCATTCTGCGAGCCTGTGTATTTTGGTTGGAACATTTAATCCATTCACATTTAAGGTAATTATTGATATGTATATTCCTATTACCATTTTCTTAATTGTTTTGGAATTGTTTTTTTAGGTCCTTTTTTTGTGTTTCCCACTTAGAGAAGTTCCTTTAGCACTCATTGTAGAGCTGGTTTGGTGGTGCTGAGTTCTCTTAGCTCTTGTTTGTCTGTAAAGCTTTTGATTTCTCCATCAAATCTGAATGAGATCCTTTCTGGGTAGAGTAATCTTGGTTGTAGTTTCTTCCCTTTCATCACTTTAAATATATCATGCCATTCATTTCTAGATGTGGAGTTTCTGCTGAGAAATCAGCTGTTAACCTTATGGGAGTTCCCTTGTATGTTATTTGTCATTTTTCCCTTGTTGCTTTTCATAATTTTTCTTTTTCTTTAATTTTTGTCAGTTTGATTACTCTGTGTCTCAGCGCATTTCTCCTTGGGTTTATCCTGCCTTGGGCTCTCTTCGCTTCCTGGACTTGGGTGGCTATTTCCTTTCCCACGTTAGGGAAGTTTTTGACTATAATCTCTTCAAATATTTTCTTGGTCCTTTCTCTCTTCTCCTTCTGGGACCCCTGTAATGCAAATGTTGATGTATTTAATGTGTCCCAGAGGTCTCTTAGGCTTTCTTCATTTCTTTTCATTGTTTTATCTTTATTGTGTTGCATGGCAGTGAATTCCACCATTCTGTCTTCCAGGTCACTCATCCGTTCTTCTGCCTCAGTTTTTCTGCTGTTGATTCCTTCAAGTGTATTTTTCATCTCATTTTTTGTATTGTTCATCTCTGTTTGTTTGTTCTTTAATTCTTCTAGATCTTTGTTAATCATTTTTTGCATCTTCTCGATCTTTACCTCCATTCTTTTTCCAAGGTCCTAGATCATCTTCACTATCATTATTCTGAATTCTTTTTTTGGAAGGTTGCCTATCTCCACTTCATTTAGTGGTTTTTCTGGGGTTTTATCTTGTTCTTTCATCTGGTACATAATCCTCTGCCTTTTCATTTCGTCTGTCTTTCTGTGAATGTGGTTTTCGTTCCACATCCTGTGGGATTGTAGTTCTTCTTGCTTCTGCTGTCTGCTCTCTGCTTATTGGCATCATTTAAAATGTGCTTAGTCAGTGGATTCTTTTTTAAATATTAAAACACTATTATCAAAGGGCAGATTGAAAAATAGAAAGTTGTTCCCTTTTAGTTCCCCAAACTTTTATCAGGTTCTGCAGGTTATCTCACACAGCTGTGCCTTATGAGAGGCAAGGAACTGTATTTATTCAGCAGCTTCTCTGGGGCAGTGAACTCTGAGCACTTGCCAATAATTAGCATAAGTAACCAGCACATTCCCAGTTGTCAGGCACTTTTGAGTCTCCAAGTCACCCTCAAAGGAGGCATAACACAGACCAGCCTATAGTGCTTCCACCTATTTCAGTTCTGTGCTTGTTGCCCTATGTATCACTTTAAAATGCAAATATCTCTTTTAATATTTGATGATTCATGCCTGCTTCTTCCTCTCTCATTAAATTATCCCTCCACCCACCCCCACACCAAGGTGGGTCTCTGGATTGCAGACCAGTTTCCAAGAACCTTAGAACTGAAAACCTTTCACTTTCTACCCCGTGTCCTCTCCTTTTTTATTTGCTGTGGTCTCTGTGGCTGAGAACTATTTCTGGAGCAGTGCAGGCTAACAGCCAAGCCTTAGTGCACTTCTTTCTTCAGTTTTCACCTAAGTAGATCTCAATATCATGCTGGCCTCAGGAATAGAGGCTCCTTAGAATACTTTGCTGCCTTCCCACCTGCCTTTAATGGTAACTAGAAATAGATTTAGTGATCTCCAGATGCATCTATAACCATCCTCAAACAATATGGATTTCAATTATTTAGCTTACTGTGGCCAGGGACCAGGACTCACCTTTCTTAGGGAACTGTAAGTTCTCCTTATTCCCTATTTCCTCTTCATTTGGGCTCTTTACTGCCCTTCCTGTCCCCTGCCTGCCACCATCAAATCAGGAGAATCTTTGGCTGTCATGGTGTCATGGTAGGAAATCTATCTCTAACTCTGTTTTCAAACCCATTCAGACTCAGGCTTTTGCCTTTAGAATCCCAAATGGCTTTTTTTGCTGTAAAATTATTTTCATTGAGCAATGAATGTCTCACAATGTGTGCATGAATAGTAAAAAGGCCACAGTCTTACAAAAGAAAAAGAAAAAAAAAGCTTAAAAGATGGAAACTTCTGCTAATATTTCAAAATATTGTGCCACCATATACATATTGACATAAATACCAACTGAACAAGGTGTTTTGGTGTAGATGCTATCTTTTATTATCTTTAAGTAGAAACCCACTTAGAAGATATAAAAGCCCATGCTTTACTTTTTATGTTCCTTAACCTCAAATGAAATGGAAGTTGACTTGGGTGGAGATTCAACATAATAAATACTTTCCTACCCATAAATGAGTTCCATTTAAAAGAAATATTTTTTATCAAATCATCCCATTATACACTTGAAATATCTTACAGTTTTATCTCAATTATACCTCAGTTATGCTGAAAAATATGATTTGTTTTTCAGGAGCACTTTTGTATTGGTGAATGTAAATTATGATTAAATCTGGCACAGTGACTGTTACGTGTTGTTTGAAATACAGGCAGGGGATAAGTACATACTTCATAGAGTTTACAAAATGCAAATGGGTATGGTCTTAGGTCGTCTTGGCCTGCAGCAGCTTGAAGCAGGATTTTGGTTCCTGGCCAGAGATTGAAGTCAGGCTGCAGCAGTGAGAGCACTGAATCCTAGCCACTAGACCACCAGGGACCAGTGGCCAGTGACAAGGCCTTGGTAGTCATCTTCCAGAGCAGATGGAATGTTGTTGTAATTAGAGACCAGGGTGACTGTTAATGGCAGGTGGCATGTCATATATATCATGACATTTGTATAGTAAAAACAAAAATGTTTCTAATAAAATTTTCATATCAAAGCTCTAAAAGCAGACACTCTAATTTGGATAACTTTGTAACATGTTTCTGGGTGCCCAGTAGCAGAAAGTTATTTTTCAGTAGTTAACAGTTTTCCTGAGCTACAATCAGCAGAGTTCCTACTGACTAATAAAAACATGCCAAGTTCTTTGAGGTTATTTTGGTAAGTTACTTAAGTTCCCTCAGCCTGAATTGTTTATTCATTAAATGTATATAGGACCTGGCTCTGTAAGCATACAGTAATCACCTGTTTTTCAACAAGTAAGTGCACACCTACCTTATTAACAGGTAGGTTTTTTTTAAAATTAATTAATTAATTTATTTATTTTTGGCTGTGTTGGGTCTTCGTTGCTCTGCACGGGCTTTTGCTAGTTGCGGCGAGCAGGGGCTACTCTTCGTTGCAGTGCGTGGGCTTCTCATTACGGTGGCTTCTCGTTGTGGAGCATGGGCTCTAGGTGCGTGGACTTCAGTAGTTGTGGCATGCAGGTTCAGTAGTTGTGGCTCACGGGCTCTAGAGCACAGGCTCAGTAGTCTAGGCACACAGGCTTAGTTGCTCCATGGCATGTGGGATCTTACTGGACCAGGGATCAAACCTGTGTCCCCTGCATTGGCAGGCAGATTCTTAACCACTGCACCACCAGGGAAGTCCCAATACGTAGGTATTTTAAAGATAAAGTGAGATAAAATGCCATCATATAAGCAAAGATTACATCATGCACTTGGCATTCATTAAGCACTAACCACTTGAGCTTCTTTCTCTCTTTTTCACAAAGTGTCTTCACATCGAATACCTTATTTAGACCAGGCAATTTCCAGTTTTTATTTAGGGTACATGTTACCTTCATTTTCCAACAAAACTCTGAGATTCAGAGAAACTAATCGGCTTTCCAATGTCCATGTGGCAAGTTGATATCTGAACCTTGAGTAAATATTCAGATTTTCAAGGTTGTTTCAGGGCCTAATTTCCAGCCCTGTTTCCATTACTATCCATCTGCTTCCACTTTGGGGGTCTGGTTTTCTCCTCAGTAAATTGAAGGAGTTGAAGTTGTTGGGTATGGTATCAACTAATATATGGCACAATCAACCTTATAATCTCAGTATCCCACAACAATATGCATTTACCTAGATCACACATCCATAGGTCACCTGAGGGTCTCCTGTTCTAGGCTGGGTACATCCCTGGCTGGCTCAGCCCTGTAGGTCTCTAATCCTCCTCCTCAGCTAGCCCAGGCTTACTCTCCTGCTCTGACAGATGTGAAGGAGAGCAGGCACAATAGCACAAACTGTTTTCTGTTAACATTCCATTAACCCAAGCAGATCATGTGGCAAACCCGAAAGCAAGGGGTAGGGAATCTTCTCTTCCTTTTCTGGGAGAAGGTACTGCCAAGTCATATGTAGTGGATGTGGATAAGGGAAGGGTAAAGAACTGAGGACATTAATGCCATGTACTTCAACTGCTAAGATTGCTTTTAGCTCTAGCATGTTGTGGTTTTCCTCCAATTTACGTTTACTCTTTCCTCATTTACTCTCTTAATGTTTTAAAAGTTGCCTAAGGCAAATAGGGTTTCACGGAAGGGCAGAAAACTCAGGTCATCTTGCCATTCTGTGTTTTTTTATATGTTAATCTTGCTGCTCCCTGAACATATTGTTCCAGAAGGAGATATTAAAGGACAATCTCATAGGAGGTTGGAGCACTACATTCTCTTCATTGTAAATATGGTTTCAGGGTTCACACAGATGCAGGCCTTTTGTTTAAACAGAAAAGAACGAAATAATTAATCCTTTCTAGATGCAGAATTTAGTGATTTTGATCTGAAAAGAGTGTGAAGAGGTTATGGTTGGGGGGAAGGAGATGTGGGGGAAGGAGATGTGGGGGAAGGTGCAGGCTCATTTCCGTCGATCACTGCAGACTTCTGCTCAGATCCATAGGGATTGCCATATTCAGTTCCAAAGTTCAGCCTCCTTTCTTTTCACTCAGCATCTGTCATCAACCTGCCTATCTTCTGAAGATACATTTCCTCCCTATTTCTAACTATTCTATCTTTGAGCTTTTGTTTATTTTTTATATCTTTTAAAAGTATAGAAATACAGTGTACTCTTCAAACCTTTGAGCAATGCAGAAATACATATGGGAGAGTATTAAATTTATTCTTTGACTGATGTTGTTAGAAATAGTCACTTGGGCTTATTTACTCTTAAGGAAATTTACTGACAACCTATGTAGGGAAACAGATGAAAAATAGCAAATATTGGAAAGGCATAAATATTTAAGTTTCCAATGTTGGGAGTTGGAGGAAGTGGGGGTAGTCACTAGCTTGAGCCTATGCTGTATTCATCCCAGCATTCAGGCATGTCTGGAAAACTAGTGGTTTAGGGCAGGTATTTATCAATTTATATGGGAGAATGAGGAGACTTCTAATAAAGAATTAATTACAAGGCAAGCTAACTGACGCAGACAGGTCAGTGATATAGAGAAAGTATTACAATTATAGTAAAGTAATTTCTCTCACATTAGCTTCCTGCCCAACATGACAAAATCATAAGGCGGTAGAACTGTAGGAAAAAAGACGAGCAAGAACTAAAGAGACTTAGAGTTTAAGGCATCAGTGAATTTGTAGAATTTGTGTGGGGAAATTCAGTAGCAAGTGGAGTCACTGGCTTTTGTGTAGAAATCAGTCTGAACCTTACATGTATAGCTGCAATGTGGCCATTGGCATCTCAGGAGCTGGGATCACCATCCATACTCACAGTACTTACAATGCTTGAGGAGCTTAGGGGTGATCCTGACACAGCACTGTCACCAATGTTTGAAACTACCAGCACTAATTGTGACTTGAGAAAATCATCCCCTGTATCAGTAGTCACCAACAAGTGAAACTTTGAGGTGCATCAAATTAATGATTTCTGCCAGTTGATAAATTGAAGGGAGGGCCCATTGAGGTAGGAGCTAAAACTGTCTTTGTAGGGCTCCCAGATACTTGGAAATCTGTGAGTAAGGGGTAAGAAGGCATGATAAATCTCTTTTTATTGCTTTAACTTTAGTGGGAAAATGGTAGGTTGTATCTGAATGGACCCAAGTAGAAATTAGGATTGCATTGGGTGGTTCTCACTTCCTCTGTTCTTAGAGAGGTCAATGGTGATAAAAAAAAATTCAACTTTTCTATCTTCACAGAGCTTATTATGCAATGCCAGAACAAAATTTTAAAATAGAGCAATTTGACATACCTCCAAGGAGAATGATAAACTTCAATTTGGATGCCAAAGTCAAACAGGGAATAGATTAGGATGAAGGAATGACAAATAATATCACTGTTTTCCTATTCAGCATGTGGACAGGCTAATTTGCAAGATGGAACATATTTACTTGATGAGACCATGGGGAAGACTTCTCTGAAAATGATTATATGCTTTCATTCTGGATTGCTGGGGAAATAAGCCAGCTGGAACAAGTCCACTCAACACTTTCTAGTGGAAGGGCTGTATCCAAAAGTTTCCATGGTAATAGTGACCTTCATTTCTTTGCAAGAAGATTGCAACTTCTTATAGAACCCATTGTTTTCAGGTGTTAGTCAGCTATCATTCCCATAAAGCTCCTATAAAAACCAAGCACTAAAATCTTGGTGTCCGTGCAGTTTGTGTATCCTTTAACTGATAAGCAAGAATGAAAAGTATTGGAGGATTGGCGGTCCCTTCACTGAAACAGAAACACACACTTTGTTCCAGCAAATCTCCCAGGCCCCAGCACTGTTCTTTGTGGAATAATTGGAAGATGGAGGATGATTACCTTCTCTTATAAGCTCTATAGCTTTGTACATTTCCCCTTTTCCCAGTTAAGTCATTTCTTAATCCATACTATAGGACTTATGGAATTTGCCCCAAGCCCTAGTGTAAGACAAATGGTCACCAAACACAGCAGCATCTTGCACAATATTGAAAAAAGATCCCTAGTAAGGTAGTCATCATTGCTGGGCTATCTGTTAGCCATTTCTCTGGCTTTTTGTGTTAAGAGACTTCTTAGTGTGTTTGGATGGTGATGTGTCCATCACCAGGGAGTGAGCTGTATTGGTCTGTGCCAACCATAGCAATTCCATACTTCTTTGCTAACAGTCATGGAAGCCCATGGTAGCTAAAAAGGAGTCTTACTGGAGTGCTTTTTATTAAGGTTTGTCTTATGAATAAAAGAAAGGATGGTATAAGATAAAGGCCCTATATGACATCATCTACTTCCTTCCTGCTTGGTGTGCTGTTAAGAATATGATGGTTGGTACTACACCAGCTATGCTTTGCTCAGAAAACCCATCACTAACACCTGATAATGGTAAAGTAGAAACTGGAAAGAATCTAGGTTCCAGTTGTTCAACCACTAAGCCAAAGTTTATTGTGGACTTCTTTTTTTTTTTTTTTATATGGAATAAAGAAATATGATTCTTGCTTAAACCACCTTAGTCAAATATCCTTTAACTTGTAACTGAGAGACTCTAACTGAAATAGCTGCCTTACAACAAAGATGACCCACCCAGTGACTACAGTTTTAGAAAAAAGATTACTGTATAGGAGCCTTTATCCCATATTTAGGAATTGGATTTGAAAATTTGGAGTAGAGAAAAAAGAGAAAATGAGGAATTTAGAGCAATTGTGCAGGTTTATTTTTCCCCAAATAGTCTTGAAAATAATAAAGGAAGTGATAGTGAGTCAAGTGGTACCTTATTATTTCTTTCTTGCCTCTGTTATAAGAGAAATAGCTGAAGCATTTTATTTTATTTTATTTATATTTTGGGGGCCCTGATTCATAAGTTAATAGGTGTGCTGGTCTGGGTCCCTCATTTCTGCTGCTCACGGGCCCACTGCTCTGGGGTCAGGGTTTTCTGCTCAAAGGCATGGATGTGCAGGAGCTCTTCTGCTAGGCAAGTGTTCACAAGCCGGTGTCTCTGAAGCAGTGGCTTCCCCTCAAACTTGGCTGACACCACGAGGACTCGGAAGCTGGACATGCAACGTGGGAGTTGTGTCCTCCACTTCCACGTGCTCCGCCTCCAGGTCCCAGTGCAGCTTCTCTGGGAGGTACTCAATGCTGAGTTCCATCATGGCAGCCCGGGGTGGGGGGAGTGTAGCCCAGCTCGGACCTCTGCCACACTGCTTCTGCCCTTACTAGCTGAGGCATTTTTTAAAAATTCATGCTTTATAATCTGGAATTGCATTTATACCAAAGGAGTGATTCAGCAATGCAAAGGGCAATGGGTATGAGTTAGATGGGTCTTGTGTTTATAGTATCATCGGGCTAAAATCAAGTTGTCAGCCGATGATCTGATCTCTTTAGAAGCTAGAGGTCCTCTTACAAGATGAGTCAGATATTGGCAGAATTCATTTCCTTGTGGTTGTAGGGCCGAGGTTCTCATTTTCTTCCTGGCTGACAGCTGGAAGTTGCAGTCAACTCCAAGAGGTCACCTACTTATTATGCTTGCACAACATAGCAATTTACTTTTTCAAAGCCAACAGAAATACATCTCTCTGCCATCTATACCCTCTTTTAAGAGCTTGCACGCTTACTTAGGATAATATCCCATTTGATTAAATCAAAATCAGCTGATTAGGGCACTTAATTACATCTGTAAAATATGATTATTTTACCATATAATGGAACCTAATTATGGGAATGCATCGTGTTTATAGGTCTCACGCACATTCAACCACAAAACCATATAGGGCATGTACAGAATGAACCAGAAATCTTGGAGACCATCTTAGAATTCTGTCTACCACAATGTTGTCTTTATTATGTAGCTGAAGAAACTGAGGCTCAGAGAATTAAGTAATTTGCTCAAGTTACATAATCAGTAAATGCAGGACTATGATTAGAACTTCAGCCTCTCTGATTCTCAAGCCTATATTCTTTCTGTTTGTAGCTTCTGTTGAAGGAATTTATAAACATCTAGCTGAACTTTTATAAAGAAACATTTCCTATAATTATCAATTCCATTAATAAATCCAGAAATAAAACATGTCAATATTCTTTTTATTTAACATATTGTCTTTTTTATCTTTATTTTACATAGATCTATTTTTAGGCTTTTATAGTTTCCTTTATGAATTAATTATTTTAATGCAATTTTTAACAGAAGTTAGCTTTCTCAATTGTGAATTCTAATGGCAATGGACTTTCAAAAGCCTATATCTCATACTTTAAGTATTATATAATTGATTAACCTTCAATATAAGATTTATTCTCAATTTTTAAGAAAAGTTGACTATATTTGTCCAAATGAGAAGCAAGGTAATTAACAGTGATTATCAAACAGGCCTGGATTGAAATTACCACGTTATCACTTACTAATTATGTTGTCTTGCCAGGTAAGTTACTTTTCTGGCCTAATTTCTTCTAATTTGTTTATTTTTGACCCTAAGAATTTATTAGGGTCAAAAATAAAAAATGTTAGATACTAAAGTAGTAAGGACAGATTTTAATCAGCAATAGGGAAATAGGGAAAAGAGACTAGTGTGAATTGAACTCAACTTTGATTTGTACAGAGGTGACCCAGCATTCTAAAGGGAGAATGAGGGAATAAGGAGGGAGGTGGGCAGGGTTCAGTAGAGCCAGGGAAGTGTAAAATTACAAAAAGCAGGAAGTGGGGGGGTGGTCTATCTGAAACTGATATGGTTTTGCTAACCAGAGTTTATAGAAGTTAGGCTCCTATCCTCCCATGGAGACTGGGAGACAGGGGCCCTATCTTCAGGTATTGGCTGGAACAAACTAAATTCTGTTGGCAGCTTTGAGTTTTTGCAGGCATGAACTATTAGTGGAACCAGGATCATCCTAAGGATGTGGCCTTGAGCTGTTAGAAACTATGCTGGTATTCAAGTCTTTATAGATCAAGGTTGAGGTCTAGTTGAGAAAGGGGTCAGAGGAGCCTAGGTAGAATTTGTTCAAGGAGATAATAATGTACCTAAATGTCTGATAAGCTACCTCAAATATTATCTATTTTAAATCACACTTGCCATTTTTACTTTATTACCAATTAAATTTTATTTTGTAATTTTAAGGTTTTTTTGCAATTATAAGCAATTAAAATCTCAATTAAAAGCAATTTTAAGTTTTAATTTTATTAGCAAGACACAGTACAAAAGAAGACTTTACTACAGTAAGGACACATAAAATATAAAAACAAAAACACACTAGGCCAATTAACAAATATTTTTCTGCTTTCGAGTTGAAAAGAAAAGATAAAAATAAATTAATTTAATAGATACTTCCCAAGTATAGCTTTCTTACTCCACAAGCCTTTATAAGTGTGATGACTGTAATAGTAGTTCTTTCCATTACCATTTTATTAATGGTATTCATTTTGATTGATTTGTATTTTTTTCATAAAATCTTCCAGTTGCTCTGCTGCTTTTTTTTTTTTTTTTTTTTTTTTGCGGTACGCAGACCTCTCACTGTTGCGGCCTCTCCCGTTGTGGAACACAGGCTCTGGATGTGCAGGCTCAGCGGCCATGGCTCACGGGCCCAGCTGTTCCGCGGCATGTAGGATCTTCCCGGACTGGGGCACAAACCCGTGTCTCCTGCATTGGCAGGTGGACTCTCAACCACTGCGCCACCAGGGAAGCCCTCTGCTGCTTTTTAAAATGACTGTTCTTTTTGAAATAGTTGGTACCTTAAATAGGCCAATCTTTACAGAATTAAAAGCCCTGTATGTTTTAAGAAAAATGCCATCATTTTAATGCAGCAAAGGGAAAAAAAAATCATTGAATTCTGGTCTCAAAAACAACATGTGATGATGAGCAGTGCTGAGCAGATCATTGCATTCCTCCTCTTACTCTCTATCGCAAAATAATAACTTGCCAGGAGGCTGTGGCAGTTATTAATGTTTCATTTTGTTCCTAGATCCAAATTAAACCCCTGAAAAATATAAAACTATGAAGCTAAAGTTGAAATTCAAACATATAATCATATAATGTATTTTTAGCATTATTTTAATCTTGCTTTAGTATCTTAAACACAAGGAAAGCTCTTCAAGAATGAATTTGTACCTTTTCAGTAGAATCATATAATATAATAGAATCATGCTATTACAAAATAAATCATCCATTTATTTTTCTGGAGGGACTTTGGGTCATCTAGCTGAACTTCTCTTTTTACAGATGAAGAAACTGAAGGGAGCAAAGGTTAAGTGCTTTACTTAAGGCCAGCCAGCCTCTATGAGCTACATTTTGTAGTTCCCAGTCCCCTCCTGTTCTTGCCCTCCCTACTGGGTTATCTATCACTCACTCTTCTTCTTTTTCTTACCTGATTTTTTTGTTTGTTTGTTTCTCCATCTTAGCTTTTTTCCTCTGTGTTTTCTGAGGAAAGAAACCAACAATGTTTACTACAGTAAACATTTAGACTGCAAGAATTTAAAATGCAGAGGAAATGCCTCGAGCCATATAGCCCAGGGTATTGAGCAAGTCACATTGCAGAAGTGCATTTTCTGTAGAAGGTCTAAGCATAAATGCTAGAAAACAGTGCTTGCATTAAATGTGAAAAGTAAGTCAAGTCACAATGCTTTTGAGCCCCTCACAGTTCTTCCTGTTTCTGAACTTCTCTTTCCAATTCTTCTTCCACAGGATAACCAATTGGCTTTCAAACATAATATATTGAGGGTATACTATTTTAAAAATCTTAACAGACTTCCAATGTTTCTTATACATAAAACAAAAGAAAACAAAAGCAAACCTCACAAACTCATCCACTGAGCACTGAAGTTCTTTCGGGTTACTATCTCTATTTTCAGACTTGTCTCACATCTTTGGCTTTCTCAGTTTCACAGTAAAGCCACCAGTTTCCTTGCCATTCCCTGGCAGCTGTTCCCTTCTCCAAAGGGCACTTTGTATATTTTCCTTTTCTACTTGCTGAGATCTTATCTATCTATTCATCCTTTAGCTTTCCTTTTCTTGAATTTGGATTGAGTTCTTTCTTTGACCTTCCTCCCTTCTCCAATGATTTTTAAAAAAATCTACATATTAATTATTTTCTAGTTATGATTATCATTAATTTTTTCTTTTGCTTTTTTCAAAATTGCTAGTATGAAAGTTGAAGTACAAAATAGTATTTATAACATATGATTCAGTATAAAGAATAAAAATACAAACACCCTTTTATTCACTGTCTACCTTAAGGAAAAAAGAAACACAGGAAATAGTCCAAAGCCTTGAGGTTTCTGAGGGTTCATTCCAGATCCCATCCTTCTCCTCTACTCACAGTGAAAAAAATTCACTAAGTGTATTAACTAATACTTTTTGAAACATTTACCACATAGGGTTGTATCTCTAAATAGAATATTCTTTGGTTTTGCATGGTTTTGAAGTTCACAAAAATGGAATCATGTTGTATCTTCTTTTTTTTTAATTGTTATATAGATGTTTTCATTTATTGTATACGTATTAGGTACACAGTTTAAAAGGAATAAAAACCCTACTCTCTAGAACATAAGACAATAAATAGAACAAAGATTGGCACTATTATACAAATGGAATTAATGAACATAAATATGTGATTTTCAACCACATTCATATTATGCAGTTTTAAAACTATCTAATCTTTTACAACGACTAAATCCTTACTTGAAACTCTAGAGTTGGTAAAGGATGTATGCCATTTAAGTATTAGTTCAGAGACTTAACAAAACAATTTTACTGGTGGTATTTATTGTGGGGAACAGAGACCTACTTACTGTGTATGACTATCATGTTTTAGGAAACATGATGAAGTTTTTATGTTACAAGGAAGAAATCAATTTTAAGTATTAGTTATTTTAGAAATACTACCTAAACTAGAATGAGATTTATGAAATATTATATATTCCTTCTCTAAATCCCTTCTATTAGTCTATAAACTATGTCAAACGAAGCAATGGAAGTTAAAATTTTTAATATTTTAGATAGTCAAGTTAGAAAAGGAACTAAAGAAAGAAACTCAGATTTAAAGTTCTGAATGCCCACTAGGTTTGGCACATTTTCTTTCTTCCAACGAAGTATCTTCTCTTAGAAATGGAGTATTTAGTTAACTATCCCTCTTGGGGACCTCGGCTACAATAAAAGAGAGGCCAAGAGACCACAGATGCAGACTCACTGGCTTTGCTGGAGAGTGACAAGTAAGAACCAGGGGCAGAGTCCCAGGGACACAGGAGACCACAGCAGTCTGGGCTACTAGAATTGGGTGACAAAGCAAGCTAACTCTGTCTTCACAAAATTTACCTGTGTTAGAGAAAAAGTCAGTCTATTGAGATTGCCAAGGTAGGATTAGCTTTCCGACGTACAGAAGGCAACACCTGCTTTAGAGTGGACATAAGTAAGAGTGCTGACTGCTGTGAATACTTAGGTACTTGGCAACTCCTGACCTAAGGGACATGCAAAGCCACAACAAACCAACCAACCAAATGCCCTCGGAATAATACAACCACATTCCTATCAGAGCTTCACTTCTCTTCTGTCGTGTCAGTCTCTGAGTACATGTGGCACACAAAAGCATCAGTTTCACTTCCCAACTCTGTTAACTGTTCCAGTGAAGACACACAAGGATAATGGTCTTTTAACGTATCTGGCAATTTAGAAGTCTTCTCTTGAAGACGTTGAGAACGTCTAACAGTTTAACATCTTTAAACTGCATCTTCTTTTTCACACTTTGCAAGTATGGAGTAGTAGACACATTATATTTAATTAAGCAACCCGCCCTAGTTTCTGTATTGGGGGTTTTAATATCACTGGTTGGATCTTTTGTTTTGTCGTCTTGCTTTTTTTCACAACCTTGAAATACCACATTCCTAGGATGCTTATTTTCTATTTCTGGTTTTTCTGACTCCAGATTAGCACTTATATCATCAATGGTGGCTTCTTGGATTTGTTCCTTGGTTGCACAAGCCTCCTCAATATTTTCTCCAAATTTAACTTTTTCTTGACTCTTCATTGTCAGAATGTCAACAATTGCATGTCACATCTCTTCAGTAGGCTGAATTCCTGCCAGAATGGCCTTCTCATAGATTGTGAAAATATTTTCAATAGACTTGTAAGTGGTTCAATATGTGCAAGGCATATCCAATATTTAACAAGTTTTTTGGCATCTGGAATATATATGTGTGTGTATATATATATATTTTTTTAAATTTTTTTATTTTTTTTATTATTTTTTTTTTTTGCGGTACGCGGGCCTCTCACTGTTGTGGCCTCTCCCGTTGTGGAGCACGGGCTCCAGATATGCAGGCTCAGCGGCCATGGCTCATGGGCCCAGCCGCTCCGTGGCATGTGGGATCTTCCCAGACTGGGGCACGAACCCGTGTCCCCTGCATTGGCAGGCGGACTCTCAACCACTGTGCCACCAGGGAAGCCCTAGAATATTTTTAATCAGGTCATTCAGTGTAACCAGTACTTCTTCTTTTGGACATCCCTCATTAATCAGGTGTAGGCATTCAGAAAATGTCTTGTTTACTTTTTTAGTAAACAATCATTGTTCATCTTCTTCTGCCATGGTAGTCCAGAAGGACCCAACTAGTTTTTCATTTTGTGCTTTGGGCTCAGGCTGGGTAACCACTGAGCCCGGAGGCCTTTTCATTACTCTTCCTTTGCCAGCTTTCCACTCACTCAGATGAGCCTTTCTCTCCTCTGCAGTTTCTCTGGGCTGAGTCCATCTCCTATCAATAGCTGCTTTCACCATGGTATGTCTGTGGTGGTCAATGCTTTTTGACTTTTCTATCAGTTTAGTATTAGAAGAAAAAGCAGGTCTGGCTACCATTTCAGATGTCATGCTTCTTGATAGTGTCTTATTTCTTTTTATGTCCTGAGAAGAACTGGTTTTGATAATAGACGAAAGTGTATTTAACTGTAATCATTCTTTCTCTTGAGGCCCTTTCCGAACTGTAATGCTGGCAGACTGATGCCTCGTTTCATGGCATCCTGGTTATTACTGTGGTGACTGCTAATAGAAGGACGTACAAGTTGACTGCTCTGAGATGTAGTGCTCACAAATTTAGTAGCAGTCGTCATATGTGAGGCTCTATCACTTTTCACTGGTACACTGCTGGCATCTACAGGCTGAGACTTTGTGGCTTTAGAGACAGTAGCTGAAAGTTTCTTCATTGTTGCAGAACTCTCATCTTTGACTTGTAGAGGTTTTCTAAAGGAATTAATCTTAGACTGAACAATTTGGCTATGATAAGATCCAAGCACAGGTTTCTTGGGCGTTTGGGCATGTTAGCACCTTGCTTTGGTTTTTCTGTAGTCATTTGTTTCTTTTTACTGTTGTTTTTAAGGTGAAATGCTTGGCTTAACATATGTTGACTTTGGGGGTCATCTTTAATTGGTAACAATGGCAGAGTTTGATTATTATCCTCAAAATTAGGTGTACCAATTGCTGTAGTTAAATTGGTTAATTTATTAGAAGGTTTTAAAGGAATACAGTTTTTTTCCATTGTTATATTATTCTTGATCCCTGTAAGTCTACCAACATTCTTTTTATCAACCACTTTTGCCTTAAGTTTCAGAACTTTTGTCTCTTCTTCGATCTGGCCTTCAGATGTCTTCACTCTCTCGTCTCTACCACTGGATAATATCTGATTTTCCTGTTTGTATGCAAAAAGTTTTTCTTTTTAACAGATGCTCCTTAAGTTTTTGTCTTCTTTGCTCTCTGAATGCAGACTGGGCCCTCTGACTCGGGGGAAGCTGCAGGTCCTGGGGCACGGCTGGGGTGCTCATCGCAGCTCTAGGTTGGGGGGGGGACGCGTCTCCAGCTTGACCGCCGCAGACTCCCTCAAGCCAGCGTGGCTGCACACTGCCCATATTGTATCTTCTAACTTGCTTTTTTTCACCCACCATTCTGAGATTCATCCAATTTGATGTTAAGGCATGATTTATTTATATCAATACTGTATATTATTGTAGCATATGACTATACCACAAGGTATTTATCCATTCTCCAGCTGATATTTTTATGTGGAGTAAATACTACAAATGATCTCATTCTATGTCTATGTCCCATATCCTCTGACCTGATATTGAACTTGATACAAAAATTATATGATCATCTTAATAGATCCAGGGAAAGCATTTGACAAAATTCAACATCCAGTCACAATAAAAACTCTTAACAAGTTAGGCATAGAAGGGACATATCTTAACATGATAAAAGCTGTCTGTAACAAGCCCACAGTTAATGTCATACTCAGTGGTGAAAGGTTGAAAACTTTTTCCCTAAGGTAGGGAAACCACTCTCACCACTCTTATTCAACATAATATTGGAAGTCCTAGCTAAAGCAATCAGGCAAGAAAAAAAATAAAAAATAATAGTATCAGAATTGGAAAGGAGGAAATAGAATTGTCTCTATTTGCAGATGGCATGATTTTATAGATAAAAAATCCTAAAGACTCAACCAAAAAACTGTTAGATCTAATCAATGAATTCAGTGGATTTTCAGGATACAAAATAACATACAAAAATCAGTAGCATTTCTATACACAAACAACAAAAAGAGAATTTTTTCAATAAATGTTGCTGGAATAATTGGATACTCATATATAAAAGAGTGAAACTGGATCCATATCTTACACCACTCACAAAAATTAACTTGAAATGGATTAAAGACTTTAATGTAAGACCTGAAGCCATAAAACTTTTAGAAGAAAATATAGGAGTAAAGCTCATTGACATGGGTCTTCACAGTATGTTTTTGAATGTGATACTTAAAGCATAAGCAACAAAATCAAAAATAAACAAGTGAGACTACATCAAACTAGAAAGCTTCTGCACAGGAAATCATCAACAAAGTGAAAAGACAACCTATGGAATGGGAAAAAAAATATGTAAACCATATATCTGATTAGAGAATAATACCCCAAATATATAAAGAACTCATACAAATCAGTAGCAAATAAACCAAACAATTAAAAAATGGGCAAAGAACCTGAATAGACATTTCTCCAAAGAAGATATAAGAAAGGCCAACAGGCACATGGAAAAATGCTCAACATTACTAGTAAGTAAGGAAATGCATATTAAAACCACAATAGGGCATCACCTCACACTTGTTAGAATAGCCATCATAAAAAAGAAAAGAGATAACAAGTGCTGGTATGGATGAGGAGAAAAGGGTTTGGTGGGCTTGTAGATTGGTATAGCCACTGCAAAACAATATGGATGATCCTCAAAAAATTAAAAATAGAATTGTCATATTATCCAGCAATTCCACTTCTGAGAATATATATGAAGAAAATAAAAACTCTAACTCAAAAGATATCTTTCCTCCCATATTCATAGCAGCATTATTTACAATAGCCAAGAGATGGAAACAACCTAAGGTGTACATCTATAGATAAAATGAATAAAGAAGTTTGCATTTCTCTAATAATTAGTGACATTGAGCATCTTTTCATGTGCCTGTTGGCCATCTGTATGTCTTCTTTGTCTATTTAGGTCTTCTGCAAATTTTTTGATTTTTAAAAAATTTTATTAAGCTGTATGAACTGTTTGTATATTTTGAAAATTAATCCCTTATCAGTAGCATCATTTGCAAATATTTTCTCCCATTCTGTGGGTTGTCTTTTCGTTTTGTTTATGGTTTCCTTTGTTGTGGAAAAGCTTTTAAGTTTAATTTGGTCCCATTTGTTTATTTTTGTTTTTGTTTCCATTACTCTAGGAGAGGGATCCAAAAAATTATTGCTGTGATTTATGTCAAAGAGTGTTCTGCCTGTGTTTTCCTTTAGGAGTTTTATAGTATCTGGTCTTTCATTTAGGGCTTTAATCCATTTTGAGTTTATTTTTGTGTATGGTGTCAGGGAGTGTTCTAATTTCATTCTTTTACATATAGCTGTACAGTTTTCCCAGCACCATTTATTGAAGAGACTATCTTTTCTCCATTGTATATTCTTGCCTCTTTTTTCATCAATTAATTGACCATAAGTTCATGGTTTTATTTCTGGGCTTTCTATCCTGGTCCATTGATTTATATATCTCTTTTTGTGCCAGTACCATACTGTTTTGATGATTGTAGTTTTATAGTATAGTCTGAAGCTAGGGTGCCTGACTCCTCCAGCTCCATTTTTCTTTCTCAAGATTGCTTTGGCTATTCAGGTTCTTTTGTGTTTCCATACAAATTTTTAAATTATTTTTTCTAGTTCTATGAAAAATGTCATTGGTAATTTGATAGGGATTACATTGAATCTGTAGATTGCTTTTGGTGGTATAGTCATTTTGACAATATTGATTCTTCTAATCCAAGAACATGGTATTTCTCTCCATCTGTTTGTGTCATCTTTGATTTCTCTCATCAGTATCTTATACTTTTTTGAGTACAGGTCTTTTGCCTCCTTAGGTAAGTTTATTCCTAGGTATTTTATTCTTTTTGATACAATGGTTACTGGGATTGTTTCCTTAATTACTCTTTCTGATCTTTTGTTATTAGTGTATGGGGATGCAAGAGATTTCTTTATTAATTTTGTATCCTGCAACTTTACCAAATTCATTGATGAGCTGTAGTAGTTTTCTGGCAACATCTTTGAAAGTTGCTATGAGAGTCGAACTTAAATGTTCTCACCATAACAATTGCAATCACAAAATGGAAGTCTTGTGAGTTGAAGGGTGTGCTAACTAACCTTATTGTGGTAACATTTTGCTATATATATATAAATATATATATATTTATATATATGTATATGAATCATCTCATTGTATACCTTAAACTTACATAATATTTTAAGTCAATTATACCTCAATAAACCTGGAAAGAACATTGTAGAACATATGTATTCTAGATATTTGCTATTTGCTGTCCTTTTTCTGCCTTTCATCCTCTACAAACTTATATTTCAAATTTAGGACCAGTTTAAGTTTCCCCCAGTGAGTTCACTCTAAAAACATGGGAGTGGTGTGTAAGTGTTACTCGTTTCACAGAGGAAATGGGGGAGAAACTTACATATTAACTTAAAAATTGTATGAGACATTTTACTTTCCCTGTATTCCTTTCTGCCTCTGCTGTCCCAAGGCACTTCCTTATGTTAGCTCAGTTTCTACACAGTGCCCAGCAACATGGTCTGTCTCCATTTCTTCCCAGAATGCCTTTCTGACCTCTTTCTCTGTTAGGCTACTCTGATCCAGTTCCTGCCTTCCAAATTGCATAACCACACAAAATTCTATTTCTTTTTCTTCCTTTAGTCTCACTTTGGAAATGAATTGATTCAGGTCTTTTTTTGCACATACTTTAATTGCATGAACTTTTTTTTTTTAAGGTAAAACATGTGTTTTATTAAAAAATATCACAATTAGGTTCAAAATATTTTACAAGGCAAAAGGAAAAACTTTTTATAGAGATACTAGATAGAGTATGTTACATATACCATTTATTGGTATATCAAGCAGAAATGAAGAAAGAGTTTTAAAGGTTTTATAAATTGTCTGTGTAGGCAGAAGATAGGATTATAATAATTGATATTTTTGAAGTTAAATATTAGTGACTTTAAAAGTGAAAGCCATTTAAAAAAAAAAAAGTATAATCCACACCCTGAAGGTTTGGGATTAGTTACTATGTGAAGAAGAATGCACTGATTATGTGATAGAAGCTAATAAATTCTAGCTTTGCCTTGGGTTTTATATTTTCCCAAGAGGGACAAAAAATAATGGCTAACATAACTAAAAACCCTAATCCTAACTGAATCTTTCAACTTATCTATTCATGAATCAGAAATCTACCCTTAGAATTTATTCCAGTAGAAAATACTTTCCTGCTCCAGAGACCATTTAATGTAACGGTTTTTTTTTGTTTTGTTTTGTTTTAATTAATTTATTTATTTTTTATTAGTTTCTGCTTTATAACAAAGTGAATCAGTCATACATATACATCTGTTCCCACATCCCTTCCCTCACGCATCTCCCTCCCTCCCACCCTCCCTATCCCACCCCTCCAGGCGGTCACAAAGCACCGAGCTGATCTCCCTGTGCTCTGCGGCTGCTTCCCACTATCTATCTACCTTACATTTGGTAGTGTATATATGTCCATAATTGCATGAACTTTAATTGAAGAATATTCATGTCCATTCTAAGAAAATGCCAACCCTAAAAAAGAAAATCCTGAACACAGTACTTTTAGTTTAGTATTTTTTAATTGAAATGGAACAAATTGAAAGGAAAAAAAATTGTTCCAGATGTTTGAAGAAAGCATATGTGATTTTGTTGACTACAGTAGAGAAAATCTCAGCAGATGCAGTGAAATAAGAAAATTTATCTTTTCTTTATAAATACTTTTGAAAGAAATTCATTTCCAGGTAGCATGTAGTCATAATGAATGACTTCAAATATATGTGCTTAAACATTAAGACTAATTTGGTATTACCGAAAGCATCATGGCCACATATTCCCAATATGTATTTAACAGTAAGGTAGAAAATTCACAGAAAATACACATCTGACAGACTCACATACCATGCCCATAAACAGAGACACAGACCCAAACACACACATACATGCTCCACACCCCATACAAATACTTCCTTTCAACCATACTACATTGTCTCAGCTCACTCAGTTTTCTTTTTCTATCAACCCCACTTATTTTTGAACAATTTCTATAAGTCTTGCCAATATTTTCCTCTCACAGAATGGCTCACAGGATTGACTGTGGTGTCCTGTCCTGGCTTCACTCTCTTCCTGGGTCTTGCAGGTTATCTGTGGCAAGAGTATTAATCTAACAGCCACGAGCCTTTTCACTGTGTAGATGCATCTTTCGTGCCAGAGGCACAGGCTCTTCTCAGGCAGAATCATGAGTGTGGCCTGAGCTATCATTTGTATGTGATATTTGTCCATTTTATTTCTGTTACATTAAAAAATAGATTCAAATCAAGGATGTTTCCATTCTGTGTTTAAATATTTGTTCACTTATATCCAAGTATCCAAGTATATTCACTGTCTTTTTTTTTTAAGCATACAGTGCTATATAACCTGCAACAATGGCACACATAAAACTCTAACTATATGTTATTCCCTTAACTAAAATATACCAAGAATAAAGACACTACCAGCAATTTACAGGAATATAAGAATGAACTTAGTGAAGACAGAATGAACTCTGTGCACATTTACACGAGCATAGCACTCACGGTTTTGCAGCCTCTAGGAAACTGGTTGGGAAGAGAACAAACACTTTTTAGATATTAAAAGTTAATTCAAATTGAATCAGCTTCTCCAGAATATGAGGTGTTCACATTGGGCTTCATGTTGCTTTTCACTATTTCAATATGAGATATGTCCCTGTATGTGGCTTTACTCATAGTTCTTTCCAGTTGCTATATGTATATAATTATAAATTGGTCACATTCATTTTCTAGAATTTCATATAAATGTATTGCTGGAAAGCCATCTCTCCCAAAACAAGTAACCATTATTTATCTTGCAAATTGTTTTTCAGCAAGGAGCCACTGAAGAGACTTTCCCTCTATAAATACAAAAACAGACAGTTATTGTTTAGGTGCACCAGGTGTGCTGTATTCTCTCGACATTATGCTATTACGGAGATACTACAGTTAGATAGTGGAACAATGCAGTTTCCAGTTTGACTAAAACATGTTAAAGAAAAGAGTATTTTTAATGAAGTAGCTATTAAAAAATTGCCATCCAATTATGGGCAAAATCCTAAGGTGATATTTGTGTTCCACAAAGGAGTCTGTGATTAGGCAAATTCCTGAACTAACATTTGATATTCATCATGTCACTTAATTCTGAGCCACATTCTAACTTCTCAAGTGAGTGATGATGAAAAGAAACCAAAGTCTTTTTTTTAATATATCCATTAATAGTTGAATTATACACAAATTGATTTGAATTTGTCTCCTCCTCAAATTATGAGTTTAGTTGAAATTTCTAGGAGTAGAATTGTTGAACATATATAATATTTGCTTGGTCACTACACCTTTTGAAATGTTCTCTGTGGATATGGGTGCTGGTGTACGGAACTCCTTACCATAGGCAATTTCTGATGTCTTAAGAAATGTTAAACAATTTGTGGGTCAGATGTTATTTCCACATGTAGCTTAGAAAAGCATTGCACTTCTGGCATATGGGCCTGTTCTGATTTTAAAGGAGAGGAAGGTTTTTATGATTTTATTTTTATGAACACATTTAATTATATATCAGGGGGATCTACCACACACATTTTCACAGAGGGCATTGCACAGTTTTATAGTGTGCCTTCAGCTTCCTAAAAAATTACCAATATCACAATTACAGTAAAATTACTGTGCAATTATAACAACAGCTTCTTTAAACACTATTTGTAGATGTAAAATTGTTTTTATGAGTAATACATAACATTACTATCTCATTTTAGAAATCTATATTGAATAAAAGCCCATTTGCCAATATTGTTTCATTCATATAAATTCTCTTTTGAAGAAATACATGTTTAAGTTAAAAATATTCCTCCTGCATTCATAACTATAGGATAAAGCTCATCAATATGAACAAACTCTAAAAGTAGACATTTAAATAAAAATAAAGATGAAGTTCAGATTTCTACTCTTTTCATTATTATATCTGTTACTGGCTTTATATCCTGAGTTGTGTTCTGGTAATGGTGCTGGGTCAAAAAAGTTCTTACTTCAGTTTAAATACATGTGTAAAGCACATGTATTTTTCTTTTCTCTGAATAAATTTTGATTGAAAAATAACATAAGAAAAACAAGCCTGCCACTCATATTTGCAAGACCTACTACAAAAATACAAACAGAGGCCCACATTTCAAAATCAAATATTTAAAAATTACAGATCTAGCTAATTAATTGCTAAATTAAAAAGTTATATTCTTCTCTCTCAACAAAAATACCTTTATACTGACAAAATGAAAACTATGTGTAAAGCCTAATTTTATATGACTAAAAGTCAGCAAAATGCCAAAGATGACTGTATTGAAATATTATTTAGCATGTTGATGCTCTAGCCATGTTAGTAAAAAATATAAAATGTAAAATTCACATATGTATTATAATATATAACATATTATATGTAATTTATTTTTCTTGTCTTGTTTGGTGACTACCATTCGATATGCAGAGACCTAATCTTCTTCCATAGTGCACTCCACCTTCTCCATCAGCTTTGCCTGGTATCCCCATGTTCAAAGCTCTTTTGGTCAGCATCTCTAGAGAGAGCAAACTTTGTTCTAGAATTCCTTTGGAGTCCAAGAGGGGTTAAAATGTTCCAGATTCAGGACTATGAAAATCTTCACCTTTGAACTCACTCTGGATGCTTGTCTTTAGAGGTACCCATTGGCTCCAGTTGCTGAGTTCCAAAGTTCTTAATAAATACATAGAACAAAGTTCTTAATAAATACATAGGGCAAAGTGTTCTTAAGTTTTGATATGAAATAGGTTTATTTGTGTTAATTTTAAGTAATCTGCAGTTTGTTTTGGTTTCATCTTCAGTCATGAGTTATTTGGAAGAGTCTTGATGTCCATTTGGTTAATTTTAAGTTACATAGAAGCAAAGGCTAGGGGTGGGTTGGTTTTGAAAGTGGTGGAGAGACACGGAGATCTTTGTTGTCCGGGTCTCTGGGTGAAAGCAAGAGGAGAGTCCACTCTTTCTCAACCACTTGATCTGGTGGAAATTTTGCCCATCAGAGCTCCTGACACCCAGTAGGTCTCCCCAAAGCCTTCCAAAGGACTGAATGCAGGAGAGAGACTAGTTCTTTAATTTTCTGTACACATAAGATGTGCTCTGGCACGCACAGGCTGGGAATTCACAGGCAACCACAGAGTCTGTAGTCTTCACCTCAGGATCTAATCCACATTTCATATTCCTCCATCCAAATGGACTAGATAATCTGGCACCTGTATCCTGGAAAATTCATGTCTTCAGATCTACACATATTATCTTCAGAATTTATCAGAAAGATTATTTTAGTTGTATGGGATTGTAGCAAAGAATGGGGAAAAAAATCAACAGCAGTGTGTGCTCAGATTGCTATATAAAGTGGCAATTGAAATGCATGCCTAATTGAAGAACACAATCTAGGTGAGTTACACATTAGTACAAATTTTGTTCTAAAGTCTAGTAGACAAAAACAAAAAATGACATATTAGCAAGCTTACCACTGAAACCTCCTTGGGAGAGCACTACGTTGGAGTTACAAAGAGTTTTAGTGACCCCAACAAAGCCAGTTATTTCTTCACCACGGGATCAGATTGCTGTGTTTGTTTCTTTGTTTGTTTTGGTTGACACTATGTTGAAGTCATTAGGCTACTATTTGAACACATGTTGTACAATATATACCTTTATACATGCACAATACATTAAACCCAGTGATGTGCTCCTACTGAGATGCACAGTGGTATGAAGACTCAGGAAAAACAGAAAATTTGTGTCTCCCCTCTCATGCCTAAGCTTAGGTAAAGAGAGATGAGTTGTTCCAACTATTGAAATTGATATTTTTAGCTTGCTAGTAACTTTTTGAAACACACACAGAGTTGAATTAGTGCCAGTGAAATATGTATGTTCAACTTGATGTCACTTTGCTTCCCATGTTTCAAAGGAGATTAAAAAAATTCTATCAACTTATATGTAATAGAAGAAGATATACAAGTGTTGTGGGGTATCATAATGAGACCAGTTGGATACTCATATTTTGGAAAGAATCAAATATTGTTATTCCTGATATTTTGGAAAAACCTGAACCAGATGTATGTTTTTTTGTTGTTTCATTTGTTTTCTTCTTAAAAGAAAAATCAGTACATGTAAAATATATTCTTTTATTATAACTAACAGAATCCCATGAGATTTGCTTTAATCTTAGTTATTTATTTATGCATTAATTTATCTAAGTATATTTGCTATTAGCTTTTGGAATATATCCAGAGAGCTTATGCTTAACATTTTAAGAAAACAGTTACTGCCAAACTCAAACAAGTGCAAGTTGTGACTCAGATTACTACCAGAAGTGGAGTAGCAAAAATATCTTTTATATATGTGTATGTATGCATATCTGTGATTTTAAAATTAAAAACCATAATTTAAACTCTTTTTCCAACCTCACCATGCACTTTTCTCATAGTTATAATTTTCTGGAAGGGATTGGATCTTAATTGTAGAGTGCAAGTGTAATCCAGGCTAAATGTGTTCTTTCTAAATGTATTTATGCACTAAATGGGTTTACTGTTGTAATATCGGAAGCTTCACTGATAACTCATGATTGAGTATTAATGCTGAAGTAAAGATGCTAAGCTCTCCTATCATGCCATCCAGAATAAAAATACAACAGACAGAATGAGCAGGGCAAAATAATATGCTTCAAAAACAAATAAGTACTTTTCTACAACTACAAAGCTGAGTAATTAAAATTGAGGTTGCCATCAAGCAGCAAGTATCCTTAACTCTCTGACTAAATGGAAACAAGGAATCATTATTGATCTGAATGCCAAAATTAGAATAAGAACAATTTATAAATCTTTGCAGTTCTGAAAACTTAATTATATGGTAAATATCATTTAATCATATAATTTTATTGCTTAAAGGAATCTGAGTTCCCCCAATCTCTTCATTTTATATACGGGGAGATTGTGAGCCATCAAGATGAACTGACTTGCCCAAAGTCATAGAAACAGTAGTAGAGACCAGAGTTTAATACTCAGGTATCTTAAATCCTGTCATGTGGTCTTTGAAGTCTACCAAGCAAGGAGTGCAACAAAAGATTGTTTTAGGACCATGTCTGTAGTTAAGGGCAGAGTTTGTCAATAGGCAGACCCATTTCTGTCTCTTCAGATTTTGCCACTTAGTAACTCTATGCCTATGGTAGTTTCCTCTCTTAGTGTCAATTTTGTATCCTATAATATGGAGATAATTACAGATTTTATCCCAAATGAATTTTTTGAAGAATACATGAAATGATTTATGCAAATGCTTAACATGTGATAGACACATGGTAAGTACAGCATAAATATTATTTGCTATTGTTTATTATTGTTTATCATCAGAACATTCTAAAATTTCAATGTATGCCTTTAAAAATTATTTATCTCTGTGAAAGAACTGAAGTTAAGACATTTAGTTTCTCTCTGCTTTCTTATCACTGTTGAGATTTCCTATTGATCTGTGTAATTTAGAATGTCTAGTCATAGAGACAGAATTACATGAACAACTAAGTCTTCTCAGTTAAATGCTTTGAATAGTCATTAGAATTAAAAATTACCCTTTGTGATATTATGAATTATATTCATATTATTGAACAGAAATGAAGGGCAATTATACATTTTTTAGTAAATTTGGCTGTGATCCCTGTCTTTCCTTTCAGCTCCTGTGCAGTTTGTCTTAAAGTTTCCACAGGTCTCTATTCTTCATTCTTATTAATAGTATTCTAGACTGCATGCCTGAATCAACTCAACAACTCCAGCTGGCTCATCCATTTTCAGCTTCTTTCATCTCTTGTTAGTCTGTGTAATACTTTGCTGCCAGACTTGTCCAAAGGAATGAGTGCAGAGTGAGTCCATGATGCTTATTCTGGCATTCAAGGTTTGCCATCCCTTGTACCTTAATGCTTTCATTATACTTTACAACTTAGTTCCCAAACATATAACTTTCACTCCCAACAGCCTTTTATATCACTATCTCCCAAATACTACAGTTATGTTTTTATTTTTTGATCTTTTGGTGTTCTCTTTATCTTGCCAAGAATTTACCTTAACCAAGGTTCCCTTGATTATTGTCTAGCATTTGGTTCTATATTGATTGTACTGATATTAAGATGCTTTAATGCCTTTATTGTTTTATAACTTCCACAAATTTTGTGAGCTTCTTAAATGATACAACAGCCAGGAGGCAGCACAGAATGGGCCTTCAACCAATGTTGTTCAATTGACTTATTGAAAATAAGATAGTAACTTTAGGTATGAAATGTAAAAACTTTTGCAGAGTATAGTGTAGGATGTGAGAGCATATGCTTTTCTAAATGTAACAGAACCTCTTTTCTAAATGAATCCTCAAATTTTCATAAATACCCATTTCCAGATTTGAGTTCACTTCAGGAATCATTTGGTAAGCATTTCAAATCAATTTCAAAGAGATTTTAGGTTTCAAGCCAGCACATTTTCTCTTCCACAAACCCATAGTGCTTTCCTCACTCTATAAAGAGGCACATTATATGATTGGAGGGATTTGAAAGCAGATATAGGTGTACTTTAATACTTAGCAAGGGTTAAAAGTTGAACTTGAGCTTTGGAGAGGGTACTGTTAAGAGATGAAAAGTACACCTTTTCTCTTTACCAACTGTGGAACAAGTGACCTTAATGTTTCCCTAGGATGTTTTGGATTTAACATCTGCTGTGAAAGACGGTGCAATCGAAGTGCAGCCTCACGTCTTCCAACCTCTCAGGAGACCCTGCAGGCTGCCATTAAATAACCATGCAGGTGTTAGTCTTGAACTCAAATGTGAACCAGCCCCTGAAGTTTGAGATGAAATCTGGCTAAGCAGTTCATGAAGAATGTTCTGGATTGTTCTCCTGATATGTGAACTCTTCACCATAGGAATTTGTTTTATTTCTTCTTCTCAAATGTTATTAGCAGGAAGACATAATAGATTTGGTTCAGTAAATTCATTTAAAATATAGAAAATAAATTTTGAATTTTATACTTTTTTTATACCTCCAAAAGTGATTTTATAACTCAAGAACAGCTAACATAAAATTTGCTGACCCCTTTGAATATAAGTTCCTAGACTGACATGATGTATCATCCTTGGAGGAGATGTTTGATAAGATATTAAACTAGACTGGAACAGAAAACCTGGGAGCACATTTGTCTCTTATGTCCATTTCATATAAACGGGAGTGTCATTATGCTGTTTACATTTTTGTGTTCTGTGAAGCCCCTAAAGTTTCCCACAGAAAACATAATGAATATTTGCTAAAGGAATAGATGAAAAGAAAGTTATTTACACATTTATTTTGGTGGAAAACATCGATGTTAGAAAACTAGACCTGACTAATTTTTTTATTGTTTTGATGACAAGTAAGAAAATAATATTTTAGGAATAAGGAGGTTCACATATTGGCTAAAAGTTTTAAATTCATTTTGTTTAACTTCTAAAATTCCACATATTGAAATTGGCTTTACATTGAGAGCCTCTCATTACCTATTTACATTGAAAGATGAATTCATATATTCAAGTATAACATCATTCAGAAAAGAACATAAATCATATGTATTTTCATAAAGGGATCAACAGATTTTCATAAAGGGATCCCCACATGACCACCACCCAGATCAAGAACGAGCATTACCAGTACACCAGAAAATTCCTGGTACCTTTCCCCATTAATACCATTCCTTCCTCCTCAAATTAACCATTATCCTGATTTTAAACACCTTATATTAGTTTCAACTCTTTTTTTGAAGTAAGTATAATTATACATTATATACTCCTTTATGTCTGTTTTTTTTTTTTTTTTTTCTTTTTGCGGTATGCGGGCCTCTCACTGTTGTGGCCTCTCCCGTTGCGGAGCACAGGCTCCGGATGCGCAGGCCCAGCGGCCATGGCTCACGGGCCCAGCCGCTCCGCGGCATATGGGATCCTCCCAGACCGGGGCACGAACCCGTATCCCCTGCATCGGCAGGCGGACTCTCAACCACTGCGCCACCAGGGAGGCCCTATGTCTGTTTTTTTTAGTTAGCATTTTATTTATGAGATTCAGCTGTGTGATTCCTCTAGCAGTGGCTTGTTCATTTTATCTGCATAGCATAGTAATTCATTTAAGATTTTTATACACAGTTTATCTATTTCATTGTTGATGACTATTTGGATTGTTTCCAGTTTTCAGCTATTGCAAATAATGCTGTTATAAAGCTTCTTTTTTGTGTCTTTTGACAATGGTACATATATACATTTCTGTGGGCTATGTGTGACTATGACTATGAGAATAATTACTAGTTTGTAGAATATCCTTATGTTCAGCTTTAGCAGGGACTGCCAAATAATTGGAAACCTTAGCCCTTAAATGAACAAAGTACTCTTATATTTGGGTATACATCTACCATCTAAAAATTTCCCCCTGCATTCCTTAATGTTCTGTGCTCTTTTTTTTTTTCTTTCTTACCTTTGAGTTGTTTTTAATCATTCCATTTTTCCCCTTTATTAGCTTTTTTTTGTAAAATAAATGCATCTTTAATGATTACCCAGGAGATTACAGTTTGAATTCTTGGCTTAATAGAATCTAAGACGAATTAGTACTTTTACCACTTCCTGTACAATATGCCATTTTGTCTCCTTTTAGCACACTATCCTTTTTTGTTAATGTTGACATGAATTATTATAATTCTACACCTTAAATTCCCCAAATCAATATCATCACCATTACCATTACCATTATCATTATGACCATCATTTTGGACAAGGATGTGCTTTATATACTGTTCATTACTTCCTGCAACTTTTTTCCTTCTGCATAAAAGTCTCCTTTAAGTATTTCTTTTAGTGTTAATCTGTTAGTGACAAATTCTAATATATATATATATATTTTTACCTGAAAACATCTTTACTTCATCATCTAATTTTGCTAAATACAGAATTCTAAGCTAACAATTATTTTCTTTTAGCACTTTAAAAATGTCATTTAATCGTCTCTAGCTTCCATTGTTTCTGTTGAAAAAAAGAACTGTCAGTCTTATTTGTTGCTCCTTTGACAGTAGGATGTAGGTTTTGTTCTGGCTGTTTTTAAGATTCTCTCGTGGTATTTGGATTTGAAAAGTTTTGCTGTGCTGTGCCTAGGTGTTGTTTTCTTTATATTTATCCTGCTTTGTTTCTAGAGAGTTTTATATCTGTGACTTACATATTTTATCACTTAAAAAAAGTTTTAACTTGTATCTCCAAATATTTCTTCTTTCTCCACCCCCACCACTCCTCTCCTACTGGGTCTCAAGTTAGACATTTTTATTACCCCATGTCTCTCAGCTATATCATATATTTTCTATCCTTTACTACTCTCCATGCATCAATCTTAATATTTTTTATTTACTCGTCTTTGTCACCTCTCTTCTACGGTGTTTAATCTTCTATTAACAAAATTTTCAGTATGTTATCTTTAGGTATAATATTTTTAGTTTTTTAATTTCCATGTAGTTCTGTTTAAAAATAGACTTAGTTTTTGGGTTAAATTTCAGTCTTTTCATCTTTTAAAAATATATTAATCACTATTATTTTAAAATCCATGTGTAAGGAGTTCTAATGCCTGGATCACCTTGGGATCTTACTTTTTCCCCTTGGTTTTCATTCATTTGGTTTTTTACTTTATGTAGCTGGTAATCTGTGACTGAATACCAGACATTGTCTATGAAACTTTGCAGAGATTGTTAGAAACACTTGACAATGTTATTTCTTACCAGAATGGAGTTCCAGTTGCTTTCTGACATGTAGCTAGAGTAGAGGTAAATTACTTTAGTTTAGCTTGAGATTGAACTTGTGCAGTTAGGGTCAAGTCTTTTGTTAGGGTAGATCTGTGTTCAGGTCTCTTCTTATTCCTAAGCTGTAATATTTCTAGAGTCCTATGTGGAAGTTTTGGGTGTATGCCGAGGTCACTCTCCCTTGGCAGGCTCTAATTTCTAATTTGTGTTAACCCTGCTGCATGAAACTTCCTAAAGTTCCATTCTTAGCCAGCATTCTCCTTACCTTCTTAGCCTCTTGGCCACAAAGCTGCTTATAGATCAGTGAATGCCTTAGCAACACAATAGCCTCTCTTTGTTTATCTTAGTGTACTTTCTTTCTCTCAGAAATTATTGCCCCAGAATTCCTGGTTGATTAGTAGCCCTGAACTCAACTTTTGGTTCTTCAACCCCATAAGGCTGCCAGAAGCTTATCTCATGTTCTAATCCTTCTAGTTGATGCTTTCCTCTTGCTTTCTTAGCCTCTCTGCTATATGTAACTTAGGAATTGGCACATGCCTTGTGGGAAAAGTATAGTTTACTTCTATGCCAAGCTCACTTCAGTGAGCTTTTGTTCTCTCCAGAATTCTAACCCCCTCAAGTCCTAGTTCCCTTGGTAGCTGTTTTCTACTTGATTATAAGTGTGTTTGTAACAAGTTACTTCACTATTATCAGATGCAGTTCAATTCAATTAATTTATACACTGAAATATTAAATGAACAAATATTATTTTAATAAGAATATTAATCAACCCACTAACATATCAAATGTATATATGTTTACACTTATAACTGTTCTGCTTTCAAACAGGTTACTAGTTTTTACAAAGGACTTCTAGAACACAGTGGCAAAATTTTTTTCCTCCAATTATTACACAAAAATTATTGTTTTGTTGTGGAATAATACAATTTTAATATGGGCTGTTAAAATATAAATAATATATGTATTTAAAAAATCCAGTGACACACAAAAATCTTATGATAAAAGTATGTTTAGTTTTGTAAGAAACTAACACACTGTCTTCCAAAGAGATTGTACAATTTTGCATTCCCACCAACAGTACTGAGAGGTTTGTTCCTCCACATTCTTGCCCGGATTTAGTGATGTCCATGTTCTGAATCTTGGACATACCTTTTTATTTTTTAAATATTAAATGTAACATTTTACCCAGCTTTATTGAGATATAATTGACATACATTATCTTGTATTGACATACATTATCTTGTAAATTTAAGATATACATGATGATTTGTTACAAGTATATATTGTGAAATAGTAACCAAAATAGGGCTAATTAACACCTTCATCACTTCTCATAATTACCCTGTTTTGTGTAATGGGGGAGAAATTTTAAGATCTCTCTTGGCAAATTTCAAATATATTATAAAATATTTTTAACTGTAGTCACCATGCTATACATTAGATCCTCAGAACTTATTCATCATATATCTGGAAGTTTGCACCTTTTGACCCAAATCTCCACATTTCCCCTAGATCCCAGCCTCTGGTAACCATCAATCTACTCTCTGTTTCTATGAGTTTGACATTTTTAGATTCCACTTATAAGTGAGATCATACAGTATTTATTTTTGTCTGACTTCTTTCACCTAGAGTAGTGTCCTAAAGCTTCATCCATGTTGTTGCAAATGGCAGAATTTCCTTCTTTTTTGTACCTGAATAATATTTGAGTTATATATATATATATATATATATATATATATATATATATATATATATATATAATATTATATCACACTCTTTAGCCAATTCTTGCTTGATAGCCATGTTTTGGCTATTATGAGTAATGCTATGAGAGTGTTTTGGGGGTGTACTATTTCTTTGAGATAGTGACTTCATTTCCTTTGGATATATACCCAGAAATGAGATTGCTGGATCATATAGTAATTCTACTTTTAATTTTTTTGAAAACTCCATACTGTTTTCCACACTGGTTTTACCAATGCAGGTTTTACATTCCTACCAACAGTACACAAGGGTTCCCTTTTCTCCACATCCTTCCCAGCATTTGTTTTTTTGATAATAGCCATTCTAAACCAGGAATTTATACTTTAAAAAAAACCTGATAATTAATATGTTTTTCAGTTTTGGAAGTTTCTAATGTTACATCCAGAAACTCAGAGATTCTCTCTTTAGCCATATCCAGTCTACTATTGAGCCCATCAAAAGTATCCTTCATGGCTCCACTCTGTTTTTTGATCTCCAGCATTTCATTTTTGTTCTTTCTTAGAATTCCCATCTCTCTTATTACATCATTTATCTTGCACATTAACTACTTTTTCCATTAAAACCCTTAGCATATTAATAATATATTTTTAAAAATTTCTGGTTTGATAATTAAAACATTCTTGCCATATTTGACTCTGGTTCTCATGCTTGTTCAGTCTCTTTAAACTGTTTTTGCCTTTTAGTATGCCTTGTAACTTTTTTGGGAAGGTAGACATAATGTACTGGGTAAAAGGGTAATTGGCCTTTGGTATTGTAGTGGTAAGATGTGGGTGTAGGGAAAACATTCTGTAGTCCTATGATTAGGTCTTAGGTTTTTGATAAGCCTGTGCTTCTGGACTGTGAACTTCATCAGTACTTCTCTATACCACCCCCCCCCCAACACACACACACTACTTTAGGTGGGACAGGATGGCTAAAAGGAGCTAGGAGTTGGATATTTCCTTTTACGCATATGTGGAAAGCTAGAGCTGTCTGGAATTGGCTATTTCCTTCCTTCCAGGTAGGTTAGATTCTAATAAAACCCTAGTAGGTTAGGTTCTGGTAGAATAATCTCTCCTAAGGACAGGGCTTGTAAGAACAGAATACTCTGGAGTATTTTAAAATGGTTCCTTTTCCCCCTCTCCTTGCTGGAAGCATGAGGAGATTTTTCTCAGATATTCACTGTGAGAACCTGGTCAAGTCTGGAAGATCAAACTCAAAGTGTGAGGGCCTCCCCGTGGCTGTTCCCCCCGAAGCTTTTAACCCAGGTTTATCCACAGTGAGCTTCAACATTTCATCAATTACAGTTTAGGTTTTCCTATCTGGTGCTGATTCCTGCAAAGGTTACTGCTCAGGGGTTTCCATTCAAATAGGTGTGATTCTCTATATTTGCCTGTTTGTCTCTCCAATCTGGAAGGCAGTGGTTCGTTCTGTGAACTCACTTCTCTGACAAACCTAAGAAGAGTTGTTGATAATTTATAGTTTAACTGATTTTTACTTGTTGGGACAGATTTGTGAGCTCCTTCTGTGCCAGGCTGGAAACTGGAAGTGGTACAATTAACTTTAATAATTTATTTCATTGAATCAAATACATCCAAGACATTATCATTTCAACCTGTACCACTCGCCTCATTTTAAGTGCTCAGTAATCACATGTGACTAGTGACTCCTGTATTGGGCAGGGGTACAAGAAACCCCTACACTCATGCTCAGCTCAAGAGTTCCCGTGGGAGAAGACTTATGAAAGATGATCTCATTCTCTAAAGTGGTGCCCTCCTGAGGTATTTTAAGTATAATTTTGACTATGAGTACTTTGATCATATCTGCTAAATTTAGATTCCAGTCCTGTGAAAGGTGTGTAACATTTCTGGGAGTGGCATACCCATGAAAGTGACATTTATGATGCATTTTGTAGAATGGATGAGACTTGAGAACCCAGAAATCGCAGAAATGGAATTGGTAGAAATAACAGCATGAGTAAAACTACCAGAGCAGAAAAATGTCAGGAGTATACAGTGAAAAGAGATGCTTCCATCTGTCTGGGTCTAATCTACCTCTACAACCCCAGTATAGGTGACCCTCACATATGGGAGCATTTTGCTTCCAAAGCGCACTTTCACTTGGCCTGTTTCATCAGAAGATCAAAACCCATTATTGTCAATTTGAGAGTATACAGTATGTGTTTCCCAAGAGTTCCAGAGGTAGATAACAATTTTACTTAGAGTGGAAAAAGCACATCAGTGAATAAAAGGGAGAGATCATTTAATCTAAGGAAACTTTAACAAGTTAGCCTATTGGCTTGGCTTTTGGGAATTTAAAAGTCTTGTTAATTATACTAAATTTCAAACCAATGTTTGAATTCAAAGTTAAGCCCTTTATTTCAGGGGTCCCCAACCCCCCGGGGCTGTGGACCGGACTGTTAGGATCCTGGCCGCACAGCAGGAGGGGTGAGTGGCAGGCGAGTGAAGCTTAATCTGCCGCTCCCCATCACTCACATTACCGCCTGAACCATCCTCCCCCACCACCTGTCCGTGGAAAAATTGTCTTCCATGAAAGTGGTCCCGGGTGCCAAAAAGGTTGGACCGCTGCTTTATTTGACAGAATGTTGATAACTTTTATGTTGCTTTGTTTGGGATATAGAATGACTAGAAACAAAGTGGTGAAGATGTTATTAGTAGCCCTTTAAAACTTTCAGCTTTCGTGGTGTGTGCTCTTACATGTTTCTTTCCTAAGTGTTTTCCTTTTGGTAAAGAATCAGGCTCTAATTTACAGATGCCACAGACGAAAAACGTTCTTCAGCTGGAGTCTAGCAATTTAAAAATTGCTAACTGATTGTGTAAATATTTGTTTCTCACATTACCAGCGTATACATTTTAAGGAGGCAAGGTTTGTACATGCAACAACAACACAACAACGAAATCCTCTTTTGCAAATACTATAATGCCTCAGTTCAGGGCTATGCATTTATAGGATTGAGTTAACCGTGTAGAGTTCAATGTAATGCTTCTTACATTTCCATATTGGTAATACCCACATTTTGGACAGCTTCTGTCATATATGAGACATAGAGGGGGAAACGTCATTTATGATAATGTAATTTTTTTTGTAATGATAGAAGTTACTGAAATCATCTCTTTATTGTCATTTATAAAACAAATACTGTCCAATCTCTGACTTCCCTCTCAGTCCAGAGAAATTTCTTCAATATATCTTTTCATTTAAGTATAGTTCTTCATGTTGGAACCAAAGGTTCTACTAACACAGGACTTGAGGAGAAGAGGAGAAGGAGAATGGTGAGCAAAAGATGGTCATAATTTTTTTCAAGTTAATTCCAGAAATACTTGGAAAGCACCACTTATGTTCCACTCTCTGCAAATATAAAAGAGGGCCTTCGACCTCTAGGTGTTCACAGTGTAGCAAGGACAGGCAAGAAAACACATACCTAAATTATAAAAGTATAAAAACAGTGCTTTGGAGGCAGAGAGAATCAAGGGTTTTGCTCCAGAGAAGATGAGATCTGGGTCGAGACTTAATGTGTTGTAGGAGTTCCTGTAGCTTACAATGATGGTGGAAAGGGGTGAGGATTCTTGAGACAGGCAATAACAGTTTTCTTTGGGGAATCTCTCTCTCTTTTAACTAGATCACACTTTAACTTGGACAGAATTTGGGAATAAGGCAGAGTCTGATTTGAAGAAAGAAGGTAGAATAGAGAAGCAAAGTAGGATGAGAATCAAAGACCTATTTCAGGCTCATTAACAGTGGTGGATTTGGGAGAACAAACAGAATGTAGTGGTGTCTAGAGAGAGTCCCAAGGGGCATTGCTAAGTGGAAACAGATCAGTTTTTGTGTCTCTGGGTAGGGAGAAAGCTGCAAAAGTGGGCAGAAAGGAGTAATTTATGAGACTTTAGACAACCTAGTTTTCTCAGGAATAGAAGGGGTTTTGGATAATTGCAATGCAGAGCACAAGCTGAGGAGTATTAGGTGAAATTGAAAAATTGGCAAAGCTAAAATCATAAAGGACCGTAGATGTCATGCTAAATCACTGAGATCATATCTGTTGGTTAATGAAAAGTTTATGGGCAGTTTTGCTTTTTGGAAAACCACTCTGGTTTTACTGTAGAAGGTGATTTGAAGGAGGGTAAGAGTGGAAGCAGGTGGACAGGTCAGGGATCTAATTTGATAGCTCTAGTGAGAAATGATGAGACTGGAATTCTGGTAGGAGGGTTGCAAAGGAGGTGGGTGGATTCAGGAAATGTTGTGATGCCAAAAAGAGATAAAATAGAGCTTAGAGACTAATAGGTTAGAAATTTGTGAGTATGCTAAATGTGTTCATTGCTAAGGAAATGGCTTCCTGTTGTACAATCAGTATGAAAGACATCAGGCTCATTGAAAATTTGGATTTCAAATGGCATGAATTTATTATATTTTAAGAGATCAAGAACACTTCAAATAAATTCTGTAATCTTTAAATCAGAGTACACAACTGCTATTAATTTTTTTCATCCACCTATCAAATTTTAGCTTTTAATGGATAGGGCTTGATGCTTGCTTTATGTTGATAGACTCAATTTTTAAAAGGTATTGATATGTGGAGGGGCCATGTCATGGAAATCTGGGGATAGGAGCTGCTTTTGTAAGGCAGGATGGTCAGCTTCATTGCAATAAGTAGAAGGAATCTGATTTCTTTCTGTAATTAACATTTCTTTTTCATGCAGTGTCCATCTTTTCTCTTATGATTATGTAAAATGGACTGGATGCCATTTTTTCTTTTGAGCAACATGATGATAAATGAAATTGACCTAGATGCTCTGCATCCAAAAAGACCTTTAGGGAACCAGGTGTGATGCCTTATAGGGAGCAGAGGGCTTTTGCTGTCCATTTCTCTTAGCGTCTACAGCTGTATAGAATGCAGCCACAGAGATTAAGCAGGGCTGAGGGAATTGTGAATAATCCCAGGAGTGCAGTTGCTCTAGAATAAAAAGGAGCAAGTTTGGCAATCTTATTTAAATAATAGTTATTTCTCATGTGGATGGCAATTTTGTTAAAGCTTATGAGAGCCGTAGCGCAAGTGGGGTTCAAAGTGAAGTGACCCAGTTTTCCAGATCAACAAACAGCTAGAACAAGTGACTTGAACTCTTTCTGTTCGATCTATACATAAGCCTGTTTGTGCTAAGCCTGGGGAGAAAGGAGTAGTGTTAGCACAGCATTTCAAAAAACAATTGGATTCAAAACCTGACAGATATGGATTTAAATCTCAATTTATTATTTGCTCACAGTATGATGCTGAGGAATTTACCTTACCTTTACCTTATGGGGATCATGGTATCAACCTCACTTTTTTGGGGTGGAGGGGCTTGTTGTTGAGGTATTTTTGAAGCCAATCTAGACATTGTATAATCTCCTATATACTTCAGTACCTGTATTATATATAAAGTATATATTTCTAAAATATAGGGACATTTTCTCATATTAGCACAATGCAACCAACACACCTACCAAAATTATCTTTTAAAATTTGAATTAGTATTTAAAAGGACCATACGTAATATTTTATTGTTATGTCTCTTAAATATACTTAGAAAAATTTCTACTGTCATTTTTTTTAATGCCATTGATTCAATAAAGCAAATGAGTCAGTTGTTGAGGTAGACAACAGAATAATGGCCCCCAGAGATGATCACACCCTAATCCCCAGAACCTGTGAATGTTACCTCACAGGGAAAATGGGTATTTGCTGATGTGATTAAGTTAAGGACATTGAGGTGGGAAGAGTTAACCTAGGTTATCCAGGTGTGACCGATGTAATCACAAGGGTACTTAAGATGGAAGAAAGACGGGAGAGGAGGTTCAGGGGGAAATGTGGTTGCAAGAGAGATGGAATATTGCTAGCTTTGAGCTGAAAGAGACAAAGAAATGGATTCTCCACCGAGCCTCCAAAGGGAAATTCAGCTCTGACCGTACTTAGATTTTATCCTGGTGAGACCTGTGTGGGTCTTCTACAGAACTGTAAGGTAAGAATCTTGCGTTGTTTTAAGCCACTTTTTTTTTTTAATAGCTTGTTACACTAGCCATAGAAAATTAATATAGTTGTCTTGCAGAGCATTTACATTCTGGGTTTGTTTGTTTGATTCTTTGTGGTATAAGTTAACTTTTCCTATCCTTTGTATTTATTGTAATATAACTCAGCTAGAGTCTTAACTACATTTAGGTTAGACTTTTTTCTGTGGCAAAATACTTCAGTGGTGGTGTTTTTTTGTTTGTTTGTTTTTTGCGGTATGCGGGCCTCTCACTGTTGTGGCCTCTTCCGTTGCGGAGCACAGGCTCCGGACACGCAGGCTCAGCGGCCATGGCTCACGGGCCCAGCCACCCCACGGCATGTGGGATCTTCCCGGACCGGGTCACGAACCCGTGTCCCCTGCATCGGCAGGCGGGCTCTCAACTACTGCACCACCAGGGAAGCCCAAGAATCATTTTCTTTTATAAACTAAGTTGATTTGGTTACACTGAAATAATTTGTGCAAGAAAGTCAGGATAAATGTTTAATTATTTCCTTTTACATGTCAATTTTCAGAATAAGGAGTTGGTGCTGTTTACTCTTTGTAAAATTAGTCGGAGTTTTGGATTTCTGTCTTTATCCTTTTTAGAAAAATCACTATGAGCTAATAAGTTTGTTTTAATACTAGTGTGTTGGATCATTTGCATGAATTAATGTATTATTTGTGTACTCAAGTTGTTCCATCTTTGACCCCTTCATCTTGGCTCTGTGCCATTTGGATAAGACCCAAATTCATTGGTGGCTTCTGTTTTCAGTTGTAATAAGATAACATATTCTCATCTTGTATATTTCCTACCCCAGGTCTGTAATTACCATTTCTCCAATCAAATATATTGACATACATATTGCAGGTTATCCCACTGAATATATATTTGTTATTATGTTTTAATGAACAGTTCTCTACAATTGGGCATTTAGGTTCTCTGCAATTGGGCCGTTTAGGTTTTTTCACTTCTTGTGCAGCTGTGTTGTCTGAAACACAAGTAAATACATTGAATTTAATATAACTTGTGATTACATTTTAGCTATTTTTCAGAGATAGAAATTTAGGAATCAAATGGCCATAATCATATAACATCACCACATTTTTGAGATACATTTTACACAGTCAGTATTGTGTTAGGCATTATGGAGAACAAAATTGTAAAGCAGGGCCCTTCCTCTTAAAAATCCAACAGTGCAATTTGAATGATCAAAATGCACCATATCTACTCAAGTTAAGCAGTTAACATGTTAATAAAGAGGCCTTGCTCATTTCAAAGTTTCTTGACTGCCTTGTAAAAAAAAAAAAAAAAAAAAAAACCAGTGGGACCCTCCCAAATTGCCTAATACTGAAATAGAGAAATTTGTGGTTAGTTGAGTATTCATTATGTATATGAGTTCTAGCAATTAAGAGAATGAAATGGAAAAAACATTGTCAGAGAAAAATTGGACCACACAAGTTAAACAGGCAAGGAAGGCTTTGTTCAAAACTGTTACAGTAGGGGAGAGTTTGAACTTAACTCCTTTGAGGGCTGGAGACATTTTAAGAGCTGGAGTGGGGTGTGGAGAATACAGGCCACCTGAGTTTACTAATTGGCCTTGCCCATAGGTAAGCTGTACTTTCTGGTATCTTCATGGTAGCAGGAGTTTTATAAACTGGAGCAAGGTGTCCCTTGAAGTTAGGCTCCTACCCTCCCCCAAAGACTGTTAGATAGAGGTGTTATCTTCCTGGATGATTACATTTTAAAGAGATGGTTTCCAGGTACTTGCAAAAGACTTTTCCCAGTCTTAAAGCTGGCGAGAGACTTTTGAAGGAGGTGTATACATTACAGAGGTGGCTGAGTAAATATTTGCTGTGGTAAGTTTTTAAAGTAAATGCTCTAGGGGCATCCCTGGTGGAGCAGTGGTTGAGAGTCCGCCTGCCGATGCAACGGACACGGGTTCGTGCCCCGGTCCGGGAGGATCCCACATGCTGCGGAGTGGCTGGGCCCGTGAGCCATGGCCGCTGAGCCTGCGCGTCTGGAGCCTGTGCTCCGCAACGGGAGAGGCCGCAACAGTGAGAGGCCTGCGTACCGCAAAAAAAAAAAAAAAAAAAAAAAATTTAAAGTAAGTGCTCTAAGAAAAGGAAGGTCAGGGGACATATGGTCAGGAAGAAATTTGTCTAAAATTTAGTCAAGCTGAGGGGAGCATTCAGCTGTCTTGGTATTTGATAACTTAAAATTTTGTGAAATGATTTAATGATGAATTCGATGATTATAAAGTAAGTAATTTCAGTCATATATTCTGTCATAATCTGCATTGATTCACTTCCTCATAATTCAGCGTGGTAATACTTTGTGTAGAACACAAAAATCAATGGGAACTAATTGTAAATTGAAAAATTTTAGAAAATTAATGAAAGTGGTATTAAGTGTAAATTACAAACAAAACTGATAAAATTATAGCAGAGATGGGGCAATTAACAATTGAAAAATAAAATCTGCATGGGTATTGATATAACTGAGTTTCAACAGAGAATGATTTGACTATCAATAGATTAAGGAAGACTTATTGGAAATTTGATAAAAATTCAATAACAAAAACATAAAGAGGATAAAGTCAAATGCAAAATGATGAGTGTAGATTTACCTTATCATAAAATTTGTCAGAAAAATACATCCTGGAAACATTTGAACCATAATTACTCTAAAACATTAAAGAATCATAATCACAACCTAAAATTCATAATTTTTATAATTTTAGTTTGATTTGTCAAGGTAATATCCTAATCGATCTTTTTGTTCACTATTTAATCATTTTTCTCTATTTTATGTGGATTAACTTTTATCCGTACCAATTATTCATACAATAAAGAACTCATTTTCTAAAATAGAAAATTTTAACAAATACTGAAATTTTGATAATAGGTAAATGATAATGGCTGAAACAGAAGGCTAGAATGCTTTCTCTAGAAAATAAATGGAGCTATGCTTTTCATTGTACATTTAAATCTGCAGAAAGCAATACTATGTATTGCTGTAAGTACATTTATAGAAGGATATGCACAACTTCAGGATGATGATTTGGTGGGAAGGCATTGAGTTGGAGGAAGCAGAAGGTGGAGGGGGAGACTTAAAAATATCTAACATCGGGCCTCCCTGGTGGCGCAGTGGTTGGGAGTCCGCCTGCCGATGCAGGGGATACGGGTTCGTGCCCCGGTCTGGGAGGATCCCATGTGCCGCGGAGCGGCTGGGCCCGTGAGCCATGGCCGCCGGGCCTGCGCGTCCGGAGCCTGTGCTCCGCAGCGGGGGAGGCCACAGCAGTGGGAGGCCCGCATACCGCAAAAAAAAAAAAAAAAAAAAAAAAATATCTAACATCTTATTTCTTAAAAATAAATTACATATGGAAAGAAGTGAACCTCTGTTAAATTGGAGTGATAGATTGGATATTGTATTATTTGCATTTTTTCCATGTTCAAAAAAAGAAAAAAAAACAAACTTTTATCTTGCCTGTTGCTTTTTCTCACTAGAACATAATCTTTTAGGGGTAAGAGATGATGCCTTATTCACTTTTGCATTATTCCCCTTGTTTAAACCAGAGATTTTCAAATGTAGGATGCTGTAACTCCTCTCTCTATTGAATTGGAAGGTCCTTAAGTTGTGGATTTGAGATTTATAATAATTTAAGTGATTTTGACATTTGGGAAACCTTTTTATATTTCTCTAATTGGTATGAACCTAGTCATTGGTAAATTGACTTATGCTGATTAGATTAAATATAGAACAGTAAGGGTGATTGTACTGTGTAGGGTATTTAATCTTGCTTCCCTTAATCAAAACATCATGTGATAGTCTTGCTTCCTTCTTTCCTTTCTTCCTTCTTTTATTTTGACTTTCAGTCATTCAGAGAAACCAAATGAAATTGTCCAGGTACTAAGTAAATAGCAGTAGCATATTTACTCAAACAAGAGGAAGAATGGTTCTAATTTTTATTAATTACGAAAAAACCATATCTTTAATTTGAACAGTTTGAACTGACTCTCGGTCAGCACTGCCTCCAGAACACAGATTCTACCCTGCCTCTAGAACACAGATTCATGATTTGACAACTGCCAATCTTACCAGAGTTAAGGCTAGCCAGTCCTCATTCTGCAAATGTCTCCCTACATCCTATGCTCCAGTCTTATTTACTGAAGTCCTGGCTGTCTTTGATCTCCTTGTCTTAGTCAGCTCAGGCTGTCATAATAAAATACCACAAACTGTGTATCTTAAAGAAGAAAAATTTATTTTCTCACAGTTCGGGAGGCTGGAGGTCTGAGGTCAAGGTGCTGGCACGTTAGGTTTCTGCTGAGGCTTCTTTCCTGGGCTTGCAGACATGCATTCTCTCTGTGTCCTCACATGGTCTTTTCTCTGTGCACGTGTGCCTGGTGTCTTCATATTTTTATAAGGACACCAATCCTATTACATTTGTGTTCCACCTTTATGACCTCATTTAAACTTAATTACATCCTTAAAAGCCCTTATCTCCAACTACAGTCACATTTGAGGTTAGAACTGAATCTATAAATTTTGGAGAGGGGTACAATTTAATCCAAAGACTCTTTAAGCTGTCTGTTGTCTCATGGAATTTGTACTAATCCTATGTGTTCCCATCTCTGACTGTATCTCTCTGATCCGCATTTGTCTGTTTGTCTTTCTACTTCACTGGACTGTGAGCTTTTAAAAACCTAGGAGTGCATCATTTTTATGTCTAAGACTCTAGGACAGTGATTGCATGTAGATTTATTAAGCAGTACATAAAAGCTTTTCTAATTAGTTGATTAATAAAATAGTTTTATTTTGTATAACATTTTTAGGAAGGGTAGAAAAACGTGCTGCATGTCTTTATCCTAGATATTAGCAATTGAGATTGTGCCTTCTTAAGATCCTCTATTTTAAAGAGTATCTATGAAGAGGTTAAGGCACAATAAGTACTTCAAAACACTTGTGGAATAGAAGCGAGAGAAGTCTCTAAAACAGCATTTTAGAAAAATGACTGCATCAAAGAGAACTGCAATATATGAATTAAGTTGGCCTGAAGCAGAGATGAGGGGATAATGTGTTTCTAAGGTGGTGTGACCACAGAATGTTCTTGATAACAGGTGTGTTCAGACTGTGAAGTCTGGATGAACAACAGCCACCATGGGGATGTGTGAGGTGAGAGGAATAAAATATACAGGAGACTCTTATAGGAAGAAAGCAGAGATGGAATGATTCCATTGGTGTTTTATTTCCTCAAGCAATTTCTTGACACTGCAGGGACACTTATCTAAGTGGCTTGCTTGCCTCAGCCTTTTTTAGTTTTGGACCAAAACTTTTGCCTCCAGATTTTGTGAATCCAGTCTGCTGATCCATTCTGTGACATTCAGCTTAACACCATAAAGAATTTAGATCCTGAGGCTTCTAAAAGGAAAAATGACTTGTGGTTATAAATAATTTTCATTCTTGTAATTTCATGTCACAGTGATCTTTTAAAAACTGTTAGTTGAGATAATGTTACTCACCTGTTTAATAGCCCAATGGATGTCTCCTTTGATTCACAGCAAAAGCCAGAGTCATAAGGATTCCTTGGCAAAGCCCACCGTGAGCTGAGCTTCCTTACTTCTTTGACTCAGGTCCTGTTGCTCTTTCCCTTCCTGTCTCCAGTACATCAACGTGCTTTCTTTCTTTGCAAAGTACTTGTTACTTTCAAGTAAACTATCTAACCTGTTTATTCCTTTTGTGTGTTGTCTAATCTTTCCCTTAGAACACAGATTCTACCATGACAGACTGTTGTCTGTTTTGTTAAATGCTGTATCCCTAGTGCATAGAAGAGTGTCTGGCATGTAGTAAACACAACACAAAACACTCCTGTTGAATGAAGAAATAGGATGCAAATTGACACATGGAATTTGTTCTGGAAGTAAAATAAGATTTTAAATTTATGACAGAGTATCGGCAGAGGAAAATCAAATCAGTAACATTGCTTTTAGCATTCGATTTTCACCTTTGTATAATCATGTTGAAAAAAATTGATTTCATTTTGCTTTTCTTAGACTACTCTTCATGTTAATAGGATAGTCCTAGGTTATGTAAACAATCCATGATCATATTTCTTCACTGAATTTGCATTGGTAATAGTCTCTGTGTCTCCCACAATAATACCTTTCATTTTTTAAATTAAGTCCTGCGGGATGCAAATAGAAGAGGAGAGGAAGAGGAAAGGAGAAAATATACGGGGAAGAGGAGGAAGATCAGACAAATGCTCTTTGTTGCTCCATTTTACTCATGCCAGCACTTTCTTATCTGTCTTTATAAGGGATACCTTTCTATGTCCTGCTGAGGAAGGTGGGCTGAACTCTACCCCCCTTAATGCTAAGAGGCTTCTATATGTGAGATACAAGGTAAAGAAAGAAAGAAAGGAGTAGGTGCTTTGTAGAGAACTTAGAATCGTTTTCCTTTCCAAATTACAATTTATTATTTTTATCTAGGAAAATAAAACAGTGATTTAACTTAGAATATTATTTTCAAGGCATGATTTTCACGGTTTACGATAATCTTTTTCTGCATGTAACATACATTTTCATAGAAGCTGGCTTTGAAAGCTCAGCAGGAAGGAAAGACTGGATGCTCTCCCTGCAGGCTTGCTTCTTGTTACTGTAACAAGATGTTGAAGGACCAGACAACACAGCAAGGGGCAGGGCATGCTTGGGAGAAACAACTGCTCAAAGACAAAAAATATAAACCATCAATTATGTATTAGAGAAGGGTTTCAATTAATGATCACACAGATGCAACTTTATTTACACATAAAAATTTAGTCTCCCCACACTCTGGGCTCAACCTTGAAAACATAGGCTCATTAGTCAGAATCTTTTTCTAACTACTCTTCTAATTAGAAATTCCTTTGAGAACATGGGCCATTCCATCCATCAGATAACACACAGCTTACGAGGAATTTATTGACCCTGACTCTGGGAAACCTCGTTGCAGACCTTGTTAGCACAAGGTTGAAACCCATGCTACCTTGTTAAGCAGGATATTACTCTGAAAATCCTTTTCCTTGTCATTGGGACATCATCCAGACACAAATCTCAGATGATCCTTTCTTCATTATGGAGCTAAAGAGGGAGTCAAATGTGAGTGAAAGAAATCAATTGAACAAGTAGGCAACTGCTTTAATCCATAGACACATAATAATGATGATAACTAACAACATTATTGAGTTTACAAAGCCCTTCTCATATACTTCATTTTGGTCAGTCTTCTAAACAGCACTATGAGTTAGGTAAAAGAAATGTGTATTTGTTCTCGGTGCTGGTTGCTACCAATTTTACCTTACTTGTAGCAAAAATGAGATTCTGCTGGAAGCCAGCTGGAAGGCTTAATAGTTTTCCTGTATGGTACATATGACTTATCAGGAATCATGGCAAAACTTGGGAATAAATTTTATCTGGAAGATTGGTGAAGTAATGGATCTGCTTAGAGGTACAGCTCATGGATGACTCCTACTCTACTGACAGAGCTTTAGGCTCCAAGTAGGCTATGAGTATGTAAGGCAACAGCAAAATATATCTAAAGTCAAGAGAAATTTGTAGTAAGAGAAACAGTAGCTGGCAACTTTAACAAAACAATGAGGTCATATTAACCTAGTGTTCTGGAATCAAACACACACTTAAGCACGGCCAAATTTTTGTTATTTAGGATAATCTCTAACACCCCAAGTGTCGGGGCCCCCCAAGACCACCCTCAGACTAAATGATTCACTTGATGGACGCAAAGGATTTGGAAGCTCTTGTATTCATAGTTACAGTTTATGACAGTGGAAGAATACAGATGAAAATCAGCAAAGGGAAAAAGCACATGGGGGAAGGTCTGGGAGAAACCAGGTATAAACTTCTAGGTATCTTCCAAGTGAAGTCTCACAGGATCACTTAATCATCCCATCGATGATGTATATCCCATCAATGATGTATGACAACATGTAGGAAGTGTTGCCAACCAGGGAATTTCACCTGAGCCTTGGTACCCAGCCTCTTTTTTTTATTAGTGGTCAGGCAGGTGGGCAGGTGTTCATTACCTGTGACTTATATATGCAGCTGGTCTGCCACTCAGACTCCAGAACCTCAAAGAAAAGTAGGTGTTTAGCATAAATCACATTGTTAGCATAAACTCTCTGGTCAAATTTGTACAGAGTAGCCCAAAGCTACAAGCATACAAAAACACTGTTCTCAGGCAAAATCTTCCAAAGCTCAGCAGTCATGAGCCAGTTAAGGGCCAGTCCTGGGGGGAAAAGAAAGCCTTTCTTGAGAATGTGCAGGGTTTGAGCAACTCTGGCCTGCTAGGTTAACCCTTTCCTGCACACTATGCTATCCTAATGTAGGAACACTAAAATCATTAAAGAAATATTCTTTGAAACCAGGTTCCTCTCAACCACTGTAAAGTTGTTCAAGTGGTCTGTACATGTTGATCATTGGAATCTTTAATAAGTTTAATATATATAATGCAATTAACTTATTGTAATATTTTCTTTGAAGATAAATAGAACTTATTATATTATTCTAAAAATGTACCTTTACACACTCAAATATTTTTATCTGTCTATCCTTTATACTCACTAAATGGTCTGATGCTTTATCTGGCTCCTTTAGCATCAAGGACACAAAACGCAAGCCTTTTCTTTGCCTTTCCTTCCATTTCTTCACCAACCCTATTTTATAAGACTGCATGTTTATCTGAAAATGAGTAGCCACACCATTTTCATTTTTTCTAATTGTATCATTATTTACTCTTTACCTATTTGTCTTTCAAGATCTGAATTGTTAGCAAATGATAGGATGTATTGATACATGGTTTTAAAAATAAAAGTTTCAGCCAAACAGGTAAGGAATTCCTCTCTACAATTCCAATTTTCAAAAAAATTAGAAAAATGCAAGATGTTTAAAAACTAATTCCATACCTAAACCTTGCTTAAAGAATCAGGAAGCTATTTATAATCTTTTTTTTTTTTTTTTTTGTAATCCATAAACTGTGAACATTGAAATGTTTTACTTCAGAAGTTTGAATATATATGGTTATAGGATGCTGCCCAAAACTCCTTTGGATGTGTAACATAATATTTATTATTTTTGTACCTTGTTGCTTCTCTAAATGGAAAATTTCTAAGTTTTGAATTCTGAATCGCCAATGAAATTTGGATCTTTACAGAGACCTAGGCTCTAAATCACTCTAGCACAGTTCTGGGACTCATTTCCCAAAGGTGGTGTTTTCAGTTCTTTTACTTAGTATTTATGGTTTTTACCTTCATATTTCAAAATAATGTGCTTTATACTACAGAATTTTTAATTTTGGACAATACATATTGATTTACTAATAAAGAGATGGAAGATGAGCACTTATTTCTCTTGTTTCAAAACTTTACTCTCCATATTTCTAAAACAGATTGGGAGATGATTAAATTAATGCCTTTATCATTTAGAGCTGAGACACATAATATATTATGATGTTTATTCTCTATAATTTTAGGATTTATCTGGAGTAAATAATTGTCTTTTATTATTTGCTAATTTTTTTTTAATGTAACTTTCACCAATTCAATCAAAATTTATCAAGGGGGCTTCCCTGGTGGCGCAGTGGTTGAGAGTCCACCTGCCGATGCAGGGGACACGGGTTCGTGCCCCAGTCCGTGAAGATCCCACATGCCGTGGAGCGGCTGGGCCTGTGAGCCATGGCCACTGGGCCTGCGCGTCCGGAGCCTGTGCTCCGCAATGGGAGAGGCCATAACGGTGAGAGGCCCGTGTACTGCAAAAAAAAAAAAAAATTATCAAGGAATCAAGAATATCCTCTATATATAATCCAAACCATCAGGTCATCTATCAGTTTGGTTTTTCTTGGAGCTTTCCTTCATCCTATGCTCTGGGATGGTTTCTCTTTAAACCTTTTTCAAGCTGCCAACCCTGGAGCTTCCTCATATAAGCAACCTTGGAATTCTTATGTTGTATCTTGTATTTTCTGAATTATTTGTATTCTTGTTACCAAATTGGTCGACTAGACCTGCACTGAGGTTCTAGCCTGGGCCAAGACCTTTGACTCGGCCAGAGAGCCTCTCTTTCCAATCAGATTCATGCAGCCAGTGACAAAAACTGATTCTGAGACTGGAACAGCACAAGCTTTATTCAATGGCCGAAGAATGGAGAAGTGGGAAGTGAGTTCACAAATCAACTTCTCAACACAATTCGGGTGGAGACACCAAATATATAGGAGAGTCAAAGTAAAAGGGAGGGAATTGGAAAGAGTGGGAGGAATGTTCATGAGTTATCTGAGAACAGGGACGTGATTTGAACCTAGAACTGAAGCAACTCTCCTTTTTAGTGCTTGTATGGGATTTTCCACTTGTTGTCGTGGCAATTGTCAACTGTTGTGGTACTGGTGGGTGTGTCATCTGGCAGGGCAGTGTATTACAGTGAGCATCTAATGAGGCTCAAAGATTACTGGAAGTCACATCTTCTGGCATCTTGGGCCTTGTTCGTTCTGACCAATTCTTATTTTATTCTCTTTGCAGCTTCCTCCTGAATCTTAGATAAGAGTAATTGGTTTCCACTCAAGGGAGGGGCAGGGTTATGACTCTGGGGCAACAGCCATGGTGCCATTGTGACACCAAATGGTGTGCTATAATACAATTCTGATAATCACTCAAAGTTAACACAGACCCCCAAAGTTAAAGGACGTGGTTCCCAATTGTCCTCACTTCAGACAACAGTTGCACTTTGGGGGTCCCCAGGCCACTCGCAACTTTGACCAACTGTCTACAAATTCAGTAGCTTCAGTGATTTGCTAGAATGACTCAGAGAACTCAGGAAAGTGCTTTTTTTTGTTTGTTTTGTTTACTATTAAATTTTAATTATAGAGGATAAAATGGGCAAGGTCTGGGAGAGTCCCAAACCCAGAGCTTTCATGCCTTCTCCCCATGGAATCAGTGTGCATCACCCTCCAAGCACATCAAGGTGCTCACCAACCAGGAAATTCCAGTGAGCATTGGTGTACAGTGTTTTTTTTTTGGTTTCATTATGTAGGCATAATTGATTGAATCACTGGCCACATGATTGAATTCACTTTCCAGTACTCTTTCCCTCCTGGGAGTTTGGGCTGTCTCAAAACCCAAACCCTCTGATTACATGGTTGGCCTTTTTATTGACCAGCCCCCAGCACTCATCTCATAAACTGAGGTGTGATCTGAGGGTTCATGATTAACAAAGACATTCCTCTTACTTGAGAAGTTCCGAGAATTTAGTCTCCCTTTCAGGAACCAGAGATAAAGGTCAAATTCTTTATTATACAACACCATGTCTTTCTCTTTCTTGGTTTATTATATTATTTTGGTGGAATGCATCTTCTAGAAGCTTTCCATGGTTCATAGGAGCCAGTGACAAAAACCGATTCTGAGACTGGAACAGCACAAGCTTTATTCAATAGCTGAAGAATGGAGTTTTTCTGAGATACTGTCTGAAAATGTATCTCTCACATTTTATGGATAATTTGACTGGGTATAGACATCAAGTTTGGAAATAATTTCCCACCAAGATTTTCAAAGCATTGATTCACTGTCTTCTAGCTTTCAATGTTCCAGTTAGTTGAATAATCAGATGCCTTTCACAAAACTGATTATTAGTATGATATTTAGCTGTCACCTCTTTCCCCTTTTTACTTCTCTGGAAATTTTTTATACCTTTCATTTTTTCATTGGATTCTGAAATATCATTGTACTGTGAGTTGGTGTGGCTCTGTGTTTTTGGGGGTTTTTTGTTTGTTTTTATTTTAATTTTTGTTTTTGCAAGTCATATCCTTATTTTTTCACTCCTGTCACTTGTCCAAAGCTGCTCTTGGGTGGCTCTGCTCAATGTTGTCTTTACTGTGGTACCTAGTCTGCCAGATCTCACAACAAAGGAAAAAGAAATATGTTAAATCAAGAAATGGCTTTAACTACTTCTTTTGGGAAGTGCTACCTCTGGTTACTTCTTACTGAACAAATCAAATCACATAGTCAGTATTGCCATCAACAGTATAGGGAGGGTCACAGTGGACAAGGTACAATTTCTCATGCCAGGTCCTAACATAATCAAACTACTTTTAATTTTTTAATTCTATTATGGGTCACTCAGATATTTTGGAAATCTTTCATTTTCCAGCCTGGGAGATAAATCTGTTTTAGGAGTTGCATAGGGAATTGGAACATTTCCCTCTTTACAATCTAGATTTACAATGAATTATCATATTTTAGTATAGCTGCCTCATACTCAGTTGTGCCCAGTATCCCCAAGTCCAGAAAATTCCTAGATCTAACTTTCATAGGTTGACTTTCTAAATGTCTGCCAGGATGGATAATAAGTAGTCCTGTGTTGGGTGGAATTGGGGAAAAATATCTTAAGATGTTTATATGTATATGAGTTTCCAAAAAATTCTCCTGTTTTGAGAGAAACCTGACACCCTTTCTTCAGAGGTACTGGAGTGTCCAGCCGTCAAATTATGCTGTGGCTATGAGTTTGCTTCTGATTGGCTTACTGATCTGCAGGCAATTATATATATATTTTTCCAATTATGACATGCCAGCTATCTCTAGCTATTCTGCTTCCTGTTTTCTAAACCTTTAATCTGCTATCATTTTTTGATATCTTTAACCTGCTGTCATTTTGTCAACTTCTTTCTTGTTATTTTGTCTATGTAACTTTTTATCCTTTAAATATAGAAAGAAACAGAAATAAACAGAAGTTTAACCCATCACATTTATTGAAAGCTTCATGCTAATGGCCATATATTATCATCACAATGTTTTTGTATCACATGGCATCTACATTTGTAGCTAAAGTTGTTTGCTTTTTTGTTTCTTGCTTTGTGTTCTATATATCTATGCTAAGTATTCAGAAGACATTCAGCTATCAGATTACTCAATATATTATTGTCCTTTACTCTTACCTTAGAACTCAGTCTTATATCTTTGCTCAAATCTCTAGAATACCCATACCTGTCATAGAGTCATACAATATTGAGACATGTTGAAAAATAAGGTTGTATTTTTGCGTTTATGTACCTCTCAGTTTTTAACATAGGATTGTTTTTTCCTAGATGCCTTCAGGATAATACTTTATGTTAAAATGGTTCCCTTGACTAATAGAAAGAATAAAATTGTGTTATAAAAATCTTTCATTTCCTTGCTGGGTACCATATATAACTTTTATGTCCTGTTCTAAGGGCAATAAATTGCAGTGTTTGGAATTAGCATTGCTCTTAAAAGCAGAACTGTTTGGTTAAAGGATTTTATGAGACAAGGTACTTAATACTCACATGGTACTTAAAAGGTCTGGTTTCTTTACTGCCCTCATATTGAGTAACTGATCCCATAGTAATTGAAACTTCATTGTGAACTACCAAATAGTGAATAACCAACGGCTATGGTATACTCATCACCTGGGTACATGATGACGGTATTATTGCCTTAGTTATATAGTCACAGAATAAGCTACTTTTTTTTTTTTTTTTTCAGTATGCGGGCCTCTCACTGTTTCGGCCTCTCCCATTGTGGAGCACAGGCTCTGGACGCACAGGCTCAGCAGCCACGGCTCATGGGCCCAGCCACTCCGTGGCATGTGGGATATTCCTGGACCGGGGCATGAACCCGTGTCCCCTGCATCGGCAGGCGGACTCTCAACCACTGCGCCACCAGGGAAGCCCTAAGCTACTTTTATAGTTTGAGAATGCAATGCTACTTCAAGCATGTCCAGATCTCAAAGACTGCTCCTTGACTCTTACTTGAGTTTTAGGTGACTTATGTAAATGAAATATTTTCAGGGGAATTTATCCTGGATATTCTAGAAATCATGATAAATGGGCAGAACAGAAATACATTCACAATTTTCTTCCTTTCTTGAAGGAACACACTAAAGCAATGTACATAATTGGGATCCATGTTATGTGTTGGTGGTCTAGGTAAAATATATATGTCTATTATATATATTAAGCTTAACTATAGCTGAAATTTTTCTTGTTATGAAACAAGTATTCTGTAGATCATCTTATAATTGTTTTGAATATTCTAAATGAACTGACCATGATTGTGTGGGTTTTATACTGAGTTGGTCTATTAGGAATAAATATGAAATATTAATTTTTTTGTTTCCAAGCATGACATAAAAAGTATGTCCTTTTATATCCCTTAACAGAAGAATTTTCATTTCTTCTTTAAGTAATAAAAGTCTAAGTCATTATGAGAGTTTAGTTTTGAACTGAATTTAAATTTATCTTCCTTTTCTTTCTGATCATAGGCTTGAGTTGTATCTCTGCTTGGAGTAAAGGGGGAAAGCATGGATACCTATGATAAACACATCTCTCATATCTTTCAGCTATTACAATATTTGGAGTCACACAGACATGAGAGAATATTGTTCTTAATATAAGAAAATTTGTAGTGATCATGGGGAAGTGTCAATTTGTCAGAGTTCATCTTCTGTGGTGGATTCTACCTCCACCAATGTGATTGGGGTTTTTTTTGTTTGTTTTTTATTTTGGCTGTGCTGGGCTTCACTTCATTGTGGCACACGGGCTCCTCTAGTTGTGGCGCGTAGGCTCCAGAGCACGTGGGCTCAAGTAGTTGTGGTGCATGGGCTCAGTAGTTGTGGAGTGTGGACCCAGTAGTTGCGGTGTGTGGACCCAGTAGTTGCAGTGTGTAGGCTTAGTTGCCCCACAGCATGTAAGATCTTAGTTCCCCGACCAGGGATTGAACCCTCGTCCGCTGCATTGGAAGGTGGATTCTTAACCACTGGACCACTAGGGAAGCCCCCCTGTGATTGTTTTTGTGTGGGAAGTTTGCAAGTTTCTTTGAGAATAGTGTTCCATTTCATCCAATTCCCTTTGATTACTGAGAAACTTTTCAGAGAGAATTGGTTGATTCTCCTTCAGTCTCACTGGTGGTACATGTCTCCAGCTTATTCTTGGGTAAATTGTCTACTCAATAGACTTGATGGTCCTGGGTGTTTTCTAGTGCTTGCCACCTCTTCTGATGTTTGTGACCCTTTTACAAAAGTTCCAAGTTCCTTTTCTGCAGGTTTTGAGGGAAGGCTTCCAATAACTAAGATTGAGATGGGGAGGAAGATTGTACTTTTTCACAAGAATACTATAATCAGTTCCTTTATTCTTTTTTTTTTTAACCCAGGCATTTCCAAGAAGTTTCAAGTGCTAGAAATTCTTAGACTAGAAATGGATACTGAGCTCAATGTTTATATCCTGCCTCAAATTGCAATGGTTATATGTCAAGTGCTCTTAAGAACTACCTCCTTACGATCAACCTCCCTCTAACTGTGGTACAGGCTAGAACTCAGGATTCTACAGCACATGAGTTACCCAGCCAGGGATGAAGTGATCATTTTCCTTTCTTCTTAGTACTTCAAATCTTTGTGAGGGGTTAAGCTAGACCTTCCTACCATGAAACTTGACTTGAGGAGATGGGAAATGCTTCCTGACTTTATCCAGAGGGACACTTTTTCTCACCACTGACATAGTTCCCATAAAGGGGAAAGCTTTTACATTTATGTTATACCTCTCCTTTTTTTTATTCCCCCTCCTCTTAAGTTTGTCAGGGAGTGGAGTGTAAAGTGGTGGCAGGGAGCCATGAGAGAGGAAGATGTGGATAATTGTAGTATTGCAGATTTTATTGACCCTTGTTAGACCCTCAGGGATTGTGTCTGGCTCGATTATGTTTAGTAGTCTTTAAATGTGGAATAATTGGCACTTTTGATTTCATTCTTTCATCCCTAGTCAAAACATCCTGTAATTTTAGTTATTACAGTTAAATAAACTGCAATGTTCTTGTAGATGGTGTCTAAATCAGAGGTCAGCAAACTATGGCCCACAGACTAAATCTGCTTGACAACTTTTTATTGGAACATGGCCACACTCATTTGTTTATTGTATGTGGCTGCTTTTGAGCTACAGCAACAAAGTTGAGTAGTTGTGACAGTGACTATATGGCTTGCAAAGCCTAATATGTTTATTTTTCTGAACCTCTATAAACAAAGTTTGCTGATCCCTGGTCTAAATAATTTCTCTTTGCATGTTGTTGAGTTTCTCACTATTATTATCACTTTTATAATTCAGTACAACATAAAATTTAGAGTATTGTATGTACCGAGGAAAGGAGCATGTGTCTTAGATGTGGGATCTGTGTTGGTAATTTTTGCAGAAATCACTATACACCACAGAAAGGAGTAGAGGAAAAAAAAAAGGGACCAATATAAAATCAGTGATTGGGCATTGTCTACATAAGGGGTGTCTGCATATTGGGGGTGGGATGATAAGAATAAACTACGAGAAATCTTAACCATTTGATGTGATGATGATTGAGCATTCAATTTGATTCCCAGATTTTGACACCTCTATCTGTGTGGAAATTTAAAAGATACTTAGAAAATCTAAAAGTATGTGAAAATCCATTAGAAGCATACATATTACCCATAAGGAGCTCTACAGTCTTCTCAAATTTCACACACAACAGCAATATAGTAGGTCCAAGTTTATTTTAAAAAGCACAAAGTTTGTCTTCAAAAATGTTACTCTTCTATCCAATGATAACCAATCGTTATGCTGATAACTGACCACTTCCCAATATGAAACCTATATTCGAAAGATTTAAAATAAAATATTCACTCTCCCCCACCAAGAAAAAAGACCAAATTCAGTAGTTTGATAAGATAATATTATGATATATTGTTTAAGAACAATCTTGGCTGTAGGAGGTACATTAAGAGTTGGAAGCAGAATTGAACAGTAAATTATTCAGTACTATGTTTTTATAGTGAGTTTAGTGGAAAGTTATGAAACACACTACAGGGAACCATATGTCATCTTCTTGAATCTGAGACTCTGGAATTCTGTTAAAATCTAAGACCATGGAACTAAGTAAAGGGGTCATTACTGAAATTCCCATAAGGTGTATATCTAGCTGTAGAGCCTGATGTTGATGGTGACTACTGAATCTTACATTGTGCTACAAGTACTTGTTCCGTCATCCCCAATTCTTGCTTATATTGTACCTAAATTCCTACCTCTAGGTTACAACTTGTTTTCCACTCTGATTCTCCATATCTCCCCTTATTTTAGAAATTTTATTCTGCTGTGATTTCAAGACTAAGTGGCTGATCTCTGCTACTGATGGTCAGAATCCCAAACATCAATTATTCTCTATCCTAAGTACCTAATAATAGTTTAATGAATAAGAAGAAGTGACCTCATGGTCCATTTATGGCTTATTTATGGCTGGCTATAATTCTGGTTTCTTGCTGCTAGCCAATGAAAAAATTGCTCTAGTGGCCATCACTAGAATACAGCAAACCATTTTCTGCTCTGTGAATAAGGCCGTTATGTGTCAGGCAGTACACCTAGGAGCCAGCTACTAAGGACCTACCAACCAGGCCTATCCTATTCCAATGTGTGTGCTCATTCAAGCTTCAGAGTTTTTCTTTTTCTGCGGTCCCATGTTTCCATGGGAACTATCTTGCCCTGAGGCTTTGCCTGAAATATAACATATTACATCTGACATAGTACTCAATATTTTATAAGATGGATCTAAAAAATGAGATCTGGAAAAAAAAATAAATAAATAAATAAAAAATGAGATCTGTATTGTGCGGTATAGGAATGAAAATAGCTGAAATTCCACAGACTTGTATGTGAGTCCTGGCTGTGTGAAAAATTAAATAATTTCTGTGAGCCTTGCTTTCTTCATCTATACAATAAAAATAGAAAACTCATGTTATTTTTGGAGTTAAAATGGGAAAATCAAAGGTCATAATGTATATAAAGCATTTATCTCAATTTATAACCCATAGTGCATACTCAGTAAAGATTAGCTCCCTCTGTTCCCTTGGAAAAGCAATTTATGTTCAGCAAGGGCAATTGCATCGTATGGGCAGTTTGTGTTTTCAGAGTTCAAATAAGAAACAAACTTGAGAGTTCGATGTATTTAGCAGAACTTTTTAAAGATGGGAAATTCTTCTAAGACTTGAAAAGTAAAAATAACATCTAACATATATTGAACTTTAGTTAAAAGCTTCTCTCTTAAATTTAATGATATTATAAGGGGCAAAGCCACAGGTTAATGAAGACTGCTATAGCTGGCAGGGATAGGGTAGTTCTGGCCAACTCTACCTAGAAGAAGTTAGAATTTATTCTGGTTCTTGCTGTATTTAACAGAATCTACTGTAGTTCAAGTAGTAAAGGATTCAGTTAAAGGATAGTACAAAGGTTACAGCATTTCAGGAGAGTTAAAAAACCAGGCTTAGAGGCTGATGGTATTGGTTCACCAAAGAAGAGCCTACTAACCCCAAAACTTAGAACTTAGGAAATTCTCTAAACACAAAATGGATCTTCTAAGTACCCTGGATGACTAAACATGGCAAATATCCACTAGAGGAGTAGTTTGTGATTAGAGAGTGTATGAAGCTAGGCCTGGCTTGTAAATAAAATATATTTTACTGAGCCTGTAGACTTCGAAAATTCTGGGATACTTAGAACTCAGTGATGATAGTCACAGTAAATTGTTGGGTTTTTTTTTTTCATGAATCTACATTATAACATGCTGGCATTTTGGAGAGAGCAATAAGCTTGTCTTCATATTCTACTCTGATTCTCAGAGTTTCAAACACATCAATAAAAAAGACAGGGAGAGAGGTGTAACATTATCCACTTTATACATATGAAGCCAACTGGTGAATATAATTTTAGATGGGCACTAAAAGCATTAGATGGGCACCTAATGCTTTACTTCTCTCATAAACATGTTCAAACTATTGCATGATTGGATAATTTCAGGTCTTTTCTGGGGCAGGCTATTTGCACCAACCAGACTGAGGAGAGTGGAGAAACAGAGGGGCTCTTAGTTGCATTCAGGGTTTACTCAGTTCCTTCTCCAAACTTACCAATCGGGAGCAGAGTCTAGAAACAGGGCAGAGAGAGACCAGTAATGTTATTCTAGAAAAATCTAATGAAAGCATGATTCCAAGGTAATGGTGATCACCCTCTGATATGACACTAATTCTATTTAGTGGTCATCACTAAGACAAATTGGAACCATATTTTATAAACACTTGAATGTCAAATAGAATGTTTGAACATCATAGCTGTTTATAGGTTTTCCTTTAATATCCCATGCACTCAGCCAGGCATTAACAATATTGATAAATAGGTGCTGTCCAAAGAGAATGTTCTTGGATTATTTAGTCTACAGTATTTCTGGAAATAAAAGGCTGAGTAAATTTAGCTTCCAAAAGGAACAGATACAGTGTGAAGAGCAGCCCACCAAACTTGAGGCCACTTTTGTCACTCTAACATGTCAGTAAGCTCATTGGAGACAGAAATCATGAGTTGAACTTCTTTCTTGACTCTGCTCAGCCCTTTGTGAGATCAACTGGTTTTCCAAAAAAATTCCTGATAGTTGTCATACATGTACAGATTTTCATACTTGCACGAAGTACATGTGACTTTACATCTATATGTATTACAGGTAATAAGATGGAGAACATTCTACTTACAAGAATTCCCCCTACAATGCACACTATTTATTTGAGAGTGATTTCTTGGTAAGCTCACTGAGATAGAATTTGAGTCGTTGTGAGCCTGAGTGTCAGATAATACCTGCATTTATGGGGAAGGGCATGAATCTATGCTCCAGGTGATAAGAATTTTTGTTTTGAATCCTGAGTGGGAGAAGGGTGTAGGGAAGAGAGAGATGAGAGAGGGGTCTATGTATTTAGAGGGCAGGTGGCTGTAAGGCCACTTTCTCCATGCTTTATCTTTGCTAGTAAAGTTTACTAAAATTTACCCTTTTTGAGGACACCCATATTTTAAGATGAATGAAAAACCATAATGTGAAAGAGAAACACATGTATAACTATAGAAATTGGGGTTAGGGGTTATTCTTACAGCTTAGCAGAAATTTGATGAGGCTTAAATTTTTCTGCACAGGGTTTCACAATAATCTTACCTTGCTTTTGAGGGCCTGAAATGCCCCAGCTAACGTTTAGGCTGTATGTGTGTGTAGGCATACCTGCTGTGGCAGAGTTTTCTCTTACCCTCTGATATTGTCTGCAAGAAACAAGATGGATTTGCCTTTTGTTGATTTACTGAACTGGAGCCAGAAACTTACAGTCACTGGCCATAGCCCTTGTCTCTGCATCTCTATAAGATGAACATAGATATGACTCAGCAGTGATTTAATGACCATTCATCTGCCCTTAGGAGAATTTATACAGGATTATAATGTCATTTGCTACCACACAGACCTCAGCAATGGGCTTGTTGCATGGGGGAATTGCTCTGTGGGCCTGCAGGGGAAGGGAAATGAAATGGATTTGATTGCAGGCAGCGCTCCAAGTTGGAGTTTTGTTTGTTTGGTGTTTTTTTGGGGTCTGTTTTCTGATTAGGGAATAAGATTTTTGTGCCTATAGTTTGATTTTAAAAGATATATATTTGCAATATGCAAAGCTGCATGGATAGTGTGGATATTGTTACACACATAAACACATTTTGAGCAATGAGCTTCCTTTGTTCCTCAGTTCTGTACTCAGACATGCTCAATCTAATTCCACTTAACCCATTATTTAACCCACCGCCTGTGTTTTCAATTTTCTAATATGGTTTTTCTTTCAGATTCTTATTTATATTAATGCCTAATGAGTGTACAGAATTTCCAGGTTTATTAAATTAATAACAATTCTGTGATTTTAAACAGACAGTATAATTTATAAATACCATGAAAGCAAAGTTAAGGAGTATTTTTTAAATTATAAACTAGAGCTTCTCTCCTTTAGTTAGCTTTCCTCCCTCCTTTCTCCCCTCCCTCTCTCCATCTCTCTCTTAATTTATTCTCACATCAAAACACTTCTTTAGAAAAGAGACTTTTCACACTACTTGGCATGCAGTATTGGATTGACGCAAAATAATTATTTGTTGAAGTGAGTGACAGGGTAGAACTCTTTTTCAAAACAATTGTCCTCCTGGTGTTTTTTTTTTTTTTTTTTGCGGTACGCAGGCCTGTCACTGTTGTGGCCTCTCCCATTGCGGAGCACAGGCTCCGGATGCGCCGGCTTAGCGGCCATAGCTCACAGGCCCAGCCGCTGCGTGGCATGTGGGATCTTCTTGGACCAGGGCACGAACCCGTGTCCCCTGCATCGGCAGGTGGACTCTCAACCACTACGCCACGAGGGAAGCCCCTCCTGGTGTATTTTTAAAAGGTTTTCTTCATGGATTTTCATAACATATACTTTAACTTGTGACAGAATCCATACATGCAAACACTTTAATGGAATATAGTTTTATCATATATATTAAACTTATGTGAATCTATATTTCCATACTTACCCCACAACAAGAAAAATGATTAGAAGTTAAATAGTACAGATTATTCTTTTCCTAGCTCATGAGGGAGGGATGGGAGTTGGGAATCTGCTATCTCCTAGCCAGTCTCTCTTCTGAAATTTTTTCTCTTAACCCACCATGGGAAGTGTAATTCTCCAGTTTAGAGATGTCAGCCAACTTCATATGGTTCTAAATCGAAGAAATAATGAGTTATTCCTAATTTAGGAAACTTCATTGTTTTATAAATAATGAAGGAGTGTAGGTCTATGTTTTATGATGTGGCACTTGCCTTTCCAAGAGCTTTTGACTCCTTCTTGTGGAACCTAATTCATCATAAAATGAGACTTTATGTTCTCTGTATATATCTACTACATATAGGTATGTATTACATGTATAAAAATAAGTATATATCTGTGATAGTATAGGCATGTTAAATGTATAGGCATATTAATATTATTCACATGTGATCAGTAACTTCATTGCACAAATTGCATGTGAGGAAAATTTCAATTCTTCAAGCACATTTGGAAAAACAAAATTTGAATGAGCAAGCTTTACTTATAGCTTCTCCCCTGGCCTCATCCATTAAATATGTGTTGACACGGTCATCTGATGTTGTGTATGGACCTTTTTTTTTTTTTTGTCGTACGCGGGCCCCTCACCGCCGCGGCCCCTCCCGCTGCGGAGCACAGGCTCCGGACGTGCAGGCCCAGCAGCCACGGCCCACGGGTCCAGCCGCCCCGCGGCACGCAGGACCCTCCCGGACCGGGGCACGAACCCGCGTCCCCCGCATCGGCAGGTGGACTCCCAACCACTGCGCCACCAGGGAAGCCCCACAGTTTTTTTAAGAGACTTAATTTTAGAGAATTTTTAGGATCACAGTAAAAGTGAGTGGAAGGTACAGAGATTTCCCATATACCCTCTGCCCACCGCCATGTGTAGCCTCCCCCATTATCAACATCTCTCACCAGAGTGGTACATTTTAGTACAATCGATGAACCCACATTTGACAAATTGCTACCACCCAAAGGCCATCATTTACATGACGGTTCACTCTTGGTGTTGTACATCTTATAAATTTGGACAAATGAATAATAACATGTATCTCTGATGACAGTATCATACAGAGTAGTTTCACCACCCTAAAAATCCTCTTTGCCCCATCTATTCATTCTTCCCTCCCCACTAACCCTTGGCAACCACTGATCATTTTTACTGTCTCCATATTGTTGCATTTTCCACAGTGTCATCAAGTTGGTATCATAAACTATGTAGACTTTTCAGATTGTATACTTTCACATAATAATAAGCATTTCAGCTTCTTCCATGTTTTTTCCTGGTCACATTTCTTTGCTGGGAGTTACTGTGAAGCAGTAATACTGAGTAAAGAAGATTAACGTTTCTATGGTTTTAAGGTCTGTTTATATAACACCACAATTATTAGTTAATTGGCTATTTAATCAAAAGGATACATGATTTGTCTTTTTTTTTTTTTTTTTGCTGTACGCGGGCCTCTCACTGCTGTGGCCTCTCCCGTTGCGGAGCACAGGCTCCGGACACACAGGCTCCGCGGCCATGGCTCGCGGGCCCAGCCGCTCCGCGGCATGTGGGATCTTCCGGGATCGGGGCACGAACCCGTGTCCCCTGCATCGGCAGGCGGACTCTCAACCACTGCGCCACCAGGGAAGCCCCATGATTTGTCTTTAAATGTCTTTGAGTCAAGTGTTAACTGTTGAGTGGCATATATAAGGCTTGGACTTAAACTCAGGCTGTCCTATATTGTATGTGGCATTAGTCAACTTAACTCTCTGAGCATTATTTCCATGTACAAATTATAATAATAGTTCATAACTTGCAGGGATATTATAATTACTAAATGAAAAATGTATATAAAATGTCTGAACGTCCGTCCCACACAGAGCAGGTGTTAAATTACTGCATTAATAGGTAAAATAAAGATAAACGAATGAATCAAAATAGGCTGTTTCACTTTTTTTTATAACATTTTTTTTGTTTCTGCTTTATAACAAAATTAATCAGTTATACATATACATATGTTCCCATATCTCTTCCCTCTTGCGTCTCCCTCCCACCCTCCCTATCCCACCCCTCCAGGTGCTCACAAAGCACCGAGCTGATCTCCCTGTGCTATGTGGCTGCTTCCCACGAGCTATCTACCTTACATTTGGTAGTGTATATATGTCCATGCCTCTCTTTCACTTTGTCACAGCTTACCCTTCCCCCTCCCCATATCCTCAAGTCCATTCTCCAGTAGGTCTGTGTCTTTATTCCTGTCTTACCCCTATGTTCTTCATGACATTTTTTTTCTTAAATTCCATATATATGTGTCAGCATACAGAATTTGTCTTTCTCTTTCTGACTTACTTCACTCTGTATGACAGACTCTAGGTCCATCCACCTCATTACAAACAGCTCAATTTCGTTTCTTTTTATGGCTGAGTAATATTCCATTGTATATATGTGCCACGTCTTCTTTATCCATTCATCCGATGATAGACACTTAGGTTGTTTCCATCTCCAGGCTATTGTAAATAGAGCTGCAATGAACATTTTGGTACATGACTCTTTTTGAATTATGGTTTTCTCAGGGTATATGCCCAGTAGTGGGATTGCTGGGTCATATGGTAGTTCTATTTGTAGTTTTTTAAGGAACCTCCATACCGTTCTCCATAGTGGCTGTACCAATTCACATTCCCACCAGCAGTGCAAGAGTGTTCCCTTTTTTCCACACCCTCTCCAGCATTTATTATTTCTAAATTTTTTGATGATGGCCATTCTGGCTGCTGTGAGATGATATCTCATTGTAGTTTTGATTTGCATTTCTCTAATGATTAATGATGTTGAGCATTCTTTCATGTGTTTGTTGGCAGTTTGTATATCTTCTGTGGAGAAATGTCTATTTAGGTCTTCTGCCCATTTTTGGATTGGGTTGTTTGTTTTTTTGTTATTGAGCTGCATGAGCTGCTTATAAATTTTGGAGATTAATCCTTTGTCAGTTGCTTCATTTGCAAATATTTTCTCCCATTCTAAGGGTTGTCTTTTGGTCTTGTTTATGGTTTCCTTTGCTGTGCAAAAGCTTTTAAGTTTCATTAGGTCCCATGTGTTTATTTTTGTCTTTATTTCCATTTCTCTAGGAGGTGGGTCAAAAAGGATCTTGCTGTGATTTATGTCATAGAGTGTTCTGCCTATGTTTTCGTCTAAGAGTTTGATAGTGTCTGGCCTTACATTTATGTCTTTAATCCATTTTGAGTTTATTTTTGTGTATAGTGTTAGGGAATGATCTAATCTCATACTTTTACATGTCCCTGTCCAGTTTTCCCAGCACCACTTATTGAAGAGACTGTCCTTTCTACACTGTACATTCCTGCCTCCTTTATCAAAGATAAGGTGTCCATATGTGCATGGGTTTATCTATGGGCTTTCTATCCTGTTCCATTGATCTATCTTTCTGTTTTTGTGCCAGTACCTTACTGTCTTGATTACTGTAGCTTTGTAGTATAGTCTGAAGTCAGGGAGCCTGATTCCTCCAGCTCCGTTTTTCATTCTCAAGATTGCTTTGGCTATTCGGGGTCTTTTGTGTTTCCATACAAATTGTGAAATTTTTTGTTCTAGTTCTGTGAAAAATGCCAGTGGTAGTTTGATAGGGATCGCATTGAATCTGTAGATTGCTTTGGGTAGTAGAGTCATTTTCACAATGTTGATTCTTCCAATCCAAGAACATGGTATATCTCTCCATCTATTTGTATCATCTTTAATTTCTTTCATCAGTGTCTTATAATTTTCTGCATACAGGTCTTTTGTCTCCTTAGTAGGTTTATTCCTAGATATTTTATTCTTTTTGTTGCAGTGGTAAATGAGAGTGTTTTCTTGATTTCACTTTCAGATTTTTCATCATTAGTATATAGGAATTCCAGAGACTTCTGTGCATTAATTTTGTATCCTGCAACTTTACCAAATTCATTGATTAGCTCTAGTAGTTTTCTGGTAGCATCTTTAGGATTCTCTATGTATAGTATCATGTCATCTGCAAACAGTGACAGCTTTACTTCTTCTTTTCCGATTTGGATTCCTTTTATTTCCTTTTCTTCTCTGATTGCTCTGGCTAAAACTTCCAAAACTATGTTGAATAATAGTGGTGAGAGTGGGCAACCTTGTCTTGTTCCTGATCTTAGTGGAAATGGTTTCAGTTTTTCACCATTGAGGACAATGTTGGCTGTGGGTTTGTCATATATGGCCTTTATTATATTGAGGCAAGTTCCCTCTGCCTACTTTCTGCAGGGTTTTTGTCTTAAATGGGTGTTGAATTTTGTGGAAAGCTTTCTCTGCATCTATTGAGATGATCATATGGTTTTTCTCCTTCAATTTGTTAATATGGTGTATCACATTGATTGATTTGCGTATATTGAAGAATCCTTGCATTCCTGGAATAAACCCCACTTGATCATGGTGTATGATCCTTTTAATGTGCTGTTGGATTCTGTTTGCTAGTATTTTGTTGAGGATTTTTGCATCTATGTTCATCAGTGATATTGGCCTGTAGTTTTCTTTCTTTGTGACATCTTTGTCTGGTTTTGGTATCAAGGTGATGGTGGCCTCGTAGAATGAGTTTGGGAGTGTTCCTCCCTCTGCTATATTTTGGAAGAGTTTGAGAAGGATAGGTGTTAGCTCTTCTCTAAATGTTTGATAGAATTCACCTGTGAAGCCATCTGGTCCTGGGCTTTTGTTTGTTGGAAGTTTTTTTTATCACAGTTTCAATTTTAGTGCTTGTGATTGGTCTGTTCATATTTTCTATTTCTTCCTGATTCAGTCTTGGCAGGTTGTGCAATTCTAAGAATTTTTGCATTTCTTCCAGGTTGTCCATTTTATTGGCATAGAGTTGCTTGTAGTAATCTCTCATGATCTTTTGTATTTCTGCAATGTCAGTTGTTACTTCTTTTTCATTTTTAATTCTATTGATTTGAGTCTTCTCCCTTTTTTCCTTGATGAGTCTGGCTAATGGTTTATCAATTTTGTTTATCTTCTCAAAGAACCAGCTTTTAGTTTTATTGATCTTTGCTATCATTTCCTCCATTTCTTTTTTATTTATTTCTGATTTGATTTTTATGATTTCTTTCCTTCTGCTAACTTTGGGATGTTTCTGTTCTTCTTTCTCTAATTGCTTTAGGTGCAAGGTTAGGTTGTTTATTCGAGATGTTTCCTGTTTCTTAAGGTGGGATTGTATTGCTATAAACTTCCCTCTTAGAACTGCTTTTGCTGCATCCCATAAGGTTTTGGGTCGTCGTGTCTCCATTGTCATTTGTTTCTAGGTATTTTAAAATTTCCTCTTTGATTTCTTCAGTGATCACTTCGTTATTAAGTAGTGTATTGTTTAGCCTCCATGTGTTTGTATTTTTTACAGGTCTTTTCCTGTAATTGATATCTAGTCTCATAGCATTGTGGTCGGAAAAGATACTTGATACAATTTCAATTTTCTTAAATTTACCAAGGCTTGATTTGTGACCCAAGATATGATCTATTCTGGAGAATGTTCCATGAGCACTTGAGAAAAATGTGTATTCTGTTGTTTTTGGATGGAATGTCCTATAAATATCAATTAAGTCCATCTTGTTTTATGTATCATTTAAAACTTGTGTTTCCTTATTTATTTTCATTTTGGATGATCTGTCCATTGGTGAAAGTGGGGTGTTAAAGTACCCTACTATGAATGTGTGACTGTCGATTTCCCCTTTTATGGCTGTTAGTATTTGCCTTATGTATTGAGGTGCTCCTATGTTGGGTGCATAAATATTTACAATTTTTATATCTTCTTGGATCAATCCCTTGATCATTATGTAGTGTCCTTCTTTGTCTCTTCTAGTAGTCTTTATTTTAAAGTCTATTTTGTCTGATATGAGAATTGCTACTCCAGCTTTCTTTTGGTTTCCATTTGCATGGAATATCTTTCTCCATCCCCTTACTTTTAGTCTGTATGTGTCTCTAGGTCTGAAATGGGTCTCTTGTAGACAGCATATATATGGGTCTTGTTTTTGTATCCATTCAGCCAATCTGTGTCTTTTGGTGGGAACATTTAGTCCATTTACATTTAAGGTAATTATTGATATATATGTTCCTATTCCCATTTCCTTAATTGCTTTGGGTTCGTTATTGTAGGTATATTCCTTCTGTTGTGTTTCTTGCCTAGAGAAGTTCCTTTAGCATTTGTTGTAAAGCTGGTTTGGTGGTGCTGAACTCTCTCAGCTTTTGCTTGTCTGTAAAGGTTTTAATTTTTCCATCAAATCTGAATGAGATCCTTGCTGGGTAGAGTAATCTTGGTTGCAGGTTTTTCTCCTTCATCACTTTTAATATGTCCTGCCACTCCCTTCTGGCTTGCAGAGTATCTGCTGAAAGATCAGCTGTTAACCTGATGGGGATTCCCTTGTGTGTTATTTGTTGTTTTTCCCTTGCTGCTTTTAATATGTTTTCTTTGTATTTAATTTTTGACAGTTTGATTAACATGTGTCTTGGCATATTTCTCCTTGGATTTATACTGTATGGGACTCTCTGTGCCTCCTGGACTTGACTGTTTCCTTTCCCATATTAGGGAAGTTTTCATCTATAATCTCTTCAAATATTTTCTCAGTCCCTTTCTTTTTCTCTTCTTCTTCTGGAACCCCTGTAATTCGAATGTTGGTGCGTTCAGTGTTGTCCCAGAGGTCTCTGAGACTGTCCTCAGTTCTTTTCATTCTTTTTTCTTTTTTCTGCTCTGCAGTAGTTATTTCCACTATTTTATCTTCCACGTCACTTATCCGTTCTTCTGCCTCAGTTATTCTGCTATTGATCCCATCTAGAGTATTTTTCATTTCATTTATTGTGTTTTGAATCATTGCTTGATTCATCTTTAGTTCTTCTAGGTCCTTGTTAACTGTTTCTTGCATTTTGTCTATTCTATTTCCAAGATTTTGGATCATCTTTACTATCATTACTCTGAATTCTTTTTCAGGTAGACTGCCTATTTCCTCTTCATTTGTTAAGTCTGGTGGGTTTTAATCTTGCTCCTTCTCCTGCTGTGTGTTTTTCTGTCTTCTCATTTTGCTTATCTTACTGTGTTTGGGGTCTCCTTTTTGAAGGCTGCAGGTTCGTAGTTCCCGTTGTTTTTGGTGTCTGTCCCCAGTGGCTAAGATTGGTTCACTTTTTATGATTTTAGGCAGCCTCTCTGCTAATGGGTGGCATTGTGTTCCTGTCTTGCTAGTTGTTTGGCATAGGGTGTCCAGCACTATAGCTTGCTTGTCGTTGAGTGAATCTGGGTGCTGGTGTTGAGATGGAGATCTCTGGAAGATTTTCGCCATTTGATATTATGTGGAGCTGGGAGGTCTCTTGTGGACCAGTGTCCTGAAGTTGGCTCTCCCACCTCAGAGGCACAGCACTGACTCCTGGTTCCTCAATTTGGGATGTTTCATTGTCTATTCATGTATTCCACAGATGTAGGGTACATCAAGTTGATTGTGGAGCTTTAATCCACTGCTTCTGAGGCTGCTGGGAGAGATTTCCCTTTCTCTTCTTTGTTCTCACAGCTCCTGGGTCTCAGCTTTGGATTTGGCCCCGCCTCTCCATGTAGGTCGCCGGAGGGCATCTGTTCTTTGCTCAGACGGGATAGGGTTAAAGGAGCAGCCGCTTCGGGGACTCTGGCTCACTCAGGCTGCGGTGGAGGAGGGGTATGGATGCTGAGCGAGCCTGCGGCGGCAGAGGCCAGTGTGACGTTGCACCAGCCCGAGGCACGCCATGCGTTCTCCCAGGGAAGCCATCCCTGGATCCCGGGACCCCGGCAGTGACGGGCTGCACAGGCTCCCCGGAAGGGGGGCGTGGACAGTGTCCTGCACCCGCACACAGGCCTCGTGGCCGTGGCAACAGCCCCAGCGTCCCACGCCCATCTCTGGGGTCCGCGCTTTCAGCCGCGGCTCACGCTCGTCTCTGGAGCTCCTTTAAGCAGCGTTCTCAATCCCCTCTCCTTGCGCACCAGGAAACAAAGAGGGAAGAAAACTTCTCTTGCCTCTTTGGCAGGTCCAGACTTTTTCCCGGACTCCCTCCCGGCTAGCTGTGGCGCATTAGCCCCTTCAGGCTGTGTTCACGCCGCCAACCCCAGTACTCTCCCTGTGCTCCGACTGAAGCCCGAGCCTCAGCTCCCAGTGCCGCCCGCCCCGGCGGGCGAGCAGACAAGCCTCTCGGGCTGGTGAGTGCTGGTCGGCACCGGTCCTCTGTGTGGGAATCTCTCCGCTTTGCCCTACCCAGGTACGTGGGGAGTTTCTTGCCTTTTGGGAGGTCTGAGGTCTTCTGCCAGCGTTCAGTAGGTGTTCTGTAGGAGTTGTTCCACATGTAGCTGTATTTCTGGTGTATCTGTGGGGAGGAAGGTGATCTCCGCGTCTTACTCTTCCGCCATCTTCCCCGGAAGTCTGTTTCACTTTTTAATTAAACAACTTTTAAATAGTATATGATTTGAGATGATCTGAGATCAAAACCCCAGCACTGCATTTGGTACTATTTTTTTTTAAATTTTGAAATATGCTCAAACTTACAGAAAAGTTGTAAGTATTGTACAAGAATATTTGCTTCCTGAACCATTTGAAAGTAACTACTGTTCTGATGCCCTGCCATCCCAGAACACTCCTATAAAACCACACTATTACCACCAAAAATTGGGGAAATCTACATTGATTCATTACTTTCATCCAACCCCATGCAAATTTCATCAGTTATTTCAATAAAAACACATTTATGGCAAAAAAAAAATCCAGTTTAGAATCAAGTAGTGCATTTAGTTGTAATGTTTCTTTAGTTTCCTTCAGTCTGGAATAGTTTCTTACCATTTCTCTGGCTTTGGTGACTTTGATCCTTTTGAAGATTACAGGCCAGTTTATTTGTTCTTTTTTAGAATGTCCTTCAATTTTTGTTATTGTGATGTTTCCTTATGACTGGATTCAGATTATGTACCTTTGAGAGGAATATCACAAGGAGTGATGCTTTGCTCTTATTATTTCAACCTACCAGATGGTGCATAATTTTGATTTGCCCTATTACTTAAAATAATAACACTTGATTATTGATTAAGGGAATATTTGCCCGGCTTATTTATTATAAAGGGTCTCTTTTCTCCTTTTAAAACAGTATGAGTTTTGTGGGGAGGTACTTTGAAACTATATAAATATCTCTTTCTTTTTCAAACTTCAAATGTATACATTTTTGTTTATATCTATATAGATTTATGACATTTTAAGTGGTTTATAATCCCATGCTTAATTTTTTAAATGCTAGTCATGTGGTTGTTGAACTGGCCAGTGGAAACCCCTTGAAATTGGCTTCTATGTCCTTCTGGCATGACTGTGTCTTTCTTTAAGCACTTGTTTGCTTTCTGGCACAGCAGTGGATTCCAAGTTTATTTCATACTTTCCCTGGTCCAGCAGTGGAATTAGCCATGTCTCCAAGGAACCCTAGTTCCTTTTAGAGGAGAATACATTCAAAAGCCACAATTGGTATGCTAGATGTGTACGGTGTTCCTACTTCCAGGTTCTTTCAATAGACAAAGCTAGTGTGTGTATATGTATGGGTGTGGGTGTGTGGATGTGTGGGTATGGGTGCATGCACTTTGTAAGCACTCCCTTTCTTGTGCTACAGTTTGCTTGGGGCAAATTATATGTACTTTTATATGTATTCTGTGTCTATCTATAAAGATTGTATGGCATGAGTTCACAGCGGTGTTTCTACTTCTAATTCAACACCTCAGTGTTCATTCGAGTTTTTTTCTCTTTCCATTTGTTCTCTAAGAGTGAGAATCTTGGCTCCCATTACCCTTTAGTCAGTCAGTTCCCATGTATATAATGAGTCTCCCATCTCCATGGTCATTTCATCCCCTCTGAACCCTATTTGAACTAGGCTTTGGCTAGTTTCCCATGGCTTTGGCCCTCACTGCATTAGGCTGTACTGCCTTATGAAGATGCTTTCCCTACTCCTCTCAGGCTCTGAAACCTCATACCAGACTGCCTTGCCCCATTTGGGCTCTGAATCTCTATATCTGGCTGCCCCCAAACATGGAATCCTTCCTTACCCTTTTTAGACACCCCCAGCTAGGCTGACCCTGGAATGGATGCCATCCATATTCTGCTTGGGCTCTGATTCCACACACAGGGCTATTCCCTGTGTGGATACCTCTGTCACTTCACCTTCTACACTTGGGCTTCAAAACCCTGTATGGGGCTACTCTCAAGTGTGGACTCTGTCTTCATCCTGTTTGAGATCTAACTCTCTGCACTGGACTGCCCCAGTGCATGGGTACCCTCCTCTGCCTCCTCCAGCTCTGACTTGCCATGTCAAGCTGCCCAGCTCCACCCTCACTCTTAGGTAGATGTCTTTGTCATCCTGCTCTAATTCCAACATCTTGTGCTGGACCAACACAGCAACCCCACCCCAACTACAGATATGCCTTGTCCTGCTTCACTTAACAGTTAGACAAGTGAATAATTCAGGAAAAGAAAGAAAGAGGAAGAGGAAGAAGAGGAAGCGTCCTTGCACGGTTTTAAAGCACCTTATTTCTTTACTTGGTTAATATACAATAGAAAACATACAGGAAAAATATTAAATAGTTTCACTGAAGATAACTAAGTAATGTCAGAAATATAAGCTCAGAGATATCAAGATCATATATCTCTATATTTGTATTCTCAGTATCTGGCATATGGTCTGGCACATGGCAAATACTTATATTTGATGAATAGGATGAGTTTATGGTTTAAGTTTTAAACACCGCTTCTAAATTTTTCATGAGTTTAAACAAGTAGCAACTTTCCTCCTCATTTTCATTATTCTAAAAACATATGCCGAATAAGATAGTGTAATTTAAATTCTAAAGCACTTTGAATCTTTATTTCATCTTTTTTTTGCCACATAAGTTTCTCTCTCTCTCTGTTGGATCATTGCTACAGATATGCAAATGGACTAGGGTATCAATCTTTTTTTTTGCTCCATGTCTATATGTCCATTCACTCCTTTTCATCCCTCTGCTGCTAACATATTCTAAAGCACTGTTGTCTCTCATCTGAGGAATAATTCCCCTAAGGGGAAGGGGGGCATATTGAGTCTTTACTAGTCCTTTTGCTTCCACTGTTTCCTCCTCCAGTCTTGTCTCCAAGTAGCAATGTGAGACTTATTCCCAATTACCACAGCCTTATTTCATGCCCTTGTTCCTGGTCACCTATGTCAGACAATTGACCTCTTAATGATTCCTTAAACACACTAAAATATTTCCATTTGATGTCGTTTCACTGGCTCTCCTCAGTCTTGGGGTTAGGGTTATGTCTTCAAAGTTTGCCTTTTCTTCCAACTTTACCTCCTTGTTTTCATATTGGAGGTTACTCTATCTATGCAAGGTTGTCATGTTTATTTCCTTCACTTTTCATAGTCTGTAATTATTTTGGTTATTTATATCTTTTTAATCACCTCAGTCTTACAAAAAAAAGACTCCATCATGGTAAGCCCCATGCCTATCTTGTTTTCCAGTCTCTTCTAAGTAGACAAGTTAGATGGTCAATAAACATCTGCTGAATGTATGAATAATAACGCTGACACATTTACCCAAATAAGATGAGGTTGGGTGAGACAGTTTTAAAAATACTTGTGCACTATAGGAATAAATGTTTTACATATATTTGTTAGCCTTTACAAATACACCCTTAATGCAAATTTTAAAAAATCATGTAGCTTCCGAAAAAAGGACTTACTGTACCTCATTTATATTGATGAAGTAATGGATTTTAATTTACAAGAAAACTATGCAAATCTAATGTTTCCATTTAGCTTACAAATATGTACAATGTACATGTATATGTACATATACAATGGCTGACTTTTTTTTTAGCTTAGTTCAAGGTTTCTCAAGGTTTCCATTAACTTACAAATACTTAAAAGCCAGCCTAGAATTCAAGTAAGCCTCTAAAATGTTAACGTGTCAATTCTCACTCTGTGCCAACTGAAGAGATGCAAAGGATTTCGAATATTTACCTCATATGTATTTGGGTGAAATGTAAGAAGGAAACATGCTGAGTGTATATTACCATACCCAGTATTGTATGTCTGCCTTTGCAGTGCTTAATGTCCATAGCAATTGATGAGTTCCCAAAGAACGTAAATAAACAGTTTATTCTAAAGCAGGGATTTGCAGACTATGGCCTGTGGTTTGTTTATATTCAGCCCCCGAGGTAAGAATTGTTTTCACATTTTTAAAGCCTTATTTAAAAAAAAATGTGAAATAGAATGTATGTGATCTGCAAATTCTAAAATATTTACTCTGTGCCCTTCACAGAAAAAAAAATTGCCAACTTATGTTCTGAAGCATTGAGGCAAAAATAACAGAAAAATTGAACAGATGAATCTAATGTAGATAAGAAAGCACATATGGGAATGGACTACTCACAGATGAATGTTTAATTTTTTGGTTCCTTTAGATTGTGAAATTATGGTCATTTTTCCCCCAGTTTCCCCTATGGTTATGATAGCTAGAGGCACCAATGGCTCAGAAGTTACTTGTGATGTTTCAGATATTTAGCTTGGATCTTAAATATATGTTCCAGTTTCCCAGACAGAAGAGAAACTCAGGAATATTACTTAGTAATATAGGTATTTTTACACAAGGCAGGATTTTGTCTAGCACAACACTTCTTACCATGCAATGGGCTTATAACCCTATTAAACTACAAGTGCTAATTACCCTAATGTTCTTTCTCTTCTGTTCTTCAGACAGATTTAGTGAGGTGTAATTGACATGAAATAGATGAAACATTTTAAGGTATATAGTTTGATAATTTTTTAGACATAAACGTATACACCATGAAACCATCACCATAGTCAAGATAATAAACATATTCTTTCCCTCCAACCATGAGAAGTGGAAAAATGCCTATTATAAATCCTAGAGAAACTACTAAAAATATTAAAGGAAGAAGTTTAGCTAATAAGCCCACAGTGGACATTAAATAAAATGCTAAATAACACTCAAGTAATCCAAAAAGAGCAGAAAAGAGGGGAAAAAAGGAACAAAGAACAAATATGAAATACAGAAAACCAATAGCAAGATGGTAGATTTAAACCAGCCATATTAAGTAATATTGTAAATGTAAATGATACAAACTCTAATTGAAAGGCAGCGAAGCATAAAAGTTGGTAAAAGTCTAGACATAACTATGTACTTTCAACAAAAATTCATTTAAATATAAAAACACAGATGAATTAAAAGGATGGAGAAAGATAAACCATGTGAACACTAATCTTAAGAAAGCTGGAATTGCTATATTAACATAAGACAAAGTAGATTTTATGGGAAGGGATATTACCAGAGATAGAGATATTTCATAATGATAAAAGAGTGAGCTTAATCATTCATAAAAATCATAGATAAATAGATACCTTGTAATAGTTGTTTGAGAGTACATAAAGTGAAAGGAGAAAAGGACAAATGAACAGTTACTATTAGAGATTCAGCATTCCTGTTTTAGAAATTGATAGAAAAGCAATGCAACAATTAGGGATAAAAGAATACCTGAGCAACACTGTCAGTTAACATGACTTGATTGATAAATATTTAGCATTTCATTCATCAACAGCAGGACATATATTCTTTTCAAGCAGTCATGGACCATATTTAACACGATAGGCTATATTCTGGGTGACAAAACAGGTCTTAATATGTAAATGATTGAAATAATTTTATTTCTATACACTGGCAATGGAAAATCTAAAAGTGAAATTAAGACAATAATTGCATTTATAATAGCATCCCCAAATATAAAATACTTTGGGATGAGTTTAACAAAATATATACACTGAATACTAGACAATATTTCTTGATTACATAGATTTATACCTTTGACCAAATCCATTTAGTTGTATACTTAAAACTGATGCATTTTACTTATGTAAATTATATTGCAGTGAAGTCTGTTTAAATAAAGTAACACAGGGACACTTTTTAACAGCTTATTGCTTTTTATAAATAATACACAAATTTTCATCACTCATCCTCTGACATAAAAAATTCTAAAATTTTAAAAAGTTTGGTTCCCTGGGCCTGGGGCAATACATGATGCTGAATTCTTAAAGCCAAGTGAATTTTTAATTACTATACTATTAAAATATTTTAAATATTTAAAATACATAACATCATGCTTGTATTTGACAGAGAATGCAGGATGAAATCACAGAAACAATGACAGAGTGCTGCAGCTTCCACTGGGGAGTGTGTGTAGGGGATTAGCCTGTGCAACATTGTAAAGAGCTGGATTACACTATGTACCATAATCCCAGCAACATGTGCTTTGTCCTACTAATTCTACTTGGCAAAATCTACATCAGGATCTGTCTGCTCTAAGTTGATGATTTTCTGTTTCATTTCTGCTCTACACTACTACAAACCTACTTCTCTTCCTAGGGTGCAGGCTAAGGTTTAGTTGTAAACTCTAGACGTTTACAAGTGAGCTGAACCAGGTATCATCAGGCACCATTTTGGTGCTTTTCCCTGTCATTCGTGCCTCTTTCATTCAATATCTTTTTTCTGAGGATGTTGTTAAGTTTCAAGAACTCTGGTTTATAATAAGGGTTTAGGGGAAAAAACATTGCTGCATGTAAAAAGATCATAATTTTGTAGGAAGGCCAACACAAACGAATAATTCCCATGTAATCTACTCTCATACAACTTTAGAAGTTCTCCTGATGTCAAACTATTGCTCACATTGTTTCAGTGTCTTGTTATTCTCTTCTGAATGTTTTTGGACAGTGTCTATGGCCTGATTCTTTCTAATTCTTTCTGACCCATTGTCTTTCTGTGACTTTTGATCCCAGGTTGGTTTCTGTGCCTGATTATTAAGTTATATTCTGATATTAAGCACTTCCTTGGGAGCCCTGCATGAATTTGGCTGACTGTCTCTGGTTGTACTTTGGTCAACCTCAGATGTAACCCATTTCTTCTAGTTTTGGTTTAAAATTGATTATAATTGACTGTTCCCTGTGGAATTAAAACTGAAGACTAGGTTATTTTATTTTATTCGATTTTTACAAAACATTATTTTAGGCTTGTCAGTACGTTGAAGATTATAATAATCTATAGAGAACATTCATTTTAATTCCAGGGGTTTTTCTCTCAGGAAACATTTTATACACTGTGTATTTCATGACAATGCAATATTTTCTCTTCTAAAAACTGCTCAGCATGACTGCTGAACACACTTTAAAAGCCATCAGGAGGATAGTGGACTGAGAGTGGGTGGTTGGTTGTTAAGGCCTTATTGATTTTATAAGTTAAAGAATGATTGAATCTTTTTTCCCCCCCTACTCCTAAGGAATCCTGTAATTTGTTTTTCTGAATACAAAGTGTACCATAGAAAAGCAATAAAATGGGAGTGTCTAGCATAGTTTCTACCAGGAGCTTTAAGAAGTCTTTGGAGAATTATACTCCATGTAGGCATCAGAATACAGTGTTTAGACTGGCTGTCTAGACAGTAGGAAATGAAAATCTGGCAGCCCATGCCATGAAATACACTGTTTATGCATACTGTGTTATGGTGTAGTCATGAGCTGCTTAATGTCTACGTGGAAAGCTAAAATAGAGTTAGCTTGTACCACATTTACCATGTACATTTACATTTCATACTACTGAAATCAGGACCCATAGCTTCTGACTTCAATGCTCAGAAGATTGTTATGTGCCCATATTTCCATCCAGCATTGAGTAAATTTGTTCAGTAAGTTTGACTGCCATAAGGTTTATTTAAGTAATCAAGTATGCATAAACATTTTTCAGCCATGAAAACCATTTTTCCTCTTCTTTTCACAAATGGAATTGAGATTAATAATCTGAATATATGTGACATATTTTGGATTTGAGATATTGCAAATAATGACTTTTTATGTTTTTATTTTGTAGAGAAACTCACACTAAAAGTCAGCGAGTGACTCAGCCACACAATGTTGTAGAGCTATGTGAATATCCAAGATAAGTTCTTACTGGATGCCAAGAGAGTTCTTATAAAACCATGTTTGTACCTTTCACTTTTCTCTTGAGTTGCTGTTTCTGTGGAAGGCTTGCTTTTGCTTTTTAAATCCAGGGGAGTTTGACCTATGTCTATTCCAGGCAGCAAATATTGAAAACTAAATTTCTATCAGTAAATAATCACCCTCTTGGCTGGTAGATTCTGAAGTTATATTTTAAATAGTGTGACAGCTATATTTTTGTAATAATGAAATTTTAGCTTTATTTACTAATCAAAGTATTGGCTTTTCTTTAAACTCCTAGAGTATATTTTTATCACTTTATAAAATATATTTAAGATTATGAAATTATTCGATCATTCAGAAACAATTTTCAGGTTATTGACCACAACAAATGAAACAGAAATTTTAAATAAATAAAACTTTTCAGAGTATGAACTCATCTGAACTCCCTCACTAAATAAGTTGTCAGTTTGGTTTTTTAGCTGTAGGAAGCACAGATTGCTAACTAAGTTTTTAGGTTGCCATATAATTAACTTGGTTTTCTTTAGATAACTTAAAAATAGAAATCACGTAGGCAGGGTTCTTAAGGGGTGCCATTTGATCATGAAATGATTACGGTAGACTAAGTAAGGGTAATATGATCCATTTCATAAAAAGTTGCCATTATCATGGTCAAAATTCACAAAACTGATTTAGGGATTAAGATATGATCTATAGAAATAGTCTTATTAAGTAAAAATGCTCTGATAATTATAGTAAGTTTAAAACTTATTTTGGGGGCTTCCCTGGTGGCGCAGTGGTTGAGAGTCCGCCTGCCAATGCAGGGGACACGGGTTCGTGCCCCGGTCTGGGAAGATCCCACATGCTGCAGAGCAGCTGGGCCCGTGAGCCATGGCCGCTGAGCCTGCGCGTCTGGAGCCTGTGCTCTGCAATGGGAGAGGCCACAACAGTGAGAGGCCTGCGTACAGCAAAAAAAAAAAAAAACTTATTTTGGGTGACCATGCATTCTTGGAATATTCCTATAAAGTAACATATGTATATATATATATGTATGTATGTATATGTAGCAGATGAAAATAATACATTATGGAGATTCTCATTTTTTTTTCTGTTTTAATGTGTTTTGACTCTAATTCACCTGAGAGAGCACCCTCCAATTGGTAACAGTGTCACCCTTTAGCAATGACTCTTGGAGGGTTGTAAAAGAGAAACTGCCTGGAATTGTCCATCAGAGTCTGTGGTGGGCAATTGAAAAAGCTCCTGAAGTAGTTGAGATTTGTATCCTTGTGCCTCAAATTGAGTTGTACTACATTTATTTCAATATTTAGTAGTCTACAATCCATCAACAAAGGAGTTGTCTTTAAACTGGTACTGTTACTATTTACCTATCTTTGTATTTTAAGCACAGTGGGTGGCTTAGTAAATATTAATTAAAAGATATTTAAAACCAAATAGTTCATCATCAAATGGAATCTTACATAAAAAATAAAGTGAGAAGAACATCCTACACTGAAGATAAGTCTACTGGACTTTATTATTTGTCCAAAAATATCAAGTGCCAGCTATGTCAGTCACAGATAAGAGAAAACTACATATGTATACTGTTAGCTTTTAGGAAACTCAAATTATAGTAAGACATACACCTAAATTACCTGGTTGTAATGTGATCAGTTCTGCAATTTTTATTTGTGAAGTATTATGGTAGGACACACAGATCATCATTTTTTCTCTGGCTTTCTACAGATTGTTGGAGGCAGGGTGATAGAGGAGTCACAAAATGCTTCATAGAAGGAGACTTGTTAGTGATTTTATGTTTTGAATCTTTAAGAGTTATGTCTATACACTCAGTTAACTTGATTGTTTTGGGTGAGCATGTAAATTACTTTAGTTCATATGATTAATTTTTATGAGCCATTACTGATTCTTCTTAAACATTATGAATTCATTCATTAAAATATTTATGGACAATATTGGGGATTAAGGACTAAACCAGAGACTGTACAAGAATATAAAAGAAAGGAAGATTTTGGATGAAAGATGATAAATAAGAACATGGACAGGTTGATATGTGGTCCTTTAGGACATCCCAGATGGGTGAGTCTGACAGTGACAGAATGTGCACATTAGAGCTTAGATTCATCAGCACGTGGGTGGTATAGTGGAAACCCTTAGCCTGGGTGAAACCACAGAGCAAAGAGCACAGGCCAAGGGCTTAATTCTGGGGTCCCACTGTGAACACAGCAAACACAAAGGTTACTGGCATCATATATTCATAAAGGTGAAAAAAAGTCTGGGAAACTCAGGCCTTGGTGAATTCTGATAGTGGACCAATTACAAAAATAAAGTCCCCCTCCCTCCCTAGTGTATTGGATTTGATAATATGGAGGTCTGTGATGACCTAAGCCAGAAGAGTGAGTAGAGAAAAGGGAAGGGATTGAAGAGAGACTGAAGGAAGCAGAGATGGGGAGTATGGATGATTATTTCAAGAAACATGGAAGAGCCAGGAGGACAAGAAAATGAGAGCCAAGTAGAGAAACATACCCAGGAATCCCAGAATTGGGGAGCCATGCACCTTGCACATGCTGGAAAAAGAACCAGCAGATAGAAAGATGGAAGAAGCAGAAAGAAGGGTTGCTCTTCTTTATCAGACTTGTTACATGCTGAATGGCATATCCTTGTTGGTTTATTTACTACGTTTATTGGCTTATAAAGAATACATAACTTTTTCCAAATCTTTCCTCAGTGATCTATTTGTTAATTTTGTGAAGAATCGATGTGTTGGGACCAGTCCTGTCTTTCCCAGAGTGGGGTATCTGGGTGAGCTCTGAGAGGAAGACAGAGACCACTGGCCTGTGATCTCTCCTGCTTGGGGAACCATCTGCTGCTCTGGTTTTTTCAGCTGGGAGTACACATGAGGGGGACAGACACTGTGGGGATGGGCCCTAGCTAGGTGACTAGAGACAGATGTTATCTCTTGCTCAGCCTCCCTTAAGAGAACACACACTGCTAACCCAGAAAGATATTTGAAGTGTGTTTCGTTGTTATTTTTAAATGAACAGTGATATCAGCATCTTAAAGCTAAACCAAAGAGTACAATTACCAGTTGCAGCCTAACTAACTCATTCCCATGTGCTTCAAAAAGAGGTCAGGAGTGGTGAAGGAGCATGGAGAGTTTAGGCCCTTGGAGGGTGTGAAATATTCCTGCTCTCACAACCTCACAGTTTTATTTCAGTCTCCTGTGACCTATTTTCCCTGGTTCCCCCTTATATATTTCTCATCCTCATCTTTGGTATGAAAAATCTCCTTCCTCAGAAAACTCAAGGTATTCCTATTTCTTGAAGGAAACTGAGGACAATTTCCTTTCTCCTATTCTGCAGACTCAAGTTTTCTTAAGCATAGACTTTGTTAAGGCTCTGCCTAAGTTATATCTTGACAATTACAGAAAGGAACTTCCTATCCACCCCCCCCAAAAAAAAGTTTGCATGCTATTGCAAAGTCTGAACAACCACACACTACAGCTCACTTATGAGGCTGAGGAATCATGAGCTCAGGTACTTGGTAAAATTTAGTGTATATTTATGTGAAAGGTCCCATATATGAAAACCCTTTTCATTATTTTTAAAAAAACTTTATTTGAGTATTGTTGATTTACAATGTTGTGTTAGTTTCACGTTTACAGCATAGTGATTCAGTTATACATATACTATACATATATTCATCCTTTTTCAGATTCTTTTCCCATATAGGTTATTACAGAATATTGAGCAGAGTTCCCTGTACTATACAGTAGGTCCTTGTTGGTGATCTATTTTATATGTAGTAGTGTGTGTATGTTAATCCTGAGCTCCTAATTTATAACCTCCCCAATCTAAAAATGGGCAGAAAATCTAAATAAGTATTTTTCCAAAGAAAACCCTTTTTAAATCCACCGTTACAGCATATGCATTGGACCTGTAAGGATCAGGCAAAGCTTCTAAAATGTAATTCTTTTTCTTAACTGGCTGTGCATATACCCTGTTATACCCATAAGACAAGGGTGGACAGGTTTGGGAGAAAAAAGCCACCTCAGCATTTACAAAGACTAGGGGAGGGACAGGACTCGCTCCCACGCACAGGTGTGCTGGTGAAAGTGTACGCACATTCTCTGTTGGAGTGTGTGCATGGCTGAATGTGCAGGTGCAGGATTTGTAGGAAGCTCCCTCTTCTTCCAGCTCTAGGCTTTATCAGAGATGCCCAGAACCTATCTATACACCATTATGTGAGTCAATACAGTTACATGACTGCGCTAGAATTGACACCCTTAATTGTAGCATCCTTATGAAATACACAACTAAAACAATGTGTGTCAGTTTGCAGGGAAGACGTGGAGAGGGGTGGCTTGGGTTCCCAGGAGTGAGGGGGTGTAGTCCCCTCTTTCCACCAGTGTGATTGCAGTCAGTCTCCTCTCAAGATAACTCATCTTTGTAATTTCTATATTTTTGTTATTTTTTTATACAACACAATTTAGTATTACTTAAAAATGAAAGTGCTTTCTGTTTTCTGGCTTTTATTCTACTGATTGAAGGAAAAATAAATCCTTGATATTTTGCTAAGAATCATTTCAATTCGTTCCTAAGACTAAGATTGTTTTATTACAAAGTGCCACAAAATAAGCATTGAATGGCTCTGTTTGAGCCATCTTAGACAAATAGTGGCACCTAAAACTAGATTCTTTCTTAGGTTTTAATAGGGATGAGGAGTTAGTCTAATCAATTTCAAGCAGATCTTTGTCACCTGCAGTTTTAAACAATAAAAACAACAGAATGACCAACTTCACAGGCAGAGGCTTATTGCCAGGATTCTCTGTGTGATCTCTAGACCCAAGCTTGGTGTTCTGTGTCATAATGATCCTTGTAGCTATTTCTTCCAGGGGCATAAAGCACAGAGATTTTTAATAATCTTGAACTACAGTTAATGGAGTTTTAATTAAGTGGAATAAAATAGTGTATGCATTGTGTTCATTGATGCATATGCTAATTTAAAATCAGAGTAGCTATTGTCCTATCCTACTCTGCCAGCATGATGAGGGGAGACACAACTACTCTTATCACTGGGGAGGTTAATCAAGGGGTGAGGGCAGAAATGTTCTTCTTAGATGTAAATAACAGGCTTTTAGGAGCTCTTCCACCTGCCTAGAATTGGCTGCCAGACCCACATCTGAAAATAAGTCTTCCTTCACTCTAATGGAGTCAAAGCGGTCAGAAATTGGGTTTAAAGGCTTCTGTGTAAGTTCTTAAGGAGCAGCAGAAAGGCATTCCTGGAGGGAAGCACTACCCTAGCACTTCTATCAGTGTAGAGGAGACAGGGGCTTGACTTGCAGGGAAAAGAAGCTGAGGGAACGTTTTTGAGTCTTGTGGACTGGATAGGTTTATTGCTGAGAGATTTTCCTCCACTCAGGAGAAGGGAAAGTGGTTCTTTCTTCTCCTTGAAGCCAAGTGGGAAAAATAGAACATTAGGGAAACCAGTTAAAAACATTTGGGGAGCATCTAAAAGAAGGGGAAATTAGGATGCAACTCCTTTGAAAATCTACTTAGAACCGGTCCAGCTCAAGTAGAACCAAGGAAGGAGAATGGAGAGATATGGCACAGGAGGTAGCTGTGATGCAGGTTCCACTGCTGGTATTTGAGTCCGGGATGTGAGAGGTTTCCCTCGGCAGCAGAAATCATAAAAAATAGCTCAGATGAGTCATATTGCAAGTATCTAACTGAAGTGGCCTGCTCACTGGACAGACAGCTCCATCAGTGATGGCTATATGTGAACAGCTATGAATGGAAGAGTTTGAACTAGATCCAGATAACCTACGACAGGAAATTTTGTGGGTCTCAACTCTCAAAGTGCATTCCAGAGAAGCCAACCACATATCGTTCAAAAGAGTGTTTGAACACTGGCTGCACAGAGGGCATGGCCTAAGAGGCAATAACCTTCTGAAAGCAGTGGTTTGCAACCAAGTAAAGAGACTTTTACCCTTTATAGCCCTCCCTGTTTTTAACTTAGTAGAAAAGTAAACATTTGTAAACGGGAGCATAAATGTTGTTGAGCTTTTCCTTGGATATGAGATTAGAAGTTTTAAATAGAGTTACACTACTTTTTTTAACCTAACCAGAAAGAGGAGGGCTTATTTAGGATTCCATAGACAGACAGGGAGTGTATTTCAGTAGGATCCAAAGCAAGATTGAAAGAAGAGAATGGAAACCTTACCCCTTTGTTTACTCTTTAGTAAACCCAGTCCAGCGGTGTTTTGAAGACAGCAGATTTGGAAACTTTTAATGACAACAGTAGCAATTACCCCTTCAGAGGGTCAGTTTAAAGAGGGTCGAAATCACAATGCCCTTATACTCTCTGGAGCATGGCTCATTACCTTAATAGAGAAACTGCCAAAAGATTTTCTTCCCTTCCTACTTACTTTTATATACATGAAATGCCTACATGAATAGGACTTGACAGAAGCTGGGATCCTTATATTTGTGTTCTTTATTTTAGGTTGAAATATAATTGCCATACAATATCATATTAGTTTCTGGTGTACATCATAGCAATATGAAATGGTCACCATGATAAGTCTAGTTATCATCTGTCACTGTACAAAGGTATTAAAATTTTATTGACTATATTCCCTATGATGTACATTACATCCCCATGACTTTATTTTATAACTGGAAATTTGTATCTTTTTATCCCCTTCATCTATTTTGCTCACCCACACCCCCATTTCACTCCCATCTGGCAATCACCCCTTCTCTGTCTGTGAGTCTGGTTTTGTTTAGTTTGTTTTGTTTTGAGATTCCACATATAAGTGAGATCATATGGGATTTCTCTTTGTCTGACTTATTTTGCTTAGGAGAATACTCCTACATCCATACATATTGTTTCAAATGGCAAGATTTCATTTTTATGGCTGAGTAATATTCCATCGTGTGTGTGTGTGTACTCACTACATCTTCTTTATCGATTCATCTGTTAATGACTGGGTGCTTAGGTTGTTTCCATAGCTTGGCTATTGTAAAAAATGCAGCAATGAACATAGGGGTGCATATATCTTTATGAACTAGTGTTTTTTTTTTTCTTCAGGTAAATACCCAGAAGTAGAATTGCTGAATTGTATGGTAGTTCTATTTTTAATTTTTTGAGGAACCCTCATACTGTTTTCCATAGTGGCTGCACCAATTTATATTCCCACCAACAGTGCATGAGGATTTCCTTTTCTCCATACTCTCCCCAACACTTATTTGCTGTCTTTTTGATAATATCCAATTCTGACAGGTGTGAGGTAATATCTTATTGTGGTTTTGAATTGCATTTCTGTGATGATTAGTGAGGTTAAAGGTCTTTATATGTACCTATTGGCCTGTATGTCTTCTTTAGAAAAAGTCTATTCAGGTCCTCTTCCTATTTTTAAATTGGATTCTTTGTTTTTTGATAGTAAGTTGTATAAATTCTTCATATATTTTGGATATTAATCCCATATCAGATATAAGCGCTTGCAAATCTTCTCCCATTTAGTAGGTTGCCTTTCCATTTTGTTAGTGATTTCTTCTGCTGTGCAAAAGTTTGATGTAGTCCCATTTGTTTGTTTTTCTTTCTTTTTTTTTTTTTGACTTTGCCAGAGGAGACAGGTTCAAAAAACTATCACTAAGACTGATGTCAAAGAGCTTATTTCCTAACTTCTCTTGTAGGAATATTATGGTTTCAGGTCTTACGTTTAAGGTTTTAGTTGGTTTTGAGTTTATTTTTGTATATGATGTAAGGTAGTACTCCAGTTTTATTCTTTTGCATGTATCTTCCCAATTTTCTCAACACTGTTTATTGAAGAGATTGTCTTTTCTCTAATGTTTATTCTTGACTCCTTTGTTAAAAAATTAATTGACTATATATACATGAGTTTATTTCTGGGTTCTTTATTTGGTTCCATTGATCTGTCTCCATTTTCCTGCCAGTACCATTTGTCTTGATTACTATAGCTTTGTAGTATAGTGAAGTCAAGATGTGTGATACCTTCAGCTTTGTTCTTCTTTTTCAAGATTTCTTGGCTATTCAAGGTCTTTTGTGGCTCCATAGAAATTTAGGAAGTTTTTGTTCTAGTTCTGTGGAAAATACCACTGGTATTTATAGGGATTGCATTAAATCTCTAGATTGCTTGGTGAAGTATGGTCATTTTAACAGTATCCTTTTCATCCATGAGCATAGTATATCTTTCCATTTATTTGTGTTATGATCAATTTCTTCCATCAGTGTATCACAGTTTTCAGAGTATAGGTCTTTCACCTCCTCAGAGAAATTTATTCCTAGGTATCTATTTTTACTGATGCAATTGTAAATGGCATTGTTTTCTTAATTTCTCTTTCTGGTAGTCCATTTTTAGTGTAAAAAACCCCACAAATTTGTTATATATCAATTCTCTATTCTACTACTCTACTGAATTCATTTATTAGTTCTAACAGTTTTTATTTTTTTAAATTTTTTAATTTTTTAATTTTTTGTGGTACACAGGCCTCTCACTGTTGTGGCCTCTCTCATTGGGGAGCACAGGCTCAGTGGCCGTGGCTCACGGGCCCAGCTGCTCCGCGGCATGTGGGATCTTCCCGGACCGGGGCATGAACTCGCATCCCCTGCATCGACAGGCGGACTCTCAACCACTGCGCCACCAGGGAAGCCCCTAACAGTTTTCTGATGAAGTCTTTAGGGTTTTCTATGTATAATATCATTTTATATGCAAATAATGACAGTTTTATGTCTTCATTCCAATTTTGATGCTTTTTTTTTCTCCTTTTTCTTGCCTAATTGGTCTAGCTAGGACTTCCAGTATTATGTTGAGTAAGACTGGGGAGATGAAAAGCTTCTAACTTCTCACCATAGTGTATGACATTAGCTGTGGGCTTATCATATATGGCCTTTATTATGTTGAGGTATGTTCCTTTTATACCCACTTTGTTGAGACATCTATTGTAAATGGAAGTTGAATTTTGCCAAATGCTTTTTCTGCATGTATTGAGATTATCATATTATTTTTAGCCTTCATTTTGTTAGTGTGATGTATCACATTGATTTGTGGTTATTGAACTATCCTTGCATCACAGGAATGATTCCCACTTAATCAAGATTTATGATTCTTTTAATGTATTGTTGTATTCAGTTTGCTAAGGATTTTTACCTCTATGTTCATGAGGGATATTGGCTTGTAATTTTCTTTTCTCGTGGTGTCTTTGACTGTTTTGATATCAGGGTAAAGTTGACCTCATAAGGTGAGTTTGGAAGTGTTTCCTCCTCTACTATTTTATGAAAGAGTTTGAGAAAGATTGGTATTACTTCTTCTTTAAATGTTTAGTAGAATATAGCAATAAATTTGTCCAGTCCTGGCCTTTTATTTGTTGGGAGGTTTTTGATTACTGATTCAGTCACCTCACTAGTAATCAGTCTGTTCAGGTTTTCTATTCCTTCATGATTCAGTCTGTGTAGGTTATAGGTTTCTAGGAATTTATCCATTTCTTCTAGGATTTCCAATCTGTTGCTGTATAATTGTACATAGTAGTCTCTTATAATCCTTTGTATTTCTGTGATATCAGTTGTAACTTCTCTTTTATTCTGATGCATTTTATCTGGGTGCTCTAGTTTTTTCTTGATGAGTCTGGCTAAAGATTTCTCTCTTAGTTTCATTGATCTTTCTACATTTTTGTCTCTATTTCACTTATTTCTCCTCTGATATTTATTTTTCCTTCCTTCTGCTAACTTTGAGTAATGTTTGTTTTCCTTCTTTAGTTCATTGAGGTAAATTTGAAATGTATATCTGAGATTTTTCTTGCTTTTTGAGGTAGGCCTGTGTCACTATGAACTTCCATTTTTGAATTGCTTTTGCTGTGTTTAATAGATTTTATTTTATTTATTTTTTACATCTTTATTGGAGTGTAATTGCTTTACAGTGTTGTGCTAGTCTCTGCTGTACAACAAAGTGAATCAGCTGAATGTATACATATATCTCCATGTCCCCTCCCTCTGGAGCCTCCCTCCTACCCTCCCTATCCCACCCATCTAGGTCGTCACAGTGTACTGAACTGATCTCCCTGTGCTATGCAGCAGCTTCCCACTAGCTATCTATTTTATGTTTGGTAGTGTATATATGTCAATGCTACTCTCTAATTTGGCCCCAGCTTCCACTGTCCCCCTATGTCCTCAGGTCCGTTCTCTACCTCTGCATCTTTATTCCTGCCCTGACACTAGGTTTTTTATAGATTCCAAATATATGCGTTAGCATATGGTATTTTATTTTTTCCTCTGACTTACTTCACTCTGTATGACAGACTCTAGGTCCATCCACCTCACTACAAATAACTCAGTTTCGTTTCTTTTTATGGCTGAGTAATATTCCATTGTATATAGGCACCACATCTTCTTTATCCAATCATCTATTGATGGACATTTAAGTTGCTTCCATGTCCTGCCTGTAGTAAATAGTGCTGCAGTGAACATTGTGGTACATGTCTCTTTTTGAATTATGGTTTTCTCAGGGTATATGCCCAGCAGTGGGATTGTTGGTCATGATAGTTCTATTTTTAGTTTTTTAAGGAACTTCCATACTGTTCTCCATAGTGGCTGTATCAATTTACATTCCCACCAACAGTGCAGGAGGGTTCCCTTTTGTCCACATCCTCTCCAGCATTTATTGTTTGTAGATTTTTCGATGATGGCCATTCTGACCAGTTTGAGGTGATACCTCATTGTGGTTTTGATTTGTAGTTCTCTGATAATGAGTGATATTGAGCATCTTTTCATGTGTTTGTTGGCCATCCATATGTCTTCTTTGAAGAAATGTCTATTTAGGTTTTCTGCCCATTTTTTGATTGGGTTGTTTGTTTGTTTTTTTGATACTGAGCTGCATGAGCTGCTTGTATGTTTTGGAGATTAATCCTCTGTCAGTTGATTTGTTTGCAAATATTTTTTCCTGTTCTGAAGATTACCTTTTTTTGTGTGTTTATGGTTTCCATTGCTGTGCAAAAGCTTTTAAGTTTCATTAGGTCCCATTTGTTTATTTTTGTTTTTATTTCCATTACTCTAGGAGGTGGGTCAAAAGGATCTTGCTGTGATTTATGTCGTAGAGTGTTCTGCCTATGTTTTCCTCTAAGAGTTTGATAGTGTCTGGCCTTATATTTAGGTCTTTAATCCATTTTGAGTTTATTTTTGTGCATGGTGTTAGGGAGTGTTCTAATTTCATTCTTTTACATGTAGCTGTCCAATTTTCCCAGCACCACTTATTGAAGGGACAGTCTTTTCTCCATTGTATATTCTTGCCTCCTTTGTCAAAGATAAGGTGACCATATGTGCATGAGTTTATCTCTGGGCTTTCTATCCTGTTCCTTTGATCTGTGTTTTTGTTTTCTGCCAGTACCATACTGTCTTGAGTACTGTAGCTTTGTAATATAGTCTGAAGTCAGGGAGCCTGATTCCTCCAGCTCTATTTTTCTTTCACAAAATGGCTTTGGCTTATCAGTGTCTTTTGTGTTTCCATACAAATTGTAAAATTTTATGTTCTAGTTCTGTGAAAAATGCCATTGGTAATTTGATAGGGATTGCATTGAATCTGTAGATTGCTTTGGGTAGTATAGTCATTTTCACAGTATTAAGTCTTCCAATCCAAGAATGTGGTATATCTCTCCATCTGTTTGTATTGTCTTTGATTTCTTTGATCAGTGTCTTACAGTTTTCTGCATACAGATCTTTTGCCTCCTTAGGTAGGTTTATTCCTAAGAATTTTATTTTTTTGTTTCAATGGTAAATGGGAGTGTTTCCTTAATTTCTCTTTCTGATATTTTGTTGTTAGTATATAGGAATGCAAGCAATATCTGTGCATGAATTTTGTATCCTGCTAGTTTACCAGATTCATCAATGAGCTCTAATAGTTTTTTGGTGGCATCTTTAGGCTTTTCTATGTATAGTATCATGTCATCTGCAAACAGTGACAGTTTTACTTCTTCTTTTCCAATTTGGATTCCTCTTATTTCTTTTTCTTCTCTGATTGCTGTGGCTAAAACTTCCAAAACTATGTTGAATAGTAGTGGTGAGAATGGGCACCCTTGTGTTCATCCTGATTTTAGAGAAAATGCTTTCAGTTTTTCACCATTGAGAATGATGTTGGCTGTGGGTTTGTCATATATGACCTTTATTATGTTGAGGTAGGTTCCCTCTATGCCCACTTTCTGGAGAGTTTTTATCATAAATGGGTGTTGAATTTTGTTGAAAGCTTCTTCTGCATCTATTGAGATTATCATATGGTTTTTATCCTTTAATTTGTTAATATGGTGTATCACATCGATTGATTTGCTTATATTGAAGAATCCTTGCATTCCTGGGATAAATCCCACTTGATCACTGTGTATGATCCTTTTAGTGTGCTGTTGGATTCTGTTTGCTACTGTTTTGTTGATGATTTTTGCATCTATGTTCCTCAGAGATATTGGCCTGTAGTTTTCTTTCTTTGTGACATCTTTATCTGGTTTTGGTATCAGGGTGATGGTGGCCTCGTAGAATGAGTTTGGGAGTGTTCCTCCCCCTGCTATATTTTGGAAGAGCTTGAGAAGGATGGGTGTTAGCTCTTCTCTAAATGTTTGATAGAATTCACCTGTGAAGCCATCTGGCTCTGGACTTTTGTTTGGTGGAAGAATTTAAATCACAGTTTGAACTTCAGTGTTTGTGATTGGTCTGTTCATATTTTCTGTTTCTTCCTGGTTTGGTCTTTGAAGGTTGTACTTTTCTAACAATTTGTCCATTTCTTCCATGTTGTCCATTTTATTGACATATAGTTGCTTGTGTAATCTCTCATGATCCTCTGTATTTCTGAGGTATTAGTTGTTACTTCTCCTTTTTCATTTGTAATTCTATTGATTTGAATCTTCTCCCTTTTTTTTCCTGTTGAGTCTGACTAATGGTTTATCAATTTTTTTAAAATTTTCAGAGAATCAACTTTTAGTTTTAATGATCTTTGCTAATGTTTCCTTCATTTCTTTTTCATTTATTTCTTATGTGATCTTTATGATTTCTTTCTTTCCTTTCTTTATTCTGATGCATTATATCTGGGTGCTCTCTTTTTTTCTTGATGAGTCTCGCTAAAGTTTTATCTCAGTTTCATTGATTTTTTTATCTATATTATACCTGTTTCTTCTCTGATTTTTATTTTTCCTTCTACTACTTTGAATACTGTGTTTTCTTCTTTTTTTAGTTCATTAAGGTGTAAATTTGAAAGGTGTATCTGATATTTTTCTTGCTTTTTGAGGTAGGCCTGTGTCACTGTGAACTTCCATCTTTGAATTGCTTTTGTTGTGTTTAATAGATTTTAGAAAGTTGTGTTTCCACTTTCATTATGTCAAGGTACATTTATTTGATTTCCCTTTTTATTTCTTCATTGACCCTTTGATTCTTTAGTAGCATGTTTTTTAGACTCCACTTGGTTTTTTTTTGTTTTTTTTTTTTTACAATTTTCCTCTTAATTTGTAGTTTCATACTGTCATGCTTGGAAGTGATTTCAATCTTATTAAATTTATTGAAACATGTTTTATGGCATAACATGTGACCTATACTGAAGAATGCTCCACGTGCTCTTGATCCAAGAATGTATATTCTGCAGTTTGGGGATGAAATATTTTGTATATATCTATTAAGTACATCTGATGTAATGTGACATTTAAGGCCAATGTTTTCTGACTGATTTTCTGTCTGGCTGATCTGTCCATTGATATAAGTGGGGTATTAAAGTCTTCTACTAATATTGTTTTACTGTCAGTTTCTCCCATGATGTCTGTTAATATTTGCTTTATATATGTATTTGTTCCTATGTTTGGTGCATACATATTTACAAATGTTATATTCTCTTTGGGAATTGACACCTTTATGATTATGTAAAGACCTTCTTTGTCTTTTATTGCAGTCTTTGTTTTAAAGTCTGTTTTATCTAAGTATTGCTAATATAGCTTTTTATTTCCATTTGAATGGAAATTTTTCTCCATTCCTTCACTTTCAACCTGTTTGTGTCTTTAGATCTGAAATGAGTCTCTAGTAGCCAGCATATAAATAGGTCTTGTTTTTTTTTTTTATTTATTCAGCTACTGTGTGTCCTTTGATTGGAGCATGTAGTCAATTTACATTTAGAGTAATTATTAATAGGTATGTACTTAATGACATTTTGTTCATTGTTTCAGGTTGTTATTGTAGTTTTTCTCTTTTCTTCTTGTCTTGTTCTCTTCCCTTGTGTTTTTATGAATTTTTTTGTGTGTTATTTTGGATTTCTTTATTTTATGTATCTATTATAGGGTTTTAGTTTGAGGTTACCACAATGTTTATTTATAAAAATATTTGTATAAATCAGTCAATTTTAAGTTGATAGTTATTACTTAAGTTTGAACACATTCTAAAAATACTGCATTTTAACTCACCCCCCCCAGTTTGTTTATGTCATATTTTACATGTTTATATTTCGTGTGTCCCTTAACTACTTATTGTAGTTGAAGTGAATTTTACTGCTTTTGTTGTTTAATCTTTATATTAACTTTATGAGTGTTTGATTTACTACATTTATTATATATTTGCTGATACCAGTGAGACATTTTTCTTTCATGTATTTTCTTAATTCTAGTTATGACTTTTTCTTTTCCACTTAAAGAAGTTCCTTTCACATTGCTTGTAAGGCTGGTTTAGTGGTGAAGAACTCCTTTAATTTTTGCTTGACTCAGAAAATTTCTTTCTCCCTTATTTCTGAATGATATTCTTGGTTGTAAGATTTTTTTCCTTTTCAGCACTTTGAATGTATCATGCCACTCCCTTCTGGCCTGAAAATTTCTCCTGAAAAATCCACTAATAATCTTATGGGTGGGGTCCCTTATATTTAAGTAATTGTTTTTCTCTTGCTGCCTTTAAAATTCTCTTTACTTTTCTCTTGGCATTTTAATTATAGTGTGACTTGGTGTGGATCTCCTTGAATTCATCTTGTTTGGGGTTCCCTGTGCTTCCTGGACCTGAATGTCTGTTTCCTTCCCCAGGTCTGGAAAGTGTTCAGTCATTATTCCTTCAAATAAGTTTCTGCCACTTTCTCTCTTTCTTTTCTTTCTGGACTTCTATAATGTAAACGTTAGTATGCTTGATGTCCCAAAGGTCCTTTAAACTATCCGCATTTTTTAAATTCTTTTTTTTTCCTGTTCTAATTGGGTGATTCCCACTACCCTGTACCATCTAATCTGCTATTAATTCCCTCTAGTGAATTTTTCATTTTAGTTTTTTATTCTTCGGCTCTGATTGGTTCTTTCTTGTGTGTTCTCTCTGTTGAAATTCTCCATTCTTCTCCCGATTTCATTGAGCATGTTTATGACCATTACTTTGAATTTTTTACTAGGTAGATGACTTATTTCAATATCATTAAGGTCTTTTTCTGATGTTTTGTTTTATTCTTGTGTTTGGAACATATTTTTTCTATTTCCTAATTTTGCTTGTCTCTCTGTGTTTGTTTCTATGTATTAGGCAAACTGCTACCTCTCTGTCTTTAAGGAGTGGCCTTGTATAGGTGATAATGCTTCTTGCTTAACCTGACCTACCTCTTTCTTGGTTGTCTCTCAAATCTGTGTGCCTATCTGTATCACTTGATATATTCTTGATATTGCTTCTGTGGTTGAGAGTGTGCCAAGACCTGTCAGTGTTCCAAGGAAGGAATCTCATTTAGTCCATAGTTTCAGGCTAGCTAGAAGCCAGATCTTCAGACAGCAGATTTTGATGTATGCAGCTATACAAAGTCCTGTGGGTCTAAAGTGTTAATCCCCTCTGGCCTCCAGACCAGGAAATCTGGAGGTGTCCTGGGCGACATTTACCAAAACTGGGGCTTTTGGTATGTATATGATCTCCATTTTGAGGAGTTTTGTCAAGATGTAGTGAGGCCAAGGCAGTGCTCAAGGATGATGTCTCCCTGCTTATGTTCCCTGGAGTGCCTCTTTAACCTCTAGATGTGTGAGAAATCTGAAATCTGCCTCTCCCAATTAAATGCCAGATCAAGTAAATAAGCCTTTATCCCAGGAAGATTGGGGTTGTGTTTCAGTGTGCTGTCTGTGCAGTGTGCTGGCGGAGGTGGCCTGTGAAGAACTCTTTCTGACTGCTAAAGTCCCATGGAGCTCAGGAACACCAGCACCCTTGGACACCAGTGCCAGATGATCAAGGGATATCCTTTGTGTGGATTAAGCATGGCTGCTGGCTTTAGCTAGGCACCTGGAGACTTTAGGGGGAAGGGCTTGCTCTCTTGCTTCAGAAAAACAAAAGGAATATGACTTGTGCCTATGGGCTTCAGAAGTGCAGCAAGAGAGTGCCTTGTCTGTGCATGTGCATCCGCTTGATGCCGGGAGCAGGAGAATGCTGAGATTGCTTGCTTAGTCAGGGGACAGGGGAATGTCAACTCTGCTTTAAGTCTGGGAGAGGGATAATTCTGTGGACACTGTTTCCCAGCTCCAGTCAGTGGGCAGGGTGCTGTTGTAACTGCTCCTACTTGCAGACATTAGCTAGGGAACAGGAGAATGCCATGACCATTTGTGTCCACCTGCCCCAGCCAGGGAATGGAGGAGTGCTGCAACTACCAGTGCTTTCTGGCTTCAGCAAGGTGGCAGGATAGTGTTGCAATTACTTTTCCCCATGTTTGAGCTCATCCTCCTATGCTAGCAGGTTAGGGGGGAATGTGACAGTGGTGCCTGCCAATCCCTTAGTCTATGTGGAACAGAGGGGAGAATTTCCAGTGGCTCCCTCCCCTCCAGCCAATGATTTTAGATTTGCAAATGCCTCTCCTTCCTACATAGTCTTGGCACTTTTCATATTGCTATGATTCTTTGGGTCTTGGTGTGAATGAGACCACATGTAAGCCCTTGAAGGGGTCTCAGTTTCCTATAGCACTTTGGAACTTTTGGACGTCAGTACTTTGGTTTTGTAAACTCAACATTTTGAGAGCTTGTCTCTCTAGTGTAGATCCCGGGGGCCAGGGTTCCTAATGTGGGTCTCCAACCCCTCTTTTCTCTGGGAAAAGCACTCATTTGGTGAGATACTTCCCTAGTGTGTGACACTATGCTGGGGCTGAGGGTTTTGGGTGAGAGTGTTTTTTGTCCCTCCTACTGCTCTTGATGTGTTTTTTTAAATCCTTTGTTGTGGAACATGTGTTCGTCTAGTTCTCAAGTTCTTTTGAGAGGGAATTGATCCATATGTAGCTGTATATTTGATGTGTCCATAGGAGGAGGTAGGTTCAGGCTCTTCCTATGCCACCATCTTGAACTACCCCAATCTGTGAGTTCTTTAGTTTGGTAGGCTTAGGGAAGTAAAGGTACGTTGCAAGACACTGTTGAATCATTGGTACCCTACAGCTCTATGTCTGTGAACTTGGGTATATCTCCCCAAAATTCCCTATAGCTGGGACAGAAGCCTATATATCTCCTTAAGGAACTGGAGTGGACCAATTATTCCACTTAAACATCGCTATTAGAGTGTGGAAGACCCAGAACGCTTGTAGGTAGCTCTATCTCTGGATAGGGGTGGAGCGGGAGGAAGGAAGTCTATGAGGGTTAACTGTCCTGGGCACAGCCTGTGGAAGTCCAATTCTCTCAACTACCCAGAGTTACAGTTTAAATATAGGTTTGGGTAAAGATCTGTGGCAAACTAGGTTTGATTTTGGTATCTGCACAGTTATTCAAGGGAGACAAGAATGTCTTAGGGATTCCAGCACAGAGTTTAATGAGTATGAGAGAGTTTAATGAGAATGGGCACCCACTGTTGTGAATTATATAGTGAATAGGTATATTATCCCTCATCATATGACTGATACACAAAACACCAGGCTCCTCACATGACTCAAAATAGGTAAGAATCGCTAAGCGTGATTGGTAGTCTTCTCTCTTTAAAATGGAGCTGCTTATCATTTTTACTTTTACAGATAATGCTTTTCTACAAATATTTAAATAGCCCAGGGTAGTTCAGTTTGTACATTCAGGAAGGGCAGGTACACAATATTCCAGAGCTCAGTTCACCCGCTTTAGGTGTTTCAGCATGCAGGCCTCAAGTCTTACTAGCTTTACAAATATACTTCAAATGATGATCTAAGTCATTTGTTGTGTGTGAAGCTGCAGTTGTATCTGGGCCTTAATAGCTTTGGAGCAAAGAAATTATGTTCCTTCCCCAAAAGGCTTATGATCTAAAGAAAATGATTGAGATTAGTTCACACAGGAAATAAAAGAAGAAGGAATGCAAATGTCTGTGGCCGATGGATTTACTGAGCAGTGGATTTATAGGAAAAAATGATCACTGAGTGTCAATCAGCAAAGAATTTTGTCTTGGAAATTTCGAGTTCAGTGGAAATAAAGCAAAAAATAAAGGCTTTTATTCTAAACTTGCTGGAAAGCAAGTTTAGAATATTTAATCTTTTTGTACTACTGTTCTTAATTATTAGCACTTAAAATATTTCATTAAGTCTATTTCTTGAAGTGCTATGCAAAGCCCAATTAAAGTCTATTTTACAATTATCCACATTTGTAGGAGTTAACCATCTAAAAGATCTGAAAGGCTCTATTTGTATATTTTGTTAAATAGATAATGCTCCAAGCATTTGCAATCTGCTTCCTTTGCTTTGAACTGAATTTTTCTTTGCATGTGGAAAATTCTTTATCATGCATTGATCTGAAGAGGTCCACTGAGTTTCTGTGTCAAAATCCTTTATATAACTTTTAATAAGCACACCTTTAACTGAATCTTCTAAGTTCCTTTTTTTACCATGTACTTTCTTTGCATTGATGACCCCATGTAATATTTCAAGAACAGAATTTATTCCATGGCCAAATGAAGTATTTTTTTAAAAAATTTTTTTCACCCCTGTCAAATTTTGAGAAAGCTTGCTGAGCAAGTGGCAGCAAAACTTTAAGGGATGATGTATGTCACTTCAGTTGATATTTTCTATATCTAATATTCTGATTTTTCCTCTTTATTCCTTCTCGATGGGACTCAGTACAGACAGTAACTCCCAGTCTTAAATTTCTTCTCTTCTTTCACAGTGGACCTGTTAACCAAAATATAAGCATATGGATGTGAGTCAATGAGATAGCAAGAGAGAATAACTCTTTTTAGGAAGTGGCAAACATAAATATTTTAAAATAAATCATTTTAAAGCTTCATATTTACTATAATTTTCTTCACTTTTAACACTTGTACTTTTCTTCACTTTCATGTAATGCTAAAATTTTCATGAGGGTTTTGGTAAAACCTTCACTAATGTCTAAGTAACAATTTATTTACCATATCTGCTAAGATGCTCGCCCATTTCATGGTACTGATTTCATTTTATTATTTTATGAGGATACTTGTTGCTTTAGCCATAGGTTTTGACCAAATAGATCTCTGTCATTAAATATTTAAAACTTTTTTTCTAAATTGATGAAATTTGAAGTTTTTTTATTCCTTCACTCAATCACCTTCATATATTTACCAGGCATGAGTATGTGCACCAGAATCTGCTAAGATATTGGAGGAATGCAGAAATAACTAAATAGGTGTTTCAGAGAGTACACAGTCTGATGAGTGGCAATGGCAAATGCAATTACTTTATAGTAGTATCAGTATTGTAACAAAATTAACCAGTTAGTTTTATAGAATTAGGAAAAGGAAGTACTACTATTTCATGGGGCAGCTGGTTAATTTAATCTAAGATACAATAGAAGAAGTTTTTGGGTAAAGAAGGAATTTGGTATATTCTAGAGGAAAATGGCAGCATGAGCAATGCGAAGAAACAATTATTTTCTAGATATAAACTAGATTGTTTTAGATAGCCTCATCAACAACTCAGTCTCCCAAAATGGGATACTTGGAGTCATTCTCATCTTGAGTTGAAGGGAAATGACAGGAGGTATAACAAGAGAGATGATTATATGTATTTTTAAAGCTAATCTGGTGCCTATCATTACTAGGTGCTTCCCATATTTTAACCCTTTATTTTTTATTGTGATACCTCTGTGTTATGTACTAGTATACAACTTGTACAGATAAGGGGATGAATTTAAGACAGATTAAATCTAGCCAAAGCTTGCTAATTAGCGGCCATGCCCCAGGCATTTGCTAACTTGTAGCCCATACTGTTTCCACCATATCAGTAAAGGGCATTGATTTCCAGGGTAAAGGAGTTTAGCTTTGTACTAAAGTAAGTGGAAAGCAAGTATTAGCATGATTAGATCTGAGACTGAGAAAACTTATCTCAGCAGACAGTTCTGTAGACATTGGCAGAGGAGCAGGGATTAATAGATAAAAAATCATTCTAACAGACAAGGCGGAAGATAATAATTGTTCCAAACAGGGCAGAGCATGTGATTCTCTTTGCAGAGAGTGGAATGGAGAGAGATTATGAGACGGATTTAAAAGAAAGAAGGTGAAGAAGGAAGTGAAAGCTCACTACTTTGAGGTAGTGAGCTCTTTTACATACCAGATATATATATATTTTTTCCATCTGTACATTGTGTCACTTGAATCCTCACAGTAACCCTATTCCTTCATTTGCTCTATCAACAAATGTTTGTGCTATCTTGCAAGGAATAGAAGGTATGATAGTGAATTAAAACATAGTCTCTGCTGTCTAGGAGTTTATAGTCTAATCTAGGGTATTGTTAGATCTCTTTTACAAATGTGGAAAGATCAAATCAGAGACATTACCTCCTCCAAATTCAAATGGTGGTTTAGCCTTACATTGCCACCTCCCAGTCTTCTGACCTTATTTCTCACATCTCTACCAAGGAAGTCCAGTATCTCCACTTATTTCTTGAAGATCATTGTTATGTACACCTCCAAAGAGTGATGCCAGCAGATGATTAGGACTTGCTCCAGGTGTTGTCAGAACACTGAATATCAACTTATGGGTGAGTGGAGTCATGACGATAAATTCTTTGTCGTTGAGTCTCATATTCTACTTCACCTTCCAGTCCAACTCTCTAGATCCATTCATGTATATGTACTCCTGCTTCCTGCCAGTACAACTTAGCTAACTACTGACATTTTTTTGGTATGCCAACTATTTCTTACTGGAGAAGGGACTTTATGTTACCACTTCAGCTGTGTTAGGACATGACATTATTTGCCTGAATGTAATGAGAAGAACTGGGGAAGATCTAGAAGAAAGCAAGTATTTTTGTAAGAGACATCTGCCTCATCTGAAGCCATTGTACAATTTCCAGTCAAGAAGTTGTTGATCACTGGATGAAGTGAGGCTATTCCTACTAATGCATAAGATTCAGAGAATTTGGAGGTTCAAGATTCTCAGGTTCACCTAACTAATATCCCTATCTTAGATTTCTTAGTTCTACTCCTATTTCCTATAAGGATCGGCATTTGACAAATGACCTGTTGAAACTGTGCATTCAGTCTCCTTTGCAATTCTATCCTGATTATAATGATATATTAGGCTGATTTTCTGTACAGTATGCCCCTCAAGAGCTGAGAATCTCCTCAAAAAGATGGAAGAGAGACCCTCTGGCTTTCAGATTGTAACTTGAATTGGCAAATGGCTACCCTGATCCTTTTTTGTCCCCCACCAAGATTTCTATTTCTATTAATAGAAATCAGTCTACTCTACAATTTATGAAATTGGTGAAAATCTTACTGATTATGAAGCCACTACCTGTAAGGGATTATTATGATCACAGATAGCAAATAGTGGGGTGCATTGTCAACTTATGAGTAAATGGGCCCAAGGCTTGGCTTGGTCCAGTCCATTATTTATTGAACCATCATCTCTAAATCAAGTGTATGTAAAAGGGGAGAAAGAGTGGATGTGTGATTTGGAAATTCTGTGTGGTTGGTATTTGATCATGGGCTTTTACACTGTGGTGGATTTGAAAGCATCAGGATGCTTTGGAGAAAGATAGACCCCTGAATTCACAGGGTCCAGATTCTGTACATCCTATATGTCCATCCAGGATATCACCTACTCCATCAGGAGAAACAGTGAATGTTTCATAGAAACCAGACCAAATCACTAGTACCCTCTACTAGCCCTTGTATCATCTTTACTGTTCCTTAGCATCTCTGTTGGAATGCTAGTGGTCTTATGTTTCCATACTAGTGAATTCACCCCCAATAGCCCATGATGGGAATCAGAATACACAGTGGAGATAATATCAGGCCCCTTGAGCACAAAAACCAATCTCAATCTCTGGAAAGAGGAATGTCGGGAAGGCAGTCATGAAAACTTTAAAGAGCTTTTAAAAGTTCTACACATATCTCACTTTTCCTCCAGGGAAAGGCAGGAAAGCTCTGAAAAAGGTGCCAAGGAATAGGGTGTTTATATCAGCTGAAATCACCTAAGAATTCCAAAAAGGGAGTTGCTGAGTTTAGTCAGTTTTGGGTGAAATTACACAGAACCAATATTAGCTAATTCTGAACCTATTTTACCTTCACTTGTTTTCTACGTTGCTAAACTCTTGGCTCTGTGATTTTTCACTTTCATTTTCTGGTCTAATCCTTTGGAATTAGACCTTGCCCAGGAGTTGAAGCTCAATTCTTTGCTCTCAAATCTCCACTCTCTGCTCATCACACTGATCCTGACATTCCAGCTCTTCTCAGGTGATAACTGCTTAGTTATTCCAGACCTTGACTGTCAGAGCCCAAGGTTGCTCATTCACTCAGTTGGCATCAGGCTCTGTCACCCAGCTTCAGCAGGATAGAAGGAAATTGGACAAACAACATCAAATACTTCTAAGAATTACGGTTAAATTGAGACTGAAAAGCCCTCTCCTAATATTTCAGTTTACAAAATGTGATTTGCTTTAAGAAGGCCAAGAGAAAAACTGTTTGGATTTGCAACAGATAGATGCAAGTGAGAAGTAGGCTGTTGTTTCACTTGGAGTTAAAGCTTTCTTTAGAAAAGATGTGCCCCAGCCATGCCAGTTATAGAACAGTTAGAGTAGGCTGCCTTCCTTCCTGATGCACAACTTCTTATCAGTACAACCTGGGAACAACATTACTTTCCAAAATATTCCAGAAATATTGCAGGGTATTCTGTAAAGGCCTTTGACTGGACTCATGAGATTTTAGGCTCAGAGAGAGTGAATCTAAAGAAAGCTCTGGTTCAAGGCCTTTGCCCAAGATGCTGATAATATTTTTAATAACTCTGTGACTTAAAGAAAAATTTGAAAAGATAAATAGAACAGAGATGAATCTTATCTGTAGGACTTCACTATTTTGCTCTGGGAACACTGAATATTTGGTTGAACCACCTACTGCAAAACACTGGGTTTCCCAGAGATACCATGAGTTTTTGAAACACACATAGAGATGGTGTTAAATACAGTGTTTCAACATATAATTGTGTCATTTCATAATGAAAAGTCATTATATTTTACAACCCTTGGAATCCAGTGATATTAGTGCCAGCAATTTCAATAACATGCGGGGATGCGGAAGCAGGGAAGGATTGTTTGGATCCTAAAGAGGAAAGTTCAATTTTTAAGTATATAATTTAGCAGGAAGTTTTTCTACAGGTGAGTATATTTCTATGTTTATTTTGGGACTCAATTTTTAGCCAGGTGAAACCCTCAGATATTAGATACACCCACATGTATACCCTCCAGTAGTAATTGTTCTTTTCTTCCCATTCCATTGGGTTATGAGCAGTAGTTCCTGTCAGAGCACATTTCTCCTAGGAATTCTACCCCAGAAGGTAAGGTAAAAGCATGCCCTACTGATGCGGAAAACTCGGCCTCTGTGCACCAGTGCCAAATTGAATCTCAGAGACAGAGTTTGGGGTGAAGTAGAAAAGAATAGCTTTATTGCTTTGCCAGGCAAAGGGAGACACAGCAGGCTCCTGCCCCGAAACACTATATGTCCCAACCTGGGAGGATTTGATGAGGAGTTTTATAGCAGTGCTTCAAGGGTGGGATTGCTGATAAGATTAGAGTGTACGCAGGGCCTGCAACTCCTTTAATCCGACCTCAGGTGGTCTCCAGATAAGCTTCTCTGGTTCTCAAGGCTATCAAACTGTGACCTTCTCTCTGGAATGAGGATTGCTTCATCTTCATTTATTGGGGGTTTTAGTTGTATGAAGAGCTCAGGAGATACTGTGTTTCCCTTGCCACAGAACCAGGACCCTGCTCCAAGGCTGCACTATTGTTTCTTGGCTGCTCCTCCCTTGTCTCTGAAACCCCGCCCTTCCCTGATTAGCAACTGTTTGAACCTGCCCTTTGGAGCTCAGGGAAGGTCATGGAGGCTGAACAGAAAGGCTTCCATGCCTGGGAGCCCCACAGGGTCCTGCTTGGTTTAACTATGTCTGCCACTTAATTCCTAGCAAAGTTATTTAGATTCCCTGGGCTTCAGTTCCTTCAACTGTAAAATGGAGACTAGTAGTTCCTTTAATATAGAGTTATTAGGAGAATCACATAAATAGCACATGAAAAACACCTAGTATAATAGAACACAGTTTAGCCTAAACACATTTCAATTCCTATATTCTTGGTGTAAAAATCATGATTTCATTACCTTTGGTAAGACTTCTTTTTCTTTTTTTTCTGAAGCTTTATCTCTAAGTTCAGTATTTACTTTGAAGTACATTGATCTTTGGTCTTTCTTTGAATTGCCACCATTTGTCATTTAAACCTATATTGAAAATAAATGTATTTCTTTGCTAGGCAGAGTTATATTTAGATATTTTTAGTTGGGTCCAGTTTAAGGTATTTAAATAATAATCTGTTTCTATTTTAGTTTCTCAATTAAGTGACTACTTTTGTTAACAATTTTCTAAATTAGGGATACAGATCAAGAAAATTGTCTATTGTCTTAGTACTTTAAGTTGTTATTTTAAACCTGCCAATCCTGTTTGTTTGGCCCACACATTCCCTCTCCCCAGTTTATCTATGCTGGATGAGGTGTAGCCTGGTATGTAAACAGAGGAGCTGGAATAAGATGTATGTATGGAGTAAATAGGAAAAGCCAGGACCAAAATGTCTTGGAGCAATAAGCAATATTCAATTCATCCATCAAGTGTCTGTTCACAAGGTCTGGTTTGCATCTGATATCACTTCTGATTGAGTAGTAATGAAGCTATGCAAGTTATTAAATATTTTAACTATCACCTTTCTCAGGAGGGAACTCGAAGCTTCACACAACCTCTGTGGGTTAGAGATTGACAAGAAAAAGTCTAGAAACAGAACTGGGATTGAGGATTAGGGTAATAGAACAATAGTCAACTGTGTATAATTAAATGAAATTTTGGTGTAAATTTCATGTCTTATGTGTCTGATTTTAAAGCCCACACATAAAGCACATACATTCTAGTACCTCCTAATCTCAGAGATGGGTTGAATACTTTCTCTTCTATTAATTTGCTGTATTAGCTTGAGTAACTTCTTCTTGGATTAGTTTTTAATGTGCATTTTTTGATTATTGTGATACTTATCTCTCATGTTTAATCATAATATTTGTGAGTTTCTAAAACACAGTCGGTGCACGGTACTTTTTAAATACCTTCTCCTTACCCTGGATACCCAACATTGCTGTGAAATAAAGTATGATATACATTGCCAAGATACTCCTAGCAATATGACCTACTTCCTCAAATTTGTCACTAATCCTCTCAAAATGTATAATTTTATTTTATCTCATGACAAAAAGAAAAACTGTTTTGAGGTCTGTTTTTTAGAGTATACTTATTTTGTTTCCACAAATAAGCTATATTCTAATTAGATTTCAACTTTGTTTTGGTTTTTAGAAAGGATAATTTTAAATTAACTTTATAATTAGAGTCTATTAAAGGTTTTCTTTATGATTTTCTTTTCTGTTTCCATATCTTTAAACTCATCATTATTTTATATTTTCCCTGAGTTATTAATTGTTAGTATTAAACTAGCCATTGAGGAAAATAATAAACATATTCACATACAATAATAGAAATTAGTTTTCAACAAGAGTTTCAATTATTACTAGTTAATAATGTTAATTTTTTAAAAAGTTTTGGTGTATTTTTAAATTTTTCATTAATATTTTGTAGTTTTCTGTGTACAAGTCTTTCACAACCTTGATTAAGTTTATTCATTTTTTTTGGATGCTATTGTAAATGGAATTATTTTCTTTATTTCCTTTTCAGATAGTTTGTTGTATATAGAAACACAACTACTTTTTGTATGTTGATTTTATGTCCTGCAACTTTTTAAAACTTGTTTATTAGTTCTATCAGCTTTTTTGTGACGTGTTTAGGGTTTCCTACATATAAGATCATGTCATGTCATCTGCAAATAGAGATAGTTTTACTTCTTCCTTTGTGATTTGGATGTCTTTTATTTCTTTTTCCTAACTAATTGCTCTAAGACTTCTAGTACTATACTGATACTACATTGAATAGAAGTGGCAAGAGTAGGTATCCTTACCTTGTTCCTAATCTTAGAGGAAAAGCTTTAAGTTTTTTACTGTTGAGTGTGATGTTAGCTGTGGGCTTGTCATATGTGGCCTTTATTACGTTGAAGTAAACCCCTCCTATAACTAATGTGTTGAGAGTTTTTATCATTAAACTGTTTTGAATTTTGTGAAAAACTTTTTCTGCATCTGTGGAGAAGACCATGTGATTTATATTCTTTATTCTGTCGGTATGTCACATTAGTGGATTTGTGTATATTGAACCATCCCTGTGTTCTAGGGGTAAATCATACTTGGCCATTTTATATGATCCTTTTAATGTGCTGTTGAATTCACTTTGTTAATATTTAAGGATTTTGAAGCAGTATTCATCAGGGATATCAGCTTGTAGTTTTCTTGTGGTGTCTTTGTGTGGCTTTGGTAATAGGGTAATGAGGACCTTATAATATACGTTTTGGAGTATTCAATGCTGTTTAACTTTTTGGAACAGTTTGAGGAGAAGAATCAACATTAATTCTTCTTTAAGTGTTTGATAAAATTTATAAATGAAGTCATCTGGTCCTGGGCTTTTCTTTAGCGGGAGGTTTTTGATTACTGCTTCAATCTCCTTACTCTATTGGTTTGTTCAGATTTTTTTTTTTCTTCCTTATTCAGCCTGGGTAGGTTGTATGTTCCTGAGAATTTATCCAGTTCTTCTAGATTTTTCAATTTGGAGTATAATTGTTCATAGTAGCCTCTTATGATCCTTTTTATTTCTCTGGCATCAGTTGTAATGTCTCCTCTTTCATTTATTATCTTATTTGAGTGTTCTCTTTTGTTCTTAGTCTAACTAAAGATTTATCAATATGCTTTTTCTTTTCAAAAAGCTCTTAGTTTCATAGATTTTTAAAATTGTTTTTCTATTCTCTATTGCATTTATTTCTTAAATTGAACCCTTGTCTTATACTCATCAACGCAAAATGGATTATACTTAAATATAAGACTCAGAACTGTAAAACTCCTAGGAGAAAAGCTTCATGACATTGATCTTGGCAATGATTTCTTGGCACCAAAAGCATAAGCAACAAAACCAAAGTAGAAAACTAAAGTTTGTATACTGTGAAGCAAACAACAGAATGAAAAGGCAACCTATGGAATGAGAGAAAATATTTGAAATCATATTTGATAAACAGTTAATATCCAAAATATATAAGGAATTCCTATAACTCAATAGCAAAAAAAAAAAAAAAGAAAAAAAAATATGCAGAGGACTTGAACAGACGTTTCTCCAAAGAAGACATAAAAGGGGTCCACAAATAAATGAGAAGAGGCTCAATATCACTAATCATCAGGGAAATGCAAATAAAACCACAGTGAGCTATCATCTTATACCTGTTAGGATGGCATTATCAAACGACAACAACAAAAGATAGCATGTGTTGGTAGAGAGTAGAGAAATTGGAACTCTCGTATATACTGTTGTTAGGAATGTAAAATGATGAGGTTGTTATAGAAAACAGTATGGAAGTTCCTCAAAAAATTAAAAATTGAACTAGTGTATGCACCAGCAATCCCCTTTCTGGATATATTGTACATCTGAAATAATTGAAATCAAGACCTCAAAAAGATATCTGCACTCCTGTGTTCATTGCAGAATTATTCACAGTAGCCAAGACATGGAAATAATTAATCTACATGTCCATTGGCAGATGAGTGGATAAAGAAATTATAGCATGTACATACAATGGAATAGTATTCAGCCTTAAAAAGAAGGAAATCCTTCTTTTGCTTTATCTGACAACATAGATAGACCTGGAGGACATTATACTAAGTGAAATTAGCTAGTTACAGAAGGACAAATACTGCTTGATTACAATTATATGAGGTATCTAAAATAGTCAAACCCGCAGAAGCAGAGAGCAGAATGGCTGACAGAAGGAGGGAAAGGGAAGTTTCTCTTCAATGGGTATAAAGTTTCAGTTATGTAAGTTTAGAGATCTGCTGTATAGCATTGTGCCTGTACTTAACATTAATGTATCGTACATTTAAAAATCTCAGAGATTAGATTTCATGTGAAGTATTCATAGCACAATAAAAAATTTTGGACAAGAAATCAAGTTAACAAAATGCATTTCATGAACAAAATTATAATTATTTTTTTATTTTGAATTTTATTAATCTACTCTTACCATGTAATGTTTTGTTTTGTGATGAAATACTTCCTCCAAATAATTTCTTGTTCCCTATATAATCTTTTAATCACATTCTCTGAAAGACCTGGAATGAGTAACAGTGATTTAAAGGAGACACATTAAGTCTCCATTTTCATTTAAATTCTAATTAGTTTCTTTCAATTTCATCATGTTCTCACTTTCATTACAAATTTTATCTTGGGTATAGGTAATTTATTATAATCCTTCTATAGATCTTGGTTTTTCTGACTTTAATCATAGCAATTTATTGAGAATATTTAATGTGACAAACACGTTAAAAGCATTATCTTCCTCTACTATTTTAATACTCTGAGTTAAGAACTATCATTACCTGTATTTTGCAATTTAGAAGACCAAGTTTTACAGAGGTTAAGTAAGGAGCCCACACTGATATTGCTCCTCAGAGGCAGAGTTGGAACCCAAACCCGAGTTTTAGAATATTTAGAGAAAAATAAAGAGAAAATACCTAGTTGTTGGTTTCTTTTCAGAAATAATATCTATATCTTTGGATTAGGATGTTCAAATTTTATGGGGGTTATTTTCTCTTCAAATCGTATGAACTGCACCCAGCCAGTAATAATCACTGAAATATTTAGATGCCAGTTTTAGCAATATGATTCATGGGGTCAGTTATGATGTTTTACCCTATTCATTTAGCAAAGATACAATCCCACTGGTGAAATTTCCTTCCAGGATTGGGGAAAAAAAAAGAATTTTGCCTGTACCTCTTGATAATTTGTGTTTCTTCCCTTGAAATTGTTCTTCAGTAATAAATTAAAAACGGACAACAAACATCTGAAAGTTTGGTAAATTAAAAAGGCTAATGATGCATGTTGGTAAGAAAATGGGCTAGCAGTCTTTGATCGTGGGTGTGTAAATGGAATTAAAATTTTTGGAGGGCCAATTGCTGATAACTTGGAAAATTAAGACATGTAAACATTGGACTCAGCCATTCCACCTCTAAGATTTCCTGCCTCTCAATTATGCAAATAGATATCAGAAAGGATACTCAATAAAACTACATACAAACTGTGTGATTTGCTCAACTCCCCTGTAAATTGGAGTTTTTAAGAGAATCTACCTTATTGAGTGTTGTATGAAGTAATCAATTGAGTAATTAATTTGCATCTATCAGTGGTAATTTTGTAATAATCTTAAAAGAAAATTTTTTGTCTTTAATCAACTTTACTTCATTTTTAAATTGCAAAAATAATATATACTTGTTAGAACATGTGAAACAGTACGAGATGGAACAATTTCCTCCTCTGACCCTGTAAGAAATACTTTGATTTTGATAATTGACCACATGGGAGATCTTTGATTGGAGCTCTTGTGTGAATTAGAAATGATTTCCTGGGGTTTTGAGTTTATTCTCAAGAGTTAATATGTAGATTGAGGAAATCTATTCATTCTATTAGAATATTAGAGTTGGATCATAGTTTGCTAATTGAGATACCCTTAAACCAACATGGAGATAATAATCAATAGCCAGATCAACCCCTCTAAATTATTAACATTGATATATAGCACTAATGTCACTTACCCATACACAAATCATCTTAAGTAGTAACATACTTTGGACTTTTCTGCCAAGTGCACATCTTTCTTAAAAATACTTTAACAGAGATTTAAAAATATTATTAGATACTCTGAATTCATAGTAATTAAGGAGCATCACAACCATTGGGGGAAATAATTTGACAAAATATTCTAAAAGTAGATTGAAGAAATAATTGAAAAAAGACAAAAGAGCTTGAGAAGGTTTAAGACCTTAACCACCCCCGCTTTGACAGGGTCCTTATTAATATGTAGAAACAATAAATCACTAGTCTAGGAATGAAAACGTGGACTTAAAATTATAAAACTTTATGGGACATTACATATTTTCAAGTCAGATTTTAAGATGAGACCACTAGTTGGAGGCAGTCTAAGAACTGACTGCCTATCTCAAGGCAGGACTTTTTTACAAGGCACCACCCATGGTATTTCACTTTGCTATTCCCAGCTAAATATACCTATGACTGTTGAACAGAGTCACTTTACCTTATACTTACCTCTCCTGCCTTTTATGGAATTGAAATAAAAGACAAGGAAGAAGCCCACATGTTTACTATAGAATATTGAGTCACTCATTTTACAATTATTAAGCACCATAAAATGCCGAACATGTCCTTCTATTACTGTGGTTACAGACATGAACAAAGTGATTGTTTTAAGCAAAATGGATTTAAAATTTAGATGATTTTAAGGCCTGCTCTATGTGGATTCTGACTTTCTAGTCTTATCCATACTTCAGTATTTCCTATCCTTTTATTTTGTCTGTTTTTACTTCTCAAGCACTATCCAAAGGAATTCTAGCATGCTGCTTAAATATACGGCATCTGGAGCCAGACTGTCTGAGTCTGGATCCCAGACCTACTTGTTATCAGCTGTACAACCTTAAAAAGTTTTTAAAACTCTCAGTATCTCATCTTTCTTATTGGTAAATTGGGAACAATAGTGTTAATCTCTCATATAGAGTTGTTTTGAAGACTAATAATGTAGATCATGTAGAAAAGATACTGGCACATTTTTGTTATTACTTCTTTAGTCAAGAAACCAATAAAGCAGGAGGAAAAATAAAGTGTTAAACTAGTAAAACACACACTCCATCAAAATCAGAAAATACTCCACCCCTGTAGCATTACCTCTTCCACTGAAAACTGATCATGGCATGCCTTCCTGCTAAGTTTCAACATGGCCTTTCAATCGGTCCAGTGGGCCAAGCATTGCGTTAATGAGAAGGGACATTTGAAATGAAACCAGTTTGCCATCTGAACCTTTTCTGTAGAGAAAGTTCCAAAGCTTCATATACTGACAGTATTTTTTTTTTCCTGGAAAAAAAGAAGTAAATTTGAAGGAATCAAAGTTTATTGTAGTTAAGGTAGTCATATATGCCAGTTTGTCTGGGACAGGTTCAATTTTTACCCCACTGTCACTCTCAAAGTTGTCCCACTTTGGATAACAAATTGTACAGCCACTTTAACTATAGCTTATTATAAAGAGCCATAACATAGATTATTTTAATTATTTTGAGCTTGATGTTTCTACTAACTATCCTTCAGAAGTGGAAACAGACAACAACACAACTGATTTTCATGATACACATATTGATTATTAAGACCAGCTGTAGAGACATATTTATATGTATGAGGAAATAACTTCATAAGTCTTTCAAAGGATGAGTCATGTCTTGTGTGCTTTTATTTTTCCATAAATGTTATAAATGTTATATATATGTTATTGCTTCCACAAATGCCTTATTTTACTGTGTATAAAGTTAGTCAGAATTTCAAAAAATACAGCCTTAAGACTTGTATTGAATGTCTCTTGCGGGCCATCTTCTTTTTAAATGACTAGAACAATTTACCATTCTTAAGAGGTTTATTAATTTCTTATCTCCAGTTTATAATCTTAAAAATTATGCCACATTCATAAACTATTGGATAGTCTTTTATGAACTAAGGCATATGTTTTTTGTTTATCCTTTAATGTGGATTTATTTTTAAACATTAAATAAATTGAATTTAGGACATATTTGCATATCTCAAATCAGTTACATGTAAAAATATTTATCTGTATAATTGTGATAGAATTCCTATTATGAGAATAAAATTTTAGTAATAAACATTTTCATTCAACTGTAGATATTGACTGCTGAAGAAACAACTTTACTGAACTTTGCCTTTTCACAAAACACTCATGGATTAATTTACAACAAATAATGAGTTGAAAAGTGTTAATGGTTAAATGATTTTTAATTTTTTTAACTTGGCTTCTTTGAAGCTTTCAATATATCATATTGACAAAAATCAGTGGTCCAATATGTCATTCATCAAAGCAGATCTTACTCCTAAATAATCCCCTCACTGTTACACATGGACACACACACACACACACACACACACAGCATTTGCAAATAATTTGAGTTTTTATAAACCCCTAAAGATTGTTCATTATAAGCCACTTATCATTTACAACTTTCCCAGTTGAAGTAATATAAAACCAGTTCAAGCTGATTTTAATGAGAAGTTCAGGTAAAAACAAATGTTATTGGAAAACCCTAAATGTTTACAGACTCCTGATTAAAACCTGAAGACCAAAGAGTAAAAAATGTAACATGGTAGACAATATAAATATACTGAAAATCTTTTCATTGTTTATATTTTAGACAGCCACAATAGTATGATTTTTATAACTGAATGTTAGAAAATATTATTTTTTTACCAATAGGTATGAATTTTGCTTGCTAAGTGCATTTCTTCCACATACAGCTATTAGTTATGCATTTGGGTATGGTTTTATAATAAGGTTTGGAGAGTACTAGCATAGAAATATCAGAAATGTGCTTGCCAATGATATGTTTTGGCTGCATTATTTCTGCTATAGAAATACAGTAAAATATTTTGATAAAATCTGTTAAAAATAGACCTGCCTTAGTTTCTGCTTTATAACAAAGTGAATCAGCTATATATATATATATATATATATATATATATATATATATATATATATATATATCCCCAATTCCCCTCCCTCTTGCATCTCCCTCCCACACTCCCTAACCCGCCCCTCTAGGTGGTCACAAAGCACTGAGCTGATCTCCCTGTGCTATGTGGCTGCTTCCCACTAGCTATCTGTTTTACATTTGGTAGTGTATATATGTCCATGCCACTCTCTCACTTCGTCCCAGCTTACCCTTCCCACTCCCCATGTCCTCAAGTCCATTCTCTACATCTGCGTCTTTATTTCTGTCCTGCCCCTAGGTTCTTCAGAACCTTTTTTTTTTTTTTTTTGCGGTATGCGGGCCTCTCACTGTTGTGGCCTCTCCCGTCGCGGAGCACAGGCTCCGGATGCGCAGGCTCCGGATGCGCAGGCTCAGCAGCCATGGCTCACGGGCCCAGCCGCCCCGCGGCATGTGGGATCCTCCGGGACCGGGGCACGAACCCGTATCCCCTGCATCGGCAGGCGGACTCTCAACCACTGCGCCACCAGGGAGGCCCACCTTTTTTTTTTTTTTGAGATTCCGTATATATGTGTTAGCATATGGTATTTGTTTTTCTCTTTCTGACTTACTTCACTCTCTGTATGACAGACTCTAGGTCCATCCACCTCACTGTAAATAAATCAATTTCATTCCTTGTAAAGCAGTTATACTCCAATAAAGGTGTTAATTTTTTTTTTTTTAATGAAGGCAAAAACAAAAGCTGAGAGAATTCATTGCCAAAGGATCTCTTTTATAAAATCTGTTAAAGGAAGTGTTTTATATTTTGGGAAAGTAATACCAGATAGACTTGCACAAAAGATACAAAAGTGATATAAGTGGTACACATATCAGCAAATATAAATTATTATTTCAAGTTTTTAGTTTTCTAAAGCAAAGTTAATTTTAATAAAAATAATATTGTATTGGGGGTTTAATGACATTTGTTAAAAATGTATAACTAAAGGACAGTAGAGTTGAAACGGAGGTTGCAATGTTAATTTTATTTGTCAACTTGACTGGATCACAGGGTGCCCAGAATTTTGGTTAAACATTATTTCTGGGTGTGTCTGTGAGGGTGTTTGCCTCTGATGAGCTTAGCACGTAAAATCAGTAGACTTAGTAAAGCAGATTGCCCTCCCCAATTTGGGTAAACCTCATCCAACTTACTGAGGACCTGAATAGAGCAAAGAGGTGGAACGAGTGGGAATTTGCTTGGTGCTTAATGTCAAGCTGGGACATCAGTCTTCTCCAGGTCTTACTAAAACTGGACTAAATGGACCAAGGACAGAGTTCAAAGGTGAAATGGTCAAAAAGAGTCTTCAGAGGATCCTGACTCAAGTTTGGTCAAGGAGAGAGTGTTTGTCAAATTAGAACAAAGGCCAGATGAGATCTATATCTACTATAGATATAGTAGATATAGGTAGATATAAAATAGTAGATATAAACCCACCTATAGTAATAATTATATTAAACATCAATGGTGTAGACACTCCCATGAAAAGACACAGATATTTAAGCTAATAAAAGGGAAGAAACAGTAATATGCTGTCTTCAGTAACCCATTTAAAATACTTATACTATAAATACGTACAAAGTAAAAGTGAAAGGATGAAAAATTTATACCATATAAACACAAATCATAAAAGAGAGAAACAAAAACATTATGTAATAAAAAGAATTCATCAAGGAACTATAACAATCCCAAATGTTATTAGTGAAATAGCAGAACTTAAAACTCCATGGAACAAAATCACAAAACTGAAAAAGGAAAAAGATATATGTACAATTATAATTGAGGACTTCAAAACTCCTTGCTTAGTAATTGAAAATATGAGCAGTGAAAAAATCAGCAGTAATATTGACAATTTGTAGAACCCCATCGACCAATTTGCCTTAATCGACATTTATAAAACACTTCACCCAACAACAAAAGAATGTGTATTATTTTCAAATGCACACAAACTCTTACCAAGATAGACCATATTCTGGTCCATTAAACAAATCTCAATAAATTAAAAAAAATTCAAAGCCTACAAAGTTTTTCTCTGACCATCTGAAATTCAACTAGAAATAATAAACAATAAGTGCATGTATGTGTGCGTATGTGTGTATGTTTGTATGAACATTGAAAATGTGTAATAAAAGTAATCACCTACCCATGATGCTGCAATGATTTTTGAGACAATTTATCACTACAGTTTTTGTCATTATTCTTTAACTAAGTGAATAAGAGTCTTCCTAAATATTTTTACAATTTCATTCATTGATCAAATTTTTTCATGACTTTATCATGTCATGTTGAATTAATCACATTTAAATCTTTTCCCATTATACTACCTGTATATATTGTAAATTTCCCCTTTGAATTATAAATTCTTGTTCACTGAGCAATTTTGAATACAAAGTGTTACCATTTTTAGGCTTACTTTCATTGTATTGATTTCCAATAGTGAAATTCTGATTAAAAGAGAAAAAATTTAGATACAGTTTTCAAAAAAAAAATAGACCTGCCTGTGGATTATGAAAACGCATGTCCTCATTCCGAATCAAATTGACTGTGAAGAGTTAAGCCATAAATATCTAAGCTGTGTTGGAAAGAGTCTGATCTATGTTGTTTGTTGGAAGTTGTTTTTCTTGTTTGTTAGAAATGGCTCTATGGAGTATGTTTGCATACTTTAACAAAATAATATATGTGAAGAATATATAACAGTGCCTAGCACATAATAATTGGTCAAAGAATGGGGTCATTCTCTCTGTCTCTTTCTCTTTTTATCTCTTTCAATCTCTCCTTCTCTTGATCCCTCCATCTCTGATTTCGTCAATCCTTGGTCTCTCTTAGTCATGCATATGACTCTGATTTGCTCTCTTGCTCTCTTTCCCTTTCTCTTTTTCTTTCTTTCTCAAACTGAACTAGAAGATCTGGGTTCTAGTCCTGGTTTCATAGACTCAGTAATATCTTAGGTTAAACCTCAAAATAAATTGGCTTTTGGAACTCTTGGGGGCATTCAATTTCAGAGAAATTTCAAGAGCAGAATGACATATTATTGATAATTCTAATTCATTTATAGGCCTCCAACTTCCCAATTCCCTGTTTGTCCACCCTTAAAACCAGTTACATTATCTAATTCAGTGCTAACCCAATTCAATTAAAAATATTATTGAAGGTTGTGTGCAAAGCAATGATTTAATTTCTGAGGAATGATGTCAATAATTTATTATCTACTAAAAAAGAACAATGTAGAAAGATAATATTATAGTCATGAATATGTATACATGTTAGTACAGAGCCTCAAAAACTATAAAAAAACAGAATGCAGAAAACAGTTGATAAAAATAAGCCATTTTAAAACACATCTCTTAGACTGATAAATTAAGTAGAAAATCATAATGAGAGGTATCTGAGATATGAATAACATAATGAATAAATCTTGAGCTGCTAATTATACACTGTCTATACTCAACAAACTGGAACATTTACAAAACAGACTATGGATTAGGCCACTAAAAAGCCTGAGTAATCCATAGTATCAATATCATGCAGAATAAATTCTCCAATTATGATTCAATGTAATTAGGAATGAATAACCCAAAGCTATATTAAAAATCCAGTATGTTTAGAAATCAAATGACATATTGTTAAACAATTTGTATTAAAAGAAAAATATAAAGAACAGTAGAAAATGTTACTAAGCCAAAGCCATTGCATAGAAAAAATTAATTAAAAATGTTATAATTTTGAAAATTAGATGAAATAATAAATTCCTAGAAAACTAAACATTGCTGACTTTAAAATGGAAAGAAATAAAAACAATGAATATACTAATAAACACTAAAAGATAGTATTCAAGATCTCCTGGTCATAAATATTCAAGGTCCAAATGGTTTCACAGAAACTCTGTCAAATTTTCAAGAACAATTAGATTGTCAACACAAACTGGTTAAGAAAAGGTAAAAAAGACAAACCTTCTAAACTCGTTTTAGTCTGCATAGATAAAGAGGAAAAGTATTGGCTCTTCTTACTTATGATTGTACATTAAAAATCAAAATAATGCAAGAGCTAAATAAAAATGTATTATACATAATGATAAGTGATATTTATTACAGAACTTACAAAATGTTTCAACATCATAAATTAATATAATTCATATTTTTTTACTGTATAAGAGATTACTACAAATCAATAAGAAAAAGATAAACAACTTAATATAAGCTTGTGAACAGTTGGACCAGTAACTTACAAAGACTAAAAGATCAGTAAGCTTATAAAGAGATGCTTGTGTTAATTGATAGAGAATTGAAAATTATATGATATAATTTTAGATACATTATTGTCCTGGATAATGCTACACATTCGGCAGGATGTGGACTCCAGGGATGCTCATGTTCTGCTGGTGGTAATGTAGATTGCTGCAGGGCTCCTGGAAAGCAGTCAAGCAATGCTTAGTAAAATGATATATTCATATACCCTATGAACCAGCAATCCAAGTTCTGAACATATAGACCAAAAACTTTCTTGCACAAATGCACAAGGGAACATGCACAGGTTGATTATTGTAGTGTTACTTATGGTGTCAGCAAGTCAGAGATTCTCTGGGCATCCATAACTTCAGGATGAATAAGTATACATGGTGGGTGCACTCTGTGGAGTGCTACACAGATATACTAGACAATAGACTAGATGATCACAAATGCTGAAAGCAACACGCATAGTAAGAAAGTAAAAATAACTAGCTCTATAGCACATTATAATTCTGTTCTTGAAAGCTAAAAAGAACAAAAACAATTCAATTTGTTAGAATACATAGCAATAGAAGTATATGCATCAAATACATTAGACCGGTTTACTATTTTAGGGAGGTATGGAATTGAAGTGGGGAAAAGGTAAAGTATACTAAACAATTGAATAGAGAAAGAGATTAATGTCATGAATTAAGGTGTATAATTAACTTTTTGGAAGAGTGAAGGAGAAACAAAGAGTCAGAATGTATCATGTAAAACATAAAAGTCACTAGTCCCTGTAGGCAAGAGTTTTGCAGTCTAACATCATCCAGTATAATATAATTCTTGGAAGTATCCTCTTCCTGACTGTTTTAATACATTTTTTAAGGTATTACTATTTTGTACTCCAATCACAACTTTCTAGAACCGTTGCTATGTTAAGATAATCCTTATAAAATTTAAAATTTTGTTGAGATGTAATTAAATCACAGTTTACAAACTGGAGGATGAATGGACAAATTGGAGCTGCAGATGTGTTTTGTCTGACCTTTATGATGTTCCTAAATATGTAACTGTGAAGACTTAATAGTTGTTAAATTTCATATAAAAGTCAAGATTTTTAGTTTACCTATAACAAATCACAATTTCAACGATACTGGTGCTCTGTTTTTCTATGACAATGCATTAGTAGTTACTGAAGAGGAGCTGTTGTTTAAATTTGGATTATGTATTCTCCAGGTCAGCACATCGTTGCCTAATGCACTATACCCATTTATATCACCATCCAGGTCCTATTGACACTTGATTTGGTAAGGCCTTAAGGAGTGCATGTGGTGGTACAGGCCCCAAGGCTCAGCAAAGAGGATTCATGTCCATGACCATCTCACACTTACCTGCTGCATCACTGGCTTTTGTCCTTCTACAGACCTTTGGGTTGTAGCAGAGGACACTGGGCAATGAGTATGTAGAGGGCAAATTGGAACACAAGGAACAATTTGGAAAGCGGTAGGGTAATTTTTATACACTAAAAACTACCTGTTACTATTCAAGACCAAGTTAAAGTAGAATAGATAAAGTTTATTAAATACAATTATGGAGTTTTTTTCTGTGGTTCTGCATATATCCAGATGATTTTTAAATCTAATTGTCCACAAGTTAGCTTCTATCCTGATTAATTTTTTATCCTTTTTAATCTCTTTATTTCCCTTTTTCAGATGGTATCTTCACTTTAGATATTTTGAAAGTTCTTTGTTCTAGTCTCATATAAATGCAAACAATAAGATCTGTCAGTATGGTGGCTAGAAAACACTAAAACCTATTATTGTAGTGTAGAGTATTTTAACACTTAATTTAAATGTAGACTAATGCTATGTCTTACAGAAATTTACAAAAATGTTTCCAGTTTTCTCCTCTTAAATCTGTATTCATTTATTTTTTATCATGGGGTCTCAGATTTTAGGAATACTCTCCATTTTATTAAGTATTATTAATAATAAGTGTTAAAATACTTTTTCTCTAAGTGTGTGTTTATATACATATATATATACACACACACACACACACACACACACACACACACACACATATATATATCCCTTACTGGCCATTTATTCAACAATATTAAGCAAGTCCCATATACTTAACACGATACCAGGAGACAGGGGTGTCTATGGGAATAAGGCATCTTCTGTGCCCCCAGGAGCTATGGACTATAGGAGAAAAAATAAGCAATAAAGTGTAGGAAGTATGAGATGGTTGCTTCTACCTGTAGAGATTGACTAGGGAGATGACAGAGAAAGTTTTTATGGATTCATGGAGGAAGTGACCGAAGCAAGATCTTTTTTCTGCCCCTCATTAACCCTAGGCCTGGCTCCCTCACTTGCTTTCTTTATTACTTAATTTCACTCTTTTTTTTTACTTGATTAAAATGACTTCTGAGTGCACTAAACATTGCTATAATCTAATGAATAGCATTATTCTTGTCTAAAAAAAATAAAGCACTTGTAGAGAAAAAAGAAAACAAATGCAGGCACAGCTGTTTTCACCACTTCACTTTAATAAAAAGGATAATTACTTTAGCCTTGGAAAATAACGAGATTTCCATGTAGTTTTCATCAGTGGGATTTCTTATTCCTATATCAATAACTTCCCCAATAAAATTCTTCCTCTCCAGTCACTATAACATACTTTGTTTCATCATCTACTCTAATGGCACACAGGGAATAAGACAGTTTTAGCTGGACCCAGAAGGCCTCTTTATTTTTTTTTTTCTTTTTTGAATTGTAAATGTATTTTAATGTCCATTGGAAAAAAAACTAAGCTGCAATTCAAAGCTGTGACTTTATGAATAGAATTGTGTCAGGCCAGGCTAACATGAATAAGGAAAAAATTGGAAAATAAATGGCAAGTAACAGCAAAAATGGTGTATGGATATGGAAAGGTGAGGGTGAATCTTACATGACTTAAGTTTAAAATATCCTAGACTGAGTGCTTTTTATGGTCACTTTTGATGCTGAAAGCTGAGCCTCTGTGCACTGGTGCTGAATCAAATCTCGGAGACAGAGTTTTAGGTGAAGTAGAAAAGAATAGCTTTATTGCTTTGCCGGGCACAGAGGGACACAGTGGGCTCATGCCCTGAAAAGCTGTGTGTCCCAATCTGGGAGGATTTGGTGAGAAGTTATGTAGCAGTGGTTCAGGGGTGGGATTGCTGATAAGGGTCAGGGTGTGTGCAGGGCCTGCACTCCTTTAATCTGGCTTCAGGTGGTCTCCTGATGAGCTTCAAGGTTATCAAACTGTGACCTTCTCTCTAGAACATCTTCCATTTGGTCAGGGGTTCTGCAGAAGAGCTTAAAGATACTGTTATGTGTGTCCCTTGAGGCGGTACCAGGACCCTGCCCCAAGGCTACACTATTGCTTCTTAGCTGCTCCTCCCTTGTCTCTGCATCTCATCCCTTCCCTGTTTAGCAACTGTTTGAAAGGCTTCCATGCCGAGGAGCCCCACAGAGTCCTTCTCGGTTTCACTTTGAATGTCATTCAATGCTTTTTAAAATCTCTTTCCTTCTGTGAGACCCTGAAGCTCTCAGAGACTAAAGCGTACAGGGAGGATGTGGCAAAGAAACCCACATAAGGTTCTACTAAGGAAGCTCAGCAATGAACCTGAGATATAAATTAAGTCCCTTGGGATAATGAACATGGCCCTTAAGACATGCATTTACTCCTGCAGGACAGGAGGGTTCAGTTGATTGTGAGCAAAAGTAAACTACAATGGCTAGAAAAAAGATTCTCTGAAGTGATATTGAAGTTCCTGGGAAATGAAAGCTCTTATTACACAGCTGAACTTTACAATACAGATCATGCTAGAGGAAACACTGAATGATCTTGCTGTTCCTCCATAGAAAATGGTTTACAAATCATTATCCTAGTAAGAGACTTTCAAAGAATATAGAACAAAAAGAAATAGGAAAAGCATAGAGGTGTATGTATCAAGCAGTCAATTAATGCAAATCTTATGTGTGTAGGTTTTTGTGATATTTGTCAGTTTTTTACAAGTTGTAATTTGTTGTGATGCATTTCCTATTCTAAATAAACATTCACTCTTGTGCTTAGCTTTTGAGAGTTTTCCTACGTTGAACATACTTTTTATACTGTACACATCTATGAGATACTATTTAACAATTTCCCTAGAAGGAAAGATCAAGGAATGGGCCTTCCTCCCTCTTTGTTTTTCAATAGAATTTTTACAATTTATGCATGATATTATTTAAAAAATTAATCTGCATTAATTATATTAGTTTAAATGTTACAGTAAAATATGCATAACATAAAATTTTCAATTATTTTTTAGTGTACAAATCAATGACATTAATTATATTCACAGCGTTGGATAACTATCATCACTATCTATTCCCAAATCTTTTTCATCACCCCAAACAACAATTCTGTAACCACTCAGATTTTGTTTGAGGTGATGAAAGACCATTAATCAATAGCTCCCCAGTGCCTCCTCAACCTAGCCCTTGGTAACCTCTAATCTACATTCTGTCTCTGTGAATTTTCCTATTCTTTAAATTTCATATCAGTGGAATCATACAATATTTATTATTCTGTTCCAGTTTATTTCACTCATGTTTTCAAGGTTTATCCATGTTGTTGCATAACAGATGTCATTCTGTTTTAGGGCTGAATAATATCTATTGTGTGGATATACCACGTTTTTTTTACCCATTCATCTGTTGATGGATACTTAGGTTGTTTCTACCTTTTTAGCTATTGTGAATAATGCTGAAATAAACACTGATATAGAAATATCTCCTTCAGTCCCTGTTTTCAATTATTTTGGAGTAGAGTTACAGGATCATATGCTAATTGCGTGTTTAACTTTTCAAAGAACCACTAAACTTTTCTGCAGTGACTGCACCGTTTTACTTCCCACCAGCAATGTAGGAGGGTTCTAGATTCTCCACATCACAGCCAACACTTGTGTTTTTCCATTTTTTGATTATAACCATCCTTGTAGGTATGAAATGGTATCTCCTTGTGATTTTGATTTGCATTTTCCTCATGACTAATGATGCTGAACATCTTTTTTTGTGCTTTTGGCCATTTGTATATCTTCATTGGTCTATTTAAGTCTTTTACCCATTTTTACATTGAGTTGTTTTTTGTAGTTGAGTTTTAGAAGTTCTTTACAATTCTAGATACCTTATCAGATACATGATTTGCAAATATTTTCTACCATATTGTAGGTTTGCTTATCACTTTCTTGCTAATATCCTTTGATGCACAAAATTTTTCTAAATGTTGATGGAGTCCAATTTATCTATTTTTTATTTTGTTGCTCATGCTTTTAGTGTCACATCTAAGACTCCATTTTGAAACCAAACTAATGAAAATTAACCCTTATGTTTTCTTCTAATAGTTCTATGAATTTAGCTCCTCCATTTAGGTCATTGATCCATTGTGAGTTAATTTTTCCATATGGCATAATGTAGGGATCCAATTTCATTCTTTTGCGTATGGAAATCCAGTTGTACCGGCACCATTAGTTGAAGAGACTCTTCTTTTACCAGTGACTTGTTACTTTTATCAAAAACCAATTGAGCATAAATGTATGGCTTTATTTATGAACTGTGAATTGTATTCTATTGTCTATAGAGTTGTCTATATTGTCATTCTATATGTCTGTCTTATGCCAGTCTTTTACTTAATTTCACATTATTTTTTGTTAAAGTGGCCTCTTCGCTAATTATATAAGTGTATACCCCTCATAGCCTGGATCTTTCAGTCATATTATCTGAGGAGCTTTGAGAAGTATTATTTTCTTATTTTTTAAATTATTTTTAATTTTATTGGAGTACAGTTGATCTACAATATTGTGTTAGTTTCAGGTGTAAAGCATAGTGATTCAGTTATACATATACATTGAATATATATATTCAATGAATATACAAAAGAATATATTCATTCTTTTTCAGATTCTTTTCCCATATAGGTTATTACAGACTATTGAGTAGAATTCCCTGTGCTATACAGTAGGTCCTTGTTGGTTACCTATTTTAAATATAGTAGTGTGTGTATATTAATCCCAAGCTCTTAGTTTATCCCTCTCCTGCATGTTTCCCCTTTGATAACCATGTTTGTTTTTGAAATGTGTGAGTTTGTTTCTGTTTTTTAAATAAGTTCAGGTATATCATTTTAAAATTAGAGTCCACATATGAGTGATATCATATGATATTGTCTTTGACATACTTCACTTAGTATAATAATCTCTAGATCCATCTATGTTGCTGCAAATGGCATTATTTCATTCTTTTTTATGGCTGAGTAATATTTCACTGTATATATGTACCACATCTTCTTTATCCATTCCTCTGTCAATGGACATTTAGTTTGCTTCCAGGTCTTGGCTATTGTAGATAGTGCTGCAGTGAACATTGGGGTGCATGTATCTTTTAGAATTATGGTTTTCTCTGGATATATGCCCAAGAGTGGGATTACTGGATCATATGGTAGTTCTATTTTTAGTTTTTTAAGGAACCTCCATACTCTTCTCCATAGTGGCTGTATCAATCTACATTCCCACCAACAGTGCAAGAAGGTTCCCTTTTCTCCACACCCTCTCCAGCATTTATTGTTTGTAGATTTTTTTGCTGATGGCTATTCTGACTGGCGTGAGGTGATACCTCATTGTAGTTGTCTGATAATTAGTAACGTTGAGCATCTTTCCATGTGCTTTTTGGCCATCTGTATGTCTTTGGAAAAATGTCTACTTAGATCTTCTGCTCATTTTTTGATTGGGTTGTTTTTTCTTTCTTTCTTGTGTTTCAGTTTCTGTCTCCTTTAAGGACATGAGTAATTCCATCTATGTCTTATCTTTTTTCACACAAACATTAATATATTTATACAAACCATTGACAACCACCTTTATAGGATGCTTATCCTTAAGTTAGAAGTCATTCATGGTCTCAGATTTATGCATTGGACTCAGCAGTCCTCCAAGTTTAATTTTTAAAGAACAACTGGAAAAAGAAAGAACTCAGCTGCAATGAGACATCTGTTCTCATGGAAAGGAGAGAGAAGCTCCTGTCAGTTAACTGGGAGGCTGTACAAAACAGAGAAGAGTCATGCAGTTGAACTGGCCCTTTCTGATAAAGGACATGGGGATCATAATTTCATTTGACAAGTAGTAGCAAGAAGGTGGAGCTAGTCTGGGTGTGTAAGTTATCTCACCTACCAATATCTGCCTGAGAAGAGGATAGGAGGACTACCGAACACTCTGATAAAACTGAAATAGCAGAAGATGATAAAGTATAAAACTTACAGTGAAATACATTTCCAAATATGTTCATGTAGGCTAAAACTAAAAGATAATATAATTACTCCCTTCTGTTACTTATTTTAAAAAAATTTCAGTGACCTATTATGTGCTAGGTGTCCTAGGAACTGGGGATCATAATGATGAACTTAATGTAGATATCTCAGATAATGATACAATCACAAAATATATAATTATAGGAATAATTATTTAATTATAGTTGCAATAAGTATTACAAAAGAAAAAGTAGAGTGTGCAATGAAAGAGTAAAATAGGCGCCAAGATTAACTTTGGAGAAAACTGTCCTGAAAAAAAATAATGTTTATGCTAAAACTTGAGAAAAAGAGTAGGAGAAGCCAGGTCAAAATGGGAGAAGAGTCCTGAAGATCCTGAAATGGGAAGGAATTTACCACGTTAAAGAATGAAAAGATGCTCAATGTAGTCTTTATTTTTATCTAAAGAGAACTCATAGCTAGACCCCAATATAGCTCAAAATGGGAATAGATTATCCCTAAAGTAAAAGGGAAACATTTTTTGAGCATACAAAACTGCTAATCTGCAATACACAATAGGTGTGTGTGTGTGTGTTGTGTTATGTCTATATTCTACATATTCTGTCTATAGTCAAATAGGATTCTGGTATGAAAGTCTCTTGACCTTAATATGTTGTATCCTCTTCAGGAATCTCTAATTAGCTCTCTGAGACTATTTAATTTGTGAAGAAGAGCTGCCATTCTGAATCAGTCTTTTAACTAGCTATATATTTATAAGGGGCAGATTTCAGGGAGTTGTTTATTTGGATCTGGATTCCTCTACCTTAAATGTGCTTTTTATTTTTAAAATATTGTTCGGTATTACATAGCTTATTTGCTCAAACTCTGACATTAAGTTGAAAATGTCCAATTCCATTGGTTGTTTAGTTTTCATTATACTCCATTATTTATATCGTTTCTTCTATTTTGTATAGAAAAATCTTAAGGTGGGTAACAAAAAAGAGTTGGCTATTTTAATCATATGAAATAAGAATTTAAAGGCCTTCATTAACCTTTATGTATTGGTGGAAAAATCTTTCTGAGTATTGTCATCTCAAGTCACCGCAGTCTGTGCTTATTGGATATGAAGGAATAAAACCACAGCTTTCTCTAAGTCTGTAATTAAGAATACTGGCTCTGTTCTGAGTACTATCTTCTTGTTAATAATATACTTCTTGAATAGTTTGCACATAAGAGGCCAATAGTCAAGAGTTGCAGCTGTTCAAGAGATTAGAATCTGGGATAGCATTTCCTATCACTATATTTTTCCCTAAGATTTTCATGTGTGTTATGGAAAAAATTATAAATAAAAATGTGTTTGTATAACAGTTTTATTTCTTCTTAATTTTAATTTTCTCAGAATCTTTAATAGGGGATGTATATGGTGATTCTCTAAGAGAGGAGAGTCTAGAGTGCAGCCTTTCCTAACTTAGATCTCAGAACTGATCTGCAAGGACAGCTATATAACATTATTTTGGATAATGCTGATCTGGAAAAATATATCTAGAGGATTGAGGGACAGGTGTCATATTGAGAGGAAAAGATGTACAACATTATGAAAACCCAGAAAGAATGAATTTAGGTTTTTTATAAAAAAAGGAGAGCACTCAATAATTATGAAATATGGATGGCATATGGTCTAAAAGCCAAGGAAAAACATGTGGAATTAGACCTAAAGTGACTGATGATCTTCATGGAATTTGGGCTGTCATACACCTCTGTAGAAATAGAGGAAAATCTGGTCCTCAGCCATGTGAATATTCCCTTTCCTACTCTCCCAACTTACTGTGATTAAAAAGGAAGGCAATGTAGCACAGTTTTAACAGTGGTCACAATGCATAATTTTGGTTTGTCCTCAGGCATGTATATTTAATGTTCATACATTTAGTTGCTAAATCTCTATGCAACTCCAGTTTTAAAGCATATTATGCACAGAAGGTTTCAATGAAAGCAAAGGTCACAGAGGGGTCTAAATAGATATATTCTCTAAGGCTCTTTTGACAGTAAACTCAAAATAACACAGGGAGAAGCATAAGTTCTGTGATTTTATTGTAAAACTAGGAATACCTTCAAAAAGGGCAATGACTTTGTTCCTGAAGTCTGCTTTTGTATCATAAAAATATAGTATATAATTTCTTCTTAGAGCTGAAAACAATTTTTATTTGAAAGTTTACTAATTTTACCTTTAAAACTTCAAATTAGTGAAGTTCTTAGAATTTCAAGTAAGTCTCATGCATCTCTGGCCGAAGAGTATCTTAAAACTTTTTGTATTGTATTCTCTATGAATGTCATTCAAAATTACAGATTTCAGGTAAGCTGTAAAGCTACCTTGTAATCTTTTTAGAATGAAAAATAATAATAGTTATAAGATTTTTACCAGCTATACTTATATGACAAATATATATTATAAGAAAACATTTTTTGTAACATAAACAACTCACTTCTGTGGACTTGTGCAAATCCATTAACAGTGTCCATTGTCTTTTCTTGCCTTGCTAGATGATTCACTATAAAAATATGATCTACATCTAAGCTGTTTTATTGGCCAGGTTGTTTTTGGAATTTTTCACTATGAATACAGGGGGAAGAAAAAATAACTCATAGTAATACAGCACTTTTTCTCTTAGCATTCCAAATATAATATCAGGTATTAAATTTTTTTAATCAGGCATTTTTAAAGTTTAATCATTCAGTTCTAGCATAGTAGAGTATAATGGTGATTCCCTTTTAAGTCCTCCTCTTAATCAACTTGGGAAGTAGTCAAACCACCCAACCCCAATATTCATTGCCTTTTTTTCTCACATTAGTGGAGTCCGCTTCCCCCAATCTCTCAGACATTCCCTGTCATCCCTTTCTTTTCTCCACTGGACCTACTATTAGGAATGAATCTGTAACTTGTAATTCAGCTAAAGCATAAACAAAATTTTGTTTATGCTTTATAAATATCACACACACAAAATATCATAGAGCATCAAGTGAACAGAGTCGACTTATTTTGGAGAAATTTCAGGCATTAGCCAGGCCAGTTTAGGCATATATTTGGTAACCTATCTGTGAAATATTATTTATAAATACTTTACTTATTTGTAGAATTCCAGCAATCTGTAAATCCAGGACTCTTGATTTGCCTGAAGGCTGGAAACATCTTAGGTCTCTGATAGCCATCCTTATGGCTCTAAAGATTTAATGCCCACATCTTAATTAACATGATAATTTCTGAACCTCAAACATCATTTCTGATCTTCTGGAAAACATCTTTTATTCTCTTCAGCCTCTATAGGCTCTGGTCCCTATGGCCCTTTCACAACGGCAGGCTAAATTCTGTATTATGGTTTCATTAATTTATCAGTACGAACTTTTTAAACTATGAAAACCTGTTGTATTTGGTTTTCATTTATTTAATACATATATATCATATTTATTGATTCTGGAAAACATTTAAGTATAAAGAAAAAAATATTTTCTGTAGATATGAGAAAAGCAAATTAGCCTTTTGGCCAATATGCTTGGAGTCTTGCTTTCTCAGTGTTCAGCGTTCCCTAGTTGGAGCACAGTGGAGAGAGCCTGTTAGTAGGAAAGAACTGATCTGGAATACAGGAAGCCTGGAAGGAAAGTCAGTTCTTTACACATTTCTCATCCTTTCACTCATTAGCTGCATTGGGTCATGTTAGCAACTTTTCCCCTTCCCCTCCTGACAGTTCAGGCTGCTTTTCTGCCTTGAGACACATTACCTTCGAATTTTAAGCATGAAACATAGAAAATGAGAATAAGAGGATGGTGGGAAGTGGCTTCATTAGAAGAGGGGGTGAATGTCGAAGGAAAGAAATAGCTAAATGCTACTTTTCCTAAATTACTTTTCTTCTTTCTTTTCTCTTTCCTGAGCTTCTGTTCACCAAAGAACGTTATGTTCTTGGTCAATAGTTTGATGCTGATGCCACTCATCATCAGAAGTAATTTGAGTCTTCCTGCCTTCTGTTGGTCGGCATTTATTTTTACCTGAGTACTAGATTTATTCTCAATCATTTCGTCTTTGGAAATACTGCTTAGAAAGCAAAAGTAGCTAACATCTTGATTCAAGTGGAATTTAATCTTCTGAGTTCTTCCAAGGCAGTACTTGGCTCATTACAGCCTGTTTTACACAGACTCTGGGATGGCAGTTGAACAAGTTGGAAGAGTTAGGTAGGCTTCTAAAAGCCAAATGATCCAATTATAATTGGTTTGTCCCACATAGCTCAAAGCCTTGGGAACAGGGGCAAACTATTCTGGTGGCCTTGTTTTAGTAGATCAGCCACCAGAAACAAAATTGTTAAGGAAAAACCAAATAAAAGTTTTAGAAACAGCATTTAAAGTCAACCAGGGAAAAGTAGCAAATGAAAAAATGATACTGTAATGATTTAATCATCAGTGGTTCTTGGGCTCAGGACATTCAATAAAACATATATTGGATCTTAGGAAAATCAGACAGCCATAGAAATAGTGAAATTATTTTTGTCTCATCCATTCTCTTTGTTTTTCATGAGCGTATATAGTAACAGGATCAAGCCCAGGTTATATCTGTGAGCTGGGTTTTTGCCAGGATGATAATGATGGAAAATTCTAATAGATTTGAAAAGAGAAACAATATGAAGTAGAAAGAAGATTTTTGGATGGAGCTATACAAATTCTGTCTTTAATCAAAGTTTTTAGTATCAATGTCTTAAGTCAATTAAAGACCTGCAAAATGCCATTTTCCACTTACTTTAGCAAATGATAATCTAGGATTTGATGAAGTTAAATATGTATTCTTACATGGAAACTAGTTGAACTGCAAGCAACACTAACCTACCAGTCAAATGAGAGAGTATATTTCCAGAGACTCATTCCCTTTAGGCAAAGCTCAGAATAATCATAAATTATATATCAGGCAGAAGGTGAAGGATAGGAAGCCATTAAGTCACCATGAAACAAAAGGAGAGGGAAATTGAAATGTAGTTTAGATTTTAAGGTAAACCGAAGAGGAAGTCAAAGGTAGGACAGAGCTCTCCCCCCATCCCTTTCTAGAATCAATTTCTCTTGATATTGTAGACTCAAGGAGTTTGAGAAACTAAGTGTTGCTTCTCTGGGGGAAAGAAAACTAAACTCAACATTGTAGTTCCAAGTTAATCTCTGTATTTTTGTTACTTGGTAGAAAGTAAAACATTTATCCCAAACTTATTTGTCTTTATTTATTTGTACAATGAGTACAATCAAAGTATGCCTGTGTTCAATGATAAATGAATTTTATTACTAGTGTGACTTTAGGTGATGATAACATCTCTTTGAGACCTTTTCCTTGCCTACAAAATGAGAATTATAATACCTTCCTCTTAAGTTTGTTGAAAAGGTTATAGGGGTATTTTAAGATAGCATATGGTAAGAATTTGGACATAGACTCTAAGTAAATGCCATCCCTGAGAAGCTTTATTTGATTTTAAGGTTATAAGCTTTAAAGTACAAAGAAAGTACAAGGAAAAAGAATTCTTAGAAAAAAATTCACTAGCACAATGGTCTAATAAAATCTAATAATAAAATAACCGCTATTAATAATAAATTTTAGACACAGCCATTTGAAAGTCTCAATGCATATCTGAACTAGTAGTTTAGCTTTATATCTCCCAATGAGTTCATGATCATTTGCAAATAATTTTAAATATTATATATGTTTTCAAAGGGAATTGACAAGTAGAAATACATTCATTTTATCAGACGAAGATCTTTCTACATAGGGTTTGATAATTTCCATCAGGTCTTAGAAGAAATCATTAGAAACACCATAAGTAGATAAATACTTGTAACTTTTTGGATCATGAACTTTCAGGTGATGAAATGTTAGAGTTATAAAAATATTTTTTTAGGACAGTGAAAATACTCTGTATGATGTTATAATATAATGAAGAGTGTATGCCATTATACATTTGTCTAAACCCATAGAATGTTCAACACTGAGAGTGAATACTAAGGTGAACTATGAACTTTGGGTGATTATGATATGTAAATATAGGTTCATCCATGGTAAGAATGAAAAAACAAACAAACAAACAAATTGACCATTCTGGTGAATGAAGTTGATAATGGGGAGGCTATGCATGTATGGGGATGGTGGGGGTATATGGGAAAACTCTTATCTTTCTCTCGAAATTGTTGTAAACCTAAAATGGTCTAAAAAAAGTCATTAAAAAAACTCCTATTAAACAACAACAGAAAATGATTTTTAATGTAATTCTGATTGCTTTGATGAAGTACTAGCCTCATCCATGCTACTAGACCACTAACAATAACAAAAATAACAAGAAAAAAATTTAGCAGAGGTGTGATACCAATTCATTTACAGATATACTTCAGCTTAGAAATATAAATTAAAAACTTAACATGGCACATTTTTTTGTTAAGCTGCTTCTTTTTTTTTTATACTTTAAGAATAGTCCATCATGTCTCTCCTTTGTTAAAAAAAACTGTAGACTATATATAAACCTGAACTACCTTAACCTCAAAATAAAGCTGTAAATAATCATTTTAATGTTCTACCCAAATCTGTGTATAACATGGACTCCTATTAAATATAATCATTAAATGTCTTCCTATTCCAATCGAAGATTCTAAATATATGAAGGGGAGCAGAATTTTCCACCCCGAAATATGCCTCTTTGGCATAAGGAATATATATATATTTTTTTCAGTTAAGCTGCTTTTGATCAAAGCTTCCTTATATACCATTCAGAAAGAAATGTCCATGGAGATATTTTAAAATTGTTGTTTAGCAGATGTTTCTCATTGGTCAGCAGGTGAAGAAGGAGGACAGTATATAAGAAGAAGAACCCCATTTTGTCTCAGGAGCTCTCTGATTTATACTTTACTCAGACAACCATATATTGATTTGCAAAATGTAGCATTGTTCTAGAGATAATCAGCTGTGCAATCAAATGGTAGTTAATATGGTTTAGAATTCTTGAGATATGAATGAACTTTATAAACATATCAGTTCTTTCTTTGCAAATCTATTTTCATTCTAAATGTTTATTCACATTAAACACATTATTTGGAATTACCAGTTGTAATTCCTTCTTGCCAGATCGGGTGTTAGGAGAAAGAAGAAGCTTGAAATACCTACTTTTTTTTTTTTTTTTTTTTGCGGTACGCGGGCCTCTCATGCTGCGGAGCACAGGCTCCAGACGCGCAGGCTCAGCGAAATACCTACTTTTCACACTAGAAGCAGAAGCACCTGACAGATACAATAAGAATGTGTGGTTAGCATGCCATCAGCATTATCAGGTAGGGACTAGAAATGCAAATTCTCACACTCCATCCAGACCTATTGATTCAGGAATTCTGAACGTGAGACCTAACAAATTGTGTTTTAACAAGCACTCCAGGTGAATTTAAAGCTTGTGAATGATTGTATTAAAGGCCAGGGATTCCATTATAATAAAAATTGGGAAAATATGATTACGTGATAAATACTTGAAGTATTTAAAAGAAATAAGAGGGTATTGACTGAATCAGAGAAAATTAATAATTAATATAAAGTTCAGCTCTTCCTTATGTACCTTACAGAGGCTGAGAACCAATTAAAATCCCAATATTGTTTCTTTCCTATGTCCATTCACTGGCTGCTCATGGAATGCACGTAATTATTATACAATCCCATCATGCACACACACATATGCATACATACACGCATGACTCAAATGAGACAATATAAAATAAATTCAAATAGAGGTTACTTTTTGACTCTGTTGTTCTGGATTAGTTGTGGAATTCTTGTCTTGACTACTAAAATATAATTAGGTTTCAAATCTTGTTTCATAAACATTTTCTCTCAAAATGAACTATTGTGTTAATGAATAGGATAAAGAGACAATTGCTAAAGAAATGACCATTATCATTTAATACTACAGGTTTTCTGTTGATTTTATGCAAAGAGATATTTTGGTTAACCCCAGAAATATTTGTCAGTTATTTAGAAAAAAATAAAAATTTAAAAAGTCTTTTTATAAAACTGCCAGGAAAATGAAACTTTCTATTAGTTTTATAGCCCAGTTAAACAATTCTCATTTGATGGGAAGTTGGGTTGTACAGGGAGGTCATATTTTGCATAATGTAATTTTACTAAGTAGAAATGTTGGCTGATACTTTGTTTCTACATAAATGTCTTAAATAAAAATAAAATTCATGTTTTATGTAATTTATTATTAGTGTGTTTTACATTTAGAAGAAGTGAGGAACAGAAAGTTGAGTAAAGTTGAAATTATTTCTGTTAAACTGTTTAATTTGAAATAATTTTAAATTTAGTAATAAGTCACAAAGATTGCACAGAGATTTCCATTATACCCTTCATCCAGCATCCCTTGATGTTAACACCTTATGTAATTATGCTATATTTATTAAAACTAAGAAATTAACATTGGTGCAGTGCTACTAACTAAACCACCGACTTTATTTGGATTTCATCAGTTTTTCTGATAATGTCCTTTTTCTGTTCCGAGATGGATTTCTGGATAATGCACTGCATTTAGATGGTGTGTGTGCTTAGTCTCTAAAGAGATCTGTGAGAGTTTCTCAGTGTTTCCTTGTTTTTCATGGCATTGACACTTTTTAGAATAGGTAGATATTTTTGAAGTCCCTCAATTTAGGTTCTTCTGATGTTTTCTCATACATGTATCATAAACTTTAGTTCATACTGATAACCCTGACTCTGATTCACCTCAAAAGTCATCCTAGACTCCTCTACCCCCATTTTGCCTAGTTGTAACTTCTTAATCTGATAATGGCAATGAGAAACTGACTCCACATACCTATAATTTGTTTTTCCAAACTTAGTATACACATAAAGTAATTCCAGAAATGTTACCTCTTGCCCCTCTGAGAAGCAAATTTATCATCTAGAGTCTGGTACTTATGTATAGTTCTTTTTGTCTCTGGTCTTACGGCATCTAATCAAAATACTGTTTGCCAAAGTTATTAAATCAGCTCCTTTTTGCCCAAACTTTCTTGTGTTATGTGATTGTACTGTGGTAAATTGTTGTATAAAGTAAAATAGTGATTCAAGGGTACTATTTCCAGGTTTCTTGCATTACTGATTTGTAATGCCAGCTTTCCTCTACAAAGCTTCTAAGTATGAATGAATCTTTCTTTTGCCCATTGATATATTTGTTTATCCTTATGCCAGTATCATATGGTTTAAATAAAACTTGATAAAAAGTTTGATATCTGATGGGATATATTTTTCTTTCTTCTCAGTATTTTAGCTTTATGAATTTGAAGAACACTTTAATTTTTATGACAACCCCAATTTAGGTATTGATAGGATTCATTTTATAAATATTGTCATCTGTATTGTATTGTTTGCCATCCATTAAAGATAGCATATTCTACATTTTAAGTCTGCCTCGATGGCCTTCCATAACATTTTAAAAGTTTTTCCATTATTCTTTCCTGACTTTTGTTAATTGTATTCTCAGTTGCTTTACAGTTTTTTTTTTTTTTTTTTTTGCGGTATGCGGGCCTCTCACTGTTGTGGCCTCCTCCCGTTGCGGAGCACAGGCTCCGGACGCACAGGCTCAGTGGCCATGGCTCACGGGCCCAGCCGCTCCCCGACATGTGGGATCCTCCCAGACCGGGGCACGAACCCGTGTCCCCTGCATCGGCAGGCGGACTCTCAACCACTGCGCCACCAGGGAAGCCCTGCTTTACAGTTTTTATTTCTATTTTAATAACCTTAAAAATGTCTGTTTCTTAAATGTTTCTACTGGTTTATAGAAAAATGATTTTTGTGTAGTAAACTTTCACAAATGTATAAATTTGAAGTCACTAGTTATAATAATTGGTGGGTTCTCATGGATTGGTTTATGAATCTATAACACATTAATTGAACAATAACCATTTTATTTCTTTTATTCTAATACTAAACTCAGTCTCTCTCTCAATCTATCTGTCCTATTGTATTACCTAAGTTTTCCCATACAGTGTTGAAGAGAATGATAATAACAGGCATCCTTGTCTTGCTCCTAACTTTTGAGATATCTTCTGACATCACCGTTATATGTGATTCTTTTTTTTTTAAAGATATCTTTTACCAGTTAAGTTAAATTTCTTCCTTATTCACTATGATTTTCTTTTAAATTATGAATTGTTAAACTTTAAGCAAAGTTTTTTTACACACATACGAATATGATCACTTATTTGACTTTGAAATTTTGTGGCTCAGTTTGGTGAATTATATAAAGTAATTGGCCAAGGTTAAGACATGTGTTCTATTGCTGTGATTAAATTATACTTGGTAATGATTTTCCCTAATTATTTTTATACATTCTTGAATTCATTTTGCTAATAATTCATTTGATTTTTTCATTAAAATTCAAAAGTAAAATTGTCCAACAATGTTTCTATTGCAGTTTATATCTGATTTTGGCACAAGATAATACAGTTTTCAGAAAATTTCTTACATTACTATCAAAGAGTAAAATCAGGCATCTCTGGTCTTTCTTTTAGGGACTCCAAAATAGGTAAGACAGATCTGTACCTGATACACAAACAATTTGAGGAGCGTGTGTGTGTTTCAGAGACGGAGAAGGGGAGAGAGGGAAAGAGGAGCTGCTTTAGGAAGGTATGAAATAATGACAAGAAATAATAGAAACATAGTAGAAATAAAGGAAGGAAAGATCAAGAGAGAAACAAAACAACATTTACTCAACAGAATCATCCAGGAATCATGTTTAAGTGAATTCTGGGTTTATTACCTACTGAAGGTTTACCTTCAGTAAAGAGAAAGAGAAAACCTGTCAAGAAATCACGCTGGGGGATACACTGTATGAAAACATTTTAAAGTCATTCCTCCACCATTGAGTAGAACTCTCTCATAAATAACTTACTATTTTCAGTTAAATACATTATTTTAAAATTGTAGTTGCCTTTTTAGCACTCTTTGGCAAAAATCCATTATTAGCCCTTTGAATTTGTACTTGGTCAACTCCCAGTGACTTTGTAACAATCTGCTCCTGCTGATTTGCTGAAAAATAGGGACCCAATGAGCATTTATCTTCCTTAATTATCCACAGAATAAATTGAGAATCAAAGTCATTGCTTTGAAATCTATAATATATATTATTTCCAAAAAAAAAAAAAAAGGAAGGAAAGAAAGACACAGGAGGACTGAGGAAAGAAACAAGCTGTGTCCCTTTGACTTGAAGCTAATATGTTTTAAATCTAAAAATACAGAGAATAATTATAACAAATAATAAAGTTGTTTAATTTAAAAAAACCTCCATAAAATTACTAAAATCTTGATTTAATCAAATTAACTCTTATCTATCATATTCTTATTATATGACTTTCCTTGAAGAATAATATGTAGGAAATATATATTTTTTTATTTTCCACCAGTAATTAATGTCACCTTGGCAAAACATCTGTATTTGGCCATTAGAAAGAAGTATTTATGGATGTCAATCTGGTATGCAGTAGATGCTCAAAAAGCAATAGGAGATTCAGACTCTGTCCCATAGTTCACAATCAGATTAGACATTCACAATCTATAGTTTTGTTAAGAATTTTTAGAAAATACAATAAGAATTACAACAGATACAAGGAATGTTTGAAGGTCAGAGAATAGGCTTCTTTTCCCTTGTGGTTCTTTTATCTCAAACCTAGTGTCACATTTCTGAAGTCTTTAATATGTGATGGATGTCTTTCACAATGAAGTAATGGTAATAGCTTTACTCAGTTTTCTCTGAAAACTTTACTATATATCCACTACTGAGTGGGATCACTTGTATGTATATATGGGGGCTGGTTTGATAAACTTTGCCTGCTCTATTGCAAAGGAAAATAAATGAGAGAGAAGTTAAAAATAGGTAAACAAAGACATGTAATGTATTCTGTCTTGGATTTCAGTACTCAACATTAAAATCAATACTTACCACAAATACATCTGTGGTTTCTAATATGCTTCACCTATAATTAAGACGCAAGTTTATTCGTAAACTAGTTTGGCCATTTCTATATGATAAATGTGTAATTTTTGAACTATAATTTGGTGATTTTTAAGACGTGGAAACAAAGTAGACAAAAATTTAATATGTTAAATAAGTTAAATATTAAGTTGCATATTTTCACATGAAGTAATAAAGAGAATAAAAATGGAGCCAACTATATTATCTCATGGAAATATCCTTTTATAATGCAGAGGGTGCCTAAAATGCTTTGCACTCTTAAATGTTGTTTAGTAAGGGATGTCAGTCAAAAGACCCATGTCAAAGGGAAATATAGGGGTACTGCAGTCCTTTAGTTAGTTCCACAGGACGGCTTCTACAGTACCTCTATAGGTTTGTTTATATGGAACACTCTAAAGATTTGGTTTCTTTTATATTTCTGTGCATGTCTGGGTCTTTTATATTTCAGGATTGCAAGCTATGATTAGGATTAGTTTCTTAAAAATGTGATAATGACATAGTTTTGGTAAGTATGTAATAATGTGACTAGCAGCTGTAAGGTGACATTTAGAGTAAAATAATGAGTTTCAAAACCTTATAATTGTTACATACCTCACACGGTGTTCATAAAAGCTCTCATGTATAAAAAAGGTGTTTACCTCCTAAGGAAAATAACCTGCTATAAAATAATATTTGAACTTAAATATCAAGTCTGGAAATCTCTGTGAAAAGCAAGATCCTAGACACAGTCCTGTTTCTCTCATAATTTCTCATCTTGAAATAATGCCATTTACAGCAATATAGATGGACCTAGAGATTTTCATACTAAGTGAGGTAAGTCAGGCAAAGACAAATATCACATGGTGTCGCTTATATATGGAATCTAAAAAAATAATACAAGTGAACTTATTTACAAAACAGGAACAGACTCACAGAAATAGAAAACAAATTTATGGTACCAAAGGGGAAAGGGGGAGGAGGGTTAAATTAGGAGTTTGGGATGAACAGAAAAACATGACTATATATAAAATAGATAAACAAAGACATTGTGAGCTAGGTGTGCTACTGTAATTGAAATGATGGTATTTGGTAATTTTTGTTTACTTTTCTAACTCGGATTTAACCCAACTAGCCTCTCATCACATTTGGAAGAAAGCCCAATATTAGTAATTTCTCAGGGCCCCCTTTCCAACACAAACCTTGGGATTAAATATTGCAGGAAATGTGGGAGCCAAACTTCCATTGTTCAGCCCATCATGGTCATTGATGAACTGCTCACTGCTCAAGCCGAGTTAATCTCTTCCAAAGCAGGGAGCCCCATAAACATTAAATGCCTACTTCCTCACTGCCAAGGCAGGCTGCTGACCCTCGGTCGTGGCTCATAAGGGTAAGGGGCATCGTGTTCAGACCGCAGGTGTCTATACGTTACTCCCTCACAGGTACTCTGCATTCTCTGGTTGCAGTGAAGAATTTTTTTTAAAGATATTTGCTTTTCTAAGAACCTTGTTACTTCTCCCTTAACCTTAACATTTAGTTCCCTTTCTTTTTGTAGTTGAATTAATTCCCTTCTCCCTTGAAGTACTGAAGCCATTCTAGGACATGGCAGAACACCAAATACTCCTTTCAGGTTCTAGGGAAGTCCAGATATCCAAGACCAAAATGTGGCTGCTGTGTAGAGAAGTAAGAAGTAAAAGGAAAAAAAAAATGTTATTATGCACAATAAGAAAAACCAAACAAATACAAAGTTTTCAGAATATTTTCTGGAAAAGTTAGTCAACAAACACTGCTTGTATTTTTATTTCATTTTCGTTTTGGTAAGCAATCAAAATGGGCAGTCTTAGGACCTATATATGTCCTTTCTAGAAAAAATGTTAACATTCAAGGAAAAGGATTCATCAAAAATATGGAAAAGAGAGGCAGAAGTATTCAGATTGCCTTTGGAAAAAAATGCTTGTTTCAGTCAGTGCAGGCTTTTACCTTAAATTGGGTGGTCTTAACAGCAGCCATTTATTTCTCAAGCTTTTGGAGGTGGGAAGTCCAAGGTCAAGGTGCTGGCATACAGTGTCTGGTGAGAACTACTTCCTGGCTTGTAGACAGCTGCCTCTCTTTGTGTGCTCACATGGCCTTTACTCAGTGTATGCTCCTAGAGAGAGAGCTCTGCTGTCCCTTCCTATTCTTTTTTGTCCCTTTTTAAAATTTATAGTTGATATATAATATCGGTTTCAGGTGTACAACAGAGGGATTCAATATTTTTACAGATTACACTCCATGTAAAGTTGTTATAAAATATTATCTATATTCCTGTACTGTACAATATCCTTGTAGATTATTTATTTTATACATAGTATTTTGTAGCTCTTTATCCTTTATTCAGTCTTTCCCTTCCCCCACATCTCTTCCCACTGATATCCCACTGATAGTTTGTTATCGATACTACTGTGTCTGTTTCTGTTTTGTCACAGTTTATTGTTTGTTTTATTTTTTTTATTTCACATATAAGTGATAACATACAGTATTTATCTTTCTCTGTCTGACTTATTTCACTAAGCACAATTCACTCCAAGTCCATCCATGTTGTTGCAAGTAGCAAAATTTCATTATTTTACGGCTGAGTAATATTCCATTATGTATATACATACACCACATCTTCATCCATCTGTTGATGGACACTTAGGTTGCTTCCATATCTTGGCTGTGGTAAATAATGATGCTATGAACACTGGGGTGCATGTATCTTTTCAAATGAAGGTTTTCATTTTCTTTGGATATACACCAAGGAGTGCATATACCAAGGAGTAGAACTGCTGGATCATATGGTAATTCTATTTTTAGTTTTTTGAGGACCTTCCATACTGTTTTCCATAGTGGCTGCACCAATTTACATTCCTACTAACTGTGCATGAGTGTAGCCTTTTCTCTGTGTCCTCACCAACATTTGTTATTTGTGATCTTTTTGAAGATAGCCTTTCTGACAGGTGTGAGGTGAGATCTCATTGTGGTTGTTGATTTGCATTTCTCTAATGACTAACGATGTTGAGCATCTTTTCATGTGTCTGTTGGTCATCTGTATGTCTTCTTTGGAAAAATGTCTATTTAGGTCTTCTGCCCATTTTTTTTTTTTTTTTTTTGCATGGTACGCGGGCCTCTCACTGTTGTGGCCTCTCCTGTTGCAGAGCACAGGCTCCGGACGCGCAGGCTCAGCAGCCATGGCTCACGGGCCCAGCCGCTCCGCGGCATGTGGGATCCTCCCAGACCAGGGCATGAACCCGTGTCCCGGGCATCGGGCGGACTCTCAACCACTGCGCCACCAGGGAAGCCCTTCTGCCCATTTTTATATCGGGCTGTTTTTTGTTTCAGGGTTTTTTTTTTTTGGCCACACGCAGCTTGCAGGATCTCAGTTCCCTGACCAGGGATTGAACCCAGGCCACAGCAGTGGAAGCCTGGAATCCTAACCACGAGGCCACCAGGGAACTCCCCATTGGGTTGTTTTTTGATACTGAGTTGTATGAGCTGTTTATATATTTTATATATTAAGCCCTTATCAGATAAATCATTTGCAAACACTTTCTCATCCTCAGTAGGTTATTTTTCATTTTGTTGATAGTTTCCTTTGTTGTGTAAAACTTTAAATAAGGTCTATTTGTTTATTTTTGCTTTTGTTTTCTTTGCTGGAGGAGATAGGTTCAAAAAAAAAAATTGCTACATCTTATGTCAAAGTGTGTTCTGCCTACATTTTCCTATGAGTTTTAAGGTTTCCAGTCTTATATTTAGGGCTTCAATCCATTTTGAGTTTATTTTTGTATATTGTGTGACAAAATGTTCTAATTTCATTCTTTTACATGGAACTGTTGACTTTTCCCAACACCACTTATTGAAGAGACTATATTTTTCCCATTGTGTATTTTTGCATCCTTTGTTATAAATTAATTGACCATATGTGTGTGGGTTTATTTCTGGCCTCTATTCTGTCCCATTGATCTGTGTGTCTGTTTTTGTTCCAGTACCATTCTATTTGGATTATTGTAGTTTTGTAGCATAGACTGAATTCAGGGAGCTTGATACCTCTAACTTTGTTCTTTTTTCTCACAATTGCTTTGGCAATTTGGGGTCTTTTGTAGTTCCGTATAAATTTTAGAATTATTCATTCTAGTTCTGTAAAAAAATATTGTGGATATTTGGATAAGGATTACATTAAATCTGTGTGTTACTTTTAATAAAATCGACATTTTAACATTATTAATTCTTCCAGTCCAAGAACATGGGCTATCTTTCCATTTCTTTGCATCATCTTCAGTTTCCTTCATTAATGTTTTATAGTTCTCAGTGTATGGGTCCTTAACCTCTCCAAGGCCCTCCTGCAGTCCCATAGCTTTTTTTTTTTTTTTTTTTTTTTTTTTTTTTGCGGTACGCAGGCCTCTCACTGCTGTGGCCTCTCCCGTTGTGGAGCACAGGCTCCGGATGCACAGGCTCAGCGGCCACGGCTCACTGGCCCAGCCATTCTCTGGCATGTGGGATCCTCCCGGACTGGGGCACGAACCCATGTCCCCCGCATCGGCAGGCGGACTCCCAACCACTGCGCCACCAGGGAAGCCCTCCCATAGCTTTTTATTTTTTTCCTGTTGCCCTCTTAGTTCTCTAATTTTTAGTTTTGCATTTTGAACCGATTAAGATTTTCTTCTTTTAATAAAATCTGAGTCTTGCAAATACATGCATTTCTCTCCAAACTATTATTTCTGACAAGAGCTTTAAAAATGTGTCTTAAATATCAAGTCCAAGCAATTTTTTCCTTTTTTTTCTTTTAAGCATCACCTTCTTTCTTCCTGATCAGTAGGTACTACTGGCTCTATGTGCTCAGAGATCACATTGTAGCAATAAATTTTTCTGGAAATACAAACTTTATTCAGTGGAAATCATCCAACCATCCAATAGAGGAATGAAAAATAAATTGTTATATGTATTCAGCAGTTAAAGTGAGTGAAATAGATCTATCTATCTATCTTTATCTCAACATAGACATGTCAGTGTCTAATGTTTAGTGAAATTATATTGCTGAGGAGACAAATATAGTTTTAGCTGCATGATGGATTCATGGACTTTTTTCTTTTTTTTACATTATTATCAATGTTCTCAGTGTTTGAAAGGCTTCATAATATTTTTTAAAAGAAAAATTACCCTCAATTTAATGTTCAAAACATTACCCTTCAACACAGGGTATATATTTGACTTGGGAACTAAAATTTAATCTCTCGAGCAAGGTCTGTCTCATATGATTGACCTTCTTCATATCACTAAACAGGTGCCATGCATGTAATATTTTATTTGTTTATTCATTCAATAAACATTCATCAAATGGCGGTATAAAGATGCCACATTGATAGTGCATTTATCAATGTAGTCGTACTTATGTGTATAAATAAACACTAACTAATTTAATAACATTTTACCTTGAAAAATAAGTAATATAAATTTTAGTGAATCTCATTTTGTGTTAATTTTTCTGCTCAGTTTTTAAAGACCTTAAATCACTAGTGCTTTATTTAGAAACCTATGGCTATTGGAAAGACTGAGTTTGCATAGAGTGGAGCTTTTAAGGGGGATAAAAAATATATATTTACAGGGAGCAAAACAAAAGAGAGGGAGTTGTTTCTCACAAATAAATTATCAAAAGTGTCTGCCCCCATCCCCAAACCCTGCTCCACTCTCACTTGTAGTCAAATCATGTGTATGCCTCATTACTTTATCAGTTCCACAGGGTAATAATTGCTGAAGAGAAGCTGTAACCAAAGTTCCTAAGTACTTCAGTAAAGAAAATTAAATTTTTCTTCTGTAGGTGAAGGAATACTTTTCTAATAGGACGCTATTTGCCTTAAAGATTGGGGATGGTTTTAACAACAAAGATAACAGAGAGTGTGACTTTCTTTTCCCTCCGTTGCCACCAAAGACGACATGGCTGTGAGACTGAGTACTAAAGCAGAATGGCAAATAGATAATTCATTTTCCTTATGATTTTCATCAGGCCCTATCATTCTTCCCACCTCCCACCCCCAAGATTCTGGTATAAGTTAAAACTGATTTTGTTTATAGCCCAGTCGAGAGTGACAACGTAAAGGTGGGTGTCTGCTCCACCCTGATCATGCTTTGGGCTGTGCAAGCAAGAGTGAAGGAGAATTAGGCAGAGTCAGTACTTATGGCATTGAACTCAAATTGGCTTGTGGGGTGACTACGTTTAGCTAACTTTTAATTTCTTGAAACCATGAATGACTCAGTATGTGTGCATGTGTGTGTGTGTTTGTATGGGTTTTTGGTGGGTAGACATAGCCATGAGTGGTAAGCCCTAAGAAGGGAGTCAGTGGTGATGACAGCTTACTCAGACGTGTTCAGGCCTGGCCCTACACCCCAAGCAATTTGCTCCCTCCACCCTCATCCCCACACTTGTGCAATGAAGCAGAAAAATAGATCTGTTCATAAGGTAGATTGTCATTCTATCCCAGACTTTGTTTCTTCTTGAAGGGTAGACTTATACCACTTTCTAGGGCCTGACTCAATAATTCTATCATTTCTACTGGAAAACACTTAAAGGACATCTACTCAACAAGGGAGACTTATGGCATTCTTTTAAAAAAAATTACTCATGATATGCAATCTTGGGAGAGCTTCCCCAGTTCAAACACCTAATATTGCCAGTGCTTCAGGCAAAAATGTGGTTTCTTGTTTAAAGACACTAAAAAAAAAAAAAACAACCAAAAAACAAAAACTATCAATGAGTAAGAATCCAGTCTCACCTAATTTTCTACTATATCAATTGAAGCAGACTTCACAAAATTCAATAATCATGGTTTTATTTTGGTTTTATTTTATGAAAACATGTAGAGAAAAACAATGTAAGAACTGAGAAGGAAATAGTTTTAATTCAGACAACTCTCCAATGAAGCACCATAGAAGAATAACAGTGTAATTAATGCATTTTTTGACTAAGATTATTATACTTGATTTTGTTGTATAAATCTCAGCCTATGATAAGAATTTCTTAATCTCTACTCATGATTATTCCTCTACACAAAAAATGAATTTGTTTTTTCACGAAAGAGCAAATTTAATTTTAGCCCAGGGCGATACAACTTGTTAATCTTTCACTATCGGGTGAATTCAGATACAATTTTTGGAAAATGATGATGATGTTCTGAAAGCTGCCTGGCAAACAGAAACCATCCCAGCATTTTCAGAATAAACATATCAGTATCTGACAATGCAGGCTGTTAGGGCTCTCTCTGACTTTGGATTTAGAAAATTCTGTCAAAGCAAGCAATAGCCTTAGTCCTGGTCTCCAATACATTCTAGGTAAATGCATTCACAGCAAGAGCCTATGTGGCTTTATTTGAGGAAGGAGCAAGAGCATGTCCTCTTCCTGATTTGAAAAACTAGAAGCAGCTAGAGATCTGCATTCCCCTTTCCCAAGTCATCTACCCCTGACCAGGCAAAACTATTAAAATATTTCTTTTAGACACTGGAGCAGGGATTGGCAAACATTTTCTCTTTATAAAGAGCTGGATAGTATATATATAGACTTTATAGGCCACTTGGTCTGGGTCACAACTACGCAGTTATGTGTGCTATTGTAGTGCAAAAGCTGCTTTTTACAATATGTAAATGAATGGGCAGGGCTATGTTCCAATAAAACTTTATTTACAACAGCAGACTGTGGGCCATCCAGGGTTTACTGACCTCTACTCTAGAGCACTGGCTTATCTTTTAGGTCCTATCTCAAGTTAGCTATTTAAACAATTTCCTAAAAACAAGAAAAAGAAAAAAAAAATTGAAGAAGTCTTCACTACCCACATTTTGCACTCCTTTTCCTAGATTTGATTTCCAGCCAAAACTATAATATCAAGGTGGGAAGTATTTCCCACCCTGGCAAGAAGTAGTCCCCTGTTCTTTCTGGATGTGAATATGGGTTAAATTTGAAAGACAACTGTGAAATAAAGGACTTGAAGTAAAATGTGGCTCATAGAGGCTGACTGCATGAATTAGCTATGTTTAGAGCTTGCTTGGTCAAAAAGGACAGAAACAGGGACTGAATCATTGGTGCAAGTAATGGCTGATACTCATTATTCCAGTGTGAAGTGCCAGCCATAGGGCTCCTTTCTTCAATCGTATGTAATGGAGAGGGGCTCTGCAATAGTTGCACATACTTGGCTGAAAGGCAGGCTGGCTCTCAGCAAGGGCTGCCAGGGAAAATAAATGGTTGGTTTAAGAAGGGACTGGGAATAATCATAAGAATACTACTGTAATATTTACTACTTAATGAACAACTGTATTAGGCACTGTGTGAACATAACCTCATTTAATTTCAGAATTGCTCTACCAACTGAATATTTAGAGATCCCATTATGTGAAGGAAAGAGGACTTAATGGTACCAAAGCCTTGATTTCAATGAACCAAAAGGAGATGATGAACTTAGGTTGTATGTACTTGAGTTACAACAAATTCAAGGTGGTAAATAGTACAACTGTGCTATTCAAAATCTGACAGTGACTGGGACCATGACAATAATTCATCTTACAGAGTCTATCATTCTAGCAAACAGCTGCAGCAGAGGACAGGGATGCTGAGGGGAAAGGAATTTGCAAGGGCTATAAATTCAGACGAAAAATCCAGCTCTATTAGTAACTAGGCAGTTACATAACTATTTTGGATGGTCCATGGATTAGGGTAACCAAATGTCCCAGTGTCTTGGAATGTGAGACTTTCAGTGCTAAAACCTGGAAAAGTTCCTAGAAAACCAGGAAGGGTGATATGGGTGTACGGGTGTTTGGGGCTTACTAGAGGCTCATGAGCAGTGCTGTGCCGAAGTTGGTTCATAAGTGCTTGTGAGAGCTGATTGTTAAATTTTCAGAAATTTTGCAAGCTATTTTTTAAAGAACTATTATTAAAAATTAAATTATATAAATTAAAATTAATTACATAACATATCAATAAGAAAAGTTACTGCTTTCTAATTTTAGGGTTGTTTTCTCTCATCTATAATTGTGGGGTTATTTATGTTTATTGTATCAATCCGTATGGTAGAAATATTGATACTACAAAATTGGGGACTACTGTGTATCTTTTCCCAGCTGTGCGTTGTGACATCATGCTGGAAGCTTGAAATGGGAAGAAAGGTGCTTTGTTTCTCTAGAAAATGATAGAGGCAGTGTTCATAATGCAGATTAAACTTCCAAGTGCATGGTGTCTGTAGCTGTTACATTGTGTATAGCACACACACAAAAGAGGAAATATTCTTCAGTATTTGAGAACTCTTTTCATTAAAAAGTAGCCTACATCATTGACAAATGAGTAAAGTCCAACATGCCTATGATTTCACTATCATTTTACTCATTAAAGAAAAATATCAACCAGCATTCATGTTGCAACTACACTGGCTCATCAACTGAAACTATAGGTTGGCAACAAATCCAAAAGGTTGGCAAAAATCAACTGAAAAAACCTGTGAAAATTAATTGGCTATATGGAAATGACAATAATGAATACATTTTATTATTACTTGTAGATTGTGTGCTGCACATCCTTTACCTTAGTACAATTTTATGATACATGTCTATATATCCATATCTGTAGGTCTGTAGCTATATACTTTTTTTTTTTGGCCAGAGAGCCAGGTGTTAACTATTTCCTAGTACACTACTGCTCATAAATTCAGATATGTATATCAGCAGCAAGAAAACCCAAGACTCTAGTAGCTAGTGAGTTTGAGTTTGTACTGGCTGCTTTGTTCAAAACTGATTGAGCTCTGGGTGTAGCTGTGTCTGGTATTACATGTGTCTGAGAAGAAAGGGTCTTGCAAAGAAAGTGCTGATGATAAATAACACAAGAGACAGCCATCTTTGTGGTGCTCATGCTCTTCTTTCTTCCCTAGTACATAATTATGTTTTGAAGTGGTACTTAATTGCCTAAAAGTCTTCTGTGGTTAAAGCCATTTGTGCCACAACATAGGCCACTTAGAATGTAAGTTCTATGAAAAGAGAGACTGAGATTATTTTTTTTCCTTGATGAATTCGCAAGATAGATAGTAGGTTCTCAACACCTATGCATTGGGTGCATGAATACATAATTAAATGAGTAAATTCAATGTTATCATCCTTTCTTAATGCTACAACCCATGATGTCTCATTTCCTAAGGTTTATTGAAGAGGACAGGGGTAGCAGTAACATTACCATGCTGGCTTACTATTATCCACTTAAATTAGAGCTGGGCTCCCTACCTACCTGTAAGGACAGAGCCAGGGGCTTGGTCTGGGGTTGGAAGTGTCCTGCTTTGAGAATAACTTTTCTTTGCACTTTTGTATTTACACGTAAAATCTTTTCATTTTTCTCCAAAGAGCAACACATTTTTATTACCCTAATAGATCCATTAAGAGTACATTACCTCACTTTTCCTCTGTAAATCTTTGAGTAAGACTGGTGTTCTAATTAAATATACTTTGTTTGTCCTATAAGAACTTATGCACATACACTTGGCATGTCCTCCAAGGTTTCATGTAACCCAGCTTGAGAAGTTTTACACAGCTACTAATAAAATCCTCTAAGAATAATTTATGCAAATAATAGAATATTCCTCTAAAAGGTCTTACATTTTAGGTAAAAACAAATAAACCAATAGATATTCCCTCCATCATCATGGTTAAAGAAAAGACCAAATCATTAATAAAAATACAAAATATTTTAATGAAAAATCTATTTCTTAGGGTGTTTAAGGACCATACCAAATGTGAACTATATTTTTTTATTTTACTTTATTCAAAGAAATTAATTATAATATTCTGAGGGGTCTGTTAGTTACCTATTAAAGTAACATTTTAAATTCATTGAATGCTTTACATTATTTTTATTCTTTACTCAATTTAATTGCTTAAAAATTTAAACAACTAAGGAAAGAATGTGATATAAAGTTACTATGACAGTATATTCCAGAGCCAGTTACTGACATTCTTGATGATAAAATTAAACAATATTTCCACAATAGTCTTATGCTCTTGTCTTTTTGGTAATCATGATTTTCTCAAGATTTTTGGAAGCAAGTTGTGCCAGGAATAGCAGATGAGTCATCATAAACACAAGTGACCTAGATTATTTCTTAACGCAAATTATCTTTTTCTCCATTGACTTGCTGGTGTGAAATCCTAGTTGTAGGCAACCATATCATTTAGGGCATTTCCATGCTATCCAGCAGAATTCCCTTTTAAAACATGTTTTAGAGGACTCAATTTTTTGTGTTTTTGAGGCACAAGAATTAAAGTTGCCTCAAAATCATAGAACCTATTGAAGCTCAAAGACATAAAACTGTCCTCAGCTCACTGATGATTTCATGTGTATGATTTTAAAATTTCATTAAAACTGGGTAAGCAAGCTTTATCTTTTCATAATTCACCTGACTCTTTTTGACTGAAAACTTGCCTGGAATCATGTTTGTCCCATGGAATGAGCAGTCAGTACCATCCACTCTCAAATAAATTATCTAGAAAATACTGAAAACAGTGTGAACCAATAATCTGTTAGCCCAGAGCAATTGCAATAAATGACATAAATTTTCAGTAAGAAAATAATAGTTATAAAAATTAAATGTAACCTGAAAGCTCTTTTGGAAAATATTGCAAAATAAAAAATCCTTTCCATCTTTTTCCAAATACCCAGTCCTAAGGAAAACCATAGAGGCAGGATATTTATATAATGATTTCTGTAAATTATAATTAAATCACTATTTCCAGAGCTATTTGTTGAATCACAGAAAGAGATATATAGAGTCTAGAGAGACCATTTATTTTTATTTATTTATTAAAATTAAGAGACTTCACTTTTTAGAGCAGTTTTAGCTTTAAGAAAATTGAACAGACCAAAGAGCTTGGAGTTAAGTATTTACACACTGATAATATATCATCGAAAACCAAGTGGTTGGTTTTTTTTTTTGGTTTTGTTTTTTTTCCCCCCTTTGGAAATATAGCACTAAGAACTACTGAAATGATTTCTGAAGACTTTTTTATTTGCAGCATATGCTGTCCTTTTCCCTGAACTTAGCTGATATTTCCAGGACCATTTTTTCTGTTTACCATCATCACCATCCAACCACCACTGGAAACTCAGAAAAAGCTGATAAATTGCAAGAAATGTCACAAAAGAAAATCATGACATGATTGAAACTGTACTAATCTATTTAAATAAAATTCACACTTTCTGATTCTAAAATGTTTTGATAGGGGCATCACCAAAGCCAGAACACAGTGAAATCTGTCTCAATTTAATGTGATGTTTATAAAAGTAGTGTGATGTTTCTTAGCAGTTGATAAGTAGAGAAATATTTGCAATCAACTTTTAAAAATGCATATATTTCTATAGATTCTTACAAGATTCCCCTGAGAAGCACATAATGGAATATTTAATTATTTACTTAATTATGTGCTTGTGTGTATGTGAGAGAAAGATAGTATTTGTATTATCTATAAATAATCTTAATGGTTTGCTTTTTATACAAATATTTTCAATAACAGAATCAAGACTAAGTTTTTACAATAAAATTCTCTTTTGGAAAGTATTTTACTGTGCTTTCTAATTAGTTTAAAATATTGCAAAATTTAAGTAATGCTTGATTTCCAATAAATTTAAACAAATTCAAGCAAACACTGTCAATTTTTATATTAAAAAAAATAACCTCAAAGAGGAAATGATCAATGGTCCTTAGCTCCAAACTTCTTATCCAACCCTCTTTTACACTGTGGCTTTTTCCATATCTAGACTCAACTCTGTTCAGACCTTCCCTATTTTTGTCCATTCCTACACTTCCTACCATCTACCCATTTGAGATTCCCTTAACTTTGTTGTAAGAAACCCTTTAGTTTGGGCTTCCCTGGTGGCGCACTGGTTGAGAGTCTGCCTGCCGATGCAGGGGACGTGGGTTCGTGCCCTGGCCCTGGAAGATCCTACATGCCGTGGAGCGGCTGGGCCCGTGAGCCATGGCTGCTGAGCCTGCGTGTCCGGAGCCTGTGCTCTGCAGCGGGAGAGGCCACAACAGTGAGAGACCCGTGTACCGCAAAAAAAAAAAAAAAAAAAAAAGAAACCCTTTTGTTTGTCAAGTTAAAAAAAATGCACAACATAAAAGTTGTGAGTTAAGTTTTACTCAGGGACATTACTAAGGACTGTAGCCTGAGAAGCAGCCTCTCAGTATGTCTGAGGGGTGTGCTTCAAAGAGGTAGGAGAGGGTCCAGTATATATATGAATTTTTTGGCTGAGAAATACATGTAGTCAAGCAGACATCTTGGCAGGATATTACTACTAATCACAAAGAACAGATATCTCGAGTTAATGATTTTAGTGCTTTTCTATGTATGGGAAGATACAGGAATCTGGGGTAATTGAAATTCTTCCTTAGATATGCATGTTAACTATGTACGGGCCTGTATATCCAAAGCACAGAATGTTTAATCCTGTTTTTCATCTTAAATTCCCCTCAGATTGCACTGGTGGTGGAGGTGGCTGACTGCAGTAGGTTGTGACTTAACCTCTTGTATAATAGGATGATGAGTGACACTCTTTGTTAATTTTGTTTACAGCTTCCCCTCTTTTGGTCATAACTTTGATCAAGGTTTAGGAGACATTTCATCATCAATTTGTCCTATGGCATGAGGAAGGCTTATTTCTAGGTCAGGGGAGAATTTAGTTGATAGGCCATTCATGTGCTGTATTTGGATTATGCCCTGTTAGTAAGCTAAAAGTTTTCTAAATCCTCTGTCTTACTAGCCTTTTGTGATCCAGAAAATGTTGTCTCTTGTTGCTTCGTCCCATATCTAGAGTTGCACTATTACAATTAATTTTACATAGAGCTATATACGTGATCAGTTGCTTCAAGGTGTTTAGCCATCATTGATTTTGTCAGAGACCTGGTTACACATTGTATAATGCAAGAAACAACAATCTTAGAAAATGGACAGCATATAAGGAACATAACTAGTAGCATTAATAAGGTCATAAGTAGAGACTTAAGCCATGAGAATCCAGAAGCAAACCAGCTCTTTAAAAGATCAAAAAATCACCAAGACCAAGAAGGGAGTCACTTAAGGCAGAAATCTGTTTTCATGTGGGTCATTAAATGTGTTATATCAGAAGATTCATCTGGTATAAAGCACAGCATTTAGTTTAAATTGTGGTGGTGGTGTCTCCTTGAGATGTTGTAAGGATATTAAGAGCCATGCAATTTTGTAATACTGCTTTTCTCATCATAAAGACCTCAGAATTCAGTAGGCTAATAGCCTGATTACTATAATTTAGGGCCTGTTGGGTGAATTTTATTAAGACTTTGGTGTGGGCAATTATATCTTCCAATTCTACTGAAGGCAGAAAAATAGCTGCTAAATGTTCATACCAATGAAATGCAGAATTCTTGATCCATCAGGATTGTACTAAAGATAAATTTGTTGGAGTCATATCTAAAGTGGCACACTTGTGGTCTTGAGCTCAAGGGAATCCTAAGGTATATCTTCCTATCCATACTGGTGGAAACCAGGGCCACAAAGCCATTGAGTTCCTTTAGGATTGACCTAGTATATCCCTGGTTGCCAGACTCAGTCTGTTCCATACTAACTGCTATCTTTAAGGGAAATGATGTGTTGGTGTTTTTCATATAGCACCAACCAAATTTCCTAGCATTATTAGACTCATTATCTTTATTATGATTTAATTGTTCCCAATATAGGCAGAGCCTTTAAACTTAAATTACCATAGCCTGGTGTTAACCATATAAATCTATTCCATAACTGAAGGAAGGGCCCTCCTAATAATTGGGAAGTTTTATTCTTTGACTGGAATTTTGCTTGTTGTGCTGACTGAGCTTAAGTAACTTTAAAAGAAAATTCATATTTATGGCCAGGGTCAGAGCAAGTATGATTTGCCAAGCAAGGGGATCACATTTAGTAATAGCAATAGTGGTCTGAAAAGAACTACAGCTTCCTTCTTCTAAAATATATTTTCTAAGGTCCATCCAATTAGAGCCTTGGAGAGGAAAAATCCACGAAAATAAACAAGAAGGTAAAGGATATAGGTAATTGACCACAAACCCAACAATTGGATTGATATCTAAAATTTGCATAGGATTGCATCTATGATAGAAAAACATTTGCTATACTGTGCAAAAGTCCAAGAATCAGAAACACTATAAATAATCATTCAGCTTAGGTCTGGTATCTTGAGATAGCTGTCTACTTCTGATGTCATCTTCTTCTCATCCTGGTGTGGATGTTGTTTCTTCTCTTTTGAACATTGTTTTAAAGTGGGTTTGAAGTCAGCAGTCCTCTCTATAGACAAGTCCATTACAGGGGCCCTTTTAAGTTGAAAATTTGAATCCAAGAGTTAATCCTCTTCAGTTTTGTTATGCACAAGCTAGTTAAAATTACCTAATAAGGGACTTTCCATTTATGCTGGAGAGAATTGTCTTTTCTAGTATATATAATCCTGGTTGTAAGTCATGAGGCATCTGATCTTTATCCAAAGGTAGATTACTGTGATAAACCTCAGAAACAAGCTTAGAATGTCCTTTTAATAGTTCAATTAAACCCTACAAGGATGCAACATAGTAACAAGGAACTATCTAGGAAGTGATTCTTAGGCAGTAAATACCAAACCTCAAATACAGTTAACAACATTAAGACTTAATATCCACAAAGGTATTTTACTGAAACATAATTTTTGTCACTAAAATTACCTTTATTTCTGCAAAATTAAGGCTAATTTGTTAACAAAATCAGTCTGGTTACAATAAACTTGTCTTAATTATTTACATAAATATAATCATAAATATAATTGATCATATAGATGCTTTTAAGTTGGCTTTGTTAGAACTTTTTATAAGGAATCTCAGATTAAACTTTAAAAGGCCTCTCAAGACCAGGAAAGTCATGCCAAGGATTTGTCATCAGATTCCACCTGTAATACTTACAGATTTGAGTGGATTCCTCTCATCTCCATAACCCTAAAATATCTTGAGATTCCTGTACCTGCCAAGAAATGGCCTTCCGTAATTCACCTGATAAGGCTGCTAGGAACTCTGTTAGCAAAGTACCAGATTGTTTTTCCAAGGGGATTTATGGCTCCATAAAGTCTATTTTAGCTCTTTAAAGCTATCTGGTTAGATTTGATTTTTTGTATATTCTCAAATGTAACCTTTCAGTCAAAACTATAGTAATATAACCAATGTTTCCAATTGTCCTGTTATAAGGTGCGCAGCTCTTATTGAACTTATACACATAACTACATCGCCATAAAAAATATGAACACTCAGATTTTTGAAATTCTGGAGGGATTAAGTAGAGAAAAAAGATAAAGGTTTCAATTCTGCTTACAATATCTTTCAACTCAATTCAAGGTACCTCTTTCTTGAACTGCCTGAGGTTCAGGGAGACCCTACGCCTCACAGCTAGGAGCTTATCCCCCACCAAATAAAAGCTTAGGATCATTAACCAGGATCAGAGATCTGAGACCAGGAGGAAGTTACCCAATCATTTGGACTCACCAAGGAGGCAGAGGGACATAAAGAGCCCTTGCTGGTACCAAGCCTCCGGATCCTCATAGTGGGCTAAGTAGAGAAATCTTCTCTGGGTCCCACCTAAGTCACAAAACTGTTGACTTAAAGAAAAATGCACATCATAAAAGTTGTGAGTTAAGTTTTATTCAGGGACCTTACTGAGGATAGAGCCCAGGAAACAGCTTCTCAATAGGTCTGAGGGGACTGCTTCAAAGAGCTAGGAGAGTGGCCTATATACATTTTCTTTTCTTTTTTTTTTGGGGTGGGGCGCTGGGAAATACATGCTGTCAGATGTACATCTTGTTAAAAGAGTACTACTAATCACAAAGAAAAGATACCTCAAGTTAATGATTTTAGTGCTTTTCTAGGTATGGGAAGATACAAGAACCTGGGGTCATTGAAATTCTTCCTTAGATATGCATCTTAACTATCCAGGGGCCTGTATATCCAAAGCACAAAATGTTTAATCCTGTTTTTCATCTTAAATTTTCCTCAGATTGCACTGGCATGGGGGTGGGTGAATGAATGCAGTGGGTTGTGACTTAACCCTTTGTATAATGGGATGATGAGTGACACGTTGTTCTTTTTGTTTACATGTTATAAATGCCCTTCCTTCCATCACTTCTACTGTTTCCTCTCCCTTTCTTCCTCTATTCTTACTGTAGTCACCAAGACATGTCTTAGATAGCAGGATAGTCCTAACCCAATAATTAATGATCTTAAACAGTATTTAATCACTCTTCATCCTATTCAAGATCCTTTCCCAGTATTTTATATGAATAGCCATAATATGTCATGAGAACACAACTTCAAGTCCTTCTACCAAAATTTCATGATAGGAATATTACTCACACAATATTAAGTTCCAGAGCTAAAATTAATCTTTCCCTGGCTAATTCCATTTTCCATACAGTAAAAGCCTGAACAAGGAATCTTCTAATACCACCTTAGCTTAAGTGAGAAGTAAGGAGTTTTACCTAGTCTCGATGCCTATTAATTTTTAGAGTTTACATTACTAAAATTTTCACAAAATCAAATTTCCTCTTGAAACACGTCATCCCACTCTTTTGTAATCTTTGGCCAAGGGTTTTTGTATTTGTCTCACATTTTCATTCTTCTTGGCCACATTCTATTATCTTGATGACCGCTGCATCCCCACTGATGACCCATAGAACATGCAAGTTTCACAATCCTTCCTCAAGCCTAATGATACTTCATCTGATCTATTTCAACCATTTGTCTATACAACCAACCACTGAATTTTATTACTTGAAGGAATTTCACCTACAAAATCGCAAAGTCTTGGTAATCACAACAAATTTAACCCATATTTCTCATGTTCTATTCTTGTTGATTTTCTATTATTTTCCCCCTACTAATGTCTCAAAAATTTCCAAACCTTTTTGGGGATTTAGATTTATTCCTGCAACAGAAGATCTCAGTGTGTGGCTCTATTCAGTTGTCTTAAGCTTCCCTAAATTTCTGCTCTCTACCTAAGATTATTTTGATTTATCCCACTCTTTCCTTGGCTAACTCTTCAAATTGTGCTCTTGCTTGCCTGCTATTTTGCGCTTTAAGGAAATTTGTTCTATCAGCACTCACTTTCTCTTACCTCTTCATTAATTCCTCCTTCTGTGGTATAGTGATCCTGAGAACTTTGCTATTCTAAAGTTTTTGTCACACCTGTAAGTGATAGAAAGACCAGAACCAGAGAAGAAAAGATGTCATTAGGTTAATGTTTGTTTGAATTGTATGGCTGGATATATATATCTCATGTGTCACCAGTTTACCTTATGACCTAAAATCTTACCATATATATCTACATATGAATCTATTTTGTAGATTGTGGGAACATTTTTATTAATGACAATTATCTATTTGGCTTCAGTTTTTTCAATAAAGGCATGTAGATGTAAAATTTGAAGGAATAAAATATTTCAGCATTACAAGCTCCACGAGGGCAGGCCCTCTATTTAGTTGTTCTCTGCTATATGATAAAGACAGATGCCACAGCAGTCTTTCCTTTTCAAACTGTATCAAAGGAAAGGACTTAGGTTGGAAACAAGATAAATTGATTTATCCATATCACCATGTAAACTAACCTTAATATATCTCTCCTTTTCTATCCACTAATTCCTGTGTAATATGAAAATATATAGATCTAATGCATGGGTGTTCATCAGGGCTTTTTTTTTTTTTTTTTTGGACAACCTTGCTTTAAATATTTATTTATTTGGGATATCTGCCTTGAATTTTCCTGTGTTTGGTACACTAATATTTTCACGTTTCATAAGGATACACACAAAGAAAATAAAATGGCAATTCTCTTTTATTTATAGAGACTTCAAATAACAATTTGAAAATAATTTCTATGTTACTCGTAGGTATAAACTTAAAATTGGAAAACAAATTTTCCAAGGACGCTTCTATCTTTTCTTTTATAAATTTTATTTAGCTTTTTATCTTTCTAGTCAAATATTGGGTCAATTTTTTAAAAAGGATTCCATTTTTTCCAGTTGAATTTTGATAGGCATTTGATTAGTAGCAAGCAAATAAGGCTTTTTTTTTTTTCTTTCTTTTTGAGGAAATATTTAACAAGCTCTGGAGCTAGCACTATGCTTGTAATTTTGAATCCACAGATTATGGCACAGATATTGTCTTTAATAGAAATAGAAAGGATGCTCTGGATAGAGTTCAATAATACACCAAATGCTTCAGAGAAAGTATCTTATAATCCTCTGTCTTTGCTGTACATTTAACAATTTTTCAAGGTATTAGGGCTACTTCAAAAGGTGAATTGATTTTATCTTTAAAATGGTATAAGAGAAATGATTGATGTTAGTATATAGAGCTGAGTTCCATATACTCTGTCCCTTAGGGCAAAGGGAAATCTGTACTACAAAAGCCTTATAGTGGAGGCATCACCTGTAAAGATAACTGAGTGTGTGGAGTGAATTCAAAGGAAGGAAGGAAAAAGACAAGAGGTATATGGGCATATGAGATAAAAGTTGAGATTGATATATGTGTGAGAAGCAGGAAGAAATATTATGAGATTGAAGGTAATACTGCATAAAGAAGTAGAGTTAGAAACCCCAGTTTTAGGGAAAGTTATTTAGTACCTATTTGTGAGTATGTTTTCTTCTCTATAAAATAGAAGTAATGTGTTTGTTGTGATGATTTATAAAAATAATAATTTAGCATCATCTTCATTATGGGTTTATGGAAAGCACAGTTGAAAAGAGTGGTCCAAAATCATCTATTAGAGATGGATGGGCAGTGTAGGGGAACTGAAGTTTTGGAGCAGTTGCCTATGTTGTAAACATTTATATTTCACATCTTTAGATACTTCACAGTTCTTCATAAACTGTCATTAAATTTACGTGTTTTTTCTAAAGATGTCATGAGTCGTCTATAATCCATTGTTTCTGTTTACTTGAACCCAAAAATCCTTTCCTCTTTTCCTTTGATTGAAGACTCACTACACCATAGGCATGTGAGTTTATTATGAGAATTCCAGAAAAAACTTCCTTTATCTTTTCTCTAAAGTTTTACAAAAACACCGTTTTGGACCAGATGTAAAATCAATGGGAAAATCAACAAGTGAACAAAGTAAGTGTGAGACAACTATTATCTTGGTATGAGATAACTTGTACTATTTCTATGGAAATAAGAAGAACATAATATGCAAAGAAACAGAAGGAAGTGAAGGAATATGTTTGTGTAGATTATGTTAATAAAATCATATTCTTAGGAAGCAAAGTTTTTATTGAGCTCTTGTGAATTTCCTTTTTGGTTTAAATTTTAACTATATGTTGTTCCATTTCATTTATATACTTAAGCTATTTGTTAAAGAAAATAGTACAAAAGTTATAAATTCTAATTTTTCCATCTTATTAATTTATGAAACACAGGTTATGGAAGCATACTATTTTTTTCTTACTGATAATGAAGGACTTTTCTTTTAAATGGATTATAAATTAGGAAAGTAGATATAGGCCATTTTTTATCATAGAAGGATAGAATATATGGCTAAGAGGGCAGTAGTAGAGAATATTGGTAGCTCTTTTCCATATTTACTGCAAAAAAAGATTATCTGACTCCATAGTATTGAGGTACACTTTTAAACACTGTTCTCTGATCCAATCATTATAAAAAAATTGTTATAATTTACAAATAGATTTGATTGTCTACCAGTAAGAAAAATATATTTATATTTTAATTATAGGATTGTTCTCCCTCTAAAATTTACTTACTAATCTTAGAACACTTTCAGTCACTTTTTCTATCAATCTTGAAAAAGCTGAATATTTTGGGGAAAAAAAAGCTCAAAACAATAGCTAAGAATGATAAAGCCAGCTCACTTTTCCTCTTCCTCAACGGTCCATTGAGGTTTCACTATCTCTCACTCCATATATAGTCACTTAGATTTTACCCCTTTATTCAATTTTACTAATTTTCCATTATAATTTCAAAATTTAGTCAGGTGGTACTCACTGTGTATTATCATTGATACTACCTTTTTTTTTTAACATCTTTATTGGAGTATAATTGCTTTACAATGGTGTGTTAGTTTCTGCTTTATAACAAAGTGAATCAGCTATACATATACATATATCCCCATATCTCTTCACTCTTGCATCTCGCTCCCTCCCACCCTCCCTATCCCACCCCTCTAGGTGGTCACAAAGCACGGAGTTGATCTCCCTGTGCTATGCTGCTGCTTCCCACTAGCTATCTATTTTACATTTGGTAGTGTATATATGTCCATGCCACTCTCTCACTTTGTCCCAGCTTACCCTTCCCCTTCCCCATGTCCTCAAGTCCATTCTCTAGTAGGTCTGTGTCTTTATTCCCATCCTTCCCCTAGGTTCTTCATGAACACTTTTTTGTTTGTTTGTTTGTTTTAGATTCCATATATATGTGTTAGCATACGGTTTTTGCTTTTCTCTTTCTGACTTATTCATTCTGTATGACAGACTCTAGGTCCATCCATCTCACTACAAATAACTCAATTTCATTTCTTTCTATGGCTGAGTAATATTCCATTGTATATATGTGCCACATCTTCTTTATCCATTCATCTGTCGATGGACACTAAGGTTGCTTCCATGTCTTGGCTATTGTACGTAGAGCTGCAATGAACATTGTGGTACATGACTCTTTCTGAACTATGGTTTTCTCAGGGTATATGCCCAGTAGTGGGATTGCTGGGTCGTATGGTAGTTCTATTTTTAGTTTTTAAGGAACCTCCATACTGTTCTCCATAGTGGCTGTATCAATTTACATTCCCACCAACAGTGCAAGAGTGTTCCCTTTTCTCCACACCCTCTCCAACATTTATTGTTTGTAGATTTTTTGATGATGGCCATTCTGACTGGTGTTACATGATATCTCATTGTAGTTTTGATTTGCATTTCTCTAATAATTAATGATGTTGAGCATTCTTTCATGTGTTTGTTGGCAATCTGTATATCTTCTTTGGAGAAATGTCTATTTAGATCTTCTGCCCATTTTTGCATTGGGTTGTTTGTTTATTTGATATTGAGCTGCATGAGCTGCTTGTAAATTTTGGAGATTAATCCTTTGTCAGTTGCTTTGTTTGCAAATATTTTCCGCCATTCTGAGAGTTGTCTTTTCATCTTGTTTATGGTTTCCTTTGCTGTGCAAAAGCTTTTGAGTTTCATTAGGTCCCATTTGTTCATTTTTGTTTTTATTTCCATTTCTCTAGGAGGTGGGTCAAAAAGGATCTTGCCGTGATTTATGTCATAGAGTGTTCTGCCTATGTTTTCCTCTAAGACTTTGATAGTGTCTGGCCTTACATTTAGGTCTTTAATCCATTTTGAGTTTATTTTGTGTATGGTGTTAGGGAGTGTTCTTATTTCATTTTTGTACATGTAGCTGTCCAGTTTTCCCAGCACCAGTCATTGAAGAGACTGTCTTTTCTCTATTGTATATTCTTGCCTCCTTTATCAAAAATAAGGTGACCATATGTGTGTGGGTTTATCTCTGGGCTTTCTATCCTGTTCCATTGATCTATATTTCTGTTTTTGTGCCAGTATCATACTGTCTTGATTACTGTAGCTTTGTAGTATAGTCTGAAGTCAGGGAGCCTGATTCCTCCAGCTCCATTTTTCGTTCTCAAGATTGTTTTGGCCATTCGGGGTCTTTTGTGTTTCCATACAAATTGTGAAATTTTTTGTTCTAGTTCTGTGAAAAATACCAGTGGTAGTTTGATAGGGATTGCATTGAATCTGTAGTTTGCTTTGGGTAATATAGTCATTTTCATAATGTTGATACTTCCAATCCAAGAACATGGTATATCTCTCCATCTGTTTGTATCATCTTTAATTTCTTTCATCAGTGTCTTATAATTTTGATACTACTTTTTTAAGCAAGTTGTCTTTTCATAACAAAAGTTTCTTTCAAAATTCATTTTAGGCTAAAGTATAAGAAAAATCTATATTAGGTTAAATCATTTAAGAGGCTGCAACAAATATGGTTTTACAGATCATATTTTTATTGGTATAGGCTGGCTCAAATAACCCGGGTTTTCTTCTGCTATTGAACTGATCATGAAGACAGGTATAAACAATGGATTAACTAAATATTCAAATTTATGTATTTTATGTTTAGATGTATTCTTTGGAAAATTATGTAGTAGGCAGAGGGGAAACATGTTCAAGCAGTTCATTAGAATTACCTTTTAAAGAGCAATGATTAAATGATTATAAGAGGCACTTTTGATGCCCACCTATGTAACTTCAGCTCAACTCTCAGTAACTACTGTGGAGAGTTAATATATGGGACAATATCTTTCCGCACCAACCTTCTAAATCTTTCTGATCTTTTGCCTGAGGGCTTTCTCCCACATCATGATGGTTGTAAAGGAAATGGCCCAAGAAAGCAGAATTGTGGAATAATATTCTGGAATTGAATTAGTCATTTGTCAGATGACAACAAGGAACATTTTAGGGTAGTAAGTGGAAAGAGTGGTAATCACCATTGAGTGGTATACCATCTTTCTTGCCATGAACACCACGAGTGGTACATTGGGATGGTGTTTAGATGGAAGAGTAATTAGCGTTTTATGTAATAGTTCCGGTAATTGAAAGATGTAAGGGTAATGTTGACTGTAAAGCCTTGGGTGGCTTTTTTTAACTGCCCCCAAAGTTTTGAAGACAGATAATACAGGATCAGTGCAGCCAACTCTTTACTCAGAGCATGCTCTAAAATCCAGAAGACATCTATAGCAACATTTAAAGATATTCTCATCTGCTATAGCAGGAGAGAAGATTATGCTAAAAATTAGGTCCAGAATTTGATTGTAAGAATGGTGGAGCTATAAAGTAGATGGAATGCATAGCCCTGAATGCTTCTATACTAAAGCAGAGGCCCTGATAGGGAAATAAATGAAGTCCTATAATATTTGACCAAAGGGGAGATATTTAGTACAGCTGAACATTCTAAGGTGACAGGAGAAGACTGGGTTGAACACCTACATCCACTTTCATTGTTGCTTTGGAAAATCTTTTATTTCGGGAAAAACTGAGTGATTGATTTCCATTTACAAGGTAAGTGTTAAAGCTTGAAGTCTTCCATGGTAGCATATGAAGAGGCTAATGTCTCCTGCAGTTGGAGAGAATAGCAAGCTGAGAATCAGACTCAGGTTCTAATTATCAGAAAAGACAATTTCCAAAAGAAGTTAAACTCTCAACATAGTCAAGATTTCCTTGCTAAGGTCAGGCCCCTAGTTGGGAAAAAAATGCATCCCAGATACATAGAAAGGGAATGGATTAATGTCCCTTCAAATCAAGAATTGTCAGATTCCTGTGAGCTCTCTGAGCCTACAGAAATGGTGTACCCTTCCCTAATAAGAGGTAGAATTCTCCCTTAAGAGAGTGCAAATGCTTCTCCCCTGCAAGTCATATATGGCACTCAGATTAGTTTCCACCTCCATTTTTGGCCTCTAGGCCTTAAACTAGGATTAAGTTATAACCTAAGCTATCTTACACTCTATAAGAATTGCAAAACAACCATCAGGAGCCAGTAGCGTATAAGTGGGATTGCATCCTGAGTTCATTTATTTGGGATCAATCTCCTGGGATATAAGACTAAATACCCTGGTAAGGATCTATGGAAAAACTGATGGCTCATGTTAAATGAAGTAGAAATGGCAGAAGTGCAGTGACAGTGGGTGGAAGAAAGTATTAAAAGGTACAGAGAGGTGAGCAAGCTGGAGTGGATATACTATGCAAGGCTGGAAAACCTGTCAGATGGTGATGTTTATGGAAAGGACAAGAGGATAGACACAGACTCATAAATAACATTGGGATAATGGAATCCTGAAAAAACAGAGGCCACATAGGAGCACTTAACCTCCATGAGCTGGGTGGATGCATTTGTCATGGACTGGTAGGGTAGGAGTGGCAGCTAGAGGAGTTTGACTGCAGAATGTTATGGAGCTGGTTAACAGAATATGTCATTCCTAAGGGAAGAATAAATGAGCAGCCAACAAGGGTACTATTCACTTTGTACCAGCAGAAGAAGGTAAGAATGGACGTCTTGGAGGCTGAGTGCTGGCTTTCCAATACAAAGTGATTTTTCCTTGTCCAGTTTGCAGACCTGAGCAAGTTTTTTAACCAAAAACTCACTGAAGTGGCCATGGTGGCAGAGAAGAAGCTATGTATGGACCCAAAAGCGTGGGCTGTCTTTTACAAAGGTTCATTTAGTTACTGCTGTCACTGCATTCCTCCAGAATTCCTGTTGTCTACTTGGTGGCAAGTTTATTCATTGAATCCTTCCATTCTAGGCAGGTTATATATTTATTCTAACAGGGAAAATACATTCTGAGTATGAGTTTGCTTTTCATCTTTACAAGGTGCCAATCAGCACCATTATCCAAACAGGGTGTTTAGTCTATCAGCATGGGGTGTCACACATTAAAACTGATCAGGGGACCTTCTTTCCCTCAATGGAATTATGGAAGTGTCTCTAAGACCATGGAATCCACTTTATCTGCCACATACTCAACTACTCAGAAGTTTCTAGAGTGTTGGAATGAACAACAAAAGATACAGTTAAAACACCAATTTACAGGCAATAATCTGCAGGTTCAGGGAGTCCATCGTTAGGTATGCAGTCTGTGAATTGTAGCAAATACTTTAATACTATACTTTGCCCCTAAAAGGAAAAATACAGGGGGAAGAGCAGAAATTGTCCCACTTAGCATCATTCCCAATTGACCTACTGAGGGACATTTTACTTCTTGTCTCTGAAACTCTATACTTTGCATGGTTAGAGGTCTCGGCCCCAAACCAGTCTTTTTGCAGTATACACTTCAAAAGTCCCATTGAACTCTCAGCTATGGTTGCCACCTGGCTACTTTGGACTTTTTATGTGCATGAGCTAATAGACAAGACAAGGAATTGCCATCTTTCCTTTTTGGACCTCTCTGGTACAAATTATCATGAGTTGGATTTTCTAGAGATGACCAAAGTGGATTTTGGAGTATAAAATGTTTATTAGAGACTGAAACATATGAAAAGAGGAGAAAAGCAGGGTTATATACAGGGAGAAGTTGAACTATGATGTATATTTTACCAAGTTGAACTGTGATGTATATTTTACCAAGTCATGACCAACTACTGGGGAGCTTTGGAGCAAGCATTGCTTGTCAGAGTGGACCTGCATCAGATAGAAATGGCTGGGGCTTTATACCTCTATCTCTTTTAGTCACCATATACTGACTACCCCAGGAAAATACTGAAAACTGGCAGCTAGGCATGTCTGTGGATTGTACTTCCCAAAGTGCGCAAAAATTTCTTTCTTGAAAGGAATACTAAGTGAAGCATCTTCTTGTCTACCTTAAATGTGATCCATCATGAAATGTCTTAGATCCAGGGATCAGTTTTATAATAAAGAATTAGGGTAGGCATGCAGCCCTATCATATCATCTGGTAGCTACAGCATTAGAGGACATTGTAGAATGACCTCTTAAGCTCAACCAATAATCTGAAATAGGGGTGATAGGCTTGAGTGGATGCTTGGATGTATATATGATACAGGATACAGTGTATACTGAACCAATGGCTATTGAATAGTACTCTGTCCCCAGTAGTTAAAAAAAACATGTCTGCTCTTTCTTATAGAACAATAGAGAAAGAAAGTCGTTATTGTATTCTTGTGTATAATCAACACTGATAATCATGAAGACCTAGGAACCTAGGGTTGCTAATAGTTATTGCAGAAAGGGTAGAGTATGTCTGGAGGCTGGAAATCACTGTGGTGATATTTCAACTATCAGTGAAAATGGTAAATGTACAATTCCAAGATAACTAGGGGCTCATACTTATTAGAGATTAAATCTAGGCCATTTCATGTAAACAAGCTAGATGAGTAGAAGAATGAACAAAGGGAAAAGAAATCAAGAATTGGTAATAGAAGAGAGTTCCTGAACACCACTACTGCCTTGTAACCTCTTGGAGCTGTAGAACTCCATCTTGTTAAATAACAAGCACTAGCTTGTTACTAACTCTCTAATTTTTCAAAGATTTTGGCTAGCCAATTGCTTGAAATGTCAGTATCCAAATATATACAATATAGGGCATGAATAGATTTGGGTAGTTCAAGGGATGGACTGTAGTAAACACTCATTCCTTATTCTGTGTCCTCTCAGTTTACCTCTGAATTCACTTGAAACTGCAGTGGCTGATTCCCTGACATGCATCCCATGTCAAGCAGCAAGCATCAGCTTCTGTCTGCTTCTCTGCTTAATGCGTTCACCAGCTAGTGCTGTAGGAACTTCCTCTGCCCACAAGAGCAGCTCAGAAGTGCCTGATATTTAAACTAGGGAAACCCTCAGCCACCTCAACCAGTTAGGGTCACTATTCTCTGGCCCTCTGTAGGACAATTGTGAGACAATTCTATCCCCAGTTGTCCGTATTAGTGTTTATCAAAACTTCTATTGCAAGGGTCCCCAACCCCGGGCCACAGACTGCTAGTGGTCCATGGCCTGTTAGGAACCGGGCCACACAGCAGGAGGCGAGTGGCGGGTGAGAGAGTGAAGCTTCATCTGTATTTACAGCCGCTCCCCATCACTTGCATCACTGCCTGAGCTCCGCCTCCTGTCAGATCATCGGCGGCATTAGATTCTCACAGGAGCGCAAACCCTACTGAGAACTGTGCATGCGAGGGATCTGGGTTGTGCGCTCCTTGTGAGCATCTAATGCCTGATGATCTGAGGTGGAGCTGAGGTGGTGATGCAAGTGCTGGGGAGCGGCTGCACATACAGATTATCATTAGCAGAGAGGTTTGACTGCACAGAGACCATAAGAAATCAACTGCTTGCAGACTCATATCAAAACCCTATCAGTGAGTGGCAAATGAAAACAAGCTCAGGGCTCCCACTGATTCTGCATTATGGTGAGTTGTACAATTATTTCATTATATATTACAGTGTAATAATAATAGAAATAAAGTGCACAATAAATGTAATGCGCTTGAATCATCCACAAACCATCCCCCCACCCTGGTCCGTGGAAAAATTGTCTTCCACGAAACCGGTCCCTCGTGCGAAAAATGTTGGGGACTGCTGTTCTACTGAATTTTCTGTCCTCTGTCTCTTTTTCTGCTTCCTCATCTGTGCTTCTTTCTTGTCACTTAAATAAATTACGTATGTCCAAACCATAACTTCGTGCCTGCTTTTGGGGAATTCAAACTAAGACGGTGATAATTTCCATGATTACACTTATTGTTAGGTTTTTGAAGGCAACCCATGCTCCCAAAGCAAAATTATATTTAAGTAGCTAAAACTAAGTTGTTAACTGTGTTACTACCCCTCCAAGAAGCAAAGACTAATGGAGTTAAGTACACACAGAGATTATCATGTTTCATTGACACTGTTTGAGTCAGTTTATGGACAAGCCATTTAATGTATCCAAAGTTTTGCATGTACATTGCAATTTTTGACTTTGAAAGGATCGTTTTACCTTTTCTCAAAGACATGCTCTTTGAGAACTGAAATGCAGTTCAGCCAGGAGGTAAGGTAAAAAATTGATTCTACGTACCTTTGAAGAAATGAATTTAATGACATGCTTCACATGTTACTCTATATTACTCGAATTTTTCAAGCTGCACCTATTGGTACCTTTCATGTAGATTTGGTTTCACCCGGTATACTGGAACCAGTCCTCTTCACAGACAGGGCTGTTTAAGGAGTAGATGGCTATTGGCCTCTTCTGGGGCCACTGGACACTTTTCTGACATTGTACCAATTTCCACTGAAGCTGATGTTCTACTCTTTCTGCCCATAACCCTGTCCAGTTTCTTTATTTTTTTTTAACATCTTTATTGGAATATAATTGCTTTACAATGGTGTGTTAGTTTCTGCTTTATAACAAAGTGAATCAGTTATACATATATATATGTTCCCATATCCCTTCCCTCTTGCATCTCCCTCCCTCCCACCCTCCCTATCCCACCCCTCTAGGTGGTCACAAACCACTGAGCTGATTTCCCTGTGCTATACGGATGCTTCCCACTAGCTATCTATTTTACGTTTGGTAGTGTATATATGTCCATGCCACTCTCTCACTTTGTCACAGCTTACCCTTCCCCCTCTCCATATCCTCAAGTCCATGCTCTAGTAGGTCTGTGTCTTTATTCACGTCTTACCCCTAGGTTCTTCATGACTTTTTTTTTCTTAGATTCCATATATATGTGTTAGCACACGGTATTTGTTTTTCTCTTTCTGACTTACTCACTCTGTATGACAGACTCTAGGTCCATCCACCTCACTACAAATAACTCAATTACATTTCTTTTTATGGCTGAGTAATATTCCATTGTATATATGTGCCACATCTTCTTTATCCATTCATCTGATGATGGACACTTAGGTTGCTTCCATGTCCTGGCTATTGTAAATAGAGCTGCAATGAACATTTTGGTACATGACTCTTTTTGAATTATGGTTTTCTCAGGGTATATGCCCAGTAGTGGGATTGCTGGGTCATATGGTAGTTCTATTTTTAGTTTTTTAAGGAACCTGCATACTGTTCTCCATAGTGGCTGTATCAATTTACATTCCCACCAACAGTGCAAGAGTGTTCCCTTTTCTCCACACCCTCTCCAGCATTTATTGTTTCTAGATTTTTTGATGACAGCCATTCTGACCGGTGTGAGATGATATCTCTTGTAGTTGTGATTTTCATTTCTCTAATGATTAATGGTGTTGAGCATTCTTTCATGTGTTTGTTGGTAATTTGTATATCTTCTTTGGAGAAATGTCTATTTAGGTCTTCTGCCCATTTTTGTTTTGTTTTTGTTTTTTTTTTAACATCTTTATTGGAGTATAATTGCTTTACAATGGTGTGTTAGTTTCTGCTTTATAACAAAGTGAATGAGTTATACATATACATATGTTCCCATATCCCTTCCCTCTTGTGTCTCTCTCCCTCCCACCCTCCCTATCTCACCCCTCTAGGTGGTCACAAACCACTGAGCTGATCTCCCTCTGCTATGCGACTGCTTCCCACAAGCTATCTATTTTATGTTTGGTAGTGTATATATGTCCATGCCACTCTCTCACTTTGTCACAGCTTACCCCTAGGTTCTTCATGACTTTTTTTTCTTAGATTCCATATATATGTGTTAGCATATGGTATTTGTTTTTCTCCTTCTGACTTATTCACTCTGTATGACAGACTCTAGGTCCATCCACCTCACTACAAATAACTCAATTTCGTTTCTCTTTATGTCTGATTAATATTCCATTGTATATATGTGCCACATCTTCTTTATCCATTCATCTGTTGATGGACCTGCCCATTTTTGGATTGGGTTGTTTGTTAGCAGACCTTTTACCTATGTCTCACTATACCCCCAAGCCACTGTGAAAATATGAGCAAAGTTTGATCAATCAAGTGATCTCTAACAAAACTCCAGCCTTGTTTTATATTATAGGAAGGTGGATAATAGAATTGAAAATCCAAGGACCTATTGGCCATCTCATTCTTAAGATGGATGGGATGTTATCTAAAGCCTTGCTATAGAGCGTACCCATTATCCTTAGATTTGGGACTTTAACCAGACTTCCAAAATAATAAAACAGTATTATTCTGTCGTGTTAGAGGGGAAGGATTATGGAATGGATTCCTTATGACTTTGTGTCTGTGGTTATAGTCATATGTAACCTTACTTCTGCCTTTCCAGGTTACATAGCCCCCTTCCTTCCTTCCTTCCTCCCTTCCTCCCTCCCTCCCTCCCTCCCTCCCTGCTTTCCTACCTTCCTACCCAACTGTTTTTTCTTTCATTCTTTCATTAATATTGGAATTCTCCCATGTGAAACAGAATACAATTCTAACTTTTTTATCCATTCCCTCGTTCCTATTTAAGTCCTAATGTGTACTGTACTTTAGGTAACATGTTTCTGTCATGTTACCTATCCTATTTCATAACCGTAACATAAATGTAGAGTTTTTTAATGCATACTTTTTAGAAAGGAAAATGGATTTAACACTTACTTGAAATGTCCTAGATATAAAAATGAGCCCTTAAGTACTTTTTTCATTACTGTAATATCCTCCACTACAAAAAATACAACAGGGGAGTGCTCTCTGTCTCTATCTCTTTCTTCATGAATATATTTTAATATTGATTATACATTTATAAAAAGATAATAGAGGCATGTAGAATCTTTATTAATTAAAGTGAATACAAATCTGATAGAAATATTTTGGAAATTTAACTCTTTTCTTAAAAACATGTTGAGAAATGGCAAACTTGATTTTAGAGATTCCCATAAATATAGTTTATATTATCTAGTCCTCTCATTTTTAGCTCTTAGACTTTGACAAAATACTCCTTTGGACTTTGGAATACATTCTTCCCTTCCACAGTCTAAGACTATTAATCTGGTGCCTGTTGGGGTTAAAGGATGACTCCAGGTTAGAACACGGATGGCTGTGGTAATGATAGCATTGGCACCATTTGGGACAATAATGTCTATAACGTCAAACTGTCCTGAAAGTAAAAATATTTTAGGTAGAATGCTAAATCTACTAACCTTGAAAAAGAAACCTCCTGAATTTTATTCTTGAGTATCTACTGTCATTACTTTTTTTTTCCCTCAATAATCCAATTGTATAGTGACTTTCACAAGGGGCAATATGAAGGTGACACTTTAAGTTTTAGTTCTTATCCAAATGAATGAATCTCAGAAACAGTGAGATTATTTGCCCACCCCCTATTTTGAATTTTACTATCATAGACAGATATCATTTCTCTCCATAACTCCATAAAATATTATAGTAGTTTATTGGCAACCTAGCAAGTCAGAAAAAAGTTTCCTTTATGTCTAATGAAAATGAATTCTAACACAATTACAATTTTTTCTTCTCGAAGTTTCTGTTTACCTGTGTGATTTTCATTTTAATTCTCTCTAGTACTTTTCCAGAGTTTTCTTAAATCGAATTGCCAGGCAACAATTACATGTGAGTGAGTAAATAACAGCATAAGATTTCTCTCGTCTTCACGCAGCACCCTCTTGTAAATTGCCTCTTTTTTCCCCCCTTACATTAAAGCGTATTGAAAATGATTATATTTTACAACTTACTAGGGTAAAGAGACTGGTCACTGTTGGATGGACAAAACCCCTTGGGGAGTCTGACTAGTTCAGCCCCACCCTGAATACATAAAGCCTGATGGGATTGATATCTCAGTCTGCCTGTAAACCATTAGCATCTGAAGAGTGCTCTGACACATTTGTTGGGAAGCTCTTGCTCTATCCCTGTATAAGACTTGCTAATTAACCATCATTACATTTTTTGACTCATGTTCAGTTTACAATCAAGGATAATCTAAGCCTGGAGGGTAACATTAAATTTTTAATTTTTCACTTTTAGTGGAAAAGGCCTATTTCTTAAAACAAAATATTTACATTATTATTTCTGTAGAGTGAAACATGTTAAAATCAGCAAATTTCTTCTTCCCCTCTTCTCTTCTTGTCTCCACCACCTGATATTATAGTAGATGATGAAACTGTATTTCTACAACAATTTTTTTGAAATTGTTAATTGTTAGTATATCATTAACTTTTAAATTATAAATGATATACTTTGAGTGCTATACTTGATTATAGTAGATTAGCAGCAGTTAATCAACAGACTCACTTTATCTAAAAATAATTTCTCATTCTTTTCTTTCCAGGTTCTTAGTTCTATCTATACATATTGTTGGACCATATAATATTTGTATTGTTTGTTGTAATTCTAATACATTTGTTTTAGACATAGTCCTATACTTAAATACAGTGATCCTTGTCAGTCCTTTTGCAATGGTTTTCAAATCAATTCTTGATTGTGTGAAATTTATTCTCTAATAGCTTTCTTGAGAAAGACTCATGTAGATGAATTTTTGTGTACTCAAAACTCTCTGAAGCTTCTATACTTGAAGGACAGACATGTAAAAATTAACTACTTGACTTACATTTTCTTTCCTTGAGTATCTTGTTAGATTGAATATTACTGGGTGGAAATCTGAGGCCATCTTACTTTTTGCACTTATAAGCCTATCAGTTTTTGCCAGGTTATTCCCCAAATGCTTTATCTTTAGATTCTACTAACCTTTTTAAAGAATATGTTTCAGCATGAACCATTCTGAATCAAGTTTATCTAGAACATAGTATAACTTTCAGTATGCATATTTGTCTTCTTTTCTTCCTTTTTTTATTTCTAGAAAGTTAATTTTTTTTCTAAAAAGCATATATACCTTATTTTAATTTTCTTTTGGAAAGAGCTCTAAATTTGTACATGTTGGATTTCCTTTGCCTCTTTTCTATATATAAATTTTCTCTCTAATCCTTCTACTATTTAGATCTATTACTTCTTGGTTGCTTTTTAGATTATATTTGCACAATGTCTATTTCTTTTATGTGCTGGCCAATATTGTTTTTAATTTTGTGAGATATTTGCCTTTTCATTTCTAATTTCTGGCAATCTCAGATCATCTCTCTGCTCAAAGCCCACCTCATCTTGACTCGTTAGATCTTACACAGTCTAGCTTTCCTTTACCTCCCTGATTTAATTTTTTACTCCTCTTCCTTGATTTTCTCAGCTCCAGGACACTGCTCCTTGGTGTTCTTGGAACAGGCCAGGCATGCTCTTGAGAGACTTGGCTGTTCTCTCTTGCTAGCATGTTTTCCCTCAGTTGTCAACACCACTAGCTGCCTCATTTCCTTCAGATCTTTTCTGCAAAAGTCACAAAGACACCTTCCCTGGCTGGCCCAGTCTACAGCTTCAATCCTCTTCCAAAATTTCATATTCTCGTTCTGCTTTTTTTTTTCCCCTCCCTTAGCTATTAACACTACCAGTGCACTATTTTACTTCTTTACCTTGATTATGACTTTCCTAATAGAGTAAAAAAACTCATTATAAGGAGGTTTTGTCTCTTTACTACTACATCTTCAGCACCTGGCAAAGAATAGTTCATTAAATAGTATTAAGCAAATGAATAAAGTCATTACTCTTTCCAATTTATTTTCCATATATTTTATTTAAATATTAAATTTTTGCCATCAGATTTTAAACTTCAAGTTCTTCATAATCCAATATATTTTTCTTATATCTTTTTATACCACATAATTTTATTGATGTAATATTTTCCCTATTCTTTCTGAAGGTATTAAATAACTTTAGCACTTTTCTTTGGATCACTGCTTTGTACTACTCTCCAGTTTCCTTTAATTTAACCTTTATTTAAACACACGGGACCTAAATTACATGGAAATGCATCATTGTAGCTTCTGGATTGCCAGGCTTTACTCTAGGATATTAGACCTGGACTTTTTTTTTTTTTAATTATTATCCGATACCCAGTTCCAGTAGCTTGAGGTTTTTCCCTGGAGCTAATAAACTTCCTCAGAGAGGACTTACCCACTTTAGGCATAAGAGGAAGCCACTAAGAGGCATAACTCTGGCTGCCCAAGTTCTCAGGCCAAATAGAGGAAGGATATTGGAACTTACCACTTAACAGGAAGAATTTCCCTAATCTCCTTTTCCAGTATGGTTTCCACATCCTCACTGAGAGCCATGTGTTTCCCACTTGTACAGCTCCCTCATTCAATCTAGGGAGGAAAATTTTAGTTTTCCCATGAGTGGGAAAAAGTGTTCTTACCCACAGGATAGGGCAGAGGATCTGTAACACAGCTTCAGAGAGGTCTGTTCCCTCAAACTCCTCAATTTCTCTGAGATTATTTGGTGTTGGTTTGCTCCATAGTTCCTCTATGACCAATTTAGAATTCAGCTTTCTAAGTCATCTAATAGTAAAGTATCTGTCTTCCAAATTTCAAATTTCATTTGTGTAATTACCTTTCCTATTCTTTGTCTTTTTTTTTTTTTTCCTTTTCTTATATCTTCGTAGTGTAATTTCAGGAGAGAGCAGAGAAAATCACACTTTTCAATTAGTTCATTTTAAATGGTAAAATTATTTTAAAAGTTTTGGTTTTACATATTTAATGAACAATTTTTAGTGTATGCATGATATATAAATTTAAAAGTTTTATTTATTTATTTATTTATTTTGGGCTGTGTTGGGTCTTCGTTTCTGTGAGAGGGCTTTCTCTAGTTGCGGCAAGTGGGGGCCACTCCTCATCGTGGTGTGCGGGCCTCTCACTGTCGTGGCCTCTCTTGTTGTGGAGCACAGGCTCCAGATGCGCAGGCTCAGTAGTTGTGGCCCACGGGCCCAGTTGCTCCACGGCATGCGGGATCCTCCCAGACCAGGGTTTGAACCCTTGTCCCCTGCATTAGCAGGCAGATTCTCAACCACTGCACCACCAGGGAAGCCCTATGCATGATATTTAGTTAAGAAATTTAGAACAGCAGAAGAATTTAGGCCATTTAATTTCCCATATTCCTTATTTAGATGAGATGAGAGTTATCACAATAGAGTAGAAAAAACAGTGTAATTTTTAGATATCAGAAGGCCAGGATATGAGTTGTGACTGTGCCATTTATTCTGTTCTTAGGTGGTTCTTTACCTTTCTGGGCCTCAGTTTCCAACTCCTTAAATTGATAGGTTTAGATAACTTTAAGATTATTCTAAAATAAATATTTTACTTTTTATTAATATAAGTAGGGAAATTGTGCCTTTTAGCACAGGTTCCACTGAATTACACCCCAGATATGCAAATTGATTCTATTGTGCTGATATTTAATCGAGATTATTTCTGATTTCATTTTTTATTACATTATTGTGAGTGATCTGTGACAATTTGCTTCTCTGCAGCAATACTGGAAAAATTTAATCAGACTCAATTAGCAAAATTTTACTATGCTCATAGGCCCTATTGAAGTTATTATTTGTTAGATGAATACAGAAATCATTAAAGCTGGACAATTACTTGGAGATGGTTGATCCAACCTCTTCCTTTCACAAATGAGAGATATGGATGGGATAGTGATATGGATGGATCAGGATCACAGTGAGAATTAATTAAATGGTTTGGCCAAGACCTGAACTGTGTTATTCCAAATCATGACACATTCATGAGTCTGCCACTGTTATTGTTGTAGTCATTTTCTTTAGTTTGTTTTATTGTGTTTTTGTTCTGTTCTATTTAATTGGTCCATACACTGCTTTTAAATAGAGATCTACCATGTCCACTTTGACCTAGCTCTTAAAATGGTAGTTGGGCTTAGATTCTCACCAGTAGCCACACAGTTTACTCATTCTTGCAGATACTTTTTTCTTTTCCATTGTTAAGTATGGATTCAATACATACATTAATTCTTAAGTTTCACTTTTCATCTTGTTAAAAAACATTACCAACATGTAGTAAAAGGGAGCTTACAAAAATGATGAAATGTTATCATCAGAAATTTTATATGAAAATGAGAATCCTTACTGAAACATTAAAGACTGTTCTCTTAGATTTGTTCAATAATTAGAATTACACTAAATAAATATTTTAGCATTCGTTCAGAATTTTATCATTTAGCAGTTGAATATAATATAAAATGATATCTTCACTTTAAGGCATACTTTGTTTCTTTCAGAGCAAAAATAATATTTTTCAAGAGTAAGTTTTTTTAGAATTCCCTGGTGGTCCAGTGGTTAGGACTTGGTGCTTTCAGTGCTGTGGCTTGGGGTCAGTCACTGGTTGGGGAACTAATATCTCACAAGCCACATGGTGTGGCAAAAAAAAAAAAAAAAGGGTATTTTCAATGGCATGATAAAAGCTAGTGGCCAGGGGTCGGGAGGGAGGGATTCAGTTTTACTTAAGGCAAATGTGCTTTATGACATAATTTACCAGAGTGTAGCTCTTCTCTATAGGTAGTAATAATTTGGGAAATTTATTTCTTGTATACTTTTAGGCAAATAATAAATTCCATGAGTACTCAGGAATGGCACTAAAAATGTTAGATTAGGAATTAATAGGCATTAGTAAACCTACTCATTTTCATTAAATGTCTATTAGATACCTAATTAAATTCTGCAATTTTGATTAAAAAAACCCTTTGATATAGGAAGTATTTACATCAAAATTCTTAAATTTCTAAATTATAAATTTTCATGTTGGTCATGACGATATTTCTCTTAATGCATTCTACTCTTCAAAGTTAAAGGAAAAAATACTTCAAATTCTATAACAGGTAAAAATGGGGATCCTAGCAATCCTTGTCTTTAAAGATTTGTAAGCTAAGTATTCATTTAAATAATTCAAATAATAAAACTTTTCACTAAAATGCAAAAAAAAAGCTGAGTAATTATAAAATGATTTTACATTTTGGAATTATAAATCAATCCCAGTGGATTACAGGACCCACAAGCTTATTATTGACGCCAAAGTTATAGAACATTTGTATTTGCTTCTGTGATGTGGTTCAAGGGCTATGATTTGATTAAGTCCTGTCTGTTTCATTTGTATTTACTTTTGTTTTTATAGTTATGCTACTTTCAACTTTGTAACAGTCAATTTTACCCTTAGCCTTCACTACTAAGACAAACTCTCTCTCTCTTCCCCTTAAAAATAAGTGATTTTCCACTAACATTACAAGTCTAACCAAAGGGTCTAAGAGAACTTGAAAGCTAAAAAGATCATAGGGCAGCAGGAAAAAGACATCATAGCTACTACAACTTATCCTTGATCAGTATAATAAATTTCATGTATGTCATTCAAAAACTTTTCTTTCTCTAACTTTTAGAGTTTTTTAAATATCTTTTTTCAGATGCAAATATGGTTCAGATACTAAAATGAAGATGTTTTCAGAGTCAGGAGTATGAAAGATTGTTAATGTTTCTTTAAGAAAGAATATAAATGTACAGAATAATTTTTCTGGCTTCACAGAAACTTTTCTGTCTATACATCACCAATAATTGTCAGTGAAGGCAGCATCTTCCCTAGGTAATGCAGGAAAATCCCCCTGTACTGATGGGGGGAGCCAGACTGTGACAACTTCTTCACTACCTTACACCAGCTTCCCATTTCCTCCTCCAATAAAAAATAAATTGAAAAAACAATGGGAAAATTGTGTGCATAAAAGCATCAAAGTAGCCTTGAAAGGAAGAGAGCTTACATGCAGCATACTATCTGAGTGGTGTGTAAAAATGCAGATTTCTTTTCTTTTCTCTTTTTCTTTTTTTTAACATATTTATTAGAGTATAATTGCTTTAAAATGGTGTGTCTGTTTCTGATTTATAACAAAGTGAATCAGTTATACATATACATATGTCCCCATATCTCTTCCCGCTTGTGTCTCCCTCTCTCCCACCCTCCCCATCCCAACCCTCTAGGTGGTCACAAAGCACTGAGCTGATCTCCCTTTGCTATGCTGCTGCTTCCCACTAGCTACCTATTTTACGTTTGATAGTGTATATGTGTCCATGCCACTCTCTCACTTTGTCCCAGCTTACCCTTCCCCCTCCCCGTATCCTCAAGTCCATTCTCTAGTAGGTCTGCATGTTTATTCCCCTCTTGCTGCTAGGTTCTTCTGACCTTTTTTTTTTTTTTTAGATTACATATATATGCATTAGCATACAGTATTTGTTTTTCTCTTTCTGACTTACTTCACTGTATGACAGTCTATAGATCCATCCACCTCACTACAAATAACTCAGTTTTGTTCCTTTTTATGGGTGAGTACTATTCCATTATATATATGTGCCACAACTTCTTTATCCATTCATCTGTTGATGGACACTTAGATTGCTTCCATGTCTTGGCTATTGTAAATAGAGCTGCAATGAACATTGTGGTCCATGACTCTTTTTGAACTATGTTTTTCTCAGGGTATATGCTCAGTAGTGGGATTGCTGGGTCATATGGTAGTGCTATTCTTAGTTTTTTAAGGAATCTCAGTAATGTTCTCCATAGTGGCTGTATCAATTTATATTCCCACCAACAGTGCAAGAGTGTTCCCTTTTCTCCACACCCTCTCCAACATTTATTGTTTGTAGATTTTTTGATGATGGCCATTCTGGCTGCTGTGAGATGATATCTCATTGTAGTTTTGATTTGCATTTCTCTAATGATTAATGAAGTCGAGCATTCTTTCATGTGTTTGTTGGCAATCTGTATATCTTCTTTGGAGAAATGTCTATTTAGGTCTTCTGCCCATTTTTGGATTGGGTTGTTTGTTTTTTTTATCTTGAGCTACATGTGTTGCTTGTATGTTTTGGAGATTAATCCTTTGTCAGTTGCTTCATTTGCAAATATTTTCTCCCATTCTGAAGGTTGTCTTTTGGTCTTGTTTATGGTTTCCTTTGCTGTGCAAAAGCTTTTAAGTTTCATTAGGTCCCATTTGTTTATTTTTGTTATTATTTCCATTTGTCTAGGAGGTGGGTCAAAAAGGATCTTGCTGTGATTTATGTCATAGAGTGTTCTGCCTATGTTTTCCTCTAAGAGTTTGATAGTGTCTGGCCTTACATTTAGGTCTTTAATCCATTTTGAGTTTACTTTTGTGTATGTTGTTAGGGAGTGTTCTAATTTCATTCTTTTTTTTTTTTTTTTTTGCGAATTGCGGGCCTCTCACCATTGTGGCCTCTCCCGTTTCAGAGCACAGACTCCGGAGGCACAGGCTCAGTGGCCATAGCTCATGGGCCCTGCCACTCTGTGGCATGTGGGATCCTCCCAGACCGGGGCACGAACCTGCGTCCTCTGAATCGGCAGGTGGACTCTCCACCACTGCGCCACCAGGGAAGCCCTAATTTCATTCCTTTATATGTAACTGTCCAGTTTCCCAGCACCACTTACTGAAGAGGCTGTCTTTTCTCCAATGTATATTCTTGCCTCCTTTATCAAAAATAAGGTGACCATATATGCATGGGTTTATCTCAGGGCTTTCTATCCTGTTCCATTGATTTATATTTCTGTTTTTGTTCCAGTACCATACTGTCTTGATTACTGTAGCTTTGTAGTATAGTCTGAAGTCAGGGAGCCTGATTCCTCCAGCTCCATTTTTCTTTCTCATGATTGCTTTGGCTATTTGGGGTCTTTTGTGTATCCATACAAATTGTGAAATTTTTTGTTCTAGTTCTGTGAAAAATGCCATTGGTAATTTGATAGGGATCGCATTGAATCTGTAGATTGCTTTGGGTAGTAGAGTCATTTTCACAATGTTGATTCTTCCAATCCAAGAACATGGTATATCTCTCCATCTATTCGTATCATCTTTAATTTCTTTCATCAGTGTCTTATAATTTTCTGCATACAGGTCTTTTGTCTACTTAGGTAGGTTTATTCCTAGATATTTTATTCTTTTTGTTGCAATATAAATGGGAGTGTTTTCTTAATTTCACTTTCAGATTTTTCATCATTAGTGTATAGGAATGCAAGAGATTTCTGTGCATTAATGTTATATCCTGCAACTTTAGCAAATTCATTGATTAGCTCTAGTAGTTTTCTGGTAGCATCTTTAGGATTCTCTATGTATAGTTTCATGTCATCTGGAAACAGTGACGACTTTACTTCTTCTTTTCCAATTTGGATGCTTTTTATTTCTTTTTCTTCTCTGATTGCTGTGGCTAAAACTTCCAAAACTATGTTGAATAATAGCGGTGAGAGTGGGCAACCTTGTCTTGTTCCTGACCTTAGTGGAAATGGTTTCAGTTTCACCATTGAGGACGATGTTGGCTGTGGGTTTGTCTTATATGGTTATTATTTTGAGGAAAGTTCCCTCTATGCCTACTTTCTGGAGGGTTTTTAATCATAAATGGGTGTTGAATTTTGTTGAAAGCTTTCTCGGCGTCTTTTGAGATCATCATATGGTTTTTCTCCTTCAATTTGTTAATATGGTTTATCATGTTGGTTGATTTGTGTATATTGAAGAATCTTTGCATTCCTGGGATAAAACCCACTTGATCATAATGTATGATCATTTTAATGTGCTGTTGGATTCTGTTTGCTAGTATTTTGTTGAGGATTTTTGCATCTATGTTCATCAGTGATATTGGCCTGTAGTTTTCTTTCTTTGTGATATCCTTGTCTGGTTTTGGTATCAGAGTGATGGTGGCCTTGTAGAATGAGTTTGGGAGTGTTCCTCCCTCTGCTATATTTTGGAAGAGTTTGAGAAGGATAGGTGTTAGCTGTTCTCTAAATGTTTGATAGAATTCTCCTGTGAAGCCATCTAGTCCTGGGCTTTTGTTTGTTGGAAGATTTTTAATCACAGTTTCAATTTCAGTGCTTGTGATTGGTCTGTTCATATTTTCTATTTCCTCCTGGTTCAGTCTCGGAAAGTTGTGCATTTCTAAGAATTTGTCCATTTCTTCCTGGTTGTCTATTTTATTGGCATATCGTTGCTTGTAGTAATCTCTCATGATCCTTTTTATTTCTGCAGTGTCATTTGTTACTTCTCGTTTTTCATTTCTATCTCTATTGATTTGAGTCTTCTTTCTTTTTTTGTTGATATGTCTCGCTAATTGTTTATCAATTTTGTTTATCTTCTCAAAGAACGAGCTTTTAGTTTTATTGATCTTTGCTATCATTTCCTCCATTTCTTTTTTATTTATTTCTGATCTGATTTTTATGATTTCTTTCCTTCTGCTAACTTTGGGTTTTTTTTGTTCTTCTTTCTCTAATTGCTTTAGATGTATGGTTAGGTTGTTTATTTGAGATGTTTCTTTTTTCTTAAGGTAGGCTTGTATAGTTATAAACTTCCCTCTTAGAACTGCTTTTGCTGCATCCCATAGGTTTTGGGTCGTTGTGTTTTCATTGTGATTTGTTTCTAGTTATTTTTTTGATTTCCCCTTTGATTTCATCAATGATCTCATGGTTATTAAGTAATGTGTTGTTTAGCCTCCATGTATTTGTATTTCTTACAGATATTTTCCTGTAATTGATATTGAGTCTCATAGCATTGTGGTCAGAAAAGATACTTGATATGATTTCAATTATCTTCAATTTACCAAGGCTTGATGTGTGACCCAAGGTATGATCTATCTTGGAGAATGTTCTGTGAGAACTTGAGAAGAATGTGTATTCTGTTGTTTTTGGATGGAACGTCCTATAAATATCAATTAAGTCCATCTTGTTTAATGTATCATTTAAAGCTTGTGTTTCCTTAGTTATTTTCATTTTGGATGATCTGTCCATTGGTGATAGTGGGGTGGTAAAGTCCCCTACTATGATTGTGTCACTGTCGATTTCCCCTTTTATGTCTGTTAGTATTTGCCTTATATATTGAGGTGCTCCTATGTTGGGTGCATAAATATTTACAAGTGTTATATCTTCTTCTTGGATTGATCCCTTGATCATTATGTAGTGTCCTTCTTTGTCTCTTGTAGTAGTCTTTGTTTTAAAGTCCATTTTGTCTGATATGAGAATTGCTACTCCAGATTTCTTTTGATTTCCATTTGCATGAAATATCTTTTTCCATCCTGTCACTTTCAGTCTGCATGTGTCTCTAGGTCTGAAGTGGGTCTCTTGTAAACAGCATATATACAGGTCTTGTTTTTGTATCCATACAGCCAGTCTATGTCTTTTGGTTGGAGCATTTAATCCATTTACATTTAAGGTAATTATCAATATGTATGTTCCTATTACCATTTTCTTAATTGTTTGGGGTTTATTATTGTAGGTCTTTTCCTTCTCTTGTGTTTCCTCTCTAGAGAAGTTCCGTTAGCATTTGTTGTAAAGCTGGTTTGGGGGTGCTGAATTCTCTTAGCTTTTGCTTGCCTATAAAGCTTTTAATTTCTCCGTCAAATCTGAATGAGATCCTTGCTGGGTAGTGTAATCTTGGTTGTAGGTTTTTCTCTTCCATCACTTTAAATATGTCCTGCCACTCCCTTCTGTCTTGCAGAGTTTGTGCTGAAAGATTAGCTGTTAATCTTATGGGGATTCCCTTATGTGTTACTTGTTGTTTTTTCCTTGCTGCTTTTAATATTTTTTCTTTGTATTTAATTTTTGATAGTTTGATTCATATGTGTCTTGGCATGTTTCTCCTTGGATTTATCCTGTATGGGACTCTCTGTGCTTCCTGGACTTCATTAATTATTTCCTTTCCCATATTAGGGAAGTTTTCAACTATAATCTCTTTAATTATTTTGGCAGTCCCTTTCTTTTTCTCTTCTTCTTCTGGGACCCCTATAATTTGAATGTTGGTGCATTTAATATTGCCCCAGAGGTCTCTGAGACTGTCCTCAATTCTTTTTTTTTTTTTTTTTCTGTACGCGGGCCTCTCACTGTTGTGGCCTCTCCCGTTGCGGAGCACAGGCTCCAGATGCGCAGCCTCAGCGGCTATGGCTCACGGGACCAGCCGCTCCGAGGCATGTGGGATCTTCCCGGACCGGGGCACGAACCCGCGTCCCCTGCATCGGCAGGCGGACTCCCAACCACTGCACCACCAGGGAAGCCCTGTCCTCAATTCTTTTCATTCTTTTTTCTTTATTCTGCTCTGCAGTAGTTATTTCCACTATTTTATCTTCCAGGTCACTGATCCATTCTTGTGCCTCAGTTATTCTGCTATTGATGCCTTGTAGAGAATTTTTAATTTCATTTATTGTGTTCTTCATCTCTGTTTGTTTGCTCTTTAGTTCTTCTAGTTCCTTGTTAAATGTTTCTTGTATTTTCTCCATTCTATTTCCAAGATTTTGTATCATCTTTACTATCATTATTCTGAATTCTTTTTTAGGTAAACTGCCTATTTCCTCTTTATTTGTTAGGTCTGGTGACTTTTTGCCTTGCTTCTTCATCTGCTGTGTTTCTCTGTCTTCTCATTTTGCTTAACTTACTGTGTGTGGGGTCTCCTTTTCGCAGGCTGCATGTTCATAGTTTCTGTTGTTTTTGGTGTCTGTCCCCAGTGGCTAATGTTAGTTCAGTGGTTTGTGTAGGCTTCCTGGTGGAGGGGACTAGTGCCTGTGTTCTGGCGGATGAGGCCGGATCTTTTCTTTGTGGTGGGCAGGTCCATGTCTGGTGGTGTGTTTTTCAGTGTCTGTGGCCTTGTTATGATTTTAGATAGCATCTCTGCTAATGGGTGGGGTTGTGTTCCTGTTTTGCTAGTTGCTTGGCATAGGGTGTCCCGCCCTGTAGTTTGCTGGCCGTTGAGTGGACCTGAGTCTTGGCATTGAGATGGAGATTTATGGGAGATTTTCACCATTTGATGTCATGTGGAGCTGGGAGGTCTCTTTTGGACCAGCGTGCTGAAATTGGCTCTGCCAGGTCAGTGGCACAGCCCTTACACCTGGCTGGAGCACCAAGAGCCTGTCCTCCACGTGGCTCAGAGTAAAAGGGAAAAAAAAAAGAAAGAAAGAAAGAAGAAGATAAAATAAAATAAAATAAAGTAAAATAAAATAAAGTTATTAAAATAAAAAAATAATTAGTAAGAAAAAGTAATTTTAAGTAATAAAAAAAACAAAACTTACAGACAGAACCCTAGGACAAATGGTAAAAGCAAAGCTATACAGACAGATCACACACAAAAGCATACACATGCACACTCACAAGAAGAGAAAAAGGGAAAAAATATATATATATCGTTGCTCCCAAAGTCCACTGCCTCAATTTTGGGATGATTCGTTGTCTATTCAGGTATTCCACAGATGCAGGGTACATCAAGTTGATTGTGCAGATTTAATCCGCTGCTCCTGAGGCTGCTGGGAGAGATTTCCCTTTCTCTTCTTTGTTCGCACAGCTCCCGGTGTTCAGCTTTGTCTTTGGACCCACCTCTGCGTGTAGATCGCCTGAGGGCATCTGTTCTCCTCTCAGACAGGACGGGGTTAAAGGAGCAGCTGATTTGGGGCTCTGGCTCACTCAGGCCGTGGGTAGCGAGGGGTACTGTTGTGGGGCGAGCCTGCGGCGGCAGAGGCCTGCACGATGTTGCACCAGCCTGAGGCGCACCATGTGTTCTCCCGGGGACATTGTCCCTGGATCACTGGACCCCGGCAGTGGTGGGCTGCACAGGCTCCCAGGAGGGGAGGTGTGGACAGTGACCTGTGCTTGCACACAGGCTTCTTGGTGGCTGCAGCAGCAGAATTAGCATCCCATGCCCGTCTCTGGGGCCCGCGCTGATAGCCGCGGCTTGCTCCCATCTCTGGAGCTCCTTTAAGCAGCGCTCTTTATCCCCTCTCCTCGCACACCAGGAAACAAAGAGGGAAGAAAAAGTCTCTTGCCTCTTTGGCAGGTCCAGACTTTTTCCCGGACTCCCTCCCAGCCAGCCGTGGCACACTAGCCCCCTTCAGGCTGTGTTCACGCCGCCAACCCCAGTCCTCTCCCTGTGCTCCGACCGAAGCCCGAGCCTCAGCTCCCAGCCCCACCCGCCCTGGCGGTTGAGCAGACAAGCCTCTTGGGCTGGTGAGTGCCGGTCAGCACCGATCCTCTGTGCAGGAATGTCTCCACTTTGCCCTCTGCACCCCTGTTGCTGCAGTCTTCTCCGTGGCTATGAAGCTTCCCCCTCTGCCACCCGCAGTCTCCACCTGAGAAGGGGCTTCCTAATGTGTAGAAACCTTTCCTCCTTCACAGCTCCCTACCAGAGGTGCCCATCCCTATTCTTTTGTCTCTGTTTTTTTCTTTTTTCTTTTGCCCTACCCAGGTACGTGGGGAGTTTCTTGTCTTTGGGGAGATGTGACGTCTTCTGCCAGCATTCAGTAGGTGTTTTGTAGGAGTTGTTCCACGTGTAGATGTATTTCTGATGTATTTGTGGGGAGGAAGGTGATCTTCACGTCTTACTCTTCTGCTATCTTGAAGCTCCTCTCCAGATTTCTTAATACTAGGTTTCTTGCTCCATGTAGTCCTCATCCACTTTTTTTTACCTTTCATGCCCAGCATAGGGTCCAACACTTAGTTGATCCCCAGGAGCTAGTGTTGTTTTCTTGGTATAATTTTTATATATTGTTTAGTACCATCTAGTTGTTTCAATACAGAAAATTTTGTTTTACTAATTTTTTTTTAGGGGAAAGGTTTATATTATTTTTGAATTTACTCAGACCTGCCAAGGGATGTTTAATTAAGATGGCTCTGCTGAGAGTCAACAAGAATTCCTGAGCATTATCAAATAAGAATGTCTAGGAATTGGGCAGAGACCTCTGCATTCTTGACAGTTCTTCTAGGTTTTTCTGATATACACAGAGTAGGAAGAATATAAACTAGATAAAAAACAAGCTGGGGCTTCGCTGGTGGTGCAGTGGTTGAGAGTCCACCTGCCGATGCAGGGGACACGGGTTGGTGCCCCGGTCCAGGAAGATCCTACGTGCCGCGGCGCGGCTAGACCCGTGAGCCATGGACACTGAGCCTGTGCGTCCGAAGCCTGTGCTGCACAATGGGAGAGGCCACAACTGTGAGAGGCCCGCATACTGCAAAAAAACAAAAAAACAAAACCTGAATAGGGAGCTGGATGTTGGGGCATGATGAGACATGAAGAAGGGAAAACATTTCTGTATGTTTAATTCTTTACAATATTATCCATTGCTTTTATAAATTTCTCAGATGAAGGAGAACGTATGAAGGTGAGACTGGTGGTGGTGGTGATTGCTAATTTGAAGAAAATGTAAGGTTAGAAAAGTACATATATTCTAAAGCTAAGTAAGCGTACATAGTACATATGTGAGTATGCATATATGATCTTTTTCCCAAACAGTAATAATATACAGCTAAATATATTAACCACTTTTAAACTCATACATCTGAAAAGATTTCTCTCAGTGGATAGAATGAATTGAATAGAATTATGGGGGGGGAGAACTGTGTGATAAATATTTATTTCATTGCTTTTATATTTCCTTTTCCTATATGGAAGAAAATAGCTTACATAAAAAGCTAAAGTTGTTGAAAACACACTCTTCCTATAAAACCAACCAAGAAATTTTACATTTCACTGTGTGCATGTCTGTGTCCTTGGGTCTGTCAAGTTGAAGGTGTAAGAAGGTTGAGCCAGCTAAATGCTGCTATGGGCAGGAAATTTCTATTATCATGATAGCTGGAGAACTGGGCTCAGGAAATAACTTTTCTCTTAAAAATCTGTCTCTACGTATGGTAATTTTCCTGAAATGTCATTATTATGCATTTGGAAGTAATAAAAATGTTAAAGGTACTCACAGGAGCAATAACTCAAGCACTTTTCCCTTTTGCAGGATTGTTCAGTGGTTGGTTCTGCTATTAAAGTTGTCTTTCTTTCTTTTTTTTTTTTTGAGGAAAGTGCATTTGCTGAGTCACTTTTGCTTTGAAGCATTTATCTTTGTTTGAAAATACATTGGTATCCCTTACAATACTGGTATGTTTTTACATTTACTGGGGGATAAGTAAACTTGAAAGTATATTTAAATGTAGCAATCTTTATACATGCATTAAAAACAGACACAATAGCTGTGTACATTTATTTAGTAATTGTAAATAAATATGTTAAAATCGTAGTTTTCCTCATGTGGTAGTAGACATAGGAAAGTGTTCTACCTTTATTGTTATTCTTCTTTCTTCCTCTTTCTCCTTCATTTTTTTTCTCTCTCCCTCCATTATTATCCTTATCTAATGCAGTTCGTCAGCCCAATAGAGAACATGTTGATCATCTGCAATGTCTATGTTTCTTATGATCTGGTGGATAGCTAATCTTAGAGAAAACAAAAAGAGGAAGACAAATCTATTAAATCAGCTTATGTGGGACTGAAGCTTCCTGGGAAACTGGACTTTGGTTTCTAAAACAGAGATAGTCCACCGAAAACTGAGTCTTTTTGGCAACCTACTGCAGGCTTTTATGGAAAGAAAAAACAGAAAACAAAAAAATGACAGTTCTTTTATTTAAAAAATATATTTTTCTAGAAAACAGAAATCTTTCTGTTTTACTGAATACTTTAGTGATTGTGTTTACCTCCAATCATCGTGTAGCACAAAGCAGAGTATTAAAAAAAAAAGAGAAATCTCTACATGAGGTTAATTCAACAAATTAATCAGAAATCAGTGTTTTTAGGAAGAGAATTCTCTTCATGGAAATACTGTGAAGAATTACAGACAAAACCCAGTGTATTGGCTCAATATTTACTAATAAAATTTCATATGTATTTAAAATAATCATGCTGTTGGTTAGGAAAAAAAAAGAAAAAAGAAAAATAGCAAAACATTGCAGAGAATAAACAGACTACCAGTGGATAATTAACTTTGTCAAAGAAAAAGATTGCACTGGACTGAGTTAAACAGGCAAAGAAGACTTTATCTAACACTATTGCAATAAAGGAGAGAAAGTGACTTCAACTTGCCTTAAACAAAAGTCAGGAGAATTTTTAAGCACTAGAGTAAGTTAGTAAAAAAAGAGTGGAAGAAGTTATGAGGAAGGCTTCCAATAGGACTTGGCCATCTGTGTTTGGCACTTCTCTAAGTTAGGCTCCTACCCTTCCACAGAGACCGGCAGGTAGGGGTGCTGTCTCAGTCTGCTCAGGATGCCATAACAAAATACCACAGGCTGGGTGGCTTAAACAACAGAAATTTATTTTCTCACAGTTCTGGATGCTAGGGATTCCAGGATCAATGTGTCAGTAGAGTTGGATTCTAGAGAGGGCTGTCATCCTGGCTTGCAGATGATGACCTTGCTGCTGTGTCCTCACAAAGGCGAGAGAGAGAGAGAGATTTGAGATCTCTCGGTTTTATTTTTTTTCTTTCATAATGACACCAGTTATGTTGTATCAAAGCTTCATGTTTATGATTCTATTTAAGCTTAATAACCTCCTTAAGTGCCCTATCTTTAATACAGGCACATGGGGCAGGGTTACGGTTTCAACATATAAATTTAGGGCGACACAATCAGTCCATAGCAGGTACTTTCTTCCTTCATGATTACATTTCAAGGAGAGCTCTCAGGTCCTTGAGAAAAACACTTCTGAGTTGTAAATATGGCAAGAGACTGAGAGAAGATTTATAGCTCGGAGGGGTAGAAAAGGAATTTACAATTGAAAGGTTTCTAAAGTAAATGCTCTAAGAAAAGAGAGGTCAGGAACTCTAGTCAGGAAAAATCCCTGTCTAAAGTTGAATCAAATTGAGAGGAACGTTAAGGCTGTTCTGGCCAACCTGTGGGTCATCTTTTCATAGTACTCTCTAGAAAAGAAATTGCCACAAGTCCTTGTCTTTTCATTCATTCATGGTAAAGCTGGCCATGTAATATCCTACACATTAGCTAAGCCATGGGGAATGCTGCAGAATGCAGTAAATGGTCACATTTCAATTAATACCCACAGATTCCTTTGCTGCTTGTTAGCTAAAGGGGGAAAGAAGTGACGTCTATGTTTAATAATAAACTATTTTTGTCCCTTGGGATTTCACTGTCCTTGGACCAATTATCCAATTAAATAAATTAAAAAAAAACCCTAATAACATAGGACTAAGCACCCAGGTCTAAGAGCAGAGATCAGGCCTTTATTTATCTCTGAATATTAGGGACAAGACCAGGTTTGTGTTATATGTGTCTTGAGGGAAAAAAAAAGGCCAAGGGAATATAAAGAGATATAGAAGGGAAGTGGGAAAGGGATGAAAAACAGAAGTAAGGAGTATCCTCTCTTACACTGGTAGTATCAATATCAACTACTAGTGCAAACTGCCTACGGTTCTCTTACTCTGTTGAAAGTCAACTGCTCACAAAGGGGCTTTTCAACTTTCCATTGGATGAACTTTGAGTTAACTGGGCAAAAACAGGGATGGGATGAGGATGAGGTGAGAGACACACCTACCTCTGGATGAAAAATTTAAAAGGACACAAAAAAAGTCAAAATTAATTCAAAACAAGATTGATGTTACTAATTTTTCCTTTGCTTCAGGGTCTAATATGGCTCTACAAGGCACTGTTACTGATCTTATCTTGATTGAAAATCTTGACATTTTGTTTCCCATAGATTTTTGCATCAGTTATAGCTTTTTAAAGTATAACATTAAACATTATTTTTCTTGATGGACCAACTTTTTGGCATACCCTTAAATTTTGCAGCCAAGGCAGATGCCTCACTGTGTCATCCCAGTCCCAACTCTGCTAGAGGAAAAAAACTAGTATTATCCTCTAGATTTAGAATTTATTTTCAGTCTTTCTAGATGGGTGGAATAGGTTTAGAAAGCATTATTGAAGCAGTGATTTCCTAAGTGTGCACTAACAGAGATGAACACTGGTCTAGTTAAGAACAGTACTGTTCATTTCCCATATAAGTCACTCAGAGACACTCAGGAGGGCAATTTTGCCAAGAGGGAAGTTTGCTGAAGAGAAACATCTCTGAGAGTGTGCAGATAATTCAAACAATTTCATGTCATTAATGAGCATGTTAAATGGATAAACTGTTGACTAAAAGACAGAATATGTGATATTTAATGCAATAATTTCATCATATCATATTTGTAAATCTCTGAAACCTATCCAACCATCTTTAGTCTTCTAAAGAGGGATGTATTCCTTCTATCTCTTGGCATAATGAAGAGAAAATGAATGTACTTTAACATGGTCTATAAATGTAAATTCCTATAGGTTTAAGTGGATATATTTCTCACTGTTTACTTAGCTGGGTACTCGGCAACAAATACATACTATATCCACTACTTATTTAAATGATCCTTTTTCTTTTTATTAAGTTCATAATCATGCTATGTGTAATTAAAATACACAGAATCTTAATTTTAAAAGCAAAATAATCTATCATCTAGAGAAGAGCAATGTAGTATTTCTATTAGCTTGGGAGAGATCTTTTATAAAACTATGACAGTTCACATAACTTTTGTAATTTATGTGGGTCACCATTAAAGTAGCATAAATTAATGTGTTCTATCAGAGTTGGCAAACTTTTTGTAAAGGGCCAGGTAGTACATATTTTCAACTTTTCAGGCTATATGATTTCTGTTGCAACAACAATTCAACTTTGCCATTGTAGTAGGAAGGCAGCCATAGGCAATAGTAAACAAACAGGCATCTTCCAATAAAACTTTGTTTACAGAAATAGGCAGTGGGCTGAGTTTGGGCTACAAACCATAGTTTGCCTACCCTTGTGTTAGATGCTTCTGTATACTTTATTGAAAACTGTAAACTGGGTTGTCTGCAATAGTGAGCTGTAAAGGATTCATATCGTTTATTAAGCTGAGTGTCCAAGCCATTATCTAGACACAAATAAACCATTAGTAATGACTATGGAATAGTTCATGTGTCTATATCTAATCTTATCTTTTAGCATTCTGTATTCCACAATATTTTTTAATGTTAGATGTTATTACTAGGTGTATATGTCATCTCTGTTTTGCCAGTATTTCACCCTCTTATAAACTTTTTAAACTCTTTAAGCTTTTTAAAAGTTCTGAAAACTTAATACTTTATTGAAGGCCTTGAAGCTTAAGGATATTTCTACATGAGGACACTTTGTTTTATTGGCAGTAATGAATGCCTCTTAATGGGTCAGGGACTTACCTAAGCCACAAAATTGAAGTGGTCTAACATGGAAAGCTGGCTAACTAGATACTTGGTATTCAGTTGTAGTAGGACATCATCCCAATTTAAGAAAAATTTACTGTGGCTGTAGGGGCAGAGGTTAAATGATGCTGAAACTACACTATTTTAAAAATTAGGCTGTGTGTTTGGAAAAGCTGTTCTGAAAAAGATAGCACTTTGCTCTGTACATTTAGCAATATTTTTGCTGTTGATTCCAATTAATGGCCACTTGGATATTATGAAGGATTAACAGGAGAATGATATACAGTTATTTAAAAACCAGTGGAAACTATGATTTATTTAGTAAGTCCATCATGTGGAGAAAGAACCAATAAAGCAATAGAACAAAATACCAGAACATTCACAGTTTGCTTTTCTAAAGGTTATTGTAGAAATTATATATATATATATTTGACTCAAAATTGCTGAGGCTATGAGATATTATCATAACCATGCCTTTGGAAGTCCCAAGGCTAACTTCCACAGTTCCATCTTGTGTAAGGACAGGACAAACTGTTTTCCCCAACAGAGAATTTGAGAAAAAGTGGTCTTATCAGTCACATGACCAAAAGCAAACGGAATAGCCAATTTCAAAGAACTTTTACGTCAGAGTAAACCTCAAAGATTATTTGCTCAACCATTTAATTAGAGATGGAGAAACCGATGTTCAAAGAATATAAGAGATTTTGCTAAAGCTTACACCCAAACAAATTTGCCACTAGTGCCCTGGTTTATTTTTTTCCTGGGCTTTTCTATTAGAAAATGAACTTTCATCCACATTTAGGCACAGGCACAGAGACTCACATAGGTGAAAACATGTGAGCCTGAGAAAACTACAGTCCACTGCCAGTATTCAGGAGCTTCCAGGTAGTGTTTGCATTTTTTTTCTCACACCTAGATTAATGGCATTAAAAAGTTTGTATGTCTACTTATATCTTCCTTACTTAGTTTTAATCTATTTAAGTCATTATGCTAGATTGGTTAAAATGTCAGGGACCAAAATCTCAGGTCAGTCTTATCTCCTAGAAAACTTATTAATTTATAATTGAAAGAGAGTTCAGGTATTTGGCAGGTGGCATATTAATGTAAATACACTGAATTAAAGTGGATGATTTTAATTTTTAATTTTTTGATTACTCTTTTGGTTTCACCTTATATGGAATAAGCTTTTATCTACAAACCTCTCCCATGGCCAGGACTAGGGTGAAATAACTCAGACACACAAGTCAAGGAGTCTTAGACTTGCAGGACCCTAAAAATATGTATCTCCTTGAATTTTGTGACCAGGAGCCTCTCTCACTCTAGTCTCAGCCCTTTCTTTTTTCATAGATTTCTTCCCTGACTGTATATTAAGAGAATATGGGACAGAGGGTTTATGTCTGTAAGGCAATTTTAGTTTCAAAGAAAAAACTTGTACAGTAATATATAGTATTGGTTATATTTTAGTCAGAATATTTTGGACTTAAAATATTAAAATTGTGAGAATTAAGTAGATATAAATATAATATATAGTTCAGATAAAATTCTCCTTGTTATGTGACGTAGATTACCACATAACCCATGGCTTCTTCAGAAATACCTCACCATATGAGAAATCTTGTGATTTTTCACAGTTAAGCACAGAGCTTTAGCCCGACTGTCTATTGATGTTCTATATTCCCCATTTTCATTCGTATGCCTCCTCAAATTTATATTCTTATTTTCTTGTCTGAATTTTATTCTTCTTGCTATTTATATAGTGTATACATGGGAGAGAAAGGGTAGACAGAAAGAAACATTTATTCAGTCTGCTACTTGGTGAGTCCTTTGCTAGACATTGTTCATCTAATAATCTAATATGTCTAATCATTGTGTTTCTAAAATGCCATGATTTATTATTTTTCCTATAGAAAAAATTCATGACTCATGATAATAAGGGTTTTATTTTTCTTTCACAAAAATTTTAATTATAAAGATTTAAAAAACAATTTTTTATTTTCTTCCATTTTTATTGAGATATAATTCACATACAGCACTGTATAATTCTATTTCTTTCATGGTAGCAACAAACTAAAAATCTATAAAAGATGCACAAAAAGGAAAAAGAAATCCAAATATAATATTAAGATAATCATCAAATAACATGAAAAAAATGCAAAAGAAGAAAGTAACAAGAGAAAGCCACAAAAACTACTCCAAAACAATTAACAAAAATGGCAATAAGTTCATACCTATAAATGATTACTTTAAATGTAAATGGACTAAATGCTCCAATAAAAAGACATATAGTGACTGAATGGGCACAGAAACAAGACCCATATATATGCTAGCTACAAGAGACTAACTTCAGATCTAAAGACACAAATGGACCGAAAATGAGGGGATGAAAAAAAGATTTTCATGCAAATGGAAACAAAAAGAGAGTCAGAGTAGCAATACTTATATCAGACAAAATAGACTTTAAAACAAAGACTGTATAAAGGGGAAAAAAAAGAACATAACATCATGATTAAGGGATTATTCCAAGAAGAAGATATAACAATTGTAAATATATATGCTCCCAACATAAGAGCACCTAAATACATAAAGCAAATGTTAACAAACATAAAGCAAAAATAGGCAGTATTATCATAATCATAGGGGATTTAACACTGCATGCACATCTATGGGCAGATTATCCAGACAGAAAGCCAACAAGGAAGCACTGGTTTTAAGTGATATATTAGATCAAACAGATTTAATAGGGGTGTATAGAACATTCCATCGAAAAGCAGCAAAATACATATTCTTTTCAAGTGCACATGGAACATTTTCCAGGATAGATCACATGCCATACTAAAAAATCATTCTCAGTCTACTTGAGAAGGTTGAAATCATAACAAGCATCTTTTCTGACCACAGTGCTATGACACTAGAAATCAATGACAAGAAGAAAACTGCAAAAAACACAAACGTGGAGGCTAAACAATATGCTACTAAACAAACAATGGGTCACTGAAAAAATCAAAAAAAATAAAAAATACTTGGATATAAATGAAAATGAAGACACAGTGATCCAAAATCTTTGGGAAGTAACAAAAGCAGTTCTAAAATGGAAGTTTATAGTGATACAAGCCTACATCAGAAATCAAGAAGATTCTCAAGTAAATAACCTGACCTTATATCTAAAGGAACTGGAAAAAGAAAGCAAAACAAAGAAACCCAACAAAAGTTAGTAGGAGGAAAGAAATCATATAGTTCAGAACAGAAATAAATGAAATAGAGAATAAAATACAATAGAAAAGAGCAATGAAACTAAGAACTGGTTCTTTGAAAAAAATAAACAAAATTGTTAAACTTTTAGACTCATCAAGGAAAAAAAAGAGGGTGCAAATCAATAAAATAAGAAATGAAAAAGGAGAAGTTACAACTGACACTACAGAAGTACAAAGGATAATAAGAAATTACTAAGAACAATTATATGCCAATAAAATGGACAATCTAGAAGAAATGGACAAATTCAAAGCAATGTACAATATCCCAAGACTGAATCAGGAATATGAACAGAACATTACCAGTAATGACATTGAATTAATTAGTGATTTAAAAAAATCTCAGCTATCAAAAGTCCAGGACCAGGTGGCTTCACAGGTGAATTCTACCAAACATTTAGCAAAGATTTAATACCTATACTTCTCAACCTGTTCCAAAAAGTGCAGAGGAAGAAATACTTCATAACTCCTTCTACTAGGCCAGCATTACCCTGATACCAAAACCAAGCAACAATATCACAAATAAAGGAAATTACAGGCCAATATCACTGAGGAACATAGATGTAAAAAAATTCAACAAAATATAAGCAAGCTGAATTCAAATTATACATTAAAAGGATCATACACCATGATCAAGTGGGATTCATACCAGTAATACAAGGATAGTTCCATTGCCACAAATCAATCAATATGATACACAACATTAACAAATTGTAGAATAAAACTATGGTCATCTCAATAAATACAGAGAAGCTTTTGACAAAATTCAGCATCCATTTATGATAAAAACAGCAGTAAAGTCAGTATAGAGAGAATATGCCTCAACATCATATAGGCCATTACAGTAAGCCCATAGCTAACACCATACTCAGCAGTGAAAAGCTGAAAGCATTTCCTCTAAGATCAGGAACAAGACAAGGATGCCCACTCTTGCCACTTTTCTTCAACAGAGTGTTGGAAGTCCTAGCCACAGCAATCAGTCGAGAAAAAGAAATAATGGAAATCCAAATTCGAAAGGAAAAATAAAAGTGTCACTATTCACAGGTGGCATGATACTATACATAAAAAATCCTAGGGACACCACCAAAAAACTACAAGAACTCATCAGAATTCAGTAAAATTGCAGAATACAAAATATACAGAAATCTGTCATGTATACTAACAACAAAATATCAGAAAGAGAAATTAAGAAAACAATCTCATTTACAATCACATCAAAAAGAATAAAATACCTAGAAATAAGTCTAACTAAAGATGTAAAAGACCTGTACTTAGAAAACTATAAGACACTGATGAAAGAAATTGAAGATAATGCAAACATTGAAAAGATATATTGTGCTCATGAATTAGAAGCATTAATATTGTTAAAATGACAATACGACCCAAGGCAATCTAGAAATTCAGTGCAATCCTTATCAAAATACCAATGGCATTTTTCAGAGAACTGGAACAAATAATTTTAACATTTGTATAGAAAGAAAAATATACCCCAAAGAGCCAGAAAACCTTGAGAAAGAAGAACAGAGCTGGAGGAAATATGCTCCCTGACTTCAGACTATACTACAAAGCTACAGTAATCAAAATAGTATGGTATTGGTACAAAAAGCAACACATGTATCAGTGGAACAGAATGGAGAATGCAGAAATAAAACCATGTACTTATAGTCAATTAACCTACAACAAAAGAGGCAAGAATCCACAATGAAGAAAAGACAGTCTTTTCAATAAATGGTGCTGGGAAAACTGGACAGCTACATGTAAAAAAGTGATTTAGAACATTTTCTCATACTATATACAAAAATAAGCTAAAAATGGATTAAAGTTCTGGGCTTCCCTGGTGGCGCAAGTGGTTGAGAGTCCGCCTGCCGATGCAGGGGACATGGGTTCGTGCCCCAGTCTGGGAGGATCCCACATGCCGCGGAGCGGCTGCGCCCGTGAGCCATGGCCGCTGAGCCTGCGCGTCCAGAGCCTGTGCGCCGCAACGGGAGAGGCCACAACAGTGAGAAGCCCGCGTACCGCAAAAAAAAAAAAAAAAAAAAAAAAAATGGATTAAAGTTCTAAATATAAGACCAGAAACTATAAAACTCCCAGTAGAGAATATAGGCAGAAAACTCTTTAACATAAATCATAGCCATCTGTTTCTGGATCTGTCTCCTAAGGCAAAAGAAACAAAAGCAAAAATAAACAAATGGGACCTAATTTAACTTAAAAGCTAAGGTAGTAACTATTATTATGGGTATACAGATAAAAAATTATACAAATAAAATTATTTTTTATCACAGTTTAAAATATAATAGAAATAAAATAGGTTCCTAAGAAATCTTTAATATTAACACCAGGCATTTAACACTGATACCTCTTTTAAAAGATATGTTTGCAAACTATTTGTTGGTTAGTAACTACTCCTGTGGTGATTTAGTTTATTAAAAAGTTGTTGAACATTACTTTTTCCTGTTACACAAACTCTCATAAAGAAACTTAACTACAGGTGATTTGAGACAATTAAATGTTAAATATCCTTTTATCACCACAGAAAGAGATGTTTTTAGTACCACAGGTAGTAAAAGATAACAGATAACAGAAATGCCAGATTGCAGAAAAAACATTTTGCATCTAATTTGTCAGAGCACCCATTTTAAAGTGTATTTAAATAAAGAAAACAGAAACATATTCACCAAAGCAGCACAATGCCAATTTTCAAGAGAATTTTAGATAAGCAGTTCTTTCATAAGATTGTCAAAGGCAAACGAGAATTGCCATTTTGGACTAAAATAGGAGAACAAAGAAAGGAAATTGACTGAAATGTCTTTCATCATTAAAATTAAGCAGGATGTAAAAATATTTAAACAGAGTAAGTGCTGAAAGTAAATTAGCTATTTTATTTTATTTTATTTTATTTTTTATTAGTTTCTGCTTTATAACAAAGTGAATCAGTCATACATATACATCTGTTCCCACATCCCTTCCCTCATGCATCTCCCTCCCTCCCACCCTCCCCATCCCACCCCTCCAGGCGGTCACAAAGCACCGAGCTGATCTCCCTGTGCTATGCGGCTGCTTCCCACTATCTATCTGCCTTACGTTTGGTAGTGTATATATGTCCATGCCTCTCTTTCGCTTTGTCACAGCTTACCCTTCCCCCTCCCCATATCCTCAAGTCCATTCTCAAGTAGGTCTGTGTCTTTATTCCCGTTTTACCCCTAGGTTCTTCATGACATTTTTTTTTAAATTCCATATATATGTGTTAGTATACGGTATTTGTCTTTCTCTTTCTGACTTACTTCACTCTGTATGACAGACTCTAGGTCTATCCACCTCATTACAAATAGCTCAGTTTCGTTTCTTTTTATGGCTGAGTAATATTCCATTGTATATATGTGCCACATCTTCTTTATCCATTCATCCGATGATGGGCACTTAGGTTGTTTCCATCTCCGGGCTATTGTGAATAGAGCTGCGATGAACATTTTGGTACATGTCTCTTTTTGAATTATGGTTTTCTCAGGGTATATGCCTAGTAGTGGGATTGCTGGGTCATATGGTAGTTCTATTTGTAGTTTTTTAAGGAACCTCCATACTGTTCTCCATAGTGGCTGTACCAATTCACATTCCCACCAGCAGTGCAGGAGTGTTCCCTTTTCTCCACACCCTCTCCAGCATTTATTGTTTCTAGATTTCTTGATGATGGCCATTCTGACTGGTGTGAGATGATATCTCATTGTAGTTTTGATTTGCATTTCTCTAATGATTAATGATGTTGAGCATTCTTTCATGTGTTTGTTGGCAATCTGTATATCTTCTTTGGAGAAATGCCTATTTAAGTCTTCTGCCCATTTTTGGATTGGGTTGTTTGTTTTTTTGCTATTGAGCTGCATGAGCTGTTTATAAATTTTGGAGATTAATCCTTTGTCAGTTGCTTCATTTGTAAATATTTTCTCCCATTCTGAGGGTTCTCTTTTGGTCTTGTTTTATGGTTTCCTTTGCTGTGCAAAAGCTTTGAAGTTTCATTAGGTCCCATTTGTTTATCTTTGTTTTTATTTCCATTTCTCTAGGAGGTGGGTCCAAAAGGATCTTGCTGTGATTTATGTCATAGAGTGTTCTGCCTATGTTTTCCTCTAAGAGTTTGATAAGCTATTTTAAATGTCCTCAGTTTGGTTTTACCAAATTTTCAGTGCTAATCCTTGATATTTTGATTTAACTTAGATCTGTATTTTCTTATATCATCTTATGTGAAAATACTCAGCATAGAGTCACTTTTTTATACATAGTTGTTAAGTGTTAACAATCATCCAGGAAGTGTATTAAGACTTTTGTCATGTAATCTTTAGTTCTATAGATTGCCATCATTCTATGATGAAAAAACTGAGGCATTGAAAGTTCAGTGTTCTTGTCCACTCTCCAATAGGTACTAAGTGACAAATTTGGGGTTTAAACTAAGAGTTTTCTCCCAAGCCCATGCTCTTTAACTACTCTATTTTACATTCATAATACTGACTCAAGTCATATTATTACAGGAACTAACCTCACTTGTCTCTGTCATTTCAAGCTACCTATTCAATACAGAATTATGGCAGAATTCTAAAGAGAAGATTGGAAGAAGGGTTTGGGATACTAGCCCTTTCTCATATGTTCCTTGATGACCCAGTCCTCTGCCCCTATTCTACCTTCCACCAGTTGTCAGAGGCAAAAGTCAACTAGAAAAAAATTGAGTCTTCAGTGAAGAAACTCATAACCTTCTTTACACTTTCTGTTTTTCTTCCTTTTACTCAGCCTCAAACTTCTCTCTGGACAACTGTGCTTCAATAGGGAGACGTGATAAAGATTGGATGTTACAGTAGAGTGTGAAGTTTGTTATTTAAACTTCCTCTTGAGAGCTGGCATCAAGCAGGTGCTATTCTGGTGAATGTTTTTGACCTCTACAAAATCTGCTGTTTGGGAGTGATAAAAAGTTAAGGGTTATTAAATATCTCATAGATGATTTATTAAGTCAAAAATTCCACTGATATATTAACCTGATAATTAATGGCTCTAAGTAAAACTGTGTTATTAAGAGCAGCATTCAAAACAGAATACAGCTTCTCTTAGGTCAAGACAAGACCAATTTCATTTCATTTCATATTAACTTAGTATAGAAATTCCACACTCACTAGTCATGTGACCAAGAAGATTGCTTAATTGTCTGTGGCTTTCTTAACATTTTCTCTTTATAAACTATGACTAGTAGCCACTCTTTTTTTTTTGTTTGTTTTGTTTTGTTTTTGCGTTACGTGGGCCTCTCACTGTTGTGGCCTCTCCCCTTGCGGAGTGCAGGCTCCGGACGCACAGGCTCAGCAGCCATGGCTCACTGGCCTAGCCGCTCCGCGGCATGTGGGATCTTCCTGGACCGGGGCACGAACCCGTGTCCCCTGCATCGGCAGGCGGACTCTCAACCACTGTGCCACCAGGGAAGCCCAGTAGCCACTCTTTTGTGAGAAGAAAGATGTATCTAAGTGAGTTTTTTAAGGCTATTGTTAGAGTCGATGTTATGAGATACATTGTTTTGTTCACCTAATGTAACTTAACTAATTAAAGCCAGAAAAAAGCTAAATGCACTTTTGACCATCTGAATTCATTCATCTTTATTCATTTATGGATATACACATATCTTTGTGCAATAAATCTCAAATGTCTACTACTTGCTAATATTAGAGATATAGTAGTTAACAAGGTAGATCAGAGATCCAGCCTTTACAGGGTGTACATTTTGGTTTATATCTTATTTCTTGAGGACTTCTTTTCCTATTAAAATTTTAATAGGATACAATGTATCATTGACTCAGATCAACTCAATATATAATTGTAGCTGTCCATATAGAAGAATTTATGTCATGGCCTGAGTTACTATTAAATGTTAGAGGGCATATGTTAATAAAAATAAACACCTTGACCTATGAGAAAGTCTTCAGGACAGGGTACCACATCCAGCAGTCACAGTTATATAATTATATTCATATGCATTTCACTATCATTGGGCAGTGTACCAGATTAAATAGGTCAGTAATGTTGTTGAATATGTTTCTGTACTTTCAGAACAGAAAAGTACAGAAACACATTCTGGTTGTGTTTTTGTTTGATTGTTATTATACATAATTATAATCTAATTAGTTATCATATAAATTCTACCTTGGATTTTATAACAGGACAATCACATAAAACTGTTTATCAAAACTATTATATTTCTTTAAAATCCAGCAACTTTCAGACATGTGACAACTTATTATTAAGTAAAAGTACTTTAAAAAGAGAAGGTACTTAGAGAAAGGAATGCTAAACTATTTATCCAAAGTTTTCAAGATATTTTCCCTAGATTTACATTATTTTCTTTAACTTTTAGCATAAATTTAGTGTTTTTGTACAAGTAATAAAAATTAAAATGGAAATTCAATGTTCTTAAAGATTACCAAAAATTACTCAAATGTAATCACTTTCAACATTAGTTGAATATCATCCTAGTTGAATATCCGTAATTATGCCTGTATATAAATACAAGGATAAATGGATGGATGGATGTATAAATGAATGAATGGATCAAAAGAGGAACAAAAGTTATTTTGGAAAAGTTGAATCATACTGTAATTATTTAATTAAAACTTTAAATTTAATTACTCTTGAATTTATCAGAAAAAAATGAAATAGGAGTGAAGCTAACACTGTTGTTGAACTTTAAATGTTTCATAAATACATTATACTTAAAGTATATATTATTCATATTTAAAATGCCCCTTATAATTAGGGATAAAGATTAAGAAATACTGAGATGGTTATAATTTTAAGTTTTATTTATAGGTAGTATCAATCAAATCCTGCCATTAAAGATAAAATTAACACACTTTTTACCCACTTCATATCTCCATACCTCCTAGTTTTTGTAGCTATTTCTACTTTGTAAAAGTATTAAAAATCTGCATTCTCTTCTGTAATTGTAATCTGTGTACTTGTTTTATTTTTGTATTTAAATGGATTCAGTGCTTTTCCCCAGTCATTTTACTGTATTCCTAGGATAAGAAAGATTTTTTTTTAAATCATCTCTTGTTTGGCTGGGTTTCATTGTCAATTTAATTTTTTTTTTGCATGCATTTTCAAGCAAGGCTCACAGATGTTGTATAATTGAGAATTCTGTTTGCTCTTAAAATTTTATAGTTATCCATGCATGGTTTTTTTACTTGACAGAGGATACTGAGCACTCACTACCATGCCAAACCAGGTGTACAGTGATGTACACTGAAATTCCTTACCTAGAAAACTTTCAAATTGGCCAATCAACCATACACTGTACTAACTATAGTAACAATCAAGCCCCAGATGTTGTATGAGTTTTCAAGACAGGAAGAACAGATTGAGCGAAAGCATAGAGATGAGAAACATCATGCAGAGGTACTATCAAAATTTAGATAGTGCTGGAGCATGTGGTTAAGACAGAACAGGATGACAGAAAGTCTGGAGCAGTAGAACTTGACCAGTGGTTGAAGGCCCTAAAATCCAAACTTGATTTATAGAACGTAGTATAATATAATTGTGTTAGTCAATTTCCATCCCACTCCCACCTCTACCATTAGATGTTTGCTGCCAATATTCTACTGTATTTTGGCATGGAGTATTGCATTTTGATGTTTTCATAGCATTTTCATTCATTTTTGAGTTGGCTGTATTACAGAATTGAGATTTTTTCAAGAATAGCTCTTATAGCACATATTCTCTGAAAAATTTTTATACATTTTTACAGTGTCTGCCAGTAGCTTTTACACTTGAAAACAACTTGGCTGCATATCATGTGGCAGTATCACACCTTCTTTATTTCAGTATCTGTAGATACACTACTCCACTATTTTCAAGCAATAGGTGTTGCTTTGTGGAAGGGTAAAGCCAGCTTAATATTTACCACTTGAAAGTGACTTGCTTCTTCTCTTAAAATACCTGAAGAATTTTATTTGTTTTATTTTATAAGATGAAAAAAATGTAACTTGGGGGTATGCATTTCTGTAAGTCGTCCTCTATTATTTTTTTTCCTAAAAAAAATGTATGCCCTTTTTATTTGTGGTTTCAGTTCTTCCTTTATCCTAGGGATATATTACTCTATCCTATCTTGAATAATTGTCTGGTTCATTTGTTAATCTCTTTACTGTTATGTTACATCATTTGGCCTTTCTTTTTTTTTAAATCTATTGTCTTCTAATTAATTATGTATTTATTTCTTTTCTTTATACTTAAATCACTATGCCAGTTTTTCAATTGAAGCTTTACACTGTTTTTTTTTTTCCTGGTTCTAATTCATTTATTTATTCTGTTTTGACCTTGTTAAGAGCTTTTTTTTTTTTTTTTTAATTGTAGAGCACAGAGCACTAACAGCAGGGGACAGACATTGCTGCACTCTTTTAAAAAAAAATAACTTTATTTATTTATTTATTTTGGCTGCACAGTGTCTTTGTTGCTGCTCACGGCTTTCTCTAGTTGCAGCGAGTGGGGGCTACTCTTCATTGTGGTGCACAGGTTTCTCATTACAGTGGCTTCTCTTGTTGCAGAGCACAGACCCTAGGTGTGTGGGCTTCAGTAGTTGTGGCTTGTGGGCTCTAGAGCGCAGGCTCAGTAGTTGTGGCGCATGGGCTTAGTTGCTCTGTGACATGTGAGATCTTCCCAGACCAGGGCTCAAACCCATGTCCCCTGCATTGGCAGGTAGTTTCTTAACCACTGCACCACCAGGGAAGCCCCCTAGACCTTTTTTTCTTTTCTTCTGCTCTTAATTCTCCATTTTTATTTCTTTTCATTGACTAGTCATCTTGTCTTAGTGCTCTTATTTTACTGAATCTAGTTGCTTAAATTCTGTAGCATGACAAATTCTCATGTAATTGTTCTTCTGTTTCTTGGACTATATTTACTTTCAAACAAAGTTTCTTTGTTTCATTCTGCATTGTTTTACTCAATATGTTTACATAGTTGCTGTGCACTTTTTTCCTATTGTTCTTGTTTAATTTGAGTTTTCTCTTCGCACCTTACTATATTTTGCTATAGGTGAATTTACTCTGACACTGTTTTTGTCTCGGTTTGGTAGCTGAAATATTCACTCTTCCTCACCTGCTTTGGAAAAAATGTCAACCTCCTAATTCCTGGAACCTGTGAATGTGTTACCTTAAGTGTCAAAATGTCATAAGAGCCTTTGCAAATGGGATTAAGGATTTTGAAATGAGAAGATTATCCTGGATTACCTGTTGGGGTCAATATAATCACAAGAGTCCTTATGAGAGGGAAGTAGCTGAGTAATAGAGTGGAGATGTGACAGTGGGTGCAGATAGTGGAGTGGTATGTTTTGAAGATGAAGGAGGGAAACCATAGCCAAGGAATGCAAGTAGCCTCTAGAATGTGGAAAATGACAGGGGAACAGATTCTCCTCTCAAGCCTCCAGATAAAACCAATCCTACTAACACCTTGATTTTAAGCTGTAAAACCCATATTGAACTTCTGACCTCCAGAACTTTAAGATAATAAATCTGTATTTTAAACCACTAAGTTGTGGTCGTTTGCTATAGCAGCAACAGGAAACTAACCCAGTAAGGAATCTTTAGAACAAGTCTTTCTCTTAGATCCAGACCTAATCTGAGCCATTTTACTGCTTCTCCTGCATCTCTTCTGAAGACAAGCTCACTGCTGCTGGTAAAGAGAGACTATTGGGGTCTAGGCAGAGCAGAGATGAGCTGAGTGATTCTGCTCATCAGTCCACTCAAGGCTGCCTGGTACAGAAAGAAACTCAAAATGCTTCTCCATCTTCTTTAATATGATCAGTAGTGGAAGCAATAAATTCCAACAGAAAAAACACTTAAAAGGATTGGAGCAAGCCCCAAAAGATGAGTAAAGTGTTTTATTTGTGGAAATGATGGGAGAAGGACTAAGAAGATGAAAGTTTTATCAGAGAAACATGGAAGAGTATGTCAGTATGAGCCACTCAAGGCCATGTTACATTATGAAGAAGGCGTGAAAACACTAACAGTTTAAAACAGGCAAAAAGTGGTCGTATCCTCAAGATCAGGACTCAAGATGGGGTCATCTAGTTCAAGACCACCTCACATCCATGTATTTTTATAGCCAGTATTCTCACATTCATCCCTATACAGACCCATCTGCACTACTTGTCCTCATCATTCATTTCCTTACAATCTTCCACATGCACCCACAGTTGCTATATAATCAGTTAAATCTAAAAGTGAAGAATTAATATGAAATTAAATTGTAGCTAGTAGTACTCCAGTAATACGTGATAGCAGAAAATGTAAAAGAATTCTGGATTGTCAGTCCACCACATTGAAGGGTCCTATAGATAATGACTTGCTGAAAGTGAGCTCACAGTCTAAAACTATAAAACATAACTCTAAGGTAGATTCTGCAAACACTAAGAACAGCAAGTTTTAACCATGAAGATAATTTAATTGAACAGTGTTTTAGGGAGAGTAAGAATGTTCAAAATTATTAAAGCTGTAAAAAACACAAAACACTATCAAGAAAAGAAACAGATTTTAAAAATAACCAAATAGTAGTTTTAGAAATAAAAAAGATTGTTCTAGAACTTATAAAAAATGTGCATGGATTAAACAGCAAATTATACATAGTTGAAAATTGATGAACTAGAAGATAGAGCTGAAGAATTACTTACAACATACATCAGAGAGATAATAGAGATATAAAGGAGGGATTAAGATAAATGAGAATAAAATGTGAAACTATGCTGTATGTCAAATTGAGGTTTCTGAAGAGTAAAACAAAGAAAATAAGACAGATAATCAAAGATATAATGACTAAGCATTTTTGATAACTGATAAAAGACCTAAATCCTTGGAATCAGGAAACATTATTAGGAAGCTCATTACAGAATAAAAAAATAAAAATCCACACCTCAGTACACTATACCAAAAATTCAGAATACCAATAACAAAGACCTTAACACAACTGGAGAGGATACTTACAAAAGAATGATGATTTGTCAGACTGTAAGCTTCTCAATAGCAATTGAGAAGGTAGAAATAGACATCTAATGCCAACAATATAAAATAGTGTGCTTAAGATAAGATACAGTTGCTATCATACCAAAAAAAAAGGGGGTGAAATGAAGACATTTCTTTAGATAAAAGCTATAAAAAATAAAATGTTAACAAAAAAACACAGAAAGGATCATATGATGCCTTCTAAAATTCCTCTCTGTTCCCAATTCCTTAGTCCCTTCACATAATTCCACAACCTAGGGGCTCACATGATTCCCTCACGTCTGTCCTTCACACAGTCAGTCTGTAACACTTTAACAGTCTCAGCAGGACTCACAGAATTACTCAGATCTAAACTGTTTCTCATATAAATCAAATAGATATTATATAACTACTTGAATTTTAATAGTTTATGGCACATACATCACTCATAATACATGAAAGATGTACTGCCTATACAGTGCATATATAACATTATGTTTCAGTGTCACCCAACATATCATGCTCACACTACTTTCACATACAATGACCATCTCATCCCTACATTCACTACATAAAATACATCAAACTATACTCACTAAACATGACATACATATCAACTCTGTAAAAAATATATGCCACACACTAAATTTCCTCATTCCCACACTAACATGACACACCAGAAATTCTCAAGTGACCTAAAAGACAAAGTAGATGTATTTTGAGAAGTAAAAATTCTGTTACAGGCTTAATTAAAGCATTTAAACAGGGGAAGGGATTTAACGTGTTTGAGTTATTTTATCAGGAACAAGAATTTACCTATTTGCTGAAGCTTGTGGATTTAAAGGCATAGTCCTTTCGATTGGAAACTTAGATTAAGAGGAAGTAAGAAAAGTAACTGGGATATTTTTGATATATTTAAATCAGTGGGAGAGGTAGAGGTGATTCAAGAAATACGCAAATTATTTAGGAAAACTCCAGCAACCTAGAATTTATCTGTAAATTGGGGAGGTTTTGAGATAGGCTATGAATATGGTGAGTATAGATGAAAAACTGACTCAGAGTCCTTTGGGACAGGGGACACTGAGAAAGGTGGCACCACTGACTAAGCCAAGTGATGGCTATGCCATTTAATAGTAAGTTACTTCCTGAGAGGGGAGCTATAGCCATTGTTGGGAGGTGTAAGTCTGGAGTCAACCTTAGAGATCCTACTGCAGTCTCCTACTCAAGCTCAGAACCCAGCAGGTCCCCTAAAACTCTGGCAACAGAGGCCTTCCTGTGAGATTCCACAGAGCAGATATCTGGAAGAGGGAGTTGGGGACAAGAAATAGAAGTCAGTGGATTCTTTTTTTTTCTGTAAATTCTAACTCTATCAGGAAGTAGCAGGACTTTTATTTGATAATACACAGCTGACAAACTGATATACTTTACCTATGAACATACACCAAATTTATTCTTCTAGTAAATAGAGTAGGAATAACAAATAATACATGTACCTGACTATGTACCAGGCTAGAAATGGAGCCTCTGATACACTGCAGGAAACAACATAGGCCACTCATAGGTAATCAGACACATTTTTCCAACAAATATATTTGTATACCTGGATTTTAGACAGAAACCAGACCGTAAATTTCATGAGGACAAGTGCCATGTGTGTTATTTTACATGGTATTTCTTCATTGTTTGTCGAAGGGAAATAATATCATTTTACTACTGGTCCGTGGTCCCTTTGGTCCACGGCTACAGCCAGACAGCAGGGGATTCAGACTGAGAACACATCTCCTGTGCCTCTTCTGTAGACAAGCTCATTCATAATGATATGGGTGTAGGAAAGAGGAGATACTGAGAAGGAATTATTCAGGGAGATGGGTCAGCATGATGGTCTAGAATTGGAACTGAGCTCCTTTGCTCAACCATGGCCACAAATGACCCCATCTTTCAAGGACTGCTTAGGGTCTCTGTTTCTGATCAATGGGAAGAAACGTACCATGTTATTTTCCCTGTCTCCTTTGGAAGAAACTCTTAAAGGATATGAATGGGAAGATTACAAACCAAAGAGAAACGTAGAAATACACTTCCAGGAGTCTAGGGCAAGTCTGTGAAGTCTTCATTTGAACATCTCCAGCACCATGGCCAGTTCCTAAGGAACTCTGAAAAAATAATATTGTTGACTGAAAAAACTGCACAACGTGAGAGCTGTGAGTTGTTTCATTGGGGGCTTACTGAGAACTATAGCCTGGGAGACAACTCTGAGGGACTGCTCCAAAGAGGTGGGAGGGAAGGTCAGTATATATGTGATTTTGGTGAAGAGGGTACCTGCAGTCAAACACACATCTTGGTAGAATGTTGCTGCTAGTCACAAGAAGGTTGCTACTCATCATGAGGAGCACATGTCTCTGTTAATGATTTTAGTACTTTTCTTTTTTCTTTTTTCTTTTTTTTTTTTTTTTTTTTTTTGCGGTACGCGGGCCTCTCACTGCTGTGGCCTCTCCCGTTGTGAAGCACAGGCTCCGGATGCGCAGGCTCAGCGGCCATGGCTCACGGGCCCAGCCGCTCCGCGGCGTGTGGAATCTTCACAGACCAGGGCACGAACCCGTGTCCCCTGCATCGGCAGGCGGACTCTCAACCACTGCGCCACCAGGGAAGCCCTAGTGCTTTTCTTTTCTAGGTATGAGAAGATGCAAGAAACTGGGTTCATAAAATTTTATCATGAAAATAACTATCTGAAGGCTTGTTCTGCCATTTTTCCCCAAGGCACAGTGTGTCTAAAGCCTGATCTCCACCCCGAATTCCTTTCAGGGTATGTTAAAGGTCAGTGACTGCAGTGGTTAATGACCTAATCATTGTAGAACTTCATGGTGAGAGACATTCTTTAGTTTGCAGTATCTGTTTCTATATCTATACATTTCTCTCTCTCTTTCTCTCTATGTATATATATATATATATATGTATGTATGTGTGTGTATATATATACACATCTATATCTCTATGTTATGTATATCAATATAGATATCAATATAAATATGTAGATAGATATACATGCAGAATTCTTTATAAAACTTATACCCCATATCCCCTAATGGAACAATTTCTGATGAGGAAAATTGAGCTAATAATATCCAAACTTTATTGACTACATACTGTATTTCAGGCATGGTTCTGAGTTTGTGATATTCTGTATACATCTCTAGAAATACCCCAATCAAGATAGCCAACATCACTGACATCCACAACACACACTTTTTTTTTTTTTTTCTTTTTTTTCTTTTTGCGGTATGCGGGCCTCTCACTGTTGTGGCCTCCCCCGCTGCGGAGCACAGGCTCCGGATGCGCAGGCCCAGCGGCCATGGCTCACGGGCCCAGCCGCTCCGCGGCATATGGGATCCTCCCAGACCGGGGCACGCACCCGTATCCCCTGCATCGGCAGGCGGACTCTCAACCACTTGCGCCACCAGGGAGGCCCCCACAACACACACTTTTTAAATAATTGTTTATTTGCCTTTTGGAGTAAATGGAGGTTCACATGGGAAAGTCACCTCAATTTCTATGAGTGCAAGTCTCATGTGTGGTAACAATGTTTGACATATAATATCCACTCTGTGTCTTTTTTGAATGGACACAGACCCCAGAAAATGCCATATCTCGATTTTTTAAATTCAATTCCCTAGAATTCTGGAAGACTCAAGCGGTTGCTCCTCAGCCTGAGTCATATGTGGTGGTCCCAGCCTGGAGTCAGACAGCAGGAGAAAATGCCTCTGCCTCAGGATATTTCTCCTGCATCTCCTCTGCACGCAACCTTATTTTTGTTGGTGACGATAGTAAGGAAGATACAAAGGTGGGATCTCAGCTTGGAAAGGAGGTACAGCTGAACTGCTTAGCCTAATCCCTATTTATTTCACTTACCCTTCAAAAATAAGAAAAGAATTCAGGGCAGAGGGACTAGGACTGAAACCTCTGCCAAGGGACAAATAGGAAGTATGCATTCAAGGACAGGACAAAGTTTCTCAGCACTTTCAACTTAGGAACCCTGGGACAGTTGTGAGTGAGGCAGTGGGCAGTGCTGATATGCACATGGGAACTTAATCAGAACCTTCCTCTTCAGATCAGCACACTCATATCCTCACACACACACACACACACACACACACACACATACACAGTGAGTCCTTCGTACCAAATATGGCCCTATTACCCTTCTTTCACTTTTTCTCTCCCCATCTGTCTTTCCCATTCTCTAGTAGCATTACATAGCTACACCTTTATGCCTTCATTCCTTCACTCAATCATTCTCAGAATCACCTGTTTACACACTAATCCCATAAATAATTCACATCTCCTCACACATATAACCTGTTTTAACTCCCTATGCTAGGTCAAACTCATGAAAATTCATATGCCCTGAAGGGAATGCACTCTCATATACAGTCTTTCTAATCTGTACACCACTTCACCCACAAAACCTTCAGTCCTTCATAGAGAGGCACATTCTGAGAGCTCACATACACTTCTTCTAACATTCTAAGTCCTACAGTCTCACAGTAAGAACATGTACCACTCTTGTACTTGTTTACACATACAGAAACACCACATAACACACATGCACACACCCATTCACCATCCCTTTTCACCATTAAAAACACCATATATGTTCCAGAACATACATACACCATACCCTCATTACTGTATATTTATATCATGTATATTCTCCAAATAAAACATGCCACACACAGAATTGTGAAATATCACATATATATGTACTGCTACTCCACATGCCCATACAGAAATATTTTCATGGCCATCTTAACTCATATAGACTTCACATACTTATCCTAGTTTTCTTATGCTTGAAATTTTCTTTTCCATTTCATTTGGTTAATAGTAATAAGTCCTTTATGTTATCAGTACATATGAAAGAGAAAAGGGTCATGAACATTTACTGCATGTCTGTCCAAATGAAAAGGGGTGTGGCTATCTTATGGGATACAGAGGAAGGATTGGAGCCTCCCTCAAAGAAGATAAGAATAGAAGAAATGACCTATCCTGAATAGATCTATACACCGTTCACCCTCTCTCATGTGTCTGTGAAGGAGCTCATAACTGACAGCGAGTCCAGCTTGGACAGCAAAGCCCAAGATGAAATGGAGAAGGCTGAAAGTCCAGCAGAACCTCCAGCTCTGGAGGAATGTTCAAAGCCCAAGACATCTGAATGGCTAGTGGCCCTGGATAGTGGCTTCAGGTGCATGGGCTGCTGTTGGGTCTTTTCCAGCTTAGAGGTCCTTCAGGAGCATGTGGAACATGGGGTCAGTGACGGATTTAGCTGCCATACTTTCTGTCTTGCCTTGGCTTGGCTAAAGAGCAAGGGGAACAGGAAAGGGAAAAAGAAGAGGAGGAAGAACAAGAAAATCAAGATGATAACATTTGGATGCCAGAAAGAAAGATTTTGGCATTAAGACATCGTTATGCAAATAAACAGACTGTTTTTCAGCCCCTAAAAGAGAGGAAGTAAAGGAGGCCCGTCCACTGAGGACGCTTCTTCTTCTCTAAGCAGTCATAGTACCCACCTTAGTTTCTGTGTCTCTACCACCACACCACCAATAGGAGAAGAGAACTCATTTTAATATTATCCACTGATCTCCTAAGGAGCAGGGAGAAGAAGGCAGATCACACCATGCAGAAGAGCAAGATGTCCTCATGAAAACTAAAGAAAAATGAAAATCAGTGTATCATCTCCACCACTATAATTGAGAAAACAAGACTCTGTTGGAAGTGGAAACTGCTGTGGACTGGATTGCAGAAGAGATGAGGACTCCAGGGGTAAGGGAGCATGTTAAGGATATTTAGGATGCAAAGTTCTGAGAAAATGTGGCATCCACCGGAGATGCCTCCCAAGGGTCCAGGAGGTGGAGTACTTCGTTGATGGCAAATTAATGAGAATGTTTCCTGTCCCTGCCCTTTGAGGGGACAAGAATAAAGACCTGACTAGCAGTTCAGCGGGGCAGAGAAGACTGTGCCCACCATTCCTAGGTAAACCAGAGGTCACCAGAGTCCCATCCCCTCTAGGTTTATTCCCTGGCCTGCCTCCCTTCCAAGGGGCACAGGGCAGGACATCGACAGGCCTTCTGTCTTTGAAGAAGGGTTGGCATGCAGGCCAGTCATGGTTCTACCCTTTCTCTGGGTGTGAGTGAGATCTCAGACTCCATCTTGTGATTTTTATACCTGGGAGGAGACTGCTGAGGAGGTGTAACTACTTGAAAGAACAAGTAGTCAAATCCATTTATTTTTCTGGGAAAAATTTCCCTTCTTATATAATAGGAGCCAGTAGTGCTGGCTGCCTCCTCAAAAGTATCAGGCATAACTGCAAAAGGAAGGGGATGGAGGCTACCTTTATGCCATGAACCATTTTTGGAAACTTTTAATTTAATGTGTTGCTTCCCAAAAGACCTCTATATCCTTTTATGAAGGTTCACAATTCTCGTATCTTATTCTTTCCTTTTGTTACAGCATGAAGCATCTTGTTCTAGTTGGCCAGCAGAGGAGTTAAATATAGATGGAGCTGCTAGGACATTGTAAAGCCAAGTTCATACTACAGTAAATGAGAGTATGTCTTTTTAGTTAATGGAACAAATGAAGGAATCATCTTCCATTCTCCAAAAGTCACAGTTAGAATGGAACCTGGCAATTTTCCTGAATTTTCTATACCATGCAGGCAATCTTGAGAGTGACTGAACACTTGTCACTAAAGTAAGAAAAGCTGCCTTCTTCATTGAGTGGGTCCCCTTCTCTGTTTTGGTTTTCTTACAGTAACAAAGGCCCAGTGGCCTGAAGATTTCAAATGATGAGGTCCAGCACATTCCTACAGTCTGATGAGAACTCAGCAGTTCTTGTGAGCCCCATAGCATCAAGGTAAGGCTGGCCTAAAGATGTATGTACCTGATTCTCTGTAGCTGCCTGGTAAAATGTGATGCCAGACTCTGGAGAAAATATCCACATAGAGTTGCAAGGAGACCCAGGAATACTGGGAATACTCTACCCTCAGGATACCTGTGGAAAGACTTGCCCACTCCTGCTCCCCACCTTCAGAGAGTCAGGGGCCACTGAAAATATCTGCACTATGGCTTGTGTTCAGGAGGACAGTGTAGATAGAGAGATGTGAGTACTGTGGGAAGCAAGTTTTTCCTACCTATACCTATCAACAGTAGAACAGAAGACTGATGACAACTTGGCAGGAATTTAGGGGAGGAGATTGCTAAAGTGACAGAGGGTTTAAACAAAATTCTAATCTCTCTTCCCACTTTGCATTCTACTTTTCTCTTCTCAAGTCTCTTTCATTTACTGTAGGCTTGAACACCTGGCTCATAGTCCAACTCTCCAGCCCAGATATTGTCCTTTACTCCAACTTTGTTACCCTCCCCCACATACAAATCCATGAACATGCATACGTGATGAAAACAAGTGTGAGCACTGCAAAATTTAAATAGTACAGATTGTATTACCCCTTCCCCTGTGCACTCACCCCCATGCATTTATCCTAAAGTAGTACATATTTTTCTATATCCTTTTCTTTAAATGAACGTATACTTTTCCCCATATCTCCCTTTTATATATTCACTTGCACAATTACTTGGCTGAAGGACATTCTTATTATTGAGAGAAGAAAAGGTACTGGATAAAACCAAAGGCAATTAAAACCCACCCCTTGGCTTATCTGGGCTTGTGTACATGAGGTGCACAAACACTTCTTAAACAGTCATATCAGAAATAATGGAACATGTGAAAATCATCTGAGACAATCAAGTATGTGTATATACAGGTGTCATAATGTGGTTTTAAGTTCAATAACTTTATAAGTGTAAAACTACCAACTTTTGGAAAATATAATTTGCATGTTTAATTATTTGTATGTGATTTGTACACTTTGAAGGTTAATTTTTTTCTTTGTCACTCCAACATCTTCAATCAGAAGGACAGAAACAACAAATTAAAATTAAAAAAGTATTATGGACAATTCACAAAACTGTATAGGAAAAAGATAATTAAAATAGTTCAACTTTCAAATGATGTTCTTTATATTTTGTAGCTTTTACCCTTCTGAAATTATTAAAGCTTAAAATTGCACTACAGCATTTGGGAAACCTGTATATATACATATTTGATTTTCTTCAAACTATTAGATTTGTGTGCAGTCCTTCCCCATGGATATATATGTATAACAACTGTATGTGTACCTGTGTGTGCATAAGTTCATAGAAGCCAAAGACGGATTTCAGTTCTTTTGCTTTTATCTGCCTAAGACTGTTTCTTTCTTCTCTTGATAAGAGGCTCTACCTTTTGAACAGATACGTGAGCAAGTCAGGCTAGCCATGTGAAGTCATTACTTCACTAATTGGATTCCCTGATTGACCTAGTGGTAAATATCAATCCATGTTGGATCAATCTGTACTGATAACTTGGAAAATCAAAATAGAAGAGATAGAGATTGTGGTGGTTAGTGTTGGGTTATCCTTTGTCCACAGCTCAAATTAAGGCCTATGAACCTCTACTATTAGACTTGCTTCAATTCCTCTTTTTTTTGAAAGACCTGGCTGTTTTACCTGTTATTTTGATTTATTAAGCATCATCCACACTAACCCTTCAATAAACTCTTGTTTTGCTTCAATTAGCCTGAGTCCTTTACTGTTGTTTGTAACCCAGTATACCTTAATTGATGTAAATTAGCTTCAACATGATAATTTCTTCCATTTTAATGGTTGAAATGATAGTCTAGAAAAGAGTAACATATTATATTCCTCTGACTTTATACGGAAACAGTAAGGGATAAAATTATACTCAGTATGTATATTATGTCCTTGATTAATTAGGAAGTTTGCATTGACAATGTTTGGGTATATAAACAAAATTACTTCAATGGACAAAATGGACTTCAGGACATTAGAACTGGTAAATCCCTTACTGCTACTTAGCAACTCTGAATACTTTGAGTCAGTGCTCTCATCTTGAAAACAGAGATCATGATACCTAAAATAAAGGTTATTGTGAGAGTAATAAGACCCAGGTAAAAACACCTAACACAGTCTCTGGCATAAATAGTAAAACAATTTTTCATTCACTTTTGAAATTTATTTTCTTTACCTGCAAGCACTGGCAGTTTGATTATGATATGTCTAGGTAGGATTGTTTTTTTTTTAATTTACATTATTTGATATTTGCTGAACAAAGCTCTTTAAAAAATCTTATGAATTTTGAAAGAATTATAAGCTCACAAGAAGTTTCAGAAACAGTCCACAGTCCAGAGGGGTCCCACGTACCCATCACCCATCTTCCCCCAACATAATTACAGTGCATTGTCAGCAAGGACAGTGATGAGAACAATACAATAAATCAGACTACAGACCTTACTCAGATTTCACTATTTTTTATGTACTCATATTTTGCATATTTTTATGTATAATGCTATATTTTACACATATAGATTTGTATGCCCATCACTTCAGTCAAGATACAGAAATGTTCTGTCACCGCAAAGCAATTCTCTCATGTTCCTTGATAGGCACATACATCCTCTTTCCCTAACTTCTGGCAACAACTTAACTATTCTTCATCTCTATTCTTTTTTTCATTCCAAGAATTTTATATAAATTGAATCATATAATATGTAAACTTTTGAGATTGCCATTTTCAGCTAAGCATAATTCCCCTAATATTGAGCCAAATTGTTGAATATATTGTAGCTCATTACTTTTATTGCTGAGGAGTATTCCATTGTATTATGTAGAACAGTTAAGTGTGTCACACATTCAAAGGCATTTGGGTAATTTCAAGTTATTGGTGATTATAAATAGAGTAAAGCTTCTATGACATTAGCATACAGGTTTTTGTGTGAACATAAGTTTTCATCTTTCTAGTATAAATGCCTGAGAGTGTTATTGTTCGGTCATATGGTAAACGTGTATCTTCCTAAAACAACTTCAGGCTCATTTCCGTAGTGGCTGAACCATTTTTATATTCCCACCAATGTATGAGAAATCTAGTTTCCCTGCATCCTCACCAGTATTTGATAGTATAAGTATTTTTAAGTCATTTTAATAGATATGCAGTAGAATCTTGTGGCTCTTTAAATTTGCATTTCCCGAGTGATTTGTGATGCTGGACATCTTTTCATGTAGTTGTCATTTGCTTATCTTCTTTTTTAGATTGCCTATATAAGACTTTTGCTCATTTTTCACTTAGATTGTTTTTATTTAGAGAGTTATTTGTATATTTTGGATATGAATTATTTGTTGGATATGTGATTTGCAAATATTTTCTCCCTGTTGGTAGCTTGTCTTTTCATCCTTTTAACAGGGTCTTAGAACAAAAGTTTTAATATCAATGAAGCCAAATATATCAGCTATTTTCTTTTATGAATAATACCTTTTGTGTGATGTCTAGGAACTTGTCACTTAGCTCTTGGTCCCAAAGATTTTATCCTATGTTTTCTTCTAAAAGTTTTATAGCTTCACATTTTACATGTAGATTTATCTGATTCTATTTAAGTTAATTTTGTACAAGGTGTGAGGTTTACATGGATAATTTTTGGTCACTATAGTCCAATGTTTCCAGCACAATTTTATAAAAAGGCTGTTTTTCCTCTACTGAATTGCTTTTGAATCCTTGGTCCAAAATCAGCTTGCCACATTTGTTTGGGTCTGTTTCCGAGCTCTCCATTCTGTTTTGTTGATCTACTGTTTATTCCTCCGCAGTCCCATGCTATATTGATTGCTGTAGATATCAACTAAGTCTTAAAAATGGGTGGTGTGATTCCTCCAACTTGATGCTTCTTTTTCAATATTGTTTTAGCCATTCTAATTCATTCGTGTTTCCATATAAATTTTAAGATAAGATTGCCTATATATATATATATATATATATATATATATATAACTTTTTGGAATTTTAATAGGATTTACACTGAATTTACAGATCATTTTGTTAAGAACTGACATTTTTAATGTGCTAGATATTCCAAACCATGGACATTATACATCTCTTTGTTTATTTCATCTTCTTTGATTTATTTTATCAGTATTTGTATTTTTCATGATATAGATCCTGTACCTGTTTATAAAATTTATTCACCATGCTTCTTGAATCTGTAAATTTGTGTTTCACCAAATTTGGAAAATCTTTGGTCATTATTTCTTCAGATATTTTCTGCACTTACCTCTTTTTCTTTCCTTCTGGGATACCAGGGGCATAAATATTAGAACCGTTGACATTGTCCCACAGTTCTCAGAGGCCCTGTTCATTCTTTTTCACATTGTTTTGTCTCTCTTCTTCATATTGAATTTCTGTTTATCTAGCTTCATATTCACTGAAGCTTTCCTTTCTCATCACCATTCTGCTCTTTGGCCCTATCTGTGATTTTAAAAATTTAAGATATTATAATAACCAATTATATTTTTTATTTGATTATTCTTATAATTTGTACATCTTTATATACTCCACTTATTTAGTGTTTATCTTCACCTCATAGATCACAGTTATAATAGCTGTATTAAAACCTTTCTCTGAAAATTCCAATATCTGTATCATCATAAGATTGTCATCTGTTGGTTATCTGTTCCCTTGAGAGTTATATATTCTGGTTCTTTGTTTATTGGGTAATTTAGAATTGTATCTGACTTATTTTTAATATTAAAAGAAAGATTCTGGGTGCTGTTAAAATCATATGGCAGGGCTTCCCTGGTGGCGCAGTGGTTGAGAGTCCGCCTGCCGATGCAGGGGACACGGGTTCGTGCGGGAAGATCCCACATGCCATGGAGCGGCTAGGCCCGTGAGCCATGGCTGCTGAGCCTGCGCGTCCGGAGCCTGTGCTCCACAACGGGAGAGGCCACAACAGTGAGAGGCCCGCGTACTGCAAAAAAAAAAAAAAAAAAAAAAAAAAAATCATATGGCAAATATTTATCTTATATTTTTGCATGCAGTCAACCTGGCTAAGTTCAGAGTGCAAATTCTGTACCGTTTTGTGCAGTGATGGTTTCAATGTCAGTTCAAAATCAAAGCTTTTATTTTGCTTCTTTGGGTCCATCCTGCACATGTACCACACAGGGGTTAATCAGGGGCTTGGCACAAAGTGGATACTCAAAATATTTTTTTCATTAATTTTCAATTTTTAGTACAGCTTGTTTGAAGTGGAATCCTGTGGAAACATTAAGTTTTGCAGGTCTCTGTTAACTGGTAAAAAAAAACCAAAACCTTATCTCTGCAATAACTGGTATGTTTCTTCAGGCACTGGAGCATAGCATGTATTCTGTGAAGTGATATATATTAAAGAGCTCCCCAGTGGATTTTGTTAAATGGTCAAAGAGAGTAAAATTTCTTATATGTTACCAATTCTATTTTGAGCATTTATTATTTATTCTTATCTTCTATGTGATGGCTAATAATTCTAATAACTATATGGATTATGTTAACTTGATTTTTCTCATTTGCCTATAAAAGTGATGTTTATATGCTTCTGAGATTCAAAAACTTCCCTATGCTTCCCTGTGTTTCTGAGATTCAAAATCTTCTACCTCAGTTCCAGTATACTCAGTATTAAGTGCACTATAAAATAAAATTTTTAGAAAATCTGCTACTTTTACTGTAAAACCCTAGTACTTTTACAGGCTACCACAGACCAATTTAACTATGGAAAACTATCTGTTTAGTGTAATTAAGGATAGCTGTTTTGTTCTCTACATGTTGAAAATTGAGTCCCATATTATAGTGTTTATCTTTGTTTTAAATTTATACTATTTTTATATTGTATAACTTTCTCATTCATGACATAGTAATTTTTTAAATGTTTTACAATATAGATAGAGTGACTTAAAGTGAGTTTGACATTTAATTTTTTTTTAATTGAAAATCCAAAGAAGCTATCAATGCTAAAAAGAAAGGAGTTATCAAACCATGAAAAGACATGGAGGAACCTTAAATGCATACTGCTAAGTGAAAGGAGCCAATCTGAAAAGGCTACATACTGTGTGATTCCAACTATAGGACATCAGGGAAATGGCAAAACTTTGGAGACGGTGAAAAGATTAGTGGTTGCCAGTGGTGAGAGAGAACAGAGAGGGATGAATACTCAGAGCACAGAGGATTTTCAGGGCAGTGAAAATACTCTGTATGGTAATATAATGATGGATTTCAGGGCAGTGAAAATACTCTGTATGGTAATATAATGATGGATATAAACCTATAAAATGTACGACACCAAGAGGTAAGTTATAACTGTGAACTTTGGGTAATTATGACATGTCAGTGTAGGTTCATCTATTGTGAGGGATGTACCACTCTGCTGGGAGATAATTGATAATGGGGGGGGGGGGCTGTACGTGTGTAAGGGGACAGGATATATGGGAAACCTCTGTACCTTTCTCTCAGTTTTATTGTGAACCTAAAACTTGTCTAAAAAATTTAAATCTTTCTAAAATGAAACCAAACTAATCAACATCTCATATAATAACAATACATTAAATCAAACTTTCTATCCTAAAGTTTAATATACTTTGCACAATTAAAAGTTTTTTAAGTTGTGACATAAATTATAATTATTAATAAGTAGGAATTTAGAATACAGTTTGCCCTTGAATAACATGGGTTTTGAACTGTGTGGGTCCACTTATGAGGGAATTTTTTTCCATAGTGAATACTACAGAACTATAGGATCTGCAGTTGGTTGAATCTCAGGATGCATAACTGCAGATATGGAGGAACCAAGTATACTGGAACGTGGACTATAAATTAGTCCTGGATTTTTGCCTTGGTGGAGGGTCAGTGCCCCTAACCACTACAGTGTTCCATGGTCAACTGTATTAGCATTTTCTTGTTTCCAAGAAAGCATATTCATATCAATAGTATCATACTACTACTGAGACTTGAGGATATAAAGTACATAAAATAATTCCATCATGGCGTGGCCATGTTTATTTGTGTTTACTTTGTGTGGTGTCAAGTAGACAAAAGTAACAGATTAAAGTTGTGTTCATTTTGAATATAGGTAGGTAGCTATTCAGCCAGATGATCCCAATAGTTCTAAATTATTTAAGATATCCCTGCAGTTATCTCAGAGGCAGGTGTTGATGGTCCTCAAATTTGGGAAACATAGGATAAACTTATTTTTTAAGCCCCATTGTCCTTATGTTTCTAGACTTCTGGAATACTCTGTTTTTTTATTTTAAATAGTAGTGTAACAAATGTTTTCTGATCACAGTAAAATGAAACCATAAATACAAAATCACAAAACAAAATTCCCCTTCAACCAGAAATAGTGTCCAACTGTTAATTTGAAAAAAAGTACAATAAATATATTAAAGTATCCAAGAAAGCTAGAAACATAATGGAAATAATTCTTTTTACTGTACTTTGTTCAGATTACATTTACAGCCATTTAGGGATACTTCATCAGCATTGTTGTCTTACATTTGAAGAAAACTATATTTTGGATAGTATTTGAAAATGTCATAAATGTACTGTTTAAAAATAGGCTTACCTTTTATGTATGAAGAACTTGCATGAATGATATACACTCTCAGGAACATTGATAATGTCCTTTCACAACCAAACAAAACAACCCTTTGTTAAATATCTTGCTATGTCATCAATTCAACTGAAAAGTAAACACCTAAAAAGATTTAAATTTTGTTTTCAGGCCAAATTGACTCAATAAAAAAGCCCATGAACAGTAGTTTAATTTCCTTTTAGTGACTGAATTACTCTCATTAGTAGAGTTAAAAATATATATGTTTTTGTGGGGAAATAATATAAGTATAATAAAATCCATTTAGAAATTCAGGCCTCACCCTTACTGCAATAAGGCACATGAAGTGGTGCCTTTAACCAATAGCTACAGGAGTGGCACCTGAGCATACATCACTGATCACATAGTTTATGTCAGAAAGGAGCTTATATCTTTACCAGGCTGTCAGTATTAAGCTCTATCTGAAAATTTTTAAACATATCTATACACAAAATACAAGAATATATGATTTTCTATCAATCTATTCTAACAGTATAAGATACCAACCTCACTTTACTAAAATGTAATGTGTGGTTATTTTTCATATAATAACAATTATGATCATTAAAGTGTATCTGCTTGTTATTGAATGAACCTACAATTCTGATACCCTCTTCATTTCAAAGTCACAAATAATAGAGAAGAATATTTAGATGAAACCACAAGTCTTAACCTACTCCACATTTATAGGAAACAAAACATTTTTACATAACAGCTCAGTTATTCTGAGTTGAAAGTTACCATCATAACTTTTATAGTAGTTACAAGTCATAGAAATTACCTTAGTAATCAAGAACTGATTACTCATTGTGGGAAATAAACAGGAAAAGCAAACAGTCTGCCCTAACCCGTCTGTTTTCTCTATCTTTCTGGCATTGTCATTCTTACACAAGATACAGGCAGTACTCTGTTCCCTCCTGTTGATAGCTGTGCTCCTTGCTATAATGTTTCAAAAACTGAGTGCAGTGCAAGTAGAACTTTGAAAATATTATATGCCAATCTCCATCTGCACCTCATCCCCACCCAGAAGCTGCAGCCATTCCACCTAGAACAGGAGAGACTATCATCTTAGGAAGAAAAAATGCAAGGGATATTCCTTACACAGTAGAAGAGGCAGGAAGATTCAGCTTTCCAGTTGGTGAAATATAGGAATGGGAAGAGGACCAACAGAAAGGAAAGGAAAGGTCAGGTACCAGTGTTTCCTTCCCTCATACATTTCTAAGAATAGAAGTGTGTAATTGCATCATCCAGAGGTGTATGGAAGAAACCATTAATATTACTATTGGTCCTTTTATATAGGAGTAGACAGGCCTGGGGATTGGGATTTAGAAGCAGGAATTTGCAAGCCTTTTTTGATCTCGATTAGTTCTGTCACCCATTCAACAGGCCATATGAGTGATTTTGCATGATATTAGTGGAGAGAAGTGTTTAGGCCAATTACCATATTTGATTCAGTTATCTATTAACCTTATAAATCATGCTTTTATAAACAAACTTGTTCCAATATTATCTCTCCTTTGTGGATATATATTTTTGGATTATAATCCTAGAAGGTCGAACACATAAGTATCTCTTTAATTTTACTTGATATACCCAAATTATACTCTTTAGAGTTTGAACTGTTATATATTCCCACCAGCCATAATCTGAAATAATTTATATTCTCCAATCTCACCAATAGAGTACATTATCAAATTTAGGATTTTTGCTGATCATGTAAGTGAGAAATGATACATGTATTGTTTTAATTTTCCTTATACTTAGTGAGACTGAATATATTTTCTTCCACTTAAGGGTTATTTGCATTCTTTATTTTTGTGAATGGTCCATATCTTTTGGCAATTTTCTCTCAGGTTTGGTCTCAATTTTTAAGAGCCTGTATATATAAAAGGAAGATTTTCTTATGATTTAATGTTCACCTATTGACTTTGATTATGGTTATACTTTTTTAAACAGAAGTGTTTCAATTTTACAGAGCTGATTTTATGAATCTTTTCATTCATTGCTTCTGGATTTTGATTCATAATTAGAAAGAATTTTGTGCTCCTTGGTTATAAAATAATAAAGCCATATTTTTTTCAGGGCTATTTTTTTTACATTTTTTCCTTTCAAAACAAGCGATGGCCTGAGGTATTGATCCATTTACTGTTTTTTTAGCTCTTCAGTTGCCATAATTTAATTTATTTAAATGTCCATCTTTTCCTCAGTGATTTGTTGCTTCCCCATTTTGATTTGCCATCTTTATCAAAAATAAATTCCATATGCATTTATGTCAAATTCTAGATTGTCCTTTTCTTTTCTTTTCTTTATTTTTAAGTTTTATCCAACTTTTTCTTGTTGTAAGTAACAACTCCAAACTCTTTACATGTTGGAGCTGATTCAAACTTTTAAAGTTTAAGGATTATCAATGTAATTTGGTATTTTGGACTAAAATAAATTCTTAATTCCTATGATCATATTGCAACTATAGTATAGTCTACTAATTGGGTCAAGAAATAGTACTCATTGGTTTCTGTAAACCTTTTCTAGTTTTATTGTTCTGATTTTATGACTATTAACTTTCAAATGACATTGCTAAAACATTTTTTCTTTAATTTTAAAAATTATCTAATGGGCTTCTCTTTTGGCGCAGTGGTTGAGAGTCCGCCTGCCGATGCAGGGGACACGGGTTTGTGCCCCGGTCCGGGAATATCCCACATGCCGTGGAGTGGCTGGGCCCGTGAGCCATGGCTGCTGAGCCTGGGTGTCCAGAGCCTGTGCTCCACACGGGAGAGGCCACAACAGTGAGAGGCCCGTGTACCGCAAAAAAAAAAATATATATATATATATCAACACTTTAGACAATTGACTTTTTATTTAAAAAATCCCTATTCTTACTCTCTAGCTTTTTCTTTAATATTTTTATTTATATTGCAGTAAAGTTGATTAAAAATATTGTGTTAGTTTCAGGTGTACAGCAAAGTGATTCAGTTATACATTCACATATATCTATTCTTTTTCAAGTTCTTTTCCCATTTAGGTTATTACAGAATATTGAGCAGAGTTCCCTACTGCTATACAGTAGGTCCTTGTTGGTTATCTATTTTAAATATAGCAGTGTGTATATGTCAGTCCCAAACTCCCCATCTATCCCTCCCCTCCACCCTTCCCTCCGGTAACCATAAGTTCATTCTCTAAGTCTGAAAGTCTGTTTCTGTTTTGTAAATGAGTACATTTGTATCATTTTTAGATTCTGCATATAAGCAATATCATATATCATATGAAATTCTAGATTTTCTATATAATCCTATTCATCTCTCTCTCCTCTCTCCCTCTCTCTTTAAATGCCAGTACAGCACTATCTTGAATATAAGACTTTGTACTATGTTTTAAAATTTCATAGGATTAGACTCTAGACTTCTTTCACTACTTTTCTTTTTTCCATGTTTTTCTTTTTTGCTGTTGTTGTTATTTATTTATTTTTTTACTATTCTTGCTTGTTAATTTTTCTATGTGAACTGGAAAACAAAACAAAACAAAATGCATTGGTATTTTTATTGGAATTGTATTATGTTTGGATTTTATCCTGGGGAGAGCTAATGTATTTATGGTACTATATCCAGCATTATATAGTTTTTATATATAGTTTTGTCATTCATCAAATCTTCTTTTGAATCTTTCATGGATATTTTAAAGCCATAGCCTAAAGGTTTAGAGGTTTCTTGTTAGGTTTAGTTTTAAATATTATTGTAAAAGTATTTTTTCTATTATATCTTCTAATTGGCTATTGTCTTCAGGTGTGAAGGCTATTCATTATTTATCTGAACGCTGTGATTATAGCAATATAACTAATAATACGAATCTTTAAAATAGTTCTTTAGGACTTTATTTTACTCTTTTTCAGTTTTTCAAAATGCATCTTGTAGAACTAGCTATTTTTCTATGAAGGAATGCTTGCTTTTGACTAGACATCATGGCAACATTATATCGCTGTGTAGTGGAGAACATATGAATTTTGGTTTTTATCCATATACATTCTTCCCCTTTCTCTAGCCATTGCAATTCTTGTCTTATCAGTTTTACAAACTTTGACTTTTTATGAAAATGTTTAATGTTCTGAAGTGAAAGTAACTCATGTATAAACTTCATTTTTGACCATTTCAGTAGTTTCCCTCAATTGAGCTTTCCTAGTGGAAGTATTAGTTCTTTATTCTATTGGACCAGGTAGATTATCTGGAAGTCTTCTTGGGCAAAATTCTGACTCATCTTGGCTTCTGAGCTTGGTCTTTTTGATCATCTATGAGCCTACTGTTCAATTTCAAGGATTTCTTCTTGTTTTTCATTGGAAGAGTGATTCACATGGAGTCATTCACCCTGGGTATCATCTTGCTCTTCCTGATAAAGGATTCTAGAATGACAGGTTTTCTCTCAGTACTTTAGAGGTAACTGCTCCTCTGTCTTCTACTTTTTATTGTTGTCTACAAGAAAAATGTTGTCATCATTATTCTTATTCTTCTGTACTTAATGTCACATTTTCCCTCTAGCCATGGTATTTCTATTTAGCACTATGATTAAGCAATTTGGTTATGATGTGCCTTGATGTAGTTCCCTTTATGTTTCTTACAAATGGGGTATGTTAAATTTCTTATATAGATTTTATCAAATCTATAAAAAATGTAACCATGATTTGTCATTCTACCCCAGGTTTCCATCATTTGATGGGTATTTACACATGTATTTGGCTCCTTGACATTGTTTATTTTTGGTCTTTTGTATTTTTGCATTTTACTTTCTTATTATTTTCACTTTAATGTTTAAATGTAATTTTTAAATTGAAGTATAGTTGATTTACAATATTATATTAGTTTCAGGTGTACATAGTGATTCAATATTTTTATAGATTATACTCCATTTAAAATTACTACAAAATAATGGTTATATTTCTCTGTGCTATAGAATATATCTTTGTTGCTTATCTATTTGGTACAAAATAGTTTGTATCTCTTAAGCCCACAGTGCTATCTTGCCCCCAAGCCCTGCCTCCCTCTCCCCAGTGGTAACCAATAGTTTGTTCTCTACTTCTGTAAGACAGTTTAGGTTTGTTATATATATTCATTTGCTTTAGTTTTCAGATTCCACATATAAGTGATAACATAGAGAATTTCTCTTTCTCTGTCTGACTTGTTTCACTAAGTGTAATACTCTCTAGGTCCATCCATGTTGTTACGAATGGCAGAATTTCATTTTTTATGTCTAAATAATATTCCATTGTATATAAATATACCATTTATTTTTTATCCATTCATCTGTTGATGGACACTTAGGTTCCTTCCATGTCTTGGCTTTTGTAAGTAATGCTGCTCTGAACATAAGGGTGCATGTATCTTTTCAAATTACTGTTCATTTTCTTTGGATATATAACAAGGAGTGCAATTGCTGGATCATATGGTAGTTCTCTTTTTAGTTTATTGAGGAACCTCCGTACTGTTATCCATGTGGCTGCACCAATTTACATTCCCATCAATAGTGTACAAGGGTCCCCTTGTCTCTGCATCCTTGCCAGTATTTGTTGTTTGTACTCTTTTTGATGATAGCCATTCAGTCAGATGTGAGGTGATATCTCACTGAGGTTTTGATTTGCATTTCTATGATGGTTAGAGATGTTGAACATCTTTTCTAGTGCCTGTTGGCCATGTGTATGTCTTCTTTGGAAAAATGTCCATTCAGGTCTTCTGCCTATTTTTTGATCAGTTTTTTTTTTTTTTTTTCAAACTGAGTCGTATGAGCTGTTTATATATTCTGGATATTGACCTCTTATCAGTCACATTACTTGCAAATATTTTCTTCCATTCAATAGGTTTATATTCATTTTGTTGATGGCTTTCTTTGCTGTACAAAAGCTTTTAAGCTTAATTAGGTCCCATTTGTTATTTTTGCTTTTATTTCTTTTGCCTTAGGAGACAGATCCAAAAAATATTGATAAGATTTATGTCAAAGAGTGTTCTGCCTATGTTCTCTTCTAAGAATTTTATGATTTCAGGTTTTACATATAGGTCTTTAATCCATTTTGAGCTTATTTTTGTATCTAGTGTGAGGTAATTTTCTAATCTCATTCTTCCACACATAGCTGTCTAATTTTCCAGCACCACTTATTGAAGAGACTGTCATTTCTTCATTGTATATTATTGCCTTCATTGTCATATATTCATTGACAATAGGTGTATATGTTTAATTCTGGGCTCCCTATTCTGTTCCTTTTACCTATGTCTTTATTTTTGTGCCAATACCATGCTGTTTTGATTACTGTAACTTTGTAGTATACTCTGAAGTCAGGGAGCATGATACCTCCAGCTTTGTTCTTTTTTCTCAAATTTTTTTTTGGTAATATGGGTTATTTTGTGGTTCTACATAAATTTTAGGATTATTTGTTCTAGTTCTGTGAAAAATGTCATGGGTATTTTGATAGGAATTGCATTGAATCTGTAGATTACCTTGGGTAGTCATTTTAACAATATTAATTCTTCCAATCCAAGAATACTATATAGCTTTCCTTTTCTTTGTATCATTTTCAAATTCCTTCATCACTCTTTCATAGTTTTCAGGGTATAGGTCTTACCCCACCTTGGTTAAGTTTATTCCTGGGTATTTTATTCTTTTTGATGCAATTTTAAATGGGATTGTTTTCTTGCTTTCTCTTTTTGATGGTTCATTATTAATGTATAGAAAAGCAAAAGATTTCTATATGTTAATCTTGTATTCTACAATTTTACGGAATTCAATGATTAGTTCTAATAGTTTTTTGGTGAAGACTTTTGGGTTTTCTATATACAGTATCTTGTCATCTGCAAATAGTGACAGTTTTACTTTTTCTCTTCTAATTTGGGTACATTTTTATTTCTTTTACTTGTCTGATTGCTGTAGCAAAAACTTCCAATATTATATTAATTAGAAGTGGTGAGAGTGGGCATGCTTGTCTTTTTTCTGATTTTAGAGGAAAGGCTTTTTCTTTTCACCATTGAGTAGGATGTTCACTGTGGGTTTGTCATAAAAGATGTTTTTTATCTTGAGATATGTTCCCTCTATACCAACTTTGATGAGAGTTCTTATCACGAATGGATGTTGAATTTTGTGAACTGTGATTTTTATCCTTCCTTTTATAATGTGGGGTATCACATTGATTGATTTGTAAATCTTTAACTACCCTTGCATCCCTGGAATAAATCCCACTTGATCATGGTGTATGATCCTTTTTATATATTGTTGAATTCAGTTTGATAATATTTTGATGAGGATTTTGCATCTGTATTCATCAGAGATATTAGCCCATAATTTTCTTTTTGTGTAGTGTCTTTGTGTTTTTTTAGTATCAAGATGTTGACCTTGTAGAATGAATTTATGAGTCTTCTATCCTCTTTAATTTTTTGGAAAAGTTTGAAAAAGATAGGTATTAGCTCTTCTTTATATGTTTGGTAGAATGCCCTTGTGAAGCCATTCATTCAGGACTTTTGTTCGCTGGGAAATTTTTTTTTTTATTATAAATTCAAGTTTACTATAAACGATTGGTCTATTCAGATTGTCTGTTTCTTCCTGATTCAGTCCTGGCAGGTTGTATGTTTCTAGAGCTCTTTTCTTCTAGGTTGTCCAGTTTGTTGGCATATAACTATTTGTAGTATTGTCTTATTTTTTTTAAATCTGTGTAGTATCGATTGTTATTCTCCCCTTTCATTTCTTATTTTGTGTCCTCTCTCTTCTTGTTTTGCCTGGCTAAAGTTTATCAATTTCATTTATCTTTTTCAAAAACCATATCTTGGCTTCATTGATCTTTTCTTGCTTTTTTTTTTTTGGTGTCTATTTTATTTCTTTCCTCTCTGATCGTTATTATTTCCTTTCTTCTGCTGATGTTGGGCTTTGTTTTTTCTTGTTTTATAAATTACTTTAGATGGTACATTAGGATGATTATTTGAGATTTTTATTCTTTCTTGTGGTAGGCCCGTATCTCTATAGGACTGCTTTTGCTACATTTCCATAGATTTTGGAATATTGTGTTTTTACTTTCATTTGTCCTGAGGTATTTTCTGATTTCTTCTTTGATATCTTCATTGACCCATTGGTTTTTAGTAACATATTATTTAGCCTCCATATTTTTGTGCTTTTTCCACTTTTCTACCTATAAATGATTTCTAGTTTCTTACAATTGTGGTCAGAAAAAATGTTTTACATAATTTCTGTCCTCTTACATTTGTTGATTTGTTTTGTGACCTAGCCATGTCATCTGTCCTGGAGAATGTTCCATGTGCAATTAAATGAATTTGTTTTTGTTGGTTTTTAATGGAATGTCCTGTAGATACCTATTAAATTCAGCTCAGTCTGTTGTGTCCTGTAAGACCACTGTTGCCTTTTTGATTTTGTCTGGATAACCTGTACATTGATGTAATTGAGGTGTTAAAGTCCCCTAATATTGTTGTACTATTGTTATAGTCAGTTTTCCCTTTATGTCTGTTAGTATTTGCTTTATGTATTTATGTACTCCTGTATTGAATGTATATAAGTTAATGAGTGTAAAATCCTCTTCTTGTATCAATCCCTTTTTCATTATATAATTCCCTCTTTATCTTTTGTTATAGTCTTTGTTTTAATGTCTATATTTTCCTGATATGAGTATTGCTACTCCTGCTTTCTTGTCAGCTCCATTTACATGAAATATCTTTTTGTGTTCTCTCACTTTCAGTCTGTGTGTCTTCAGCTCTGAAGAGAGTCTCTTTTAAGTAGAATATAGATAGGTCTTTTTTTTAATCCAGTCATCCATCCTGCATCTTTTGATTGGAGCATTTAGTCCATTGACATTTAAAGTAAGTACTAATAGGTACGTACTTATTGCCATTTTATTACTTGTTTTCTGGTTGTTTTTGTAGTTCTTCTTTGTTCTTCTTTTTGTTTCTTCCCCTGAGGTTTGATGATTTTCTTTAGTTGTATTCTTGTGTTCCTTTCTCTATAGTTCTTTTGTAACTATTATAGGATTTTGCTTTGTGGTTTTCATGGGGTTCATATATGTTGATCTATAAGTATATCTACTTGTTTTAAATAGGTAGTCCTTTAAGTTTAAACACATTCTAAAAGATCTATGTTTTTTACTCTCTTCCCCCACATTTTGTGTTTTTGATGTCATATTTTACATTTTAATGTTTATCCTTTTACTGTTTATTGTAGTTATAGTTGATTTTGCGATTTTTCATCTTTTAATCTTCTTACTAACTTATTTAAATGGTTGATCCTCAGCCTTTAATGTATATTTGCCTTTACTAGTGGGATTTTTTCTTTCCTGTAGAGTCTTAACTTCTTGTTATAGTCTTTTCTTTTCCAGATGAACTCTTTTAGTTTTTGCTTGTCTGAAAAGTTCGTTATCTCTCCTTCAATTCTACGTCTTCCTCAGTAGAGTTGTAGGTTTTTTTCCTAGGTTGTAGGTTTTTCCCTGTCAGCCCTCTGTATATATCATACTACTCCCTTCTGGCCTACAAAGTTTCTGCAGAAAAATCAGCAGATAGCCTAATGGGAATTACATTGTATATGACTTACTTTTTTACTTTTTTTCTTGCTGTTTTTAGAATTCTCTCTTAAACTTTGTCATTTTAATTATGTTATGTCTTGGTGTGAGTCTGTTTGGGTTCATCTTGTTTGGGACCCTCTGTGCTTCCTGTATCTGGATATCTATTTCCTGTTTAAGGCTTAGGAAATTTTCAGTCATAATTTCATCAAATACATTTTCAACCCCCTTCTCTCTGTCTTATTCTTCTGGGATCCCTATAATGTGAATGTTAACCCAGAGGTCCCTTAAATTGTTCTCATTTTTTATTTGTTTTTCTCTTTGCTGTTCTGATTGGGTGATTTCTTTTATTCTGTCTTCCAGGTTACTTATGCATCCTTCTGTATCACTGAGTTTGCTATTAGTTCCTTGTGGTGTATTTTACATTTCAATTATTGTATTCTTCAATTCTGATTTCTTTTTCATATTTTCTTTTTAAAATTTTCGCTGTGTCCATCTATTCCTTTCCTTAGTGTAGCTAGCATTCTTATTACTAATGTTTTGAATTCTTTATCTGTAAATTGTTTCTTTCATTATTTGTTTCTTTAGGTGTTTTTTTCAAATGAGAGCAGTTCCTTTCTTCTTATTTTGGTTAACTTTCTTTGTTTCTGTGAAATTAAGTGAATTACCAATCGCAGTCTTGAAAGTATATCCTTATGTGTGAGTATTTCTGTACAGTCTGTGTGTGCCCAGTGGCTTTTGTGGGAGAGTTGGGTTTGATGTGAACACAAGTCATGTCTTTCCTCAGGTTGTGCTGGCAGCTATTACCTTGGTAGTTTGTGTGGCTGGAGATGGAAGGGCTGTGACATGGGCCACATATAGGCTAGGGCTTCCTCTCTGCTCAGTGGCCATCACTGCTGTATTGGGGTTTGGGATGGGTCTTAAGTTGCTAGAGAAGAAGTCCTGGGTCTTGGGTCCAAGTTGTCTTTCTTCCTTATACATGTGTGCTCTCCCTTCTCCCAGCATTGGTACACTCACCCCAGACAGAAACAGTACTGGAATAAGAGGGCTGGTGTGGGCCTTTGGCATTGACAGGGTGCAGGCGGTGGCAGTCTGGCCAGGGTAAGAGATTTCGACTGCCTCTGATGTGCTGCCTAAGTAAGTGCACACAATGGCTGCCCACATACTACTCAGAGGCAACCTAATGTCTGAGCCTCTTTTGTCCCTCATAACGGAGCTCTCCCTTTGGCCTCTGCTGTCCTTGTCCAGGTGTGGAGCTGTGCTGCAAGACAGATGGGGCCTGTGTGGACTCTCTATGTGGTAGAGGCTTAGACTGTGGTGGTCCAGCCACAGGCAGAGATGGTGCTGCTTCTGACATGCTCCCTTTGTAAGTGCCAATTAGGGATGCCCCTACCCTGCTCAGATGCTGGTTTGGGTCTGAGATGCCTCTATGTATCAGAGCTAGCTCCTAAGTGAGGTGGGAGTGTTTGTTCTGTTTAAGGTGGGGCATGACATGGGGTGTTCCGTTAAACCAGCCAGCCACTCTTGCTATTTTTAATCCACTCCCTCTGCCCCACTTTGAGAGCAGGCAAATGTATATATTCCTCATGAGTGGAATCCAGGATTTCTGCAGCCCTCCTGTTAGTCCTACTGGCCCTCCAACCAGCCAAGTGGGCTCATCTATCCCATGTTGGTCCCCAGGGCAGGGGCACCCAACCTGTGGCTTGAACTACTCACTTCCCAGAGAGGATCTCTGCCCATATCTCCCTTTTCCTCTGAATCCTGTCACAGCGTCACATGTCCCATCCTGATTGCTTTTCTTTCCTTCCTCCTTGATTCCATGTGGATCTTTCTTACAGCCCTGTTTGTACAGGGCTATTTTTGCCAGTTTCAAGTTAGTTGTTTTCAGTGAGAATTGTTCCACATGTAGATGTATTTTTGATGTGTTTATGGGTAGAAGTGATTTCCCTGTCTTCCTACTTGCCATCTTGTTGATCTCTCTCTAGCTTTTTATTTTAGTTTGTATCTATTGATATGCCTCTAAGTTCATTAACCTTTTCTTCTGCTATGTCTAAACTGCTGTTGATTTCATCCAGTGTATTTTGTTTGTTTGTTTTTATTTCTAAAAGAGTGATGTAATTTTTATAACATTTCTCCTGTTTAAAACTATTTTTTTCTGTTTTTTTTTTCTCATTTCTAGTTCAGTAAGTCTTGTCCAGTTATTCAACAGTACTGTAAAATCTCTTTGAATACCATTTTTTACATATTCAAATACATCATATAATCTATCAGTTTTATTTTTTTTTCTTTGAAACATTCCAGTTACAGTACTCCACCTTTGTGAAACAATCTGGAATAGTTACTTTCTAGATCTTCTGCACAAATATACTCATGGGATATGCTTTCAGTGTTCTTATTGGAAGCTCTGCTTGATGGATCTCAGGTCTTCTTTTTTTCATCTACTGCATTGTTTTAGTGGACTAAAAGCTTCAGGAGTTTTCTGAGAAACTGTGCATTTTGAGAGTTAGAATGTCTGAAAATGCCTTTATTTTTTACATTTCACTTATAGTTTTGCCTGTACAACATTTCAGAGTAAGGCATAAAAAGTTGATTGGAACCTCTGTGACGATAGGCCAGATTTGTCTGGTGGGCCTCACTGTGAGGTTGAAGAGAATATGGTCCATTTCAAATTTCATATCTGTAGGGATTTTCTTTGGGGTCTTTTAAATTCTCCAGAAAAAAGTCTTCAAATCTACAACTTTGCAGAATGTATGCTTATTAGGGTATTCTTTAAGCTATATTGTTCAAAGAGAACTAAGAGTAAGAATTATGTATGAAGCAGTTCAATTAATTTCCCTATTTTAATAATGTATATTTTCCTCCCCATTAATACTATTTTTGGTTTCCCTGATTTAGAAGGCAGCTAGGGTTTTCCCCAGCATGGTTCTCAAACTTTAACATCCATCACAAATACCTGAAGGGTTTGTTAAACAGTTTGCATGAACACATCTCCTGAGTTTGCAATTCAGTGATGATGGTGACTAAAATTTCCACGTCTAATGAATGGCCTGGTGATGTTGATAATGCTGGTCCAAGGACTGTACCTTGAAAACCACTGTCCTACATGAAACTTACATAAGGTATATATTCTTTCATTCCAGTATGTAAAATTTATCTTCTGTGCATTGTTCTCAGTATAATTTACTTAAATGCTGTAGCAAACCTTGCCAGTCTCATGTGGTTCCTGTTTGGGCAGTTTTTAAGCTTTTGAAGAGAAATTTGACCAATTGTCTTTTAGAGTTCTCAAATTAGAAGTAACTTCATCATGAAAGGAATGACTCAGGCAGAGTGATTAAAATATAAGCTCTGGAACCAGGCATCTTGGATTCCTTTTCTGCGGACTTCGGTTTATTAGCGCCCTCTGCTTACATTCCATCATCCTCTGCAGATAGATGGATAGATAGATAGATAGACTGACAGACAGACAGATAGATCAATCCTACATCTCGGTGTTATTGTGAAATTTTCATAAGATAATAAATGATAAACATTTAATACAGAGCCTGGCCACAGTAAGCTCTTAATATGTGGTTTGAAATCAACAACATCTTCAGCCTTATCATTATCACTGATAAACTGGTGTTGTGATTAATAGTAGCTTATGGGAGTCAGGGACTGACTCAGCTCTAATGCACGTTTTTAACAAGTACAGTATCCAGCTTAGCAACTATGCCTCAGCCCTGTGGTATATGAAGAGCAAAGGAGACAAATACGAATATCATGAACCTGCTGCCTTCTGGGTCATAAGTAATAAAGTCCTTTGTCACTATCCCAGGGGGTTTGTGTCTCCTGCCATTATTTGTGAAACGGTGGTAGCTAAATTTTTAGCTTGCTGGTAAAGTAAAATTCAGAATATTCACTGGTGTTAATAATTTTTTTGTGCTGGTGGAAGAAGTCACAATATCTATTAGTTGTAATACTAATAGTCTTTCAAAAATACACCTCTACAATGTAAAATTACAAAACATAAGTCAAGTTTTATAAACATGCACACACATGTCTTTATGTTCTTTGAAGCATAGGTTAAGGTTTTAAAAAGTCAACATTCATTTTTTTAAAGATATTTTACTGTTCAAGATGTAACTAAAATGTGGGCTGCTCGTATATGTGGTGTCGAAGTCAACATAGCTGAAAATAAAGGCTACCAGTATAATTTCATCTGATTCCTTTAAAAATTTAATATCTATAGATCTTATGTCCTTAATATTTTACAAATGTTTTCTTTTGCAGAAGATTAAACCAACTGCAGTTTAATTCTGCTTGGCTATTTTATTTAGGCTTTAAATTGGTGCCTATTTATTCGTAGCCACCTTCCTTATTGCTAGTTTATTTTTCTCACTGGTGTTTGGGAATAGATTATTCTGATAATTGGTACAACATGAAATATCTGTGTCTTACATAAGTATGGCTTCAGTAAGGTAGATTTTACTCTCAGTCTCAAGAGGATAAAATTAATTGAGTATAGGGTTGGTTAAATGTAGGGTTTGGCAAACTATTTTAAGTAGTTATTATTTCAGTCTTTTTAGGGCAAATTAATGTATCTCCTTGCTCTATTACCTCTTTTATTTCTAAAAGCTTACTTTTATCTTGAATATTTGTCTATTTTCTACCACTATCACTTGGGAGATTAGTATTTGACCCAAACTTAGATGGCAAATTTGTACAGTGTCTCATTATTTCACATTGTGTTACACAATAAAGCTTTTAGCATATCTGATGTAATCAAACATTTCATGATTTCCAACATTTTGCATTAAATCTTGAGCCTCAGCAACTTGCTGAAAAAGTTTTTATTATGATGTTTACATTTTGCATTGTTTCAAAATTACCTTAAATGTATTGATCAGTCTGTTGTAGTGATTTGGCCTTTAATCTTGATCTTTTAAAACTTAATAGAGCAGAGGATAATAGCATTGATTAGCCACCAATGTGTACTTGACAATATACTAGCCACTAAAACAATTCTATCTTGTACAAATCCTTCATTTCAAGTTGACTCTCAGCCAAGGATGAAAGATCAGGAATATAGATGGAATCCTATCTCAGAGTCAAAGGCTCTCTACTTTTCATGCCTCAGACTTATGGTTGAAAGTAGCGAGGCAAATCTGTCTGCCAGTCAAGAACACTGGGAAATAATGCAGTAGCATTTGAGATCCAGAAATACTGACACCATTGCTATGAACATCTGTAAGCATAGAATTGACTTTATACATTAGCTTGTTGGTGAGATTTCAGGCAGTGCAAAATCCTGCTTTCCCAAAATAACAAGTGTTCTGTTCATTCCTTAGATGTAATCACCAGGGAGACAGTGGATCAAAATATAAGGCATAATGTTTTGTTAAACTTTAAATGTAATGTATAGGTGCTGTGTTCTCTGTCCTTACTTATTTTGCTCCATTATTTATTTTATTGTGTGGTCATTAACACAGTCCTTAGCCACTGCTCTTGCCTCTCCTCTTGTGTCATCTTGATATTCTTTTCTCTACTCATAAATTCAGAGACTCTATAGATATTTCCCAAAGTAGCAAATATATATAACTTTCTGAAAGGAGCAGACATTATGATGTCTGTCTCTTGACTTTTACAAGAAAAATCATTTTGTCTGTTATAAAATCGTTTCTCAATCCAGTATTAATAATGTCATGTTCTGTGTCTCTGTTGAAATGTGATAACTATGGCTTTTCATTGGTGAGATACATTGGCTAACATGATTCATGATTCACAGATTGTAAAATTAGAAAAAGATAGTATAGATTTATTACTTTTTCAGAAAAAAAAAAGCTGTAGTTTTCAAGAGAGTAGAAAGTAGAAGAAAATGCCCAATGACACTATACGCTCTTTTTTCTCCACTGTCTCCAGGTAAATTTAGGGATTGGTCATATTTAACACCATGAATTTTATATTTATCAATGGAGTTATTGGTTTTGGGATGGGAATTTTACCTCTGAATCACTTGAGCCATTATCAAGAAGCCTGGGATGATCTTTGGTGAACAGGTGGGCTCAAAAAATTCTTGCAACATACACAATGTTCCTAAGATCTCTGACCTCTACTTGTGCCACAGTGAGATCACCCCTTTATTTTCTACCTCACCTTCCTAGTGCATTTTCTCCCACATTTCCTCTGTTAGTGTGGTTTGCACCCCAGGTCCTGACTTGAAGCATCATCGTGCCTTTGATCTTGTCATCATATTGGCATGTTCATCTGTTCTTCTCTGGTTGTGTGATGATTTTTCATTCCTCTATGGCAGAGTTCTTCAATTTAGGCACTATTAAAACTTTGGATCAGATAATCCTTTGCTGGGGTTGGGGGAGAGGAGCTGTCTTGTTCATGAAGGATGTTTAGTAGCATTCCTGGTTTCTAAGGACTACACGCTCGTTGTGCTCCCCCTCCCACTCTGCCCCAATTACAACAATCAAAAATATCTCTAGCATTGCCAAATGTGCTTCTGGAGAGAAAAACTGCTGTGGTTGAGAACCTCTGTGCTATGGTGTTCCTGGTTTTTTATCCTATGCAATAGGAACTTATCATTTAGTTGAGTTTCTTTCCTCAGCTCTTCTATCTGCACCAGTTCCTCAAAACATCCAGATATTAGCAAGAATGTTTTATTTTAAGATGGCCAGGTTTCAAGTGTGTAATAATCCACCTAAAAATACTGAGTTGGTTAATTCTTCCTCAGGTGACTATACCTTTTTCTAAGGACTGGAAAGGCATCCAAATGGATGACCATGTTACTTTCATAAAACAGTAAGTGTAGGGCTTCCTTGGTGGCACAGTGGTTGAGAATCCACCTCAACCAATGCAGGGGACACGGGTTAGATCCCTGGTCCGGGAAGATCCCACATGCCGCAGAGCAACTAAGCTTGTGTGCCACAACTACTGAGCCTGTGCTCTAGAGCCCGTGAGCCACAACTGCTGAGCCTGCATGCCAGAACTACTGAAGCCTGTGCATCTAGAGCCCATGCTCCACAATGAGAGAAGCCACTGCAATGAGAAGCCTGTGCACTGCAACGAAGAGTAGCCCCCGCTCGCTGTAACTAGAGAAAGGTCGCGTGCAGCAACGAAGACCCAATACAGCCAAAAATAAATAAATTAAAAAACAAAACAAAACAGTAAGTGTAGTTACTCTTACAAATCACCTCAAGCTCTAAACCAAATTACCTCAAGCCATATCTTTAATTTCAGGAAAAAAACACCTTATCAGTATCTTTAAAAAAAGATTTTTAAAGACTTTATTTTTAGACTAGTTTTAAGTTTATGACAAAATTGAGAGGAAGGTACAGAGTTTTCCCATCTACACCCACCCCCTAATTTTTAGCTGAAGAATAGTGAGGCTGTTCACAGTCAGAGTGAGGGTAAAACAGAAGTGACACAAACCACAGACCCTTGGCTGTCTGTGGAAGACTCCAAAGGCAACAGCATGTGTGCAATTTAAAAGCAAATAGCATGAACATAGAAGATAAATGGATTTCAATAAAGACTAATTTATAACTTTCTGGAAGATAATTTCTTCAAATTTCCATTTTCTCCCGTCACATTGAGTAAATAATATAAGCAAAAAAAAAAAAAAAAGTTTATCCAGAGATTTTAAAGATCTGCCAGAGATTAATGATGACATTGGAACTGAATGGAAATACCAAGCATAAAAATTTACCTGGAAACAAAATTCAATACTAACATTTTGTGAAAGGAGTTTTTCTTCCAATGAAGAAATTAGAAGAGTAACCTCATGGTCTAGAAGACTGAATTTTAAATAACTAAAAAAAAAAAAAAAAAAAAAAAAAAAACTTGTCAAATATTTAATCATCTGTGATTAAAGCTAGCAGAACAATAATCTGCAATCATTAGAAACTTATTTTATTTCTTATATGCCTTACCTTTTGTTCCAACCCTAAGAAAATTGTTTATCTGGATTACAGTTATATTATTAAAGCATAACTGTTGTTTGTGTGATAAAATTGAAGTTTCCTTGTATGGTTTTAAGTATGTATTTTTTTTTGCACTAGTATAAAAGAAAAATAATGTTTCTGTTTTCTTTTAATTATAGCAATGAATTATTCAAGACTCCCTTTTCTTTATTTCTACCATTATTCCTCACATCTGGTATGGATTATACAACTTTCGGCCCCTGGTCTTTAACTCTGACATGCTGAACAGAAATCTGATAGCTCATTCTTCCCTGAATTCCTCATTTTAAGAAAGGAAAGAAAAATACCCAACTTACTCCAACATTTTAGCAGTCTTCCCTCTACTTTCCACTAAAATGTCACATTTTTCTTGATGTTTGAATAAATTATCACATAGTTACACAACTGAGATGGTCAGAGTACTAATGTCACAGTCCTTCCTAGAGCAGGCATATAAAAATCAGCAGAATATGAACAACTTCGTAAAGAAACGTGAAACTCAATTAGAGATAAAAGCTGGGTTTTATTACCTTAATATCTCAAGGAAAATATATAATTGTTTTAAAAAATTTATTTCAACAAGTAATTTATCAATTTTACATAAAGTTTGCTGATTATAGTTACTGTGTGTAATCTGTTTCTCCTTATGGAAATAATTTGAGTTTATAAAAATAGAAAGGTTCTGCCTTGATAATGATGTGACATGGTTTATAAAATGAAATCACTATTCATTCAAAAATTTAGTTGAATACTTGAGCTGTTTTGGTAACAAATTATTGCTAAGGTGTTAGTTAAAGCTTAGGTAACAGGAGTGCAGGAGAGGAGTCACTGCTGCTCACAGGTTCGTCTTGTGCCTTTTGGCAGTTATGTCAGAAAATTAAGGCAGCCAATGTGTTCTTGTTAATTGCCTTTGTTATTTCTCCAGAAAACCTCCTCATAACCATTGTGGTTTCAGTTGTACTGTGTGTATTGTACAGTTTCCCAGGCCCTCACTCTTCACTAGGAATCCGAGGATTGGTGTTCATGTTCATTTTGGCCTCCTTGAGATAAGATCCAACAAGATGTATTGAACCTAACTATTTCATTATGATCGAAGACTCTGTGCTGCTTTTTGTAAAATTTATCAATCCTCATTTTATTCTTCATGTTTATTTTCTGATTTTCTCTTTTCTTCATCCCAGTATGGATGGGATGGCTCAGTATGGAGCTATTGGATGGCTAAACTATGTGGCGACATAGTTTATGCTAACGCATATATATGGAATCAAAAAAATATGGTACTGATGAACCTAGGTGCAGGGCAGGAATAAAGAGGTAGACATAGAAAATGGACTTGAGGACATGGGGTGTAGAAAATGGACTTGAGGACATGGGGTGTGAGGGCGAAGCTGGGGTGAAGTGAGAATAGCATTGACATATATACACTACCGAATGTAAAATATTTGGCTGGTGGGAAGCAGCAACATAGCACAGGGAGATCGGCTCGGTGCTTTGGGATGACCTAGAAGGGTGGGATAGGGAGGATGGGAGGGAGCCTCAAGAGGAAGGGGATATGGGGACATATGTATGCATATGGCTGATTCGCTTTGTTGTGCAACAGAAACTAACACGCTATTGTGAAGCAATTATATTCCAATAAAGATCTATTAAAAAATAAAAAACAAAAAAAAGCATTGAGCTTGTCATCTATGATGATCAGTCCCTAGACCCAATCACACAGCACAAATGTGAAAAAGGCTTAGTTCTAGCTTAGGCTCTTCCACTTACATGTGTCACTGTGATCAGGTATCCTGAACCTGAGGCACCTAGTGGGGTACACGTGAAAAGCCATTTATGAGCTTTCTTGATTCTTTTCTGAAGAACAGACTAACTAATGCTTATAGTTTTTGTGTTTTCTTTTTGTTTAACATTTTAATGAAATGGGACGAATAGTAACACTCTCGGTTTTATCCTGCACTAGAAAGTTTGAATGTTATTTTTGATCCAGTACTTTAGGGGCAGCCTTTATAATAGCTCACCTAAAGCTCCTTGCTTTTGTAAGGCCACAGACAAATGATAATGAGGCCAAGATAAATTAGTCTTTGCACTTTTATCTCTTTACCACTTAACAGATCTCATCTTTCCTATCAGTTCATTTCCCAGCAGAGAACAGTTCACTCAAAAGGGGCAATTGGCATGAGTTTAATCAGGTATTTTTAACAGAGACCAACAGGGTAGAATGAATAAGCCCAGGGCTACCACTATTGGGAAATTGCTTCTCTCAATAGGCTTGAAGGGGCTGGAGGGGAGAACTATTTGAAGGCTATACAGGATTCCTAACCTTTGGTAGAATAACACTAATAACACTTGCACTGACAACTAGCTGCCTCAGCAGGAATGGAGCTGGGGGACCAATACCCTGACAGCTCTCTCCTCCTACCCTTTGATCCCTGGCTAGGAACTCATTGTTCAAACATAACCAAATCTAAAGGGTAAAAAAAGTATTTTTGTATTTGTTTATAGAAAGCAGCCTCCTGAGGTTCAGAACAAGGTAAAGAAGATAGGAAGAGGGACATAAAGAGACAATGGGGAATGACCAATACATCTGTAAATTGAAGCTTTTTAACCTGAAGATCTCAAAGTTCCTTTCTGCTCAGCCATTCTGCCTATCTCTTACCTGTAGCTTTTTGCCACACCTCAAATATATTTATGCAATTTTATATGGCCTGATTTTTGTGTATCAATTATGATTTATCATTCCCATAATGCTTTATGTAAAGCATGTTTTGGAATGTTTTTGTTACTTGCAGTTTTTTTCAATATTGGCATATTCTGGTATAAATGAGAATATCACACTAATATCTTGAATGCTACTACACAGAACTAATCCACTAAATTGGAATTTAGGATTGTTCAAGCTTTTCTTTATAGTCAGAGTAAACTAAGGGTCTGATTGATTCTACAATAGAATTAAGAATTATGTCTTGTTATTTTCTTTGTTTCTGTAAATATATAGATTGGAGAAAGGGCAAGGCTAGGTTTAAATTCTGGGAATTTTAAGTAATATTCATTTGTTTATAAAAAATATAATGCCATGGAAACATACAACATGGAATGTCTGTAGAATGGATAGAGATATTTTTGTCTTCCATCACGGATGAGTCTCTGAGAAATGACTATAATGCCAGTGGTTTTCTGAAAAACAACGAAAACTACTCAGTTATTGACAACTTTATCATGGAACATGTTTCTCCATATTGCTAGGAAGGATACTGCTAGAAAGTTGGAATTTGTACTTCAATGAAAAGTTGTTTGGAAATGAATAAGCAACTATGTTTGAAATAGCAAGAACATATGAGCAATTATGAAAATCAGTGTTATACAGTATATTAGTTTGCTTGGGCTGCCTTAACAAAATACCACTGTGGCTTAAACGACAGAAGTTTATTGGCTCACAGTTCTGAAGATTAGAAGTTCATGATCATAGTCCCTGCAAATTCACTTTCTGACATGGGCTCTCTTCCTGGGTTATAGAAAGCTACCTTCTCACCATGTCTTCATATGGCCTTTGCTTAGTTCATGGACATGCATACACACACACACACACACACACACACACACATGCACACACAGTGCTCTCTGGTGTCTCTTGTTATAAGGACACTAAATCTATTGAGTCAGGGCCCCGCCCTTATGACCTCATTTAACATTAATTACTTCTTTAGAGTCCCATCTCCAAATACAGTCACACTCACGCAGGGGGGTCAGAGTTTCAACATATGAGTAGTTTTTTAAAATTAATTTTATTAATTTAATTTAATTGTTTATTTATTTTTTAAATTTGAAAATCATTTATTCACTCAGTCATCTCCAAATTTTCTAGGATCAGTTGCCTTCATTTAGGTATACCAAAATCTTGATACTGGTGACTACAGAGAAGAGCTTTGGAGATAGAGGCAGACTTAAGAAAATTGCTGACTGTTAGCTCTTTTATTTCTTTTTTTTTTTTAATAAATTAATTTTTATTTATTTATGTATTTTTGGCTGTGTTGGGTCTTCGTTGCTGTGTGCGGGCTTTCTCTGGTTGTGGTGCGCCGGCTTCTCAGTGCGGTGGTTTCTCTTGTTGCGAAGCACAGGCTCTAGGCGTGTGGGCTTTAGTAGTCACGGCTGGCAGGCTCAGTAGTTGTGGCGCACGGGCTCTAGGCTTGCCGGCTTCAGTAGTTGTGGCTCGCAGTCTCAGTTGCTCCGCGGCATGTGGGATCTTCCCGGACCAGGGCTCAAAGCCATGTCCCCTGCACTGCATGTGGATTCTTAACCACTGCGCCACCAGCAAAGTCCCCTGACTCTTAGCTGTGGGTCTGGCAGATAAGAGGAATTTTGCGCAACAGCATCTCAAATACCTTAGGAGGAAGTGTGTGTTTGAAAACTTTCAGAGGTTCCTGTGGTTTCCCATACACCAAAAGGGCATTTCTGAGGTGTTTGACCCCCATTCGATGTTCTCTGTATAGCACAGGGAACTATAATCAATATCTTGTAATAATTTATAAGGGAAAAATCTCTGGATAACCAAAGTTCTCCCATTCGTACCTCTTGCAGAAAAAGTTGTAATTTTTCAATCTTTGCTGGATCCCACAATGTAACGCCACGTCGGCGTCACTAAAGCACTTCACCTGGGTGCCCCGTCCCTCAGCCTTTTGCTGCTGGGCTCTTCTTTTTTCCCGCAGGCGGAGCTTGAACGCGGGGTTGCCATGCCTCTTCTGGTCGAAGTAGACGCGATAGCCGAGGAAGGCGATGGTACCACGGGCTGCCAGGAGGCCAAGGACTGTGCAGATGCAGGGCATCCGGCCACGGGCATCCCACGAGCCGTGCGTTAGGTGCAGGCCCGCGAGTGCGGGGACCCCAGCTGGCCGGATATTTTTTAATATTTATCTTATATTGGAATATAGTTGATTAACAATGTTGTGTTAGTTTCAGGTGTACAGCCAAGTGATTCAGTTATACATATACATGTATCTATTCTTTTTCAAATTCTTTTTCCCATTTAGGTTATTACAGAATATTAGCAGAGTTCCCTGTGCTATACAGTAGGTCCTTGTTATCTACTTTTTTTTTTTTTTTTTTTTTTGCGGTATGCGGGCCCTCTCACTGTTGTGGCCTCTCCCGTTGCAGAGCACAGGCTCCGGACACGCAGGCTCCGCGGCCATGGCTCACGGGCCCAGCTGCTCCATGGCATGTGGGATCTTCCTGGACCGGGGCACGAACCTGTGTCCCCTGCATCGGCAGGCGGACTCTCAACCACTGCACCACCAGGGAAGCCCCTTGTTATCTATTTTAAATATAGTGGTGTGTATATATCAACCCCAAACTCTCAATTTATCCCTCCTCGCCACCTTTCCCCTTTGGTAACCATAAGTTTGTTCTCTAAGCCTGTGAGTCTGTTTCTGTTTGGTAAACAAGTTCATTTATATCATTTTTTTAAGATTCCATACATAAGCAATATCATATGATATTTGTCTTTCTCTGTCCGACTTACCTCACTTAGTATGATAATCTCCAGGTCCATCTATGTTGCTGCAAATGACATTATTTCACTCTTTGTAATGGCTGAGTAATATTCCATTGTATATATGTATCACGTCTTCTTTATCCATTCCTCTGTCGATGGACATTTAGGTTGCTTCCATGTCTTGGCTATTGTAAACAGCGCTGCAATGAACATTAGGGTGCATGTATCCTTTCAAACCATGGTTTTCTCTGGATATATGCCCAGGAGTGGGATTGCTGGATCATATGGTAGTTCTATTTTTAGTTTTCTAAGGAACCTCTGCAACGTTCTCCATAGTGGCTGTACCAATTTACATTACCACCAAAAGTGTAGGAGGGTTCCGTTTCTTCCACACCCTCTCCAGCATTTATTGTTTGTATACTTTTTGATGATGGCCATTCTGACCAGTGAGAGGTGGTATCTCATTGTAGTTTTGATTTGCATTTCTCTAATAATTAGCAATGTTGATCATCTTTTCATGTGCCTCTTAGCCATGTGTAAGTCTTCTTTGGAGAAACATCTGTTTAGGTCTTTCACCCATTTTTGGATTGGGTTTTTTATTTTTTTGATATTGAGCTGCATGTGCTATTTGTAGATTTTGGAGATTAATCCCTTGTCAGTCTCATCATTTGCAAATATTTTCTCCCATTCTGTGGGTTGTTTTTTTCATTTTGTTTATGGTTTCCTTTGCTGTACAAAAGCTTTTGAATTTAATTAGGTCCCAGTTTTTATTTTTGTTTTTATTTCCATTACTCTAGGAGATGGATCAAAAAAGGTATTGCTGTGATTTATGTCCAAGAGTGTTCTTCCAATATTTTCCTCTAAATGTTTTACAGAATAAGGTCTTACATTTAGGTCTTTAATCCATTTTCAGTTTATTTTTGTGTGTGGTGTTAAAGAATGTTCTAATTTCATTCTTTTACATGTAGCTGTAGTATGGTCATTTTGACAATATTGATTCTCCCAATCCAAGAACATGGTATATTTTTCCATCTGTTTGTGTCATCTTCGATTTCTTTCATCAGCATTTTATAGTTTTTGGAATACAGGTCTTTTGCTTCCTTAGGTAGTTTTATCCCTAGGTATTTTATTCTTTTTGATGTGATGGTAAATGGGATTGTTTCCTTAATCTCTCTTTCTGATCTTTCATTTTTAATATATAGAAATGCAAGAGATTTCTGTGTATTAATTTTATATCCTGCAACATTACTGAATTCATTGATGAGCTCTAGTAGTTTTCTGGTAGTTTCTTTAGTATTTTCTATGTATAATATCACATCATCTGCAAACAGTGACCGTTTGAATTTGAAGAGGACACAAACGTTCAGTCCATAACATAGGGCAATAAAAAGTTTCAAACCTTTACATTATAATATTCTTTTAAAAAGACATACGATTTTGGAAATATTGTTCCAAAATTAATTTGTGATGGTAGAAATTCTTCAGCTTATTCATTTTTTGTCTGAAAATTGTAGAAAATTTGGAAAAAGGAAAAAGGAAGGAAAGCAAACAATCACAATCCCCCATAAATCTTTACTCAGGTATAACACCTGTTAATATCTTGATGTGTTTATTTCAAATAGTTTTCTATTTGAAATATATACAACACTTGAATCAGGTTAAACAAAATTAAGTAGGTTCTTAATTTTAGAATTATATTTGCTAATTTGCATGGATAATTTCAAAGAAGAAAAATATGTTACCCAAACTTATTTAAGGGAATTTTATGGGTTTTGTGACAATATTTCTTTAAATTGCAGTTTCAGATATAATTAACTTATTGATATCTTCCTGTAATCATATTTCCATTGCTTTTATGTCTGTATGGTCTTTCCTACACCACAATGAAATGAAGATTTATGAACTTTTCTTCCCATTCTTATGGAAGACCACCTTTATCCATATAGAATTTTTGATTATCCAAGGACATATCTTGACAAGTGACAATTCTTTTTTACAAATTGGAAAAAGTTGCTCCTTCCTCCAAGTCACTGTGGCCCCTCTAGGACAAATACTTTTGTAGAGGATCACAGGCCATGATTCAAATCTCACTAACTCTTTTATTCCTGCATCCTTGTGTTTAGTTTTAAAGATCCCAATCAAAAGAATGTTTTCCCAGATCAGTTAGTTTTATCTTTTTCTTCCCCACCCCTATCAACGTGGATTTGTTATTTATTTGTAATACAGTAAATCTGTTTTTTTATAGTTAGTATTCCACTGGGGTTCTCCTCACACCTCGCTGAAGTTTTTATAACTTCATGTACAGTAAAATCCACTGTGCCATTAGAGTTATGAGTTCTGACACACTCACATATTCATGTATCCATCACCATAGTCATAATACAAAACAATTTTATTGCCCCCCAAATTCTCTTACACTGGTCCTTTGTAGTCAAGCCATTCCCCATTTCCTACTCATAGATATTTGTCACTTTTAGCAAAATGCTTAAATTAACTAGTTTAAGTAACGTTCTTTAATACTTCTTTTAATTTCTTGTGAAAATGATGATTTTTTTTACTTGTCATTCTTTATTTCTTAAAGTTGTTTATTCTTTCTTCATTCTATCCAATGTGTCATCTACTTTCCACTTCCATAGAACCATTTACTTCATTTCCAGTTCTAGGATTTGTCATACTTTGGTTTTTAAACTCTTTCTTACTATTTATTCATTCATATTTTTTATTTGATTTTGAATACCATTATTTTTCCATCATCTTGAATTGAATTTCAACGTTATTTACTTTTATCCCTGTGTAATCACCTGAAAAGTTAGGGCTATAAATTATTTAAAATGTGCTTTGTATACATCACATTGATGTTTCTTGTGTTTTGAATCTAACTGTGGTCTTCTAATTATTCATTATGTCTGGATTGTTGTTAGATTTTTTTTTCTCAGACATTGGTGTACTTTATTCTTAATAATTTTCTTCATTATCTATCTCTTTTACATTTAGTTTTCCAAATATCTAACATTTCAGATTTCACATTTTCTTTAAGTATTGGAGTGGCAGTGCTGGATAATACAGATTGTTTAAAATTATATTTTAATTGCTACATTAACTTCTAATGCACTTTAAGCATTAAATCTAATGCTTCTAAGCATTTTAAAAATGTGTTCTGGGCCTCCCTGGTGGCGCAGTGGTTGAGAGTCCGCCTGCCGATGCAGGGGATACGGGTTCGTGCCCCGGTCTGGGAGGATCCCATATGCCGCGGAGCGGCTGGGCCCGTGAGCCATGGCCGCTGGGCCTGCGCATCCGGAGCCTGTGCTCCGCAACGGGAGAGGCCACAACAGTGAGAGGCCCACATACCGCAAAAAAAAAAAAAAAAAAAAAAAAAAATGTGTTCTTTGCAAGACTTAAAATTTTCCTTATCCTTGTACTCTTCCTCCTTCTTGCCTCTTTTCCCCATTTCTATAGAAAATGATCCATAGTCCTCATTTATTTTGTTGTTACTCATTTTTGTTTTTGTTGTTCATTTTTGATCAGAAGCAACTAATATCTAGATAAGCTATCTGTCTGAAGATCATGTATATGGGTTCTCCTTGACTTTCCATATTTACCTGGGTCCTATTTGAATATAACTAATAACTTTACTGAAGAATGTCTATTGTATAGTCATTATTCAGACATTTAGCTGCCTGTGAGGGGAGGGAAGAACCTATGGATATGGTTAATGGCAATCTGTGAAACTTTTCTTTGAGTTTCTCTAAATACTATCAAATTTGTTTAAACATCTCTACTCCTTTCCATCCACAAAGTGGTGAGTGTGTGCCTTGACTCACTTTGGGGTGAGATGACAGAATTAAATTTAAATTTATTTTATCTACCTTCCAACCCAAAGCTTTCTTATGGTCTGCCACTATAATTTTGATAAATAAGGTGTTTACACAGTTACCTGCTCTCCACCCTTACCATTCAATCTTATCTTTCTTATTTAGGGATCTAAGTCAATAGGCAAAAATGGTGGTGTGTAGTCTGGCAGTTTTTCTTGTTGTCCTTTTGTCCCACTACCCTATTCCTGATGAAATAGATGGAAAAGATGTCATCCTATGTCTTCTGTACAACACACACACACACACACACACACACAATTCTTATTACTCTATGTTGGAAAGTGTTTGGAAGGTCTTTTGGAATTTCTTCCCCAAATTTGATCATATCTTTGAGTGATGGAACTCAGTGTCATTTCTGCTATCCTCTTCAGTTTGCTCCAAACTCTATTTCAACTAGGACATTTGTGCTGAGACTGGAGGCATTCCCTGTTTTAGTTTAGACGATTTTTTCACTTCTTATATTTTAATTTTATTCAGTTTAAATGAAGAAAACTTTACAAACATGCATAAATACCAATTAGTTTTTTATTTAATTCTCATCTTCTAACTTTTAAATTCAACAACCTTATGGATAATCATTCTCTTAAAAATTTACTTTTTATTGTTTCTGTTGAAGAAAATAAACCTAATAAACTTTAGCAATCCATTTCAAATCTATGTTTTGTAATACTCTGGTGTTAGCCAGCCCAAAAGGTATATCTAAGTATTCCAGTTTGTGTTTATAAGGAATTAAATTGGTTAGGGTTGTAGCTTTAGATTTAAGAAATTAAATATAGGAAAAAAAGAAAAATACACACAAAAAATAATACCTTTAAAGTTACTCTAATTCTGAAGGCCTCAAAGACTTTAGTGGTAAATTATAGAGTTAAGAGATAGTAATGAATTCATTTTTTGAAATAAATTTCTTCTGATTTGTAGATTTGTCTCTGGATTGACACAAGTGTATACATATGCACACGTCTATTTATAAACATATGTTTACATTTATATATAAATATATAAACATATATATTTTGTTATATACCTATACATAGAATTTATAGATACGTATGTAAAACAACAAGCCACAGACTCTGTTTTCTCATTAGTCATAGTAGCAAATAGAGATATTTATTCCATGGTATTTACAAGAGCATTTTGCTACATTACTGTCTAATTGAAATGGGAAAATTGGACCAATTACATTTCTGATTAGTGTAGGATATCACAATGGACATTTTGTATATATGAAGAATGTTGTCAAACCCAAGTTTGTGTGCTTCATGCACAGTGAGGGCAAACAAGCCAAACCATCAAAGTTTAACACAGAGAAAGGTTTATTGCAAGGGCCAAGCAAGGAGTACAGGTGGCTCATGCTCAAAAGACCCACATTCCCCAATGGTTTTCAGGGAAGAGTTTTCAAAGATAAAATTTGGGGTGAGGGCTGCAGGGTGTGTGACTTTCTTCTGATTGGTTGGTGGTGAGGTAATAGGGTGGTGTTCCAGGAATCTTGTGCTCAACCTAAAGTTATCATCTTCCACATGGGTGGGGGCCTTAGTTCCTATAGAACTTAAAGATAGGTGTCAGAACGTTATGTATATCCACTGAAGAGGAACTAGGACCCTACTTTATCATTTCACTATTGTTTCTTGACTGCCTTTTCTTTGTTTTTGCATTTCCTCACTTACATAATTAGTAACTGTTGGGATCTGCCCTTTGGAACTCAGGGAAGGTCTAGGAGGCTGAAGCCTTTTTCCTACAAAAAATAAATAGGGGACACAGAAAGGCTTTTGTACCTGGGAGGGTCCTGCAGGGCCCTGCTCAGTTTCAAGAATATGGGCCTAAAGAGAGGATAATAACAAGATGCCTATAAATACATAGGGATTTCCTGGCCATTTAAAACTAATTACTTTTTCCATTTTAATTGATGTTCATACAGCTTTTATTTTCAACTCAGAAGTTTCCTCAGAACCACAGTCCAATGAAGACATGGTGGGAATTTTAACTGAAATTTTATGATTTGTTTCATAACATTTTATTGGACCTGGATATTAAGGCCCATTAAATATGTGGCTATCTGCTATGTCAGTTTTCCCCATATGGTGCCTCAGGAAACTTCCCTCTTCAGAATTCTTCAATTTGTATTGTTTTGTCAGGACTGTGAGATTTTCAAATATTGAAAAATGACAATTGTTAGGATTAATTTTCAACATTAACCTAAACTCACACATTTAGGACCTGTACCATATGTTAGAAATTTTTACCTTGTTACAACCATGTGGTATTGGAAGCAAGTCTAACTTTTTAGCCATACTTTAAAAGTGGAGTTTCCATGTTTAGTAATAGTGAGTTCTTGCTGATTATGGCAGCTGAACCAGTTATAAAAAAAAAAAAAAAAAAGCAAACTTGCACACAAAGTCTCAGTTATGGTTTCTCAAACACCAGAGTAAAATTTCATTAACTCCTTGTTTGTATTTCTTCTGTCAAAGTAGTGCTTTTTGACCACTAAGTGAAAACTGCCTTGGTCTGAAATTACTGAAATATTTTTATTGTATTATAGTTATTTCACTTTATTATCATAATGGGTTTGTCACTAATTTCAAATGGCAGCATTTTCTATTTCATCAACATATACTCAGTCTTTAATATTGAAATTGAGCAGGACCCTGTGGGGCCCTCCCACGTACAAATCCTTTCCATGTCCCCTGATTCTTATTTGTAGGAAATAGGCTTCATTCAGCCTCCTTGACCTTCCCTGAGTTCCAAAGATCAGATTCAAACTGTTGTTTATCAGGGAAGGAGGGGAATAAAGAAACAAAGGAGGAACAGTCAAGAAACAATAGTTCAGGGATAAAGCAGGGTCCTGGTTCCCCCTCAAGGAATATACATAACAATATCTTTGAGTTCTTTTGCAGGAACTAAGGCCCCCACACAGGTGGAGGGTGGTAACTTCAGGCTGAGCACAAGATTCCTGGAACACTGCACTGTTACCTCACCACCAACCAATCAGAAGAAAGTCTGCACACAGTAGAAGATAACGAACACTCTGACTCCCTCCCCAAATGATTACCTGTAATTAACTTCTGCTTTCTCCCTTTAAAAACTTTCACTGTCTCGCAGAATCTTTGAAGTTGATTCTTGGACTTGGGTCTGCCTTCTATGCAGATTGCCTACCTCCAACCTTTCCTTTCCACCAACACTTGTCTCTTGAGTATTGGCTTTTGAGTGGCAAGCAGCCGAACCTGAGTTTGGTAACAGTATGATAACTGCCACTCAGTAGAAATACAAGTAAACATTTGTTGAATAAATAACAATAAGTGATTGGAAAAAAGTAATGAATTTGGCTAAAAATAATATTCTTTATGCTTTTTTCTTCAAACATCAAAACAGTGAATGATAAGTAAAAATATTGTATAAGCTTAAGGCAATATAATAATCATTCAACTTAAGCAGCCTAGTAAGATTTAGAAAATGCTCTAAAAATTTAGATATAACTATTTTTCATAAATATACCTTACAATTCAAGCTAATGTTGGATTTGGTGTTTGTTCTTTTCTACTGGTGCTAATAAAATATAATGGGTATAATTAGAGTGCATTTGGTTTTCACTCAAAATTGATAATTTTATTAATGAGAATTTAAATGATTAACCCATAAAAGAAAGCATAAACATGCATCTTTTTTCCTGATTATTTTCTCCAGGAAAAATACAGAAGTGTAGCATTTAGCTTGAACTCTGTTTTTCTCATTTTTCATCTGTACTACTTTGGTTAATAATAGGGTGATTTTATTTACATTTGTCCATTGGATTCTCTTTTTAGTTAGGACAATATTTGAGCTAGTGTTAAATAAAAAGTTAAAATATCTAAAATTAAACATAGTAAAAGGAGAATTTAAATGGATTTCCAGTGTAATTACCAAATTATGTTTTTTCATTCATTCAATCTTCGGTCATGTTTTCTTTTAAATTCTAATTGGCTAAATACCGTTTATAACATTGTCTTTTCACAGGATGGAAAACAAAGTGTTCAATAGAGGGGAAAAATGCAAATAAGAAAGTCTGTACCATATTTGTACTCTTATAAGAGAGTAATTAGCTGAAAATCATAAAATGGTATCCAGAGAATACCACTTTTTCAAGATTGTGACAAAGGGTTTTACCAAAATAGGCCAAAAATCTTTGGTAAAGTACACACTAAAAATCTTAGTAGTAAAATAAACCACAAAAATAGGAGTGCTAAATGTTGGTTTTCAGATCACTTGATTGTACCCTTACAAATGACTATTTTCAGTATATAAAACATTTTCAGTAAAGTCAATAATGAACCAAAAATATAACTTTTCCAAACCCATGACTTCACTGAATTTATTTGATTTGTGCTCCATAGATAGATAATTGTGTATTTTGTAAAACTGGTAGCCAGTTAAACACTAATAAAGAAAAAGCTAAAGCATCAAAAAAAGTTTCCACCTTTATAGGAAAAACAAGACTTGGGTCATTAGACTTTAATAGCCTTAAATGTCTTGGGACAATGAAACAATTACCACTTGGAGAAAATGATTTAGCTAGCTGTGAAAGCTATTCAGGAGTGGCTAAATACTTACAAATGTTTTTCAGATTTGGTCTGTGAGTTTAATGGCCATCTCTGGATAGATGATCAGCCTTAATATTGAAATTGCTCTGCATAGTGTGAAGCTTGTCCTAGAAAAGTAGGCAAAATCTTTTGGTGCTCTTACCAAATATAAAAATACTGAGTGGTGTGTCCAATCACTGTCTCACATGTGCATATATTCAAAATATAGGAAGGCACAGAAACACAATTTCAACTAAGTCAATAATTGTGATTCTAAGTCCTTGAAAGGCTGGTTTCAACTTTCTCCCTTGATATATGAGTCTTTCCAAAGCATAACCATACTGGTTCAGTAAAAATCTGATACTGTTGTGTCTTTTGGAGGAAATACTTCCTAAGAATTCTGAGCCTTCTTTCTCTTGTGATATCAGCACAATGATCTTTTAAAACTTTCATAGTTTACTAGCTTTCTACAAATTTCTGTATCTCACTGAAAATCACATATCTTATATGTGACATATACTCCAACGTCTCTGAAATAGGTTCTTAGGATAATTAATCAGGTTTTTAAAAGAGCACTGAGAATCATCAGAGGATCTTTTACACATGGGGCCAGCACAGTTAATTTGTATATCAGGACCCACAAAATGGCAGCTGCCCCAGAGTCTGCACTTATGGAAAACACCTGTCAAAAAACCCTAATGTACGCCAATCGCAATCGACCCAAATCAGCTTTAGCTAGCTTACCTTACCCTAGGAAATAGGACCTGTTAGCCTTCTCAGGAAACCTCTGACCTCCTAGCCAAACATGCCCTATTTCCATATTGCCTCTTAACCTCTTTAAAACATTATTGTCCCAAATCCCTGGAGAACAGTGCTCCACTGCTTATGAGGCGCTGTACTCCATCAATTTATGGATTGCTTTCCCTTGAATGAAGGACATCAAATTCATTACTAAATTGTTTTAGTTTTGTCATTTGACAATTTTGTCAAAGAGGTGGGACCTGAAGACAGCTACTAAAGATTCTGGGGAAGGCTCCTACACACACCTGTAGGTATCTCAGAGCCCTTTTTTGTTGAGCCTCTTCGGCTGCTCTCTGGAATCCTCGGTAAGCTTTACTTATCAATATTTTGTGTTCTGAGCTCTTTTAGTTTGTTTGTCATAATCCTTCCAGGTAGAAAATGTGGTGTAAGAGACCCTAGGTTTTTCACAGGGTAAAAATTGATGTGTGAGAGGCTCTAGGTTTTTATGGTGTACTTGGCCTACAATTGGGTTTTTGGCAGAACTCGTCTGCAAGGTAAGTGCCTTTGAGAGGTAGCTCCTGACAGTCTCAGGAACTGTGCTCAGGCATCTAGAAACAGTAAATCTGATTGAATTCAGTAGGGTTACTTCAAGAGGAAATAATGGGTACCTCTCAGTCTAAAGCAAGCAAGATAGCAGCTGTGAGGAGACTCGCAAAACTTTGAGGTACGTCCACAGCATAAACTGCTGGGGGACTTGGGGAAATAAGACAAGATATTTGGAGTCTTTTTGACCAACAGCACATCAAAACCTAAGTAGGCCTAAGTTTGACTATTAAAAGCCAGTAGGAAGTCTGCTACTCTAATGAAATCTTCTTATGAAACAAATAGCAAATCTATTGCTTATGGGATTCTCGGAAACCAAAGACACAATATTGGTAGGCACTAGTTGAGCATTTAAAAGTTGTTATAGTTAGGTGGTAATAACTCTAAGGCTCCCTTGCTGGGTTAAGTTGGTCACTGAATGGGTTAGATTTGCACTAGGTTACCCACCAAACTGAAGAAAATTTCCATACAACAAGGTATATTATAAAGCACCAGAAAATCCTCTACCCGGTGGCATATCCTTCCTAGGTATTAATCCTCCAAGAGACCCTAAGCTTAGCTAAAGAAATAGGATCCTGAATTTACAAAGAATTAGGTACGTAACCTCCAGCACACCTGCATATTTTATGTCTAAAAACTGGGGTCTTAGAAGCTGTAGACATCTACAAAAATGGCAAAATCTTACTAAGACAACCTAGAATTGCAATGGTCATGATGGGGAATGTTCCAGTTAGTAAAGATAGTTCATTTAAGAAGTGCACTTGAAAACAAGTGTTCCCCAATCAGACAAACAGAAGGAGATACCTATTTTAATTGGCATGCAGGAGCCTCCAAAAGTCTTCAATATTCCGAAATAGCTTAATTGGAAGATTCATTGCAAAAGGCTAACAAAAAAATTAAGACACAAGAGGTACCTAAAACTAAGTCTGATATGACTCCTACTACTCCACTCTATCTTTCTTTACCTGAATACTCAGTCTGTTGACCCCTTATCTGAAATTTCTTTACACTCTGAAGAGACTATAAGACTGTAAACAAAAGCCCACCAAGTTAGTGGTGCCTCCTGTTGGCACCTTCCAGTGATGATATTCCCGGAGCTTCTCCAGTAAACTAGTACCTGTTATTCCATTAAACAACCAAGGAAAAACTAAAATTGAAATTAGGGGAAAAAAAGGAGGCTACCTGGAAACTAGATGAATGAAACATTTTTAAAATCTACAACAAAAATATTAGTAAAAAGTTTAAGCCCTGTGAGAAGATAACCCTAACTTTATTCAATTTATTGAATTCAGTAAATTGAATAAATATTCAATTCAATTTATTCAACCCTAACTTTATTCAATCTGTCAGAAATACAATTTGTATCCAGCTGTTCTTCCAAGCTCAGTTTTGCATTATACCTGTCTAGGGCTAAAATTTCTACATGAAAGCTGTAAGATCTCTGTTTACATCTGTTTATGTGTTTATGTTATAGATGTGTGATGTGTTTCTATCTCTGAATCCTATTACCAAAATTAATTTGTAAAGAACTCTATTTAATTGACTTAAAGATAAACCAGTGCTATATAAATTAAGCAGTCTCAGAAAAGTAAAAACTAACCCAAATGTTTTTAAGTTCACGTGATTTAGAATAATCTTTGATAAATAAAAGCTAGTTTTTTTGTTGGTTTAATTAAAATAGGCATGTCTATAGAGTTATCAGTAATAAATATAATGTAGACATACAATTTTTATTCTACCTAGGCTTACTAAAAGTCAAATAAGCTCATGTTATCTCTGTTATAAAATTTGTCCGCACAAAAGATAAGATAATGGTTAGCTGTTTAATGTGAAATTTTTACAAATAAACATAATTGTTAATTAGTAAAATAAATATATGTAACATAAAACTTCATAAATGAATTTTTCAACCATAATTATGCTTTATGTTAGGTCTACTTAGAAAGAGTTTCCAAATCTTTTTGGTAATTTGAAACCTTCAAGTTACACTGAGGTAAATTAGATGGGAGATATTCTTTGAATATCTAGATCATTTTCAAATAAGATAAAATACTGACTCATTAACTACTGAATACAGGTTTATCTACCTTTGGCTTCCATTTACAGAGGAACTAAAATATTTAGTTTTATTAGTACACATGTTTTATGCTACATTAAAAATTTCCTATGAGGAAGAATATATTTCTGCAAATTATGAAATGTTTTTATGAATTTGCCAATTCACAGAATGCTAGTGTTACAGTCCACAGTCACTTACTTCTTAGTTTTCACTAGGAATAAAGGATTCTAGGGATTAAGAATTCTAATAAATATATGTAGTTAAAACTACTTAGAAATAACAGGATAAAAGAGATGATCATGTATGAAAAGTAGGTAAGGGAAATAAAATGACTGTTCTGGAATGAGAAAAATGAAAAACAAAGGACAAAATCTGAATGGATATTTTAAAAACTTGTAGCTTTGTGGAAAAGAAATCTTGGGAAAGGAATTTTATGTGTGGTCAAACTGGCTCAGATTGGAATGGATTTAATTAAGTTTTTGACAAATTAAAATTTTGTTTTCTGTTAAAAAGACAGTTTTATTAGATTACTGGTCTGTTCTTAACATGAAATTGTAAACAAAGGTTTTTCTTTACCCTTTAAGTAATCTGCCTGGGCAACAAAGATTTTCTTATCAAAATAATTTACTGTGCTTCATGTTGTCTTTATCAAATCTTGGATTGCTTGAGAAAACCCAGTATTTTCATTATTAAGAGAGATAAGTTTTTTTCACAACTGTGTAATCTTCTGTATTCGCCTTTAACATCTGCTTTTGTCACTTTGGTGACTTGAATTTCCATGACAGTCAAAACAGTGTTTCATTAACTTGTACTAGAAGGCCCATCTTCCAGCAAACATTCCAATAATTTTAAAGATAAAACTTTATCAGAGAGGATAAAAAGCTTTTATATTTGTACAAGGCATCTAAATAGAAGAAAAAAATAACTAAGACCTGTGCCAATCTTGAGTCATTTGTCATGGGGTCTTTGTTAACAGGATTGTACTGTTCTTTTACATGATGAAAGATTATTTCTGGGGCACATGTTACAGCAAGTCTTGTGATTATGACAATAGAAGGATTTACCATTCCCTCTGACTCTGTATTTTAAAGATTGATATATTGAAGCTGTTATTGAGGGCAGCATAAACGGACCTAAAGGGAAAACAGGAATAGTAATGTTCTCCCAGTGACAGCAGACTTGTGGAGCCCCCCATCATCCTTGGGACACATCTTAGTTCTGGTCCTAACAGCAAGTAGTGAGAGGAACACAGGACAGACTCCTTGGAGCTGATGAGAACAGTGCTTTTTTTCCTGATTTGTTCTAAGCACTTGTGCAGCTCCCAGATGGAAGCTTGAGGAAATGAAAGTAAGCTCTCTCCCCCTTAAGAGCTATTTGGCAGAATGACCAAAGTTTTCAGATGATTATGTGATAGAATAATTGTCACAAATAAATCTTATGAATTGAATAAGTAGACCAGAGATTCTTAAACTATTGAAAGTTTTAGTATGTTGGAAGAAATGGCTTCTTGAGACAAAGAAATATGGTTTCTGATTTCTAAACATCTGACATTATGTTTATCATTTGGATTTTTTTTTTTGTACTTCAAGATAGCAAATGGCCCATTCTAGTTCTACATTATTATAAGACACAGATTAATTACTTACTATCTTGAAATTTCCCATTTTAGAAGAGGCTATTGATAATCTTGGTATAATCAAATACACCATAAAGTATCTTGGATTTGCATATGTGTGTTTGTGTGTGTGCGCGTTTTTTCTTATAATGAAAGAACAGTTTTTTGCCAAAGTCAAATCCAAATTTTCACCGAATTCTCATTTAGCCTTCAAATTAAAACATAAAAGAATAGAATTTTAGTAAAAAATATTGCAAGGCATTGAGTTTAAAAAGGGAATTTCACTATATTAGCTGGTTCAATCCTTAAATGTGTAAGTTTTAATATATATTTTTCAAAATTTTTATTGGAATATAGTTGATTTACAATGTTGTGTTTCAGGTGTACAGCAAACTGAATCAGTTATACATATACATCTATCCATTCTTTTTCAGATTCTTTCCCATATAAGTCATTAAAGAATATTGAGTAGAGTTCCCTGTGCTATATAGTAGGTCCTTACTAGTTATCTTTTTTTTTTTTTTTTTTTTTTTTTTTTGCGGTACACGGGCCTCTCACTGTTGTGGCCTCTCCCGTTGCGGAGCACAGGCTCCGGATGCGCAGGCTCAGCGGCCATGGCTCACGGGCCCAGCCGCTCCGTGGCATATGGGATCCTCCCGGACCGGGGCACGAACCCATATCCCCTGCATCGGCAGGCGGACTCTCAACCACTGCGCCAGCAGGGAGGCCCAGTTATCTATTTTATATATAGTAGTGTGGATATGTTAATCCCAGTCTCCTAATTTATCACTTCCCCCCGTTTCCCCTTTGGTAACCATAAGTTTGATTTTGAGATCTGAGTCTGTTTCTGTTTTGTAAATAAGTTCCTTTGAAATATTTTTTCTTAGATTCCACATGTAAGTGATATAATAAAATATTTGTCTTTGTCTGACTTCACTTAGTATGATAATATCTAGGTCCATCCATGTTGCTGCAAATGGCATTATTTACATTCCTTTTATGGCTAAGTAATATTCCATTGTATACATGTACCACATCTTCTTTATTCATTCCTCTGTCAATGGACATTTAGGTTGCTTCCATGTCTTGGTTATTGTAAATAGTGCTGTGATGAACATTGGGGTGCATGTATCTTTTCGAAGTGCTGTTGGCTTTCTCCAGATGTATTCCCAGGAGTGGGAATGCTGGATCATATTGTTGTTCTATATCTATAGTTTTTTAAGGAAACTACATACTGTTTTCCATATGGTTGTACCAATTTACATTCCCACCAACAGTGTAGGAGGGTTCCCTTTTCTCCACACCTTCTCCAGCATTTATTGTTTGTAGAATTTTTTGTTGATGGCCATTATGACTGGTGTGAGGTGATAGCAAAACTTGCAAAAACTGATGAACCTGTATTTTTTTCCCTAAATATCAAATACCACAATTAAAGTACAGGAATGTTCTGCCTTGTCTGTGGAAAGGTTGACTACTATCCATACTGTTATTTCAAAGACAGATCTGTCTTCAGGAAACTGAAGTCATTTAAACCCTAAATTATGAGAATAAAAAATTTAAAATGATAGCCTAAATGTCCATGTAACATTACATAATAATATATTCATGAAAATACTACTTTATTAAATATATATTAGACAATAAGCAAATTAGCAACTTTGTTAGAGTTATCTTTCATCATAAATGAATTTGATATAGACTATTTATTAGTCTAATCAGAGAAAAGAAAATATTTGATTTATTAAAAAAAATTGGAATCTTAATCAGAACTTGATTTTTAACTAAAGTAATTAATTTATTGGTAGCTTTAAAGGAGAACCTTTATTATCAAGAATACCCAGGTAATCCATATTCCTTTTCAAATGTGTATACACTTTTCCAGTCTTGTACATTCATAGAATGTATTTGTAGAAAATCATCATATTCTAGTTGTTTATGAGGTATATTTTTAAGTCATATTTAGATATTTTCCATAACTATATAGTTTGGCTAAAGAATTAAAAGTTTATATTTCAGCTTCTCTTCCAGTAACCAAATACTATTTTTGGATAAATCTGATACTTGGAAACTTTCATATCTTTTATTTCAGTTTATTTGCTAGAATAGATTGAAGTCACATTTCTTCCTTGGTAGCCTTATTTTATCACTCTACTTCATGAGAAATCTCACCTGTTACAATGTTATCAATCAAAAACTTATTCTAAATTAATGTTTGATAAAAAGATGTCAGCAGATTAGTATTTCCTTCTGTCCTTGAGATTCATTTTACTCAACATTCTGCTGCATATTGCAATCCCAGGTCTTATAAAAAGGTTAAAATAAACATCTCCAAAGTATACCTCATTATCTTTCTTCCAATTTAATACTATATCCACCTTTACTCTTTATTTCTTATTTCAATAAATCATATCTTGTGGTTACTCATATATATATATATATATATATATACATATATACACATACATATATATATACACACATATATTTTCATATTCTTTTCCATTATGGTTTATTGTAGGATATTGCATATAGTTCCCTGTGCTATAAATAGGACCTTGTTGTTTATCTATTTTATATATAGTAGTTTGTATCTGCTAATCCCAAACTCTGAATTTAGCCATCCCCTACCCCATTTCCCCTTTGGTAAACAGAAGTTTGTTTTCTATGTCTGTGAGTCTGTTTCTGTTTTGTAAACAAGTTCATTTGTATCATTTTTTTGGATATAAATGATATCACATGATATTTGTCTTTCTCTGACTTATTTCACTTAGTATGATAATCTCTAGGTCCATCCATGTTGCTGCAAATGTCATTATTTCATTCTTTTCTATGACTGAGTAGTATCCTATTGTGTATATATACCACATCTTTATCCATTTATCTGTTGAGGGACATTTAGGTTGCTTCCATGTCTTGGCTATTGTAAATAGTGCTGCTATGAACATTGGGGTGCATGTATCTTTTCAAATTAGAATTTTCTCTGGGTATATGCCCAGGAGTGGGATTGCTGGATCATATGGTAACTCTATTTTTGTTTTTTAAGGAACCTCCATACTGTTCTCCATAGTGGCTGTACCAATTTACATTCCCACCGACAGTGTAGGAGGATTCCTTTTTCTTCACACCCTCTCCAGCATTTGTTACCTGTAGACTGTTTAGTGATGGCTATGCGTTCTTTATATATTTTGATAGTCACTCTTTTCAGATATATGATTTGCAAATATCTTCTCCCATTCAGTAAGTTTTCTTTTTATTTTGTTGATGGTTTCCTTTGCTGTGCAGAAGCTTTTTAGTTTGATGTAGTCTCATTTGTTTATTTTTTCTTTTGTTGCCATTGCCTGAGGAGTCATATCCGAAAAAGTATTGCCAACAACAATAAAGGAGCTTACCACCTGTGTTTTCTTCTAGGAATTTTATAGCTCTGGTTTTATATTCAAGCCTTTATTTCATTTTGAGTTAATTTTTGTGGATGGTGTAAGATAGTGGTCAAATTCCATTTTTAGTACTGGAAGTTCTAGCCAGGGCAATAAGGCAGAAAAAAGAAAGAAAAGGTATCCAAAGCAGAAAGAAAAAAACATGATTTTATACATGGAAAACTCTAAAGACTCCACCAAAAAACTTTTAAAACTAATAAACAAATTCAGTAAAATTGCATGGTATAAAAGTGCATGGTATAAAATCAATATACAAAAATCTGTTGCATATTTATACATTAACAATGAACTTGCAGAAAGAGAACTTAAGAAAACACCTATTTACAATTGCATCAAAAAGAATAAAATACTTAGAAATACGACCTGAACACTAAAAACTAGAAAATATTGATTAAAGCAATTGAAGACACAAATAAATGGACAGATTTTCCATACTCATGGATTGAACAAATAAATACTGTAAAAATGTCTGTGTTACCCAGAACAATCTACAGATTCAAAGCAAACCATATCAAAATTCCAATGGCACTTTTCACACAAATAGAAAATACAATCTTAAAATATTTATGGAAACGTGAAAGATTTCAAATAGCCAAAGAAATCTTGAGACAGAACAACAAAGCTGGGACATCACTCTCCCTGAATTGAAACTGTATTACAAAACAATAATAATCAATATGGTATTGATGTTCCTGTTTCCTCACCTTTTACTCTTGGCTGTATTTCAGTTTCGTGCTATTCTTCTGTTCAGCAGTTAATGAAGCAGCTTCTGCGAAATTATTTATGATCTCAGATTCTCATCACTGTCTACCCTTCAGCAGTATTTTACCTAGTAACTACTCCCTCATTTTGGCCTCATTTCCCCAGCAATCTGTTGACTCCTGCTGGACCGACCATCTCTCTGTCCCTCATTCTCCTCAAATGTCTATTATCTTTGTACAGTTTCCCTCTGCCTGGAGGGGTTTTGCTTCCCTTTCTTGCTTGGGAACTGCCTTTCTTCTCATCTGTGCTGAGATTTTCCTGATATACCTGACTAGAGCTCTGCTCAAAAGGTGTCCCCATTTCAAGATCTCATAATATTATTCATCTCTCCTTAACCATGATTTCAGCGTTGGCATTTTCACATTTCTCTGTGCCGTCATTTAGTTAATATCTTCCATCTACCAGCTTGTAAAGTGGTTAACTATGGGGGTAGAAACTACCAGCTTGTAAAGTGGTTAACTATGGGGGTAGAAACTACCAGCTTGTAAAGTGATTAACTATGGGGGTAGAAACTACTCATATTTTTAGTCACAAGTGTCTCCCAATACCTGGCACTGTGCTCAACAACTATATATAGAATCAATGAATATATACAGTATTACAGTCTGTTTCTGTACTACTCTCCTGCTGCAATTACTATTTCGATCAGTATCCAAATTGCAGAAAGTATCAACAGAATCATTATTGATCTACGTTTAAAACAGTGAGACACACTCAATTCCTGACTCATTTATGAAATCTAGGATAACAATGTTATTAGATCAAAACTTTATTGAAATTTACCATTCGGTGATATTTTTATAAAAGATAAATTTGAAAATATGTTGACTTTTAAAAAAATATATAATGAAAATACATTAGGATGTGAAGGCAAGTATGTGACTTCCAGTGCTATGATTGTTTAATTCAAATAACATCAAATTAATTTTAAATGATCTTTGAAGAAAACAGAAAAGACATGTACTGGAAAAACATATTGCCATCTTTTACCATAATTACTGTAATTATTTTACCATAATTAAGTATCCCTTTGACAGCATCTCAGATATTATGACTTTTTTTGTGTAGCATTTTATAAATACAACCTTTCTTTGAGGACAAAGCAAGGAAATATTGCTTTGTATTTGGAAATATTGTTTTTTGTATTCCTTACTATGCTTCACCTCCCTAAAATTATTTTCTTTTTAAAATTTATTTATTTTCTGAAAATTGCATAAACTACTGGAAGCATTTTGGGTTTCATAACAATAGTTTTTAAAAAATTGTGGTGCCACAGCTCACATGATAATTAACAGCTTTGAAAGGTGAAAACTAAATTTCATGAGGGTCTGGGACTAGTTTTGTGGACAAAGTAACAAAATTTTGTATGCATGTGTTAATAAAGCAGAATTAGCCTCATATACTTAATACAAAAACAGTAGTCACTCTAGGAGTTGTTTGCTGCTAATAACTCCTACAAACATCATAGCTTAAAGCAGCACAAATTCATTATTTTAAAGGTCTGGAGGTCAAAAGTCAGAGGGTTTACTAGACTAATATCAAGATGTCTTCTGAGTTCCTTGTGAATGCTCTAGGGAGAATTTGTTCTTTTGTCTTTTTCAGCCTCTAGAATTTACCTGCATCCCTTGGCTCTTAGCCACATCCTTCATCCCATGTGTAGCATCTTCAAATCTTTCTGACTCTGGATCTCTTGCTTCTCTTTTATAAAAACCCTTGTGATTGCTTGGGGACACTGGATAATCTAATCTAACTGCCCCATCTCAAGATCATTAACCACAGCTGAAAAGTCCTTTTTACCATGTAAGATTCCATATACACAGCTTCCAGTGATCAGAACATGGGCATCTTTGTTCATCATTATTTTGCCCATCACAGATGCTTATCAAAATTTCAATTCCACAAGAACATATGTGTAGATATTTCAAGAAGCTACATTTGGATTCTAGAGGAGCAATGAGATGTGGTAGAAAGAATACAGGCTTTGGTGCCATTTAGAGCAGCTTCAGACTCTGGAGCTGTTACTTGCCAGCTACAGAGCCCGTGGAAAATCATTCTCTCTCTAAATCAGTTTCATCATTTCTTGAATGGAGATATAAATAAAATTTAAACCAAAAGGTTCTTATGAGAACTACAGATATGATACCTAGCATGTTGCAAAGTGCTAGTTGTTATCGATATTATTATACAAATTAATTTAAACATATACTTGGAATCCCTAAAACTAAATTATTGTCCAGCTACTTTTCTCCTCATTTCTATGCCAGATACTATTTCTAGTTATTTAAGCACGTCTGTAAGACTTACAAAGAGAAAGAGAAAAAAATGTTTAGAGTTTAAATATGAAGATCAAAGGAAGGTCAGGGAAATCTATAAATTTTTGTTATTGAGGCTAAATTTTGAATAGGGTTTTAGTAAGCATATAGGGTGGGAAAGGTCATCCCAGAAAGGTGATGCAACATGAAAAAGGGGCATACATGCATGAAGGTACACGTGTAATTAGTTTATTTTAGATTATACAGTCCTATATGAGAATGCTGTTTATTTTTTGCTGATATCTAGAACATAAACCCATCTAATTAGGAACTTAATAACTCTTTTAATGAGAGTGGTGACTACAATATTCAATGCTGTAGTAGTTCAGCTTTTATGTGAGCTCTAATTGAAATGTAAAGATGTTTTCAAAGTAGAGGAAAATTGCTTTGGAAGTTCATTTTTCTCGCTTGTTTATAATCACATTTTTATTTCATAAATAGCCCCTAATGAACATGAGAATTTCAGCTTAATTGTTAAGTGTATTACTTGAAGAACCAACCACACAAAAAATAAGAAGAAGGAAAAGAAGAAAATAAAAAATACACTTGCACTTATATTCATACTTGCATTCATCCAACCAACCATTCACTGCAGGCCTATTCTGTATCCCACACTGTCCTAGACATAGGAGGACTTGGTCATCACATAGATTTGAGAGAAGGAAGTGTGCATAGTTGTAGAAGAGGGAGTATCTTGGAGGGGATTGCTGCCTGAAATGAAGAGAGAACCAGGTGAACATAGGCAGAGAGGGATGGAATGGCCTGCCATTTGTCATTTAGCAGGACTAAGACCAAGGTACCCTTTTAGAGCACAGCTACAGAGGTAGGTGGGATCCACACTACAAAACATACACATGCCTTGCTAACATTTCTGTACATTTTTTCTTCATTGAGAGCTCTTGTCTCTGGATCACTCATCTCAATTAAGTTTCCTTTCTTTCCTCTCCGGCCTAGCCCCGCCACTTTAATAACCCTCCTTGCCTTATCCATTAAGTTTCCAGAGCACCTATCTTTGCCTATTCAGCTTTGGATCAATGCAACCATTAGTCTTACATTCCCTATGTAAGAACGGCTGAGCACTGCAAGAGAAAGCCATACAATAATATGGAGTTATGCCACTGAAATCAATGGTCTCCCGTAACAGCTAGTTCCTAAAGTTGTCCTGAGAAGTTCCCTCTACCAATCAGATCAGTGCTATACTTACTCAAGTCCCTTGCTCTATAATTATCACCCATATTTTGTATGTGTTCTACTGGGCATTTTAAAAAATATGTGTATTTTTTATGTATGTGTATACATGCATAGAGCTCAATTCTATCACTGTGGAATAGTTGTTTGTTCCTGAACTTTATGTAAATAAATTTTATAATATATATACTCTTTTGTGTCTGGCTTTTTGAAAATTTATGGGTGGCTGGTAATAGTCATTCATGAATGTTTGAAAGAATTCATTAGTTTAAAATGCACTGGACTATTTGTGCCTGGAGCTTTTTTTCTGGTAAGGCTTTAAATTATAAATTCAATACCTTCAGTAGATAAAGGACTATTTGGGTTTCCTTCTTTATTGTAATACATTGTTATGTTCAAGGAATGTATACATTTCATTTCTGTTTTCTTATTGGCAAAAAGTTTGAAATGTATGCAGCTTTTGCAAAACATGGTCCATTTTTGTTTTTCCGTGCTTTTTAAAATCTCATTTCTTAAATATATTAAACATGGTTACTTTGAAGTCTTCAACTGATAAGTTTAAAGTTTATATTCTATGTGGGTCTGTTTATATTAATTATTTTACCTCTCAATTAATAGTCACTTCTTTCCATGTCTAGATAGTATTGTTATAATTAATATTTATTGTGTGCCTGTCATTGCACAGAATATGTTGTGTAGGCTCTAGATTATGTGACTTTCATCTAGAGTTGGTTGAAAATTTTGTTGGTGGATAGTTAAATTTGCCATTGGAACACCTGAATCCTTTTAATACTTGTTTTAGTTGAGTCTGTTTATTTTGTCCTGCTGCTAAAGTATGTTCCTTACTCATAGGGCATTTTCATTTTTTTCTTGAATGAGTGTCTAGGATGATTTTCAGGTTTCTCCATTTTGATGGAACTTGAACTCCAATGTCTCTTCTGATTTCTTGGACCAATACCAGACTAAGTTAATTACTGTGGTTTTATAACTACTTGATACAACATACTAAAAGTGCAGCTTTATTCTTTTTCACTATTATCTTGGCTATTCTTGGTTTTTAATTTCCCCATACATTTTAGAGTCAGGTAACAAATTTTCCCATCCTCCCTAAAAAATTCTTATAGAATTTTGATTGTTACTGCAGTGATTTGGTTGCCTAATTTGGAGAGAATTGCCTTTTTTCAAGTCTTCCAATACTTGGAAGTGGTATATCTCTCCATTTGTTTGGGTCTTTTCAAATTTCTCACAGTAATCTTTTGTAGTTTTTCTGTAGTGGTACTGGATAGATTTTGTTAAATTTATGACTAGCTTTCTGATGGTTTTTTGATGATATTAAATGAAATACTGTTTATAATATTATTTTTACAACTTTGTGTGGCTGATACCTAGAAATACAATTTATTTTTATAAATTGATTTTTAGATTCAGCAGCTCAAAAAATTATGAATTCTGGCAGTTTATCTTCAGGATTAAAAAAAATTTTTTGATATACATTTGTGCACCTGTAAATGTCAATTTTTCTTTAGATTTTTCTGTTTATAATTTTGATTTATTGGCCTTATAACCCTGGATATGTTCTCCATTGAATATTGAACCTAAGATATTTTTTTCTCACCCTCCAATCAGGGTAAAGCTTATAATATTTTACCATTACTCAGGTTATATCATATATATATATATATATATATATATATATATATATATATTTTTTTTTTTTTTTTTTTTTTTCCGGTACACGGGTCTCTCACTGTTGTGGCCTCTCCCATTGTGGAGCACAGGCTCCGGACGCACAGGCTCAGCAGCCATGGCTCACGGGCCTAGCCGCTCCACGGCATGTGGGATCTTCCCTGACCGGGGCACGAACCCGTGTCCCCTAGCATCGGCAGGCGGACTCTCAACCACTGCGCCACCAGGGAAGCCCATATATATATATATTTTTAAGGTAACTTTATAAGCATAAGAATTTCACTTCTGCTTTTAATTTGCTAAGACTTTTTGTTTTATTTTATCATACATGTACATTGAATTCTATCAAATAATTTTTTATTATTTGTCAGTATGATCATTTTATTTTTCTTTGTCTTAATGTGATAAATTACATCAATTTTTGAAATGTTAAACATACTAGAAAAAAAACTTGGCCATGGTATGCTATGTTAGGTTTGATTTGATAATATTTTCTTTAAAATTTTTGTATCTTTATAAGAAATATTCGTATGATTTCCCTCTCCTAATGTATTCGTCATGCTTTGGTATCAACATTATAGTTATTTAATAAAAAGAGTGGGAAACTGCCCTCTCCTCACATTTACCTAAGAGAAAAAGACTGTGTATGGTATTGGCATTTTGTTTCTGAAACATGAGGGAAAAATATACATGAAGCCATCTAGGCCTGGAGTTTTACTCGTTGGGATGCTATTAATCAGATGCTTAATTTATTTTTTAGATATAGAACAGTTTTTTCATGTTTTTGTGTAATTTTTATAACTTGTGCTTTTTAATGTATTCAGCTATTTCACCTACATTTTCAAATTTTTTGGCCTGACATTTTTCATAAAGTACTCTTTCTATCTATTCAATATATATTTGAAAGATCTGTAGTGACGTTCCTTTTTCATTCCTAATATTTTTTGTGTTTACCTTTTCTTTTTATTTTGATCATTCTTACTAGGGAATTAACAATTTTATTAGCTTTTTAAAGAAATAACATTGGTTTTGTGGATTTTCTCAGTAGTGTTATTTTTTTCTATGTTACAGATTTTTACTATTTTCTTTATTTTCCTGTTTTCTAATTCCTTGTGCTCTATCATAGACCATTGATATTCTTTTCTAAAATCTAAACTTAGTACTATACATTTTTCTGTAAATATTGCTTTAGATGTTTCCCACATATATTAAATACTATGCTTTTAGTATCATTCAGTAAAACAATTTAATTTCTATTTTTAATTGTTATTTGATCATAGTTTTTTTAGAAGTGTACTGCTGATTTACAAATGTAGGATGACTTTCTTTAGTTATCTTTAAATATTTAATCCCAGCTTACACATAGTATAGTCAGAGGATAGCTCTGTATATTTTCAATTCCTTGAAATGTGTTAGAACTTACTTTATAGCCTAGTATATGGCTTACCTTGGTAAATGTTCAAATTGCACATGAAAATAATGTGTATTCTGCTGTTATGTGGTGAGTGTTCCAGATATGTCAGTTAAATTAAAGTATCTTAATATATCAAATACATCTTTCTAAATTGATATTTTATCTGCATATCTATCATTTACTATGAAAAATGTACTAAATTCTACTTCTATTATTGTGAGTTTGCCTATTTCTCTTTTTTTGTTCTGTCAATTTTAGCTTCATGTATTTTGAAGCTGCTATTTGGTGATTGGAAGTTCATAATTTTTATATCTTCCTTACGTCCTAGTATTTTTAAGTTATAAAAATATTTCTAGTTTTCTGGTTTTTCTTCCCTTAAATCTAATTAAAATATTTTGTTTAGTGTTTTTTGACATACATTTTCCAACTACTAACAGTTTAATTTCTATTTCTTTACATTTAAGTGAGTCTCTTTTAAGAGGTATATATTTGCATTTTTAAATCAACTTCAACATTGTTTAAATTTTAATTGGCATATTCTCTTTACATGGAGCACATTTACTGATATATCTATGATTTTAAAATTGCCACCTTAGTATTTGTTTTCTATTTGTTTACATTCTTGCCTTCATTAGGTGTTATCAAGTATTAGTTTATTAATAATTCTCTCAACTAGCTTCTTTGTTATAAATTTATTTTTCTTTTCTTTTTTTTTTAGTTACCACAGTGTTTACTGCTCTGTGTTGCAATGATATAACCCTTAATGAGGAACTTTGTTGTCTGGTTACTGGAACAACTTTCGCCTGTTGACTCTTTTTTTTTTTTATTAATGCCTCTATTTCAGAAAGCTGTCTCCCTCCAGTTCACACCCCTTCCAATGGCAGTCTACATGCAATCACTAACTGTTGAAGTAGAACAGAGTCTGGCCATCTCAGCCTATCTTGGGGCATATCTGAAAGATCATTCTAGCTCCAGAGTTCTCTGTGTTTCAGTCACATTTGTCCTTGGGCTTTTATTGAAGCTCGACTTCTTTCTCTGCCCACTCCTGCTTTCTTACCTCTCCTTCCTCAGGTATTGATCATACGGGCATTCCTTAATACCCTGCACACTAAAATCTACCTCAGAGTTGGCTTCATAGGGAAGCAGGCATTCAGAGGAAGAAGTTTCAAAGATAGGCACTTGGGAGCAGGATCATACACTGCCTGCGTGGCAGTGAGACCACTGTCAGTGGTCATAGGTGAAGTACACTGTCCCTGGAAAAAAGATGGTGATCCCATTTTTCAGTGGTAAATGGAAGGGGGCATACTAATGAAAAGGAATGTATTAGCTAGTGTAATGTGACATGTGTTTGAGATATAGAAGGGGAATATACCTCCAAGGACCATGGAATTGGCTACCTACTGAAATCAATAACTAACTGAGAATAATTAATCACCAACTTAAAGCAAACTTGATAGTTAGAGGGTCTCTTTGGTAACACCCCCTGAAGGGAGAAGGTAGAGGAAGCTGAGGATACCGACCAGGACTTAATTTCCAGAATAGCCAAGCAACAAAAAATGTTAAATTACCAAGCAAGGCAGTCTATTTTGCCAAGGCCAGGGTCCAGCTTGGGAAAGTGTGGGACCAGTATGGGAACAATCATGGGTAATACAGCTTGGGAAAGTGTGGCACCAGTAATAAACCACAAATTCCCAGTTCCACTGAACCTTGTAAAACTGCACAAGTGGCCCACTCCTCCCAGGTGTGAGCTATCACCCTGCCCCCTGGCTTCAAGTCAGTGTAGAAGCCTCTGTCCTGCAAGAGAGTATGTATCCCACTCATGCTCTGCCCTCTCCTGCAAATTTGACCAACATAACCTAGCTGGCCATAAGCAGCACCTGATAAGAGGGGAGGGGAATGTTTATTACTACAAAATACTCCATTGTCTGGGCAGAGTGTACCTGCAGAAGCTGGGAGAGGACATTGGGATTGTATTCTGAGGGTGCTTAATCGAGGGCTCTGCCTTTTTGATTTACTGTGATCAGAAAGACTTTAACCTTTTCTATTGTATCACAAATAAATGGGTTGTCAATTTTAAAATATTAAATATTCTAAGTACACAATTACAGATCTAGAACTATATTTAATGCATATAACATATGAAGTACTCTTCTATGTCCTGAGATTTAATATGCTATGAATGAGGTATGTTTCCTATTTTTGAGGACTTTACAGTGTAAGACTGACACGCACTATGCTTTGTAAGCAAAGAAAACACAGTAAACTTATCTCAAGATTCAAGAAAGATTTTCTGGAGAACCTTGTTCTGGGACCTTGGTATTGAAGGTCGAATTAGAGTTAGCCAGACATCTCCCCTTCCCCTCTCAAAAAAGGGACAAAAAATAACAGTTGAGAATGTTCTAAGCACATGAACCAAATCTCAAAGGTAAATGTTCTTGTGAATTAGTGGTGAGTTGACAGCATTCCTCAGTCTATTAGTCCTTCCAACCTGTCCAGCATGGGAAACAGTGAGAAAATATATATTTCTGTTATTGAAAAACATCCTCAGAAAAGTTATTTGTACAAAATACTGTTTTAAGGTGCCCAGAATTCAGAAATTACATCCTCTGAAGTATGATATAGAACTTTTAAAATTCAAGTTGGTCATTTTACTTAAATTTGTTATTTTTCTCTATTTATATTGAAGTCATACTACCTGAAGCTCTAAATCATTGTGCAACTTCTTTGTTAAGCTAGTAAAAGAGCTTTGGACTTTACTTCCTCTCTTTTTTTAACAGAAAGACGTATTTCATCATAGCACACTTGTACTCCCTATACATTTGTATTCCTTTTTCAAACAAAGAGTTTTAGTGTCTTAGTCACATATAAATTGATGTTATTTTATCTAGTCTCATCTAGTAGCATAATCAGTGATGATTCGAGGGTAAATTTTCATCAGATTTAAATTTTATCTTACTTTATTTAACTCATCATTACCAGCAGGGGAGTGGACACAAGATTCTAACCCACTGCAAGGCAAAACATAATGTTTTCATCTCACATACTCTTCATTTATTGGACCTTGTCACTTATCCTTGTTGTTAACTTATTTTCAGAATAATTTATTTAAACCCAACAATAATTGTTCAAGGAACTCTCTTTATATGCTACCTTAACCTTAATTCTGCCATCAATCCCTTAAGTTATGGTGAATAATCATATCAACTATTTATTGAATATCTATTATTTGTCAGGAACTGTACACGATTCTTCATATTAAACAGCACTAATTTTCGTAACAACCTAAGAGGACATATGTTAGCATAACTCATTTTACAGATTAGAAAGCTTAGTTTCCAAAGTAAAGTAACATACTGATAAATAGTAGCTATAGACATTACAAATGAAAGCAAACCCCTTTATCTTTCCACTTTTCCATTCTGAAAGGTATCATCACAAAGACATCATTGAGGAACAGTAATGTGTGGGACCAAGACTGGAATTTTTAATTAAATGTCACGGCTTCTAGTGTGTTCTACTGATGTGACAATACAAGTAGTTTTCATCTTTCAATTTACTCCATCTGTTTTTATAAACTAATCTTGATATAGAATAGTAGAGCTTCTCGAAATCCAATATTAAATATAAATTGTTAATCAGAGATAGCCTGACATTGAGGTAAATTACCTACATAAAGAGAGAATCCTTTTAAAAACAAACACACCTTCAATATATGTGCGTGCGTGTGTGTGTGTGTGAGAGAGAGAGAGAGACTACACATGGTATCCTATTACCATAGAGTAAAATTTGAGGTGAAAAATGGGAAAAAAGTGTACAAGTGTCATTGAGGCACAAGAGACATAGAGCTGGAATTATATGTAGGAAGGCATTTAACAGGACCATGGCATGATACAGGTTGCATCTTTGATAAAGTGTTCTGCCAGCCTTACAGAATGGGTTGGCACATCAGTTGGGGATATTGCAGTAGTCAAGGTAAAAAAACAATAGAAATGTGGAATCTACCAGATACATCTAAACATTGTTTACAACAAGGTCCTATTAAGGCGTGGTCTATACTCTGAAAAACTAGCCTTTTTAAAGACATTTTGAAGAGAAAATAGTAATTTAGTGGTCAGTTCTTATCCAAAAGGAAAAATAAAAGTTGGCCTTGGATATCTCAGATCCTAGTTGCTTTGCTTTTAAATTTGACAGTCTGCAAAAAAATGTCTGTAAACAAGAAAGGCTATGGTTCAGGGGAAACTTACATGTGATTTTTAAAAATGTGGTAGTTTGTCCATTACCTCCCAGAAGATACATAGGCAGTAAAATTAATGCGGTGGTTGCCAGTCATAGTCACTTGTCCCCTGGGAGGTACACAGTTGCATATTTACAGGCTGCATTCTCATAGATAGCAATTTATTTCTCGGCACTACTTAATATCCATTATACCATGGAGGGCACCACCATTTGCTTTAAACACAAAAATGTGACATTTGACTTAAGGTTTATAATGATTTCTTATTTTTTGAGAAACTTTTGATACACCAGTGCCCTGTGTATTTAGGGGTGACAGATTTTAAACAGCACATTTCTACTTCCTCAAAAAGAAAACTGAAAGTACTAATAAAATCACTGTGTCTGAGTGAAAGTCAAATACCGTATCTATTGCTTAAAATGGACTTCTCCGGTAAAATGTTGTCTAAGGCACTGAAATATTCTACTACAATGTTTTTATTAGATATAACAAGACAAGCAAAATTAAGTTGGAGACTGGGAGAAAGGGGAAAAGGAAAGACAAGGAATTCTCAAATATGTACAGTAATGTAATAAATAGAAAATCAAAGTTATATTTTTTACCTCAGAATTGGTAAAAGGGGCTTATATTTTCTATAATGAAATATAATTTCATTTATCAGAATCTAAAAAGAAAAACCAGAGTTGATTTGCATATTGGTTCTATTTCACTATCTTTTAACACAGGCTAATTACCCTTGATAGCTGAATAGGAAATTCAAGGCTTAACATGTCTGTGTGAGAGTCTGGAAGTAAGGGTCTATCCCAGTAACAAACATATACTGATGTTTCTAATTCACCCTTCTATAATTCTTAATTTAAATGTTATAATTTTCTATATAAATCTGTAGTTCATGCTAAATATCATTCTTTGAGTCTTTAGAACCATTATCAATTTTTTTACTAATATTAATCATGCCCAGCTTATGTTTTGACACATCTGTCTTACTCTGGAATGTTTCCAGATAGATCTAAAGCAAAATTTATTAATGAAATTTGCTTGATTTAAATACATTTTCTTATCAAAGCATTGTTTTTTGTGGATTCTATTCAAATATGTAATCTATCTGATTCCCTTATTCATTGAAACTTCTGGTAAAAGGGTTAGTGTTGTTCTTCAATGTTCAATCTTTAGTCAAGGGCTTGATTAAAACAAACATATTGATGTAATTTTAGAAAATTAGTGATAAATTATGATGGAAGACAGAGTCAGAGTTCAAATATACTTCAGATAGTTAAAATGATGATTACAAATTGACAGGTGCAATTTAAGATAAACAATTGTAAAATCCCACATTCAAGTTTTAAAAATAAAATTCAGGAACTGTAATGCATCTGATATGAAAACGTGAAAAACAAGCCTTAGAAATATCAGTTAACTGCAAATAGAAGTGTCATCTGAATTCTTATAGGGATCATGTGAGCATATTTTCTGTCTATTTCATCTGTATATCAACCATAGCTCTTTTAAATAGCCTTTCACATGGTGTGGCCAGGTAAATATAAGCATTAAAAAGAGAGGAAAGAGGGCCTCCCTGGTGGCGCAGTGGTTGAGAGTCCGCCTGCCGATGCAGGGGATGCGGGTTCGTGCCCCGGTCTGGGAGGATCCCATGTGCCGCGGAGCGGCTGGGCCCGTGAGCCGTGGCCGCTGGGCCTGCGCATCCGGAGCCTGTGCTCCGCAACGGGAGAGGCCACAACAGTGAGAGGCCCGCATACAGCAAAAAAAAAAAAAAAAAAAAAAAAAAAAAAAAGAGAGGAAAGAGATCTGCCTTCTTAACTTCTGGCTCTAAAAGGTGCATGATTTGTGGTTTCACATGTCTGGAATTCAGTGTCTTCCTGTATCATAACAAGAGCTGGTCTAACTCATTACTAAAATTTCTTTTAGCTTTCATTTCCAGTATTGAATATGAATTCATGTAACACAACTGCAAATAAGACTGGTGTGTATCAAAAGAAGGCAACTAGGATAATGTTGGGATTTTGTGTCTCATAAACCATTTGAGGGACTTTCATATAGTAAAGAAAATAGATATATCTCAGAAGCCAAAATGTGAATCAATGGATGAATATTATTGCCAAAATTTTTTTTTTTACTAAAATAGAGAAGTGTCACCTACAACATTCAAAAACTCTGACCATCTGCCAGAGAAATTTTAGAGAAAATGTCTACAGTCAATAGGAGATAGAAATAAATCCAGGTTCACCTTTGAATATAATTTGGATCTTTCAATTGTGCATAATACAAACATTTTGTAAGTAGAATTAGAGCCATTTTAAATAGTTTTAAAAGATTTGAAACAAATTCCTTTCACATAATTTAAGAATATTATGCTAAAATACTTCAAAAAATAGAAAAATATTTTATGATAATGCTTTTCACACAAGGATGTCTTATACTTATGGGCATACTCGGAAAATGGTAGAAGATTTATTTCATAATTCACTTGACCAACATCTCCCTCATAATCCCATTGTCCTTATCTATCAATAATAGGTCTTCATGTCCTATCAATTTCACCCTCTGCTAAGTGTCAGAATTCATTAATATGAACCACTTAAAATCCATCTAAAGATTTGTTTATTTCTCTCTTCTGTAAGATATCTTAAACAATGCCACAGAAAAAATCCATTAGAATGGGAAAACTTGATATGAAGAAAGGAAAATTCCTAGATTATCATCATTGAGTAATCAAGAATGAGTGAGATCTACTGCCCCCATGAAGTAGCTGACTTAGATCTTTAAGTTCCTAAGAAACACTCAGTATATTTCAGAAATACAAGCTGAAAAATATTTATAAAAACATGAAACTTCTTCCCAGGATTGAGTTTGAATTCTTCAATAATGATAATTCTGATACTTATTTTAATTCATTAATAATGTTATTGAACTATTTAAATAGGAATTGCCAAAGTTAGCATTTATTCAGCATGCATTTTTATAATCTTTGAAATATATCTACAAATATATCTACAAGGCCTATAATTATTTTCTAAATTTTAAAACCAGGGAAACCGAGGCTTAGAAATGCTGTGTGTTGCCACCAAGTCAATAATCAGAAAGTATTGGAAGTGAAGTGAAAATCCTGGATTTGGGGCTATAAAGTCTAGTCCTTTTGAATACAATCTGCTAAATCTTATTTAAAGACCCTCCTCACTACCTTCAACCATACTGAAGAACCTAGAAATACAAGACTACAGAATATTCAGTCTAGGAGAGGCCTTAGAATCCTATTTAAATGACTTACTAAAATCCACCCAGCTAATTGATGGGAAGCCCAAAATTCCTGTTGTCTTGTCAAAATCACATAACTATTAAATGGTCAAGACAATTGACAGATGAAAAGAATGTGAATTTGGTCACGTTTTAGATTCTTCCAACTCTTTGTTATCCTAATAGAGTGGTAGGTTGCTTATCTCTGTATTCTGGGCAACTAGGTGTCCATTACCAATGAAGAATCATAAAATTAACGCATACATGTTTTAAAATGAATTACTTTGATGCATAACACCTGAATTATATTGGTCTGCCAGTCTTCTGGTACAAACTAAGACCTCTTGTTTGAGTATGTGTCCTTAAAGAAGTTTTCAGTGTTCTTTCTTGTATAAACCACAGTTTAACAATATGAGTGTGATTTCTTTAAAGTGGAGCAAGTTTCTAAACATTGGTGCAAAGCAATATAAATGCAGAGTTCTTCTGTGGTTTTATTATGTGATCCTCTCCCCAAATTTAGAATTGCATCCCCTACAAGTGTTAATAAAAAATAATCCAAATTTGAAAATACATGGGAGGTGGCATGTTCTTTCAGTGTCATACTAGGATACCATTTGTAGGCCCTGCCCCAATATTAACTATAACAATTTTAGGAACATATACTTTGGGTTTTGCTATTTATTATTTAACTAAAACCCAGATATTGTAAAGTTACATATTAATTTAGAGATTTCTGACCAAAGGTTATGGTTTTGATGTGCTTTAGGACATTGACCCTGTTTTGTAACTAACTTTGCAATCTTATCCTAACTTTATCTCTTTAAAACTCACAAAAAATTTTTGTAATGCTCTTGGAAACAGTTTTATCACCTTACTATTGACTCATTAATGAGTTTATTAACATAGTGATTTCTGTTCATTTTATATTTTTATGAAAGCCATGTTAAAAACTTTTGTAACATTTATACATTGACATATATAGTTCAACAGATACTTTTCATTTTACTTTTTTAAGTGACTTACCTTTGTAAAGTCTTTTCAAAGCATTTAATTTACTTTCATACAAAGAATCTGTTTTTTCTTTTTGCAATCATATTTCATAGGTTTATATAAACTAAAATTATAATTACCCTAACAAACTGGCATAATCAAGGTTGAGATAAGTACCTAACTTAACTTCAGGAACAGACATCCATGGGATAATAAGAGAATAGACTAATAGTATTGGGAATTCTGTGTGTCATGGCTATCATTGTTATAAGTTTATACTTATGTTTCAGTCTGGAGAGGCTGTACATTTTCTAGTGGAAGTGATGAAAAGGGAGGGTTGAAAAGTCTGTTTATTAATAGACTTTATGAGAATAAATTGACATCGAGGCGCAGAAAGAATTCCCCCAGAAAAGTCCAATCGTGTTTCAAAATTGAAGCACTATTAAAAGATAATCAAGACCTATTTTCCAGAAAAAGAAGTACTGGCTCTTTGAATTTAGGATTTCAAGGTAGGTTGTTGTCTGGAAAACAATATAGGTAGCACATGTTTGCTGCAAATTTGGCCAGTGAAATTTGTCTGCAGTGGAGACTTGTGGGGTTGCTATGGATGTGGAGGATTTAGTGTTTGACAATGGTACTGTGTCATAGCAAGAAAAACACCATTTATAGCAGGATGATAGATGTTAGGGATGTTCTCCTCTTGGGAAGAATAGTGGACTTATGCTTTGGAGTTCAATTCCTGAGTGTCTGGAGATTCTTCAATCACCCATGAGATAAAAGTGGTGGCAATAGGGTGAGATACAATATGCTGGTTTCCCTGGTAATCTCCTTGGTGAGGGCTTGAGTCCATTTTAATTTACTTTAGACAAACAAAGGTGACTGTATTTATGCCATGAGTGTGATGTAGCTTTTCATACACTAAAATGTTATCCTAGTTTAAAAACCCTTACACAAAAGAATTCGAGAACACTGATAGAATCTCAGGCATCAATGAAGGTAAAGGACCTTACTTTAAGATTAAGTGCTAGGCCCAATCCCTTCACAGGTATATTATAGCACCGTTTTAACTGTGAGAGACCAGCTTTATAACTAGTTATACTTAGGACATAAAATACGTAATAAATAATAACGTGTGGTCTATCGTGGGGGCTCGTGGCTATGGAGAAGTAAAATTTATTGAGATTCTCTTGTCTCAGTATATTTAAGAAATACAGGAAGTGGCCTTTTAAATCCCTTTCATATTCTATATTATATTTCTTTAAAAGATTTTACAAATCCCAGATTTAAAAAATTGGTCTTCCAACTGCACTGATTGATTGCTTCCAGAAAGAGTGAGATGGTGAACCCTTTCCCCTTCAAGTTACTTTTTTTCAAAATATTTTAGGAAGTTTAAAGTGAATGCCACTGATTATATCAAAGGCGTTGGCTGTTTAATGCAGGGACGCTGTGTGTGACAAGTTCTAAATGAATAAAAGAATCTAGTCTTGAAATCAGCGGTCCTCACCTAGGATGTCTAATTTGTATGTAAATGAAGGCACTTAAGGTCTAAACAAACAGACCTTTTGCTGTTGTCGTTGTTCCCCTTCCCATACACGGAAGACAGGAAATGAATTCCAGCACAGTTCTATTCAATCACTTTGTTCACCATTGTATCTTTATTTCCTAACATATACCAAATGGCAAATAATTTGGGACTATTTAATTAGACTAAAATCTAATTCTTAGATATTATCTAAAATTTCTTTTCATTAATAAAATCAGAAAGCCATCTGTACATAATATGCCAGATACATTGAATCAACAGAGTAATTTTGTTTGTGATTTGATTTACCCAACACCAGTGTACTTTCAAGCCTCTGGGGTTTTTCCACCCTATATATCCAAGCCGTAACTCATTCTCTTTCCTAGTACCACTATATTAAAAGCTATTGAAATAAACTAGATTATGTATTTTCCAACTGCAAAGAATAATGGTTATCTAGCTAGAAAAATAAGTCTTTTTAATAGATAATGCCATCTTATTCATGTTTGTCGAAATTTAATGGCAAAAGCAGCAGACCTTGAAAGAATGCTGGTCTTCAGGGAATTTCCTTAAATTGGAATCTTAATCCAACTATAAACTAGTTAGGGGAAGCACTGATATGCAGAGTACCTAATAGAATTTTGACAGTCCATGCATTCTGTGGGGAATTTTTAAAAAAGAAAAGGAGAGATATATTTCCCTGACCACGTACAAGTCTTGATTACAAGTCTTTCTCGATTAAATGTTGTAGGTTCAGAAAAATTCAGAAAAATGGTGATAAAAAACATTGTTAAGAACTCAAAGAAATCATTATATAATATACTGTATCAAAATACTACATATTATACAATAGCAAGAGTATTACTCAAAATAAGAACATATTTACTATTACTGGGCAGTCAGCTAAATGTTAGTTTTCCTTTTACTCCCTAACTATGAAGACTATACCTTTAGTTTACATGAATTTAGATTATAAATTCTTAAAATTCTGAGTTTATTTTCACAGAGTATTCCCAAGAGCAAACAAAAGCCGAATAACAACTTTTGTTATAACAAACAGTTTACAGTGTCCAATATACTAAAAGATGAGTCCACTAAGCTAAATGACGAATCTACATACATGAACTCAAAGGATGTATTTACTGCTCAAAACCATTATGGGATAAGTACAATAAATATTGCCATGTTAGAGTTAAAGTAAGACCCAGAGAGGTAAAATGAGTAACATATGACCCCATCACTAGAAATTGGCAGAGTTGGGATCAAACCCAGCCAGCTTGACTCCAATGCTCATGCTGTTACCATTGCAGTAAACTTCACAGAGCTGGAAGAAAAGAATTTTTGCATGTGGAATCCCAAACCTAGCTAAACAATAATAACGGTAAACTGCAGAACTAATATATTTTCATATATCTGAAGACTGAGGCAATTCATCATCCATGAACTTTTCTAAAATAATTTTTTGACATTGCTGCAACAAGAGGACAAATGGGTACAAATAGGAATTATGAAAAAAAATGTTGTTAGTACCAGTTAATACATTTGGAAAATGCAAATAATTATCAATAATAAAAAATATGGGGAGGGGGGGCTGTGACGGGTCGGGGGAGAGGCATGGACGTGTATACACTGCCGGGCATGGGGTGGATGGATGGTGGGGGGTGGCCGCGTGGCACGGGGGGATCGGCTCGGTGCTTTGTGGCCGCCTGGAGGGGTGGGATGGGGAGGGTGGGAGGGAAGGAGACGCAGGAGGGAGGGGATGTGGGAACAGATGTATATGTATGACTGATTCACTTTGTTGTAAAGCAGAGACCAATAAAAAATAAATAAATAAATAAATAAATAAATAAATAAATAAATAATTTGTAAAAAAAACTCCAAGAGAAAGTTCAAATTACAAAAAACACAATAATAATTGCAACCAAAGAGCCCCATAAAATGTATAAGTAGATGGGGAAAAATTGTTGATTTTAAAGCACACATAAATGAACAAGTAATAATGAAAATTAATGAAAATGGACAATTCCCTTTTTGTAAAGTCTTCCAGGCTAGTTAAGTTTTTATTGATAGTCAAGACTATAAACTTCAAAGAAATGGTAGTATCTATGTTACAAAAAGTATTTTAGAGCAAAGAAAAAGGGAGAAGGCATTTTAAATCATTTTATTAGGTGACTTTTTATGACACTAAGACCAAACAAAAATAAGTTAATACAGGAAAAATTTAGGCAAATCTCAATTATGAAAATAGGATGCAAAAATATGAAATAAATATATATCCACTGGAATGCCTTCTTCTATACTAGGGGTATGGTAGCACCAGTTTGAAGTTCAGAGGCAAGGAAACCCATCATATTATAGCACTATTGAAAATGCTGGATACAGTATTAGCTACATTTGTAAATGCTTCTCGGTGACAGAGGCAATATATTTTTAAAAAATCAATTTTGAAGGAAGATGTGAAATTACAACTTACTTTCAAGTTTCAAAATAGTTTCACGATACACAAAGCAGAAATGGATAGAATTACAAGGAAATTTGACAACTCCACTATCATGTTATACATCTTAAAACATCTTTTATTACCGAATAGATAAAGCAGTCCAAAAAATCATTAATAGTATAGCTAATTTGAGCTATACAATTAAAATTTTGGTCACTGTATCCAACAATTAAATAATACTTTTTTAAATTAAATAATTATCTATAAAATAACTTATTGCAAGTACAGAGTAACAAATTTCATAGATAATGTATCACATGTACCACCATCTCCTAACAAATTAAAATTCTCACAGTACAATAGGGGAGAGGCTTGGGAAATTGAAAACAAACCATCAATCTATGGATCAAATAATAAAAATAATAGGTATAAGTAAATAACTAAAACTGAATAAAAATATACCACCAGAAGTATCTAAAGTAGTCAATAGAAATGTATGGCCTCCATTGCTTATAATAATCTAATAAAAAAGAGGGTAAAAACTTATGAGTTAAACAACCATGTTAAAAAGTTAGAAAAGGGCAACACAATAAATCCAAAAGCAGAAGAAAGGTAATTAAAGAAAACAAAGAAACCTTGGAGAACTATAATAATGCCAAATATTTGGTTATCCTTTGAAAAAAAATTAATGAAATTGACCAATTTCAGGAATGATTAACCAGAGAGAAAAAAGAGTTGAGGGGAGAGATAATGGAAAAGTAAGTGTTATGAGATGATAAAATGCTACATTTGAGGAATAAAGGATTTTTTTGTACCTTTTTATAGTTTTCTCTAAGTCTGAAATTACTTCAAATTGAAAAGTTTAAAAATTACAAATTTTCAGAAAGGTTTATATTTTATAATTTTAACTTACCTGAATTTTATGTTTCATATTAGGGGTTCACAGAAGTGTGTCAGTTAAAGAGTATCATACTGCATAAAAATAATCTAAAGACATTGATTTAAAATTAAATCACAAAATGTGAAGATCTGGAGTCAGCAAAGAGCATAGGATATGCAGTCTTGCTCAAGGATGACATTCAAAAAATTTTAAATACAAAACACTGCTCAATGGCATTTTGTCAAGTATTTCCACATTTGTAATAAGATTTATATAATAATATATGAAAGGAAAGTGATCTGCTTTACATGTATTTTACATAAGCTGGGATGTTTCTTAGGAGTATTATGAAAGATTTTTCTGACAATGTCAGGAATAATTAGATTTAGGTTGTATTTGAACACATATTTCCAAATTCCTTTGTGCTTTGCCAACAGTTGGCTGGCACCTACCTGAAACTCTCAGATAAAAATACCCAGGAATTCATTAAGAACTTGACTATGAATAGTGGAGGTTTCAATGTGATTTTTGGCATTTACTTTTTCTTTTCAGGACTAAGCTTTCTAAATTGGTATGTCTAAATGTCATACCTTTATGCCTATGTCATAAGAACGAATCAGTTAGTCTGAAGGTAAACTGTGTTAATAACTTCAGAAAAGAATCACATGTAGAGCAATCATGAAAGAAATAAGAAATTTTTTCCAATGTAATCATGAAGACAGCCACATATATGAACTTATTCTATCTCCCACATCTAGGTTACCTTGGGTCTATGGTAAGAGACTGTAATGCATTTGAGGATTAAAGTATCTTTCTTTTCAACTTTCAGGCACTAAAAAATACAATGGCATAGTTATATCATAACCTAAAATGAATTATGATATTGCTTGACAATTTTTATTTAAATATATGTATTTTAAAATGAGACCAGATGCATATTACTTTGTTACTCTTTATTATACTAAAATGCTCACTTGCTCATTTTTAAAACAGAAGTGTATTTTACATTTTTTTTTTTGAAAATGGATTTAACATGCAGATGTTGGAGGATGTTGACTCAATTAATAATCCGAAGGTCACAGAGCCTCCACTTCCAGTAAATATCCCCTTTGCTTAAACACCTAACTGCCCACATATTCACTCTTTTATAATAAATAAGTGAAGGTCTCCTTCAAAATGCAAATGTAGTTTGATAATTTTGGTAAAACCCTGGCATGGAGAGTACTGCCAAAAAAGACAAATTTAGATGAAATAATGATGTGAGGACCCTGCATACTTAAAGCAGAGCCGTGAAGTCCAGGAAGTTTTAGGTCAATAAGTACAGATACTACTATGATGGAAAAGAGAAGAGTTTTTATTTGTTTTAATAAATAACCTACACATCTTAGTGATTCACAGCAGCAAACAATTATTGTTAGACCTGTAAACTGAGGGCTGGTTGCCTCTGGTCTGTGTATCTTTGGATTCTGGGGTGCAAACTTCAGAAGAAGCACATAGTGGAACACAAGCTACCATGAGAATGCACGGGCATAGACATTAAGACAGAATGTTCACTAATGAGGAGGAACTGAAGCACAGTATGCATTTTATATATTTACAATCCACAGTGCAAGCCGTGTGCCTAGTAGGTTGTAAGTACCTCATTTCAGAACGAGGATTCAGTCATTTTCAACATAAGTTTGTCATCACTGTGGGCATTGCTGAACTTTATCTGATCCCTGTGGTCCCAGAAAGCAGAAACAATTAAACATCTTCCTACCCTGTGTTCTGGATGAAGGCTGATGGCAAACAACACTCTGCCCTTGAATGTTCCCACATAAGACAGTTTCCATCCTTTCCATCCTGCCTCATGACTTCCATCAGACTCTCAGATGACTCTCTTGTTTACTTGCCTCTGTAAAACCCAGGCCCACTTCCTTTTCCTGGACAAGTTCTTCATTAATGAATGTTTTCTCTATTGCTTTAACCTGAATAAAATCATTTCCTTAATTCAGTCTTTCACACCATAACTGTTAACAAATGGGAGAAAAGGCACAAATATTTCATATTTATTTGACTTTGGTCATCTTTCTCAAGGAGAGTAATTTTTTACCTGAAACCAGTCTTTACAAATTTGGGTAAATGGGAATTAAAGACCTGTCTGTCTCTACGTTTCCTCATTCTTCTGCTTTTCCCCAGAAGAAATCTTTTCCGGGATCTCTTTCTGATTTCTGTGGCCTGATTCTAACCCATCTCTCCAGCTCCATGTCTCACTCTAGCAAAAGAGATGCTGTGTTGCCCCCATAGTGCTCACCTAGCCCTTCCGAGTCACACTGGTCTGGGTACTTTGCAATATTTGTATTTTCCCCAATCAAAGAAGGCACCCGAACTTTTCCCTCCTGAAAAGCAAAATATATATTTGTATAAAAACTTAAAATTTCAATTAAGATTTTTACTGTCTGAATGTATGAACTAACTACCTATCCCTAGCTTTTCTCTTTATGTCTCAATTTTTTAACCGCCTCTAGTGACAGTATTGCTGATGGTAACCTCCTAAGTGGGAGAGCAAGATATGTCCAGTCTTTAAGGGCCATAATTCTGACAAAGCGTAAATCTGACATGGTATCTGGGAGAAAAAGTTTATCTGTAGGGCTTTTCTTGAACTCAAAATTAATTGTTATGTCATATTTCTGTTACTTGCTTCATATAATGATCTTACTCAGGGAGCTCTAAACAGCTGTCATTAAATTCCTGTGACACCTCACCAAAGGAATGCCATGGAACCAAGTTGGTATTCAAATGACACTCAGACTGAAGTCTTTTGTATGCATTTCCAGGCTCTTTCCACCCTTGAATTAAAGACTTTAAAAATTATCTTCCAAATGATAAAAGTTGTTTTAGAGTTAAAACTGAATTTTTTTCAGGGATACTACATGTGAATTAATAGTTTAAAAGAAGGACTTTAGTGACCTTTTCAAATAGGAACAGGCAGAGAGAGAGGGGTGTTTTTTAGCACCAGGCTAATGGATGGGGCTGTCTCAGTTCAACTGCTTAAGTGAGAATTTCAATTATCCTAGCTGCTATGCTGTCACTGGCAGATAAGCCCCTTAGGTAAACTAACAAGGATGATTAATTATTCTGAATGTGGATTTAGAAGCACTTTAAACCAGTGGTGAAGAGATTTAGTGTCATTCTGATCACCACCAAGGCCAAAGGCAAAGATAAAGCTTTGGGAAGGGTCTGTGGATATTTTGCCACCTTAAGAGAATGAAAATTGGACATGACTCTACTCTCATCATTTACAGGGAGAATGATGGTTCTGCAAATGTCAATCAATTATGTATATTCAGAAGATTTCTGTGTTCAGCAGAAATGACAGCAATAATTTAGCCATCTTAGAAAATTAATTTTCAAACTTTAAAAAATAATATATACATAGTTACATACAAGAGGATATATACAACATTTAGGTATAATTTAATGGATAATATGATAATGTCCTTTGTACCTGACTTCCAGCTTAAGAAATAGTAGTTAGAAGTCCCTTGTGCACTCTTCATCAATCACATCCCCTTCCTCCACCCCAGAGTTACAAATTTTTTGAATTTTGTATTAATTAATCTTTGGTATCAGTTATAGCTTTTTATATATGTGTGTGTACTAAATAATAGTTATTCATTTTTTTATTGAAATAGGATCAGGGTATATGTGACTCATTTCTCTTTAAATATTAATTTTTTGAGATATATCCATATTGGGGTGTCCAACTGTGACTCATTCACTCTCAGTCCTCTGTGCAAACTATTTTCCATTACTCTTCTTATGGAGAAAGCTTTGGGATATAACATATTAGTGATGTGAGCATTCTTATACAAGCCTCTTGATTCATATGTAGAAGAGTTTCTCTGGAATATGGACTACTGAGTCATAGTGTATGTGCATCTTCAAGTTTATAAGGTGGTGCCAAATTGATTTCTGAAATGCTTTTAGCAATTTATATTCACACCAGCAGGGTTTGAGAGATTCTGCTGTAACACACACTTAGACAATATTTGGTAATCTAAAATCCATTTTTGGAACTGGAAGTTTTATTAGTAATATAGCAGAATCCCCCTATTTTATAAATCATAAAAATTTTGGCTCAAAGATAATTTATGCTTCTTACAGGTCACACAGGTGGCCCATATTCGATTTGGAAGTAGAAACCTTGTCCCCTGATTTTGCATTTAATGGCCTTTCAATGTAAGCACTTCCGTTATCAGCTTCTTAACACAGAAGCTGGGGTTCCAAGGAGCAGAGGTTATTAATCAAGAATAATTGAACCTTTAACTTGGCTTTTTAAGGAAGTCATTATTTCCCTAAAAACTAGATGAGATTCCTTTATTACATTAGAATTTATAGAAATATGTAAATAAAACAAGATGCCCTGTGTTTAAACTACTGTTGAGAAATTAAACTCTACAGTGTTTAAAATCAGTCAGAAAGTCAGGCTGAATGAACAGTGGAAGTGATTTAAAAAATCAAGGAAATAGGTGAATATGATTAAATAGAGGAGCTCTATTAATATTTCCACCCTCAGAATTGTGGATCTGAGAAATATGTTGCTAGTTATGTGCCTAATATTTAGACTATTGCTTGTGAGAAACTAGGAGCCCTTACGGTAGGTTATCTCATATGTTCCAGTAAAGTGGATTTCCTTCTGCAGATTATCAATTTTTTTCAAAAATTTATTTTTCTATACCATATATATTATTTCTAATATTTATATGCATATATGTGTGTATAAATATATTTTTCTATACTATGTAATTTTTCTTTAATCTCAGAAAGCAATTCCATAATGGGGTTCAATTGTTACTGAAATTTGTACAGAATGATCCTAAATCTTCCAGTGCCTATATTCCAATCTAGGTTAAGTTATTTGAAAGTAGAGAGAAGATTTGGGCTTCTGAGAAATAATTTTAAAAATCACAAATGTTGGAGCAACTGCATTTGGTAACAAGAATCTTTAGTAAAGGAAATGGAAATAGTATGTATTGAGAGTTTAGAATGTACCAGATTCTCTGTCAAGCACTTTTCATAAATGTTCTTACTATGATAATATTTTGTGTGGCATGGCATTCTCATTTTATATTATCCTTAAACAGGTCAAATGATTTATTGTCATCACAAATTTATAACTGGCAGATTACTGAAGTTGACCACTGGAAGAGGCAATTATTTTATAGGAGGAAATAGGAGTCATTTAAGATGAGAAAAAAAAATCTCTTGTGATGTAAAATTGAAATCACTGAGTATTTTAGTTTTGTTTTTTCGTTGTTGCTTTTCTTTATGTCTTTTGGATTAAGTCATTAGACTTAGGGTAATGTTGCTATCCCCCCCAAAATGTCTTCTTCTGTTCAGATTTGAAAATATTTTTCTTTTACTATTTTTATAATTTTTGTTTTTATTAATTCTGTAGTTCCAGCGAACATATACAGTATGATTAAATTTTATCCTAATTTTCCTAATTTTTAGAAAGTTTCAATAATCGAGTGTTTCTTCATCTATTTAATTGCAATTCAAAAGTGTGCTTTTAGCTGTCATGTCAAGGGTTGACCTCCTCCACTAAGGCAGAAGCTCAATGTTGTATGTCCATTGCCATTGCTCTAAACTCATGAAGACCCTAAATCATTCAAACCTTGAAATCGGCTTTTTTTTTTAATTAAAAAGCTGCTTATTTTCTCATTCTTTTTTTTAAATGGAAGCTTTATTTTTATTTTCTCATTCTTTTTTTTTTAAGATTTATATTTATATATTTATTTATTTAGGCTGCACTGGGTCTTAGTTGCGGCACACGGGATCTTCGTTGCAGCATGCAGGATCTTTTAGTTGTGGTATGTGGGCTTCTTAGTTGAGGCATGTAGACTCTTAGTCTCGGAATGCAGACTCTTACTTGCAGCATGCATGTGGGATCTGGTTCCCCGACCAGGGATTGGACCCAGGTCCCCTGCATTGGGAGTGCGTAGTCTTACCCATTGGACCACCTATTTTCTCCAGGATTCCTATTTTCTCATTCTTAACATTGCATAAGAGTTGTGTAATTATCAATGCTTCATTGATTCATCTGCCTCAAACTCCTTCTCTTTTCCCTTGTTCAAACTACCATCCTCTTACCACCCAGGTAACTGTTGGGCTATTCTATTTGTAGTAATTTAACCATCACCACCATCCCACCCACAGCACTTGCATATATTGTGCCTGGGCTTTCATCTTTTTCATTTCTCTAAAAAATAAATGTCTGCTTTTTATGCTACCTAGAAATGAAAGGCAACAAATCTAGCCTGGTGGGTTAGAGGTGAGACCCATGGGTTCAAATTCCTGTTCTGTCATTCTTTATCTTGTGCAGATTTGTTAACCTAGTGTTTCTTCATCTGGGGATAAAATTAGTACATAACTCATTTATTTGTATTGAGGATTAAATTATTCATATGATGATCTAGAACAAAGTAATACCAAATGACTTTTACTCTAACAGTAGATAGCTATGTGCTGATATTCTAGGCTTGGGAAGCAGGGTCATCTGTTCTCTATGCATGGATGTTCTGACCACCTCCCTGTTTCTTCCCCTCTTCCTAATCTCCATACTTCACAGTGTTTAGTGCCACCATTCATGAACCTCAGCTCCATATAAGACTCTTCTGTAAAACATTGAATTGATAATTCCTCCAGTAAAACTAAATCAGTAACAGTCTTCTAAGAGCTTTCTATCTTGCCAGAATATGCGTTGAATTTTTTCCTCACTAGTGGTCTCTCTCTTTTTTCTTGATTTTTATGATTTTATACCTTTTTCATGATTTTCAGTAACTTTAGAGAAATCTTAGTAAAGATAGGAAAAACTTGTAATAATTTCAATCTAACATTAACGCTGAAAAAACAAGCATTTACTATTGTTATTTTTAATTTTTACAAGTATATGTTGAATTATATTATATTGTTTTAATTTGCACTTTTAAGATTAATGGAAAGTTGAATGTTTTTTATATATGTGTATATATATATATAAGAAGAATATATGTATATTCTTGAATGAGTTATCTGTTCATATGCATTGTCAGATAACCGCTTAGGGTTTTAAAACTCTCATAAACCTGAATATATGGACTTTTATTTTAATTCTTCTTCCGATACCTACCTTCTGAACATGCTATTCAAATTTGCAGAAAGAGATGAGAATGGCCAGCTAAAGATAGCCTGCTATGCCTACGTGAATAATGTAAATTAGTAAAATTTCTTTTTTGCTTTTTACTTTTCTTTTCCAGTCTTCCACCTGAGCTACCAGAATTTCAGTGTTAATATTATACAATATCTCAAGTATCCTGATGGATTTGCTATTCTCTTTAGTGTTATTTCATATATATTTCCACTCTACATATTCTTAAATAAACCGTTATTATTACATTAATTCAAGATAGCTGTAATATGCCTTATATAAATTAATTTACAATAATGCATTCATTATGATAATGTGTGTATTTTTATTCGAACAAAGACATTTAATTTTAATTTTTTTTTTGCGGTATGCAGGCCTCTCACTGCTGTGGCCTCTCCCGTTGCGGAGCACAGGCTCCGGACGCACAGGCTCAGCGGCCATGGCTCACGGGCCTAGCCGCTCTGCGGCACGTGGGATCTTCCCAGACCGGGGCATGAACCCGTGTCCCCTGCATCGGCAGGCGGACTCTCAACCACTGCGCCACCAGAGAAGCCCAGACATTTAAATTTTAAACCAAGTAATGACTAGTGCTGGATACTCTAAGCAGGATTTCATGATCTTGGTATAATATTTGTTTGTATAATTGGATGAAGGTGTTCCATTGTATCTCTTCTACTAAAACCACAAATCCTGGATTTAGATGATCTCAGACATTAACTAATTGTTTAGCATTTGGTGGATTATATTTCTTCTCTGTTTTTCAGCTTGTTTATCTCTAAAATGGAGTTAACAATTATACCAACTTCATAAGATAGTTATTGATATTAAAATAAGCTAATGTTTATAAAGCCCTGTGAAGAGTTTTAGTGGAGAGTAAACAATATACAAATAACAACTTTTTAGTATTATTATTGCCTATTGATTTTTAAACATTTCAAAGTTGTGTAATGCTGAACTTAAAATATTTTCTAACTAAAATTAGAGTTCAAGGTCTAAATAGCTGAATGTTCAGATACCAAATAACTCCCAGTGTTGCTTGTCTTCAGTTTTTTCTTTTCCAAATGATACTGAGCAGATAATTGGAGATATTTAAATGTGTTTTAAGCCATTGAAAATGAGAAAAACATGGAAAGATACCAAGTAATTGAACTGAATGGCCAAAGGTATTTTTTCCTGTTAAAAGGGTTTTTATTTTTTCTTTTTAAATAAATATGAGATCTCAGTAACAGCCGCATCAACAGTGATTTATGGCAAAGGGATTTTAGTCTAACCAAGAAAGCCAGAGTTTATATTTCCAAGAAGACAGATAAAGGCAGTGGTGAAATTATATTCTAAGCAACATCTATTCTACTCTAGAATAGGACAGACATGGAATTAACCAACATTTTCTTTTTCATTCTCACAGGTAGTGAGAACTGATTATTTTTATGTTCATTCAGCATTGAGGAAGTAGTGACATATAAGACAGAAAGTTTCCTTTCTCTCCTGCAGCTTACATTTCAGAAGATAGAGGAACACAATAACCATACAAATAAAAATTTTAAATCAGATAGAAATAAGCTATATATAGGAATTTTTTTAAATTAGGATAATGTGATAGGTAATAACTGGATAACCCCTTTATACTACAGGGTTAGAAACCTTCTCCAAAAAAGATATCTTTTAAGCTGCTGTCTAAAATATAATGAGTCAGATATAAAATTTTAAAGTCTTTATTTTTCTCCATGAAGTCAATTAGGGAGAAATGCAAAGACTTCTTCTGTATAAAACCCTTTGCGTCTTTGAGGAAAATAAATAAGTAGCTTTAGTTAGTTTAAAAATCATTTGCTTTCAACTATACTCATTGTGCATCTGATCTACATAAATGAAGTAGATTATTTCCTTCTTCAAAAAGGAAATCCACACAAGGCACTAACCATGCTACTTAAGGTAGTCAACTGCTAGGACAGTAGCTCAATATTTTCCTACCCCTTCTTTTCCAATTTTGAGGTTGTGGGATGAGTATTCCAAAATTATATTTAATTATGGAATATGAATACATGTGTTGCATTATTCTATTAACTGTTTAAACAAAAAAATCAGCTCTTGAAGACAGTCAAACAGTATCTAAAGATTATTTTATTAATTGGTTATTCATTTAGTCTGCACTGGTTCTAAAGATGTTTGTAAGATCTATCAAAGATTTTCAGGGTATAGTTAGATCTAATCTAGATAACAATGAAAGTGAGTAAATTATATGCTCTAAAAGGGCAGAAGCATAAAATAATCTTGTTAAAATGTGATGTAACTATTGATATTAAATAAAAAATAGTTTCACTGATGTAACTCAATCTCTTGCAGGATAACACAGACCTATTCCATATTATTTTCTTTTTCTTTTTTTTTAACATCTTTATTGGAGTATAATTGCTTTACAATGGTGTGTTAGTTTCTGCTTAGACCTATTCCATATTAAAAAAACGGTGTTGTTCTGAATCCTTAGCTGAATTAAGAGATGAGTGAGAAGCTGTAGAGACTTTGAGTAAAGAATAAAACATGAGTTCTTTAACATGGAGAAGGATTTGTGATAATGAAGCTAATGTGTGGGAGGGAAATTTTAAAATGTTACATAGAGGACATTGTTCTTGATATTTCCTGGGGCTAAATTTTCTACGTAATATACTTTCAAATGTGACTCAAAACAAATATTTAATGATTAGGAACTTTACAAAGCCATTATGTGTATGACATTTTGCACTCCTTATTTCAGAGAAGATTTTGTTTACTTGGAAACTTAGGGCAATGGTGAGTTTGAATGTTGCCTTGCATATGCTAGTAGTAAGGATTATTTGAGTCAGGACATGATTTGTCTAATTGTGGGTCTCGTATACAAGATGATATATTCTGTGTATGAATGGTTTTTTCTTCATTGTCTTTAAATTATCTGATTTAAGACTAGCATTAGCAAAAAAAAAAAAACTGTATCTGCAAAGGTTTATATTTTTTCTACTTAAATAGTTCAGACTCTTTAACACTATTTTTACATCATATTTTGGCTGAAGTCCCAGAATATGTATTGTTAATACACATTTCATTTGGGTTACATGGCTGAACAATGGTAAAATTAATACTTAACAGAAAGTACATGATTGTTCGGCCTATAGAGATGTTCTATGTGTATGAATATGTGTGTTTGTATGTGTCTGAAGGAAAGAATCTGTGTATATGTAAGTGTGTGTGTGTGTGTGTGTGTGTGAGAGAGAGAGAGAGAGAGAGATTCAGTATAAATTAGTGGCTAGTCACATGAATGCAAAGCCTGGACCTGAGACATCTGCATAAGTTAGTGAATCTCTTTAACTATGAGTTTCCTCATCTGTAAAAGGGTATAAAATAGGACATATATTATGGAATTATTATGAGTGCTAAATGAGGTAATATAAATAGGTCACTCAGTACCGATCATGGTACATATTAAACTCTGAATAAAATTTAACTGTTATCATCCACTTTTAATAATTAATATATGTAAAGCAAAAGAAACCTTATGTTTCAATTTCTACAAGAAAAAGAAAAAAATGAATTTAAATTGGAAAAGAAGAAGTAAAGCTTTCACTATTAGTGGATGACATGATACTATATACAGAAAATCCTAAAAATACCACCAAAAATTATTAGAAGAGATAAATGAATTCAGTGAAGTTGCAGGATACAAAATTAATACACATAAATCTGTTGCATATTTATAGAGTAAGAACATGTCAAAAAGAAATTAAGAAAACAATCCCATTTACAATTGCATCAAAAAGAATAAAGTAACTAAAAATATATTTAACAAGGAGGTTAAAAACCTGTACACAGAAAACTATATGACACTAATGAAAGAAATTGGAGACTAAACAAACAAATGGAAAGATACATTATTCTTATGGATTAGGAGAATTAATATTGTTAAAATGACCATACTGTGCAAGGTAATCTACAGATTCAATGCAATTCCTATCCAAATACTAATGGCATTTTTCAGAGACCTAGAAGAAAGAATTCTAAAATTTGTATGGAAACACAAAAGACCCTGAATAGCCAAAACAATCTTGAGAAAGAACAAATTTGGAGGTTTCATGTTCCCTGATATCAAACTATATTTCAAAGCTATAGTAATCAAATCAGTATGGGACTGACACAAATACAGACACATAAACCAGTGGAATTGGATATACAGCCTAGAAATAAACCCACACTTATATGGTCAATTAAACTACAACATAGCTGTATATACATGTATGGATATATTATATAAATAATACAGCAAACTTTAGCCTAGGAAAGAAAATATTACAAGTACTACTGAAACAACCATTATTTATTTCAATGTTTATCATTTCCTTTTCATTAGATTTTGTTAGAAATAATCATAGTTATACAAATTGCTTTTTCATGAAAAGTTAACTTCTTGAGATTTATTCATTTTTATATGTGCAGCCAGTTCATATGTTATCACTAGATTATGTTAGAATATAACCAACTGTGTTAACAAATTAAAGAAAATAAATCATACATACTCTAACAAAACCTTTTTATATATTTATTTTTAAAACTATCAATATAAGAAAACTTCTCCAATCCAAAAAAGTGTACCTACAAGTGCTTATTCTTTACTTTTGTGATATATAAAATCATTCCTTCGAATCATAAGGCAAATAAAAGGATGCCTTCTCTGAGCATTTTTGCTCACAATTATACTGAAGAGCATAAACAGTTCAATAAGACAATGAAAAGGAAAAAAAGTGAAAAACAGGAGAAGGACAAAAAATCAACACTGTTATTATTTATACTCAGAGCTACTTTTTCCAATTGTTTTTATCAGTTTTTGTAGTTTACTTTTTGCTTTTCCTATTGGGCATTATGGCTTTTTTTGAATTTATTTTTCTCATTCTTTTTTCCCCTTATATTTGTTTAGAAGTTATATTTTCTATCACTTTAGTAGTTATTCTTGAAATTTAAATGTGCATTTTAATTTAGTATTTAAAATTAAACACTTAACCATGTCTAAATTTGATCAACATATTTACACTGTTCTTAAAATATCAATGAAAGCTTTAATTCTGATCACTCACTTGTTTTATTTAATCCATAATTGAGTTATGTCTAATAATGTTTATGTTTTATATTTTACTTCTATCTTTCTATATATCTTTTACAACCATAGTTTGCATGGATATAGTTTCTTGGCTCACATTTTCTTCCTGTATCTCAGAACTTTATCAAATGATTTTTCTTCTTATTAACTACAAATTTGGAAGTTCTTTTAGCTAAGATCTCTTGGTGGTAAACTTCTTTAGCTTTTGTTTGTCTAAAGATATAGTTGCTTAACAGTCTGAAATTGCTTCACTAGGAATGTAGTTCTGTACTGAAAACTGTGTTTAAGATGATAGTCCTGTGTATTCTGGCTTTATGTTTTACTTTAGAATATCTTTTATTTGTGGATTGCCTGTCTTTTCTGATAGCATTTAATGTTTTCTCTGTACAGTTAGTGCTTGTAGTTTTGTTTCAAACTAAGTGTTTATTTTATTTTATTATCTCATTTGGGATGTATCAGACTTATCGAATCTAAGGCTGGATGTCTTTCAGCAATTCTAAGTATATTTCAGGTATTATTCTAAATATTGCTTTTTTTCCCATCCCTTTTATTTCCCCCTCTGAAAACCTTATTAGACACATGGCAGAATGTCTCAGACTCTCTCTCAAATCTATTTCCCTCTCTTATTAGGTCTCATCTCTCTTTGTGCCTCTCTCTGGATAATCTCAGATTTGTTAAGAAATTCACAGATAGTCTAAGTTGTTTATCTTCTGCTACTTTCAGGTTCATTGGGTTTCTAATTTAAATATTAGATATTTAATTTTTACAATTTCCACTGGGTTCTTTCTCAAATTGGATTGCTTATCTTTGATGCTTGTTCATTCATGAGACATTCTGAATCTTCTTTTATTTTTCTTAACATATTTAAAAGCCTTTTCAAAGATATATCTGATCATTTCAATATATATATATGCAGGTTCCTACATAAAAATCTGATATTTGTTTTGCTAATATTGTGACAGTGAGCTGTGTTTCTTCATGTGTGTACTACTTTTTGACAGTTTCTGAGCTCATGATCAGAATTTATTTGCTCTGGAACTTAATATGTGATAATTATTTCAGGATTTAGGCTCCATTTCTCCAAATATGATTTGCGTCTCTGCCAACTACCTAGGGACACTGCCAGCATAGGTCAGTTGAAATTGTTCCACCCTTTCTGTTTTGGTGTTTTTTGCTCTCTTTTGTCTTGCTTTGTTTTGTTTGTTTTAAATACATATGGAGTGAATTCTAGCCCTTAACAGGAGTGAGAGTAAATTTGTGGTTGGGTTTTCTCAGTCAAGACATTTTTTTTTTCCTTTTGCTATGCTCTATTGGAGCTGGGTCTGAGACAAGTGAGTATGTCCATTAACTGTGAATTAGTTGTCAATTTCACTCCATGACGTAGTCATCTCTGTAGATCTGTTCTTCATGGTGAATTCCTTAGCTGGACAAACACTCTTGGGTGTGTCACAGTCTATCTCCTGGCTTATGATAACATTTTAGTCCTATTAAGTCCAAATCCTAGGTTCCCTGGAATGAATGCCAGCTCCACTGCTATCTTAGAATTACTATTTTCTCATGGTTTCGGTACTCTAGTACTTCTCTTAGTTGCCCTCAACTCACCCATGCACTGTAAAAAATGTTTCTGATATTTTATCTAGGCTTGCAGCTATTTTATTTTAGGATGTTTCTCAACTATATCTAGTACATAATATTTATGGAAAAAACTCCTCAGTATTGTCTTTACTGAAAATTTCAAGGGGAAGCTGGAGAGGGAGAACTATCATACATTTTGCAACGATGACCATAAGCTTTCTCACTAGACATTTTTCTTCTCCATAGTCCCTCTGTCCTACTTTAGCTCTCCCAGCACCACAGATTCTCTACTTACTATGTGGGTAGAATTGACATTGGCCAAAGGTGAGGCCAAGAGGTGATAATATGAATATGTGGAGGGTAGAGTCCATGAACTCTTCTGTATGCAAATCTACCTTTAGTGTATTCTTTTACATACAAAATTTTCTTTTTAAACTAATGGTCTCTACTGCATAAATAATTGAAGTCTTAATACGTGAATACTGTTGTAGTTATTAAGTTTTGTCATTATTATGTGACTAGTAAATTAGAATCAAATTAAAAATAAAAGTATTGCAGATTCTCAGCTGAATAAATGGGTAGAATTAACTGACACAGGCCAAAGATGAGGCCAGCAGGTAATAATATGAATATTTAAAATAAATTTCTTGCAGACATATGTCTTTTGTGAAAATAAACTTAAGTTTCTCATCTATTCAAAGACAAAAGGGAGTCTTTAATACTAAGCATAAAAGCCTGAGCATCTAAGAGTTTTATCTGTGAGCATTAAGTTTAGAGTTATGTCAGTGAATTGGCTTCTACAAAATGATTTCACTTCTTTGATATGGAATGAAGAGGATTTGAAAATATAATTTACAACACATGGGACATATGTTATTAAATATATGGGGAATCTTAAAGACAAGAATCTTCAGAGTTTTTTTGTTTTTTCTCTCATGATTCTAGAGCATGGGTATTGAAACTTTCTATTTAGCACAAAAGACGAGGTTTAAATACACACTGCACATAGAGTACTATTTTTAATGAGAAATGTAATAACAAAACTCTACAATGATTAAATGTAGATTATAGATAATGATCATATCATCTATTAACAGAAAAAATATATCCCAGAATTTAATTCTACCTTTGCAAGGAAAATGCTGGCTCATGGGAGTCCTTCCCACTTTTCTGAAGACACTTTCCAGGTGTCCAGGGTCTTTTACTACAGAATAAATTTGGCGCTCCAGTCACTGTAAACCAGCCCTCAAGGGCTTTTAAAGACAGGGATTGGGGAGTTCCTGTCATTAGGTAAATAACAGGTGGTGATGTCTGACAGATTAAGAGGCAGCCTCTCAACCATTTACTCTTGCTATTACTGAGAGTGGCAGGGAGTTTATAACTCTGCGGCTGTGGAATGAGACCCCTTTCCAAACTGACAGAGCCTGGCTTGCTGCTGTAGCTAAATGACAAGGCAGTTGAGGGAAGCCTCATCCCACTGACTGAGGATCCTTAGGCATTCTGCTCTCTTCACCTGGTTTGTGTTGCTTTTTCCTACTGCTCTCCAGATGGGCCTGGATAGAAGGACAGGCTCCTCAATGCTCAGAATTGTTTTCTGGGACAACTAATGGAAATCAGTGATATCATCTCAGCCCTGGAATCAATCAGGAGCAGGCGTGCTCCAGTATAAAGAAGCCCTGAGGATTCTGTTCATCTTCACAGCTGTCAGAGAAGCACCAACTGTAGTAACACTGCATATATTTTTTTTCTTAGTAAAGATTATTTCTAAAAATTGATTGCAAAAAAAAATTTTTATGCCTCACAATTTTAGAGAAAGAAAACCAAATTATATTTATGGGTAATTTGATTTTGGTTACAATAGCATTTTAAATAAACTGAGATATTGTCGAGAATTGTTTTTATTTAAATCAGAACTTCTGAGACAATAATTTTGTATTATAATCTTTAATTTGAGCTACATAGGTGTTTAGTGCAATAAATTCATAAATTCAGATCAGTTGAATGAAAAGATAATCTAATGTATGTATTTTGAAAATTATGTAAAGAAAAAATACTAGGTTGAAGTATACTAGCATAGACCAATTTAATATCATTTTATAAAACTTAAAACTCAGTAAATTAACCTGGACTGTAATTAGGATGCCAACTGTTTACTTGAATACCAGCATGAAAAAAAATTGGTTAAAATTGTTTGAAGAAATTTTATTCCATCATAAAGATGAAGAAGGTATTAAATCACTGACAGAAAATCCATACCCATCACTGAGGCTGTCAGGAATTCTGTAGCTTTACCCCACTGTATTGTTCCATTGTTCTTTGGGTTTTCCTAAATCTGTGTCAGATGGCATTGCCTTGCTCTTTCTTTCACTTGACATGCATGTTTCCATCTCCACATTGTGGTCCTGTTTTCTCTCTCCATATTGGTGTAAGGACAAAAGGTGATGCTCAACTTTATGTGCTGCCTTGACATCTGGTGAAACCAGGAAGGCCTCAAAGGGTCTAACTGCATGTTTATCTCTCCATTATGCTCCCACATGTAAAGACCTGTAGTCAAACAACCTTCTTATCAAAGAGACCAAGCACAATTTTTAGTTACTCCAAAGCAGTGGGGTTAATTTTTCTGCCAACCCACAGAATTATTCAAATAAATCAAACACATCCTCCCACCAGAACCAGGCTCACCCTGTCCTCTTGATGCTGCAAAGCCTGCCTCCCACAGCTCCTGCTTGTGCACTCTGTTCCCAAGTGTAACCCTTGTGTGGCGACATGGTGTGGACACATCTGTGTTCCTCTCCCCCACGCTCTAAGTAAATGTGGTTATAAGCTGCTGTTGATCTCTTCTGTCCAGTGTTGGATGTTGTGTGTTTGGTCATCCCCATCGCCCTAGGGTGAGTATCCGTCCCTCACCAAATGCGTGAATTAGAAGTGATTAAAACATCCATGCATTCTTTAGCCACACATTCTTTATGCTCAGTTCTAGTTCTTCCTTTTAAAAGAAATCTTCCTCAAACAGTGTTAAACACTTTCATTGATTTTTCAAATCCCAACTTAAGTTCCACGCCCTTAATTTCAGCCCTTCTAATATAGAGCTTTGTCTCACTATAGGACCGATATGACACTGTGTCTCCTTACTGCATGAGCTTGTAGTATGTTTAGACTAGTCACTGGGTCTGTTGCTCCTCTATTCTGTACAGTCCATAAGTTGAATATTTAGTCAGCAATTGTAGAACCAAACTGATATGGGGATAATAAAGCCAGATGGTTTATTTCTTACCCTGGACCTCACCTTCAACTTGTAATCTGGGACATCATTTTATGAATCTTGCTTCTGGATCATGAGTGAAAATAAATATATATTCCCCATGACAACTAGAATAAAACAAATTCTTGAAAGTGTATGCTCCATTGATAGTGAGGTCAATGCATTATTTTTGAATATTGGGGACAGAATAGTTTAATATTATATTTTAATATTAATTTCATTATTGTTTTCAGCTTTTTCTCTAGATACAATTTTTTTTTCTCTTGCTGGCTCCAGATCTCATTCCTTAATTATATGCATACATCAAGCTGAGTTTTTGAATTACAGCTATTCTTTTTCTACATCCTCCCCATGGGTATTAAGTCTGAGCTCTTCCTTTATAGTGAGGAGTCCCAACTTCCTACTAAAACAGTAGCTCCATATTTATGTTGTGCATAGATTTACACAAGAATGAACACCATTAGTTCAAACTCTTCATTTCAAAATTTAACTTATATTTTCTTTTACATAGCTTGTTTCTCAACTTCTATATTTTAAACAAGAATATAGTCACTCCACTAGTTATTTAGCCTAAAACCTTGGAGTCATTTTAAAAATTGTTTCCCCTCTGTTTTTGTATAATCACATAACTAGTAAGACTTCTTGGAACAAATACAAAGACTGGACTGACTGGAAAACAAAAATTCTATGTGGAAGAGATGGTTCTTTAGTGGCTTCACAGATAGTAGTTATTGGAATGCAGAACGTATATCTTATATATTTACATGCAGTGTTCTCATTCACCCACATTTGATTGCTACTGTGAGCAAAAAGAGACAAGTTATAATTTTTTGTCACTTAGTTTTTCTTCTCAGGTAAGCTTACTTGATTTGATATTGTTTATAAAGCAAGTTACATCAAATATGAAAATAATTTTCATAAGCTCCCATCTCCCTAAAATTAATTATGACTTAAAGAAGAGTAGTACTATATGTAAACAATGTCTATTAATAAAACAGAAAAAAAGAAAAATAATAAGCATGACTTTGGTTTATTTTCTTAGATTTATTTTTTAAATGATTGGGAAAAAACCTTCATACTATCATTTTTGGTACCCTTTTTCTCTTTTTTATTGGCGACCAGGGGACTAGCCATCAACTCTAAAGCATAGATAGAATACAGACAAATTTAAAACGTAACAATGTTATATCTGTGAAATGCAATTTAAAGTGTGAAATTATTTCACCAGCTTGTCTTCTCAGAAGCAAACACAAAAGTATAGACACAAATATGCCAATGGTATAGACTTTTATTTATAAGACCATGGCAAATCTCGTAACTCACAGATGTACCTCAAAAGAAAGCTAATGATTTTAACATGATTTGATTGGAATATATTTACAACAATGTTTCCATATATCAACTGTGAATTGTGTTCTCTATTTTAATACTGAGAAGTATCTGCAACATATAAACTATATAATAAACTACCTTGTTCTGAGGTTAAGCATATACCTGAATGCAAATTAATTTAATAAATTCTAAAGTGACATGTAAAATATGGCTTTACACAAATAGGAATCACTAAGGATACCTATTTCCCATGATTACATGAAGATATTAGTAAGTACAGTAAGGTATTATTTGTGTGAAGCATTAGCTTTATTTTTGACTTTATAATTGAATCAGGGACTTTGGCAATATGTTTTCAAGGAAAACAAGATAGACCTATTTAAAGGAAATGTCTACAAAATTTTTTTAGGAATATTAAGAATAACAAAGATAAACAAGAAAATTGAATCAAAGAACAGTATTTTAATATACTTTGGATTTGATGTTAAAATTGAATACAAAATGGAAACTGAACTTGATAATTCCTTGAAGAGACAAAACCGTTTTAGCCACATACACGAAACTAAATCTATCTTATTTCATGAAGAGAAATGAAACTTATCTTAGGTTATTCCTTGTAAAAGCCTCTGAAAATCATAAAACAGACTTATGTCATCTTGCTAAAACTGGTAAGAGATGATCAATTTTAACTGATCCCCTGCTGTCTGGAAAGCCCCATTGTAATAACCAATCATTGTAAAGGGTAAACAACCTTATAAACGATCTTGTAACTTCATGCCCCTGAGGTCATATCAGTTTTTATTTCTGAAGGCTCCCAGTTCACAAACTGTTCTTATATGCACAATAAACTTTCACTAAATACGATTCCTTAATTTGGTGGTTTTAATTTTTCCATTTCTGGATTTTTGACAGTTTCCGGCATCAGAAATGGGATTTAAAGAAGACCCCCAACAACCTGAGGACAGTGAGCAAGCAAGTGCCTGTACCCACAGAGCCCATTCCTCTCACTGCTTTCTCACTAACCCTGGAATTTGAGGGTAAGTCTCTCTTCAATCTGAGCTCCACTCTCCTTGTGTTTAGAGCTCTCTGGGTTTATTGTGCAACTTGTATTTTGTTTGTTGAAGCTTCTTGCTATGCCACCCTATTCTGTCCTAAAGGGGGTGTGGGAAACACGTGATTTCCTGTGTCTGGGGACAGCTATTGGAAAATGTGGCCCCTCATAGTGAAGATGTCTAGGGACTCTAAAGGCAAAGATGGGTTCCGCCTAGTTTAAAACTATTTTTCCATCTCTTTCAAAAACAACCGTTTCCTGGAAGTACAATTTCTATGGATCAGGATCTTGTGCCTTTTTGGAAAATGGTGAACTTCTGGATAATTTGGAATTGTACTGGCCAATTTTGGGAAACTTTAACTTAGATAAGTCCACCTTAAGGGGCACCCTTGTAAAGAGAAGATCTCAGACCTCTAGAAGACAGTGTGGAATGCAATCTTTGATTGATATGCAGAAGTTTCTAAAAGATAAATGACTCCAAAAATAGTTTCTCTCTAAAAGAATCCTTACATCATGCAAATAAAAAATCTTCAGTAAAAAACTTTGGCCATCGACATACACACACTGCTATATATAAGACAGATAACCAAAAAGGACACTGTATAGCGCAGGCAACTCTGCTTGGTATTCTGCAATAACGTAAATGGGAAAATAATTTGAAAAAGAATAGATATATGTATATATATAATTGAATCACTTTGCTGTACATCTGAAACATTGCAAATCAACTATAGTTCCATATAAAATAAAAATTTTAAAATAACAACACTTTGACCGTCTGAGTAGGTAATCTTAACTTAGTCCATCAGCCAAATGTACAATTTAGATAGATCCAGCTATTCTTTTGAGTTTTGTATTATTGTACCTGAGACATGACAAAAAATTAAAAATGAAAGCTATAAGATCTCTGTTTATGTCTGTCTGTGTTTATATGTATTTATGTATGTATGTATGTCACGTATAAATGATATTTCAAAATCAGTTCCATTTAATTGGCTTAAAAAATAAGTACCTATGTAAATTAAGTATTCCTAAAACTCTCAGAAATATAGAAACTAACCCAGATGTTTTTCAAGTTCACATGATCTGGAATAATCTTTGATAAATAAAAGCTAATTTAAGTCTGTTGATTTAATAATCACACTCGTTCTCTAAATTCTCAATATTAAATCACACTCATTCTCAAAATTCTCAATATTAAATTTAATACAAACATCAACTTTTTCTACTTGGGTTTACTAGTCAAATAAGGTCATACTATCTCTATGTTACAAAATTTGTCAACAAGAAAAACAACTTAAGATGATGGTTAACTCTTTGACATCTATATAAGCATTGTTAAAAATAAGTAATGTATGGGCTTCCCTGGTGGCACAGTGGTTGAGAGTCCGCCTGCCGATGCAGGGGACATGGGTTTGTGCCCTGGTCTGGGAAGATCCCACATGCCGTGGAGCGGCTGGGCCCGTGAGCCATGGCCGCTGAGCCTGCGCGTCCGGAGCCTGTCCTCCGCAACGGGAGAGGCCACAACAGTGAGAAGTCCGCGCACCTCAAAAATAAATAAATAAATAAAAATAATGTAAATAACTGTAAAAAAGGTAAAAGTTTATGCTAAGTTAAACTAAATAATGGATTTTCACTGAATATCTAAATTATTTCCAAATAAGATAATATACTGAGGCATTGATTGCTGAACATAAGTTTAAATTTGTCTACTCTTGGCTTCTTGATTTTTTACAGAGAAACAAAAGATGTGTGGGTCTATTAATAAATATGTTTTTGCCACATTTAAAGTTGTATTATTAAAAAAGTCTCTAAAAATATGTTTTATAATTATGTATTTATAAATTTGCTAATCTACTATAGGATGTGAATATATGATAGTTCACAATTTCCTTCTTCCTAGCTTTCTCTAGAAAGTAAAATGTAGTTAAAATATGTAATCAATATGTAAAAATACAACTACTAGAAATAAGAGCAAAGGGAAACAACTTTGTATACAAGGTATGCGAAGAAAATGGGATGTATATTTATATAAAGGGTATGCAAGGAATACAGAATGTATTTTTGTTAAGGAAAAAAAAAAAGAGTAATGCTGTCTAAAATAAAATGATTAATCATTCCAGAAGAAGAAAGGAAAAGAATAAGACAAAACTCAATTGGATACAGAAAGTTGCAGAATATGATATAGATTTAGTGTTAGCAAACTATGGCCCACAGGCCAAATCTAGCCCACCATGGGTTTCGGTAAACAGAATTTTATTGGAATAGAGCCACATACTCATTAGTTACTTATTATCTATGACTGCTTTTACACTGGAATGGCAGAGTTAAGTAGTCAGAACAAATCAAAAATGGCCTGCAATGCCTGAAATATTGACCACGTAGCTGTTTACAGAAAAGTTGGATGACTGTTGATCCAGAATCCACAAGAACCAAATCATGATAGACACAAAAACATTTCAGTTCGTTAACTTTAGGGATAAGTTCTTATTTGTGTTATCATTGGTGATCCTTAATTCCTATTAGTTAGGAATTTTGGGTTTTAGATAATATTCAGACTTCGTTTTTTACATAACGCATACATATTTAGGAAACTATAGATATATTCAGTACAATTATCTACATTTTTTTTTATGAATTAAGCATGTCGTGTCCTTATCCCCAACACAAGGGCATTTTCTCTAGATTACTTGGCCCATAAAGTTCAGTAAGATCCCTGTAAAAGGACTATGGTTTTACCAATATCCAAATATTGGATTTGGTTTTACCAAATCCAAACTTGTTGGTTTCTAGTAATTTATTTCAAAAATCCTTGATGTGGGGGTAGAATTTGGAGAAAGAGTCTGTACTTTGTGTGATTTTCAAGAAATTTATCTCAACTATCAGTTTGGGTTAGTAGAGATTTTATTGTGTATATTCTATTAGCACATGTATTCCTTAGCTTTTTTGTGGTTTTAGCCATTGCCCATTTACTGCCAATATCAGAAGGCACCATTAGATTTTCCCCTTAGGAGACTGGGAAATTTTGGCTTCACTTTTCCCCAGGGCATATCAGGAAGAGCCTGTGGAACTCTTCACTTCAGCAATATTTTTCATCTAAGGTTATGCCCTCCTACTTCCCTTCCCACCAAACACACACGTGGCCAGCTTCTCTGGTTTTGTTCTCTTTTTTTTTCTAATCTCTAAATTGGAGCTCATAGACTTTCAGACAAAACAAACTACCTGTGATCCTGGCTGTAACCTCAAGAGGCTGACAGTCTTTCTCTTGATTTTAGGAGACAGAAGACAGTTAAAAATACAAGGTCATGACTGATACATGGTCAGGGAGAAACACTGGTCAGTAACTGATATGGGCAGAGGGATCAATTTATAGAGGCTTCATAGAGGAGATGAAATCTAAGAATTAAAGGCCAATTGCTTTAACTTTGAGTAGTAATAATAATGGAATTGAGTAGTATTGTAACTTTTATCTTTAGATTTCTTGTGCCAGATAATCTATTTGTTTCTTTGCTTATTTACTGTTCTATTCTGTTGTGTTCATGTCCTATATTGTCTAGCTGTGTCATCTGCATTCCAAAATAATACCCTTGAGGATAAAAATCTTATTTATGAAACTTATTTCCACATGACACTACATAAAAATTTCCATATGATAAACTGATGTGTAAAAGCAGTGAAAAGACACAAAAGGTCTATATTTCATATGCTCGAAAGAGACTATTAAAATTATTGTGTTATTTAGCATAAGCTAAACCCTTGTGATATACAGACCCAAATTGTTTATGGGCTCAAACACACTAGAAGTTTCATATTTGCAGCACAGTCTAGCACAGGTTTCCTTAGTTGACCGTTAGCTTTTCTACACTTGTCTTTCAAGAACTAAGGCTCCTTCCATCATGTGCTTTCATCATCTCCTGGGTGCTCATCATTTTCAAACATCATAAGCATTACATAAACAATAACTTTATTAATCAGTGTTCCAGAGAAACAGAACCAATAGGAGATGGATGTATAGATATAGATAAGAGGAAATTTATTAAAAAAAATATTTTTGCAGAAACATTTACCTTAATTCACATTTTATACATCTGGTGGGTACAACAGCAAATTATTTGGAATTCTGTTCAAAATCAAAGCTGTACCTGTAGATGTTACTTAAAGTAGAGTACACATAACTGTGTGCATTTGTGTTGTTTTTTTTTTTTACCAAATTTTGATCATTTCCATGATACCATGCACCCAGTCTGTGTATTTTGGTATTCACCAACTAGCTATGGTTTCTGCAGGTATTTCAGCTTACAAACTGCTGAGAGGTTTACTGTGAACTTTTTCCAAATTTCCAAATGAAGGCAATGCTGATGGATATATAATAAGAAGAATGGTGAGAAAAGTAAGGAGGGCTCAGACCTGCTTCTTATAAGTCTTGCCCAGAAATCATACTCGTCACTTCTGCTCACATCGCATTGGCTAGTGTTCTGCCATGCAGCCAAGTTTATCTACAAGGGAAGCTGTAAATACCTTTAATTGGATGTCCAAGAAGAAAAGGTGAATTTGTGGTAGATAGCTAGGAGTTTCTCCCTCAGCCAACATCAGGGCAGTTCATTTTTCATGTCTAAATCTCTGCACGTATTGATACTATTCTCTCTGACAAATACCTGTACTCTAGGTACTTCTGAGACAGACTAAGCTTGAGGTGACAACCACTTAATAGCTTTCAAAGCCTCAACTGAAAGAAATACTATTTATGGAGGATTTTGTGCAATCATTCCATTCCTCTAGGGCTATGTCTCAGGGATAATTTTGCCTTTCTCCACAGGGGACATTTGGCAATGTTTAAGTATATTTTAGGTTGTCACAACTGGGAGAGTGAGGCTGCTGGCATCTAGTGGGTTGAGGCCAGAAATGCTGATAAACATCATCTAATGCACAGGACAGCTTTTCACAACAAATAAATATCAAGCTCAATATGTTAATAGTACTGAGGTTGAGAAACCCTGCTCTATATATTCTAGGCTGTTCACTCAAAGTGAAGCTATGTCACTAGGAATGTGTAAGTGGATCTTATTATAGTATATTAGTATATTGTATATACTCTACTATATTGATTACTCAGTGGTTTATATGCTAATGTGATTCCTTTAGATTGTACTGGCAGATGTTACAAGAAATTATGCAGTTCATCTGTATATTTATTATAAGGGAGGTGTATTACATAATGTTAATTCTTTGAGGAGTTGTAGCAAAGATCTCTCTCTTATGAGTATCAAAAATAAAATCAGAGATGTTAATTTCTTGTTTTACAGACACTCCTATAATTAATCATATTTCACCATTTGTCTTGTCCATTAGAAAGGTTAGAGGCAAATATGTGACCAACCTTTGAATGGCAGGAGGAGTCATGACGTGTGAATATTATATGTGTTTACTCACTTGCTATATTTCCAACCTTTTCTGTGTGTGTGTGTGTGTGTGTGTATGTGTGTATACTTACTACACACCTAGATTCACATTACTTTCCAAACATTTTTGTTACTTTAAATCAATTTTCTTTTAAATATACTTTATTGTGTTATATTGTTTATATATGTATATATTTTTTTAACTAACGTTTCTTTTTAAAATTTATTTATTATTTATATTCATATTTGGCTGCTTTCAGTTTTCCTTGCTGTGCACTGGCTTTCTCTAGTTGTGGCAAGTGGGGGCTACTCTTCGCTGCGGTGTGTGGGCTTCTCATTGTTGTGGCTTCTCTTGTTGCGGAGCATGGATTCTAGGTGTGTGGGCTTCAGTAGTTGCAGCATGCAGGCTCAGTAGTTGTGGTGCATGGGCTTAGTAGCTCCGTGGCATGTGGGATCTTCCCAGACCAGGGCTCAAACCTGTGTCCACTGCATTGGCAGGAGGATCCTTAACCACTGTGCCACCAGGGAAGCCCTGTTTATATATTTTTGAGAAAAGTTCTTTCTTTTTTTTTCCTTTTTTTAATTTATTTTTGATTGAAGTATTGTTGATTTACAATGTCTTGTTAGTTTCAGATGTAGTTACAGTGATTCAGTTATACATGTATGTCTATTTTTCAGATTATTTTCTGTTATAGGTTATTATAAAATACCGAGTAGAGTTCCCATGCTATACAGTAGATCCTTGTTGTTTATCTATTTTACATACAGTAGTTTGTATATGTTACTCCCATCCTCATAATTTATCCCTCCCCCCCTTCAGTAACCATAAGTTTGTTTTCTATGTCTGTGAGTCTCTTTCTGTTTTGTAAATAATTTCATTTGTGTCATTTTTTTAAATTCCACATATAAGTGATATCATATGATGTTTGTCTTTGGCTTACTTCACTTAGTATGATAATCTCTAGGTCCATCCATGTTGCTGCAAATGGCATTATTTCATTCTTTTTCATAGCTGAGTAATATTCCAATGTATATATGTACCACATCTTCTTTATCCATTCATCTGTCAATGGACATTTAGGTTGCTCCTCTGTCTTGGCTATTGTAAATAGTGCTGCAGTGAACATTGGGGCGCATGAATCTTTCTGAATTATTTTCTCCATATATATGTGCAGGAGTGGGATTGCAGGATCATATGTAAACTCTATTTTTGTTTTTTTAAGTAACCTCCATACAGTTGATTCTTAAATCAGGTGGGGTTAAAAAAATAAATGAATTAAACAGTAATGATAAAGAAACCTCATTCTCACAGCATTTGCATTTCCTAATAAATAGCATTCAAATGTGGAAGTTAGCTTGTCTAATGTAGCATGACATATAGCAGTATCAGGCAATGAGAATAATTGAACACAGTCAACATATGATTTTATTTTGGATGGAGCTAAAGTGGTAAAGTGGAGTCTGGATATACTCATCTGGTTTGTTGGGGATAGATTTCCTAGTCATGTGAAAATTAGTGACATATACCCCAAAATGACATCAGATACAATACCCACCACTCCCAATTACTAATTATTTTTCTGCTTTTATTGAGTGAAACATCTAAGCTTTAATCAAGATCAGTATGTACTTTAATCATCATTCTCTTTAGAATATGCCAAATTACCTTAAATATCTTTTTTAACATGCACTCTTACATCATCATAATTATCATATAATTTTTCAATATTCTCCAGAGTAGTTGATTTTCACTCTTTCCTCCAACATTGCATAGATTTGTGTAACCTAATGAATTATTGAATGTATGTATGGCTACACCCATATTTTAAGTTCTTTATGATTTGCTATGCAGTTTAAATCCAAGTGCTATTTTCAAAATGTTCTAGGTTTTATTTAAAAAACACAAGCTGTCCTTTGGGGTATTTATATACATTTTAAACGAAAATTCACAGACTGGCAGGCTGTTTTCTCTGGCCTGCATAGCACTTTAATTTTTAAAATACTTTTAAAATTATTTGACATCTTTTAAAAATTGGCATCTTTCTGGCAGGATAATCAACCATGTTAGGGTATTTCCAGATGACATCAGTCACCCTAAGATAAATTTTAACCTGAATGCTTTCCATTTAACCACAGACAAACTCTGCCAAGTTTACTTATTTCATTACCTAACTGGCCCCTGTAGATACCTCTTCTTGTGACTCACTCCCCACCACCATGACTACAAATTAAAAAACAGCAGATACATTTTAAGTATTTGGTTTTTAGTAATGGTTGTTGGATATGACAGTGGCAATACTGAGTCTAGTACCATGAGAAAGCATGTGATTGCAAAACCAAAGGTGATCTGAATACTGTGTCATTATTTCATCTGAGCTGCTTGTGAGTACCAATGAGTACTGGTAGGCATGCCATGAAGAGCTTTGCTTCTATTTCAAATTTGTCTGAAGTAAACGTAGTTTTCAGCCTGGGTATAACATGCTTAGCTCACCAAGATGTCTCAGAAACACATCTTTCTGACTGCAAATGACAGACTCTCCTTCCTTCTCTACGCTTCTCTGTCAGAATTAACATCTACCAAATGAGAATGAAGCCCCAGAGTTTATAGGTGGCCTCTGATCATGAAATTTTTCATCCTTTGGTAAGAATTTTAGAAAGCATCATGGAAAATTTGTCTAAATACCTCAGAGAAGAATTCACAGTTATTGCAAAGGATGAAGTTAGGGAGTTTAGATTGATTAGAACTTTGTGATCAAATCATTTGACAAATTGTAAGTAATATTCTGGCACCTGACTTTATTTATATCTTATGTACATACTGAGAAAAAATGGCACTTTTAGAGTATGTAACATTCAAGATTGCAAAAATTAAAGTTACCATTTTTAAAAATTGATGGCTGTATCACCTTAGTGAATGTGCCATTAAGTTTGGTTCTGGCTCAAAACACATGTATGTCTGCAAACTGAGCACTTTCCCAGAGGTCTGGTCACAGTAACCAAGTTCTCAAGAATTATGAAGAAAAGCAAATGCCACTTTAGAATATACAATGAAAAATATAACTCTCATACAGTCTGGGATACCAGTCTTTGCCTAACCAACATATCAGATTATGGGACGTCAGGTCTAATTAACTTCCAAGCTTAGTGAAAACTGTATTTGAAAATATAGGAGTTTTACGATTACAAATTTGAATAGCTTCTAGTTTGAGAGTAATCATTATGCCAATGAGATGGAAATCATCATTGTCCATTGTCTAAAATTCCCTTTCTTCTAGATTATGATTAAACAGACACTGCCATTATTTGCTTTAGTCACTCAGCTCATCACCTCTCTACCTGCTTCCTACCCCAAAGCATATAGTCATTTTTTGAAAGACTTGTTTATGTATACAGTTAGGTTATAAACAGAAACTCTCAGTCCTGTCACTTTAATATGACTTGGGATTTATCACTTAAATTATTTGATGTGATTTCTAAAGCTAGTCAAAGGGAGCCCTACTCTTGCTCTCACTCAGTACTTTGCATACAGAGACAGCATTGGTCACATGGTAAGTACCTAAAGGGAAGAAACAAGTAAGCACTTCCATTTATTTTGCTTTTTCAATTTGGAGATAAAGAAAATGTTTTTAATGGTATATAAGAAAAAAGTCAAATGACTCTCTGAAATTATTAGAAATGCAGCCTAGATTTTCATTATTTTATAGCAGTTGTTTCCCTACTGCTTTCAGAGAATGTTTCTGAAAAAGCAATTTCAATGAAAGGTCCATTAAAATATAAATATTATGAACTTTCATATTGCTGTGCCTGGAAAAATACATATGCTTTAAAGTGAAGTCCCCAGAATGAATTAGCTTTGATAGTTTTACTTTTGCATGTTAGATGAAGAAAAACTATCTTCTATGTTTGATTATATGATATGTATGTGTTTGATTACATGCACGCACACACACACACTCACGTACACATATTAAAATATACAAATTATACAATGAGACTTTTTGAATCAATTTTGTGCTTCCAATTAAAAATTACTTTTATTTTATAGACCAATTGGTTGATCATATTGAATAGGTTTTCTATAATTTTGAGATTGGTCATATGTTGCCATATTAGAAGTCCCACATTAGAATCTTCAGTTAAAATTGATTATTGTCTTCTCATAATGCTTAGTTTTATTTTTACTTGCAGATGGAAAAAGCAACCTATCACCTGGGCAAGACGCTAACATATACATAGATCCTATTCATCCTATATAGTATCCTGTGTTTCTCTATACATTTCTCTTACAATTTAAATAATTAAAAGAATTACTGTTAAAGTGAAACCTGTATCTGGCAAGTGAAATATATTAAGCCATTAGCAACTATAAATATTAGATGAATTAATTTATTGGAATATCTTCAGGTTTTTATTGCTGTTTGACCACTTAGATTATATCTCTGACAGGTTTTGGTAACAGATATATATCTTTAATATTTATCTCAGTGTGAGAAACAAGGTAGCAAAAAAGGGCACTGGACACTTTATAATAGGCAGATGCCAAGAAATAGTACCTCACCACAATCATAATAATAATTATTTTAATATTAATAGGTAACATTCATTAGCATATATTATGGGCCAGGGACTCTCCTAAGCATTTTTCTGTGTATTAATTTATTTAATTTTTCCAATAATGTTTGATAAAAGTTATGCTACTGTCCTATTTACACATAAGGAATCCAAGGCACAGAGAGGTTCTGCAATTTGCCCATGGTAACCCAGCTGCCAGGTGACTAAATATTGATTATGGGCTCAAGAATTCTGGCTTGTAAAAATCACATTCTTAATCACTGTGTTATGACACCTTTTATAGCAGTGAAAAGATAAAGGGAAGAGAAAAGAGAATTAAAGTGTTCTAGAGGCCTGTGCTTTGCTCACACCTGTGCCAGGCACTGTAATTGTATTTACATCTGATACTGATTTCAAAGTGTTAAATTCTTGCCCTTTAATTTCTACCCATATGCCCCTGGGGAAATTCTTAATTTTCATTGTCCTCAGTGTTTTTAATCTATAAATGAAAGGCTGGTACTTCATTCTTTCGAAGAATCCTTCCAGTCCTGATTTTCTGCTTCTATGCTAGTGATAAAACAAAACAATCTTTTCTTTTTCCATGTCTGTCTTTTCTTTTGCCTATATCTGACTCTGTCAACTTTTTTTTTAAGTCTTCACAGATGATAACCTTTATATTCTGATTTTGGAAAATAGCACTTTGTGCATCAGTTTCTGTGGTAACAAACTACTTGCTCACCTTAGTTTTGTGTCACTTAAAATAAATCAGTTGGCAAAAGTAATATCTTGTATAGAAAATCAAATCAATTTCTAGAGTGAAACCTCCACAATTTGGTTTAAAATTTAAGGGTCACCTATGTACTTGGATCTCACAAGAGACTGTTGGTTTTGAACTGCAAAATGTGATGTACAGCAAGCATCTGAAAGAGTTTTTCATGCAGCACAGTAAATTCCCAGTGGCTGCTAAGTCTAAATATAATCACAGGGCTTAGTGATAAATATCCAGAGGAGGTCTAGGTAGATTTTGACCCCAATTTTCCGGTGAAGATAGAACTCAAACTGCTTCTTACCACAGATTTAGTCTGGGGCACTAACAGAAAATAACTCCCACCAGAAACAAACATGTCTCCTGGTAAAACTTATCTCATACCCAACTTCATTAGAAGAAAATATTTCTACATTTCTTAAAGTAACAAAAGAAAATGAAGAGAAAGCATTTTTTAATATTTCTTTTCATACACACACACACACACATACACTTAAGAGAGTTATGAGTTCTTGCACAAATATTTTCTTTTGAAATAATGTTCTTTGATTTTTCTGAATGTTAAATATATAATCAATTTATTCAAATGAATAACAACTGACAATGACTGAGTTCTGGGTAAAGCACTAGGCCTAATTTGTGACAAATAGAACCCTTTCTTACAGAGACAGACAGTGCCTTCTAGGATATCAAAATTTAGTCAGAAAAGAAGTGAGACTGGAAAAAGTTTTAAAGTATTCCATGAGGGAGATAGACTGTTAATGGGCTGTCATAAAGCAGTGGAGCGAAAAGAGAATGTTTTATAATGGATGATGTATTTAAATTGATACTGAAGAATTTAAAGGCTGTAAATAGGAACAATCAGTCTGATGAATAGGTCCTAAGGAGTCATTTTCAGTTACTTTTCATTCATAAAGTTAAGAATTTTTGTAATCAGAAAACCAGCAAAGTAGTTGATGCTTTTTGGACTCTTTACAATTTATTTGTCAGATCATAACCCAGAAAAATGCACTTTTCTCTCTATTCATTTCACAGGCATTTCACAAAGATTTCCATGTGCAAAGATAAGCTCAAGGAGCACAGAGGGACAGCAACATGACAAGTCCAAATGGATGGATGTATTAAGGATTCTTAAAGAACAGATGAAGGACAATGTGAGTAAGATAAAAAGATCTCAGAAGTTTTCACTGAGGAGGGAGTATTTGAGTTGTCTTTTAGGATGAAAATGAGTTCGTCAGGCAGGCAAAGGGTAATCTGCTTTAATGACTCCTTACTCAGTCCATTCTGCTCCCAGGATACATATCATGTGTAACAATAATGAAACAAATGAAAGCAATTAATTCACTATTTGTGTTAAACCCTTTCAACAAGTTACAGAATCTCAGTCATGAGTCAAATTGTAACTTCTCATTAAGTCAACATAATACTTGTTGTCAGTAATTTGTGAAATTCATTTGCCTTCTTCACGTTGTTCACATAGATGTAGCTTCTTTACATTCCTCAAGAAAGTTGTTTTGAGTTAATGGATCTATGAGTTTTAAACAAGAAAGGTAAAATTCTAAATTTTAGAATTCTCTGCCTGAGTGAAATGAACTATTCCACCACTTTCTGAAATGGTTTATTTATTTTCTGGGGAAGTACAGTGTTACTTTCTGATCTCTATGATTAGTCTTCTTTATAAAAATAATTATCTAATGAAATATATGTGACATATTATAAGAGACTTTTTATATTAATTGCCAGGATTCATTCTAATGAAGCTTGGAGATGTTTGGGATATTCTGAAGTTATTTTAAAAAAACAGTGCTCACTTTGGGGGACATCTTACAAAACTGGTGGTATCTTACAAAACTAAACATGCTCATACCATAAAATCACACTGCATAGTATTTACTCAAAAGAGTTGAAAACTTACATCCATAGTGAAACTTGCACATGTATGTTTAAAGCAGCTTTCTTCATAATTGTCCAAACTGGGAAGCAACCAAGATGTCCTCTGGTAGGTGAATGCATAAATAAAGCATAGTATCAGGAAAATGGAATGTTATTCAGCACTAAAAAGAAATGAGCTATTAAGTTATGAAAAGACGTATATGCCTATTACGAAGTGAAAGAAGCCAACTGAAAAGGCTGCATCCTGTTTAATTTCAACTCTATGATTTCTGGAAAAAGCAACATTATGGAGACAGTAAAAATATCAGTGATTGACAGGGGTTGAACGGAGGGAGAGATAAATAGGCAGAGAACAGAGGATTTGTAGGACAGTGAAACTACTCCATACGATACAATCATGGTGAATACATGTCATTATACAATACATTTGCTCAAACCTGTAGAATGTGCATACAACACCAAGCATGAACGCTGATGTCAGCTATGGACTTTGGTGATAATGATGTGTCAGTGTAAGGTCATCAGCTGTAATAAATGCACCAGTCTGAGGGGGGGATATTGATAATGGTTGAAGCTATGCACGTGTGGGGACAGGGAGTATTTGAGAAATCACTGTACCTTCTGTTTCATTTTGCTGTAAATCTAAAACTACTCTAGACCTATTAATTTTTTAAAAAAGAGTTGTTATTTGGTTGCACAATTCACCTTTATGAATGAGTGTACATACCCAGAATTTTTATTATATATTATTATTAATTCACCAAATCTATATGTCATAGTATTCTCTTTTGCTTATTGACTGGTAAAATTACTACGTCAGATGTTTCACACATCATTTTATTCAGTGAAAATATGATACTATTTTAGAGTACTTTCATTTTTATTACATAAATTTATTTCGTTAATCATAGAAGTTTTTGTCAAATTGGATTACATACATTAACCTTCAAGTGTTCCCTATTCAAAGACAACACTAAAATATAATAATACTGAGACTGATACTTATTCTAAGGTATTCTGATCTTTGGTCATTTTTTATATGTGTTCCTTTCTATCTTATTTAACTTTATAGATTTACATATTTGATACATTAAAATAATGTATTATTTATTGGGAGTTAAGTATTTCTTTTTATTTATTTTTCTTCTATATAAAATGATTTACTTCACTTCTTCCAAACCTCAGTTTAGAGCTCATTCCTTACACTTTTCCTATTTCATTAGTATTTCATAATTATCACTTACCCACTACGTGGAAATGTAGTTGAGGTTGCTTTAGAAACAAGTGATTCTTGGTCCACTTTACTTCAAACTTGGCTTCTTCTCTGCTAGCTTTTGTCATTTCAGTAAGGGTCTCTTGCAACATTGCCTCTGTTCTTTGTTTTAAGACTGTAATATATATTTTGATTAAAATCCTTACCTACCAGTCACTGTAATTTTTTACATGTGGGTACATGTCTTAATCTGTGTGCTGGCAGAAAAATCACCTTTTCCCACCAAAGGCTCAGCTTCTCCAAACTTCCAGGTTTTAAAATTGAAATTGATGTCTTTAAAAAATTACGTTTACAGAGTATTTTGTTACTCCTAAGCCCGTCTATGTCTCTCATTGCTTTATTCATTTATGATTTAGCACTGGCCTCTTTTCGAGTGTTGTTGTGGTTTTATCTCTGCACTACTGTTCTGTGAGAAGGCATTTTTACCTTCATGTTTGAATAGGTCTTTATCTCCTGAACTCTTTTTTTTCTTTCTTTTGCCTTTTGCCTCCCATTTGTCTTCTCCTTACAGAACTTCGTTACTTAAATAATAAATGTAGAATTTACGATCCTGGAGAATTTAACGATGCATTTATGAATAAAGAGGGAGTGAATGTGAGCAGAGAGTGTAAGTTCTGATCTGGTTTATGGTTACAATGTTTTGTCTTTCCTCATAATATTTAAGATTTTCCTAATAACTTAATTGTTCTTGTCTTTTCCATATATAACCTAAAAAAAAACTTATAGATAATTTCACATTACTCTGTACATATATTTAAGACAGAAACCCTAGTTTGAAACACCCATTATTAGATTTCATTAAGGAGGACCTAGGAATTAGATAGGGTGAGATAGTAATACTATGTAAAAAAATGTAAGTCAGAGTTTTAAGCCCTTGCAAAGAAATAAATGAGCCATCGGGACCGTTATTACCTGGGTTTGTGTAGCTTCCATTCCCATTAACTATTATATTGTTTTGAAGTTGGTGATGGTGTTACTTTCATCATTTTTGGCTGTACCTATCCAGTTGTTTTCTTTTCCATGGTTTCTCCAATCCTTTCTAGGTCCTTTATTTTACTCTTCAGCGTGTCTATAGATGTCACCAGCCACTTACGTGCTACTCCACTAAATTATCTCTGCCGAAAGCCCCATTTCAGTTAGAGAACAACAGAGGGAACAACTGGGAGTTATTCAGGGTGGTGTGACACTTATGGTGTTTGAGTGATAGAGAATACAATTCTGAAAGGGATGGGAACAATACTGGCTTAATTAAGGAGAGCTCTAATAAATGGAGATTCTGAAGAGAGAAATGATTTTCTAGGCTACGCTTCAAGAATAGTAGCATATTACATTCTCAGATATTTGTCAGAAGATTGTATTTGCATAACAGATAAAGATACACTCCCTCACCAGAAATATTGCTTTCAGGTTCATTTCCAGGAAGCATTTTATTTTGTTACTCCGTCAAAATGACTGTTTTCATAATTTTAAAACCTACCTATGATCTATAAGAAGATACATAACATCATGTATTTTGCCTCTTTTTTTAAGTTGGATTTTTCCATTTTCTTACTGATTTGTAGTTATTTAAAAAATATTCTTGATAATATTCCTTTGTCAGCTGTGGGGACTGTAACTCTCTTCCCCCATTTGTATACGGAATTCGAAATACAATGCTGTACACATGAAACTGTTAGAATGTTATAAGCCCATGTTACCTCAATTAAAAAAACAAACAAAAAAAATTCAAAAAAAAAAAAAACCCTAGCCTGCCCTACTCCAAAGCCCAAAATATAAGGACCTAAATTTTCAACTGAAATTTTAAGTTTTATTTTTGACCTTAACTTTCTTAATTGACCTGGAGTTGAACTGTGTCTGTAGTATGTCTTATTTATGTATGTATAATTTACCCTATGCATATCCATTTCTTAGAGCTCTGCTTTGTAGGTACTCCTTCATTTTCTCAATGACCTTTGTCCTACCTTTTCATATGTTCCACAGATACATGGTTCTGTACTTAGACTTTCTCTTCTACTATATTGATGAATTTGTCTATCTTGGGATAATACCACACTATCTAATTTTTAATTTCTTCATAAGACCTGTTATATTATTTTTATTATTCTTTTTTATGGTACGCGGGCCTCTCACTGTTGTGGCCTCTCCCATTGCGGAGCACAGGCTCCGGACGCGCAGGCTCAGCAGCCATGGCTCACGGGCGCAGCCGCTCTGCAGCATGTGGGATCTTCCCGGACCGAGGCATGCACCCGTGTCCCCTGCATCGGCAGGCGGACTCTCAACCACTTCACCACCAGGGAAGCCCAAGACCTGTTATTTTTAAGGTGAAGTCCCGCCTAGGTCTTTATCCTTCACAATTATCATGGTGGATTTCGACTCTTTAATCTTACATGTAAATGTAGAATTTTACATTCCATTTAAATCTCTGTTAAGATTTTAATTGGAATTGCACTGATTATGTAGGTTAGTATGTTGGGAGATAATTGACATGTTTGTGATTTTATATTTTTATCTGTGAATATAGTATGTCATTTTATTTGTCTACTCTAAAATGTCATCATCAGGATTCAGAATTTTACCTATAGAAGGTCTTATACTTTGATTCATGCCTAGATACTATTCTTTTCCCTGATAGCATTTTATCTTAATTACTCTTCTAATTATTTACTGTTGGATAAAATGCAACTTGTTCTTTTACATTAAGCTTACAACTAACACCTTGTTATGTGCTCTTACAAATGAACTTGTAGATTCCTTCAGTTATTCAAATCCTCTGAAGGAGGACCTTTCTCTGATTCTCAACATTGAAAAGATGGCCTTTCCTCTTGCAGAGTGAGAACAAGTACAAACCTCACTACATTTGTCTTATGAACAGATAGCTCACATGGAATATGTTTAGTAATGAGGGAACTTGACTTTATCTGTTAGAAGAATCACTAAATTCTAACTGTATAGATACATGGATGCCTCAGAAATCCAGGACCATGGAACTGGTAACACCATACCACACATTTGGGTTTTTTTGTTTTTGTTTTTTTTTTGGCTAGGTATACTGAAAATTATAATAATAGAAAATATAAAATTATATTAGCAATCTGTGATCTCTGTGCACTGTGTGCAGTTTCGGGATTGCAAGGGATAGAAATGTGATTTTTTAACATCTCACAGCAATGCTGGCTCAGTGCCCCTACCACCCTCCTACTTTCAGAAGTTCAGTATTTTCCCATTGTTCTTAGGAAGAAGCAACAAATATCCACAGTCAATTCATCCATTTTTTTGTGTGCTTACTGAAATAATCTCTTTTATTTTGGAAAAAAAAGGCAATGGCCTGACATTTAACATGTTTGAAATAGTCATACATTTCTCTTCAAATCAGATGAATAGAGAAAATAAAATTACCTTGTTTTAACTATACCAGTCTGAATTTCTCCAAACCTTATATTCTGGTTAACAGAAAAATAAATAAATAAATACACAAAACTGAAATTCTAATCTGACTTTAAGCTTATCCAACTTTGAAAATATTGATGAAACTTTGTGTTCTTGCTTTTCAGTCTGCTGGATAAAAGTATTCAGTGACTCAGGAAACCAATCTCCCATTCTTCCTTCCCTCAGACCCTTTTTAAACGACATTCGAAAGGAAGTGAAAAGCTGGGATTCTCTCCTTTCTGTTATGATCTCTAGGACAATGTTGTTTGTTGCCCTGGTTTCTGCTGGATGTTTGATCTGGTTTAGTTCATGACCCGGTCTTTACTGCCCTGTCAGGAACTGCTGACTCAGCCTTTGTTCAACTTGGAAAGTACTCTAGATCTGTGATCTGATACCTCACTTGATGTCCTTCCAACCCCAGCTCTGGTGGTCCTTTCTACAGCACTAGATACAGAGTGAGTTCATTCTCAGTGCAGTGGTCCTCTCTGTCACACTTCTCAGACAATTACTCGGCTATTTCTGAGAATATTTTGTATCACATGAGTAATTAGGGGGAAAAAATCAGCCTCAAAACTTCCCTCTCCTGACCCTTTTGCACTGCCAAGGCTGCCACCAAAGATTATACAGAGAAGTCATAAGGTAATCTCCTACCAGAGACCCAAATAGATGTGGGTAGGTACAAGAGCTACTTTCTCCTTTAATTACACTTACTTATCTATCAAAGTCCCCCTTCTAAGGTAAAGTCAAAAGAAGAGAAGTTGGGTTGTGAACTTATTTAAAAATCAGCACACCACCTCTCCCCCACATTGTTCCTACAATTTTTCTTGGGTCAAATGGGCAAGAATCCTGGCTTCCTTTTCTGTCTTGGTTATTGCTTGTCTAGCTTTTCAGGCCTTGTCCTTAATAAAATCAAGGAATTTAGAAAATCATTCTCAATGTAATACTATTAACTGCAAAATTACTTCTATTTTCTCTCTACTTTGATACTCTAATTCCCCTCTTCCCATAGGCAGATAAATGCTCCAAGTCCACCAACTTTGTGGTCATTAATTCAAAAATGTAAGAGACAAAACCCATACTCATTTTCAAAAGGAGCTCTCACACTAACCAAGATTCAAAGAGGAAGGGCTATTAGGAATTCTGGCACTTTTGGACATAAGTTCTACCTCACCCAGCAAAGCAAATATGGAAAATGTAACATGTAGATCTATATAGATCTCTGAAGAATGGTGTCTAGAACTCATGGCCATTAAAAAAAAAAAACACACACACACACAAACTATTGGGCTGGCCAAAAGGTTCGTTTTTTATTTTATTTATTTTTTTCTGTAAGATGGCTCTAGTAGCACTCAGCTGTCTTTAACTTCATTCGAAACAATTTTGTTTGATTGTATTGTGACAGCTGTCATATCAGCATGCATTAAAAAAAAGACTTATCCAAATTGGTGAATTTTTGTGTAGCCATTTTAATATTGAAGATGGAAGAAAAAAGGTAATGTGTTCGGCATATTATGCTTTATTATTTCAAGAAAGGTAAAAACGCAGCTGAAAGGCAAAAAATGATTGGTGCAGTGTATGGAGAAGGTGCTGTGACTGATCAGGTGTGTCAAAAGTGGTTTGCAAAGTTTCATGCTGGAGATTTCTCGCTGGACGATGCTCCACGGTCGGGTAGACCAGTTGAAGTTGATAGCGATCAAATCGAGACATTAATTGAGAACAATCAATATTATACCATGTGGGAGATAGCAAACATACTCAAAATATCCAAATGAAGACCATAAATCATTTGCACCAGCTTGGTTATGTTAATCGCTTTGATGTTTGGGTTCCACATAAGTTAAGCGAGAAAAACCTTCTTGACTGTATTTCCGCGTGCGATTCTCTACTTAAATGTAATGAAAATGTTTCGTTTTTAAAACAAATTGTGATGGGTGATGAAAAGTGGATTTTGTACAATAATGTGGAATGGAAGAGATCGTGGGGCAAGCTAAATGAACCACCACCAACCACACCAAAGTCCAGTCTTCATCCAAAGAAGGTGATGTGTGTATGGTGGGATTGGAAGAGAGTCCTCTATTATGAGCTCCTTCTGGAAAACCAAATGATTAATTCCAACAAGTACTGTTTCCAGTTAGACCAATTGAAAGCAGCACTCGAAGAAAAGCATCCAGAATTAGTCAAAAGAAAACTCATAATCTTCCATCAACATAACACAAGACCGCATGTTTCTTTGATGACCAGGCAAAAACTGACAGCTCGTCTGGGAAATTCTGATTCATCTGCCGTATTCACCAGACATTGCACCTTCGGATTTCCATTTATTTCAGTCTTTATAAAATTCTCTTAATAGAAAAAATTTCATTTCCCTGGACGACTGTAACAGGCATTTGGAACAGTTCTTTGCTCAAAAAGATAAAAAGTTGGGAAGAGGGAATTAAGAAGTTGCCAGAAAAATGGCAGAAGGTAGTAAAACAAAAGTGTGAATACGTTTTTCAATAAAGTTCTTGGTGAAAATGAAAAATGTGTCTTTTATTTTTACTTAAAAGCCAAAGACACTTTTTGGCCAATGCAATAGATATCAAACTACTGCTCTAATTTGCTTTTTTATACATGTAAACATGAACACATTTCTCATGGAAATTTACCTTTAAACAAAATTAATTAGCTTTTTATAGGGATAGTTTTCATTTAGGGTTTTGTGTCTCCGTTACAAACTACAAACTTGGACTTAATAAAGCAAATAACAAGGTTTGATTCTATAAGCAAATAACAAAGGAGACTAAGCTTCATAAAGGAAGACCATGGGTAGTTATGAATACATTTGATTTAAAAAATGAATCTTGTACCCTATCACATACCATGCACAAATCAATTCTAGAAACATCACGGAACTAGATATGAAAGGTATAACAATTAGACTATAAAAAGAAACATAAGGGAAAATACTAATAAATCACACTAAATCAAAATTAGGAACTTGTGCTTATCAAAAGACATCATTAAGTGATTTAAAAAACTACACTGTGAAGAAGATATTTACATGTGTAACTGAAAGTTAGCTTATAACCCAATAGCTAATATACTCAATCAGGAAAAAGACAGTACGCTTAGAATGGGTACTTCACAAAGAAGAATATCCAAATGGCAACATCAGTAAACAAGAAAATTCAAATTAACATTAGTCATTAATTAGTTTACTAGAACTGTCAGAACAAAGGACCACAAAATTTGTGACTTAAACAACAGAAATTTAATGCCTCACATTCCAGAGTCCAGACGTCCAAATAAGGTGTCAGCAAGGTTGACCTCTTATAAGGAGCATAAGGGAGTATCTGTTCCATGTTTCTCTTGTAGCTTCTATTGGTTTGTTAGTATTCTTTTTTTTTTTTAATTGGAGTATAGTTGATTTAAAATGTTGTGTTAGTTTCAGGTGTACACCAATGTGAATCAGTTATATATATACATATATCTGTGCTTTTTTATATTCTTTTCCCATATAGGCCATTACAGAGTATTGAGTAGAGTTCCCTGTGCTATACAGTAGGTCCTTATTAGTTATCTATTTTATATATAGTAATGTGTATATGTTACTCCCTCATCCTACTCCAGTATGACCTCATTTTTTTTTTTTTTTTTTTTTTTTGCGGTACACGGGCCTCTCACTGTTGTGGCCTCTCCCATTATGAAGCACAGGCTCTGGACGTGCAAGCTCAGTGGCCATGGCTCATGGGTCCAGCCGCTCCGTGGCATGTGGGATCTTCCCGGACCGGGGCACGAACCCATGTCCCCTGCATCAGCAGGCAGACTCTCAACCACTGCGCCACCAGGGGAGCCCTGACCTCATTTTTATTTAACTAATTACATATACAATGACCCTATTTCCAAATAAGGTCATATTCTGCCATAGGTGGTTAGGATTTCAACATATGAATTTGGGGGGTGGGGGAACAGAATTCAAGCCATTACCATTATTAAAAAATTCAAATCAAAACCATAGTGGGGACTTCCCTGGCAGTCCAGTGGTTAAGACTTAAGCTTCCAATGCAGGGAGTTCAGGTTCGATCCCTGATCAGGGAGCTAAGATCCCACGTCTCACAGCCAAAAAAAAAAAAAAAAAAAAACATAAAAAAAAAAGCAGACGCAATAATGTAACAAATTCAATAAAGGCTAAAATTGGTCCACATCAAAAAAAAAAAAAAAACTTAAACCATAGTGAATTACTAGTACACATTTAAAAAGGCAACACCAAGTGTTTTTGAGGTTATAAAGAAACTGGGCTTTCTTCGTATCTGGTTTGTGGGAGTATAAATTAGTATGATAACGGAAAATGTGTTAGCAATAAGTGTTTCAGATCAATGTATGAATACAGAAATTTGAGTTCGAGATATATGCTCAAATAGAGTGTGTATGTGTGTTCTCCAAAACACATGTCAGTAATACATATAGCAGTATTATTTATCATAGCTCCAAAGTGAGAGCAACACAAATATCCATCAACAAGAGAATGAATAAATGCATTGTGGACTAATCATAATACTGAATACTATGTATCAATGAAAATGAACCAACTATTGTGATAGTATGGATAGATCACTCAAATATAATGTTTAGCAAAATAAACCAGATACGAAAGAATGTCTCTGTATGATTCTACTTATGTAGAGTTCAAAAACAGGCAAAATTAATCTAGAGTCTTAGAGGTTAAGGTATTGGTACCTCTGGGCAGGGAAATGGAATAAGTGACTAAAAAACATAAGAAGAAGTGCTGACGTGCTGGGTATGGCTCTTTTTCTTAATATGGATGGTTGTCATGGAGGTGACCTCCCTTAATAATAGTTCATCAGCTGTACGCTTGTGGTTTGTTCACCTTTCATTATATGTTAGAATTCATCAAAAAGTTTAAAAGTAAATTATTTTTGTCACTTAAAACTAGCTCTTTGTATTTCTGTTGTGTCCATTGTAACTTCTGCTTTTTCATTTCTAAATTTAGTTCTCTCTCTCTTTTTCTACTACTGGGCATATACCCTGAGAAAAGCGTAATTCAAAAAGACACATGCACCCCAATGTTCACTGAAACACTATTTACAATAACCAGGTCATGGAAGCAATCTAAATGTCCATCGACAGATGAATGGATAAAGAAGATGTGGTACATATATTCAATGGAATATTACTCAGCCATAAAAAAGAATGAAATTGGGTCATTTGTAGAGATGTGGATGGACCAAGAGACTGTCATGAAGAGTGAAGTAAGTCAGAAAGAGAAAAACAAATACAGTATATTAACACATATATTGGGGATCTAGAAAAATGGTACAAGGCATTGTACCATTGTTTGCAAGGCAGAAATAGAGACACAGACATAGAGGACAAACATATGGACACCAAGGGGGGAAATCGGGGGTGGGATGAATTGGGAGATTGGGATTGACATATGTACACTACTGTGCATAAAATAGGTAGCTAATGAGAAGCTGATGTATGGCACAGGGAACTGTACTCAGTGCTCTGTGGTGACCTAAATGGGAAGGAAATCCAAAAAAGAGGGGATATATGTATACGTATAGCTGATTCACTTCGCTGAACAGTAGAAACTAACCCAACATTGTAAAGCAACTCTACCCCAATTAAAAAATGCAAAAATTTAAAAAAAAACTAGCTCTTTTCAATTTTAATTTTATTAAAGAAAACATGGAAAATAAAGAAAGCATGTGATGGAAAATATAATGATTGTTATATAACCTGCTAAAACATGGATAAGAATTATTTTTTTAATTTTAGATTTCATAAAGTAAATTTTGTTTAGTTTTAAACTACCTTATGAAGTAAATCTATTTCATCTGGATGGTTTTATGGCATAGCACCTGTGAAATACATAAAGAACAAATGGTGGGAATTATTTGGTACATATGTACCTGTTTTTGAATTGTGTGTTTATGCATTTTCTTAATGTTTAGCAAAATATTTGTACTCCTTTCCTGAGCTTTGTCTTACACATACTTAGTTGGAAATAACACCCAATCAATATATGTTGAAAGCTTATTCACAGTAGCCCTGTAAAATTTGTTTTGATCTCTGTTTCATAGAAATACAAACTGAAGGACATACATTACTTTATTCACCAACCTTCCATTATCAAGGGATGGAGTCAGTTTAAAAGACAGATCTGGACTCAAACCATGAACTGCTTCCCCTGTACCATGCTGTCTCTGAATTCCAATTCTATAATTTTCACATTCTATGTTGAATTACAGTTTTAAAATTCCATGCCTTTCCCTTTCTAAATACCGAGCTCTTTTACCAAAGAAAGCAAAGTAGATACTCATAGATATTTGTTGAATTAATAGTAGAGTATATTAAATAAACCTTCATAAGAATACACAAACACAGCCACAATGCATACATATTACTACTCTCTTGTTGGTGAAAGCTAATTTAATTAAAAAGCCTAAACACCAACACAAGCTTGTCATGATGTACAAAGTTGTCTTCATAGTTTTAGAACTTATATTGTTTTTTAAAAATTTAATGTCATATTTGAATACTCAATTTTTGACTATCAGCATTTTCAAGTTGAGTCTTCATTTGTTTTCTTATAATATTGAGTAATTATTTGATCATATAATGATAGTAAATAATAATATCCAATATACATTGTAATAAATAATATTGAAACCAAAACTCAATAAGTGAAAAGACTAGAATTTTTATGAGTACTTTTTGCTGTTGCCCTTGTTAATATGTTGTTTTGTTCTTCCGGCAGCCATGCCTATTTAAATGACAGGCTTTCTTTATATTCAGATCAAAATGTATGATCAAAACATATTCCCAAATGAAATATGAATGTCGGCAGAGGATCAATAATTCTAATTTAAGAGTAAATTATAGAATTCAAGTGGAATGAGCCATTTCCTTTAACTAATGAAATGAAATGAGGTACTCTATTTTCTAGATGTCTGTTCTTATAAGTGTCAGAGCTAAAGTAAAATGAATTGAGTACTTTAACTATAAATATTAGAAACTATTCATGACAGTGCCATTTCTAACACAGTATGTTAAAATGTTGACTTGCCATATCCATTGGCAAGTGTGGAGTACTCTAGTGAATAACTTACCTAGTTCTTTCCATTGGTTTAAAAAAAATCCCTTATGTAAGAAAAAAAGAAATTCACATACTTCAGTTTAAATTCAATTCACATACTCTTTTTTTTTTTTTTACATAGACATATACAAGGAGTTTTATTTGTTTTATAAAATGGGATCATACTCTTCAGGCCTTTACATTTTGATTTTTTTCACCAGAAATTCCTATTGAAATAGATCCAAGTACTGGTATAACTCTTTTTTTTTTTTAACATCTTTATTGGAGTATAATTGCTTTACAATGGTGTGTTAGTTTCTGCTGTATAACAAAGTGAATCAGCTATACATATACATACATCCCCATATCTCCTGCCTCTTGCGTCTCTCTCCCACCCTCCATATCCCACCCCACTAGCGGGACACAAAGCACCGAGCTGCTCTCCCTGTGCTATGTGGCTGCTTCCCACTAGCTGTCTGTTTTACATTTGGTAGTATATATATGTCCATGCCACTCTCTCACTTCGTCCCAGCTTACCCTTCCCCCTCCTCATGTCCTCAAGTCCATTCTCTACGTCTGCGTCTTTATTCCTGTCCTGCCCCTAGGTTCTTCAGAACCCCTTTTCTTTCTTTTTTTTTAGGTACCATATATATGTGTTAGCATATGGTATTTTTTTCTCTCTTTCTGACTTACTTCACTCTGTATGACAGACTCTAGGTCCATCCACCTCACTACAAATGACTCAATTTTGTTTCTTTTTATGGCTAGTAATATTCCATTGTATATATGTGCCACATCTTCTTTATCCATTCATCTGTCAATGGACACTTAGGGTGCTTCCATGTCCTGGCTATTGTAAAGAGAGCTGCAATGAACATTGTGGTACATGACTCTTTCTGAATTATGGTTTTCTCAGGGTATGTGCTGAGTAGTGGGATTGCTGGGTCGTATGGTAGTTCTATTTGGAGTTTTTGAAGGAACCTCCATACTGTTCTCCATAGTGGCTGTATCAATTTACATTCCCACCAACAGTACAAGAGGGTTCCCTGTTCTCCACACCCTCTCCAGCGTTTATTGTTTGTAGATTTTTTGATCATGGCCATTCTGACTGGTGTGATGTAATACCTCATTGTAGTTTTGCTTTGCATTTCTCTAATGATTAGTAATGTTGAGCATCCTTTCATGTGTTTGTTGACAATCTGAATATCTTCTTTGGAGAAATGTCTATTTAGGTCTTCTGCCCATTTTTGGATTGGGTGGTTTGTTTTGTTTGATATTCAGCTGCATGAGCTGCTTGTACATTTTGGAGGTTAATCCTTTGTCAGTTGCTTCATGTGCAAATATTTTCTCCCATTCTGAGGGTTGTCTTTTCATCTTGCTTATGGTTTCCTTTGCTGTGCAAAAGATTTTAAGTTTAATTAGGTCCCATTTGTTTATTTTTGTTTTTATTTCCATTTCTCTAGGAGGGGTCAAAAAGGATCTTGCTGTGATGTCTGTCATAGAGTGTTCTGCCTATGTTTTCCTCTAAGAGTTTGATATTGTCTGGCCTTACACTTAGGTCTTTAATCCATTTTGAGCTTATTTTTGTGTATGGTCTTAGGGAGTGTTCTAATTTCATTCTTTTACATGTAGCTGTCCAGTTTTCCCAGCACCACTTACTGAAGAGGCTGCCTTTTCTCCACTGTATATTCTTGCCTCCTCTATCAAAGATGGGTGGGGTTGTGTTCCTGTCTTGCTAGTTGTTTGGCATAGGGTGTCCAGCACTGTAGCTTGCTGGTCATTGAGTGGAGCTGGTTCTTAGTGTTGAGATGGAGATCTCAGGGAGGGCTTTCACCATTTGATATTATGTGGAGCCAGGATGTCTCTGGTGGACCAATGTCCTGAACTTGGCTCTCCCACCTCAGAGGAACAGGCCTGACACTTGGCCAGAGCACCAATACCCTGTCAGCCACACACTCAGAAGAAAAGGGAGAAAGAAAGACAGAAAAAAGTAAAATAAAATAAAAGTTATTAAAATAGAAAATTAAAAAATTATTAAAAATAAAAAAATTTAAAAATAATTTAAAAAGAAAGAAAGAAGAGAGCAACCAAACCAAAAAACAAATCCACCAGTGATAACAAGCACTAAAAACTATACTAAGGAAAAAAAAAAAAAAGGACAGACAGAACCCTAGGACAAATGGTAAAAGCAAAGCTATACAGACAAAATCACACAAAGAAGCATACACATACACACTCACAAAAAGAGAAGAACGAATATATATATATATATATATGTATATATAAAGAAAAGGAAGAGAGCAACCAAATGAATAAACAAATTTACCAGTGATAATAAACTGTATATACTAAACTAAGATAAACATAAGACCAGAAACAAATTTGATGCAGAAAGCAAACCCCGAGTGTACATTTGCTCCCAAAGTCCCCTGCCTCAATTTTGGGATAATTCGTTGTCTATTCACGTATTCCACAGATGCAGGGTACAACAAGTTGATTGTGGAGGTTTAATCCGCTGTTCCTGAGGCTGCTGGGAGAGATTTCCCTTTCTCTCCTTTGTTTGCACAGCTCCTGGGGTTCAGCTTTGGATTTGGACCCACCTCTGCACGTAGGTTGCCTGAGGACGTCTGTTCCCGCTCAGACAGGATGGGGTTAAAGGAGCAGCTGATTCGGGGGCTATGGCTCACTCAGGCCGGGGGGAGGGAGGGGCACGGGGTGCGGGGCGAGCCTGCGGCGGCAGAGGCCAGCATGACGTTGCACCAGCCTGAGGCGTGCCCTGTGTTCTCCCCAGGAAGTTGTCCCTGGATCACGGGACCCTGGCAGTGGCAGGCTGCACAGGCTCCCGGGAGGGGATGTGTAGATAGTGACCTGTGCTCGCACACAGGCTTCTTGGTGGCGGCAGCAGCAGCCTCAGCGTCTCATGCCCGTCTATGGTGTCCGCGCTGATAGCGGCAGCTCGCGCCTGTCTCTGGAGCTTGTTTAGGTGGTGCTCTGAATCCCCTCTCCTCACGCACCCCGAAGCAATGGTCTCCTGCCTCTTCGGCAGGTCCAGACTTTTCCCCGGACTCCCTCATGGCTAGCTGTGGTGCACTAACCCCTTCAGGCTGTGTTCACGCCGCCAACCCCAGTCCTCTCACTGCGCTCTGACCGAAGCCCGAGCCTCAGCTCCCAGCCCCGTCCGCCCCGGCGGGCGAGCAGACAAGCCTCTCGGGCTGGTGAGTGCCGGTCGGCACTGATCCTCTATGCGGGAATCTCTCGCTTTGACCTCCGCACCCCTGTTGCTGCGCTCTCCTCCGTGGCTCTGAAGCTTCCCCCCTCCGCCACCCGCAGTCTCCGCCCGCGAAGGGGCTTCCTAGTGTGTGGAAACCTTTCCTCCTTCACAGCTCCCTCCCACTGGTGCAGGTCCCGTCCCTATTCTTTTGTCTCTGTTTTTTCTTTTTTCTTTTGCCCTACCCAGGTACGTGGGGAGTTTCTTGCCTTTTGGGAGGTCTGAGGTCTTCTGCCAGGCTTCAGTAGGTGTTCTGTAGGCGTTGTTCCACATGTAGATGTATTTCTGATGTATTTGTGGGGAGGAAGGTGATCTCCACGTCTTCTCTGCCATCTTGAAGGTCTCTCACATACTCTTTTAAATTCAATCTAAGCTTACAACTCAGTCTGCTTTTGAGAATGAGTTTTGTCTAGTGTTTTTCCCATGAGTACAGCATTAAAACAAAGTAGAAAAATACACATTTTTAAAAAATTAATTAATATATTTATTTATTTATGGCTGGGTTGGGTTTTCGTTGCTGCACGCGGGCTTTCTCTAGTTGTGGTGCAGGGGCTAGTCTTCCTTGCGGTGCACGGGCTTCTCATTGCTGTGGCTTCTCGTTGCGGAGCATGGGCTCTAGGCGCACAGCCTTCAGTAGTTGTGGCATGCAGGCTTCAGTAGTTGTGGCTCGCAGACTCTAGAGCTCAGGCTCAGTAGTTGTGGCACACAGACTTAGTTGCTCCGTGGCATGTGGGATCTTCCCGGACCAGGGGTTGAACCCATGTCCCCTGCATAAGCAGTCAGATTCCCAACCACTGCGCCACCAGGGAAGCCCTCACACATTGTTCTTAAACAGACTGTTTTTTCCAGAATTTCAAATGCCTCTGAAAAGATAAGCAAGTTTATAAAAGATAGAGAGTTCATATTTTAAAAAATATTGTTTTAAAGAAGAAAATAAACCTGGAATGTCTGCCTAGTTTTCCATTTCATATTTATTTAACATCTAGTATATTTCTGGTCTCCGTTCCAGATATACCAAAAAATAATGTTTTCCTATATGCAGTTTAAATATTATTGGGATGTGGGTCTCCAAAGATAGCTCAGAATTAGCAGGAAGAAAAATGACTTATAAAGGCATTTTCCAAAATCACATGGTAGAAATTTAGAAGAATTAGTATGACTTATGGAATGCCCATCTTTTGCGTAAGAGAAAAACAGGCAGGAAAAACCCATACTGCCCATGTCAGACCAAGACCAACATGTCTCAGGCTGGACCTCAATTCCTTCATTTTGAAATTCAGATTTTCCCTTCTTTTCTCCTTTCTATAGTTGCACCCTCTTGAAGATTTTGGAGTTTCTTTTGCCCTTTAATTATCTGTTGAGTAAAAAAATTTTGCCTAGCTCATCCTTGCTTTTCAGCAGCCACAAAAAAACACTCGCAAAACCAAAGGAGAAAACAAAATTGAGAACACTGACATTGACACTAGGATGCAGCGCTAGCAGAATGCTTTCTCTTTCCTCTGCTAGTTTTTACTGGATTTCATTTTTTTATGTTAAGCTTCTCTGCATTGTGAGAAATGACTAGTGAGAGCCTTATAATCTTACGTTCAAGTTCCAAGAAGATGGGAAACCTTCCATTCGTTTTCAATTTGGTCATTATGGGAATGACTCCTAATGACCCAGCCTGGTTACACCTGTGCCCCTACAGTGGGGGTGGATGCAACACTAAGGTTAATCATGCTCCAAGAATACTTGGGTTAGGGATGGAATTTTTTAAGGGCTGTGAAGTGCTCTTATAAAAAGGATGTTTAGAAACTATTCTGGGCTCTTGTAAATATGAGCACCAGGTGCCCCCCCCAACACACACACACCAGTTACAATGATTTAGTTCACTCCTGAACTTTTTCATATATAGTGAAGCATTTCCAGTGGGGATCGACTGTGACAGGTGAAGTATTATACATGTGGCATCATATAATACCAGGCTGAAGAGTAGTGAACTGGAAAGGGGGCCATGTGGCAACAGTTTCTGAAATATATTATTTTGTTTTTTGCAGAGTGGTAGCAACAGTGAAAATTCCCAACTCTCAGTGAGGCAGAGATTGTTCAGTGGGTAGAATCAGGAAAAGTACACACAAGTGAGTAGATTTGGTACCAGTGATAGGATAACAGTTTGCACACCAAGAATGTGTGTTTGGGCCCATAAGGATGTGTATTTTTGTATCGGAATCCTTCATTCGTTCAGCTGTGTTGTGGGAATTGTGTGTTCTATCTGGGTGGGAAGGCATATCTTGTGAAAACACAGATTCTGCCATCTCCCTAAAAGGTCAGACTTTTTCTTCAACTGAATTCCACATATACATAGTAACACTTAGGCAGATAATACTGTACTGGGAGCAAAACTGAAGAAGCCTCTACCCTTTAGGAACTCACTATCTTGTGTGGCAGCCCTCCCACCCCCACCTGCAACACATAAAAATCAACTACAATGCAGAGTGGCTGAGTGTTTAGGAGGCAGTGTTGCATTGTTAACTAGATATCCTGTGTGTGTGTGTGTGTCTAGGGGTTGTCTGAGAGAGCTTTTAAAGGGAAAAAAGGGGGATATTTGAGGCATAGTGTCAATAATTTTGCTGCATTTCTGAGTACTTTTCCCTCTCTATCCTGTCCGGTGAACTTCTTTCTTTGTAACAGAACTCGAGGATGAGATTGGAGATAAAACCTGTAATGAGGAGACAGTCCAAAGTCAGGGAAAGCTGATTCAAGAGCTGAGTGAGAAACTGAAGTATCATAGACCAAAAAGAATTTGAAAATGTTTGCCTAAAGTGAAGGCAACAGAAGCAGCTGTCAACATATAAAGTAGGGTGTCAGGAGTCTTCAATTAAGAAAAATGAGCGGAGGGGGCGTGGACTCGTGCAGGCCTAGATGAATATAAGGAGAGAAGCTCCCAGCATCCCTGTTGCCTTTAGTACATCTCAGCGTGTGGGGTCAGCCGGCTGTGGTCAAGGGGCTGCCTGTGGGGTAGCCGTGGAATCCACACCTCCAGAACCAAATGCACAGTGTTACTTCACACAGGTAAGAGAAACAGCTTTCATATTTATTGCCTCGATTTATCACACATTTAAAGCAGAACTTAATAAATAAATGAGATTGATAATGTACCAGAGCAGATATACTTAATTTAGTTAAATATATCACATAGTTCTTATGTATGGCAGTGTATCTAGTGTTTTATGAGGATGGTAGATAAAAAAGGTAGGTTAATATAGATGAGTTTGATGGGAGGGTGTTTGGGGTACAAAATGAGGGAATAGTAAAAATGTTTCAATAATGGGATTTTGTAATGGAGGACCAGTGCTCCGGTGTAACAAATGCTATCTGCAGGACCTGACAGAGGATAAAAATATTTCAACAAAGTTGAAAAACATGCTGGTGATCCATTGTTGAAATATAAGTTTACACTTTTAGTAACCAGAAGTATATTAGTTTGATGATTTTCATTCATACAGCCTACTCATTACCATTAAACAAAATCATAACCCAACATCATCCTTGCCAGAGTCTTTTCTCTTTTATTAGGATTGGTTTTTTATAAGTACTCTGCATTATGCATGTGACTAATGAAAAAGACCATGCTTATTCCAGTTATTTTGCTTTATTTTTTTGCCCTCGATTAAACAGGTTTACATTTAATCCCTACCTACTGGTGTCGAGTTACAAAATTTTTTACCAAGTTTGAGAATCCTGCAATTTTTAATTTATTCTAGTTACTGAGATAGATTGCAACTTGGAATATTTTAGTGGCATCTTACATAATTTGAAGTAGAAAAAGTAGTCTAAAGTGATTAAATATATGTTTTAAAAAGAAACTCCTAAGTAACTCAGCAATTCTCAAGGTAAATAAGTTATGCAAATTTTTTGCTGAGTAATGGGAACACCTCTGGGTTCATAAATCATTTAAAGCTGTGGATGGGTATTAGTGCACTGGCATAAGGTACATCTGGTAAGACCACATGTGGGCTAGGGGATCTAACAGCCATTGTGGAATTTTATTACATTCTTCCTACCATAAGAAGGTTGCCTGGAAGGGTAAAGAAATGGCAGAAGAAAGATATTGGTGAGAATAACAAATAGTTCAGGGACTTAGGGAGAAGTTGTAAGTGGTACAATATTTAGCATTATCAGTTATGTTAGGGAACTACAGGTGAGAGGTCTCTGTGATGAGATTCTACCACAGTCCTGGTCACATAAGACCACTCCTGGCCCCTTTCCTCTCTTCTTATCCTCACTTCTTATCCCACTGTGTAAGCCACAAACACAAGTACAACATAAATATAAGATATATATGTATATATAAAACAAATATGTTTGTGAGAGAGTGAGAGAGAGAAACTCTTTTAAGTAGTCTCTTTCTAAAAGGCCAATCAGATAAAGTGGCATTCTTCATTTCCTCTATAAAACACGCTAATGCCTACAACATGCTGATAACTCATGGCTTATAGTCCATTCCAGCATATCTGGGCAGTTCCACTAAAGTAGTTGAGCTGTGTGTTTATCCATACTTAATTTTTTTTTCCTAAAAACTTTTATGCCTGTAGGACTTGTAATTATATGATACATTTACTTAAGTATATGACAATTTATATTTTCATATTCCAAGTATTATATTCACAATCAAGTGTAAAATAGAGTTGCTATTTCTGTGAGAAACAAGTAGAATATCCTTATTTCACTCTGTTTGTGATTCACAGTGATATTTTCATAGCTTTTGTGTTTGTTTTGGATTGAGGTAGTACTGATGCCGTAAACCTGGTCTCTGTTCACTGGTGCCGAATCAAATCTTGGAGACAGAGTTTTGGGTGAAGTAGAAAAGAATAGCTTTATTGCTCTGCTAGGTAAGTGGGACACCGTGGTCTTGTGCCCTTCAAAAACTGTGTCCCAACATGGGGGAATCTGGTGAGGAGTTTTACAGCAGTGGTTCAAGGGTTGCTGATAAGGATCAGGTGTGTAAAGGGCTTTCATTCCTTTAATCTGGACTCAGGTAATCTGATGAGCTTCTGTGGTTCCTTGAATCTAGCCTCAGGTAGTCTCCTGATCTTCTCTGAATAATGCTTCATCAAGTAGTTAACATCTTCCGTTTGTTGGGGGTTTTAGTTCTTCAGAAGAGCTCAAAACTATTGTTATGTGTATCCATTGAGGCATAACCAGGATTCTGTCCCAAGGCTGCGCTGTTGTTTCTTGACTGCTCCTGCCTTGTCTCTGCATCCCCTCCCTTCCCTAATTAGCAACTGTTTGAACCTGTCCTTTGGAGCACAGGGAAGGTCATAGAGGCTGAACAGGAAGGCTCCCTGTGCCCAGGAGCCCCACAGGGTCCTGCTCGGTTTCAGTACTTGTTTTTTTACAGGTAAAATCCTTACTTCTTCATGAAAATGTCTCTTGTTGCTTGGCTTGTAATATGTTTTCTGGTGCATCTTGATTTTTAAATTGTTTTTTAAAATACCTTCATCTTTGGATGAGAGAAAGAATATAACAGTTTATTGATTGTTAATATGTAAAGAATCCTTAGGCTGGGTGGTACTTGTGTTACTTTTTACTTGAGATATACAACATTGAGTTATGCAACCTTGCTGTTGGCCATCACTCCATTATCTTGTTCTTTGTCTAGAAAGCTCTATTCTATCCCTAATGGACTAAGTATCTAGGTTCTTTTTGGCTTCCATTTTCTGCTTCTGTGATCCCTTGATGTACTAGAAATTTACAATCGCCAGAATGTACTAACACAAGGTTCATTTTGTCTCTATTTGTACATAAATCCCCTACTTTGGGAACTAGATCACCAGTATAAAATATTTCCCATTAGTGGTCTCCTGCTTTAAAGGATTCATTTGCTACTATGTTTATTAGTAAATATAAAGGGAAATTAAAAAGAGCAGAAACATTTTTTTGTTTGTTTCTGTATTTGTAGGTGGTTGGCAGAAGCTGATTCATAGTCCCTTAGCTAGCCAGTTTTCACGAAAAGACTTTCTGGTATTTTGGCTTTGTTTAGTTTAACCCACTGAATGACTTAGTATATAAAACTTGTGTTTTTGTGTTTTATAGTATAGACCATATGTCTTTTTTGTTGTCTAAAAACTATGCAGTTCTCCTTAAATCAAAAATTACTTTTGTAATTCTGGGAAATTGTTTAACATTGTCTGTATTGACAGTATTTTTTATTTAAATTCTGTATTATATTTGAAGGGCAGAATAAATTACAGTTTTGTGACAAAGGTAAATTATGTTATAAATATGTGCTTAGTTGATGAATTAAATATAACTGTGGCTTAAGATATATTATGACATAGTATCTTTACTCCTTTTTAAGGAAAAAAAATGTTTTCAATTGTGATATTTAAGGAAGGTCAATGCTGTCAACTTAGTATTGCTACACTAACTGGTGCTAATTCTTTATTTACATCTCACTTTCTTTCTGAACGTTGATGGATGACCTAGACTGAGTACTAATCCTCCTCAACAAAGAAAAATCAGCAGTGGGTCAACTCTTAACATACAGTAAATGGTTAGGTCATCCTTCTGTGAGTTGCTCAGTGATTTCTGAGGAAAACTCAGAACCATCTGATGCAAAGTAAAATAATTACAGTGATTTTTATGGCAATCTTGAGATTAATTACTGATGTTCTTAAAAAGGTTATGTGCGTTTTGCCAATTATTGTAAGCATCCTGAGGAACAAATGCATAATTATAGAAAACTGCTGCATCCTTCTTTAAAAACATTAAAGCATATAATGATACCTAAAATCTAGACTGTTACTTTCAACTCAATCTGTACAGATTTCCTGTGTGCATTTTTTTATATTAGTTTCCATTTCTCACTCTCACTGATGGGAATACTTTCCAAGGTTTTAGCAGTGATGTGGCACTGGTTGCACAATTTTTCACCTAAGCAAGTGCATATAAAGATAGGCCATGAAGCACAAAATATGTAGCTCTCTGAAAATTGCTGTGTTGGTAAATGTCTTTCATATATTCCAGCAATTTTTAGTACAAATAATGTGTTCTTGTATTTTCAAAAAAGTTGTATATTATTTTAAAACAACTGATCTGCTTGATGTTATTCTCTAACACATTGTTCTACAAATTTTGTGTGTAAACGTTAAAAGCTTTGGATATTTCAAAAATAACTTTTGATTCTAAACTCTTCATTTAATGAAGTTTCAAACTGATGTCTAGACTGTTTAACATTCATGATGTCAGCAGAGTCTTGTAAAAGAATCATGAGGCCAAAGGGAAAGACAGAAGAGGAGAGAAATAATCACTTTGAGATGTAATTAACCTCCTGTACCTTCCAAGATTTTGATAGTGATGCCTGGGGGATGGGGAGGGAAATGCGAGCTCTGGAAAAATTGTTGGAGAATTTTCCAGGGCATGTCTTCAGCTACTTAGGTTCAATAGAGTGAATTTCTATTCTACGGTTCGTTGAAGGCAATGTGTATGTTTCTGTGATTATGTGTGTCAGGGTGTTCCTCTGTCCCTTTGTAACTTCTAGGAAAAATGAGAATTTCAAAAGTGTCAATGATCCAAAATGTGTTACATTAATACATCTGGGAACAGAGATATTAAGAAACGCTAAAGAAGATACTCTATGTTGCTAACTAAGCCAAGAATACTGCACACTCAATTTTTAAAGCTAAGAATATTTTAAAGAGAAGAATTTAAAATATCTGGTTAGAAGATTAAACCCTAAAAAGTCCCTGCATGTTCTATGTGTACTTGAAAATAATATGTATTCTGATGTTGGGTCCAGTGTTCTATAAATGTTAATTAGGTCAATTCGTTTGATATTGGTGCTTAAATTATCACTCTCCCACCCTTTGTGCTTTGCTATCATATAATTCACTTCCACATACACTATAAACCCAATATAGACATTGTTGTTATCTTTATGTTAAAAATCAGTAGTGTTTAAAGAAGTTTTTTAAAAGTCCTTTATGTTTATCAGCATATCTATTCATTTTTGTGTTCTCCATTTATTACCATAAAACTTGATTTTTAGCTAGTGATTTTTTTCCCTCCAACACAATAAAAAATTCTTTAGCATTTCTTTCTTTTTTTTTTTTTTTTTTTTTTTTTTGGTACACGGGCCTCTCACTGTTGTGGCCTCTCCTGTTGCGGAGCACAGGCTCCGGATGCGCAGGCCATGGCTCACGGGCCCAGCCACTCCACGGCATGTGGGATCTTCCCGGACCGGGCACAAACCCGCGTCCCCTGCATCTGCATCGGCAGGCGGACTCTCAACCACGGTGCCACCAGGGAAGCCCTAGCATTTCTTATAGTGCAAGTATTTTTAAGTTTTTGAATGCCTTTATTGAATGCATTTATATAATTTCAAATGCTTTCCTTTGATGACAATTTCTGCTAGCATAGAATTCTTGATTGACAGGCATTATACTTATTGCATTACTTAAAAGGTTTAATTTTTTGGCTTCTTGCCTTAGCCATAATTTTTAAGATTCCTTCATTGTATCTGATATATTTTTTTCACTGAATCTAATGTGTTTTTCTTTCTCTTTCTGGCTGTTCTCAAGATTTTACTTATTTTTTAGCAGTTTGATTAAGCTGTGCTAGGTATAGTTTCTTTTATTTAAATTTGTTGTTATTACTATTGCTGTTATTTGCATTTATGCTGCTTGGAGAGCCATGAGCTTCATGGATATGTGTGTTGACATCTTGCACTAATTTATTATCTTTTCAAGTATTTCTTCTGCCACATTTTTTTGTTGTTGGCCCTTCATTAACCCGTGTTAGATTGTTTGGTATTATCTTGCAGATCTAAGACTTTAAAAATTTTTTTGAACTCTTTTTCCACATTATGTTTCAGTTTGAGTAATTTCTATGCACATATCCTAAAATTCACTATTTTCTCTTATGTCTAATATAATTATATGCCCATTGAATGAACTTTTTATCCCTGATAATCATAATTTCACATCTAGCACTTCTGTTTGGTTCTTTTCTTTATGATTTCTATCCTAACTGGATTTCCCAACTGTTCACATATATTGTCTAACTTTTCCACTAGCTGTTTTAATCTGATTAATAATTCTAAATCTGGGCTATCTCCGAGTCTGGTTGTGTTGACTATTCTCTTTGCATTGACTACTTATTCTCTTAACAGGGGGTCACATTTTCTTGCTTTTTTCACATCGTATACTTTTTGATTACATATTGGACATTGTGTGTAGAAAATAAAAACAGGAGTGAGATAAATAATACTTATGCCCCCAAAGTCATGCTTATTCTTCTTTCAGGCCATTAGAGTGGGGATTTGAGTCACATTCTGTAATTTAACTGGGTCTGGAATTTTTTGTTGCTTTAGTTATATTCAGTTTATGCAGTTCAGTTTATTTTTGACGGTAGGATCATAAGCTCCCTTTTAACAGAATTTGAGCTCTGAGGGCTAGAACTTTTGTCTCAGATTTTCTGCCCTATATTCCTATTTTAACTCCCCCACCCCGTACCTTCACCTTAGGAGTGTCACTCCCTGTTCTCCTACCTTTTCTCCAATGGTAGATGGTATTTTGATTGACCCTAAAGGGACCTCTCCAAAGTCACCTATCCCCTCATAATCTGGGAATTTACCAGATGACTGTGCTAATAACATGGCAAACACCAAACATAAAGAATAAAAATGTATTAGTATTTCACACCAGCAGAGACTCCCAGAGGATGGACTTCACCATCCTGAAGTTGGTGGTGACAGGGTAATTGAAGAAAAGGCAGGACTACAGAAGTGCAAGTATTTATACATTAATTAGGGAGGGATTATAACGCATATGAGTTGTCAACCAATTTATTATATTTGAACTGTAACTGGCATTTGAAGGTCTGCCAAAAAGGGAACTTCTTTTTCTAAATTTGTTACAGCATGCCATAAGGATTGCTTATACGTGGGGTTATTTGAGATATAAGTTAATGATGGAGAGAATTGGAAAGTGAGGGAACTTGGCTCAAAAAGGCCTTATGTCAAACAGTTGTCACTCAAACATCGCAAACCGGTTGCCCTTCTCATTGCAGATTGTCGATACCTCACACAAAATGTAAGACATAGAGTGTGGAGTGTTTCCACGTTCTTGCTCTGCCCTCACATGACATACAAAAGGAGCTGTTTGTTTGACTCGCAGTGAAGGTTTCTCTCAGTGATCTGCCATACCGTGAATATTTAAAAATTTGCTTGGTTTTCTTGTTCCACCCTCAGTCTGTATCTCACCAGTGCACCTGTGCCTCACAGGGATGCTTTCTTGGTTCTCTTCCCCTTCCCACAATTTTTGAGCTTCACTGAAGGCTGTTTTAAAAAAAAAGTTGGCAGGTGGGTGCAAATTCACCTTGTATCTGAGGCACCCGGGAATTTTAAAATCTCAAGGGAGCTCTAGCTCAGGCTTTTCTAATTCACTGAAACTTCATCACGTCTTGTTTTCTGCATCTATGATGGTTTCCTCCTCCTTTCTCTGATCAATCAGAAGAAAGCAGCTTGTGTCCATCACAGCTGGGGGAGATATTACCTATTGGATTTTAGTTTATTAGGTTACTTTACAACATCAGGTCTTTGGGCCTAAAATAAACAGTATTTTTTAGGTAATGCATCTTGTTCTCACTGTTAGAATGAGAGAGTTATTATTTCTCTAGTGAGACTCCCTGAGTATGGGTCATACTTTTTCTGACAGCCTTTTAATTTTTGTTTAAGACTCTACATTTTAGATAATGTATTGTGGCAATTGTGGATTCTGATTTTTTTTCTGAATTTTTTATAGTGTATTTCCTGGACTCATTCTATGAAATCTATCTCCTCCTTGGTGTGCAGTTGCTCATGTCTATGCTTTATGTTTTAAATTATTAGTTTTATTTTTTTCTTAGCTTCTCAGGAGTTAGCCCTGTGTCTGGATATCATAGAGGTCAGCCAGTTATTTGGGCAGAAGTTATGTTTATATTTTTTGAACCTGGAAGGATTCCACAGTCTGCTGTTCGATCTCTGAGACGCTTGGAGACTGCACCCAGAGTTCAGCCATATTCGAATCTGTTTTAGCTTTTACTCTGTGCTAGGCCCCCCCAGATCATCCTTGCATACATGAAGAGTTTCCCAGCAAGGTATATGAGAGGGGCTTATTTTGCCTTTCATAGGTTCTCTCCTTTATTGGAAACCCCACTAAAATTCTGGATGCTGTGTCACCCCATTTGTCATTTGTATCCCAAGTTCAGTGGTGACCCCATGTCAGAGCTGCATTTTTCCCTCGTTCCTTTCCTAATGAACTTGGTGTTTATACTGACAGTGCTGCTGTGGGTTTCGCTCTCCACTCCAAATTAATTCTTCCTCCTCTGGTAGTAAGGCTGCTGATTTTCCTCCTAGATTTATGAGATCATACCAAATAAAGTTTTTTTCTATTGATGTCTAATTTTATAGATTAATTCTGTATGCTTTTAAAATTTATGTAAAAACAAAAACATAGACTTTATTATTTTATGTTTGAATTCATTCATGTTGTTACATGTGACAGTATTTTTTTTTCTTGCTGTATAGTATTGTGTTATATGGAAACACCCTATGTTATTTACCCATTCTTCTCTCAGTGGTTATCACTGGGATTTGCTATTGTGTTTAATGTTGGTAGGAACATTCTTTTCATTGAACATTTCTTTTATTGCCCACAGTTCTGTTGAGTTTATTCCAAAAGAAGAATTGCTGGGTTACAGCTTTAGTAGATGATACCAAACAGTTTCCAAAATAGTTATACGATTATATACCCTATCCAGCACTGTATGAGAGCTCCACTTGTTACACAGACTCTCTAATACTGTATTGTTTGCCTTTTTCATAGTAGCCATGTTGGTGTATTTTAAGGAAAATCTTATCAGAGTTTAATTTGAATTTCTCTGATGACTAAAAATCCTGGGCATTTTCTTTAGCTGTTTGAATATCTCCTTTTATGAAATGCCTTTTCCAGTCTGTTGTTGATTTTTCTACTAGAGTATGATCTTTTTCTTACTGATTTCAAAGTCTTTACATATCCTTTAAGTCCTTTTTCATAGCCACAAGTCTGATTCCCTGGGAAAGAGACCCTGGGGTAGAGGTGCAGGGAGGAAATTTATGGTGGAATGGTCCCAGGATCAAAAACTTTGGGGGAATGAAGGAAGCAGGATTGAGGAGAAATGAAAGGAAGGTGTGCTCTGACGAAGTCACAGAAAAGGCCTCAACTGATCCCTCCTGACTGCTGGCACTGCAATGTCTCTGCAGAATATTAACAAATTGGGACATGTGAGCCAAAACTTTACACCATGGTATCAAGTCACTAGATGCATGCTACCTCTAGGAGGAGGTCTGATATTAGACAAGATTGTTGTCTTAAGCTGAGGACAGTTGCCAGGAGGGGAGACTAAGCTGGACAGTGTCAACTATTTAACACTCTCAGCAGTTGGTGAAGTGAATGCTGGTGGCCTGCACACTACAGAATCTACTACATTTAGATATATGTATTGCAAATATTTACTCTCACTTTACACTTGACTCTCTTCTTGGTGTCTTTTGGTAAATAAAAGTTGTTACATTTAATGTGGCAAATTTTATCAATTTTTGTATGGTAGTGTTATTGTTTGGTATTTTACTTATAGAACCTTGTATACTGTGACACTGTAAGGAATTTTCTTATGTTTGATTCCAAAGGCTTTGCTGTTCACCATTCCATTTATATCTATAATTCATCTAAAATTGATGTTAGTATATAGTGTGAGATACAGGTCGAGATTGATTGTCTGCATATGACTACCCAATTGACCCGGAAACACTTATTTAAAAAAAACTTTTCCCATTGTTGTACTTTTGTCATAAATGAAATATTTGTATGAGCATTTTTTTTTTTAATTTTTGTTTTGGTCTATTAGTCTGTCTTATCTCTCGCCTATACTATAATGCAGCTGTGTGGATATCTGGAGGATCTAAAAATACATGATAATTCAATATGTGAATCTTGTTTGAATTCTGGTTCACGTTTTGAAATGACACAGGACAATTTAGGGACAATTGTGGAGATTTGAATGTAGACTATGCAGTAAGTGACTTTAGAAAAATATTGTTAACATATATGGTAATTTAAAAAGTTACACAGAACACTATTCTTATTTTTAGTAGTTTCATGCTGAAATCTTTAGGAGTCAAGTGTCCCAAGATCTGTGGGTTATTTTCCAATTTATCAGCAAAAAAAGAATTATACAGATGAATAAAGACTAAAAAAGCTACATGGTACCAAATACCAAATTTTTTTTTATTTCTATAGTTTTTATTGTTTTCAAATTTTTATAAAAAGTTGGGAAATTCAATTGGAAAGAAATTTAATGTTCTTAAAGGAATTCTACATAAACTTTTATAGAGTTCTAAGTAAATTCTTATAAGTCTAATTAAACTCTTAAAATAGTCATAAATACTAGTAATCAAACCAATAATACTTCTAAAAATATTTACTTTTAAATTAACATTCTTTATTTTATAATGAATGTATAATGCATTTTATAAAACAACCCTTTTATAACAATATAGAGTATAGGCTGTATGTGGAAAGGGACAAAGCCCATGGAAATGATCCTAATTGAGAATTGATAAAAAAATATGTACATGGAATAACTTTGCATTTATTTGTATCATATTCAGTTTTTTCATCAATGTCTTAAAGTTTTCAGAGTATAGCTCTTTCACTCTCTTAAGTTTATTCCTAGGTATTTTATTCTTTTTCGATGCAATTGTAAATGGGATTGTTTTCTTCCTTTCTCTTTTTGATAGTTAATAATTAGTGTATAGAAAAGCAACAGATTTCTGTATATTAATCTTACATTCTGCAACTTTACTGAATTCATTTGTTCTAATAGTTTCGTGGTGGCGACTTCAGGGTTTTTGATATATAGTATCCTGTCATCTGCAAATAGTGACAGTTTAGTTTTTCATTTCCAATTTGCATGCCTTTTATTTCTTGTACTATGACCAGAATTTCCAATACAGTGTTAAATAAAAGTGGTGAAAGTGGGCATATTTGTATTATTCCTGATTTTAGACTAAAAAGCTTTCAGTTTTTCACCATTGAGTATGATGTTAGTTGTGGGTTTGTCATATATGGACTTATGTTGAAGTATGTTCCCTCCATATCCACTTTGCTGAGAGTTTTTATCACGAATGAGTGTTGAACTTTGTCATGCTTTTTCTGCATCTATGATAATCATCTGATTTTTATCCTTTTGTTAATGTGGTGTATCACATTGATTTGTAGATCTTGAACCCTCCTTGCATCCCTGGAGCAAATCCCACTTCATCACAGTATATGATATTTTTTATGTATTTTGAATTTGGTTTGCTGATATTTTGGTGAGGATTTTTGTGTTTATATTCATCAGAGATATTGGACTGTAATTTTTATTTTGTAGTGTCTTTGTCCATTTTTTGTATCTGAGTCATGGTATTCTCATAGAATGAATTTGAGAGTGTTCTCTCCCTTTCACACTTTTTAGAATAGTTTGAGAAGAATAGGTGTTAACCTATACCTACCTATATTTTTGGTAGAATTTCTCTGTGAAGCCATCCAGTCCTGAAATTTTCTTTGCAGGGAGTTTTTTGACTACTGATTGTTTTTTTTTTTTTTTTCTTTTGCGGTACACAGGCCTCTCACTGTTGTGGCCTCTCCCGTTGTGGAGCACAGGCTCCAGATGTGCACGCCCAGCGGCCATGGCTCACAGGCCCAGCCGCTCCACGGCATGTGGGATCTTCCCAGATGGGAGCACAAACCCGTGTCCCCTGCATTGGCAGGAGGACTCTCAACCACTGTGCCACCAGAGAAGCCCTGGTTCAGTTTTAATACTAGTAATTGGTCTGTTCAGATTATCTATAGCTTCCTGATTCAGTCTTGTAAGATTGCATGTTTCTAGGAATTTGTCCATTTCTTCTACGTTGTCCAGTTTGTTGGCATATAACTGTTCGTAGTATTCTTTTTTGATTGTTTGTATTTCTGTGATATCGGTTGTAATTTCTCCTCTTTCATTTTTTAATTTATTTGGGTTCTCTTTTTTTTTCTTAATGAGCCTGGTTAAAGGCTTATCAATTTTGTTTATCTTTTCAAAAACTCACCTCTTGGTTTTCATTGATTTTTTTAATAGTCTTTTGTTTATTTTTTCTCTGATTTCTATTAATTTCTTCCTTCTGCTGACTTTGGTCTTTGCTTGTTAATATTTTTCTAATCCTTTTAGATGGTAGGTTAGGTTGTTTATTTGAGATTTTTCTTGTTCCTTGAGGTATGCCTGTATTGCTATAAACTTCCTTCTTAGAAGTGCTTTTGCTGAGTTCCATAGTTTTTAATATTGTTAAATTGTCTATACTACCCAAATCAATCTACAGATTTAATGCAATCCCTATCAAAATACCCATGACATTTTTTCACAGAACTAGAACAAATAATTCTAAAATTTGTATGGAACCACAATAAATCCTGAATAGTCAAAACAATCTTGAGAAAAAAGAAGAAAGCTGGAGGTATTGTGTTCCCTGACTCAGACTATACTACAGAGCTACAGTAATAAAAAAACAATATGGTATTTACACAGAAATAGACACATAAATAAATAGAACAGTATAGAGAGTCCAGAAATAAATTCACACACATATGGTAAATAAATCTATGACAAAAGAGGCAAAAGTATACAATGAGGAAAAGACAGTCTCTTCAATAAGTAGTGTTGGGAAAACTGAACAGCTACATGTAAGAAAAAATGAAATTAGAAAATTTTCTCATACCATATTCAAAAATAAACTCACAATGGATTAAAGACCTATATGCTTAAAACCTGAAACTGTAAAACTCCTAAAAGAGAATACATGCAGGACACCCTTTGACATAAGTCTTAGCAATGTTTTAAGAATCTGTCTCCTCAGGCAAGGGAAACAAAAGCAAAAATAAACAAATAGGACCTAATTAAACTCAAATGCTTTTACACAGCAAAGGAAACCATTGACAAATGAAAAGACAACCTACTGAATAACAAATTTTTGCAAATAATATATCTGAAAAGGGATTAATATTCAAAATATATAAAGAGTTCATACAACTTAATATCAAAATCAAACAACTCAATTAAAAAATGGGCAGAAAACCTGGATAGCAATACTTTTCCGAAGAAGACATACAGATGGCCAATAGGCATATGAAAAGATGCTCAATATCACTGATCATAAGGGAGATAGATGCAAGTCGAAACCACAATGTGATACTACCTAACACTTGTCTTTTTTTTTTTTTTTTTTTTGCGGTACGCGGGCCTCTCACCGCTGTGGCCTCTCCCATTGCGGAGCACAGGCTCCGGATGCGCAGGCCCAGCAGCCATGGCTCACGGGCCCAGCCGCTCCGTGGCATGCGGGATCCTCCCGGACCAGGGCACGAACCCGTGTCCCCCGCATCGGCAGGCGGGCCCCCAACGACTGCGCCACCAGGGAAGCCCAAACACTTGTCTTTTTGATGATAGTCATTCTGGCAACAAATAATAAATGTTGGCGAGGATGTGGGGAAAGGGAAGCCACTCACTATTGGTGGGAATGTAAATTGGTACAACCACTATGGAAAACAGTACGAAGGTTCCTCCAAAAATTAAAAATAGAACTACCATATAATCCAGCAATTCCACTCCTGGAATATATATCCAAAAAAAAACCTGAAAACACTAATTCAAAAAGATATATGCACCCCAATGTTTATAGCAGCATTATTTACACTAGCAAATACATGGAAGCAACCTAAGTGTCCATTAACAGATGAATGGTTAAAGAAGATGTGATATATATAAACACACACAATGGAATAGCACTTAGGTGTTAAAAAAAAATGAGATATTGCCATTTGCAGAAATATGGATGGGCCTGGAAGGTATTATGTTTAGTGAAGTAAGTCAACCAGACACAGACAAATACTGTATTTTTTCACTTATAGATGGAATCTAAAAACAAAAATGAATGAATATAACAAAAAAGAGACAGACTCATAGAGAATAAACTAGTGTTTATCAATGGGAGAGTGGTGAGGGGAAGGGCAAGCTAGAGAAAGAGAATTAAGAGGTACAAACTTAAGTATAAAATAACATACAAGGATGTAATGTGAAGCACAGATAATATAACCAATCTTTTATAATAACTTCATAAAAATACTGAATCACTGTATTGTACACCTGAAACTAATACAACAATGTAAATCTACTGTCATCAATAAACATAAATATCTAATGGGCATTAAAAAATAACTGGCATGATTTATATACTAACTGGGCATGACTTATTAGGAAACATTAATATTATAAACTAAATCATTATATTTACATTTATCTTACATGTTAGCTAAATATATATGATTGATTATTCAGGAATTAAAACTCATGTATGTGCTAACACAACATTGTAAAGCAACTATACTCCAATAAAAATTTTAAAACTCATGTATGTACAATGTACAATGTTCTTAGAGTGTTTAGGGGATTGAAACCTTATTTGAATAGAGCAGAAGTGATAACTATGAAAAACTTATTATTGATAGAAAAGAAATTTCAGCGTCTCCAGAAATTTGTTGCCAGTTCTTCAATGTAGAAAATTGGAATAACATCAAGGAGGCTGTTTTTGACTATAAATCCTATGTTCAGATTATCTGAAATTTAAATCTAAATTAAAAAGCCATTTACCTTTTTTATCCATCCAGTATAAGAAAGTCATACTTAAAATAAGAGTTACATAGTGAAAGATTATTGTGAAGCATTTTGTGATGTAGACAACATATATAATTTAATAAATTACAAGGACCAAGTCTACTCAAACTCGAAAAAACCTAAAATTTAAATTAATCAATATTTCAATGAGTGATATATTGATGAGTTGTAGATATTTAAGAAAGTAAGTAGCTTTGTTTCTTTCCCTAAAATATAGTAAGATTCCCAGTGAAGTACTGTAATGTATTTGCAGCATAAATAGATGAACACATTTGAGATTTACTCTTTAGCTTAAAAGATACGTTTAATTTTATCCAAAATTGTTGTAATCAGAAAATGTAGCTTCTAAAAATTAAAATTTACTCATAAATATTTGAGGAACACAATGTCAAAATAAATACATCCCAATATGGTTGCCATTTCCAGAGAAAATAAGGTATCAGAAAATGTAAGCATCAGAATATCATAACTAATTGGCTCCTATAAAAGCAAGACATAATTATTTTATGTATTATAAATAACTGAGTCCCTAATTATGATTGAATGTTGAATTTTATGTTATTTTGTTTAATTTTATTGACTATAATTATGCTCAATTTGAACATATTTGAAATTCAATGGTTAAATATGATTTTATATAAATTTACAGAATGATTTTCTTTCATATAATTCTTACTCCTAAGAAATAAATGATACATGGTTCTTAAAATTATATTTGTGGAAAGATAGCCCTTTCCTAAGGCATAAGGAATCTGGGAGTTTGTACTTATAGTGGCCGCGATGACACTGCATGTTGGGGTCTACTGAATAGGGATTTCATAAGGGTGAATAGATTGCTCTGACACATCATATCATGAATCCCAAGAACAGTCTAACAGCTTCAGTTAGTGTATGGATGCTTACAACAGATAACTATTGGAAGAGTAACAGAAGCTTATAAAATGTGACTCTTAACATTGTACAAGGGACGAGTCACAGCCTTCTTTTTGCTTTAGCTCTCAAATCCATAAAAACTAGGGCAATTCATGTGGATGATTTTGTGCTGTATCTCCACAGATTTTTGAGCCCCAGTTTCCAAAGATGTGTTTAGGAAAGGTGCAGCTATGTTAGTCAGTCTTTACAAATTGACTTTTCAATGTCTCTCGTGTCTTATCCTCTTGTCTTTAGTAGTATTGATATAACAAGCTAGGTATAATCTTTTAGGAGTTTTTGCTCACAGTCATTTGCCATACATTGCTAATCTGAGATACATACAATTATTACCTAATATTCAAATCATTAGAAAATCTTCATTTGAATAAAATTAATGAAAATTTAACAAATAATTTTTAAAGGAAAGAATGGCTGCTCCCTCCCTAGGGAACTGAAAAATTAGGGGAGATTTTATAATATTGGAAAAAATAGTAAGATAATCATGCAGAAACTTTATCATGGTTGCCTCATTTTCCTTGTGTATCATATGCTGGATTACAGGAAAATTCTGATAGTAATTTTTCTGCTACCAAGGTACAGTAATGCTCTGGGTACACTATTCACCCTGCCAGTCTTTTTTTTTTTCCCGGTACGCGGGCCTCTCACTGTTGTGGCCTCTCCCGTTGCGGAGCACAGGCTCCGGACGCGCAGGCTCAGTGGCCATGGCTCACGAGCCTAGCCGCTCCGCGGCATGTGGCATCTTCCCGGACCGGGGCAGGAACCCGTGTCCCCTGCATCGGCAGGCGGACTCTCAACCACTGCGCCACCAGGGAAACCCCACCCTGCCAGTCTTAACAGTTCTTTTCTCACTTTGGAGCCTGATCTTGTAAACGGTAACATTTAAAATCAACTTGTTACTTTATTGCATTAAGAGAAAGAAAGATGTGAGAAGAAACAGCTGTAGCCTTGACTGCATTATTAGTAAATTGACCATATTTTAAAAGTTGCAGCAGATTGTAGTATAAGGACAATGTTTATTCATAGTCATTAATTGTCTAAAAGCATGAGAGACAGTACAAGTGTGAACAGATTTTGAAAATTAAGAGTACATGCTTGAGGGCTTCCCTGGTGGCACAGTGGTTAAGAGTCTGCCTGCCAATGCAGGGGACACGGGTTCGTGCCCCGGTCCGGGAGGATCCCACATGCCGCGGAGCGGCTGGACCCGTGAGCCATGGCCGCTGATCCTGCGTATCCGGAGCTTGTGCTCCGCAACGGGAGAGGCCGCAACAGTGAGAGGCCCACATACCGCCAAAAAAAAAAAAAAAAAATGAGTACATGCTTGAGTGTGTCAAATAAAAACAAATCCGGAATTAGATAAGGAGAGATTTTTATTTTTTCAAAAATACTATTGCAATGTGAAGAACACTTTGATCTTAGAATCTGTAGCACCTCAAAATCAAACCAAAAATTTTTTTTTTCTTTTATAGGAAGGGATAAGCAGAGCTATCAGGTACTTATAAGGGAAAATTGCGGAAGCAGGGGTCTTGACCAGACAGCATGAGTTTGATAGGAAACATTTCTTGCTAAGGTGACCACATTCTTGGCATGAGCTCGTAAGGGAGGGTGTTCTGCGTTTCAGCGCTGGCTCAGACTTGGAGGCAAGATAAAGTTCAGGGACCTGCATGGAGGAGAGAAGCCTGACTAAACTTTAGCCAAGGAAAAGCAGAGAGTAAGAAATAGACAACTGTGGACACTTGCTTAAGTGCAATCAACTACTCCTAATACATATACACAAAACAAGAAAAATATTCTGCTACTTCATGTTAAGACCAGACTACAAACCTGGGGCCAATTTTATCTTTTTAAACTATACTTGTCTCTTTCATAATATACACAATTTTATGTATTATTATATCTTGTTATCCACATATGCAAAAATACATACACATATATAGTGTTACCATACAGTAAGTTTAAAATATAATTACTTTTGTCATATCCATTATGAAATGTTTATAATCCATTGACTGAATTTATCGTCTTAGTTTTAATGGGATAAAGAAAAATGTATGTATAGATAGATGAGAATATCTGAGTAAAAAATACAGGGAATTGTCTGTTGAACTTTAATTTATTTTGATGTCTTTAGAAATACAGATCATTAAAAAAGTATTATAGTATTTCATTATTCCAAACACTAAGGTATATTAGAGATTTTTAGAAAATATTTCTAACTTGACAGAAAGGTTATTAAATGCTTTATTATACTGGGAATTATTTTAAAAATATGACACCTAAAAGCTTTATTTGGATAGTGCAAATAGGTTAACTTTGAGATCTAAGTATTTTGGGGTGGGATGGGCAGAGAACAACAAACATGTCTACTTTCCTGGCGGATTTCACCAATCTGTAATTCACAGAATTGTATTTATATCTAGCAGCCATCTAACCTACTATTAGCTCTTTTCATTACATATAATGTATCACTAGTAACTTATAAGCTATATCGTATCCCATGAAATTTCTCTGAATATATAATCTCCTTAAGCTGGATTTCACAATCTAGTCTAACAAATTTATATTAAGCCTTGTAGATCTTAGGGATATAGCAAAATAATATGTTAAACAGAAGTAATATTCTCATGGCTACCAATGTGCCTGCGGATCACTTAAATTAACAGACGTCACACTGTAAACATTTACTATCATCCCACTAACATGATAATTATTGTTATGCTTTATTAACGATAACATTAAAATTATTAAGTCATTACAGGGACCCTCTGCTATCACAGAGGAAAGCAAATAGATATAAGTAGAAGAACAACGGAAAATGTATCACTCATGTACTTCAGTACTTTGTTATTCTAAAATGCGTTTCTTAAAACAGTGTTTTCATCCATGGCATAGAAACCTTGTAGTTCTTTCTCTCTCTCATCAGATTGTCTCACTACCCTTACTGCCTGCCGTGGGATCCATGGTAGCTGCTTAGCACTCTCTGTGAACGGAGTTTCCTCCTCTAACACACCGAGCCCTCTGATGCCAGACTGATCCTCCTAAAATGCTACTTTTTCTGTGCTAATCTTTCTCGTAAACCTGCAAAATCCCCTAATGGCTTGTCACGTTGAGTTCATGTTCTTATGCCTTGTCTTATCAAATAATTCAAAAACATGTATTAACTTTTACTTTTGCTTTCTCTCCTCTGAGAATTCTCAGATGACTGTTGTCTGGGCTCATTTTGAAACAGGGTGAGGGTATAGGGCAAGGAACTACAGAATCAGAGACTGAAGGCAAGGTGAGAGAATGGAAAAGGGGAAACAGATCTTCAAACAAGAAGAAAGAAAAACAAAATGTTGTAATCTTGGAACTTAGAATTCAGCTGACAAAGCTGTGAGATTGGAAGAGAGACTCCCTTCCCCTGGTGCTATGGGATGGTGGTTTTGAGGCAGTGGGCACCAGGAAGCAAGAGTGTTATTCTCAGGCAGTCATGTCATAGGTGGGGAGATCATCGAGAAAGCATAGTACAGAGAGTGTCTGAATGAGAAAGTTCATGATTGAGGAGTATGATACTTCTGGATTTGGAAGGAGTCTATGAGGGATTTTACTTAGTTTTATTGAGATGAAATTTGCATTGGATTAATCTCACTGTTTGTTCAGTGAGTTAGAGTAAAAATTTAAATTTCCGTTTCCTGTGTGCTTTGAAAGTGACACTTGCCCCCACCATGAAATCCTATGGTTTAAGATTTATAATCTCCCTCACATAGTCATTTTAACCTGATCTGCATGTGTAGAAACATCACAGGAAGAATATCCATCATATGATCACTAATGCCTTAGGCTTACCTCAGGACTCCTTTCAGGGAAAGTTTCATAAATTCTACTCAAATTTCTTCCAGCCTAGGATTATACATTCAGTTATGTTATTCACATTATAAATTAGACACTAAACTTAATGTTACAGACTGCACCTTGAATTTTAATAATTAGTCCTTACTTGGCATAGTATCTGGCATTCAGGAGGCACATCTAAAAATAATGAAATGCACCACTTATATTTTAAGCGAATACCACCTTCCAGCTATGTACTTGATGCTATTCTAAGAATGAAGGATAAACCAATGAATCATAAACAAATAAGCTAAAATCCTTGGCTTCATCAAATTTTAGTTCCAATAAGTGGAGATAATTGATACATAAAGAAATGAAGATAAAATAGATCTAGTGGCAATAATGAAAAGATATAAATAAAAGAACCATGGACAATTCATCAGTCATATACTTCTGTATTTTCTAATTTTAAAGCCTATTTCTTAAAATAGTATTTTCTTCCAGTCTCACAACCTAGAAACTTCTGAGTTCTTTCCCATTAAATTCTGGGGAAAAAAAAAGTTTAAAGAATGATTCAGTACAGCGTTAGTATCTTAACAGAGGAGTCCATTGCACCCTCCTGAAAGAAGGAATAGGCAGTTCTTGCAGAAGTGTGGGGGCAAGTCATACGAAGGTTGAGGACCAGCACTGCACGTATAATGCATAGTCAGAGTAAAGGCTCATAGTCTGGAGCATGAATAGTGTCTTCCTAGAAAGAAGTGCTCAGTGTGACTAGAAAACTCAGAGCACAGATAAACATAGGAGGAGATAAAGTGCAAGAAATATGGCTGGGGCCCAGATTATGTAGGACCATCTAAATCATGCTACAGAGTTTTACCCTTTGCTGTTCAAGATGCATAGTGTAATAATGTAGTTCTCAGTCAGGGCTGTACAAGATTATCACCTGAATTATTTCAAAAATATCATTGTCTAAGTTCAGCTCAGAGATACATGGAGCTGGAAAGACTATTACTTCCACCTTTATGATAAGACAAAGAAAAAGATGTGAAAACTGAAAAATAAATGACTTTTCTTTAACCCATGAGAGAATAGAGAGCATAGAGCAAAAACTAAGCTCCAGTATGGGAAAAGAAAGGAGCCTGCTGGAAGAAATAAAACCCAAGCATTTGTATACCTGGGGCAGATGTTGCTGGATAGGTTTAAGCTATGGAGAAGACTCAGTTAAAAAACACTAACAAAGGCTGAGTGTGGGCTGACATGAATGTGAAGCCCTGGGGGCCACTGATACAAGGGGAGTTGAACTCTATCAGGCTTTTCCTCCACAAATCACCCCAAGGAACAGAGCAGGTAGAGAACTCAGGTCAAAGAGTGGAGTAAGTTATTAAGAGGAACCATCTGAAAAACAAGATGTCACTAAAGAAATTTGGTGTACTGAGTGTAACCATAGAAACAGTAAGCTTCAGTTTCATCCCATTTCCTGATGAGAGTAACACAAACACTCATACTAGAGACTTAACAGAGGAAAATATGTGCTCACTTAGAAAATAAATTTAACTCAGTATCCACTAGCGCATACAATTTGTCCAGCTTTCAATAAATAACTGGTGCAATATAAGGTAAGAGAAAACAGTGCTTTAAGTAAAAAACAGAGTAATAGAGGTAAAGAATGATTTTCATGGGCTCAGCAGTAGACAAGACACAGGCAAAGAAAAATAAGTGAACTTGAAGATAGGTCAACAGAACTTAGTCCAACTGAAATGCAAAGAATGCAAAGTGTGAAAGACAAACAAGAAAGGAAGCAAACAAACAAAATAGACAAAGAGCATTCAAAAATTGTGGAACAATATCAGAAAGTTTAACATATGCTTAACAGGAATCCCAGACCCAGGCGATAAATGAGTCTACTCAAAGAAAATAGCATTACAAATAAAAATTTTAAAAGATAAAATATATTATTTTTTCTCTTATTTGGTATTGCTCTAAAAGATGACTATTTAAAGCAAAGTAGTGGTGTTCATTGTGCACTTAGAGCATATGTAAACATATTTTACAATAATAGGATGAGAAAGAGGAATTTGGGATATTTTGTAAAGTTCTTACAAAAACATGAAGTAGTGTAATTGATAGTAGTAGATTATTTAAAAGTGTCTTATAAACACGTTGAAAACTCCTAAAAAGTGTTTTTGAAGAGGTACATGGAATAATTCAAAATAGGAGATGAAGTGGAATATAAAACAAAAAATTAAATACATAGAAAACATACAAAGTGGAAAAAATATAAATATACAACAAACAGAACAAATGGAAAAGAGCTAAAATAACAAAAGGAACAAACAGACAAGGTCTAGAAGGAGAATATTAATTCAGTCTTGTCAATAACCACTTTCAATGTATAACCAGTAAATAAATAAATAAATAACAAGCAGCTACATTGATTTTCAGCAAGTAGATACCAGAACAAGGAACACTATCAGCAATAAAGAGGTAGGTGACATATAAATAGAAGTGTAATTCAAAAAGAAAAAACAATACCAATTGTGTATGCACTTAACAGAGTTTCAAAATTATGTGAGGCAAAACATACAACTGTATTTGCATTCTTGAGCACATCTCTGTCAGTATTTGATAGAATAAGAGGATAGCAATGAGTTAGGATATAGATGATCTGAACAGCACTATCAACCAACTTTATCTGACATTTATAGACCCAAAAAATATATAGTCAACTCTTTTTGACAATGATTCAAAGTCATTTTAATGGAGAGATGGTAGCCTTTCCAAGGATATGCATATGCTAATAAATTAACCTCACACTTAGACAAATATTAACTCAAATCACACTATATACTTAAATGTAGAATGTGAAACTATTAAAAATCTAGGACAAAAACTTGTGACCTTGTGTTTGATGATGAGTTAAGGTGTTTGCACAAGGGAATATTTAGGATGATGGAACTAGTCTGTATGGCACTGTGATGGTGGATACATGACCATTTCATTTATTGTGTTGTTCATCATTGTTTGTTTTGCTCCTTAGTTCTTACAGGTCCTTGTTAAATGTTTCTTGTATTTTCTCCATTCTATTTCCCAGATTTTGGATCATCTTTACTATCATTACTCTGAATTCTTTTTCAGGTAGACTACCTATTTCCTCTTCATTTGTTTGGTCTGGTGGATTTTTACCTTGCTCCTTCATCTGCTGCATATTTCTCTGTTTTCTCATTTTGCTTAACTTACTGTGGGCTCTCCTTTCGCAGGCTGCAGGTTTGCAGTTTCAGTTGTTTTTGGTCTCTGCCCCCAGTGGCTAAGGTTGGTTCAGTGAGTTTTGTAGGCTTCCTGTTGGAGGGGACTGGTGCCTGTGTTATGGTGGATGAGGCTGGATCTTGTCTTTCTGGTAGGCAGGACTGTGTCCGCTGGTGTGTTTTGGGGTGTCTCTGACCTTATTATCATTTCAGGCAGCTGTCTCTCCTAATGGATGGTGTCGTGTTCCTGTCTTGCTAGTTTGGCATAGTGTGTCCAGCACTGTAGCTTACTGGTCATTGAGTGGAGCTCAGTTTTACGGTTGCGATGGAGATCTCTTGGAGAGTTTTTGCCATTTTATATTACATGGAACCAGGAGGTCTCTGGTGGACCAGTGTCCTGAACTCACCTCTCCCACCTCAGAGGTACAAGCCTGACCCCCAGCCAGAGTGCGAAGATCCTGTCAGCCACACAGCTCAGAAGATAAGGGAGAAAAAAAGAATCAAAAAAGAGAAAAATAATATAAAATATAGTTTTAAAATAAAAATTAAAAATATTAAAATTTAAAAATATTAAAAAGTAATTAAGAAAAAGAAAGAATAGAGCAGCCATACCAAAAAAAAAGATCCACCAATGATGACAAGCACTAAAAACTATACTTAAAATAAATAGAAAAAAAAAGCAGAAGACAGAACCCTAGGATAGATGGTAAAAGGAAAGCTATACAGACAAATCACACAAAGATCCATATACATAAACACTCACAAAAATAGAAAAAGGAAAAACAATATATATATATATATCAAAAGAAAAGGAGGAGAGTATCCAAATCAATAAACAACTCTACCAATGATAATAAACTAAATACTAAACTAAGATAAACATGAAACCAGAAACAAATTAGATGCAGAAATGAAACCCCAAGTCTACAGTTGCTCCCAAGTTCCACCGCCTCAATTTTGGGATGATTCGATGTCTATTCAGGTATTACAGAGCTGCTGGGTCCATCAATTTGATTGTGGCGATCTAATCCCCTGCTCCTGACAGTACTGGGAGGGATTTCCCTTTCTCTTCTTTGTTCCCACAGCTCCTGGTGTTCAGCTCTGTATTTGGCCCTGCCTCTGTGTGTAGGTCACCTGAGGGTGTCTTTTCCCCACCCAGACAAGAGGGGGATAAAGGAGTGGCTTAATAGGGGGCTCTGGCTCACTCAGGCCGGGTGGAGAGAGGGGTACAGATGTGGGGTGAGCCTGCAGTGGCAGAGGCCAGCATGATGTTGCAACAGTCTGAGGTGCGCCGTGTGTTCTCCCAGGAAAGTTGTCCCTGGATCATGGGACCCTGGCAGTGGCAGGCCGCACAGACTCCCGGGAGGGGAGTTGTGGATAGTGACCTGTGCTTGCACACAGACTTCTTGGTGGCTGCAGCAACAGCCTTAGCGTTTCATGCCCGTCTCTGGTGTCCACGCTGAAAGCCACGGCTCGTGCCTGTCTCTGGAGCTCGTTTAGGGAGTGCTCTGAATATCCTCTCCTCGCACACCCCGAAACAATGGTCTCTTTCCTCTTAGGCTGTTCCAGACTTTTTCCCAGACTCCCTCCCTGCTAGCTGTGGCACGCTAGTCCCCCTTTCAGGCTGTGTTCACGCAGCCAACCCCAGTCCTTTCCCTGGGATCTGACCGAAGCCCGAGCCTCAGCTCCCAGCCCCGCCCACCCTGGCGGGTGAGCAGACAAGCCTCTCGGGCTGGTGAGTGCTGGTCGGCACCGATCCTCTGTGCGGGAATCTCTCCACTTTGCCCTCCGCACCCCTGTTGCTGTGCTCTCCTCCGCGGCTCCGAAGCTTCCCCCGACCCAACTCCCCCCTCACCCCCCCGCCCCCGCCATCTCCGCCAGTGAAGGGGCTTCCTAGTGTGTGGAAACCTTTCCTCCTTCACAGCTCCCTCCCTGAGGTGCAGATCCTGTCCCTATTCTTTTGTCTCTCTTTTTTTTTTCTTTTTTCTTTTGCCCTACCCAGGTACGTGGGGAGTTTTTTGCCTTTTGGGAAGTTTGAGGTGTTCTGCCAGCGTTCAGTAGGGGTTCTGTAGGAGTTGTTCCACATGTAAATGTTTTTCTGTTGTATTTGTGGGGAGGAAGGTGATCTCAATGTCTTACTCCTCCACTATCTTGAAGGTGTCCTCTAAATGATTTTAAATGGACCTTTCTCTAATCCTTACAGCTGTGTCTATTTACAAAAACAGGTGATCAATCCAGGTTATAATATCCTAAAGAATCACCAGTGGCATTGTATATAAAGATCTACAATTCCAGACTCCCAGAACAAACATCTTGAGTAGCACAAAAACTGATTTTTAAAAAATAATTTATTAGAATAATGTGTTTTTCAGACAACAGCAGATGGATCTAGACTAATGTGGAGGGTGTATAGAAATACAAAACAAGGCAAGAATTAATATTAATACACAAAGAAGTTATTTAGAAGAAACTCCAGTTATAAAGGCCTTAGATCTATTAGTCTTTTATATTAATAAAATACGAATAATATTTATGCATATATAGATTTCTATATAGTTGTTACATCTATGTTGTCTGGTACTGGATTATTACTTAGTGCAAAATTCAGATAATTGAGTATTAGCAGGTTCTAATAAAAAAAAAGACATACTCAAACATTTGGGTCCAAAATTGGCAAATAATTGTGTACTTGATTTGGAAGATTTCTTTGCTGAATATGTATTTCACAACATATGCTCAGGTAGACATTTTACTTTATATGTTTTAATATTGACCACTTTTGTAATTATTACATAGGTTTTTTAAAGATTTTGAACTACATAAAACGGAAAAAGCGTTGCCTAAGCAGAAGTTACGTTGTTTTTCATCTTAAGTATAGACAATGCTGTTCATCTTCTAGGATCTAGCTATTCATTGTAATTCTCAAATAATTTTATATAGTCTCTCTGGTTGATAGGTAAGATCTTCATTGCATATAAAAATATTCGTTGTTTTTCCAAAATAGACTCAAACACTAGTAAATTATTTAAATATTATGATGCATACACTGTTTATCATGATCATGGTGATCCTAAGTCTACTGTGTGATACTATTTACATAGATCACTAGTAGGGAGTCTTTCAAAAGTCTAGCTGTTTAATGGAGTGAATTTTAAAGCCTCCTTGGTGAGAGAACATTTCTTATAGCTGTGAGACTACTTAAACATTTCCTAGCAGACGCATTGATAACCTTACTGGAAAAGATAAAATATTCCCTTGGAAATGAAACGATGAATTCAGTAATTCATTATTGTTTACTTTTTTCTGAGTGGTTAATATTCCACAATTCCTATTTTCCATATTTTGACAATTGCTTACTTGGGGAGTATAATAAATCAGTATCATGTTTACCCAATATGAAATGCTCTAACTTTGTAACCACATGATTTTTCTTCATTATGTTACCTAATAAATTAGAACTTTTCAAAATGCAGATATCACCAAATTTTCCTCATTAGAATTAAACTGCTTCCTGGGGGCTGGAATTTATTCCAACCCATACATTATTATCTTTCCCCTTCCCCACCTGGAGGTGATGAATACTAGAGATTCTAGGGTTGAAAGTTTTGCACCATTAGTCCCTCCTTGTTCTTTCCTTTTCACAGACCGAGTTACATACACTTTGTCCTCGTATTTATCTTAAGTCTCAGCTAGGAATACAAAAGAACCAAGACACACTTTATCCTGAGAGGAAGAGGGATTATTACATTTGTGCTGATTATGAGTGAGTGCTCTAGCTGCTGAGTGCAGGAGGGGAGCTGGGCTGCCTGGGAGGCTCCTCCTTCTGTTGTTAATAATACTAATTTAGAGAGTTCTGAGGATATCAAGCACCTTCCATGAAGTAGGTTCTAATAAAAATCATTTCCCGTCCTATTAAATTATTTAAGTATTGCTAAACTAGATGACAGCTCCTGAATTATATGAATTAGTAGATGCTTATCAGTTTATCAGTTTATGAGTCATTTTCAAGTAATATGGTCCTTATATTTTAAGTGAAGGCTTCTAAAGGAATAGTGATTTAGGTAGAATAAGTATTCCTCTTGTAAACAAGATAGATTTGATTGCAGGTCAGAAGGAGCAAAGGATATTCTGGTATTAATTGGCCCCATAATATCACACCATATAAGATTCAAGCTACTGTGACTGACTGAGGTGATGCTGAAGAAGAAAAGTGAGTTCCATTCCCAAGAATTTACCAGAATTTTAGGTTCCTTCACCTCTTGTATAGTTTGAAATATTTTAGTATTTGAAGACTGCAGTACATATGTCTTCTACAAATGAAGGGTATTCCTTTAGTCATTACTTAGATCTCATTCAGTGATAAAACTGCACATCTACAGTTAAAATGTCACCTGCCTTTGCCTCTTCATCCTGGAAAGATAAAAAATGAACCTATTTAGGATAATACTTCAGGATAATTTTTGCAATGTTGGTATATATTGGAGAATACACTGTGGTTTTGTAAGGTGCTTAGCTAATTGTATAGTATTCAGTAAAATGTTATAATGCATCACCCACTGTATAGTGGAGATACAGCAAATCTTCATCATTCATTTGGTGCCTAGACTGCATAATTGAAATCATTGGTGACAGTTCACTGCTTAAACTGAAGATTCTAGAACTAGGAGGCAACGGTGGCTTTCCTTTTCTGTTTTATTTTTTAATTCCTTTATTCATGATGCTTGATGAATAGAAACAGGTCTTATACATAAAAAATAGAATAGCCAAAGCACTTAAGCAACAGCTCTGCTGGTATATCATATTAACTAGGATCAATTTTTACTTCAAAATAACATATTTGATGTGGTAGTTACAACTGCTTTGATCACTAGTTTGTTAAGGTACAGTTGATGTTGTATAGGTGCATTATTATAAAATCTATTTTTATTTTACCTGAATTTAGACCTCTGTTAAGCAAAAAATGAAGCTCTATAATTTCTGTATAAAGGGCTACAGCTTAATGATGAGGGTCTCATATAGCCTTTGGGGGGAAAAAATAGTTGTTGATCAGGGATGTATAAAGGACTTCCGAGCAGTGCTGATCTTGTTCCTGATGATACTGCCCAAGTTGGGGAACATAATTTTTTGTGGCAGTAATTCCAACAATTATGTAATTGTTGGAGCTCAGCAACCCAGGTTTAAAAGCTTAATTATGTTAATAAGGCACAGTGTAATCAAGAGTTAATTGTACTTGTAAATGCAATGGTGGATTCAGCTCTCATTGAGTCACTGTCCTGCTTGAGTACCTATTTTGCTCTCTGTCACTTGCTGAATAAAATCTTAAGTCCTTAGTTTGGCATTCAGTTCACACACTTCCTCCCAACTCTCCCATACATACACACTTTACTTCATCCCATTCCACTCTTAACAATGATTATTTTTCATTTGCTTGCCACTTTATTTTTTTCCAGTATCATGTGGTTTATTCTTTTTTTAACTTTTTATTTTATATTGGAGTATAGTTAATTAACAATGTTGTGTTAGTTTCATGCATACAGCAAAGTGATTCAGTTATACATATACATGTGTCTATTCTTTTTCAAATTCTTTTCCCATTTAGGTTGTTACATAATATTGAGCAGAGTTCCTTGTGCTATACAGTAGGTCCTTGTTGCCACCCTCTTAACTGAATGGAGCTACTCACTGCTCCATGGAGATGACCTTTTTTTTCTAAACTTTATACTTTTACTCATATTTGCAAAAGACATCTGATAAAGGACTATTAGCAAAAATATACAAAGGACTATAAAAATTCAACAATAGGGCTTCCCTGGTGGCGCAGTGGTTGAGAGTCCGCCTGCTGATGCAGGGGACACGGGTTTGTGCCCCGGTCCGGGAAGATCCCACATGCCACGGAGCAGCTAGGCCCGTGAGCCATGGCTGCTGAGCTTGCGCATCTGGAGCCTGTGCTCCACAATGGGAGAGGCCACAACAGTGAGAGGCCTGCATACTGAAAAAAAAAAAAAAAAAAATTCAACAGTAAAAAACAAGCCAATTAAAAATGGTCCAAAAATCTTAACAAACACCTCACAAAGAAGAAAATCAGATGGCAAATAGACCTATGAAAACCATGTTATCAGAAAAAACAAACATGTAAACAATGAGAACACTACAGTCATATTAGGATAACCAACATCTGAAAACACCAAATGCTGTTGAGGACGTGGAGCAATAAGAACTCCCATTCATTGTTGGTGGGAATGAAAAATGGTACAGCCACTTTGCAGACAGTTTGGTGGTTTTTTAAATTTAAATTTTATTTTATTTATTTTTCTACCAAACTAAATATATGCTTAACATGTGATCCAGCAGTTGTGCTCCTTGGTAGTGACATAAGGAAGTTGAAAAGTTATGTCCACACAAAAACCTGCACACGGATGTTTATAATAGCTTTATTTATAACTGCGAAAACTTGGAGCTACCAAGACGTAGGTGAGTGAATAAATAAATTGTGGTCTATCCAGAAAATATAATATTATTTGTCACTAAAAATAAATGTGCTATCAAGCGATAATAAGACATGGAGAAACTTTAAATGCATATTACTAAGTGAAAGAAGATAATCTGAAAAGACTATGCACTGTACAATTCCAACTATATGATATTCTGGAAAAAGCAAAACTAAGGAGATAGTAAAAAAGATCTGTGGTTGCCAGGGGTTGAGAAGGCAGGGTAGGGATAAATGGGTACAGAATAGAGAATTCTTAAAGCAGTGAAAATTCTCTATATGATATCATAATTATGAATAAATATCATTATACATTTCTCCAGTCCCACAGAATGTATAACACCAAGGGTGAACTATAAAGTTAACTATGGACTTGGGGTGATAATGGTGGGTCAGTGTAGGTTTATCCATTGTAACAAAGATACCACTTTGATGGGGGATTTTTTTTATAATGGTGAAGGCTATGCATGTTTGGAGACAGAAGGTATACAAGATATTTCTGTACCTTCCCCTTAATTTTGCTATGAACTTTAAGCTGCTCTTAAAAATAAAGTCAATAAAAATAGATAGATAGGAGCAAAATATCTGAATAGGTATTTTTCAGGTTCTCTTTTTTTACAGCCATTAAATGCTGTCATGCTCATGCATCAGTCGAAGGGAATCTTCCTTTTTCTACCTCTGGGAAGTTTTCAACCTCTGGGAAGTTTTTTCAACTATCTAGTTTCCAATACAACCTCTATGCTGATAAATCTAAACATGTACATCTTTAGAGTTATATATATATATATGTATCCTCTTGTGAGGTAAAATTTATTAATTGTAGACTTTTTGGTGATAGCCATAGTCATTCTGACCAGTGTGAGGTGATACCTCACTGTGGTTGATTTGCATTTCTCTGATAATTAACAATGTTGAACATCTTTTCATGTGCCTATTGACCATCTGTATGTCTTCTTTGGAAAAATGTCTATTTAGGTCTTCTGCCCATTTCTTGATGGGGTTTTCTCTTTGTTTTTATGATGTTGAGCTATATAATCGATTTGTACATTTTGGATATTAACCACTTGTTAGTCACATCATTTGCAAATATTTTCTCCCATTCTGAATTTTGCCATTCTTTGTGTTGATGGTTTCCTTTGCTGTGCAAAAGCTTCTAAGTTTGCTTAGGTCCCATTTGTCTAATTTTGCTTTTATTTCTTTCACATAAGGAGACTGATATAAGAACATATTGCTGGGCCTCCCTGGTGGTGCAGTGGTTGGGAGTCCGCCTGCCGATGCAGGGGATACGGGTTCGTGCCCCGGTCTGGGAGGATCCCATATGCCGCGGAGCGGCTGGGCCCGTGAGCCATGGCCGCTGGGCCTGTGCGTCCGGAGCCTGTGCTCCGCAACGGGAGAGGCCACAACAGTGAGAGGCCCACGTACAGCAAAAAAAAAAAAAAAAGAACATATTGCTACAATTTATGTCTGAGAATATTTTGCCCAGAATAGAAGTGGTGAGAATGGGCATCCTTGTCTTGTTCCTGAATTTAGCAGGAAGGCTTTCAGCTTTTCACTGTTGAATATCATGTTGGCTGTGGGTTTGTTGTAAATTGTTTTTATTATATTGAGATATGTTCCCTCTACACCCACTTGGTGAAAATTTTTATTATGAATAGATGTTGAATTTTGTCAAATGGTTTTTCTGAGTCTTTAAGATGATCATGTGGTTTTTGTCTTTCCTTTTGTTAATATAATATATTACATTGATTGACTGGCATATGTTGAACCATTCTTGTGACACTGGAATAAATCCCACTTGATCATGATGTATGATGCTTATACATATTGTTGGATTCAGTTTGCTGATATTTCATTGAGGATCTTTGCAGCTATATTCATCAAAGATATTAGCCTGTAATCTTTTTTGTAGTGTCTTTGTCTTGTTTTGGTATCAGGGTAATGGTGGCCTCATAGAATGAATTTGGGAATGTTCCCTCTTCTTCAATTTTTGGAATAGTTTGAGAAGGATAAGTTCTTCTTTGTATGTTTGGTAGAATTCCCCATTGAAGCTGCCCAGTCCTAGACTTTTGTTTGCAGGGAGTTCTGGTTTTTTATTGTTATTATTATTATTATTACAGATTCAGTTACACTTCTAGTGATGAGTCTGTTCAAATTATCTATTTCTTCTTGACTCAGTTTTGGGAGGCTGTATGTTTCTAGAGACTTGTCCATTTCTTCTAGGTTGTCTAATTTGTTGGCATATAACTTTTCATATATTCTCTTATGATTGTTTGTGCTTCTGTTGTATCAGTTGTTATTTCTCCTCTTTCATTACTAAATTTATTTATTTGGGTCCTCTCTCTCTTCTTCTTGGTGAGTCTGGCTAGAGGTTTATTGATTTTGTTTATCTTTAAAAAACAAACAGCTCTTGGTTTTATTGATCTTTTCTTTTTTTTTTTTTGATTTCTATTTCCTCTCTGATCTTTTTTATTTCCTTTCTGCTGCTGACTCTGGGTTTTGTTCTTTTTCTAATTCTTTTAGGTGGTTGGTTAGGTTGTTATTTGAAATTTTTCTTATTTCCTGAGAGAGGCCTGTGTTGCTGTGAACTTCCCTCTTAGAACTGCTTTTGCTGTATCCAATAGATTTTGTGAGGTTGTGTTCATTTTCATTTGTCTCAAGGTATTTACTGATTTCTTCTTTGATTCCATCATTGATCCATTGATTTTTATTTTTTTTTTAGTAGGTTATTGTTTAGTCTCCATGTGTTTGTTCTTTTCCCATTTTTTCTGTGGTTGATTTCTAGTTTCATACCATTTTGGTCAGAAAAGATGCTTGAAATAATTTCTATCCTCTTAAATTTGTTGAGGCTTGTACTTCTTAATTTGTAAGGATACAAACCACAATAACATGAGAACAACTGCAGAATGATCTATGCATGAAGCTCCCTCTAAGCAACTAGTTTTAAAATTTCACATTTCATATGTCACTGATATTTAGCAAGTGGACATTATAGTAGGGCATAATGGACTTCTTATTGGTCAGGTGACTGTTATGTACCTATAGCTATTACACATACTGTTCTGGTCTGTATATATTTAGAATATCAACTCTTCATATAATACATAACAAATAGCTCCATAGATGTATTTTCACTACAGTTGACCCTTGAACAACACAGGTGTTAGGCACACTGACTCTCCCCCAAGTTGAAAATCCATGTATAGTTTATAGTGGGCCCTCTGTGTCCTTGGCTCCATATCCTATGTCTTTGTTTTTGATCCAGCCAACCACGGATCATGTGATATTGTACCACTGCATTTATCAAAAAACTCCACGTGTAAGTGGGCCTGCTCAGTTCATGGGTCAACTGTATTTAAAAGTATAAATCAGCCAAAATAGACATCCAATCTTCAGTTTACATTTATTGAGTGACAATCTACACCAGGCACTATGATAAATGTTTTTGTTCACTAATTATGTAACTCTTCACAGCAACTCCATGAGGTTAACTATAGTTAACCCTTTTAAGGAGCACCAGAGATTAAGTAAATTTCACAGAATTACATAGATAATAAGCAGGGAGTTGAAACTCCAGTCCACCACTATTTGATACTAAAGCCTCTTAAAAAATATGAAATGCATTCTTGTCTCTTTTTAAAGTAAAATACAGTTAGTCTAATTCAGAATATTGTTAATTGTTCTTGATTCATGGAAGGTAATTTTTCAACTGTTTAATGGTGGTTGATACAAATCATTGTAAGTAATTCTATACTACTACTCTGATCTAGAATCCAAAATAGTTACTATTTTTTTCTACATGAATATATTGAAACCAGAATATAGCTATTATTTTGTGAGTTAGGGAAATGGAGAAATCATTGAAGGAAAAGTAGAAACTTGCAGTTCAGTTAACTACTTGATTTTGCTTGTGTACAAGTGTGTATTTTAAAGTGATATATATATATATATATATATATATATATATATATAGTATATTGGACCTAATTATGAAAAATTTAAGGAAATCAGACATATAAATTGTTTTTTGACTTCTAATACATACTCTGTGAATGTGGTGATGACATAATCTTGATAATAATTTCAGGCATAAATATAATTCCAATGAGATTTGTTAAAAAATTAATTCAAGATTCCAACTGAAAAAAGTAAAAAAAAAAAAGAGAGAATACATGGGACTTTTTTTTTTAAAATACTAAGGTTGGTGAACTTGTACTCTCAGACATCAAACACATTATCAAATTACAATAAAAACAACAAGATGGTAAGATCTGAAAAGTGGATGCTCATTGGAGCAGAAAAGAATGTCCAGGGTAGTTGTCATTTGTGGTGCATGATAAATTTAGCATCTCAAATCAATGAGAGAGCTTTATTTAACAAAAATTCATGATTTTCTGTCACATATTAAATTCCAGGTAAATTATACATATGATTATACACTATTATAAATGAATGTAGTAGCACGTTGGAAATATTTATCTGATCATTATGGAAAAATAACTTTCTAATAACAAGCAAAAGTAGTTTACGATTCCATTCAGAATATAGACGTTGACAAGAGAAAATTGCTTCCATCCTAACAATGAAGAAAAGACACAGAATTCAAATATATAGTCTGGGGAATTCCCTGGCAGTCCAATAGTTAGGACTCGGTACTTTCACTGCAGGGGCCCGGGTTTGATCCCTAGTCTGGGAATTAAGATCCCACAAGCCCTGCTGCACAGCCACAAAACAACAACAAAACACACACTCTGATAAAGCCCATCAAGGAGCTGAGTCACAAGATAACCAGGAGCATTTGAAAAGATGGCAGGCCTCTCAGAGAAAGGACAGGGCACAAGAAAAGTGTGTCTTTTGGAGAGCACAGAAGAAGAGAAGTCAGTCATAAAAGGCAGACATCACTGCTGGGAAGAGGCGTGAAAGTACACTTTAATAAAAGCTATTAATGTGCATGAGGTTCTGTGAGAAAACAGCAAAAAGCTCAGGAAATTAGAGAGGATTCACAGAGTATATGACATTTTTAAAGGTCAGGACTCAGTTGCAGAGAACAGAATCTACTCTGGCTACTTTAAACACCAAGAACTTTATTTACCGTGTACTTAGGTCACATGCTAAATCTGTAGGAGAGCTGAGGAAACAAGTTAAAGTGGGCTTTTAGGAACTGTTCCGAAGCCACACTCCAGTCCTTACCTGCTGAGGAACTGCATCTTCTCTTATGATCATGAATCTGCCTGATCAATCTGAAAGTTTCAGCAATATCTGGAGCTAGAACCAAGTCACCACTCTGCAGTCAAGATGCAGACAGGAATTGACTGTTATCGCAGCCTGCACTGGAGCAATTACATGCATAACATCATCCTCACCAGCAGATCAAATGCCCCATACCTGTGATATCCATGAAGCCAATGGCTATACATGGCAACTGCTGCTAGTATTTCCCTAGGAAACTCCACCCAGACCTTATTTGCCAGTGAAGACAACAGCAGAAATAAATTCTCTGTCTCCCTTCTGACTTCCACATTTAGAGCACATATGGCTGATCTCTTCAGCCAACCCAGGCTGCAAAAGTCTAGAAAATGTAGTTTTTACCTTCCCAGTCTCTGTGGAGGAGGCTTTTCCATTAGAAGGAGGTTGGGATGGATGGTTAGCACCATTTCACCATAGACAGTATCATCATATAGGCACTGGGCCTTAAAGAACAAATAGGAATGTGCCAGGAGGGGAAACTGGGAGGAGATTTTAGAGGAAACAATGTTTGCAACAGTAAGAAAGAAAATTAAAAAAAAAAAAAAAGGAATTATTTTTGAGATTGATTGGGTGACTGGAAAATGTTTGGGTGAGTGGGGGAATGGAAAGATTTTGAGTACAGTAATTGGGTTTTGCTTTAGGGGAAACATTTTTAAAATTAAAAAAGAGCTGAATCCTGCTTTTAAAAAAATACAGTTGAGATATTAAAGATCAAAGAAGTTTTAATGGTTTTTTAATGTTCTTCCTACAGGGATCTTGATGTACTCATGTATATTGTAGCTTCCCAGCATGAAATCCAGGTTTTAGTGTAGAAAGAATGCTCAGCATATCTTTGTGCCAGGCCTGAATGTCATAATGACCAAGATATAATTTAAAAAACAACAACAACAAAAGCCTAAAAACTCAATATAGACATTTGATAGGTAATATGTACTTTTAGCTCTCTGTATTAAGTGAACTCAGGAAAGAGAATCACAAACCAATTGGGAAAATTCCTTAGGAAAACATATTGGGAATTATTGAGTTAAACACATTCTCATGTTTTACTGAAAAATGCTCAGGTTTTATAAACGAATGTGCAATTTGAATCTTCATATGGTGATATATTCATTGTTTTTCACAATTATTTGACAAATGAAGTATATTTTCCTATAGCACTTTGGAGAGCTAGTGTTTCATGAAACAGATTTTGGATATACTGACATAAAGTCATTGAATTTCTCAATTATTTTCAGACTCCTTGGGAAATAATATGGTTAAAAATTTGGGTTAAGTCATCATTTAGTTTATCTTTAGCTATTTGTGTTCATTTTTAATGTGCTTCCCTTGAGTATTTACAAAACTAGGCAGTTTTTAATTTAACTTGGCAGCTGGTAGGGAAAGATAGCATGCACAATTAAATTTATAGATTATTTTTAAAACATCTTTTATACATTTTCTTTATACTTCCTTACATAACAAACATCTTCTAAGAAATGGTAATCATTTGTAAAGTGGGCAGTATCTATTCTTTTTTCTTACGCTTCCCTACTAGGGTTTAGAAAAAAATAAGTGCTGTACATGGCTGAAAGCTAGGAAATGGGACAAATGAAACAAAAGTTTTCAAAATTCCATAGGTGGAATTTGATCCTAATTATTTCAGATGATCAAGAATGCTGATTTTAAAAATATGAAAAGAGGTAAAGTTGATATTTTAGCAGATGTCACAACAGAAACTGCTAAAGCTAAACTGGACAAAGTTAAACAAGGAAGACTTTATTCAAGGTTACTGCAGTAGGGTGGAGATGCCAGAACTCAGTGTGAGCTCAACTCTACTTAAAATGTAGGACTGCAGAGTTTTTAAAAGCTAGGTTGGGATATCATAGGACATCACTTTTTGATAATTGACTTTGCTCAGAAGAAAAGTAAACTCTCTCTTATTTTCATGACAGGAGGTAATTTTACAACTTGGAGCAAGTTATTCTGCCAAAGTTAGACTCCCAATCTTCCCACAGAAACTGGGAGATAGGAGTTCTTATGTTCCTTGATGATTACATTTTAAAGAAAGGGCTCCCAGGTCTTTGAGAAAGACATGTCTGGGTTGTAAAACTTGCAAGAAATCTTAAACAATTTACATCTAGAGGTGCACTGAAAGGTTTTCCAATTAAATGTTTTCTAAAGTAAATTTTCTAAGAAAAGGGAGGTCAGGGGTCTAGAGTCAGGAAGAAGACTGTCTAAAGTTTAGTCAAGCTGAGAGGAAGATTAAGGCTGTCTTGGGCACAAAATATTACCAGAGTTGTTGAGCGTGAAATTTTCTGGACACCTTCACAGTATTAAGTTTGAAATGTATGCATTGCCAGATCAGTAGAAGAACATGTCTTCTCAGGAACTGGACTAAACTAATATTTTTACTATCTCTCTGTTTTCAATTTGACAGTTCATTGAAAAGCAGAGCAAGACAAGACACACTTTTATGCTTCTCCTTTGAAATTACTCTCTAAAACAATTAAAGTTGTAAGAACCATCATAATCCTAAAATTCCCAAAACAAATTAAAAAATAGCTACACTATTACTTTACATTTTTATATTTAAAGTTATGTAATAATGTGTTCACAGTAGAAAATATATAAAATGACCTTTTTTCTCTCCTATATTATTTACTGTAGCTTCCCAACTCCCCACGCCAAGTTAACCAGTAGTTACAAATGAGATCACATTTCATGACTCTTTACCTCTCTTTTATTGGTACTTTCCATACTATATACTTTTGGAAAAGTTCAACATTGTCTCAGATGTGCTCATGTACAAGTCTGGTCAGCCATCTTACCAGTTTTTTTTTACACAACTTCTGCCATTGATTATACTTTCACCTCAGCTGGATTTTACTGCACATTCCAGGCTATTCAACATCTGCTGCATGCCCCTACTATTACACCCAGGCAGTGTGGTCTTAACCAGGGCTTGATGATAATGTACTAATACTCTCAAGGTGATATTTCTAATGAACTGGGATTTGTGATTCTTGTTCTTTTTGCATAAAATTATTTTTAGAAGATTATGAACCTTTTGTGACATGTGCTTTTATGTGTTCCAGAGTTGTGAGTAAAAATTGTATCCATATTTATTAGTAGTTCTTCTCATTAGGACCCACAGAAAAGTCCATGATGAAATGCACATTATATTGACTGCACTTCTCAGCATTTGTCTTTGTCTATCCTTGAGGCTTTCTGAGTGTGTTATGCTTGTCACATCTGGCTCTATCTTCTTTTGGGATGAGTTCATTCCAAGAGTCCCATTTAGATGCTCATGCACACAGATTTCTGACTAAAAAACCCATACATTTTCTTGGCCATACTCAGACATGTCTGATTTCCAGTTGAGGTTTCATCTGGGTTCTGTAATACTTGATTTATGATGGTATAGATATCTTTTGCTTGCTTGCTCTTTCTCTTTCTGTCTTAAATTCCATTAATTCACTGTGCAAAATTGTGGTTCTCCAGATGTACTCATTTTAAATAGGTATATAAGTTTTAGTTTTACTTTAAATAAATATTGCATACAATTTTCAGAAATAATTAGAACATTGATGTATTGTACAACTAACAAGAAAGACTGGGGCCATGTACTGCTCACCTGCATTTGCCAATTGCTATTTTGCTATTTCTTTCAACAAAGTGTCTATCTTGTGTCAGTCTAGTAATTTGGCTACACTAGTGAACCGAATGAACTAAAATTCTTGTTCCCATTAAGGAAAGAAAATTATGTATCTATATCTATCTATCTATACATATATACACACACATATATATATATACACATATGTTTCCATGTGAAAAAACTAAGAAAAGATTAAGAATCTATCTTCCATACACATGTCAGTTACTTTCTGTTGCTTCTTTTGGGCTTATTGTTTTCATAATTTTTTTTATGAATACAATAAAATTTTGCATTTCCTTATAATTAACTTTGACAGCATCTTCACTCTAAATGTGGGCTCCTTTAACAGAAACTGTCAATCTTTGGAGAAAAAATATAAAATTGTTCTATTTTTCCTAAATAGAAATCCATGGTAAGGAGGCAAGACAGTGAAAAAGATTTCAGATCTAAGAATCCTGGCTTGCTTTTTTTTTATTTTGTCACTTAGTAATCATGGACCAACTACTTGATTACTGTGAAAGTTTCCTCATCTGTAAAATGCAGCCAGTAATAACTTATTTAAAGGTTTGTTGCAAGAACCAAAGAGCATAGTAATTATGAGCTTAGCTGATGTTGTGCCTGGGACTTGTGAGCACTTGCAGTGTTGACTATGTTCCCTTGTTACTCTCTCAAATTTAGACTGACTATTTGCAAATCAAGTTTGTGTCAAATAAACCTAAGAAAACTGCTAAAATTAAATAAAAATGGCCTTATCAGAATCCTCTCCTCTTCAATCCCTCTCACATTTAAATTTTGAATAAAATGCTTATCACACTCTGTCTTGGGTCAGAGTTGTTATCTACATATCTCATGTCTCCTGTTATAGTATGAAGTCCTTGATGAACATAAATATATCAGGATTATTTCTGTGTTCCAAAGAATGCCGTTGGAAAGAGTTTTTGCTCAAAGTACATTCTTAATAAGTAATTTTTATGTTTTTAATTTGTGGGTATAGCCCTCTAAATTCACATAGTTTTCCCTCAATAATATATTTTTAAAACAATAAAAGTATGTATTATTTTAATAGCTTATTAGGAAGAATAATATTTACCTTTAAAAGTTCCCAAGATTTATTTTCCTCAGTTTAGCTTTTAATTGTCAGTATTCCAAACACATGCTAATATAAATCTCATTTCTTTGTGTATCCCCATGTGTCTCTTAAATATATTGCTTCTGTTGTAAGAACAACCAAGAAAAATGATGTTGTATTACTATGCATGACAGAGCAACAGAGCACCATTGGGTCCAATTCACTCAATTTCTACATGTTCTTTATGAGCTTCCACACATAGAAGCAGGGGGTTTATATGCTCAGAGTTATGTATCCCAACCATGTGAATTCTCTGTTCTTTTTAAGTGGAACACAGGCTTTGCCACATGCAGCCTCATCAACCATGTGTCTCAGGGGTAAATAAACTACTGAGGATGTCTAGTTGGCAAGGTTTTCACTTTAATAAGTAATAGCACTCAAAGGGAAGAGATTCTAAAAAGTTTACAAATATGCCAGATGCATATCAGAACAGTTAGGAGAAATCATAAGCAGTGACTCCCTTAAGCCTCATTGTACTTCAGTTTAGCCAAACCAGAAAACTTTCTCTGAAAAATAGGCAGGTTGATTGAGAAAGCAATGGATTTCAGGAGCTTTGGACTCCATTCTTGATCCTTCTTTTGACTTAAAAGGTCATTTCAGCAAGTTCTTTAATGATTCTGTGCCCTTTTTATTCCTTGCAGAAAGGCAGGATTGAGAATTGGGTATCTTCCACTAAGTGAACAGGAGAACAGTGGTGAAGGAAGTAGATTTTAGTTTCTTATGTAAAAAGTCACTGACTGATAATAGTATGAATGGTATGTAAATTTAGATCTCTTGGACTGTCATCTAAAGGAGCGAGGAAAACGGGACTTTGAACACAAGAGTCTGAAAATACATTAGGAATGGTATTGAAACTGTGTAACACAGATTGGGACTTGAACCCATGCACTGGGACTTGAACCCAGCCAAAACCCTGTTTGGGACTTGAACCCACCGTCTTTTAACTGAGATCACACACCTGGTCTCAGGACTTAATGAAGCTCAGGTTCTTGATGTCTCATCACAGAAAGAATTCAGTGAGAGACGAAGTGATAGGTAAGAAGTGGGTTTATTTAGAGAGAAACACGCTGCACAGAGTGTGGGCCATCTCAGAAGGCAAGAGTGACACCAGGGTTGTCAATTTCTATAGGGCTGGGTAATTTCATAGGATAATGAGTGAGAGGAGTATTCCAGCTATTTGGGGGAAGGGGTAGGGATTTCCAGGAATTGGGTCACCACCTACTTTTAGACCCTTATGGTCTGCCTTGGAACTGTCATGGCACCTGTGAGTATGTCATTTAGCTTGCTGATGTTTTACAATGAGTGTATACTGAGGCTCAAGGTCTAGTGGAAGTTGACTCATCTGCCATCTTGGACCTATCTGGTTCTAATCAGTTTATGTCATGTCCTCGGGCTATGTCATTCTTTTAAAGGTTGTGCCCAGCTCCCTTCCCTCCTGTTTCAGTATGATTATTAAAATTGGCATAGTTTATTGACTTAAGGTTTCTATTATTATTTTCATTCCTTCATTTATAGATTGTGCATACCCATCCAATCTTCTAACAATAGCAGCAACGAAAGGTGTTAGGAGAGTTAACAATAACAAAAAAAGAGAATTGAGAAAAAATTTTAAATTAAATTTGTTGATTATATAATGAAATTTTGCCAGAGTTGAACATTATAACAGGTTATAAGAAAGAAAGAAGAAAGTATACATTTTCTTGTTGACAGGAAAACTGGGAACTGGGGTGCACTGACAATGATATCAGTTTGTGTTCTTTAATTATTACTACTTATGAGTAGTAATAATTAGGTCTCATTATTACTGCAGTTTTGCAGGTGAGGAATTAGAGGCTCTTTTCTGTTAAAGGAAATTTTTAAAGTTACATACAAATTATTTTTATATCTAGAATTTGGTTCTCTTGATAGAACAGTCCAAGTTCTTAACTTTATATAATAGCAATTTTTTAAATCATTGAGTATATAAAGACACAGCTCTAAGTGAGCAGTTATTATTTAGAAAAAATATATATATGTATAAACTGCCAGGGATATTACTGAAAAACTGCATTTACTTAGGTTTTCAGTTTTCTGAATGCTAAAGAACACACTTTAGTTATGTTAAAAGAAATTATACAAGCTTATGCATAGAAAAATATTTCTAATATTAAATTACAAGAGTATTTTATTATTGTTGTTTTATTCTTTATAGGGAGAACATTGAGAACATAAAAACAAGGCATCTACTGTAATTTTGCCAAAAGATGTATTATTAAAATATGTGTTTACTTTTTGTCTAGATGTAAAAATTAAGAGTCCAAGATAAAAATCAGAGAAGCTAGTTCTGGGGAAGTTAAGATTACATGACCTCATCTTATGTCTTTAGACCATCTAATTCCACATTTTCTAAAATGTGCTACAGGAACCCCAATTTAGCAGAAAGATAATAGGGGTTATTGGTTAAGAGCCATTCCAAGATAAATAAGCTTGGAAATTCTGAGTCAAATAGTTTTATTTACTTCAGGGTGATCAGATCTTTAGTTGTGACAGCGGATGCTTAAATTATCAGGAGGTAATTGTGGTGTGAAATATTTCCCAAGATGATTTGATCCTACAACATTTATCATGGAGCAACTTTTGGGAATCTACTTTGGAAAGTAAAGATCTAATTTAAAGCTGTGGTAGAACATAGGCAACCTAGAAATTTAGCCACGTATTCATTATGATTTCTCCCTAAATGCTAAATTACAATAAAGTCATGGTTGTGGCCCAAATATGAATGCTCTGTATTGTTAATTAAGTTGTGTTCCAGATCCTTTAGTTACCAGATAAATATCATGCTTTTTAAAATACAAAGAAATGTGCTAGTTTTGTAATCTCACCAGTTTATTCCCTTAAGAGCCAAGATTATGGAGTTGCCAGGCCATCAGACTTTTAAATTTTTCAAAAATTTTTTAGATCTTTGTGTTCAGGCACTTTATCAACCATCTGATTGAGACAAAAAATTCTGAGTCATAAGGAAGAGATAATTTTGTCTTGAGAAACTGTGCAGATAGGATTATCTCTTCCATATTGTATTCACCAGAATTCTTTTGCTTTGTAACATAGTACAAACAAACCCAAAATGGTAGCTTACAAAAATAAACATTTATTTCTTCCTCATCTTTCTGGTAGCTATACAGGGTGAGTTTTCTGCAGCTCTTTCTGTGTGTGTATGTTTCCTATTCCAGGAGCCAGACTGAAAACAAAGCCTCCAACTACTTCATGCATCTCTTGCTTTGTTGAGACATACATTACTACTGCTCAGATGCAGTGGTTAAAGCCAATTACATGGCTAAGCCTGATATCAGTGGATAGAGAGGTGCATTGCTTCTCCAGGGAAAATTGCAATGGGGAGAGGTCTTTACAACTCTTGTAGGAAGACAGAAATTTTTTACAAATAAGCTATTAATTTTGATGTAGTAATATTTTTCACAGGAAAGAGCAGGGTTTGTTGTTTTGTGTCATGTTCAAGAAGATTTTCACAACCCCTTACTTATACATATGTATTATCTTTTTTTTCTGTAATGTATTTCTAGCTAATTATACTAAATGCTTCAATCAGGTATGAATTGATTTTTAGATTCAATGCATCAGTTTTATTCCAAGTGTGCTATTGGGATATATGATACCACTAGTTATCTTGCACATTCTTTTCACACAAATTTGAAATGCCAACTTTTCTTATATTCTAAATACAAATTTTGTACTTTTAAATTTTACATTAGCATACTTGTTTAATGCTTAGTAATACTAGACAATTTGTCACTAACCTTTTTACTTATATATTTATGCAGCATTTTGTATTTACACTTTCTATTTTCTATATTTTCCCATAATATTCATGAATCTTTTGCACATTCTTTTCTCCTAATAAATTTTAGAATAATCCGATTGCTATCACTAAAATATCTAGATAGGTCTTTGATTACAACTGCAGTAAAATTGCAGAACAATTTCAAGAGAAATGATGTTTTTATTCATCTCACTATTTCTTTGAATATTTTCCCAGTTATAGAGAATGAACAAAAGAGCAAAGTATTACAATAGGGCTGGCATATTATAGACAATATTTTGAAACAATAGGTGATTAATAATATCTCGGGCCTTATGATGACCATGGCAATGTGTTGTTCCAATCTCCTAGTGGGGAGCATAATTTACTCACCCCACCTGCACACCTCTGAGTCCATTGCTGCCTTCACACTGTGGACACACATTCCCCAGGCAGCTCACAGGCCATGACTGAACATGACAGAGGTACTAAGCAGGCTCATGTGAACTCCTCCAGATGTAAACTCCTCCAATAGCTAACTCTGGGAGGAAAACTCATTGCATTAGCCAAAAATTTCTTGAAATTTGGTTTCTGCAGTCTGAAAATTCTTTCTATTCACTCCTCTTTCTTCTCTCTTTCCTTCTGTAGATGTCAGACTTGCATCATGGTTTGAAGGCTCTCTCCTGCTCCCATCCCCAACAAATTTCTTCCACATGTAATCATGTCTTGGAATCTACTTTTAATAACTCAGACTTGTATAGAGTGGAGACCTAACAAAATTCATTCATTTTTAAGTCTGTGGCTATTATTTTCTCTAAGCAGTCTGAAAGAGCCTTCTGAATGTTTATAAGGTTATGTTTGAATAGGCATTTGGTTCTTTGAACATTAATTTAAATCCAATCTAATAGTCACAATGTGTACATTTTGTTCAGAAAGACTAGAAAGCAGTTCAATTTCCACCCTGTCTATCCCTTTTTTGCTTTCCACATGACATTCTATCTTAGATACATACAAAGGCATGTCTTTTAGTGTTTGGATTTCAAAAATTATTGCCTTCTGGGTTTGACGTTGTTGCCTCCAAAGCCAGAAGCAGGAAGATGAGCAACATTTAACTACTACTTAAGTAGTGTAGGTAAAAATTGTCAAATATTTTATAATTAATATGTATTTCAGGTTATCAAAGTTGTGATAATTAAAACATACAGAAAGTATTTGCACTTAAGGATTTATCTTTCTGCCAAACATTCAGGTTGCCCTTTTTTTTTCTTTTTTTGCGGTACGTGGGCCTCTCACTGTTGTGGCCTCTCCCGTTGCGGAGCACAGGCTCCGGACGCGCAGGCTCAGTGGCCATGGCTCACGGGACCAGCCACTCCGCGGCATGTGGGATCTTCCCGGACCGGGGCACGAACCCGCGTCCCCTGCATCAGCAGGCGGACTCTCAACCACTGCGCCACCAGGGAAACCCCAGGTTGCCCATTTTTAAAGCAATACTGATATATCATGTTTGTAATAAAGATTAATGGAAAGTAATTTTTGACACAAAATATCTTTTGATGACGTGATATCTATGTACATAGATATGTTCACACTTGAATTAGTATATGTTCAAGCTTAAAATTTTTCACTGTGAGCCATGATTAACATTAATGTCTCAAATAACTGAAGTAATTTTTAAGGTTCTCTCCCTGTACAAATAGAAAAGGAAGTTTTAAAAACATCATACCAGTTGTCCTTCAGTTGTTCTATTTTCTGCTGGAATTTTATGAGAATGTCCCTGTCTGTGCTTTGCTAATCAATGTAGCTAACTGACTTTGTAACAAATGCCCCTGTGAAGCCATCATTTACCCTGACTGTGTTGAAGTTGAACTAATGACTTGGTGGATAGATTTGTCAGGACCTTCTGCTAGGATTAATGTGATCTGTCTTTCTTGGACAAAAGAAGGAACAAAGAAACAAAAAGGAAAAAGCAAAAAGCAGAAAGATTAGAGGAAATGGTTATCAGTATTTCTATTATTGGAAATTTCAGCTATTCTTATTAGAACTGATCTAAATACTTACCACTTATATTATTAATCATATGATAAATTTCAATGATCTTTTATCCCCATGGTTTTACAATAATTATTTGATTCATCCAAAATAAGTATATGAGATATTAAGTTTTATTTGGAGTGATCACCTTTGCATTTGGCAGAGACAATAAATATAAAATTATGGAAAGAAATTAAAACATCACCTAAATTATTGGTACCAAATTTATGAAAGAGGATAACAATATTTTAATACAAAAAACTAAGGAGATTAAGAATTTAAGTAGAGAAAAAATTAGACTCAAGAGATATCACAAGTCAGAATTGTAATAAAATATAGTTAGCTATTGATACCATGAAGTAAAAACAGTATTATACATTATTTCCTAGAAAAAATGGAAATTGGCATTACTTCTATTTCCAGGTATCAGTTAATTGTGTTAAGTCATAGTCTTTATTATGTTAGTACTATTGAATTTTAGAACAATGATAAACTATTCTATTTGAGATAATTAGAAAGATTTGAACAAAATTATTTTTATTTTATTTTGAATAAATGAGATGGGGAAAATATTCTTATGTAATTGTTTCTGCTACTTAACTGATTCGATTTTTACTGGGAAATTGAATAAAGTAAGGAAAACAGAAGATGATGTTTTAGTGAATCTGTTTTTTACTTTTAATTTTGGTAGTATGGAAGAAATTATAACAATAAAACTATTGAACCTAGAACATGGGTACTATCATAGGTGTCTTCATTTTGTTTTCTAACTAAATACACTAAAATTAAGCCTTACCAAAAGATGGTAAACTACATGAGTTACTTTGGGGTAATGCTCTAATCTACTTTTTTCACTAAATTATGTGGCAGTTTCTAAGTCAGATATAAAATATATATAATATATAATAAAAATATATAATAAAATACCATAGCCAATTTGGCTCCTGGTGAGGACTCTCTTCCTGGCTTGGAGATGGTGGCATTTTCACTGTCTTCATCTGGTGAAGAGATAGAACTGTAGTGTCTCTTCCTCTTCTTTCAAAGATAGTGATTCCCTTGAGTGGGCCTCACCCTCAAGCTCTAATCTAAACCTGATTATCTCCCAAAGGCTCCATCTCCAAATACTATCACCTTGAGAGTTAAGACTTCAATGTATGAATTTGGGAGGACACAGTTCAGTCCATAGCAGTCAGTTTTTCAAACAGTCAATCTTTTGAAACTAATTTTGTGCTTGCATGTTTGAGTATATTAAAGAGAACAAACAAACAACAATTTTTCATAATACTTTCTTTAGAAAGAATAAAAAGCTTCTGAGGCTTTGCCCATTTTTTTTCTTTTTCTCTTTTTCTAGATGTCCGATTGGTGATAGGTTTTGGAGAAAAGGAGAATATACAGACCAGAGGACCTAGCAAGGTAAGGAAACAGCTGTGTTTTTCTTATTTGTATATGTGTCTTAAAATTAGTTTCTAGTATGTTCTTCTAGCAGTTGGAAAAATACCACACAATAGAAAAGGGTAGAAAAGACAGACAGTGGTGCATTTTGGGTTGCTTTTGTGCTACCTTGAATTTATTTTTTATTAACTGGGTGCAATGCTGCATGGGAGGGGAGGGGTACTGTCTAACTGTGTAGGTTTCAGGTGTACAGTAGCATTTGTATCTTTTCTCTAGCCTCTGCCCTTTGTTTAGTGTTTTAGTAGCTTAAGTTATAATAAAATTAAGCTTTGGATCTCTGTTCCATTCAATTTTCAAATAAATATTTCTGGAGTTACATTGATATTCTTCAGTATATTATTGAAATGCCTAAGAGTACCTGTCCATCGAATGCCAGTTCAGGCCTTCATCTCTACTGAGTTGTAAGACAGGATGGGACAGTGCGGGCTTAGCTGTTTGGTTAACCAGTAAAATGTGGAGTGGTTAACTCTGAAATGGTCTGAATCAGATCTTAAAAAATATACAATGACTGGACAATGTAAATTAATTCATTCAGATTGTAGGTACACAGCTGTCACATGGAAAGGCTTGACGCTGATTTTATCCTGTTTTTCAGTGCTTGGTATAGGATAATAAACGGGGGCTCTTTAAAGTTTGCCTGTGTATGAGTGTTTGGTTTGGGAGCGTATGTGCCACTTTGTGTTTATAGTAAAATATTAGAAGGAATTTGTTGAATCAAAGATGATGATAATCTTGAAGGATTTGTACTTATGTTACTGGCTAATTTCACTTAGCATAATGTACTCAAGATTCATCCACTTAAATGAAGTATCCAATGTAGTCAAACTCATAGAAATGGTAAGTAGAATGGTGGTTGCCTAGGGCTGAGGGGAGACGGAACTGAGGGGCTATAATTCAATTTGTAAAGAGCCTCAGTCAAGCAAAATGAAAAGGTTCTAGAGATCTGCTGTTCAACATTGTGCTTATAGTTAACAATTCTACACTGTACACTTAAAAATTTGTTAAGAGGATAGATCTCATGGTATGTACCTTTTACCACAATAAAAAATAAATATAAGTAAAGAAGAACAGTGCTGCTGTCCTAGTAAACAGGACTGCAAACCAAGGAAATTTAAAGCACATAGTTTATTATCAAGTTTCACCTGTTTTACAAACTAAAACAGCTGTCTAGCTTCTAAAAACCCATTTCTGTTTTGATAACTAACATGTAATTATGATAAAAATATTTATATTTATGCACATAAACATAATATGGTAATCATATAATAAACTAATATAATTTACATATGATGACATTTAAAGAAAACATTTAAATAAGAGGAATATAGCTATAACAAATAAAGATATACAAACCTAAGTGAGATCTAAGACACTTGCTTTTTATAAAAAAAGTGAATTGTCCATGTCAGGAAAATGAGGTTGTCAAGAAGCCTCTGTAGGTTAGTTAGACTGGGTAATTTGAATGCAAGCAGTATCTACATATATTTTCAGATTACCACAATCCTACACAACAAATATATGGACACACAAACACATTGTGTACACTACCTGTACCATTCACTCAAAGTCAATATGTGTGGCTTGCGTCAAACAAATAAGGCAAGATTTGGTTGAGTCATCAGGTCTTGCACTGTGGACAAAAATCTGCCTTTTAAAAGAGTTTGGGTAGTCACATTGTAGCAGTTGCTAAAGAATTTTCTTTACTAATGATTCATTTCAAGGAACAAGTTTTTCGTTTTCTATTCAATTCCCATATCACTATTATGGCCCTGAAAGTGTCAGCATTCTCATTCTTCCTCTTGTTCTGCTGAAGGTAGAGAATACTGAAGTTGTAACTGCTGTGTTGGAAATACCATAAAGGCAATATGTAGTAAACTCAGCATAACTTATTGGTGATATTGCATTTCTCTAATTTTAAAAATTAAATAAAATAAGTATGTTTATTAATTTTATACAGTGGGCACACTTCTTTTATTATTCTATGTACATTTCTTCACATTTCAACTTCTGAAATAAAAAATTTAACATCCTCATCTTGAGGAATTCTATTTCAATATCATCTTGGTAGACAGTGAAAAGTTCATACTCAGGAGTCTGGGTTTAAATCCTTTCTCATTTACTATGTCAGTTATCAATTGTTGTGTAACAATTCACTCCAGTACTTAAAACAGAAAAAAAAACATTTATTATCTCAGTTTTTCTGTGGATCAGGAATTTGGAAACAGTTTAGCTGGGTGTTTTTGGCTCAAGGTATCTCAGAAGTCAGTAGTTAGTAATATTGACTAGAGCTACACTTATTTTTAGGCTTCTCTGGATTGGGCAAAGTATCTGCTTCCGGGCCCACTCACATGACCCTTTCCACAGGGCTGCCTCATGACATGGCAGCTGATTTTCCCAAGAGTAAATAATCCAAAGAGAGAAGGGGGCTTGCAAAACAGAAACTACAGCTATATAATCTAGTCTCTGGAATGACATCCAACTATTTCTGCCATGAATTTTTGTTATTGACATCGTTAGAAGAAAGTCAGCAAATCTAACCCAAACTCAAGGAGAGGGATTACAGAAGCATGGTGAATATTAGGAGGGAAGGATCACTGAAGTTATTTTAGAATGTCCTTACCACATTTAGCTTGTGTCACATTTCTTTGCATGTAGAATTAGACTAATAATACTAGTCTCACAGTGAATAAATTGACCTTATTAAAACCTATAGCACACAGTGAGCTCTTAATAAATATCAGCTGTGATAATTATGATGACATCTATTGCCTGAGTGTCTCCTACCTTTTGTCCTAATTTCTCTGTCTAACTTCAGGCTTTCTCTGCTCATCAACTCTTCTTTTAGGTTACCAGATTATTCTTATTTAAATAGAACATTTATTGTTTACTTCTACACTATACACTCTACAATGAGAGTCTCTCTCACTAAGTTTAAACCCTACCTTTCACTACCCTTTATAATCCAGTCCTGTATTTCCCAGGTACTCAAACAGACTCATGGTTTTATTGCACAAGACTCCTGATTTTCCTTGAAACATATTTTCCTTTGCCCCTTCCCATAGCTTTTATTTTCTACATGAATCTGTAATGCAAAGCTCCCTTACTAATAGAACTTTCTCAGCACTATGTATACAGTGTTGAACAAATTACTCCTTTCCATATGGAACTTCTGATTTAATGAAAAAACAGAAATGAGGGAGGATTACAGCATAGTAGCATACCATTAGGTTATAAACATTGTTGCTATGGAAGAAAAAACATATTAATATATCTTAACCTACGTTAAGAATTAAGATATCCTGAAAGAAGTTACAGTTAATATTAGATCTAAAAGAGAAGAAGAGATAACCAGAATAAAAGATCTAGGAACTGACAGGTTGGGAAGAAATGAATGAAAAGTCCAAAGCATATAAAAATATTATATTATTCCTAATTGTTTCATTTGAATAGCTTGTAATGAACCAATGGGATTATTACTCACCTATAAAGTAGCGATACTCTCCCTAATTCTCTTCCATATCCTCCATACCTAAATCCAGGCACAACAGAGAATGTATGGTAAGAGCTTGATAAAATCACTCAATTGATTAGTTTAGTACTAATGAGAGATTCTACTTCAGGCTATGCTCATATTCCATGTGACCTGACTTTTAATCAATGATGAAAAACATGATTAATTTATTAATGTGAATTAAACACTATAGCTTTCAATATCTCTATTTTATGGCTATATCTATAATAGTTAACTTAAAATATTATAACTTCCAAGTTATACAAACCTAAACAAGCCTAAACCATTTTAAAGTGCTAGTCCTATGCAATTCCCATTTACTCTAGTCTGCTGTTTTTAGATAATGGCTTTGGACAGACTGACTGGGCTCAATTTAGAAATAGATAGATAGATAGAAACATACATACATATATACATACATAGAGTAGGAAATTATATATGTGTGTATATATATGATATAGGAGCTATATATCCTACTGTATATCATATATATGAATATTTAATTGAGGTTTACTTGGCATATATTATTCTAACTTCAGTTATAGAACATAATGTTATTTGTATATATTGCAAAATGGTCACTACAATAAGTTTATGTAGTTACAAATCCATCACCATACATAGTTACAAATTTCTTTTTGTGATGAGAACTTATACGATCTACTCTCATAGCAACTTTCAAATATGCAATACAGTGCTATTAACTATAGTTACAATGCTATATATTACATACTCAGGACTAACATTTTATAACTGGAAGTTTTATACCTTTTGACTCCCTTCACCCATTTTGGCCAACCTCTTGCAACTACCAGTCAGTTCTCTGAATCTCTGTAAACTCATTTTCTTTTCTTTTTTTTGTTTTTTGTTCTTTATATTTCATGTATAAGTGAGATCATACAGTATTTATCCTTCTGTGCCTGACTTATTTCACTAGCATAATACCCTCGAGATCCATTCATGTTGTTGCAAATGGCAATATTTCCTTCTTTTTATGACTGAATAATATTCGTGTGTGTGTGTGTGTATTCATTCATCCACTGATGGACACTTAGGTTGTTTCCACATCTTGGCTATTGTAAATAATGCTGCAATGAAATGGGCGTACATATATCTTTTTGACTTAGTGTTTTTGTATTGTTTGAATAAATACCCAGAAGTGGAATTGTTGGATCATATGGTAGTCCTATTTTTAATTTTTTGAGAAAATTCCATGCTGTTTTCATAGTGGCTGCACCAACTTATATTCCCACCAACAGTGTACCAGCATTCCATTTTTTCTACATCCTTGTCAATACTTGTTATTTATTGTCTTTTTGATAATAGCCATTCTAACACATGTGAGGTGACATCTCATTGTTGTTCTGATTTGCATTTCCCTGATGATTAGTGATGCTGTGCTTCTTTTCATGTGCCTGTTGGTCATCTGTATATCTTCTTTTGAAAAATGTCTAATTCAAGTCCTCTGCCCATTTTTCAATTAGATTTTTTTTCTTTTTGTTATTGGATAGTATGAGTTCTTTGTATATTTTATACATTAACCCCTTGTTAGATAAATGATTTGCAAATATTTTCTCCCATTTGGTAGGTTGCCTTTTCATTTGGTGATAGTTTCCTTTGCTGTACAGAAGGTTTTAGTTTAACGTAGTCCTCCCACTTGTCTATTTTTGATTTTGTTGCCTTTACATAAATATCTTTTTTTTACATAAATATCTTAAGTTATTTAACCTCTCAGTCTGCATATCTTCGTATATAAAATGGAAGTTAGTTTAATATTTACTTTATGAGGTTTGGTAATTAGGTGACATAATACATTTAGTTAGCACTGAGCCAGGCATGTAATAGAGCATATTTATTATTAGTTATTATTATACATTACATATTGAATAAAATTTCTCTGGCTTATAATACATAATTTAATGAGCATTCATAGTGTTTATGGAATTCTGACTTAATATCCAGTTCTTTTATCTCAGAGTGATGTTGAATTCATTCATTCATTCATTCATTCATTCATTAACAAGATGGAGCATCCTCCATGTTCTGGGTTCCTGTTGGGTGCTAGTGAAACAAAGATGAATAACAAATATTCCCTGTCCAGTAGTTGCTTATGTGCTAAGAGGCAGGGCAGATATTTAGAGTTTGGCAAATGTAATGGAACTACTGTCGTGGTATAATAATAAAAAAAAAAATTAACCAACTTTTCTTCAGGAAGAAAAAGGCAAGGAAGTTTCCCAGAGTAAAAAATGTTTGACCTGCATCTCAAGTAATTAACAGGAATTTGCCATGAGAACATACAGTGAATTCCATTCAAATAGAGGAACAATGTACAAAGAATAACCAGGTGGCCCAGTGATTATAGAAATGCAAGTATTTTGGTACAGATAAATACTGAATTCAGGCATTATTTCTTGGTTTGGAAAATATTTACATGTTATTTCTATTACTGTAGGAAAGCACATGGCATAATTCTTCTTGTAAGTAAACAGTGTGCCTGCTCAGTCAAGGTTTACTCCTGTTTCCCTTCCAGTTCTTAGTATCTTTAAGGCAACATACAAATTCAACACAGGTATAAAATGATACCTTGTAAAAGGCAAGTTAATGAAACTCTGGATGGATTTCCATGACAACAGTTTCTCCTCTTTCCGTGTTTGTAACGTGCAATTGGACAGGATGGGGGATGGGTGGTGGCCAGAAAGGGAAAACATCTTTTTCTTTTCCTATTGTATAATAGGCATGAATGGAAGTAGGCAAGTTATTTACTAAATAAACAACAGTTCTGGTGAACAACAACCACTCTAAAAAGTGGTATCATTTACCCTTAGGATAGGGTCAGAGGGAAATTATCTGCTGTGTCTGAAGATGATCTGAAACACTGTCTGCTAAAGCAGACATCAGGGCCAACTCTATTTACTACTGTAGGAGTAAGTACAGAGTAAAATTTACCCTGAAAAAATATATACATATAGCAGCACTTAAATGAAGGAAAGAGTGATGTCACATTTAAACTGCTAAACACAGCTGAAGCAAGAAATTATTGTCTTTTGAAATAAGGACTACTGTCTTTGTAAAAACATAAAGTAATTCCTGATGGTCTGATTGTAAAATACTATATCATATTCACATAAGAGATATTTTACTGCTAGTGTAGACATAATGGTGATGTATAACTGTCTGCTTCCTCCACACCCCTAAAGAGAAGCAGAGGAGAATCTTCTGCATGTCAGAGATAACTACTCTTATCTCTACACTGTAATCAGTGTAGCTCAGGAGAGGAGCAACATTGAACACATTTAAAAATAGCATAAACACTTTATAACTTAAGAACTAGAGAAGTATAAGCAGTACATTTTTGTATACCTGAAATAAAATTGAGCACTCAGTATGTTCTTGTAATATAAATTAAAGCAATTAATGTTATTTCAAATTAAGCTGTAAGTATGATAGAGCTGACAGGTAGTTATTTATTATTAGATTTAACCTCAGTTTATATAACAAATTATTTAATGTCAAACAGCAAAATATCTCAGCACTGAGATAAACAGTACTGAGTTTCCATCTTTCTCCTTCTCTATTATAATAACCACATTTGATTTTTATGCATTTATAAAACACAATTTCATTTTGAACTCTAATTTTATGAAAAAGCTACAACAATCTATTCTTGAATAATACGCATTTTAAGTTCACCTGTACAGGTGCAACTTTGGAATGCACCTTAAGCTACTGAATCAATGTTAAAAAACAACACAGTCATTTATAAGATGTATTTTAGATAATACCATTTTAGAAATACTAATTTTAGTAATTACAAAAAAGGCATAAAAAGTTAGGCCTCTATGACATCCATTAAGATTTATAATTCATGATGTAGAATGCTCTGTTTTGCAGAAGTAAAATTAAATATCTAGATATGGAAATTTATTATTTATTTTTCTTAACTTAGTTCCGTAGTATCTATACTATAAGACAAAAGAGTCTTAGTACATATAAGTGAGCCTGTATAAAAATAAATATGTCATCCACTACTTGAGTTATGAACAGTCTGGAGATGTCTAACAGATAATAATAACTGATCGAGTATTGTCTTTATTTCTCCACAACTTGCTCTCAGTGTTACTCCAGATAACACTTGAGCCAGCCCTATGCAATAGGGCTACCTGAAGGTCAGTCCTTGGGTCTCTGATCCAAATTCTCTTCTTACTGTGTATTTCCGCTCAGATCTACCTTTTCACTGAAAAATACAGATATTTAATTCAAGGATTTATCCTCTTCAACTCTTAGTAAAATTATGTAGGAAATTCACCTTTGCCTCTGTCCATTTTCATTCATTTACAAATCAAATTTGAACCCTTAGTATAACTGATAAATAGCTCAATAGAGTTAGAAATAGAGCTCTATGAACGTACCTGAAAAAAATATGGCTCAAATTTTAGAAATAGGGATAAAAAATGAGAGCTCTAAGGCTGATAGAAGGCAGCAACCACTTAAGTCAACTGGAGATTCTAAATGGAAATTCTGGAAACATTCAAACTATCTCATCACCACCTCTTTTGTATTTAACTAAACATATTCTTAAATTCAGAGTTTTAGTTATGCTTAAAATAATTGTATTTATTTCATATTTGATGTTATTGTAAATGGTACTTTCATTTCAATTTCTGATGTTTCATCAGTAGCATATAGAAATAGAATTGAGTTCTTATATTGTTCCTGTATCTTGCAAACTTGCAGAGTGTACTTACTTGTTCTAGTTGCTTTTCATAGATTTCATAGGATTTTCTACATAGACAGTCATGCCATCTGTGAGTAATGAGAGTTTTTCTTTTTTACTTTCCAATTTAGGTGACTTTTACTTCTTTTTCTTGCCTACTGTATTGTGCAGAATCTCTAGAATGATGTTGAGTAGAATAGGGAGAATAAACATCCTTGTTTTCTTCTCAATTTTATATGAAAAAACATTGTCTTTCACCATTAATTATCACTGTGACTGTAGGTATGCCATGGATGAGGTTTAGGAAATCCCCTTCTATTTATAGTTTAGTGAGGGTTTGTTATTTTTTAATCAGAAATGGATATCAGATATTTTCTAATGCTATTTCTGTATCTGTTGAGGTGACCATTTGTTTTACATTTTCAATTTGCTAATATGGTGAATAACATTGATTGATTTTAAATGTTAAACCATACTTACATTCCAGTTAAGAATTTTTGCATCCATATTTCTGAGGGATATCAGTCTATGAGTTTTCCTTTCTTTGAGTATATCTGTGTCTGATTTTGGTACTATGGTAAGGCTGACCTAAAGAATTAGTTGGGGATTATGAAAACTCTCTTTACTCACAGGTAAGAGAAAATAAACTCTTAATTTTCAAGAAGAGTTTGTATAGAATCATATCTTTCTTAAATTTTTGGAAGAATTCACTAATAAAGTCACTATTATTATCTGGTGTTTTCTTTTTGGGAAGATTTTGGTAGTTGTAAGGCTACTCAAATTATTTCTTCTTGAGTGGGCTTTGGTAGTTTGAGACTTTTAAGGAATATCTTTATCAACATTATTTATATAGTTAAGATATCAAATTTGCTAGTTAAATCATTCATAACATTTTTTATTATTCTATAATATCGGCAGAGTGTCTTGATGTCATCTTTCTTGTTCCTGTTAATGGTACTTTGTTTTTTCTGTTTTTGTTTCCAATCAGCTTGAGTAAAGGTACATCAATTTATTGATCTAAGAGCCATCTTTTTGTCTCATTGACTATTCTCTATTCTTCTTTTTTCTATTCATTAATTTCCACTCAGATAATTATTGTTTGATTTTAATTGCTTTCTTTGTATTTCTGGGGTCTTCTTCCAATTTTTTTTTTAAAGTTAGAAACTGAGGTCATGGATTTTAGACCTTCTTTTATAATACAGTGCTATCAATTTCCTACTTAGTACTGCTTTAGTTACATCCCACACATTTTGATGTGCTTAGTTTCCTTTTTCATTCAGTTTAAAATACTTTCTACTTTCCATTTATGTATCTTATTTGTCCCACTGGTTATCTAGAAGTGTATCATTTACTTTGCAAATATTTAGGAATTTCTAGCTTATCTTTATGTTATTGATTTCTAATTTAATTCCATTGTGTACAATGAGTATCCTTTGCATATGTGTATCTTTTTATATTTATTGTGACCTTTTTATGGACTAGAATATGATCTAGCTTGGTAAATGGTTTGTGTTCACATAAAAAATAGCATACATTGCTATAGTTGAGTATTCTATCATTATCAGTTAAACAAATTGTTTGATAATGTTGCTCAAGGTTTTATGTTCTTAGTATTTTCTTTTTTCTCTAGCAATTATTTAGGGAGGGACGTTGAGATCTCATTATAATTATGGATTTGTTTAATTCTCTTTGCAGTTCTATCAGTTTATCTTCTTAAATATTTATATCATGCATCTTAAAGCTCTTTTATTAGATACATTAACATTAAGGAATCTTATATCCTCTTTAGGAATTGACCCCTTTATGAAATTACTCTCTCTGTGAAGGACCCTTTTCCTGCCCTTTTGCAACGTTGCATCCTATATCTCCTTCAGGTCATAGTTTGTATGCCATTTTCTAAAAGAGATTTTAAATTATCACCCAACTCAAAACTAGCCTCTGTTCCACATTATTCTCTCTCTCTCTTAATTTTTTTTGTTTTAGTGATAATTATGAATTTTCAAATATGTATTTTAAGTTATATTTGTGGCTGTATTTTGACTGTTTTCTCCACCATAAACTACATAGAGTAGGGATTCTTCTCTTCACATCATTGTGGCTGGCACAGCGAATAGCACTCAGAAATATTTGAATAAGCAGTGAATGAATGATCTATTCTCTGTGACTTTATTCTTTGCTTTCATTCTCTCTGTGTTAAAAAAAAAATTACTTTTACCCTTCATCTCTGCCTGCTCTTTCTTCTAAGTACACCTAAATTCCACTGTTCCATGAATCTGTCTCTCCATCACCTCAACTTCTAAATCTCCAAATCTCTATTCCCATATAACTTTGAAATATACTCATTTATAAAATTGTTTAGTCTTTATCCTAAGAAATAAGCACTTTACAAGGGAAGATGGGACCATCCTAGCCTTTCTAGTGTTTGTGTCTAGAAATGGACAAATTTTTTATTAGAATAATTATCACTATTTAATATATACCTGTGAGTACAGGCTCTGGTATTTACTCTGCAAGATATGTATATTTTTCATACTGATACCTATAATTTACTTTAAAATATGTCAGCAAACAGTGTAATATATGGTGTATATTTTATTGTTTAAACTATAATCCAGGTACTGCAAGCATTCTCATTAAGAATGCACATTCCAAGGGAGGTTGGCTGTTCTTCTAATAAGGAATTCCAGTCTCAATATTACTAACTAGTATTCTGAATGTCAGAATTATCATTTTTTTCTTTTTTGTGTAAGACAATAGTTGAAGTTTACTGACAAGATAAATTTTAAAACAGATCTTTTAAAATCCAATATGATAAAGTAGTAGATTTGTGTCATATATTTTAGAGTCATGCCCCAATCTACATCAACTGAGTATATGATTTCAGCAAAGTGTGGGGCCTAAACCACTAGGTTTTAGGAATGGTAGTCAAGTCTTGACCTGGCGTTTAGTTATGGGATTAGATTTCACTTTGATGCTGAAGATAGGGGAACAGAATTCTGCCTCTGGAATGTTGTTGTGTTTGATGTCAGAGAAAAATAGTATGTCTCAGACTGCAAATAACATACTATGCCAAGGGTATTTTACACTACAAGGAATATTTTTCTTTTCCTTGCTGAAGACATGATAGCTTTGGAAAGTTTTTGGAAATATTTTTATACTCATATTAAAATTTAAAAATTTTTCTAAGTAATGACTAAGACAAAGTAGTTCATAAATCATTTCTAGCTTTTTAATGCCACTTTTGCCTGAAACTGTAAAGTCCATGATAAGAAAAGCACAAATGTTTTCTTTAAATATGTTAAGTATTATTATTAAGGAGAAAAGGTCCTATCAGAGATGACAAATATATATTCAAATGCTATGAAAACTATCTAAATAAAGTTAATTTTATAAGAAAATCTGTAAAGGAATTTGTTTCTTTTTATGCAAGGTTAAATACTACTTACAGTTTCACTTTCAGAACATTTTTGGAAAATGTTTTCTGATACATAACTTTATACTGGCCACTTTAGCAGTGTGGCCAAACTTTCTTTTGAAGATGTATCTCTTCCTCTCATGCTGCAGAAACACTTACCTTTGTTACAGGGCTGTGCATACTTGCTGTTTTCTGAACTGTACATGATCTTCCCTCCCTTTTTCTCCTCAATGAATTACTCTTCTTTCATCTATTTCCTAAATCATGGATGGTTTTCAGTTTGCTTCTTATTCCATTTCCCACTGACCATCTCAGCCAATAGTGATTTTCTGTCTCTTGACCATATTCTGGTATATTTTTTTCCAATTATCATGTATGTTTGAAATTTCTGTATTTTCAGTGTCTTCATACATGTCTTATATTCACAATTTAATTGCAAACTGTTAAGCTCTTTTGTCCTTGACACAGTGTCTAGCAGTGTATCTTAAGAGTAAAAACACTAAGTAAGTAACTATCTGTTGATTATGATAACCAGGTAGTATCTTAAAAATAGCAATTTAAAGACTCGCTGTGCTAATAATTGGTATATCAGGTTATTGTCTATTTCATTGTCATCCAAAATTGTTTGTAGATTAGTTTATTATCTGCATTCCTCTCTGTAATTCTAACATTTCAGTTTTGCAAAACTATCAAAAAATAATTTGAGAAGTTGTAGTACCTTTTATTGGAACTGATTTTTTTAAATTTAATTTTTTTATACAGCATGCTCTTATTAGTTATCTATTTTATATCTGTTAGTGCATATATGTCAATCCCAATTTCCCAATTCATCCCACCACCACAGACCCCCTCCCCCTCTGCTTTCCCCTTTGATGTTTGTTCTCTACATCTGTATCTCTATTTCTGCCTTGGAAACCAGTTCATCTCTACCATTTTTCTAGATTCCACATATATGCGTTAATATACGATATTTGTTTTTCTCTTTCTGACTTACTTCACTCTGCATATCAGTCTCTAGGTCCATCCATGTCTCTACAAATGACCCAAGTTCATTCCTTATTATGGCTGAGTAATATTGTGTATATGTACCACATCTTCTTTATCCATTCATCTGTCAATGGGCACTTAGGTTGCTTCCATGACCTGGCTATTGTAAACAGTGCTGCAGTGAACATTGAGGTGCATGTGTCTTTTTTTTTTTTTTTCAAAATCACAAGATTTTATTGAGTGAGTCTATATATTGGAAATAACCTCAGCAAATATTTCAAATATATATTGTAAAAGACGTACATTATAGTGGTGAGAAGAACTGTATGCTGACAAACAAAAATATGGAACGCTTCACGAATTTGCGTGTCATCCTTGCGCAGGGGCCATGCTAATCTTCTCTGTATCGTTCCAATTTTAGTATATGTGCTGCCGAAGCGAGCACAACATGTGTCTTTTTGAATTATGGTTTTCTCTGGGTATATGCCCAGTAGTGGGATTGCTGGGTCATATGATAATTCTATTTTTTTACTTTTTAAAGGAACCTGCATACTGTTCTCCATAATGGCTGTATCAATTTACATTCCCACCAACAATGCAAGAGGGTTCCCTTTCTCCACACCCTCTCCAGCATTTGTTGTTTGTAGATTTTCTGATGATGCCCATTCTGACAGGTATGAGGTGATACCTCATAGTAGTTTTGATTTGCATTTCTCTAATAATTAGTGATGTTGAGCAGCTTTTCATGTGCCTCTTGGCCATCTGTATATCTTTTTTTGAGAAATGTCTATTGAGGTCTTCTGCCCATTTTTTGATTGGGTTTTTTTTTTTTTTAATATTGAGCTGTATGAGTTGTTTATATATTTTGGAGATTAATCCTTTGTCCGTTGATTCGTTTGTAAATATTTTCTCCCATTCTGAGGGTTGTCTTTTCGTCTTGTTCATAGTTTCCTTTGCTGTGCAAAAGCTTTTAAGTTTCATTAGGTTCCATTTGTTTATTTTTGTTTTTATTCCCATTACTCTAGGAGGTGGGTCAAAAAAGATCTTGCTATGATTTACATCAAAGAGTGTTCTTCCCCTGTTTTCCTCTAAGAGTTTTATAGTGTCTGGTCTGGCATTAAGGTCTTTAATCCATTTTATTTTTGTGTATGGTGTTAAGGAGTGTTCTAATTTCATTCTTTTACATGTAGCTGTCCAGTTTCCCCAGCACCACTTATTGAAGAGCCTGTGCTTTCTCCATTGTATGTTCTTCCCTCCTTTGTCACAAATTAGGTGACCATATGGTCATGGGTTTATTTCTGGGCTTCTTATCCTATGCCATTGATCTATATTTCTGTTTTTGTGCCAGTACTATGCTGTCTTGAAGTCAGGGAGCCTGATTCCTCCAGCTCCATTTTTCTTTCTCAGGATTGCTTTGGCTATTCGGGGTCTTTTGTGTCTCCATACAAATTTTAAGATTTTTTATGCTAGTTCTGTAAAAAATGCCATTGGTAATTTGACAGGGATTGCATGGAATCTGTAGATTGCTTTAGGTAGGATAGTCATTTTCACAATATTGATTCTTCCAATCCACGAACATGGTATATCTCTCCATCTGTTTGTGTCATCTTTGTTTTCTTTCATCAATGTCTTGTAGTTTTCTACATACAGGTCTTTTGTCTCCTAGGTAGGTTTATTCCTAGGTATTTTATTCTTTTTGTTGCAGTGGTGAATGGGATTGTTTCCTTAATTTCTCTTTCTGATCTTTTGTATTTAGTTTATAGGAATGCAAGATATTTCTGTGCATTAATTTTGTGTCGTGCAATTTTACCAAATTCATTGATAAGCTCTAGTAGTTTTCTGGTGGTATCTTTAAGATTTTCTATGTATAGTATCATGTCATCAGCAAACAGTGACAGTTTTACTTCTTCTCTTCCAATTCGTATTCCTCTTATTTCTTATTCTTCTCTGATTGCTGTGGCTAGGACTTCCAAAACTATGTTGAATAATAGTGGCAAGAGAGGACATCCTTGAGAATGATATTTCCTGTGGGTTTGTCATATATAGCCTTTATTATGTTGCGGTAGATTCCCTCTGTGCCCACTTTCTAGAGTGTTTTTATCGTAAATGGGTGTTGAATTTTGTCAGAAGCTTTTTCTGCATCTATTGAGATGATCATATGGTTTTTATTCTTCAGTTTGTTAATATGGTGTATCACATTGATTGATTTGCATATATTGAAGAATTCTTGCATCCCTGGGATAAATCCCACTTGATCATAGTGTATGATCCTTTTAATGTGTTGTTGGATTCTATTTGCTAGTATTTTGTTGAGGATTTTTGCATCTATATTCATCAGTGATATTGGTCTGTAATTTTCTTTTTTGTAGTATCTTTGTCTGGTTTTGGTATCAGTGTGATAGTGGCCTCATAGAATGAGGTTGGGAATGTTCCTTCCTCTCAAGTTTTTTGGAAGAGTTTGAGAAGGATGGGTGTTAGATCTTCTCTAAATGTTTGATAGAATTCACCTGTGAAGCCATCTGGTCCTGGGCTTTTGTTTTTTGGAAGATTTTAAATTACAGTTTCAATTTCATTACTTGTGACTCGTCTGTCCATATTTTCTGTTTCTTCATGGTTCAGTATTGGAAGGTTATACCTTTCTAAGAATTTGTCCGTTTCTTCCTGGTTGTCCATTTTATTGACGTAGAGTTGTTTATCAGCTGTTAACCTTATGGGAGTTCCCTTGTAAATTATTTGTAGTTTTTCCCTTTTTGGTTTTAATAATTTTTTATCAATTTGATTACAGTGGTCTCAGCATGTTTCTCCTTGGGTTTATCCTGCCTGGGACTCTGTGATTCCCGGACTTGGGTGACTATTTCCTTTCCCATGTTAGGGAAATTTTCAACTATAATCTCTTCAAATTTTTGGGGGGCCCTTTCTCTCTCTCTTCTCCTCTGGGATCCATATAATGCAACTGTAGGTGCATTTAATGTTGTCCCAGAGGTCTCTTAGGCTGTCTTCATTTCTTTTCATTCTTTTTTCTTTATTCTGTTCCACAGCAGTGAATTCCACCATTCTGTCTTCCAGGTCACTTCTCTGTTCTTCTGCCTGAGTTATTCTGCTATTGATTCCTTCTAGTGTATTTTTCACTTCAGTTATTGTGTTGCTCATCTCTGTTCTTTAATTCTTCTAGGTCTTTATTAAATAGTTCTTGAATCTTCTGAATCTTTGCCTCCCTTCTTTTTCTGAGGTCCTGGATCATCTTCACTGTCATTATTCTGAATTCTTTTTCTAGAAGGTTGCCTATCTCCACTTCATTTAGCTGTTTTTCTGGGGTTTTATCTTGTTCCTTCATCTGGTACTTAGTCCTCTGCCTTTTCATTTTGTCTGTCTTTCTGTGAATATGTTTTCATTCCACAGGCTGCAGGATTGTAGTTCTTCTTGCTTCTGCCATCTTCCCTCTGGTGGATGAGTCTATCTAAAAGGCTTGTGCAAGCTTCCTGATGGGAGGGACTGGTGGTGGGTAGAGCTGGGTGTTGCTCTGGTGGGAAAGCTCAGAAAACTTTAATCCACTTGTCTGCTGATGGGTGAGGCTGAGTTCCCTCCCTATTGGTTGTTTGGCCTGAGGTGACCCAGCACTGGATCCTACAGACTGTTTGGTGTAGCTAAAGGCAGACTCCGGGAGGGCTCTCACCAAGGAGTATGTCCCAGAACTTCTGCTGCCAGTGTCCTTTTCCCCACAGTGAGCCACAGCTACCCCCTGACTCTTCAGGAGATCTTCCAGTACTAGCAAGTAGGTCTGGTCTGATTAACTATGGGGTCACTGCTACTTACCCCTGGGTCCTGATGTGCACACTACTTTTTGTGTGCCCTCCAAGAGTGGAGTCTCTGTTTCCCCCAGTCCTATAAAAGTGCTGCTAGCCTTCAAAGTCTGATTCTCTGGGAATTCTTCCTCCCATTGCTGGACCCCCAGGTTGGGAAGCCTGATGTGGGGCTCAGAACCTTCACTCCAATGGGTGGACTTCTGTGGTATGATTGTTCTCAAGTTTGTCAGTCACTCACCCAGTGGTTATTGGATTTGATTTTATTGTGATTGTGCCTCTCCTACCTTCTCATTGTGGCTTTTCCTTTGTCTTTTGATGTGGAGTATCTTTTTTGGTGAGTTCCAGTGTCTTCCTGTCAATGATTGTTCAGCAGTTAGTTGTGATTCCAGTGCTCTTGCTAGAGGGAGTGAACACCTGCCCTTCTACTCGGCCATCTTGAACCAATATCCTGTAAATCGGAACTGATTTTTTAATAGGAAATCATATCCCAAGCAAGATGGCCCTGGGCTAATAATGGACAGATGTGTCTATTCTCCCAAATAATATTTTGTAAACAGATGGACATTTCAGAAAACAGTCACATCTCATAGAATATGAAATTTAGAACAGGTTAGTCTAAATATAGTACTATAAGGTAAATGGAGAAACAAATACCCTCATACTTTTCAGCATATCTTTCAACTATTAGTTAATTCAGAAATATTATTAAATATCTACTATGTGCCAGACATTGTTCTTAGTGCCTGGGATTTGGGATATATCATCAACAGGAACCCTTGCCCTAGATTCATATTCTACATCAAGGGTAAACAACAGACAACTGTATGTGAATATAATATTAATGAGTGATAATTGCCTTGACTAAAGTTAAAGGTAGGTAAAGCAATAGGAAATAGAAAGTCACAATGGTGGGGAGTGAGAGACTACTGTAGAGAAGAGGGTCAAGGTAGGCTTCTCTGAGAAAGCAATATTTGAGTATACGCATGATTGAAATGAGGGAGACACATAAAGAAATCTAAAGGAAAAACCTTCCCCCAGGCAGGGGTAGGAGGAAGTGCAAAGTTCCAGGGAGGGACTGAGCTTGGAGATTTCCTGTGTCAAGAAAGCTAAGAAGGCAGATGTGGTTAGAGTTGATAATTTGCAAGGCCATCTAACTTAGAAAGGGGTAAGGATTATTTCCTGAATGGGGTAGGAAGCCCGTGAATGATTTTGAGCAGGGGAATGGCAGATACCTGGTTTTGAGGCCTCTCTACTTTCTTCTCCCCTTGGGGAGTCTTCACTGCCTGCTCAGTGCAGGGATAGTCAGAGGGAGAGGCAGATGGCTTTGAGCAGGCTGTGCTCACTTCACAGTTCCTGGTTGATTCATACATGTCATCTAACAGTCTAAGTGAATATCTGACTGGTTACAAGAAACTACCTACGGCAGTTAGTTCCCATTTTGTTCAAATATATTAATTGATTTATCAGTATCTCTCTGAAATTAGAGAATCACTTAAATATGAGATGCTGGGATAATGAGTAGAGGTCTTCTTGTTTAAAAGAGGAGTGAGGAATAGTTACGAGCTTTGATGTGTAAAGTTCCCAAAACATTTGAGGCAGATAGCCATGATGATGGAGGCAAAGTTAAATGGAACAGGCAGAGGTATTTCTTCCTCTCTTCTAATGGACAGGGCCCCAGTAACGTTTCTCTTCCCTGGACCTGCCTGATATAAAGCTATGCAGTTTTCAATCTTTTATTAATCATTATATGTTATGTAAGGTAAACATTTTTGTGGAGTCTCACATTTCTGTTGCATATTGCTTTTTGATAGCCACCTCAGGTGGACTTCAATAAATCATCTCTGTTTTTGTGACATGTACTTTCTCAGAGTTCAGTGTGTATGCAGTTAAGTAAGATGAAATATTGTACTTTCTATTACAACCTATCCTTGGGTGGTTTGTTTTATGACTGCAATGTAATGATGTTGTTACTGAAGTGATTATGGAGAGTCATATGTTTTAGAATACTGAAAGGTGGGGCCTTATTTTAAGGACATTTTTATGACCCAGGGGACTAAAGGTGCTGAAATGATAGGAATAAATATTGTATACATAGCATACATTTGGATTCATTCAGTGTTTTAAAAATCTGCCATCATAGTTTGTTCCGTGTAAGAAAACATGTAGATCCAGACTCTGTTGCTGGACCTGGTCCTCATCACCAACATTCCTAAGTCCATAGCCTGAGAGGTAAGTATTTCATTCCCTAGACACCCCCACTACCATGAAAACTCACACATGCTTTGCCCAGTTCCCTCAGGACGTTGTTCTCTGAAGAGGGCAGAAAAGTCAGCACTCCCAATATGTTGACTATCTCTCCATCTAAAATGCACTTTAATTTCTTAATGAATTGTTTTTTTGTTTAAAAGCATCTTAGCATGACCGTACAAATTACTGCTTTTTAAAATGTTTTATGTATTCTACATGAGCCTCATTTCCTTCTGTGTAACTCTTAACATATACTGTGATGCTTTGAGTGTGGACAGAGACAATGAAGACAGAAATAGGAAGTAGCAGTTTGTGTATATTTGATCTTGAAAATAGTCTGTAGGAGGGAAGTGGGTAGAAATAGGAAGAATAGTAAGGAGTTAACTGCAGTAAGGAAAATGAAGTTTTCTCAAAACCAGATGGTAACTGTTAATTACGTTAATTAATTAAGGTTTTAAAATGGTCAATAAAAGAATCCAGAATATTTCTGGATAATCTTACATAATTAACATTATGTTAACTGTTATATGTAACATTATGTAACTGTTAACATAATGTTAATTATGTAATGAAATGATATGTTTTGGATGTGGTTGACTTAGATCGATGTTAGTATTTACTCAAACATAATAGAAGTGTGCATTTGCAAATCACAGTTTGTTCTAGGTCAAGAATTATCATGGGAATTAGCATGCCACGGTGTGTGTGTCTTTGAATGTCCTTGTGTGCATGTGATTGTGCATGTGTGTGTTTGTCCAAGAGTGCATTTCTAGTGTTTATTGCATATTATAGCAATCTTCATAAAATAGACATAAATACATATAAATCATGCAAAACTAATATATATTGATCATCTGTTATAAACCAAGCATCAAGAAAGGTAATAATTATACTACAAAAGGCACAGTGCTATCTCCCAAACTGCTAGTTTACCTCTTGCAAAAATTGTAAAATGGGGGCCTCCCTGGTGGCGCAGTGGTTGGGAGTCCGCCTGCCGGTGCAGGGGACACGGGTTCGTGCCCTGGCCCGGGAGGATCCCACGTGCTGCGGAGCGGCTGGGCCCGTGAGCCATGGCTGCTGAGCCTGCGCGTCTGGAGCCTGTGCTCCGCAGCGGGAGAGGCCGCAACAGTGAGAGGCCCGCCTACCGCAAAAAAAAAAAAAAAAAAAAAAAAAAAAATTGTAAAATGTAGTGATTTGTTTCTGTAAATTTGCAAATAAAGTTCCTTCATATGGACTCTGCCTTTAAAGAGCTCATAGTTCAGTGAGGTAAAAAATATGCCAAACATCATTATTATATAGTGTGAAAAGTGAAGCAGTAGAAATGGATCAGCTGTTACACAACTAAAGGGAATGATTAACTTTATCAGTTATAACAGGGAGGGTTTCCATATAGCAGTGGCAATTGCTGTGCTTGGAAAGATATCTGGGATCCTTGAATTCCTGCCATCTCTTTCCTGTCTTTATTTTTAGTTAACTGCTCATCATCCACCAGGTCTCAGCTCCTGTCTTTGTCTCAGGGTTGCCCTCCCTGACTCCTTCTGACTGATTCTTGTTCCTGTGTTTCACGTTTGCTTCCTACAAATGGCATTGCTTTCCTTAATTTGTAGTAATACATTCACTACTGAAATCACGTGCCTGCCTTTTCCTTAGCCTCCCTCCCCATTACAAACCCTGCGAGTGAATGTACGGAATATGTCAGTTTGTTCACCTTTGTATCCCCAGCACCAAACAGAGTGCCTACCTCGACCAACAGGAGAAGGTCATTAATTATTAAATGGAGAATTAATAAATTTTTTAATAGTTGAGCTTTCAAGTACCTTAGTGAAATATAAGTTTGTGTCCACATCAGATCTGTAAATAGCTAATTGATATTTTCAGGTCTCTTTGTACTGAATTAACTCAACTGGAGTGATAATTTCCATTACTGAACTGTTAGAGATGGCAGTTAACAAATGTACTTATTGTTTTGGCTCTTTAGTAAGTTTAAATATTGTTGTCAACAATTCATAAATTTCTGTTCATGTTACCTTTCAGTCTCCTCATAGTTCAAGTCTTCCCCATTCAGCTTCTTCATATCTCTGTCAGAAATCTTATATTCTGGATTCTTTTTTTTTTTTTTTTTTTTTTTTGCGGTACACGGGCCTCTCACTGTTGTGGCCTCTCCCGTTGCGGAGCACAGGCTCCGGACGCGCAGGCTCAGCGGCCATGGCTCACGGGCCCAGCCGCTCCGCGGCATGTGGGATCTTCCTGGACCGGGGCACGAACCCGCGTCCCCTGCATCGGCAGGCGGACTCTCAACCACTGCGCCACCAGGGAAGCCCTCTGGATTCTTTTATTGACCACTTTTAAACCTTAGTCTACACCCAAATATACCAAATATACCAGAATAAGCTTGTCACACATTCTATTTGCAAAATAGACAGTAATTAAAATATATGACTCTCTCTGTATTTAAACATTATTTTTGATTTTTAATTACTATTTAATCTGTTGAAATTCCAACATCAGGAAAATAAAATATATTTCACTTCTGGAATTCTCTTACCAAAGGTACAGTATTGATTGTATTTTTCCCCCCATGAAGAATGCATAATTTTCAATGAATTATTACTTAGAATCAGCTACAGCTAATAAGACAAATTATTTGTGTCAGACCGAAATAAGAGAACCCAGTCTTTCATGGTATTACAAAAGTTCTCTACTTGTTGCACAATTTTCCTCTTGGATTATTATTTTTATCACAGTTTAAGATGTAAATTAGTATGAAAAGGAACATAATCTGTGGTACTTTGTGATAGATCAATTTTGGGAAAATAATATTAAAATCCTGAACAGTTGCAGTCCTTTAAGTTAAGATATATATATATATATATATATATATATATATATATATATTTCTGGAAAGGAGAATCACACACATTTTATAGAAAATAAAGATGGCCAAATCTTTTCATGGGCAAAAGCTAAATCTGTGTCATTTTTGAAAGAAGTTTTTAAACATAGAGGACTCTGCCCATCCTCAAAATAATGTCCACTGCTTTCCTCTCTGAATCTTCCACTGTTTAAATAATAAAATCTACCTTTGAGTTAAAGCTTTGTTTGTAAACATACCTCATTAATATGTATTAGTAAATCAAGATGGACTGAACACTTGTTAGTCAATTGACCAAAATCAGGGTTTTTGGGGAAGAAGATATTTTTAATTATATAGAAATGTAATGTAAATGTTATGCTGTGAAGACTCTGGATTCTGTTGTATTCTTTGGAAGAGGGTTGACTTATTTATTTCAGTAGGCAGGCATTAAATTAGTTGGACTCAAACTGTAAACTCAGGCATTTGGGTATTAGCTTAAATTTCAATTCTGTTCTATCTCTAGCTGGGCTGCTTAGAGTATTACCTACTAATGTATGACTCTGGTTTGCTTGGTGATTAAGGAAGAGTTTATATACAGATTTTGAACACCTTCTCTTTAGTTCTGGTCTTTTTATGATTCTCCCTACCTCTACAAGAAGTTTGGTTGTCTAGTATTGTGTTTACTTCCTCAGGCCAGTTAGAGTTTCAGCAGTCTCTCATTATCCAACTGGGGTCTGGCCTTAATCCAAAAGGAGCCTGACTTCAGTCCAGAAGGCAGAAATCTGAAATACACCCGCTGCCACTCTCCTCCAAATATCGGCCCAGAATCATCTGCTTCTGGTCTCTCTTCAGTGCATTTAGAAGCTAACTTCTGTGTGCTCTCTGGAGCTCACCGTTGTCTACTGTGAGAGAGGTGCTCCAGTAGAAGCTTACTTCACCATATATATGGTTTTAGAGTCAAAGTTATTAATTCATTCTAATTTGTCTGAGGAGTTATTTATTTATCAGGAAAATCACATGGGCTTCTTTTCTAATACAGTCTATAAATCTATGTAATTATAAACCAAATTGTTAAAATTAAAAAATATTATTCCACAGCTATGAAAGCCCAACAGTTCTTTTTTTTTAAAGCCAGTAATAAAAGTCATTATGAAACGCTCAGTGAAAACTTTGTTTTTCTTTAAGCTGCAGCTTTTAGCAAGATAAAACAAAGTGCCAACATATGTTAATCATTGAAGTTTAACTTTTGCTCTTTCTGTCAAAGTTTATGTTGTATTAGACCTGGACAAGATATAACTTGAGTACACACATAATGAGAGAAAAAGGCTTTTGGTGAATTCATCTCCAAAGTTTTCCAAGAATGAGAGAAACAGTAAGAAAGGGGCCAAAAAGGAATATAAATGAGAGCTGCCTATGGCCAGATAGAATGTTATAATCAGTGGTTCAGTCAGCAGGAAGGTCTGAGGGGTGTTATATAATTCTGAGGGAGTAGTAAAGGGACCATGGAAGGAATTATATTGGACAAATAGGCTCTGTTCTATTAAAAGATTGTTTCTGAGCTTCTATTACTAAGGATTATTCTCACTAGTTCTCCTTGAAGTTTTACAGATACCATTGGAAATTGAGTGTCACTGTCCCCCTTGAAGCCTTTTCATAATCTGTCAGAGGCTTCCAGTTCCTTTTGTCTTTTTGGATAGAATGGAACAATGACACTTCTGGTGACCTTCTTATATATAATACTGACAAGTTTTTCTACCTACACCAAAAAAAGTGATTGATTTGAAGAGATAAAGGAGGCCTGGAGTGTATATGTCCAGGACAGGACTGAATTCTTCAACAAAATTTCCTTTTCCACCCTGAGGCTTAGGAAGTCCTTAACCATAGTACGGAGAATTAAACACAATTAGGGTTTAAAGTTTTTAAATTAGGAAACATGTGGGTCCTTTTAATTACAAGATGATAGTTTTAAGGGATATCGAAGTAGTATGAACACTTTAGGGGAAGGAACAGAAGGGAAATGTAAAGAGGGAAAAAAATAAACATGTGGAATGAGCTTTGGAAATATTATTTCCACACTAAGGAAATATTAAGTTTCTCACATTTTTAATAGGTTTAGCTAGAGAGTTTGAGGGAGGTGATTCTAGATTTCACATCACATTCAAAAGTCTCCTAGTATTTTTAAATTGTAGACCATTGGATAATCAAGATGTTATTTTCTTTTTGTCTGGTTGTGCCTTTCAAATAATTTTCTTCATGTCACAAAGTGTTCCACAGTAATTCTAAATTGTTCTTAGTGAAAGTATGTTAGTACGTTGATAGATATGCACGTAAATTGACATTATAATATAAAAAGATGGGCTTCCCTGGTGGCGCAGTGTTTGAGAGTCCGCCTGCCGATGCAGGGGACACGGGTTCGTGTCCCGGTCTGGGAAGATCCCACGTGCCGCGGAGCAGCTGGGCCCGTGAAGCCATGGCTGCTGAGCCTGCGTGTCTGGAGCCTGTGCTCCGCAATGGGAGAGGCCACAACGGTGAGAGACCCGCATACCGAAAAAAAAAAAAAAAAGAAAAGATAGTGGAAGCAGGTATTTTATCCAGAAGTGGCACAGAATTACATTGATATGACCCAATATGAAACTTCAACAGCTGTAAGGGATGGTGCTTGTGCAGCCTCATGTTTCCAATATCGGGCCAAGTTTGCAGAAGCACATCAAGGATTCTAAGATATGTAAACTATTACCAGGTTGAGAGTCTGAAGTGAGGATCTGGAGATGATGAGCTTAGATTATTATTTTGAAACATTTCAAAGGAATGTTTTTACTCAAAAAGCAGAGTGTCTAAAGACAATAAAAATTTTCATTTCATTTAGTTGTTTTAAGATCATGGAGATCTCTGTCTATTGACAATAGAGGTAGAAAGTAGATAAGAGGTTGAAGATCATTTAGGCAGCTGGAGAAGGAAGGTGGGGTCCACAGCCTAATTGCTATTCAACTTTTTATGGGAGGATACTGTTTTTCTCCAAAGAAGAGCAGAAAAGAGAAAATGACTTGAGAAGACAAAAATGTGCAGAAGTAGAAAATAGAAGGGTAAGGGGAAAAACCTAGAACAGTGCGTAACAATGTGTGATCACCAGAGCTTCAAATATCCAGAGATTATGAGCCTTCATTTTGAATTTTACTAACTTTACACATTTTCTCCAATACCTCCAAAACAAAATCTAAATATTTTTTTCACCCTTTGCCTAATAGGATATGGAATAAACTATTTTGTCTTCTTTAGACTATAGTAATCAATTGATGAAATTAACAAAGTGAATTTAGTAGCTTGAGGAACTGATAAAAAATTCTTACTTTAACAGGACTTTCTTTCCAGGGTAGTCAAACCTTTTTAAATGATTTGATTTACCTTTCATATTAACAACAGCAACGACGTTTGGTTTAGGAACATTTTACTCACCCCTCTTCATAATCTGTGTGTGTGTGTCTGTGTGTGTCTGTGTCTGTGTGTCTGCTGCTGAATGGCAATTTGAAGTGACTGCTCTTTTGCTGAGGGCTTTCACTGATACAGTCAAGAGCCTTTCGAGATTTTAGGTTAGATCTTGGTTCTGAAAAAAAGCCTGTCTCTTCCCCCATCTCCCTCAATACCCTGAAGTTCTTCCAGAGCTATTTGATATTGATTTTATTTTCCAGCTTTTGTAGTTGTATTTTTAGTATCTTCCTTAAGCAAGGCTAATTCTCCTTCTGATATTGCCTTCAAACTTTGAGGCCTGATCTATTTCCCCAACCTCCTTGTCAAATTACTTCTGATCTTTACTCTGCTTGAACACTGACTGAATGCAGTCCCAGGGCTTATCAATCCAATCCGGTAGCTCCAGGTCTGCCTATAATTTTGTATTTTCAATTCATTTCCTAATCACAGATAATATTTATTTTGTATGTGATCCCAGTAGTAAATTTTATAGATTTTTTTCATTTTATATCCACTTTCGCTCTGTTTTTGTAGCCAAGGGGAATTATAGGTACAGTTGACCCTTGACCTACATGGATTTGAATTGTGTTGGTGCCCTTATACATGGATTTTTTTCAATAAATATTCAGTCAGTCCTCTTTTTTGGCAGGTTTCACATCCATGGATTCAACCAGCCACCAATCAAAATTTCCATCCCAAATTGGTTGAGTCCAGTGGATGTCAAACCTGAAACCCATGGATATGGAGGGCCAACTGTACTGCGCCATTTTATATAAAGGACTTGAGCATCTGCAGATTTTGATGTACACTGGGGCTACTGGAACCGATCCCCCATGGACACTGAGAGATGGCTGTATATGAAAACATCCTGTTATCCTGATCCCCCTTTATTCCACAGTTTGCTGAAATATCTCAAGTATAAATCAATGTGTAAAAATGGTTTAAAACCAGGCATCAAATTGATTTTATGCTTATATGGCTGCAGGAATCTATTTTTAATAGACTTTATATTTTAGAGTAGTTTTAGGTTCACAGCACAATTGAGAGGGAAGTACAGAGATTTCCTATATCCCGCCCCACACCTGCATAAGCTACCGCATTATCAAGATCCTCTGGCAGAGGGCACATTTGCCATAATTTTTTTTTAACTTTTTATTTTATACTGGAGTATAGTTGATTAACGGTGTTGTGTTAGTTTCAGTTGTATAACAATGATTCAGTTATACATATATATGATGTATCTATTCTTTTTTAGATTATTTTCGCAATTAGGTTGTTACATAATACTGAGTAGAGTTCCCTGTGCTGTATAGTAGGTCCTTGTTGTTTATCCATTTTAAATATAGCAGTGTACACATGTCAATCCCAAACTCCCTAAGTATCCCTCCCCCTTACCCCTCCCCACTGGTAACCATAAGTTCATTCTCTAAGTGTGTGAGTCTGTTTCTGTTTCATAAATAAGTTCATTTGTATCTTTTTTTTTTAGATTCCACATATAAGCAATATCATATGATATTTCTCTTTCTCCGTCTGACTTACTTCACTCCGTATGACAATCTCTGGTCCATCCATGTTGCTGCAAATGGCATTATTTCATTCTTATTAATGGCTGAGCAATATTCCATTGTATATATGTACCACATCTTCTTTATCCATCCTTCTGTTGATGGACATTTAGGTTGTTTCCATGTCTTGGCTATTGTAAACATCACTGCAATGAACATTGGAGTGCATGCACATATGTTAAAATCAATGAACCCACATTGACACATCACAATTACCCAAAGTTCACAGTTCCCATTATGGTTCACTCTCAGTGTTGTACATTCTATGGGTTTGGATGAATTTATAATGACATGTGTCCACCATCATAGTATCATACAGAGCAGTTTCATTGCCCTAAAAATCTTCTGTGCTCTATTCATCCCTCTCACCCCCTTAAACCTGGCAACTGTTGATCTTTTACAGTCTCTATAGTTTTACCTTTTCCAGAATGTCATGTGTTTGGAAACACATATTATATAGCCTTTTCAGATTGGCTTCTTTCACTTAGCTAAGAGTTACTAGAAACTGTTTACATTTACTTAGCATATAGTCAATGAGTAATATGAGGATATTACTAACATGCATCTAAGTTTTCTCCATATCTTCTGATGGACTGATCACTCATTTCTTTTTAGTACTGATCAATATTTTATGGCCAAGCTGTGCCAGAGTTTATTTATCTATTCACCTACTGAAGTACACCTTGGTTGCTTCTAGGTTTTGGCAATTATAATAATAAAGCTGCTATAAATATCCATGGGCAGCTTTTTGTGTGAACATAAGTTTTCAAGTCCTTTGGGTAAATACTAAGGAGTGCAATTCCTGGATAATATAGTAAAATATGTTTAGTTTGGTGAGAAACCACCAAACTGTCTTCCAAAGTAGCTGTACCACTTTGCATTCCTACTAACAATGAATGAGACTTCCCACTGCTCCACATCATCACCAGCATTTGGTGATGTCACTGTTTTGGATTTTGGCCATCCTATACACAGTGGTATCTCATTGTTGTTTTAATTTGCATTTCCCTGATGACATATGACATGGAACATCTTTTCACATCCTTATTTGCCATCTGTATATCTTTTATTGTGAGGGGTCTGTTAATGAATCTGGCCCATGTTTTAGTTGTATTGTTTGTTTTTTTGTGTGTGTGTTCTAAGAGTTCTTTTTATATTTTGGAAAACAGTCCTTTTTCAGATCTGTCTTTTGCAAGTATTTTCTCACAGTCTGTGGCTTGCTTTTCTTTCTCTTGACACTTTCGTAAAGTAGAAATTTTAAAATTTAATGAAGTCCAGCATATCAATTCTTTTTTTATGGATCATGCCTTTGGTATTGCAGCTAAAAAGTCATCTCCAAATTCAAGGTCCTCTAGATTTTCCCCTATTTTATCTTTCAGGAGTTTTATAGTTTTGCATTTTACATTTAAGCCTGTGGTGTAGTTTGAGTTAGTTTTTGTGAAGGGTGTAAGACTTGTGTGTATATTCTTTCATTTCATTCATTTTGTCCAATTGTTCAGGCACCATCTGAGGACTATTGTTGCTCCATTTTATTGTCTTAGCTCCTTTGTCAAAGATCTGTTGACTTTACTTATGGGGTTCTATTTCTGGCCTCTGTTCTATTCCATTGATCTATTTGTCTATTCTTCTGCCAATATCACACCATTTGATTACTGTAGCTTTATAGTAAGTGTTGAAGTAGCAGAATATCAGTCTTCCAACTTAGTTCTAGTCCTTTACACTTGTGTTGGCTATTATGGATCTTTTGACCCTCTAACTTTAGGATATTTTGTTGATATCCACAAATAACTTGCTGAGATTTTATTGGTATGGCATTGAAATCAGTTTGGAAGAAGTGATATCTTGACAGTAGTGAGTCTTCCAATCCCTGAATAGGGACAGGAATCTTTTTGAATTTTACTTGTTATTATTATTTATTTACTTGGAAAGAAATTATAAGCTCAGGTTTATAAGGAATCCAGGTATTAAATCTTAAATATCTGAGTATATTGCCTTCATGTCTAGTTTCCTTATAATAATATTGTCTAGTATATATTTCTTACACTAGTGGCAAAATCATCAACATCCCTGTGAACATTAGTATCAATGACATTGCCTCCACTGAACTTCATCTTGAACTTCTCTTTACCTACAACTAAGCACATCTTTCAAGCTTTGATATCAAATCCAATGATAGCTCTTACTCATACCCTTCTAAAATATATTTTCCTTACAAAGTTAGAAACCCTGTGAAAGAGCAATTGATGGTGACGATTCCATGTGTGATAAACTACTTTCTGATGATAAATGCTTTTATGCAAAATAATAATTAACAGCTTGGAACTACTAAGGTAATATTTGGTAATTTTCCATTTCCAGCAGTCTAAATGCTTCCGTCAGAAAGTTAAGGGATTAAAATATTCAAAAGTACATTTCTCAGGGGGATCACACCAGGACATAATAATAATTAATAGAATAACTGTAGCAATTTCACAGTTTATAGGAACAGAGTGTACAGGTAAGTCACTGACACTGTAATTCTAAGCAGACTTATAATGGCATAAGAGTGGAAAGTTTTCTAGAGCTAGAATTTTCCTAGTTCTAAAAAAAAAAAAAAAAAAAGAAGATTGCCTTGTCTGGAAAAGTTTAAAAAATATACCACATATAATTGACTTTTAGTTTATTAATATATCAAGAAACATTCTAAAGATACTGCTGTGGGGGTATAATAATTAGTAATGCACAAAATTTGCCTCCTTGTGGCTCACAGTCTAAAATGGTAATAAAAATGCAGATTAACTAATTAAGGCACAATTAGATTAAGTCTGTGATCATCTAATTAGCAAATATAAATATTTTTTATTTCTATTTATTTTGAGGTAGAGCCATTGCAGATATACAAACTTGGATGAATTTAAAAATATAGAAAATAATACTGTTAGCAGCTTTGGACCCGCCACCAAGTTAGGGATATAACACTGGGAGTATAACTCAGGTATCCTTTAAAGATTTTTTAGTCTCAGTTAAAAATAAATAAATAAGACAAAAATAAACAAACAAAAAACCCCAAAATATCATGATCCCAAATTCCAAGTTCATCACAAGTCATTGTTTGTTAATACCTATATCTTAAAATTATCTCTCAAATATTTTTATTTTGTTTATTAAAATCTAATGTAGATCTTCTGCTTTTGCTCAGAATGTATAAAACTGAAAAGAATGTTGTTACCTCTCTAACAGTGAGAAAAAGCCAAATAAACAATTCATAACTTCTGTTGAACCCATCAGAGAACTGAATTTGCAAACAATGCATAACCTGAATTCCAGAGGGATAAACTCCATCAAAGAAAAACAGGACACACTAACTGTCTTAGCTGCAACAGAGAATGGGAGCAAGAGGCATCACGCTGGCTGCAATAAAAGTAGAAAAACAACAATACCACCAAAAATTAAAAAATCAAGTAGAAAAATCAGCTAAAAATGTTATAATACCTAGATATACTCTTGTATACTTATACTGGCGGACAGGTACAAGAATACTCACGTCAACACTCTTTGCAATAGTGGAATGCTATTTTACTTGAAAACCAATAGTGTCCATCCACAGGAAAGTGGGAGAATAAACTGTGATATAAGTCATTCATTTCTAAACAACAGTTGGAAAACTGTGACCTACTGGTACATGCATCAAGAATCATGAATCTCAGCCACATAATATTAAGTATAAAACAAATCATAAAAATGCACACAATATGCATTTTTGTTTTTGTTTTTTTTCTTCCAGTTTTATTGAGATATAATTGACATACAGCACTGTATAAGTTTCAGGTGTACAGCATAATGATTTTATTTACATCATGAAATGATTATCACAATAAGTTTAGCGGTCATCATCATCTCATATAAATACAAAATAAAAGAGAAAGAAGAAAGAAAAAAGATGTTTTCCTTGGGATGAGAGCTCTTAGGATTTCTTCTGTTAACAACTTTCATATATAACATACAGCTTTGTTATATTACATCACTAGTACTTCTTTATCTTATAACTGGAAGTCTGTACATTTAGGCAACTAAAGATGTATTTTGAGCTTTCATATCACATCCAATTCCCCCTCCCCTCACACTCTACCTCTAGTAACCACAAATCTGATCTCTTTTTCTATAAATGTGTTTGTTTGTTTGTTTTCTGAAACATAATTGACCTACAACACTATGTTAGTTCCTGGCACACAGCATAGTGATTCAACATTTCTATGCATTACAAAATGATCACTATAATTCTAGTTACCACTGACCATGATACAGAGATATTACATTATTACTGAATATATTCCCCATGCTATACATTTCATCTCCATGACTCAGTTATTTTGTAACTGGAAGTTTGTACCTCTTAATTTCCATCACCTGTTTTACTCATCACCCACTCCCCTCCCTTCTGGTAACTATCTGTTAGTTCTCTGGGTCGATTGACTCTATTTCTGTCTTGTTATGTTTGTTCATTTGTTTTGTTTTTAGATTCCACATATAAGTGAAATCATATGGTATTCGTCTTTCTCTGTCTGACTTATTTCACCCAGCATAATACCCTCTAGGTTCATCCATGTTGTTACAAATGGCAAGATTTTATTCCCTTATGGCTAGTATTTCATTATGTGTGTGTGTGTGTGTGTGTGTGTGTGTACATATATATAACATTTTCTTTATCCATTCATCTATCCATGGGCACTTAGGTTGACTCCATATCATGGCTTTTGTGAATAATGCTGCTATGAACATAGGGATGAGGGTATCTTTTTGAATTACTGTTTTTGTTTTTTCATTCTGAAAAAATACCCAGAAATGGAATTTCTGGATCTTGTGGTAGTTTTATTTTTAATTTTTTGAGGAACACTCTTTCCTTTTTTCCACAGTGGCTGCACCAATTTACATTCTCTACAACATTGCAAGAGGGTTCCTTTTTCTCTACATTCTTGCCAACATTTATTAGTTGTTGTCTTTTTGGTAATAGCCATGTGACAGGTGTGAGGTGATATCTCATTGTGGTTAACATAATGCCATTTGATAAAATTCCAAAAACATACAAAACTCATCCATATTTTGTTAAAATGAAAATTTTTTAAATGATAATTCTTTGACAAGGAGAGGGAAGTTAGAAATGCTTATGAATGGGAATATTTAGAATATATGGACTTTAAGGTATTTTGTAAAGATGCTTCTTCTTAGTTATTGGAACAGTACTTAGGTGCTATATAGTTATTTTAATTAATTAATGATTATCTATTAGTTCTTAATTATTAGCAATATTTCACTGATACACTATAAGTAATCATCTTTCATAAATACATTTCATAATAATGTGATTAAATATTATTGAAAACACTGGAAAAGGTTAAAATATACAAAAACAACTATAATTACATGCATGTTTTTAAAACTAAAGTTGTTTATACAAAGGCCAACAGTAGCACTGCTAGATTGAAAGTGTCCAAATGAAGGTAAGTGCTGTTTCACATAGGGTTGCCAGAGAAGGTTTCTTGGATAAGGGGACGATTTGAGCTGAGACCTCAACAAAATCACGGATCGAATTAGATAAATGCAGGTAACTGTGGGAAGAACACTAAAAATAAAAGGAAAGTCTCTGTGTAAAGTGGCTAACTGAAATATATTAATATTAATTTTGAATTAGCGTTTATGGATACATAATTTTCTTCCTGGACAGATCAAGGTGGCAGGGAGTATGGACGGGAAATTAAAATGATGAAGAAGGGAAACAAAGAGAAATTGTAATGGACTTTTGTCAACTTCGGGCTGTTCAACGGTCCAATATCTTAGATATGATTTAATCAATAGAAACCTTATTCTGCCACTGTCCCAAAGGACATCAGTCTGACATGCTAATAAAAATTGGAGGTAAAAATTGCAGGTATCCTAAGAGATTTGGTAAAACACATGCCTAGAAAATGGGGGAAAAAATCCTACAAAAATAAAGGGGCTTGTCAATTTATTGAACTTACTGGGCCAGTGGAAGTCTGGGGTATATTGGATTATCCCTTCAATATTAAAAGAAAAGTTGATGTCAAAAAGCATCATACATTTATTTGGCTTTTGGACTTTGTAGGAAATATCTACCTCATTTGGCTAGGATTTGATATAATTGCTTGGATAATTGAAAGGCTGACAGCTTTGAAATGAGTCAAGAGCAAAAAGTCTCTAGCTGGTCTACACTGCAATGCAAGCAATTCTCACTCTTGGCCCATGCGACCTAACCAAACTATTTATTTAACTTGAATACTTGATGGCAGATTGAATGCTGTGTAGAGCCCTTAAGGAGCCTTGACTGAATTACAGCAGAGTGTCTTGGGGCTTGGGAGTAAAACTGCCTATGTTTGCCAAAGACTGGGAATGTAGTTGTCAACAGGGATTGAATGCAATGTAGCTTTACCAAAAAAAAAAAAAAAAAGATTATGGAATGGTGGCTTGTAAGAAGGATCAGATTGAAATAGGAAGATAAAGAAGCTTCGTTTTCAATGTTTAATGTATTGTGATTGTTGTTTCATCTTGGGGTGTGAGAGTTGCTGAGAGCATGGAAAAAATACACATACAAATGCAAAAGAGAAAAGTACATTAATATTGAGCAATATACTAATCACTTTTCATTACAAGTTGGTTAAATCAGTGCTATCTTATTTGTGAATAATAACACTGGTTAACTATTTTTATTCTTGGAATTTTTATGTTTCCAAAATGGCTATTTAAATAATAGAGTGGAAATTATATATGGGTTAGGAAATCAAGGTCCGAAAGCAAACATGACTGAGAAACTGAACCAAGGTAATGCAAGAGCAGGCAGAAATAAAAATAATAGTACTACTACTAATGATGATGTGATAATGATGTAAATAGGATATCCTTTGTCTCAGTGATGATTCTGGCACCGTGGCCGACTCTACCCTAAGGGGAAGAAAATTATACTTCATTAGAGTTGTCAATCTATTTTGAGCTATGAGTCAATAGATGTTTTCCTACAGGTACACTTTTGGCATTACTTCACCAGTGTAAGTTTAACTTTCAAGATATTCTAACTAAATTTCCACATCATTTGATTTATAACAGTTTTTTGCAGGGCATTCATTCAAACATGCAGCAACTTTTGTGTTCATACCAGTATGACAGTTAATGTGCTCAGTGCTATTTTTACATTGGTGAACAGAAATGAAACTTCTCATGAAGCACAAGCATGCATAAGGAACATGATATTTGATATTGATATTGGCATTACTTTTATTTTTTTATTTTTTATTTTATTTTTTTTAATTAGTTTCTGCTTTATAACAAAGTGACTCAGTCATACATATACATCTGTTCCCACATCCCTTCCCTCATGCATCTCCCTCCCTCCCACCCTCCCCATCCCACCCCTCCAGGCGGTCACAAAGCACCGAGCTACTCTCCCTGTGCTCTGCGGCTGCTTCCCACTATCTATCTACCTTACGTTTGGTAGTGTATATATGTCCATGCCTCTCTTTCGCTTTGTCACAGCTTACCCTTCCCCCTCCCCATATGCTCATGTCCATTCTCAAGTAGGTCTGTGTCTTTATTCCCGTTTTACCCCTAGGTTCTTCATGACTTTTTTTTTTTTTTAAATTCCGTATATATGTGTTAGCATACGGTATTTGTCTTTCTCTTTCTGACTTACTTCACTCTGTATGACAGACTCTAGGTCTATCCACCTCATTACAAATAGCTCAGTTTCGTTTCTTTTTATGGCTGAGTAATATTCCATTGTATATATGTGCCACGTCTTCTTTATCCATTCATCCGATGATGGACACTTAGGTTGTTTCCATCTCCGGGCTATTGTGAATAGAGCTGCAATGAACATTTTGGTACATGTCTCTTTTTGAATTATGGTTTTCTCAGGGTATATGCCTAGTAGTGGGATTGCTGGGTCATATGGTAGTTCTATTTTTAGTTTTTTAAGGAACCTCCATACTGTTCTCCATAGTGGCTGTACCAATTCACATTCCCACCAGCAGTGCAAGAGTGTTCCCTTTTCTCTGCACCCTCTCCAGCATTTATTGTTTCTAGATTTCTTGATGATGGCCATTCTGACTGGTGTGAGATGATATCTCATTGTAGTTTTGATTTGCCTTTCTCTAATGATTAATGATGTTGAGCATTCTTTCATGTGTTTGTTGGCAGTCTGTATATCTTCTTTGGAGAAATGCCTATTTAAGTCTGCTGCCCATTTTTGGATTGGGTTGTTTGTTTTTTTGCTACTGAGCTGCATGAGCTGCTTATAAATTTTGGAGATTAATCCTTTGTCAGTTGCTTCATTTGCAAATATTTTCTCCCATTCTGAGGGTTGTCTTTTGGTCTTGTTTATGGTTTCCTTTGCTGTGCAAAAGCTTTGAAGTTTCATTAGGTCCCATTTGTTTATCTTTGTTTTTATTTCCATTTCTCTAGGAGGTGGGTCCAAAAGGATCTTGCTGTGATTAATGTCATAGAGTGTTCTACCTATGTTTTCCTCGAAGAGTTTGATAGTTTCTGGCCTTACATTTAAGTATTTAATCCATTTTGAGCTTATTTTTGTGTATGGTGTTAGGGAATGATCTAATCTCAAACTTTTACATGTCCCTGTCCAGTTTTCCCAGCACCACTTATTGAAGAGGCTGTCCTTTCTCCACTGTACATTCCTGCCTCCTTTATCAAAGATAAGTTGGCCATATGTGAGTGGGTTTATCTCTGGGCTTTCTATCCTGATCCACTGATCTATCTTTCTGTTTTTATGCCAGTACCACACTGTCTTAATTACTGTAGCTTTGTAGTACAGTCTGAAGTCAGGGAGCCTGATTCCTCCAGCTCCGTTTTTTGTTCTCAAGATTGCTTTGGCTATTCGGGGTCTTTTGTTTTTCCAAACAAATTTTGAAATTTTTTGTTCTAGTTCTGTGAAAAATGCCAGTGATAGTTTGATAGGGATTGCATTGAATCTGTAGATTGCTTTGGGTAGTAGAGTCATTTTCACAATATTGATTCTTCCAATCCAGGAGCATGGTGTATCTCTCCATCTATTTGTATCATCTTTAATTTCTTTCATCAGTGTCTTATAATTTTCTGCATACAGGTCTTTTGTCTCCTTAGGTAGGTTTATTCCTAGATATTTTATTCTTTTTGTTGCAGTGGTAAATGGGAGTGTTTTCTTGATTTCATTTTCAGATTTTTCATCATTAGTGTACAGGAATGCCAGATTTCTGTACATTAATTTTGTATCCTGCTACTTTACCAAATTCATTGATTAGCTCTAGTAGTTTTTCGGTAGCATCTTTAGGATTCTCTATGTATAGTATCATGTCATCTGCAAACAGTGACAGCTTTACTTCTTCTTTTCCAATTTGGATTCCTTTTATTTCCTTTTCTTCTCTGATTGCTGTGGCTAAAACTTCCAAAACTATGTTGAATAAGAGTGGTGAGAGTGGGCAGCCTTGTCTTGTTGCTGATCTTAGTGGAAATGGTTTCAGTTTTTCACCATTGAGGACAATGTTGGCTGTGGGTTTGTCATATATGGCCTTTATTATGTTGAGGAAAGTTCCCTCTATGCCTACTTTCTGCAGGGTTTTTATCATAAATGGGTGTTGAATTTTGTTGAAAGCCTTCTCTGCATCTATTGAGATGATCATATGGTTTTTCTCCTTCAACTTGTTAATATATGTATCACATTGATTGATTTGCGTATATTGAAGAATCCTTGCATTCCTGGAATAAACCCCACTTGATCATGGTGTATGATCCTTTTAATGTGCTCTTGGATTCTGTTTGCTAGTATTTTGTTGAGGATTTTTGCATCTATGTTCATCAGTGATATTGGCCTGTAGTTTTCTTTCTTTGTGATATCCTTGCCTGGTTTTGGTATCAAGGTGGTGGTGGCCTCGTAGAATGAGTTTGGGAGTGTTCCTTCCTCTGATATTGTTTGGAAGAGTTTGAGAAGGATGGGTGTTAGCTCTTCTCTAAATGTTTGATAGAATTCGCCTGTGAAGCCATCTGGTCCTGGGCTTTTGTTTGATGGAAGATTTTTAATCACAGTTTCAATTTCAGTGCTTGTGATTGGTCTATTCATATTTTCTATTTCTTCCTGAGTCAGTCTTGGCAGGTTGTGCATTTCTAAGAATTTGTCCATTTCTTCCAGGTTGTCCATTTTATTGGCATAGAGTTGCTTATAGTAATCTCTCATGATCTTTTGTATTTCTGCAGTGTCAGTTGTTACTTCTCCTTTTTCATTTCTAATTCTATTGATTTGAGTCTTCTCCCTTCTTTTCTTGATGAGTCTGGCTAATGGTTTGTCAATTTTGTTTATCTTCTCAAAGAACCAGCTTTTAGTTTGGTTGATCTTTGCTATCGTTTCCTTAATTTCTTTTTCATTTATTTCTGATCTGATCTTTATGATTTCTTTCCTTCTGCTAACTTTGGGGGTTTTTTGTTCTTCTTTCTCTAATTGCTTTAGGTGCAGGGTCAGGTTGTTTACTCGAAATGTTTCCTGTTTCTTAAGGTGGGATTGTATTGCTATAAACTTCCCCCTTAGAACTGCTTTTGCTGCATCCCATAGGTTTTGGGTCGTCGTGTCTCCATTGTCATTTGTTTCTAGGTATTTTTTAATGTCCTCTTTGATTTCTTCAGTGATCACTTCGTTATTGAGTAGTGTATTGTTTAGCCTCCATGTGTTTGTATTTTTTACAGATCTTTTCCTGTAATTGATGTCTAGTCTCATAGCATTGTGGTCGGAAAAGATACTTGATACAATTTCAATTTTCTTAAATTTACCAAGGCTTGATTTGTGACCCAAGATATGATCTATCCTGGAGAATGTTCCATGAGCACTTGAGAAAAATGTGTATTCTGTTGTTTTTGGATGGAATGTCCTATAAATATCAACTAAGTCCATCTTATTTAATGTATCATTTAAAGCTTGTGTTTCCTTATTTATTTTCATTTTGGATGATCTGTCCATTGGTGAAAGTGGGGTGTTAAAGTCCCCTACTATGATTGTGTTACTGTCGATTTCCCCTTTTATGGCTGTTAGTATTTGCCTTATGTATTGAGGTGCTCCTATGTTGGGTACATACATATTTACAATTGTTATATCTTCTTCTTGGATCGATCCCTTTATCGTTATGTAGTGTCCTTCTTTGTCTCTTCTAATAGTCTTTATTTTAAAGTCTATTTTGTCTGATATAAGAATTGCTACTCCAGCTTTCTTTTGATTTCCATTTGCATGGAATATCTTTTTCCATCCCCTTACTTTCAGTCTGTATGTGTCCCTAGGTCTGAAGTGGGTCTCTTGTAGACAGCATATATATGGGTCTTGTTTTTGTATCCATTCAGCCACTCTGTGTCTTTTGGTGGGAGCATTTAGTCCATTTACATTTAAGGTAATTATTGATATGTATGTTCCTATTCCCATTTCCTTAATTGCTTTGGGTTTGTTATTGTAGGTATATTCCTTCTGTTGTGTTTCTTGCCTAGAGAAGTTCCTTTAGCATTTGTTGTAAAGCTGGTTTGGTGGTGTTGAACTCTCTCAGCTTTTGCTTGTCTGTAAAGATTTTAATTTCTCCATCAAATCTGAATGAGATCCTTGATGGGTAGAGTAATCTTTGTTGCAGGTTTCTCTCCTTCATCACTTTAATTATGTCCTGCCACTCCCTTCTGGCTTGTAGAGTTTCTGCTGAGAGATCAGCTGTTAACCTTATGGGGATTCCCTTGTGTGTTATTTGTTGTTTTTCCCTTGCTGCTTTTAATATGATTTCTTTGTGTTTAATTTTTGACAGTTTGATTAATATGTGTCTTGGTGTATTTCTCCTTGGATTTATTCTGTATGGGACTCTCTGTGCCTCCTGGACTTGATTAACTATTTCCTTTCCCATATTGGGGAAGTTTTCAACTATAATCTCTTCAAATATTTTCTCAGTCCCTTTCTTTTTCTCTTCTTCTTCTGGAACCCTATAATTCTAATGTTGGTGCGTTTAATGTTGTCCCAGAGGTCTCTGAGACTGTCCTCTGTTCTTTTCATTCTTTTTTCTTTATTTTGCTCTGCAGCAGTTATTTCCACTATTTTATCTTCCACCTCACTTATCCGTTCTTCTGCCTCAGTTATTCTGCTATTGATCCCATCTAGAGTATTTTTCATTTCATTTATTGTGTTTTTAATCGATGCTTGATTCATCTTTAGTTCTTCTAGGTCCTTGTTAACTTTTTCTTGCATTTTGTCTATTCTATTTCCAAGATTATGGATCTTGGAAATAGAATCTTGGATCAGCTTTACTATCATTATTCTGAATTCTTTTTCAGGTAGACTGCCTATTACCTCTTCATTTGTTAGGTCTGGTAGGTTTTTATCTTGCTCCTTCACCTGCTGTGTGTTTTTCTGTCTTCTCATTTTGCTTATGTTACTGTGTTTGGGGTCTCCTTTTTGCAGGCTGCAGGTTCGTAGTTCCCGTTGTTTTTGGTGTCTGACCCCAGTGGCTAAGGTTGTTTCAGTAGGTTGTGTAGGCTTCCTGGTGGGGGGGACTAATGCCTGTGTTCTGGTGGTTGAGGCTCAATCTTGTATTTCTGGTGGACAGGTCCACGTCTGGTGGTGTGTTTTGGGGTGGCTGTGGCCTTATTGTGTTTTTAGGTAGCCTCTCTGCTAATGGGTGGGGTTGTGTTCCTGCCTTGCTAGTTGCTTGGCATAGGGTGACCAGCACTGTAGCTTGCTGGTCGTTGACTGAAGCTAGGTGCTGGTGTTGGGATGGAGATCTCTGGGAGATTTTCGCTGCTTGATATTATGTGGAGCTGGGAGGTCTCTTGTGGACCCGTGTCCTGAAGTTGGCTCTCCCACTTCAGAGGCACAGCACTGACTCCTGGCTGCAGCACCAAGAGCCTTTCATCCACCCGTCTCAGAATAACAGGGAGAAAAAGTAGAAAGAAAGAATTAGTAGAAGAAAGAAAGAGAGAGGGAAAGAAAGGAAGAAGGGAAGAAAGGAAGGAAGGGCGGAAGAAAGAAAGGAGGGAGGGAGGGAGGAAGGATGGAAAGAAAGAAGGAAAGAAAGGAGGGAGGGAGGAATGAAAGCAAAAGGAATAGTGAATGGAAGAAGGGAGGGAGGGAGGGAGGAAGGAAAGAAAAAGAAAGTGGAAAGAAGAAGGGTGGGAGGGAGGAAAGAAAAAGAAAGAAGGAAAGGAGGAGCGGAGGGAGGGAGGGAGGAAGGGAAGGTAGGAAAAAAAGAAAGAGCAGGTAAAGTAAAATAGAATAAAGTATGAAATATAGTAGCGTTATTAAAATTAGAAAGTAATTATTGAAAAAAAACGGACCGATAGAACCCTGGGACATATGGTGGAAGCAAAGCTATACAGAGAGAATCTTACACAGAAGATTACACATACGTATTCACAAAAAGAGAGCAGGGGGAAAAATAAAAAATCTTGCTCTCCAAGTCCACCTCCTCAATTTGGGATAATTCGTTGTAAAAAGAGGAAAAGGGGGGAAAGTCTTAAATCTTGTCCTCAAAGTCCACTTCCTCAATTTGGGATGATTCGCTGTCCATTCATGCACTCCACAGACGCAGGGCACATCAAATGGACCGTGGAGCTTTAATCTGCTGCCTCCGAGGCTGCACAGAGAGATTTCCCTGTCTCTGCTCTCACAGCTCCCGGGTCTCAGCCTTGGACCTGGCCCCGCCTCTGCGCGTAGGTCGCCGGAGGGCGTCCGTTCTTCGCTCAGACAGGACGGGTTTAAAGGAGCCGCTGATTCGGGGGCTCTGGCTCACTCAGGCAGAGGGGAGGGAGGGGCGCGCAGTGTGGGGCGGGCCTGCGGCGGCAGAGGCCGGCGTGACGTTGCACCGGCCCGTGGCGCTCCGTGCGCTTTCCCGGGAAAGCCGTCCCCGGGTCTCGGGACCCCGGCAGTGGCGGGGTGCACAGGCCCCACGGAAGGCGGGGCGGACAGTGACCCACGCTCGCACACAGGCGCGGCGGCGGCGGCGGCGGCGGCGGCGGTGGCCGCCGCCGCCCACGCCCGTCTCCGAGGTCCGCGCCTTACCCGCGGCTCGCGCCTGTCTCCGGCGCTTCCCCAAGCAGCCCTTTTAATGCCCTCTCCTCGCGCACCAGGAAACAAAAGGGAAAAAAGTCTCTTGCCTCTTCGGCAGCTCCAGACCCTTTCCCCGGACTCCCTCCGGGCTAGCCGTGGTGCACTAACCCCTTCAGGCTCTCTTTCTGCCGCCAGCCCCAGTCCTCTGGCATTACTTTTAAAATTAAGATATAATAAACTTAAATTTTAGACTCACACAAAATAGTAAGCCTATAGTATATTGTCTTTGCATCTGCTTTGTAACTTCCCTATTTTAGATAGACTGCCTGTATAGATGTAAAAGGCAGAAAATATATTTAAAGTAGCCTTAAAAAGTAAAAGAAACTTGAAATAATTGTCAGTTCATACTCATACCAGATTGACATGTGGTCCCAAATCAACCAGTTATGTATATACTTGATTATATATCTGCCAGATATTTATATTGTATGCAAATACATAAAATAATGTCTAGAAGTATAAAAAAACTGATAACATAGGTTAGCCTTGATAGGGATTTTGAGGATTAGTAGAGTTCAAGAAGTACTTCAGTATTATTTCTATTTTTTTAGTTTTATGATGAGAATGCATTAATGTATTATCTGTATATTTGAAACATTGTTTATTATTCCTGTTATTGAGAACATGCCTCATATTGCTTGCCAGATATCAAAAGGTTAACCAAAGCTTGCCTACTGAAGTGTGGATTCATGACCTTATATCTTATTTCATAAATGACCTAATGTCAGGCAGAGGAATGAGGAACAACATTTGTCTTATAGAATTCTCATCAAGGTGGTATTCAGCCTAAGAACATTAAACTTGTCTTTTTCATGGTCTTCAAAGGGACTAAATTTCAGATCAGTGTAAAACAAGTCCAAATAAAACCTACTTATCTCAGTTACCACATGGACTGATGTAGTAAAAACTATTAGTGACAGTCTTAGAAGATTCACCAAAAATCCTATTTAAAATTGCTCATTTTGGGCTTCCCTGGTGGCGCAGTGGTTGAGAATCTGCCTGCTAATGCAGGGGACACGGGTTCGAGCCCTGGTCTGGGAGGATCCCACATGCCGCGGAGCAACTAGGCCCGTGAGCCACAACTACTGAGCCTGCGCGTCTGGAGCCTGTGCTCCTGCAACAAGAGAGGCCGCAACAGTGAGAGACCTGCGCACCGCGATGAAGAGTGGCCCCCACTTGCCACAACTAGAGAAAGCCCTCGCACAGAAACGAAGACCCAACACAGCAAAAATAAATAAATAAATTAAAATTGCTCATTTCAATATGCAGTGTTCCGTTTAATAGAATACAATTCTGAGCCAGAAGTTTGGGCTTATTTATGTAAATCTGACTTATTCCACATAAATACTATATGTGGCTTAAGCCAGTTATTGACTCATGAACTTTTGTTGGCTTTCTCTAGATTTATTTAAAATAAAATGAATATTGAATAAAAGTACTAGGAAATGTATCATCTTACTTAAAGGATTACCAGAATTTGACATAAATTAATGCCTTTGAAATTGGCTAAGGTGTTAAAATTGAGGGGTTAAGCATTAAAAAAATACATTTGTGTTAGTCCATGTTCTGTAATCTTTTTTCTTGAAATAAAAATGTGTTAGAAATAGAAAATTGAGAGTTTGAAGATTCAGTATTCCAAAGATTTGATATAAATTGGAATAGCAATAGACATGAGCAATTTAGACCACAGGAAAAATGAAACATTAGACTATTATTAAATGCTGAACAAAGAAAAAGACTTTTTAGGAGACAAACTGTGTGTGTGCGCGCGCATCTGCTATCTAGGTGCTAACTCATTGCATTTCTCTGACAACCGTGAGTTTGAGTGGCTCTTCTATACCCTTCTGCCCTCTGTCCTCTCACTCTAGGCTCATGAGCCTCCTTCCTATTCCTAATGTGTGATAAGCACAACTCAACTACATGGCTATTATACTTTTCTCTCTGTCTTGCTTACTTCCTCACTTCCTTTATCTCTCTGCTCAAAGGAAACCTATCAGGTGGTCTTCCCTAACAACTGGTAAAAGAGTAAACCACACACCCAATCTAATCAACACCTGGAACACCCTCCCCCCACCAAGAACACAGTCATCATTATCACCACTACCTTCCCCACCATCCCAGCCTCACCTCCACCATTAACATCATATAATTGCCTCGCCTCTTTACAGACTGTTTTTCTCATGGTGCTTGTCACCATCTGACAGCATATATTTGTTTCTTTAATTTCTGTTTTCTTCCACTAGATTTTAACTCCTTTAACAGCTGAGGCTTTGATTCATGGCTATATCTCCAGTCTCTTGGATAGATGGTGAAGCTTGGCATTTATAAGGTGTCCAATATATATTTGCAGATTAGATAAATAAATGATACAAAATTTATTTTTCCCAGTATAGAAAGTCAGGTTTTTAAATACCAACTTTTATTCAGTTTATATATTTCTCTTTGATAATATATGATTATATTATAGCATAAATCTATCTAAACTCTCCCTTAATCCCATTTGTGTTTTGTCTTTTCCAGAAGTATTAGCATATTTTTTTAATTCTTGAAATTTTATAGTATATCTCAATGATTTGCAGAGCAAATCTCACTTCTTTGGTATTAATTTTCAAAGTTACTTGAGCAATTTTTATGTCTTTATTTTGTCTCCTTAAAAATAAGATTTATTTAGTCAATTTCCTATAACAGGTGTAATTGCATGGAATTCAGAAGTTTATTAGGGAAAACAGACATCTGAAACACTTTATAATTTTGGTGTTTTATTTTCTATTATGTTTTCTAATTGACAGAGAGGATACAGGGAAACTATTCTTAACTTTAGAAACTTTATCAAAAAATTTTAAAATATCTTTAATTTGTTAGATATACCCATCTTCTTTTCTATGTGTTCTAGGTTTGGGAGGGGTGTCACACTTAAAAAAGTTCATGCACACTCATAGATTTAAATCACAACAACTACATCTTTTATTTTCTCCTCCTACTATTTTTTATGTTTATCTTTCTCCTTATCTCTCTCTCTCTCTCTCTCTCTCTCTCTCTCTCTCTCTCACTCACTCTCACTCTCTCACTCACTCTCTCACTCTCTCACTAGCCTTCTAATTTACACTTAAATCTGCATCTGTATTTATTCTGGTATAAGATATGAGATGCAAATCTAAATTTACCTTTTCCCAAATATCTAATCCATTTTAATAATACTCTTTATGGATTCTCATTATTTTTCCACACTATGTAGCTATTAATTTCCTGCTCTTCTTTCTGTACGGATGATAGTCACATATGATGAACGGTAGTATTATCACTCAATTCCTAACTTACACTTCTTATGTCTTACTCTTATTTTACTACTACTTCATATCTAACAGCATTGTCTGAATACTAGTTTACATAGTAATGTCTTTATCCCAGTATTAAAGGAAAAGCTCTAATATTTCTTCATTAAACATATTTATTTTACATTTTTTTTCACTGTGTGGCTTCCGTCTTTACTCTCTTAAGGACATCTTCTGATGAACAGAAGAAGATTTAAACAATTTAACAAACTTTATATAACAGCCATTCAGTAACTGTACAATACCATTGTTTTCAAAAAGTACAAATAATAATTACAAATACTGACTATATATTAGAAAATAGAGAAAGTGTGAACACATTTCAAATAACTGGAATGATAGCATTTTATTTGACCTCAGTGGAATTGGGTGAAAAATCAATATAAAAAAAGATAATTTAAAAATCCCCAAGTATTAGCAAATGAAACAATACACTTCTAAATAACCCATTATTTTTAAATGTTATCACAATAGAAATTAGAAAATGTTTTAAACTAAGTGGTAATGAATTTGTGGCATATATGAACTTGTGAGAATCAGCTAAATAGTTCTTAGAGGCAAATATATATAGAGATTTTTTTTTATTCCCACCAGTTGATCCTAGATACATGAATGTTATCAAGCCATTTAAATTTCCCGTGCTTCAGTTTTTATCACTTTAAAACAGAAGTAACTCTTTACCTCATAAACTGGTTATAAACATTATAGAAGAGTCACGTTTACAAAAATGTTTTGTAAAGGAAAAGATAAATATAGCAACAACTTAGACTGATATAAATAAAATTTGAGATATCCAAACTTTTCATTTATTGTTTTGAAGTGGAAAAAATAGGAATAGTAATTGTGTAAATTTAAATTCCTTACTATACTAAGTAAGTCCTATTGAAGTCATTAGATAGTTAAAATGCTTTGTTTATCCCATGAATATTATGAAAAATGTAGTTCATTAACAAAAGGATCTATTACTTTGAAATCATGAGCCCTAAAACTGATATAGAGTTTTATCTGAATTTTATTTTTACATTCTCACAACTGTACTAACTGCATTCTGTCCAAGTAAATATGCTGGTGCTTTAAAAGTAGATTGGATGAATCAATGATGAAAAAATAGTGACCATGGGCCAACATCAAGCTGAAAAAACAAGAACCCATAATCTCCATACGAGATGAAACTATGAAAAGAAGAAGAATTCAATGCATTCGAGCTAAAGAAGTAAAAACATGATGGATATAGTTAAAATAAACAAACTATAACTTTTTAAACTAGCACAGGAAAAATAGGACAGGGGCATTTGATTTCATTAACAGGAATTTCAGTTTTAAATCAAAGTAAAAAATATAATCATTATAATATAGACATGGTCAGTAGAGTTGACTGTGTGAGGAATTGGCTAGTAATTTCACAGGTCTTTGACATTTTAATGATATAATAGTAATTATCTTGGACCAGGTTAAAATCATAAAGATATCAAAATTCAAAGAAGGAAGTCAAATGCATTTTTGGGGTAAGGAAGTTTGGGAGTCAATAATTCACATATTTTCTTTTATTCATAAGAAATGAAATTCAGTCTTTTATTTTTCTTCCTATCTAATATAGCAATACGGCAAGTTTTGCCAAGCCAGAAAGATAAATATTTAGGTTGCTTTGGGTAAGTCCTTCTCTTTATTTTTCATCTTAAGGGAAGCCATGCTTTCCATTTTTCTGTAGTCCTCAAAATATTTCACTGTGCTTTTCTACATTTCACCTCTAAATTCTGCTTCATTAAATTTTTTAAATTGTCTGTAAAGTTCATTTACTTTGTTTATATTCCAAGCAACTTAATACTTGAATTTATTTGACTTTACATTTTAAATTATAGCTTTAACATTCTCTGACTCTAATCCTGGTTCTTATTTAAAAATGAAAATAATATTTTTCCCATTTAACTTTTTTCATTTTGATTATGTGATTGATTTTTATTTATATGTAATTTTTCTATTATTTTTATATTTTATTGCAACTTGCTCCCAATATCTATATCTATATCATCAATGTTTATATCTATATCTATCTATCTGTATGCATGTATTAAATGGGTCTTTATGTTCATTCACATAACTCTTGGAGAAAATTATTTTGTTTCATCTCTCTTGAGAATATGGAAATATTTTTAAAATCATATTTTCTATTCTTTATGGGAGAGCTACTCTATGCCAACCCCTGTATTTAGATTATGGCCAGTCCTCAAAATTTTAGTTACTATTAAGCCAATCAAACATTTGGAAACTGAAGACCACAGAGACTCAGTAACTTGCCAAAGCCAGCTTGTTACTGAGCAATTTAACCAGAATTGGTACCTACTTATTACATCAGGTTTTTTGTTTGTTTCACTATATGTAACAGGTTGCCTGTGAATCAGAAAGTTAAAGATCTGACTGTAGCACTTTTGCAGTTTTTCACTATTGCATCATTTAGAGTTTTGCTCTAGTGATGTTTTTCATTTTTTTATTTTCCCTATTATTTAAAATTTCAGTAATCTGATGAATGAATAGTGTTTTATAAGTTGAAGGGGTTTTATACATGTTATGAATTTGTCAAATTAACACTTATTAAGTGGAACACAGGGTGCTAGATAGCAAGCCTCAGTTTAAATCTGAGATTTGTTGCCTAGTACTCAACTTCTAGAGTTATTATGAAGTTTAAGTAGCTGATAAATATAAAGCACAGTGCTCAGCGCACAGGCAGCAATCAATTAAACAACAACAATCTTGCAAAATGCCATTTCACTAAGGCAGGGGGTATACTCTATGTTATTACTTGGATATCAAGACATCCTAGAGTGGAGTTTTCCGTGGGATGGAAAGGCAAAGGGAACGTATGAAGCACAGAGCAGTAGCTATGCTAATTTTACTTTTATTTTGCTAAAGATGTGTAATGTGTCTAAACAATGTCCTGCCAACTCAGAAGCCAAGAATAAAGGCACACAATTTTCTGAATCTTCTTGGTATTTGGTAGTTAAAGAATATGATAGAAGAAGTGTCAGCTTAGTGAAGCCTCCTTCAGCATATCCAATTAGGGTCGTTCACTCCATCCTCAGGGTGAATCTGGCAGACTGATCTGCCTTCCTCCTGCCCCAGGAACTTCTAACTACATACTCTCTGTAAGATTTTTAAAAAGCTGATCAGGGCTTCCCTGGTGGCGCAGTGGTTGAGAGTCTGCCTGCCGATGCAGGGGACACGGGTTCGTGCCCCGGTCCGGGAGAATCCCGCGTGCCGTGGAGCGGCTGGGCCCGTGAGCCATGGCCGCTGAGCCTGCGCGTCTGGAGCCTGTGCTCCGCAACGGGAGAGGCCACAGCAGTGAGAGGCCCGCGTACCGCAAAAAAAAAAAAAAAAAAAAGCTGATCAGATCACAGTTTCTCAAGAAATTCTTTCCTATTAAATTTCTTCCAACTATATTTCTGTATATTATGTTTCATATATCTAAATTAATTTCCATTTGTTCTCCTGATACAAATCATAAATTCTTTAGAAAGTGGTTTGCGGTTTGACTCAATAAGTCACATAAACTTATTTTATAAAATTATTCAACATTTATTGACTGCCTGGAGAATGTCTTGTAGCCAACTTTAAATAAGTATATTGGCATTTTATTTATGCCATGGAACTGGAATAATCAGAGATTTGGCAAGGGGTGATATAAATGTTTGAATAATTGAAACTTTTCTCAATAATTCAAAGGAAATAGAAAACAATTTTCTTAGAAAGCAACTTGAAATACTTCTTGACCATCTGTGTAAATAATACGCCAATTGAAAAAACTTTTAAGCTTTCAGAGACAATAAAGAATTAGGCTCTTCCCTAAATTAATAAACTGTAATAAAACATCATCTGTCTGTAGCACATAATTAAATTATAATCCAAAGGCATACATAATAAGAGTCTGTTCAAGCAAATGCAGTATTTTTTTTTTAAGTGATCACTAAAATGTGACTTTGGAACAAGCAACAGATCCAATGTCAGATTTTCTAGTATTAGTCTCTCCTAAAGTTTAGTTTTCCTTCACTGGTATGTTCAAAACAATCACTATACTTCCCCAAAAGTAATCTCTGCACATATGAAAGGACAGTTCTGGTGGAAGCTATGAGGCTAGGTTAGTAAGTTAAGATTCTTGGTAATTCTGAATATACTTTTAAAGAAATAACTGGTGAAAGTGTTTAGAGAACAGAAAGAGGGAGAAACAAGATGAAGATCTCAACTGTTTTGTTAAGTGAAATAAATAAGAGACAGGGAAAACTCTTTGTCTCAGAGGCTCTCTATAAAAGTTCTGGAGATAGATGGTTTATGCAATTTTTACAATGATTTTCTAAACAATTAGATCATCATAAGCACCATTTGTTCTGCAGAGTGCTCTCTGCTACAGTAGGTCTAAGCCTTCCCATTTGTTTTTATGGTTGGAGAGTTGAATGAAGGGGTATATTTATAATTGTTCTTCTGTAACATGTATAGGGTAACTGAAAATTTTAGAGGAACATTCTCCAGTAGTGCCTGTTGAAGATATTTGTGAATGCCACCCTTGGTGATGGTGTGTTGGGCGTGGAGGAATGAATGCTTTGTGTAAGTTTGTATGGAAGAAGGCTAGAATTACAGTGATATCCAGTGTCAAACAACTTTACTTTGCTTTCCTCACTCTCTAATTTGATACAGAATTTAATATCTTAATTAAACTTTATACCAGGTTTTTAAAGATTTTGTTCTAAACTTCTACTGGATATATCCACCCCAGAAAGCCACATTGCATATTTCATATGTTTGATGTGAACTAATTGTAAATAAAGTAAAATATTATCAAAATCTTACCTGTAGACAGTAACAAGAGAAATAGTTGTGTTTAAAAATATCAGTAACAGATCCTTCTACATTACAAAACATAATCATTGCCATCCTTGCAAATGAGACACAAGTCCCATTAATCTAACCAAGAAGTTATCCAGATAATTATGTGGATCTCTGTAAAAACCATTGGAAACAATAAAGAGCAATAGAAGCTTGCAATTATTTCCATTCAGTTAAATGATATATTACACCGTTTCATTTTCAAAGATAGAAATAATCTTAATAAAGCATAGAAATAAATTCTGTTAGTGTGTGATTCTTCAAAATAAGAATTAGTAGCATCAACATATAGTAAACATATATAGTAAATATGCACGATGCAGTATCTTCTAAATACTATCACTATTTATCACAGGGCTAATTGTATATGATTAAAGGTACAATAATTGTTAATATTGTAATTGGCATTGACTTTAAACACATTGAACTGTATATCAAAGTAATTATAGGGCTTCCCTGGTGACGCACTGGTTGAGAGTCCGCCTGCCGATGCAGGGGACACGGGTTCATGCCCCGGTCCGCGAGGATCCCACATGCCGCAGAGCGGCTGAGCCCGTGAGCCATGGCCGCTGAGCCTGCGCGTCCGGAGCCACGGGAGAGGCCACAACAGTGAGAAGCCCGCATACCGCAAAAAAAAAAAAAAAAAAAGTAATTGTATGTGTTTTGCCTTTTTTTTTTTTTTTTTTTTCGGTACGCGGGCCTCTCACTGTTGTGGCCTCTCCCGTTGCAGAGCACAGGCTCCGGACGCGCAGGCTCAGCGGCCATGGCTCACGAGCCCAGCCGCTCCGCGACATGTGGGATCCTCCCGGACGGGGGCACGAACCCGCATCCCCTGCATCGGCAGGCGGACTCTCAACCACTGCGCCACCAGGGAAGCCCTGTTTTGCCTTTTTGATTTCACATTTGTTACAAGTACTAAAATTGTATTATTAACTAAAATTTCTTTTTATTTAATGATGTAATCTTATGTTTTATTACATTTGTAGAATGCAGCTGTGAAAGTATATTATTAAAAATATTCTTGAAATTGCTTCACCCTCTCCAAACATACCTCAAACCTTGCCAAAATTACATTTAGGAAATAGAAAATAAGACACTCTGAAGTAATGAGAGTTTTAAGGTGAGAGGTTTAAATGCACAGCCTGAATTTTTTGACAAATAATATTCACACTCAATGTATAAAATTCAAGCACTTTTTGTATATTAATTGTTATCACGAATGTATGCATATGTTGTGTTTGTCTGCTTTTTAAAAAATCAATAATGTATTTTTTCCCCTTATATCTCTCCAAATTAGTTTTATTTCTAAGAAAAAGTGTAGTAACAGAAGTTGAGCTCTACTGTGATAATTGTTTGTGTGTGTGTGTGTGTGTGTGCACCCCGAGCAGCTGGAGGCCCAGCACAAGAGCTTCTGTAGATGATGCCAAACTATGTCTCAGAGCTTTAAGCCCATGTATATTTTTGTACCCTCTTTCATTCATGATAACATGGTCTAAGTGTAGGCCAAAATGACGTAAATTAAAATCACAATTTTAAAAAAATTATTATAGAGAGTCCAGAATGAGGTTTAAACAGAATCAGAATTCTGATTCAATTAAGATATTAAACCGATACCATTGCCCAAAGCTTTGGGATTATTCTATACGTAGATATTGTTTCACAAATAAGAGAACTACTTGGATAGTGTAATCATCTGAAACTGTGCTAATTGTAAGAAAAGGGAAACCCATAAATCCATCTGTCATGGAAGGGTTTGTAAGGCCCTGTTGAATATATATTACAGGGAAAGAACTCTGAAATTTAAAGTGACATTTCTCAATCTGTACTCTGTGGGCAAAAAATTTCTTTAATAAAGGGATGGGGTGTAAATTTGTAAATTATATAAGGAAAAAGAATTAGCAGATTATCCATGACCTTGAACTAAATGAAGAATTGTTGAATGAACACAAAAAGCTTTATGTAATAAATATTTATAAGGTTGGACTTTATTAGAAGTAAAAAACTGTTCATCTAAGAACTCCACTTACAGAATAAGAAACAAGATACCTATGGAGAGAAGATATTTGCAATACATACATTTGACAAAAAGCGTATCTTTAATATAAATGTATATGTTTATGAGTCAGGCTTCTGTATCTGCTCCTCATTTGCAGACATGGAGGGATGACTGTAGTATGCCTTTTATATAAGGATTGTGAGCATCCATGGACTTCGGTATTGACAGGGGTGCTGGTACCCATCCCCTGTAGATACTGAGGGCAACTGTATATGTATGTATATATATGTATACACATATATGCATACTTATATATATGTGTGTGTGTTCATTACTTGCAGTCAGTAACATATTTAGATAGCGCTATAGAAAAGTAGGCAAAAAATTGTGTAGACACTTTGTAAAAGAAAATAAATATAAGAAAATAATCTAAACATCATTCAACAAGGAATATTTAAAATCTCACAAGAATGGCTAACATTAAAAAGACAAACAGTAAATATCAAGTGCTGAGGATGGTGGGAAAAAATAGAACTCATGGTATTGATAAATTGTTACCACTACTTTAGAAAACTGTTTGGCAGTATCTATCAAAGCTAAACATGCGTATTATCCGTTACCTAGTAGTCTCACTCTGGTGATTATTCCAACAGAAATGCCTTCACATAATTCACCAACAGACAAAGTAACATTATTTTGTAATAGCTAAAACTGTCAAATGTCCATCATTCTTAAAATGGATAAATGTAGTGTGTGTATAGCAGGTGAAGCCAACAGTTCTCTGATACCAAAACTAAACAAATCAGTATGAAAAAGGGAAATAATAGACCATTATCTCTCATGAAATTAAGTGTAAAAATCCCCAACAAAATATTAGCAAATTGCATCCAGCAGTGCATACAAATAATTGCAAACATGGTCAAGTTGGGTTTATTCCAGGTATGTAATATTGGTTCAGTATCTAAAAATGAATCGATTATCAGTTTTTTGAGGAGCCTCCATACAGTTTTCTATAGTGGCTGTACCAATTTAGAGTCCCACCAACAATTTACTAGGGTTCCCTTTTCTCCACATCCTCAACAACATTTGGTATTTGTAAACTTTTTGATGACAGCCATCTTGACAGGTGTGAGGTGATATCCTGGTTTTGATTTGCATTTCTCTGACAATAATGTTGAGTATTTTTTCAAATTTGTGTTAGCCATCTGTATTCTTCTTTGAAAAACTATCTATTCAGATCTTCTGCCCATTTTTTAACTGGATTGTTTGGGTTTTTTTGATATTGAGTTGTATGAGCTGTTTATATATTTTGAATATTAACTCCTTATTTGTCATATCATTTGAAAATATTTTATCCCATTCAGCAGGTTGTCTTTTCATTTTGACTTTTTTTTTTTTTTTTTTTTTTTTTTTTTGCTGTGTGAGAGCTTTTAAGTTAAATTAGGTCCCATTTATCTATTTTTGCTTTTGTTTCTTTTGCCTTAGGAGACATGTCAAAAAAATACTGCTCTGATTTGTGAAAGAGTGTTCTGCCTATGTTCTCTTCTAGAAGTTTTATGGTTTCAGGTCTTGCATTTAGGTCTTTATCCATTTTGAGCTTATTTTTGTATATGGTGTGAGGTAATATTTTAATCTCATTATTTTACATATACCTGTCTAGTTTTCCCAGCACCACTTATTGAAGAGATTGTCTTTTCCCCATTGTATATTCTTGCCTCCTTTGTCATACATTAATTGACCATGAACACATGGGTTTATTTCTGGGCTATCTCTTCTGTTCCATTGATTTATAGGTCTTTTTTGTGCCAGTATCATACTGTTTTGATTACTGTAACTTTGTAATATAGTCTGAAGTCAGGGAACATGATGCCTCTAATCGTTTTTCTCAAGATTGCTTTGACAATTGCTTTTGTGGTATCATATCAATATTAGGATTATTTGTTCTAGTTCTGTGAAAATGTTATGGATATTTTGATAGGGGTTGCATTAAATGTGTATATTGCTTTGGGTGCTATAGACATTTTAACAATATTAATTCTTGTTACAGTATTCATTAATTCTTACAGTCCAAGAACACATGATATCTCTCCACTTCTTTGTATCATTTTCAAATTCCTTCATCAATGTTTTACAGTTTTCAAGGTATAGATCTTTCATTTCCCTGGTTAAGTTATTCCTAGGTATTTTATTCCTTGTTGAAATTGTTTCCTTGATTTCAATTTCTGATACTTCATTACTAGTATATAGAAAAGCAACAGATTTCTGTATACTAATCTTGTATCCTGAAACTTTACTGAATTCATTCATTAGTTCTAATTGTTTTTTTGATGCAGACTTTTGAATTTTCTGTATATAGTATCAAGTCATCTGCAGAGTGATAGGTTTATTTTTTCCCTTCCAATTTGGATGCCTTTTGTTTCTTTTTCTTGTCTGATTTCTGTGGCTAGAACTTCCAATACTATGTTAAATAGAAGTAGCAAGAGTGGCCTTCCTTGTCTTTTTCCTGATTTTAGAGGAAAGGCTTTCAGGTTTTCATCATTGAGTATATTGTTAGCTGTGGGTTTGTCATAAAAGGCCTTTATCATGTTGAGATATGTTCCCTCTGTACCAACTTTGGTAAGGGTTTTTGTCATGAATGAATATTGAATTTTGTCAAAAGCCTTTTCTGTGTTTATTGAGATGATCATGTGATTTTTAAAAATTTCTCCTCTTGTTAATGTGGTGTATCTCATTGATTGATTTGCAAATATTGAACCATCCTTGCATCCCTGGAATAAATCAAACTAGATCATTGTGTATTATTTTTATATATTGTTGAATTTGGTTTGTTAATATTGTGTTGAGGATATTTGCATCTATATTCATTAGAAATATCAACCCATAATTTTTTTGTAGTGGCTTTGTCTGGTTATGGTGTCAGAGTAATGGTGGCCTCATAAAATGAACTTGGGAATGTTCCCTCCTCCTCAATTTTTTGGAAAAGTTTGAGAAGAATATATATTAATTCTTTGTATGTTTGCTAGAATTCTCCTGTGAAGCCACCCAGTCCTGGACTTTTGTTCGATAGGATAATTTTTATTACAGATTCAATCTTAGTACTAGCGATGGTCTATTCAGATTGTCTATTTCTGCCTGATTGAGTTTTGGAAGGTTGTATGTTTATAGAAATTTGTCCATTTCTTCTATGTTGTTCAATTTATTGGCATGTAACTGTTCATAGTGTTCTCATGATTTTTTTCGATCTCTGTGGTATCAGTTGTATATATACAATGGATTATTATTCACCAATAGAAAAGAATGAAATTCTGTAATTTGCAATAATGTGGATGGACCTAGAGAGTATTATGCTTTCTATGCTTAGAAATATGTCAGGCAAAGCAAATACTCTATGTTATCACTTATATGTGGAACCTAAAAAAATAAAACAAGTGAATGCATATAGCAAAACAGAAACATACTCACAGATATAGAGAACAAACTGGTGGTTGCCAGGGGATTAACAGACAGAAACTACCATGTACAAACTAAATAAGCAACAAGGATACGTTGTACAGCACAGGGAAATATATCCATTATTTTGTAATAAATTTAAATGAGGTACTATGAAGTATACCTGAAACTAGTATAGTAAATTAACTATACTTCAATCTAAAATATATGAATCAATGTAATCTACCCTATCAGTTGACTAAGGAAGAAACATCATGTGACCATATTCATGGATATGGAAAACACAACACTCATTCTTGATAGTAATAAAGGAGAACTAACCCCAACTTGTTCAGAAGACCTGGGGGGAAAACCCCTAAAAATACTATCATACTTAATGTTGAGAGACTAGGCAATTTTTCTTTAGGATTCATAAAAAATGCCTGCTTTCCTCATTTTTTTATTTTATATTTTTTATATTTTTATTTTTCCCTTTTTTTAAAACATCTTTATTGGAGTATAATTACTCTACAATGGTGTGTTAGTTTCTGCTTTATAACAAAGTGCATCAGTTATACATATACCTATGTTCCCGTATCTCTTCCCTCTTGCATCTTCCTCCCTCCCATCCTCCCTATCCCACACCTCTAGGTGGTCACAAACCACCAAGCTGATCTCCCTGTGCTATGAGGCTGCTTCCTACTAGCTATCTATTTTACGTTTGGTAGTGTATATATGTCCATGCAATTCACATTGTCACAGCTTACCCTTGCCCCTCCCCATACCCTCAAGTCCGTACTCTAATAGGTCTGTGTCTTTATTCCCATCTTGCCCCTAGTTTCTTCATGACCTTTTTATTTCTTTTTCTTCTTAGATACCATATATATATGTGTTAGCATACAGTATTTGTTTTTCTCTTTCTGACTTATTTCACTCTATATGACAGACTCTAGATCCATCCACCTCACTACAAATAACTCAATTTCGTTTCTTTTTATGGCTGAGTAATATTCCTTGTATATATGTGCCACATCTTCTTTATCCATTCATCTGTTGATGGACACCTAGGTTGCTTCCATGTCCTGGCTATTGTAAATAGAGCTGAAAAGAACATTTTGGTACATAACTCTTTTTGCATTATGGTTTTCTCAGGGTATATGCCCAGTAGTGGGATTGCTGGGTCATATGGTAGTTCTATTTGTAGTTTTTTAAGGAACCTCCATACTGTTCTCCATAGTGGCTGTATCAATTTACATTCCCACCAACAGTGCAAGAGTGTTCCCTTTTCTCCACACCCTCTCCAGCATTTATTGTTTCTAGATTTTTTGATGATGGCCATTCTGCCTGGTGTGAGGTGATATCTCTTTGTAGTTTTGATTTGCATTTCTCTAATAATTAATGATGTTGAGCATTCTTTCATGTGTTTGTTGGCAATCTGTATATCTTCTTTGGAGAAATGTCTATTTAGGTCTTCTGCCCATTTTTTGATTGGGTTTTTTCTTTTTTGATATTGAGCTACATGAGCTGCTTGTAAATTTTGGAGATTAATCCTTTGTCAGTTGCTTCATTTGTAAATATTTTCTCCCATTCTGAGGGTTCTCTTTTGGTCTTGTTTATGGTTTCCTTTGCTGTGCAAAAGCTTTGAAGTTTCATTAGGTCCCATTTGTTTATTTTTTTTATTTCCATTTCTCTATGAGGTGGGTGAAAAAGTATCTTACTGTGACTTATGTCATAGAGTGTTCTGCCTATGTTTTGCTCTAAGAGTTTGATAGTTTCTGGCCTTACATTTAGGTCTTTAATCCATTTTGAGTTTATTTTTGTGTATGGTATTAGGGAGTGTTCTAATTTCGTACTTCTACCTGTACCTGTCCAGTTTTCCCAGCACCACTTATTGAAGAGGCTTTCTTTTCTCCACTGTATATTCTTGCCTCCTTTATCAAAGGTAAGGTGACCATGTGTGTGTGCATTTATCTCTGTGCTTTCTATCCTGTTCCATTGATCTATGTTTCTGTTTTTCTGCCAGTACCATACTGTCTTGTTTACTGTAGGTTTGTAGTATAGTCTGAAGTCAGGGTGCCTTATTCCTCCAGCTCCGTTTTTCTTTCTCAAGATTGCTTTGGCTATATTTTGGAAGAGTTTGAGAAGGATAGGTGTTAGCTCTTCTCTAAATGTTTGATAGAATTCACCTGTGAAGCCATCTGGTCATGGGCTTTTTATTTGTTGGAAGATTTTTAATCACAGTTTCAATTTCAGTGCTTGTGAGTGGTCTGTTCATATTTTCTATTCCTTCCTGCTTCAGTCTCAGAAGGTTGTGAATTTGTCCATTTCTTCCAGGTTGTCCATTTTATTGGCATATAGTTGCTTGTAGGAATCTCTCATGATCATTTGTATTTCTGCAGTGTCAGTTGTTACTTCTTTTTCATTTCTAGTTCTACTGTTTTGAGTCATCTCCCTTTTTTTCTTGATGAGTCTGGCTAATGGTTTATCTTTTTTCTTTTTATCTTCTCAAAGAACCAGCTTTTAGTTTTATTGATCTTTGCTATTGTTTCCTTCATTTCTTTTTCATTTATTTCTGATCTGATCTTTATGATTTCTTTCCTTCTGCTAACTTTGGGGTTTTTTTGTTCTTTCTCTAATTGCTTTACGTGTATGGTTAGGTTGTTTATTTGAGATGTTTCCTGTTTCTTAAGGTAGGATTGTATTGCTATAAACTTCCCTTTTAGAAATGCTTTTGCTGCATCCCGTAGGTTTTGGGTCATCGTGTTTTCACTGTCATTTGTTTCTAGGTATTTTTTGATTTTGTCTTTGATTCCTTCAGTGATCTCTTGGTTATTAAGTAGTGTATTGTTTAGCCTCCATGTGTTTGTATTTTTTACAGATTTTTTCCTGTAATTGATATCTAGTCTCATAGTGTTGTGGTCAGAAAAGATACTTGATATGATTTCAGTTTTCTTAAATTTACCAAGGCTTGATTTGTGACACAAGACATGATCTATCCTAGAGAATGCTCCATGAGCACTTGAGAAGAATGTGTATTCTGCTATTTTTGGATGGAATGTCCTATGAATATCAATTAAGTCCATCTTGTTTAATGTATAATTTAAAGCTCGTGTTTCCTTTTTTATTTTCATTTTGGATGATCTGTCCATTCGTGATGGTGGGGTGTTAGAGTCCTGTACTATGATTGTGGTACTGTCGATTTCCCCTTTTATGGATGTTACTATTTGCCTTATGTATTGAGGTGCTCCTATGTTAGGTGCATAAATATTTACAATTGTTATATCTTCTTCTTGGATCGATCCCTTGATCATTATGTAGTGTCCTTCTTTGTCTCTTGTAATAGTCTTTGTTTTAAAGTCTATTTTGTCTGATATGAGAATTGCTACTCCAGCTTTCTTTTGATTTCCATTTTCATGGAATATCGTTTTCCATCCCATCACTTTCAGTCTGTATGTGTCCCTAGGTCTGAAGTGGGTCACTTGTAGACCGCATATATATGGGTCCTGTTTTTGTATCCATTCAGCCCGTCTATGTCTTTGGTTGGAGCCTTTAAGCCATTTACATTTAAGGTAATTATCAATATGTATGTTCCTATTTCCATTTTCTTAACTGTTTTGGATTTGTTACTGTAGGTCTTTTCCTCCTCTTGTGTTTCCTGCCTAGAAACTTCCTTTAGCCATTGTTGTAAAGCTGGTTTGGTGGTGCTGAATTCTCTTAGCTTTTGCTTGTCTGTAAAGGTTTTAATTTCTCCATTAAATCTGAATGAGACTGTTGCTGGGTAGAGTAATCTTGGTTGTAAATTTTTCTCCTTCATCACTTTAAATATGTCCTGCCACTCCCTTCTGACTTTCAGAGTTTCTGCTGAGAGATCAGCTGTTAACCTTATGGGGATTCCCTTGTGTGTTATTTGTTGTTTTTCCCTTGCTGCTTTTAGTATTTTTTCTTTGTATTTAACTTTTGATAGTTTGATTAGTATGTGTCTTGGTGTGCTTCTCCTTGGATTTATCCTGTGTGGGACTCTCTGTGCTTCCTGGACTTGATTAACTATTTCCTTTCCCATATTAGGGAAGTTTTCATCTATAATCTCTTCAAATATTTTCTCAGTCCCTTTCTTTTTCTCTTCTTCTTCTGGAACCCCTATAATTCAAATGTTGGTGCATTTAATGTTGTTCCAGAGGTCTCTGAGACTGTCCTCAGCTCTTTTCATTCTTTTTTCTTTATTCAGGTCTGCAGTATTTATTTCCACTCTTTTATCTTCCAGGTCACTTATCCGTTCTTCTGCCTCAGTTATTCTGCTATTGATCCCTTCTAGAGAATTTTTACTTTCATTTATTGTGTTGTTCATCATTGTTTGTTTGCTCTTTAGTTCTTCTAGTTCCTTGTTAAACGTTTCTTGTATTTTGTCCATTCTATTTCCAAGATTTTGGCTCATCTTTACTGTCATTACTCTGAATTCTTTTTCAGGTAGACTGCCTGTTTCTTCTTCATTTGTTAGGTCTGGTGGGTTTTTGCCTTGCTGCTTCATCTGCTGTGTGTTTTCTCTGTCTTCTCATTTTGCTTAGCTTACTGTGTTTGGGGTCTCCTTTTTGCAGGCTGCAGGTTCATAATTCCCGTTGTTTTGGGTGTCTGTTCCCAATGGCTAAGGTTGGTTCAGTGGTTTGTGTATGCTTCCTGGTTGAGGGGACAAGTGCCTGTGTTCTGGTATATAAGGCTGGATCTTGTCTTTCTGGTGGCAAGGTCCACGTCTGGTGGTGTGTTTTGGGGTGTCTATTGCCTTATTAAGATTTTAGGCAGCTTCTCTTCTAACGCGTGGGGTTGTGTTCCTGTTTTACTCATTGTTGGAATTGGGTGTCCAGCACTGTAGCTTGCTTCTCATTGAGTGGTGCTGGGTCTTGGCATTGAGAATGGAATTGTCTGGGAGGTTTTCACCATTTGATATTACGTGGAGCTGGAGGTGTCTTGTAGACCAGTGTCCTGAACTTGGCTCTCCAACCTCAGAGGCACAGCCCTGACGCCTGGCTGGAGCACCAATAGCCTGTCACCCACACGGCTCAGATTAACAGTGAGAAAAAAAAGAGAGAAAGAAAGAAGATAAAATAAAGTTACTAAAATAAAAAATAATTATTAATTTTTTAAAAAAATAATTTAAAAAAAGAACAAAGAAAAAAGAAGAGAGCAACCAAACCGAAAAAACAAATCCACCAATGATAACAAGTGCTAACAACTATACTAAAAAAACAAAAAAAAAACAAAAAACGGATAGACAGAACTCTAGGACAAATGGTAAAAGCAAAGCTATACAGACAAAATCACACAGAGAAGCATACACATACACACTCACGCAAAGAGAAAAAGGGAAAAAATATATATATATTGTTGCTCCCAAAGTCCACCTCCTCAATTTGTGATGATTTATTTTCTATTCAGTTATTCCACAGATTCAGGGTACATCAAGTTGATTGTGGAGATTTAATCCACTCCTCTGGCGGCAGCTGGGAGAGATTTCTCTTTCTCTTCTTTGTTCGCATAACTCCTGGGTTTCAGCTTTGGATTTGGACCCACCTCTGCCTGTAGGTCGCCTGAGGGTGTCTGTTCTTTGCTCAGACAGAACAGGGTTAAAGGACAGCTGATTAGGAGGCTCTGGCTCACTGAGGCCAGGGAGAGGGAGGGGTATGGATGCCGGGTGAGTCTGTGGTGGCAGAGGTGGTGTGACGTTGCACCAGCCTGAGGCATGCATGTGTTCTCCCAGGGAAGTTGTCCCTGGATCACGGGATGCTGGCAGTGGCGGGCTGCACAGGCTCCCAGGAGGGGAGGTGTGGATAGTGACCTGTGCTCGCACACAGGCTTCTTGGTGGCTGCAGCAGCAGCCTTAGCATCTCATGCCCATCTCTGGGGTAGGCGCTGATAGCCGCGGCTCACACCCCTCTCTGGAACTCCTTTATGTGGTGCTCTTTATCCCCTCACCTCATGCAGCAGGAAACAAAGAGCCAAGAAAAAGTCTCTTGCCTCTTCGGTAGCTCCAGACTTGTTCCTGGACTCCCTCTGGGGTAGCTGTGGTGCACTAACCCCCTTCAGGTTGTGTTCACACAGCCAACCCCAGTCCTCTCCCTGGGATCTGACCTCTGAAGCCCAAGCCTTATCTCCCAGCCCCTGCCCACCCTGGTGGGTGAGCAGATAAGCCTCTTGGGCTGGTGAGTGCTGGTCAGCACCGATCCTCTGTGCGGGAATCTCCCCGCTTTGCCGTCTGCACCCCATTGCTGCACTCTCCTCTGTGGCTCCGAATCTCCCCCCTCTGCCCCCCACAGTCTCGGCCTGTGAAGGGGCTTCCTGGTGTGTGGAAACCTTTCCTCCTTCACAGCTCCCTCCCACTGGTGCAGGTCCTGTCCCTATTCTTTTGTCTGTTTTTTTTTTTTTTCTTTTGCCCTACCCAGTTACGTGGGGAGTTTCTTGCATTTTGGGAAGTCTGAGGTCTTCTGCCAGCATTCAGTAGGTGTTCTGTAGGAGTTGTTCCACTTGTAGAGGTATTTCTGATGTATTTGTCGGGGGGAAGGTGATCACGTCTTACTCTTCTGCCATCTTGTAGCTCCTCTCCAGTCCATTGACATTTTAAGGGATTATTTATAGGTATGTATTGGGTTGGCCAAAAACTGCCTTCAGTTTTTAAGTAAAAATAAAAGACACAGTTTTCATTTTCACCAAGAACTTTATTGAACAACGTATTCACCCTTTTGTTCCACTGTCTTCTGCTGTTCTTCAGGCAACTTCATAATTCCATCTTCCTACAACTTTTTATCTTTTTGAGTAAAGAACTGTTCCAGGTGCCTTTTGCAGTCTTCCAGGGAGTTGAAATTTTTTCCATTAAGATAATTTTGTAAAGATCTAAATAAATGGAAATCTGAAGTTGCAATGTCTGGCAAATATGGTGGATGAATCAGAACTTCCTAGCCAAGCTGTAATGGTTTTTGCCTGGTCATCAGAGAAACATGTGGTCTTGCATTATCCTGATGGAAGATTATGCATTTTCTCTTGACTAAGTCTGGACACTTTTTATAGAGTGCTGCTTTCAGTTTCTCTAATTCAGAGAACAGTACTTGTTGGAATTAATTGTTTGGTTTTACAGAAGGAGCTCATAATAGATGACTCTCTTCCAATCCCACCATATACACAACATCACCTTCTTTGGATGAAGAGTGGCCTTTGGTGTGATTGATGGTGGTTCATTTCACTGGCCCCACTATGCCTTCCATTCCACATTATTGTATCCGTTTTTCATTGCCCATCACAATTTGTCTTAAAAAACGGAATGTTTTCCTTATTTTTAAGTAGAGAATCACATGTGGAAATATGGTCAAGAAGGATTTTTTTTTTTTTTTGCTTAACTTATTTGGAACCCAAACATCAAAGTGATTAACATAACCAAGCTGGTGCAAATGATTTTCAACACTTGATTTGGATATTTTCAGTATGTTGGCTATCTTCTGTGTGATATAACATTGATTGTTTTAAATTAATGTCTCAATTTGGTCGCTATCAACTTAAACTGGTCTACCCAACCATGGAGCATTGTCCAGCAAGAAATCTCCAGCACGAAGCTTCGCAGACCATTTTGGACACATTCGATCAGTCACAACACTTTCTCCATACACTGCATAAATGTGCTTTTTTTTTTTCTTTTCAGTTGCGTTTTTACCTTTCTTGAAGTAATAAAGCATAATATGCCGAAAATGTTCCTTTTTTTCTTCCATCTTCACTATTAAAATGGCTACACAAAAATTCACCAATTTTGACGTCTTTTTTTTTAATGCACACTGATATGACAGCTGTCACATACAATGTAACAAAATTGTTTTGAATGAAGTTAAAGACAACTAAGTGCTACGACAGCCATCTTATGGGGAAAAAAAACAAATGAATCTTTTGGTCAACCCAATACTTATTGCCATTTTCTTACCTTTTTTGCTGGTTGCTTTTGTAGTTCCTTTCTGGCGTTTTCTTCTTTCAGTTTTTTCCCTTGTGATTTGATAATTTTCTTTAGTGGTGTGCTTGTATTCCTTTCTCTTTAGTTTTTGTGTATCTGTAGGTTTTTTATTTGTGCTTACCATGGGGTTCATGCATGTTGACCTATAACTTTGTCAGCTGTTTTAAACAGGTAGTCATTTAGGTTCAACACATTTTTTAAATCTTCATTTTTTACTCCTCTCCTTAACATTTTGTGTTTTTGATGTCATATTTTAGACTTTTATGGTGTCCCTTTAATGATTATTGTTATAGTTGATTTTACAATTTTTTTCTTTTAATCTTTTTGCTAGCCAATTTAAGTGGTTGATCCTCAGCCTTTACTATATTTTTGCTTTTACTGGTGGGACTTTTCTTTCCTATAGCTACTTACTTAAGAAAGCCCCAGTAATGGCTTTCCCCTGTCCTGCTCAGATTCTTCTCTGGCTCTGAGCTGCTTTTGTCCCAAAGATGAGCTCTTCCATTGGCTGTGGAAGCCCTCATTCTAGTGTGCAGCTTGGTTGTAAAGGACTTGTAGCTGGAGTGGGTTCTTAGGCTGGGGCATGTACCAGGGCAGTTGTGGGAAACTGGCCAATATCTTCCGCAGTTTCAATCTGAACTTTCTGCCCCATTTCAGGAGTTAGCAAGTGTGTATGTGCTCCTCATGAGCAGAGTCCAGGCTTCCCACAGCTCTCATGTTAGTTCCACTGCCCCTCGAACCAGCTAAGGGGACTCCTCTTCCTGATGTCAGATCCCAGGGCTGGACGCCAAATCTGTAGCTCAAAAGGCTCACTCCCAAGGGACGGTCTCCACCATATAATCCTCTTCTTCATCTGAGTCCCCTCCCAGAGGCAGAGGTCCTGCCCTGATTGCTTCTTCACTTCCCTACCTGATTTTGTGTGGATCTTTCTTACAACCCTGGTTGTACAGGGGTCTTGTACAGTCTGTACAGTTTCTGCCAGTCTTCAATTAGTTTTCAGTGAGTATTGTTCAACATGTAGGTGTATTTTTGATGTGTTCATGGGAGAAATTGTGCTCTGTATTCTCCTTCTCTGCCATCTTGATCTCCATTTTGACAAATTTTATTTTATTTTTTGTTAAATTCTATTTGTTATAGCATGTTACAGGGCTAGCACAGATTTTAGGATGTAGAAGAAGACTCTGCACTTTTTAGAAGGAGCTGAAAAATTGAATAAAATGTATGATACATAAATGAGATGTATTATTGTGGCCACCTTTGCAAATAATCTACCACAGTTGAAGAATTTCAACTGATGGATTAAGTGGTATTATGTATTTTATCCTCTGATTCCTAAAAACCAAAAATGTTTTCTTTATAATGCTAGAATTTAAAATTTACAAGGATTTCGAGTGCTTTATGAAAAATAATCGTCTGGGCTAACTCTAAGTACAAGGTAGCTTCTTGTCCTATCGAAAAGCTAGTTATATTTGTTAACTTTAAAAAATAATGAAAAGTATTCTGTAACACTTAAAAATGTTTGTTATTCAGCTGGTTGAAATAATCTCTGAAAAATATTTTTTATTACAAAGTACAACCAGAAAATATAAGAGATACTATCCCCACAGTTTTCTATTGTAACTTTTGTGTGGTCCAAATGTAGAGTGTATTATTACATGTATAAATGTTTACAGGGAACAAACTATCTTTAAGTCATTTACATTTTGTAAAATGAGTTACTGTTTTGATAGGTTCCTTTAGCTTTGTATTAGCATTTGCAAGAACTCGTCCAATAAAATTATGGATAAAATAAAGTTAATCTTTTTATTCTTTTATTGAAGTATCATTACTTCATATGGTCAACTATAAAATATTGATATGCCTCTTCTTGTTTGTTTTCTAAATATTCTCTTTGTTCTAGATTGTGACATTATTGTCTCTGCTAAAAATATCAATAGTATAGATTTATTTCAAAATTTCTCTAGAAAAAACTAAACTAACATTGAAAAAATTTTAAACTAATAACTAAAATCTGGTGAATCTCACACATATGTTAAGAATGTTTATGTAAAAATAAAATAGACCAACAGTCATAAATAATATTTGTATTTTCATAAATAGTACTTCCCATGCAACTTTCTCTGGATTGAATTGTCTTCCTCCTAAATTCATATGTTGAACCCCAACCCAAAATATGACTGTGTTTGGAGACAGGGCTTTTAAAAAGTAATTAAGGTAAACTGAAACCATAAAACAGTAGTCTTAATCCTATAGAATTAGTTGCCTTAGAAGAACAGGAAGAGAGAGCAATGTCTGTCTCCACTCTCACACCAAGGAAAGGCCATGTGAGCACACAGTGAGAAGGCAGCCATCTACAAGCCAGGAAAAGAGTACCCCCCAGAATCTGAACCTATTGGCACCCTGCCCTCAGACTTCCAGCCTCCAAGAATGTAAGAGAATAACTTACACTGGGCTTACTTAAACTTTCTGTAGTTTGTCACACAGTATATGGTATGTTTTTTTATGACAGCCCAAGCTGACAAACATAGTGCTTTTAGTTTTTGTTCTGTCTGGATTTTAATTAAATGAGTCCAAATTTTGAAGCTATATTACCCAATCTGACTCTTCAAACATTATTTCACAAAATTCTCCTGGAGAAATGGTTTTGTGATTAAATAAATTGGGACAGGCTGCATAATATAGTCCCCTCTTGGAGACTCACAGTATATGTTCATTTACTACAGACTGCTATAATTCTACTGTTTAATGTCATGTAACTCAAATAAATATAGAATTTCTTGAGATTAAGGTTTTAATTTAAATTTCATTTCAGAATGAAGCAGGAAGAAAAAAATCCTCACTCAAAACCTTGAAAAGTAGTATGTGCTTTCAGTGAAAATTTATTGAAGACATGAGGGAAAGGGTTACAGACTCATTACACTGTAAGACTTTCTAAAATCTCCTTTAGCAATATAAATCTCCAAATTCTATACCACATGGAGTTATCATCTTTATCTCATTTCCACCTCTAAAATTCCTTGAAAAGTCATTATTTCCAAACCGGTTCTGATTTTATTCTCTTCTTCCTTACTTATATCTCATTGTGGTGAGATTGCTTATTTATTATATAGAGCATTCTAAACCTTTTCTGACTTCCACATACATCTCATTCCTTTATCTGCCTACATTAATAAATACAAGAAAAATAATTGCTTATAGGATTATATTTTGATGTTTTGTTGCTTCACATTTGTTTACTCAATATTTCATGAACTTTGTTATAATTCATCTCTCAGTAACATAAGGAATGAGTAGTTTATAGGATACAAACTTGGAATATGTGTTATAAGCATAGTTTTGTGTTTACAGGGTTTGAAATTTCAGTTATTCCTCTCACAGATGAGGTGAAGCCAAAAGGGAGAACCACCAGAAATCAGTAGGCTGAAAAATCCCATGGTTCATGCAGAGCTAGAAGTAGCTTATTCTCCCCAACCATAGATAAGAGTTCCCATATCTTCTAGGTTGTTTTATTGGTGTAAAATTTTTCATAGTAATTTCTTGTGATCCTTTGTATTTCTGTGGTGTCAGTTGTAACTTCTCTTCTTCATTTCTGATTTTATTGATTTGGGTCCTTTTTTTTTTTTTCCTGATGACTCTGGCTAACGGTTTATCAGTTGTACTTATCTTTTCAAAGAACTGGCTTTTAGTTTTATTGATCTTTTAAATCATTTTTTAGTCTGTATTTCATTTCTTTTTTTCTATGGTACAGTTGGCCATGAGTCCAGGGGTCCCAGGATTGGTGCTGAACCACACTGGTGGGCAGGTAAGCACCTGGGCCCTGGTGCTAATAGGCTAGAAGGAGCACTGCAAAATGATGCTCGCTAACACTAATGTCTTCATGGTAGAATGAGCTTCTACAAATGAGTGCTGCCATCATCTGTGTCCCCAAGGGGAGTCCCAACTGCCTTCTGCCTCTCTGGCAAGATTAGCAAGTGGGTCTGACCCAGGCTCCGTTCACATGACTCCCTGTGTGTTGTATCTTGGAGCATGGACCCTTGAATAGTGGAGTCTCTTTTTCCTGCAGCCTTCTGGCTCTCCCATATGCAAGCTCCACTCGCCTTTAAAGCCAGACTTTCTGGGGACTTGTCCTCCTAGTGCTAGACATGCAGGCTGGGGTGCCCAATGTGGAGAGAACCTCTTCAGTTGTGATTATCCTTCTATTTGTGTGTTGCCTACCCAGGCGTGTGGTTCTTGACTATACTGCGTCTCTGCTCCTCCTACCCATTTCATTGTGGTTGCTCCTTTAAATCTTTAGTTAAGAAATATCTTTTCTGCTAGTCTTCAGATCATTCTCACTGATAGTTGCTCTGTAAATATTTGTAATTTTGGTGTGCTTATGGAAGGAGGAGAGCTCAGGATCCTCCTACTCTGCCATCTTGTTCACCCTAAGTCTTTTAAATGATATTCACACTTTTTCTTTTCCCCTAGAATATAAGCTCCATGAAAGATGGAACTGTTTTTTGGTTTGATGATGTGTCTCAGTCATGTAGTCTGGCACATATTAGATGCTCAATATGTTTGTTTTTTTTCAATCTGTATTTCTTAAAATAAATAGTATATACACATTTTTATTCTAAGTAAAATATCAATTTCAGTAACGTGACATCTTATAAATTTAATGTCATAAGAAAATAGAGGCTTGAGATTCAAGATAACTTCTGTATATATTTTTAATATGTTTTTAGGTTATACTGTCTATTTCTATTTAAACTTTAAGACATTACACCTGTTTTAGTAAATATTTTTGATAGGAAAAGATAATATAATATCTTGGAAAAGAATATCATGAAAAGGAAGTTTTAGTTCTCTTAGAAATTTTGACATGAAAAGTAACCTCTACCCTTGCCCAGAAAGGGAGAAAATCTATTTTAATAATATTTTGTTTGTAATATAGGTGGCAAAATGGTATTTATTATCAATACATGCTTAATAATTGTCAATTAGTTCAAATATAGAGAAATTGAAATTAAGAAATCAACTATCTGGAACATTTATTTAAATTGGATTTCTAAAAAGGACATACCAGAAGAATGAATGAATATCTAAACTGTTTGCAAACCAGGATAGTTTTAATTTAGAAGACATGATTTTAATACATAAAAAAATTATGTATTAAGTGTAATCAAATGCATCTTAATGTTACCAAAGGCATATAAGCATCAGCCTTTTGAATATGTTTTCATACTTCTGAAGCTTTTAGGAATACTTCATGACAAGGCAAACTTTATTACATCTGTATGATGGGACTTAAGTTTTAATTTGCATTTTAGTCTTCTCTCTTGATAAATTGCTTTTAGCAAATGTAAAGTTAATAAACACTGATTTCTGAGCTTTTTATTAATTCCTCTGTGTAGCAGATTATTTATAAATTTAAAGTAGCTTAAATTACTTTTTTTTTTTTGGTGGTACGTGGGCCTCTCACTATTTTGGCCTCTCCCATTGCAGAGCACAGGCTCCAGACGCTCAGGCTCAGCAGCCATGGCTCACGGGCCTAGCCGCTCCGCGGCATGTGGGATGTTCCCGGACCGGGTCACGAACCCGTGTCCCCTGCATCGGCAGGCGGACTCTCAACCACTGCGCCACCAGGGAAGCCCTTAAATTACTTTTAGATAACCTATTAATGAGCTGTGAGAGTTGAAAGCCTTACAAATATTTTACAAGATCAGTTATCATTTTAGTAGGAAAATATGGTCTAATAATTATTAGACTTAGCAAGGTCATATTCAGTTATCCTTATGTATGTTTACATTGATCTCATAGGTTATCATTTGGGATTCTATTATTTTGTTAGAAGAGGATAATTAAAATTATAAATTAACAACAAAAAAGGAAACAATATTTTATGGTCTAATTTAAAAGGTACCCAACTCATGTTTGTTTTTAGTGTTTTCTTTATAATTTAACATAATAAATAAATTTTTATTGTTAAATTATTTTAATTGTAGGTATATCTAGTAATGTGGAGTTTAGAGGTGAGAGACCAATATATCTGCAGTGTTGAATGTCCAGTTAAAAGTTTCAAGTCCCTAATTACACACACCATTCTAATGGCAAACCTGACCAAAACTGAGCTCCTGAATGAGAAAAAATAATTAAATCCTCAGTGCTACACAAAATTAGGTAATACGTTTTGCATATGACTTGAAGATTTTCCCTATATAACAATATATCTGATTGCATTGCCTTTAAAAGAGCACCCTCAATTTATTCTGAATGTAACATAAATAATGTATTTTTTATTTTAATGTGGATATATTTTATTTTTTAATGAAAACTTTTATTTTTGAGACAAATGTAGTTTCATCTGCAGTTGTAAGAAATAATGCAGAGTTACCATGTTACCCTTTACCCAGTTTCCCCCAATGGTAACATCTTGCAAAACTATAGCATAATGTCACAATCAGGAGATTGACACCGATACAGTCAAGATACAGAACATTTCCATTACCATAAGAATCCCTGGGCCTCCCTGGTGGCGCAGTGGTTGAGAGTCCGCCTGCCGATGCAGGGGATACGGGTTCGTGCCCCGGTCTGGGAGGATCCCATATGCCGCGGAGCGGCTGGGCCCGTGAGCCATGGCCGCTGGGCCTGCGCATCCGGAGCCTGTGCTCCGCAACGGGAGAGGCCACAACAGTGAGAGGCCCGCATACAGCAAAAAGAAAAAAAAAAAAAAAAAAAAAAAAAAGAATCCCTCATATTGCCCTTTTATAGACACATCCACTTCTATTCTTTCCCAACCTCTGGAAACTGTTAATCTGTTCTCTATTTCTATAATTAGGTCATCTCAAAAAAATGTTATATAAATGTAATCTTTAGACAATGGCTATTTTTCAGCCAGAATATTTCCCCAGTGATTCTTTCAAGTTGTTGTATGTATTGGTAGTACATTCCTTTATATTGCTGAATAATGTTGTATAGTATGGATATATTACTGTTTGTTTAACAATTCTCCTGTTTAGGAAAACCTACATTTTTTTTTCCAGTTTTGGGCTATTACAAATAAGGCTACTATAAACATTTGTATATAGGTTTTTGTGTGAACATAATTTTTGTTTGTTTTTTGTGACCTTGCTGTACTTGCTTATTAGCTCTAGGGTTTTTGTTTGTTTGTTTTTGTTTCTGCTTGTTTAATCATAGATACCTTGGGATTTTCTAAGTAGTCACGTCATCTTCAAATAAGGATAGTTTTATATCTTCATTTCTGATTTTATGCATTTTCTTATTGCACCAGGTAGAACTTTCACTTTTATGTTGATTAAGAATGTTGAGAGTGCTCCTCATCTTAGGGGAAAAGTAATGCAGTCCAAAAATAGGTGTCGTGTTATCTGTAGGTTATATGTAGGTTGGGGAAGTTCTCTGGGCTCTTTTTTTTTTTTTTTCAGGAGTTTCTATAGTGAATAAGTAATGAACTTTGTCAAAGCTTTTTTTGCATTGACTGATATAATCATGTGACATTTTTTCCCCCTTAGCCTGTTATTATGGTGGATTCATTGCCTGGTTTTTAAATATTGAACCAGCTTTGCCTCCTTAGAATAAACTTCACTTGGTCATGACGTAGAACTCTTTTTATAATTATGAATCCATTTGTTAATATTTAGTTCAAAGTTTTTGTATCTATATTCATTGGAGATATTGGTTTATAATTTTCTTTTTTGTACTGTATTTGTTTGATATCAGAGTAAAAGTATTTATTTGATATCAGGGTAAAACTAGCTTCATAAAGTTAATTGGGAAATGTTCCCCCTTCTTTTGTTTTCTGGAAGAGTTTGTACAGTTTGAGTGTTGATTCTTCTTTAAATGTTTGGTTGAATTTCCCAGTGAAACTAGCTGTGTTACCAAACCAAACTTGGGTCCACTTGCCCACACACAGTAAAACCAATCTACTGACACTAGGTTGTGGTGAAGGAAAGTGCAGCATTTATTGCAGGGCACCAAGCAAGTAGTCTAGGTAGATGGTGCTTAAAAGGCCCAAACTCCCCAAAGGCTTTCAGGGAAAAGTTTGTGAAGACAGGGAGAGGGAGGGGGATTATGGGGTAGGTAGTCAGCTCGTGGACATACTTCTGATTGGCTGGTGGTGAGCAAATCAGGAGTCAACATCCTTGACCTTCTGGTTTCAACTTGTCTGGGGTCTACATGCTTGCAGGCAGAATACAGTTAACTTCTTCCACTTGGTGGGGGTTCCAGTATCTGCAAAGCAACTCAAACTACATAGCTCAGGATATTACCTGTAGCCCTTGAGGAGAAACTAAAGGTCCTTGACTTTTTTTTTTTTAATTAATTAATTTATTTACTTTTGGCTGTGAGAGGGCTTTCTCTAGTTGCGGCAAGCAGGGGCCACCCTTCATCGCGGTGTGCAGACCTCTCACTTTCATGGCCTCTCTTGCTGTGGAGCACAGACTCCAGATGCACAGGCTCAGTAGTTGTGGCTCACGGGCCCAGTTGCTCCACAGAATGTGGGATCTTCCCAGACCAGGGCTCAAGCCCATGTCCCCTGCATTGGCAGGCAGATTCTCAACCACTGCACCACCAGGGAAGCCCAGTCCTTGACTTTTTTAAATGACTAAAGAATTATTATTTTGTCCTGCTTGACTATTTTCCTTTCTTTCTTCATTTTTTCACTTCTCTGATTAAATTTATTCTTTGTAACTTGGCAAAGGCCTAAGAGACTAATGTTCTTCTATAGGCAAGAGGCAGGTGGAGGCCATGGGCATGGGGGCTCTGTTGTGGGAAGGCCTCAGAGGGTCTGGCTTGGTTACAGCAGGTCAGATAGGGGTAGTCATATTACCTATTTCATGTTGTGTGACTTGTGGTAATTTGCATTTTTTTGAGGAATTAGTCCACTGTGTCTAAGTTGTCAAATTTATGTATGTAGAACAGTTCATGGTAGTCTGTCATTATCCTTTTCACATCTATAAGGTCTGTAGTGTTAGCCCCTTTTCATTCCAGATATTGATCATTTGTATCTACTCTCTTTTCTAATTTGTCAGTCTTGATAGAAGTTTGTGAATTTTATTGATCTTTTCTAGAAACTGCTCTTTGTTTCATTGATTTTTCTCTATTGTTTTACTTGTTTCATTTTCATTGAGTTCTGCACTTATCTCTATTGTTTCTACTGCCTGCTTTGGTTTCAATTTGTTCTTTTGCTAGTTTCTTGTGGGAGTTTGGATTATTGATTTGAGATTTTCCCTCCTTTCTAAAATATGCATTGTGTTAGAAATTTCCCCCTCAGTCCTGCTTTAGCTGTGTCCAACAAGTTTTCATGTTTTATTTTCATTTAATTCAGTTCAGTGTATTTTTCTAATTTCCCTTGAAACTTCCTTTTTGACCATGGATTACTTCAAAGCACATGGTTTCATTTTCCAAGTGTTTGGAGAATTTTCTATTATCTTTCTGCCATTGATATCCATCATGGTTGGAGAATAGCTGCATATGATTTCAATACTTTTAAATCTGTTTTAGGTTTGCTTTATGACCCAGGATATGGTCTTCATCTGTATATGTTCCATGAACTCTCAAAAAGAAGTTGTATTCTGCTGTTGTTTGGTATATTGGCTGGAAATAAATTATCTTAATTTTTCTTCATCTGAGAACGTTCTGATTCTCCCTCTGTACCCAAAAGATATTTTCAGTGGGTATAGGAGTATGGGTTGAACACTCTTTTCTTTTAGCAATTGAAAAATATGGTGCCACCTCTTTTTGGTCCCCATGGTTTCTTATGAGGAAACTGTTTTCATTCTAATTATTTTCCCCTATAGTTATAGTGCTATTTCTCTGGCTACTTCAAGATTTTTGTCTTTCGTTTTCTGAAGTTTAATTATGTTGTATCTTGCCATGTATTTAGGGGGCGATTTTTATGTTTGGGGCTTGCTTATCTTATCAAATCTGTAGGTTTGTGTCTTTTGACAGATTTGAATGATAAATTCAGTGCTACAGTTCAGTGGTAATTTCTTCATGCACTTTTCTGGTCCTTCTCTTTTCCCTTCTCCTTCCAGGACTCTGATGGCATGAATATTAGATCTTTTGTTATATTTCCATAAATGCCCTAGGCCCTATTCATGGTTTTCCAGCCTATTTTTCTCTCTTTTCTTCAGATTTAGTAATTTTCATTGTTCTATGTTTAAGTTCACTGATACTTTTCTGTATCCTCTTCAGTCTGCTGGGTTTCCCATCTATTGAGCTTTTTATTTGTTACTGTATTTTTCAGTTATAAAATTTTCATTTAATTCTTAGTTATATCTTCTATTTATTTGCTGATACTTTTTTCTTTGGTGAGACTTTCTATTTTTTTTCATTTGTGTCAATTGTGTTTGTCACTGCTGAAACATTTTTTTGAGGGCACTTTAAAATCTTTGTCTAATAATTCTAACATCTGTCATTTGGGCATTGTCATTTGTTATTCATTTTTTTTATCCAATTTGAGATCTTTCTGGTTCTTGGTATGACAAGTAGTTTTCTGTTGAAATGTGGATATTTTGAGTATTATATTAAAAGTGTCTGGACTTTATTTAAACCTTCTCTTTTAGTTGGCTTCCTGTGATGCCACTCTGATAGCAGCACTGCCTCATTATTGCCAAGTAAGGATAAAAATTCAGTTTCCTCACTCAGCCTTCATTGACACTTGATGGGGAGAGCTCCTAGTTACTGTTGGGTGAGTGTGAGAGTGTCAGCTTCTTATGTGGCCTCCACTCATACCTCTCTGGTTGAGAGAAATAGAAATGTGTCATTATTGCTCCCTGAATGGCTTCACCTGATGCCATGGGGAAAATATGATAGCTGTGTTCACACTTGGTGGAGGTTAAAGTCCTGACTCTCCACTGGATCTCCTCTTAATCCACTCTAGGGCAAGGGGTAGGAGCCCTCATTATTGCTGAGTGGGAATAGAAATACAGGCTTTCTTTGTAGTCTCCACTGACTTCTCAGGCAGAAGAGGGCATCATTACTCCACAGCAGAGATGAAAGTCTACCTCCCTATTTCAGCCTTCTCTGATGCCACTCCAGTGGAAGTTGGGGTGACTTGTCCCAGCCCTGGAAGGGTGGAAATCTAGGCTCTCTGCTTAGCATTTTCTGGTAGGGATGCATGTGGGGCCACTTGTTTTTCTGTGCTGTTCTATGGAGTAGAACAGTTAATGTTGAAGTTTTCTGTATTGTTATGTGTCCCCTTTCCTAGTTTCCAGCTAAAGAGTCCAGCCTTTTCTTATGGCTTTTGATTAGTCTACATTTTTTGGTGTTTCCAAGTTGATGGTTTCTTCAGCTCTAAGCCTGGGTTATATGAGGCAAAAAGAAAACCCAATGAATTCACCTCAGTGATGTTCCCAGGAATTTGAAGTTTCTAGCCAATCTGCCACCTTCTCTACCTTTTAGAACTTCCTTGTATTTGTTTTATATATGATGAGTAATGTGTTAGTCATATTTAGGAGGAACAATAGACAAACATCTTCCTAGAAACAAAAGTGATGAACGTTTTATAATATTAAATATATGTATATATTTTCCCACAAATAATGCTTTCCTAAAAATATTCTATTAAAGCCTATGACCATTGTAAGGCTTACTGCCAAATTAAAGAGCAGATAGCTAATGGCTATAAGAATGGATCCATTGGTTGATTTACTGTGTAAATTGTAAGATTAAAAATAAAACAGTACTGATTTTTTTTGCACAGATAGAAGTTATTTATTTCCCATTCTAAATTATAATTTCTCTATTTTTATAGTATGTGTGCTTTGGAGACTTGGATCTTGATGCTTAATTATAAACCTTTGGTATAAAGAACTTAACGTGGGTTCTTCCCTTATAAGATATAAAAAAAGTTCTTAATACCAAGGGAAGTAGAAGAACCTTTGGAGGAATGAGACAGAAGTGAGGTTAGAGGTCTTTTAGATATGTTCTTGTTTTATCTCCTACCACAATTCATGTTGAAAGGAAAACTTAAAACATAGGGGAATAGTGCCCTGTTCCTTTTTCAGGACTCCGATAGAGACTGTGCCACAGGAAGTCTCATACAAATAACAGTAGCCACTGCAAAGTAGGTATAGAGAGAGCTAGAAGTAGCTCCGTTGTGCTGTACTGAGGTTCTGAAATTCCTTTTTCCTCCCAACTGGAAAGGTAAATGAGTTGACAGGCACTGAGGTTGCAGTGGGGCAGCAGTAGGCAAGGGGTTAGAGATGAGATAATGCTGTGGCAGAGGTCAGGGACTGAGAGCTAATCCACAAACCAGATGGAGAATGTGAATGAGACTCAGAGGCTCTGCAGAGAGAGCTAGAGTTGAGGTGGAGCTTAGTTAGTGGAGAGAAGAGGTACACTTGACTCCTACTGTGTGGAGGGGTTACAATGTGGATTCTACTAGCTTTGTACTTGAGTGAAATCTAGAAGCACATCATCCAGTCTATGTGAAAAATTTCATCTCCATGAAGGACGGTGAGAAAGCAGAGGAAAGAAAAGAAATTTCTCAGCTTGGGCATAATATCCCATGGTGTTTCCTTACATTCCAACTCCAACTTGGAGGGAAAAAAAATTACAGGGACAAACAATTGTAACAAGAAAATTAGTACTTAAGTAGAATTTTTACCTTGCAATTGAATATTTATCCAAACAAGGCTGAAATAAACCAACTTAAATGAGAAGAGACTGTTATAACTTTTAATGGCAAGTTTTTTTGTTTTCATTTTCATTTTTTGTTTTTGTATCCTGTGGGTTAGGGCCTTGAGATGGATTAACTACAAAAATAAAGAACATAGTAGTTGAACAATAGTTGTACAACACCAGTGTACATTTTTGCACACCAGTATTCCTCTCCCCATCCTCATATCCAATGGAAGATGCACTCAGTTAACATAAATGCTTTACCTGGACTGGATGTAAGAAAATATGTGCTAAGCTTCTTATACTGCATCTTAGTATACAACCACTATTTAGATTGTCTTGTAAAATACTGTACAGATACGCAATACAGCCCAACAAGTTGTCTATTGTGGCATTCTTAGATCTACTGGATAGAGACCTCTCTTCCCCTTAAGGCAGATCAAACCATCTTTGAACCAGTTATAACTTTTAGAAAGTACATCCTGATACAGAGCCTAAAATTATCTCCTTGTAACCTCTATAAATGATCTAGAGTTATCTTTCAGGCTCAACTGAATAAATCTACTCTTGTCAAACTTCCTTTAAATGCTTAAAAGTCATCATTTTACACTCCTAGTAATTTATTATAAAGCCTGTTTTGGCTTTTCTTAGTACTTTAATCATAGTACCCTGAATGAGTTCCATTCTGTATGTTCCACCTGAATTATGGCAGTCAGAACTACATGTAGTGTTCCTAGTAGAATCTGGCCAACTCCAAATGCAGCAGAATTGACTATTTCTAAACAATGCTGAATCACTTGAATTGCAATCTCAATGTGATCGAATTTTAAAAATATTTTTATTAGTTTCTTTTTCATAATAGTAGTAACATTTTATAGACAATTCAGTTTTTGTGCACATCTTTATAGACTTTTCTTGAAAAGATAATTATCATTCATTGGCATCATGACAAGGAGATGCCAGTCTCAATTAGCCAAGCCTGCCATGGTGAAACTTGAATTTGGGGCTGAGTCTGCAGCAGGCAGAAGCAAATTAAAAAAAAAAAAAAGACAGATGAGTCTGAGTCCTCAAAGGGATTGAAAGATTGATGTCAATCACTATACACTTTTGAACAGGATTTAGGGAGCAGGGGATCTACACTGACTATGTTAGGAAATAGGATAATTGACACCATACATCAGCTTGAGCTTGGGTCTCCAAAGGGTTTGGAAATAACAAGGCAATCCCTGAGGGCCAACTTCTCATATAAAAGGATTCTAAGCACTAGAAGTGACTTGTAAACCTGTATTATAAATGTCATTGTTTCCACTGAAATATGGAATCTGGTTCATAAGTGTAATCATCTGCCTAAATACATATAATGAGGAAGTGGCAACTCTGACATTTAAGTCTGCATCTTTTTGACACAAAGCTTGATTATCTTTTACAATATTCTGGCTTACTCTATGTTTCAGTTAGCTAACCTTTCAAAAAATATTAAGTAACAAACCACCCAGAATTTAGTGGCTTAAAATAGTAGTATTTTATTCTCATCATCTGTGGGTCCTCTGAGATTCAGGTGATATAGGTTGAGCCCAGCTGAACAACTACGCTTGAAGCTGCAACAGCTGGTGAAGATCTGTTTCTCATCCACCTTGAACCAGTGGGCTAGCTGGAGCACACTACTCTCATAGCATGACAGAGATAAAAGGGTCTTACCTAGGTCCCTTAAGGCGTAGGACTGGAACTGACACACTCTTACTTACACTCCATCCATTGGCCAAAGGAGATCACTTGGATAAGCCACAAACAAAGGAATGGAGAAGTATTATCCACCCATAATGAGGCTTCAACAAAGGTAAGGATGATGAAGGACTACCCTTTATCTGCCTTACTACATTTAGACCAGAATTTAATTATAAAAGAGAACTATAGTTTATGTACCTGATTTCCTTCTGACTACTCTTTAAGATGCTAATATGTCCACCTCATATGAAATACATTTACACCCAGAAACTTAAGCAACTCTAACTAGGCAGATGAAAAAAATAGAAATGGGAAACACAAGAACTCCATACACTTTTATTTATTAAGCTTTTTTCCTTTTTCACCTCTGAATTCATTCTACTTGTTTCAAATTTTTATTTATCTTCTTCAAGGCAGTGGTTATTGCACCATTTTCTATATTTAATAAAATATTTTTAATAAGCTTGTCAGAAACACAGGGTTAAATAATAATGTCTAAATTGTCTAATCCATGTTTTTCCTCTAAGATACCATTACATTTTTGAGAAACTTTATTTTATCCAAAATGTTGGATGTCTTCTGAATGAAAAAATAAAAATCCTATTTCCCCAAATTTTGATAACAAGCCTTTGAATACACAGGTTTTTAAAAATCAGTGTCTGTTTTTCTGACTTCTTTTCTACAAAGAAACTCAGTTGCTGATAATTTTTCTTTTTCTTTTCTTTTTTTTATTTTTCTTTTTCTTGAAAATAGATTGAGGTTCCTTTTCTTATCCTTTTCATTGACAGAAAAATAATTTTGTGTGTATTTTCTGAGTCCAGTAAATCCTTTTAATCATTAGATATTTTGTTGACACCTGTGTGTGTGCTTTTCATTATATCCATATGTTGTAAGCCACTATCTATAGTGATTCTGCCATCCTTTTGCTTTTGGATTAATACTATCAATATGCTTAAAAAACTTAAAATGATCCTTATTTTTATTTTGACTTTTGCTCCATATATTATTAATATTTTTTATTGACTTAATATGTCAACAAAATCTAGGTTTTATTACTCTTACTGTTTTCACATTATGCAGAGGAAAGTGATGTGTTTATACCTTAGCCTTTCTGTATTAATTATGGAAAAAATATATTGTATTTTTTGGAACTACATTTGAAATATTCATGCTTGCAGCACTAACCAAGATCTTTGCAGTGCAAAAACTGCAGCTTTGGCATGACCGAGGTATTATTTACTTAGTACATTTAACACTGAGTCCATAGTCTTCTCATTTTCTCTCTTCTAGGTTGTTATATGCCCAGCAAGGTGCTTTGCTCAAAGTATTTGGTGTGTAATAAATACAAGGAAAATTGTATTAAACTAAAGACCTTTTTGTAATTCTCATATGCCTAGAAAGTAAAGGGTGTTTAGACCTCTTTGATTCATTGCTTTCATCCTAATAGTTCAATATCTCCCACCTGTGTAAGAAAATGCCATGAAACAACAATTTGAGGTTTATGCAGAAATGCTCTGCAATGATACTAATGCCTGTGATGATTAAAAAAAAAGATCTTTAACATGTAATTTCAAAATTCTTCATAAAAATTCTAATTTATAAATAGGTTCACTCACACTATAAGTGAAATGAGTATGCTTTGTATTTTTCACGCATTATTATTATCTACACTTTCCCAAATGTATACTAAGTCTTCATGTCCATAGTTTCTTGTGTCTACATAATGTCCTATGAAATTGATATCCACAATGAGTATACTGTGTTTGGTAGTTTCCAGTTATTATGTTTTTTTTTAATTTATTTTGTTATTATGCCACAATGCTTCTAGAAAAACACAAGCTTATTTATCTTTTCTTAAAATATACCATAAAAGTAAATTACCAGAAACTAGCTAGTGAGTGCATTGTTATTTAGATACATATGGTTTAATTTTATTTTTGTAACCCTTAGGTCAATAAAATCACCTATAATATATTTGAAAACTGTCAAGTAAAAGTAAGGATCATTTTAAGCCTTAGGCAAATTTATTGGCCACCTACATTTGGACATAAAGAGAATACGATTTCAAGGTTGTTATTTTGTTGATTTTTTTAAAATAAGTTTGCTCCGTGGTTTGATATTTACCTCTGAGATTTAGATCTGAGGTACACTCAATCACTGGTTAATCCAGATATTGAGATAAAAGAAGGAAAATTGTAATCCAAAGAAATTCTTAAATTGATAATCCCAATTTACATATTGCTATTTGCCAGCAATTATTTTGGATACATAGCTGGAGAATGTGTACTATAAGACGCTTTTCCCAAAATTCAGCACTATACATATAAACTGCCAGTTTTTCTACCTTCTCACTTTCCTATGCCAGGCTGACACATCCCTTAATTTCTATTGACCAGGGCAGGCTTACTGTTCTCTCAGCTTGACTGAACTTCAGACAGGCTTTTTCCTGACTATAGGCAGCTGACTTCCCTTTTCTTAGAGCATTAACTTTAAAAAAACTTGGAATTGTAAATTCTTTCTCTGCCTCTTTGAGATGTAAATCTTCCTCCAGACTTTTGCCAGTTTTATGTACCAGAACTGTCTTTCTCAAAGACTGTGAGCCATCACTTTGAAATGTAATTATCAAGAAAGATTGTGTCTCTCTCCTAGTCTGTGTGGGAGGATAGAAGCCTAATTTCTATTAACCAATGAGCACCATTTAGCAGACACAGATCCTAGTTCACCCCAGTTCTTAAAATCTCACCTGCCTTTTGTTTCAGTGGAGTTGAATTTAATTTCTCTCTCCTATTGCAATAGTCTGGAATAAAATCTTGGCTGTTTAATGCCATCTAGGACAATTTTTCTTTGACACACATGTATATATATACCTATAGGTTATATAGGATATATATACCTACAGGATTATCTTCACCTGTATTCATGTCTTTTTCCTATTAACTTATAGATAGTCTTATCAAGAGGCAGAGTTTATTTCTCTGTCCCTTGAATTTATGCTGATCTTTTGGTTTTTTTTTTTTTAACATATGGAATGTGGCAGAAGTGATAATGTGCCAGTGTGAGCCTAGGCATTAAGAAGCCTGGCACACTTTGCCGACAGTCAACCTGTTTCTGACTATAGGCACATGAGAAGTCTAACTGAGACCAGCCCTAACTGCTGACTTGAAGAATTGGGTACAAATAAATTGTTGTGCTTTTGAGGCTAGGAACAGTATAACTGTAAAGCAATACTATAGTGAAATATAATATATACATACACACGTGATTCTGAAAATTTTTAACTTTCAGACTTGGCAACTCCCTCTCTCCTATTAGGTGACCCATGTATAAATTAAGATATGTAGATTTCCATTTCTTTACATCAGCAGAAATATGCTATGACATCTCAGTATTTGCACATCTTTTTGTCCTATGTTAGACTATCTACTTCAAGAAATAAAATATATTCCCTCTTCTAGGCTCAAATTGCCAAAATATATCAAATCTAATTAACTAAAAGTGAACAAATCTACTCTTTTTAAAGTGATCAATTTAATTATGCTATTTTGCTTTCTTAGTTCACTGGAGTCGCCAATTAATAACAGGTTCAAGCAGATGGCCTTTGAGCTAAGAGGTCAATTTACTATATCAAGGAGAAAAATGAACAGAATTAAAGCAATTTACTAAAACATAACTTCAAAGAACTGATACTTTAAATTAAAGTGTGATCCGAAACATTATTCACATCTATTTGTTTTAGTATATAGCATTAGTTATCAATTAAAATCCAAGTTCTACCTCTTACAGAATTCTGTCACTTTGGGGCACACTTATTTCTAAAAGAATCGTCTCTCTTTCTAGAAAGAAGTGTTTTTACAATTAATGAAATTTGTCTTCATTTTCAAGATTTCTGGGCAAATTTGTTAGACTGTTTGTATCCGGTGTAACATTTGACCCAGTTTTAATTTGCAGAACATAATTGGAGCCTAGGGACATCATTATTCATACCACTTTTCTAATTATAACAAATGAGAGGTAACCTTTGAATAAAGAATGACATTCAAAGAAAACTGGATTGTTCCTTCTCTTAAATGTGGATAAAAACAGCACCAGTCCTTGTTACCTTTTCTGTTGCTGATATTTCACCCATAAATATGCATGTGATCTCATTATTTGTAATCACCTTGGGAAAGTATTTACTTACACATGTTGACAGTTTGGTAAAATAGACACTTCATAAATTTACAAGTTTTTAAAAATTTTAATGCTTTCATCTTTTAATTAAATGTAAAGAGTGAAAATAGGGTCTAAATTTTTGGCATGTGTTATCATTGCTAATGTGAATTGCTGTCCTATAATTTGGTAAATTCTTAAACTCAAGTATACTTCTTAAGCTAGTCACTGAAAACCAGTCAAAGGTTGTTTTCATGAACTTATTGCTGTATGAGTTTACTAAAATTGCAAATTTTACTTCTAGCTTTATAGAATTTTGAAATGTTATATTCAACTTTTTAAATGCCAACATTAAAGAAAGTATTAATAAATGGTATAAATATATGCAGCAGGATGCTTAGCTTTGATCTCATGGTTAAGTTATTGAAATTCTTTGGATATTGAATTACTGTAAATAAATTTAGGTTAACTCTATTTTTTCTAACTCCAAACTCTTATAACTAATGAAAACTCTTTTGAGATAATGACAGTTATAATGCTCTATTTTTTAAATAACTCTCTTTGTTTGTGAAAGCATTTAAGATAACTAACAGCTACACTTATTAATTGCTTAGAGGTTTATTAAACATAACAGCTACCATTTTTCAACATTTCTTTAAGTTATATATTACAAAAATATGCTATTTTATTTAATCATCAAAAAATCAATTTTGGGTTCAGTAAATCTGAGTAATTTGTTCTTTCTCATTCAGCTAATATTTGGGAGAGCAGAAATTACAATCTATGACTATCTTATATCAAGTCTATATTGTACTACTTTTATCAAGATACAGTTGATATAAACTTAAACTTGAATACATTTTAAATCTCTATATTTTTTGTCTTCTCCCCTCCCATGTTTTATGTTTTTGATGTCACATTTTACATCTTTTTTTCTTGTATGTCTGTTCACTAATTATTGTATAGCTATTCTTACTACATTTGTCATTTAACCTTCATGCTTGATTTATAAGTGATTCCCCACCTTTACGACATTAGATAATTCTAAAATTTACTATATATTTAGCTTTACCAGTGAGATGTGTCTCCATATGTTTTCTTGTTACTAATTAGTACCCTTTCTTTTCAGCTTGAAAAAATCCATTTAACATTTCTTTGAAGGCAAGTCTAGTGCTGATGAACTCCTTTAGTTTTTGCTTCTCTGGAAGAGTCCTTACCTCTCCTTCAATTCTGTATGTCAACTTTGTCAGGTAGAATATTCTTAGCTGGACTCTGCTGATAGTTTTATGGAGATTCCTTGTATGTAACAAGTTGTTTTTCTCTTCTTCCTTTTAAGATTCTCTCCTTATCTTTGTCTTTTGACACTTATAATATGACTTGTCATTGCTCTTTTTGGGTTCATCTTATTTGGAGCTTTTTGAGCTTTGGATGTAGATGTTTTTTCCTTCTCCAAGTTAGGAAAGTTTTTGGCCATTATTTCTTCAAATAAGTTTTTGTCCCTTTCTTTCTCTTCTTCTGAGACCCTGATAATGCAAAACTTGATCCATTTGATGTTGCCCCAAAAGTCCCTTAAGCTATCTTCACTTTTTTCATTCTCTTTTTTTTCTCTCTCTTTTTGCTGCTCTGATTAGGTGAGTTTCACTGCTATTTCTTCAAGTTCACTGATCCTTTCTTCTGTTATATCTAGTATGCAGTTGAACCCATTTGGTGTATTTTTCAGTTCAGTTAATGTATCCTTCAGCTCTACAACTTCAGAAAACCAGGGCATTTGTCAATAGTATAAGTACCTTTTAGAAATGACCAGTGAACTAGAGAGTGGCAGAAGGAGAACACTAGCTATCCTCCATTCCTTGAGAGTATCTACTTAGGCCCCTAGATGTGTGCCAGATCAGAAGTTTGGACCTCAGGCTGAAGCTCTTGGACAAGCAAATAGGTCTGTTTCCCAGAAAGATTGGGGGTGTATTCCAGTCTGCTGTCTGTGTAGTGCCCAAGGATGGTAGCCTGCCACAAGCTGTCTCTCCAATTGTTACAGTCCAATGGGACCCAGAAACATAAACCTCCCTGGTCACCAGTACTAGGCAATCAAGGAGCATCATTTGGGCCATAGTTACCAAAGCAGGGCACCAGATGTGAACACTAGGGCACCAGATATGCATAAGAGCTCTCTTCCAGAAGATAAGGGGCTCTGGAGCACAGCAGAGGGAGAGTGTGAAGATAGTACCATGCTTCCAAGTTCTCTCAAAAGGCTTACCCTAGGCCCTTAGATATGTGTTTAATTACAAGCCTGCCCTTCAGACTGAAGCTGTGAAGACAAACTGATAGAACTCTCACTGAAAAACTGGGGTCATTAGGCTATTGCCTCTTGTTGTGCCCTGAGGGTGGTAGCTGGTTAAGAATTACTTTGCCATTGGTTCCAATCCTGTTGAAAACTTGAGCATAAAACCTATCAGCTACCAGAACTAGGCTATATAGAGTTGTCTCCTGGGCAGCAACTACAAAAATCAGAGTGCCGGTGAAGGGTACAAACTTTTCTCTGGGACATACTGGTGAGCTAGGTGAGGTAGATGAAGAACACAAAGATGGTTCCTGCCAATCTCTGACACTGGAGTGTATCCCAGCAGGCTCCTAGATGTGTGTTAAATTAGATGCCTTTAGGTCAATGCTTTAAAATAAGCAAATAAACCTCTTTCATTTAAAGTCTGGGTGCTTTTCAATTACATGCCTCTTCATTGTGCCCTGGGGAAGGTGACTCTGAACACACAAGCCCTTTAAGAGCTGTTTTTTCAGTTCATCATAGCCTTGTGGGTCTCATGGATGCAAGCTTCACTGGTTTTCAAAGCTAGATGTTTTGGGGGCTCATAACTCAGGTGCAGGCTTTAGAAGTTGTGGCACCCAATATGGGAGTCAAACCCTTTGCTCCTCAAGGAGAAGATTCAGGTTTTGAGTTCCCTTCTGATTGTGGATTGCTGTGCTGTGCTGGGTTTTGTGGTGATATTCTGCTTCTACTACCCAGTTTGAGGTGGGTTTTTTTCTCATTTGCCCAGTGTGTAGGAGTGGCTCAGCTAGTTTTTAGGTTAAATTGTTCCATATGTAGCTGTAGATTTTGTGTGTCTATGGGAGGAGGTAGGTTCAGGATCTTCATATGTCACCCACTTGGACCAGAACCTAAATTGTACTATTAATGATTATGATATATTATACTTTTAAATATACATTTATTTTTCTAAATTAATCTCTGTTTAAAGTGATTGGAAGTATGTTAAATTCGTGTTAATATTTGAAGAATTTATATTTTATAGTATTGTCTTTCCATCCAAAACTGTGATATCTTTACTATTTCGTTCTTTTTTATGTTCATCAATAAAATTTAACAGAATTATGGAAACTGATAATATCGACCTTGAAGGGAGAGTGCAATTTCTGCTCCTCTTGGAATTAAATTGTGTAACTTAGCAGGCAGATCTGTGTCTCAATTACCTCATCTGCTGAAACACGGAATATAAGAATGACTAATTCCATATAGATTGTTTTGAGAATTAAAGAGATAGTACGTATAATATACTTAAAATACTATCTGTAATATAAGACTTCAATGGGGTAGTAATCATTGCTTGCATGTTATTCTGTCTTGATATAAGGGCAATATATTTCCGTTAAGCTTTCCTAAATTTATTTGAGTTTTGGTACTATTACATATAGAATATTTTTTCCCGTTTGGATTTATTTGTTTGTTTATTTAATTTTTTTTTGTGGTACGTGGGCCTCTCCCTGTTGTGGCCTCTCGGGTTGCGGAGCACAGGCTCCAGACGCGCAGCCTCAGCAGCCATGGCTCACGGGCCCAGCCGCTCCACAGCATGTGGGACCTTCCTGGACCGGGGCACAAACCCGCGTCCCCTGCATCAGCAGGCGGACTCTCAACCACTGTGCCACCAGGGAAGCCCTGGATTTATTTTTGCTTATTCCCAGACTAAAGAAGAATTATTGAATTTGAATGTTTATGTTGATTCTAACTACTAATTTGTTACATGTTCTTTTAAGGCTAGAACTTATTACTAAAATCTCTTAAGTTATGTAGCTAAAAAATAAATGCAAATAGCAAAATATGTAGTTGAATTTTTTTATTAATGAAAATACAGGAATATTTTATATTTTATTTTCTAAAATCTCTAAAAGAATATTGAACAATAATGTCAATGGAGATATCTAATCATTTCCTTTTTATTTAACTAAAATTATTTTAGTGGTTTGGGTTAAAGGATAATGTTTTATTTTTTAGTTTTCTTTTTAATTAAATTTCAGTACTTTGATTGTATTACATTTTAAGTAGCACTCATTTTTATTTGAAATAGTTTTGTATATTTCTACCATTTATAGATACGATTAAAATGTTTCCTTTAATATGTCAGTAAAATATATAATTTCTGGTAATTTGACACTGAATTACCATGGCTTTTATGGAAAATTGTTTATTTAAAAATTTTAAATTCAAAAGTAAGGTTTTTTTTCCTATTCTCTTTTGGATATAAATTTAGGCTATCTTACTAAATCAAATCTAGGACATGTACTTATATTTCTATGGTACAAAATAATTTAAATATCATTGAAATTATTAATGACAGTGGATAATATTCACCTGTGAACACATTTGTTCTTGGGCTCCTCAATGTTAGATTTTGCTTTTTCTCTTTTCTAGTCTTTCTTCTGGTGATTGTCTAGTTAAGTGTTTTCATTTCTCTTGAGTTATTTTTATATAATTTCTATTTCTCTAGTAAATAATTTCTTAATTTTTTCTTCCCCAGATATAATAGTTTTTCTATAATTACTTTATCATAACTATTTTTGTTTTCTCATTCCTAACTTTGAAAATTACTAACTTATTTTTGTTATTTGGTTTGCAAAGTATTTATTATATTACCATTCCCTTCAAATTATCAACTTAAGAAGCCTTCCTTTTTAAGGTTGAATTATATTTCATTTTATGTATGTCATATTTTTCTTGATTCATTCATCTATTTTAGACGTTTAGGTGGTTTCTACAACTTGATTATCATGAATAATTTTAATAAGTGTAAGAGTGCTAACACTTCCGGAAGTGGGATTTACAGATCGTATTGTAGTTCTATTTTTAATTTTTTGAGGAAAGTCCATACCTTCCTGTGCAAGGAATCTAATTTTCTACACTCTAACTAGCACTCGGTTCATTTAAATTTTTTTTTTTTAATTTTTATATAATGGCCACCTGACAGGTATAAGGGTGGTTTTGATTTGTATTTTCCTGATGATTAATATTTTCCTGGTGATTAGTGATGTTAACTAACAATTTTCACATACATTTTGGGCATTTGTATGTCTTATTTGGAGAAATATCTATTCAAATCCTTAGCTCACTTATTAATTGTTTGGTTTCTTTTTTTAGGTTTTTTGCTATTGTACAAGTTCCTTATACATTTTGAAGATTAACTTCTAAGCAGATATATGGTTTAAAAATATTTCAGCCATTCTGTAGGATAGGTTTTTACTTTGTTGATTGTTTCATTTGCTTTTTAGTTGTACAGAAGCTTTTTAGTTTGATGCTGTCCCACTTGTCTGTTTTTGCTTTTGTTGCGTATGCTTTGGGTGTCATATAAACAAAATCATTTTCACGACTAAAGTCGTGAGCTTTTCTACTGTGCTTTCTTCTAGTAGTTTTACAGTTTAAGGTTCTTAGTTTAAGTCTTTAATCCATTTTGATTTGATTTAATGATATGGTATAAGATAAGGGCTCAATGTCATTCTTCTGTATGTGAATATTCAGTTTTCTCAACACTATTTGCTGAAGAGGCTATCCTTTATCTACTGTGGATTGTTGGCACCCATACTGAAGATCTGTTGACTGTCTATGTGAGGAATTATTTCTGGGATCTTTTTTTTTTTTCTGTAACATCCATCTGTCTGTCTGTTTTTATGCCACTACCATACTGTTCTGACTACTGTAGTGTTGTAGCATATTTTTTTAAACTGTTGAACATTAACTTTATTTTTTAATTTTTATTTTATATTGGAGTGTAGTTGGTTTACAATGTTGTGTTAGTTTCAGATGTACAGCAAAATGATTCAGTTATACATATACATATATCTATTCTTTTACAAATTCTTTCCCCATTTAGGTTACTACAGAATATTGAGTAGAGTTCTCTGTGCTATACAGTAGGTCATTGTTGGTTATCTATTTTAAATATAGTAGTGTTGTGGGGGAGGATGAACTGGGAGATTGGGATTGACATATATACAGTTATTAATACTATGTATAAAATAGATAAGTAATGAGAACCTTCTGTATAGCACAGGGAACTGTACTCAATGCTCTGTGGTGACCTAAATGAGAAGGATATCCAAAAAAGAGGGGGTATATGTATACATATAGCTGATTCACTTTGCTGTACAGTATAAAATAACACAATATGGTAAAGCAACAATACCCCAATCAAAATTTTTTTAAAAAAATAGTAGTGTTGTAAAATATTTTGAAATCAGGAAGTGTGATGCCTCCAGCTCTGTTCTTTTTCCCAAAGGTTAATTTGGCTATTTGTACCTTTTGTGATTTCATATAAATCTTAGAATTCTTTTTCTGTTTCTTTAAAAATATGCCTTCAGAATTTTATAGGAATTGCACTGAATCTGTCGATTGGTTTGGATAATATGGAAATTTAATATATTAATTCTTCCAGTCCATGAACACAAGAGGTTTTTCCATTTGTTTGGGTCTTACATAATTTCTTTTATCATTGTTTTATTGTGTACCATGTATAAGTATTTTACCTCACTAGTTTATTCCTAAGAATTTTATTCTTTTTAGAGTTATTGTAAATGGGATGTTTTTCTCAGTTTCCTTTTAAGATAGTTTATTGCTAGTATATAGAAAGGTAACTTTTTAAATGTTTATTTAATATCCTGAAACCTTACTGAATTTGTTTACTAGTTCCAACAATTTTTTTTTTCATAGAGTCTTTCTATGTATACAACCATGGTATCTGCAAACAGGGACAATTTCACTTTTTTCACTGTGATTTGGATGCCTCTTATTGCCTTTTCTTGTCTAATTGGTCTGGCTAGGACTTCCAGTACCATGTTGAATAGATATGACAAAAGCGGATACCTTTGCCCTGCTCCTGATTTTAGAGGAAAAGCTTTCAGTTTTTTACCTTTGAGTATGATGTTAGTTCTGGGCTTTTAATATATGTCTTTTATTATATTGAGGTTTTCCTTCTATACCTAGTTCATGGAGAGTTTTTATCATGAAAGGGTGTTGAATTTTGTCAAATGTTTCTACTGTAGTTATTGAGATGGATCATGTAGTTTTTATTCTTTATTCTGTTAATGTGGTATATCACATTTATTAATTGTTTTTTAATGTTGAATAATTCCTAAATCCAGGGATAAATTCCATTTTGTCAACATGTGTGACACTTTCAAGTTGGACTTGGTTTTCTAGTAACTTTTTGTTGAATTTTCCATCTATATCCATCAGGGATATTGGCCTATAGTATTCCTGTGGTGTCTTTGGCTTTGGTATCAAGATAATGCTGGCATCATATAATGAGTTTGGAAGTTTCTCTCCACTTAAATTTTTTAGAAGAGTTTGAGGATTGGCCTTAAAGTTTCTTTAAGTGTTTGGTAGAATTTGCCCATGAAGCCCTCTGATACTGGGCTTCCTTTGGGAGGTTTTCTTTATTGATTTAATCTCTATACTATTTATATGTCTGTTCAGCCTTTGATTTAACCCTGAATCAATCTTGGTAGGTTATGTGTTTCTAGGAAGTTAACTGTTTCTTCTGTTATCCCGTTTATTGGCATATAATTATTCATAGTGGTGTCTTATGATCATTTTTTTAAAATTTATTTATTTTTGCTGTGTTGGGTCTTCGTTTCTGTGCAAGGGCTTTCTCTAGCTGTGGTAAGTGGGGGCCACTCTTCATTGCGGTGCACGGGCCTCTCACTATCGCAGCCTTTCTTGTTGCGACGCACAGGCTCAGTAGTTGTGGCTCACGGGCCTAGCCGCTCCGCGGCATGTGGGATCCCCCCAGACCAGGGCCCGAACCCGTGTCCCCTGCATTAGCAGGCAGATTCTCAACCACTGCACCACCAGGGAAGCCCCTATCATTTTTATTTCTATAGCTTCAGTTGTAATGTTTCCGCTCTGACTTATGATTTTATTTGTTTACATTACCTCTTTTTCCTTAATCTGGCTAAGATTTGTCAATTTTGTTTAGCTTTCAAGAAAATAACTCTCAGTTTCTTTTACTTTTTTTCTATTTTTCTTTTTTATTTTGTTTTTTCTCTAATTTAAAAATATTTCTTTTTTCTGCTAACTCTGGGCTTAGTTAGTTTTTCTTGAGGTGTAAAGTTAGGTTGTTTATTTGAGATCTTTCTTCTTTTATAGTGAAGGCGTTTATTGCATGAAATGTCCCTCTTAATACCACTTTTGCTGCATACTGTAAGTTTGGGTATGTTGTGTTTTTGTTTTCATTTGTGTCAAGTTATTTCATAATTTTTAAAATTTCTTCTTTGACCATTTGTTGTTCAAATCGTCTGATTGTGGTCAGAAAAGATCTTTGGTATAATTTCAGTCTTCTCATATTTACCAAGACTTGTTTTATGATGTAAAATGTGATTTATTCTGAAGAAAGTTCCATGTGTGATTGAGAATAATGTATATTGTACTGCTCTTCAATGGAATGTTCACTATATGTCTGTTAAATATATTTTGTCTATAGTGATATTCAAGTCATTATTTATTGATTTTCTTTCTGCATGTTCTATTATAAAAATTGACATATCAAAATCTCCTCTGATAGTTATATTGCTATCTGTTTCTCCCTTCAGTTCTGTCAATGTTTGTTTTGTATACTTAGGTGCTCAGATTTGAGTGCGTATATATTTATGATAGATCTTCCTGGTGGATTGACCTTTTTATCATTGTAAAAGGCCCTTCATTGTCTCTTGTGACAGTTTTTGAGTTATTCTATTTTGTCTAATATAAATAGAGCCACTCCTGCTCTCTTTTGGTTTCCATTTGCATGGAATGCCTTTTCCTTCCCTTAATTTTTAGCCTTTTTGTGTTCTTAAATCTCAACTATGTATTTTCTTAATCCATTCAGTCATTATGCCTTTTTTTTTTTTTTTTTTTGTGGTACGCGGGCCTCTCACTGTTGTGGCCTCTCCCGTCGTGGAGCACAGGCTCCAGACGCGCAGGCTTAGTGGCCATGGCTCACGGGCCCAGCCACTCTGCAGCATGTGGGATCTTTCCGGACCGGGGCACGAACCCATGTCCCCTGCATCGGCAGACGGACTCTCAACCACTGCGCCACCAGGGAAGCCCCATTATGCCTTTTGATAGAGGAGTTTAATAAAATTACATTTGAAGTATTATTGATAGGAAAGAATTCAATATTGTCCTTCTGTTATTTTTCTGTTAGTCTTATAATTCTTTGTTTCTTTTTTCCTGCTTACTGTTTTTCTTACTCTTTTGTAGATTTTATTTTTATTGATAGGCTTTGAATTTTTTCTTTTATTTTATTCTGTAACTTCTATAGGTATTTGCATGTGTAGGTGTGCTTACCTTGGGCCTTAGATAAAATATTTTATAACAGTCTATTTCAGGCTGATAACAAGAAGTTCAGTCATACACGAAACCTCTACATTTTAACTTCTCCTTCCTAATCCTTATATTATTGTTGTCACAATGTACACCTACTCACATTTTGTATATTTTTCCTACAGCTTCATTGAGATATAACTGGCATATAACATTGTGCCTGTTTAAGGTACACAACCTGTTGCTTTGTTATACTTATATGTTGCAACATGACTACCATGATCATAACACTAGCTAAAACCATTATTTCACATGATTACCATTTCTTTTTTCTGGTGAGGACATTTAAGGTCTATTCTCTCAGCAACTTTAAGGTATATATAATACACTATTGTTGACTATAATAACTATGCTGTATATTAGATCTCCAGAATTTATTTATCATGTAATTGAAAGTTTGTACACTTAGACAGATATCTCCCTATCCCCCCACCCTATCTCCTGGTAAATACCATTCTACTCTGTTTCTATAAGATAAGCTTTTTGAGATTCTAGTGATACCATAGAGTATTTGTCTTTCATTGTCTGACTTATTTCACTTAGCATAATGTCCTCAAGTTCCGTTCATGATGTTACAAATGTTATGTTTTCCTTCTTTCTCATCTCTGAGTGAAATTCTATTAGACATATACACTATATCTTCTTGATCCATTCTTCCATTGACAGACAGTTCAGTTGTTTCCATATCTTGGCTATTGTGAATAATGCTGCAATAAACATGGAGGTGCAACTATCATTTTGAGTTAGTGTTCTTATTTTCTTCAGATAAATACCAACAAGTGAAATTGCATCAAATGGCAGTTCTATTTTTATTTTTTGAGGAACCTCCATACTATTTTCCATAGCAGTTGCATCAATTTACATTCCTACCACCAGGGCACAAGGGTTCCCTTTTCTCAACATCTTTACCAACTCTCATTATCCTTTGTCTTATTTATGTTCTAATAGATTTAAGGTGATATCTCACTGTGGTTTTGATTTGCATTTCCCTGATGATTAGAAATGTCAAGTACATTTTCATGTACCAGTTGGACATTTGTATGTCTTCTTTGGAATAATGTTTATTGGGGTCCTCTTCCCATTTTAATTAGATTATTAATTTTTTTATTATTCTTAATTTTGTTTCTATTGTGTTTTCAGAGTTCCTTTTATATTTTGGATATAAGCCCCTTTCTGATATATGCTTTGCAAATATTTCTCCTATTCCATAGCTTACCTTTTCATTTTGTTCATTGTTTCTTTTGCTGTGCAGAAGCTTTTCAGTTTGTTATAGTCCCCTTTATCTATTTTCACTTCTGTTGCTTATGCTTTTAATGTCATACCCCCCAAATCATCACCCAAACCAAATTCAAATGGCTCTCCCCCATGTGTTCTACTAAGAGTTTTATGGTTTCATGTCTTATATTTAATTCTTTAATCCATTTTGACTTCATTTTTCTGAGGAGAGATGTAAGATAGGGGTCCATTTTCATTATTTTGCTTCTGATTATTCACTTTGTCCATTTATTGAATAGACTATGCTATTCCCACTGAGTATTCTTGGCTTGCTTGTGAAATAGTAGTTGACTATATATGTGAGGGTGAACATATGTGAATCTTGTGAACTCTAAATTCTGGTCCATTGGTCTATATATCTATAGACCAGTATCATACTGTTTTGATTATGGTACAATAAATTTGCAGTATAGTTTTAAATCAAGAAGTGTGATGCATCCAGGTTTTTTCTTCTTTTTCAGAACTGTTTTGGCTAGAGTTTTTGGTAGTTCTGTACAAATTTTAGCATTGTGTTTTCTATCTGTGAAACATACCACTGGAATTTGGTAGGAAAAGCACTGAATCTTTTAGATGGCTTTGGGATTTATGGACATTTAAACAAATTAATACTTCCAATCCATGAATGAACACAAGATATCTTTCCATTTGTTTGTGTGTCCTTCAGTTTCTTTGATCAGATTCTTGTAATTTTTACTGTACAGAACTTTCACCTCTTTTGTTTAATTTATTCCTAAGTATTTGATTGTTTTTGATGCTATTGTAGATAGGCATTTTTAATTGCTATTTCAAATATTTTGTTGTTAGTGTACAGAAACAGGACTTTTGTTTTGTTTTGTTTTGTGGTACACGGGCCTCTCACTGTTGTGATCTCTCCCGTTGCAGAGCACAGGCTCTGGACGTGCAGGCTCAGCGGCCATGGCTCACGGGCCTAGCCACTCCGTGGCATGTGGGATCTTCCCGGACCGGGGCACGAACCCGTGTCCCCTGCATCAGCAGGCAGACTCTCAACCGCTGCGCCACCAGGGAAGCCCACGACTGATTTTTATTTATTGATTTTTTTAGCTTGCAGCTTTACTGAATTTGTTGATTCGTTCTAACAGTTCTTTAGTACAGTCCTTGGGATTTTCTAAACATAAGATCATATCACCTGCAAACAAAGAGAGTTTTACTTCTTCCTTTCTGGTTTGGCTGTCTATTTCTTTTTCTTGCCTTATTAATCTGTCTAGAACTTCTAGAACTATGTTGAATATGAGTAATGAAAATGGGCACCCTTTTCTTCTTCCTGATCTTAGAAGAAAAGTTTTTAACCATTCACAGTAGAGCATGATGTTAGCTGTGGACATGACATATATGTCCTTTATTATGGTAAGGTATGCTTCTTTTATCCCCAGTTTCTTAAGCATTTTTGTAATAAGTAATGTTTAATATTGTCAAATATGGGACAAGATAAGATAAAGGATAGGGAAACATATGAGATGAAATGAAAGTAGTTCAAAATTAACATTTTTTTAGTTAAAAATATGTTTGAAGTGCAGAGAGGTTTGGCTGGTAATAAAAAACATTCCAGAAAAACTTGGACAAAAATGTTTCAGACACAGCTAAAAATATAAATGCTGTAAATATCATATTAAGTTTGGCTTCAGTTTGATTTTTTTTAACTTCTTTCTCAGAAAGAGTCAGATTTCAGAAAAGCTTCCCAATAATTGGTATAGGAAACAATGTGTTTTAGAGCATATTCTACTGAGTTGGAAGGATTTGAATCACAATCCTTATCTCTAGTGTTCAGTAAGATGTGAAGTATTTCTTAGAAATTGTTCTATTTGTCTGTGTACAAAACATGAGATTGCAAGCAAAATTGTGAAATGTCAGTGTTTGCCGTAACATATCTAATCACTTATCTAATAATTGTGACCCATCTCATTTTTTCTTATGTTTGGATATATCTCATGCCCCTTAGACAGAGCTGGCCAAGTTTCAGATCTACATTTCCCACCAGTGTCATGACCACAGAGTGGCATTTGGTGAAGGAGTTCTCAGGGACACCTAAAATGGGTTTCCTGGATTTGGGGGATATGTGAACAGAGAGACTGGATCCTACTACCTTCTCAATAAATTTGAAACATTTGCCATAATCACAAAAATAATATAAAAGGGCTACATTTTCTGCTATCATGAAAATATTTTACAGAAGAAATGGAGAAATGCATGGAATGAGCTAGTTGTACCTCATTGTGTTCAGTCTTTCTAAACTTCCCCATGGGAATTTCTTTCAGTAAGTCTCTATTGCTTAAATTGTCCTTTATGAAAAAGTTCACATGCTGTTGTACTATATATGTTTTCCCAGGGGAAGTCAGATGCCTGTCCATGTGCTGTAAATAAAGTGGGGAGTGTGTCTCAGGTCACTCATTTTCTCTTCAGGCCTGGGGAAGAAATTCAACTCTACCAGTATTGAAGGCACTTTGACATGTTACTTCCAGAACTTTAATTTGTGTGCAAGTAAATCGTGATATTTGAAGATGTCATTAAAAATGAATGATTTCATATTATGATTACTATTCCTATCAGGGAAGCCTTCTAAAAGATACCAGATGTGAATTAAACTCTCCAAGGGAAATCGGTGTTGTTTCTTGGTCTGTCACATAATAAAATGTCAAAGGAAAGATGATAAGGAAGCAAATTGCTTAAGATGGTATATTTGGCATGATGGAACTTTGACGTTTTGTCTGCACAAACAGATTAGATAAAATTGGAGCTTAAAATTCTGATTTAATTTGACGTGTCTTCCCTATCTAGAGGCAGACTGATGTGGATTCTAATATTCAATGGCCTATAAAAAAGATGACACCAAACTTCTCTTTTCTACTTTATCTCCAAAGTCTGACCAATAATTTTCCTTTAGATGCTTTCTGCCTTTCAAAACAAAATCCCTCAGCCTGGCTTTATGTTATGTTTATGGCTATTTTTTTTAAGTAAAAAACTTTAGATAAAATGCTACTACCAATTATTTCACCTGATACTCAGTATATCACGAGTAACAGTAAATATTTGTCCTCTGAATATGCTATCATCCCACCTGGGAACAACAAAAATATCTTCAATATTTAAAGTTAAATCAGAATGAATATAATATATGGATTGTACAGATCATGTTAGGTTATCTAACTAAATTTATATTGACTTTTTAAAGGAAAATAATTATTAAAAATATAAGGGGTTTGATTGATTTTTTATGAATTAGAATCTGTCTTCCTGTCAAATATATATGACATATATATTGTGTACATGCTTACATGTACCTTAAAGCAGAAAAACATGACTTCAAATATTGATAATTGCTTCTGGGAGTCCATTAGAATACAAGATTTTACTAAGTATATACAAATCTATTGACACATATAAAGACTTGTAAGAGAAAAAGTAATCTTTATTCTTCTATGACAGAAGATCTTTATTATACTCAACTTTCCCCAAATTATAATGTCTCATTGTAACAGAGAGAAGTTAAATAGACTCAGTATAAATAAGTTGTTTATGAGTAGCAATGTGTTGAGTAGAAATTATTCCTGTTGACTTTCTTAAATATGTTTTGAAAGAAACATTTGTTCCTTTAGATGCCATTTGAAATCTTTTGTTTTCTTCTTCCCAAATTCAATATGGGATTTTGGATATTATAAAACCAATAGGGGAAAAACATTCTTTTCCCTATTTATATATAGGGTTTGACATTTTTTCCCCACAAAAATAATTGTTTTCAGCTCATCTATGTCTTCATCAGAAAAAAAATGTTACAAACATTTTTCTTTGAGAATTTCTAATAATGATCCAAATAAATTAATTGTAACAGCAAAAGAAAGAAAATTATTTACATTTATATGCCTGTGGAATAAATTTTATTGAGTGATATATCTTTCTTGAAACACTAACCAAAATATACAGTGTGTCTTTTCTTTTACTCTAGCGTGATTTGAAGCTTTTCTGTTAATCATATGCTACTTTGGCTTTGGCTAAATAAAGATACTCTTATCTTTAAAATATACTCTATATTTGCTCTCCATTCATATAACACATACATGTACATATATTTCTATTTGTTTTTCATTAGAATGAATAGAAATTGATATTGAACATGACGGTAGTTTGTTTTCATGAGCAAAGAAGAAGAAAAGACTGAGATGGAGTGAGGAGAAGCTATCTGAAAAATTCCTTAGGTCCAGACTGAGTCACTGAACTTATTCTGATGTATGATGGTTGGAACAAGTCCTTTATTTGTGTGCTAAATTTTTAAGTGTGAAATTATTGTATTAAATATATTAAGCATTTTATGGGTTTTAGAAAAAACAGAAAATATAATAACGTAAATGTGCAAACAGTGGAGAAAGATGAATGGATCATGCAATGTTTTGAGGTTCCAACAACTATGTGATTCCTTAGGGTAAGGAATAAGAGAAAAGAAAAGCTTTGTAATTTCCTGTACTTTCATCCAGACATATATTATTTGAGTATTCTTATGATGGCTATTTCTTGGGATAACGACTGACTGTTTATTACCATAAAAGAAGGTAGGTTCGTTGTAGTAGAAGCAGATTCCCTTCTTTGAATGACTATTTTAGTTTCCTTCAGCTGCCATAAAAAAGTCCCACAGACTGGGTGCCTTAAACAACAGGAATTTATTTCCTCACAGTTCTGGAGTCCCTAAGTCCAAAATCAAGCTGTTGGGAGATTGGTTCTTCCTGAGGCCTCTCTCCTGGCTGTCTTCTCCTGGTGTCTTGTCTTCTCCTTGTACATGTATATCTCTATGTCCTAATTTCCTCTTCTTATAGGGACACCAGTCACATTGGAATAAGCCCCACTCTAATGATCTCATTTTAACTTAATTGAAGCCATATTCTGAGGTACTGGGGGTTAGGAGTTGAACATATGAATTTGGGGGGGGGGAGGTGGTTGGGGATGGGGCAGCTCAGCCTATAACAATGATCCTGTGCCTTTTTCATGGGGATGGCTTCTTTACTCAAGCTGTGTGTTTCTGACCAGCATCACAAAACTTCATGAGCTGCACTGACCTTGACACATTTCCATCAATTGTGATGCCTTATCCCCATGATTTAAGGTTGAATTAAGCCACTCTGCGTCATTCCTCTGTTGTTTCCAGCTGGCACTAGGGGGAGTTACTTGGATTTCCTTTCCCCCAGTGATGATAACCCTCTAAAAATGCAAATACAGTGGTCTCTGTTCTCTGCCAGTGTGGGGAAAAAACATTTTCAATAAGGGAAAATAGAAACAACATGCAGGAAAATAAAAACCTCATGCGGATGCAAGCAGGGATGAGAGGCAGAGAAAGAGAATGCTGATAGCTTTCCAATTCCTGGAAGAGCTCCACCCTTGCTTTCTTGTGTGTTTTGGTTCTGAACTGTGTTTGTTTGCTTGTTTGTTTTGGTTAAGTTACCACATAATATGTAATATCCATTTATCAATGTAAGCATTCAAATTGTGTATACTTGTAGGTCTTAACCTTTTCTTTATTTTTAGTATATTGGAAGGATATAGTGTCCTTAATAATGATCTCTCACATTCTCAATGAAAAATACGGAGAGACCAGTTATGGCAACCGACACTTCTACAGCTTGGGAGACATGGTTTCCAAATGCTCCTGAATCTTTTAATTTTGCCTCCACAGAGGAGCTGGGTTCAGTATAAAACATATTTTTTTCAAAGTGGATATATTTGGAACAAAAATTATTATGTATCTACCACAGTCATAACACATAAAATATTTAGTTAATTTGGAAACAAATAGGTTGAAGTAATACAGTAACTTACATTATCAGAAAATAAAACCATTCTGTAAAATATGAAATTTCCCTCTCAAATATTATATATACATAATATATAATATATATTATAATATTATATATTCAGTTAATATATATCTAATGTCAACTTGGAGATTGTTCTTTTTATACTGTGATTTATTTACTTAGTGCAGTAAGGAACAGGGAGATTGGATTTATTAAATGTGCCTAAATCCTGGACCTACCATAAATACCACATTATCCCTTTAATTGAATATATGGTACTAAGAAATGCCACATATACGTAGTTCTTAATTACTTCTTTTCAAAGATGTGGGCCAAGGCTTTTACACGCAGAACACTGACTTTCAAGTATGAGGGTCACAGATAAACTGTTATCCACATACCAGAGCTCAGATAATATTTTGCTCAATTTTTTTCATTGGTTTCTTAAAGTTTCTTTTCAAACCTAGATGTGTGTAAGAATCTCCTAGACATGTTTTTAAAATATGCATTTCATTTTAGTAGGTCTAGAGCAGGGTATGAAATTGAGCATGTCAATAAACAGCCCCAAGTGATACAATGCTGTTCGTTCATGGGCCACATTTGTGTTGTGGGGACTTAAAGAACTGATGTCCTGCATAATCATCCTCCCAAAAGATATCCTGGTCTAATTAACTTTCATGGCAGAAAGTTTCTCAAAAACCTTCATATGATAATGATCACATTTCTGGAAAGTAAATTATCTCCTATAAAAATATGTATTTTTCTTTTCTACAAATTATGTGCTGCACATATTGACAAAGACTCTCCTTAGCCAAACTCTGTACAGGCTCTTCTAAGCCCTCTAGAACTTGACTTCAGTGTCAGTCCTTGCTGGCCCAGGCCCAGCAGTTAGAGCAAGAATATAGCTAAGTAGGGGCTTCCCTGGTGGCGCAGTGGTTGAGAGTCCGCCTGCTGATGCAGGGGACACGGGTTCGTGCCCCGGTCCGGGAAGATCCCACATGCCGCGGAGCGGCTGGGCCCGTGAGCCATGGCCGCTGAGCCTGTGCGTCCGGAGCCTGTGCTCCACAATGGGAGAGGCCACAACAGTGAGAGGCCCGTGTACCGCAAAAAAAAAAAAAAGAATATAGCTAAGTCATTTTAGCAAGAATCCTCGCTCTAGATATCCTGATCACCCTGGATATCTAATCAAATTCCTCCTTCCACACCATCCCCCAGTTGATATGTAATCACCATCGCCTGCCTTCAGCAAGAATCCTATTAGTTGTTTAGCCAGAATCCCCTTTTACTCATGATATTTTTCTTATTAATTTTCTATCCACTGACCCCACTCTGCTCCTTGGCTATAAATTCCAACCTCTCCTTTTTGTCTTCGGATTTGAGCTCATCCTCGCTTCCCTATGTCAAATCCCCATTGCAGTAGAACCTTGAAAAAGTTTTCCTAAGTTTTTCCTTATGTCTTTACTAAGTATAGAATAAGTTTTTCTTTAATAACAATACTCATCTCATTTAACTTTAGTAGAGGAAAACCAATTATAAATTTATCAAGATCCATCTATTATGTTATATTATTTTTCAACTATTAGGATGGTGTTGATTACTGTAGGAAGGATGGGATTAAACATTTTGAAAGCTCATCTACTCTCAAAATGTTCCTTAGGTATGGTTGAAAGTTTGACAACAAAGGTGATTCCCAGCTCAAAAACAGAAGTAAAAGACTGAATTATGCTCAATTTTACACAAAGATTCACCTGTCCTGCCAGAAGGTACTGGTAAAGAAAAAATTACCTATTACACTTGCTAAAGATGATAAAATCAACTTTATTTAGGACCATCATGATATATCATGATATATAGGGTCCATGAAATTGGATTTCGTGGTCGGAGAGATTGGGCTCAACTCAAAATACAGCATGTGCAGTGGAAATTTATAGCCAAAGTAGCTATAATTTTTAAAATAATGTTTTAAACTTTAAAAACCTTGGCTGAAATTGCTGGTATGGCTGATATGAAAACTTAAGTGAGTAAGAATTAAAAAATATGTTTATCTAAGTGATTTTTAGTCTAAAGAGAAAACTGTAAGTAAGAATGTAATCTATTAAGAAATGATCCAGTAGCATTATTGCAATTCAAAATCTGTGGATTATGGGCAAAGCTGACTTTGACCAAAGAAGCAAGTATAGATTGAATCATTTCTAAGGAAAAAAAATAACTGAAAATAAATTGCCTGTGCATAAATATTGAGAAGTTAAGGTATAAACAATAATAAAGCTGAATAGGAAGAAATCTTACAAGCTAGAAATTAATAAGGTAATTCAATATGCTTGAAATAATATGTGATCAGCATTTGAAAACTGTTACTAGTTTGAAATTTTTTTGGCTGCAAGTAACAAAGATGACCTAACAGTGACTTAAACAATTAGTAATTGATTTTTCACACAGAACTGAAAATTTGATAATAGATTGTTGTAGATTTTGTTAAACTTCTTAAATATGCTATCAAGGACACAACCTCTTGCAAGCTCATGTCAAAGTGGTGTTCAAGCAGGAACAAAGAGGAAGGAGGCCTTTCTCAGTCTCCTCCTCCTCTTCATCCTCCTCCTCCTCCTCCTTTTACTCCTATTTCTTCTTCTCTTCCTTCTTTGACACAAGCACCTCTTACCCAGACAGGTCCCCTTTTGTCTCTCTACCTGTATCTCTAGTTGCATAGGAAACAAAAAGTGGCCAATAAATGTTTCATCTTAAGATCAACGTCTTACGGTTTTTTTTTTTTTTTTTTTGTACATAAGAAGGTCATAGGGAAGTATCCTAGTGTTAGTAAGATGCTCCATGGTGTCAGAATACCAGCTACTTTCATCTTGGTGCTAGACCAGATATTAGTAAATCATGTAACTATGTAAAGTGATGGATGTTGACTAAGCCTATTGTGGTAATCATTTCACAAGTTACACATATATCAAATCATTATGTTGTACACTTTGGACTAATACAGTGTTGTAGTCAGCTATATTTCAATAAACTGGAAAAATAAAAAGAAATGAAGAATAGACAAAAGGGGAGATTTACTCATAAAATTCAAGTGTAGAAACAAATCATAGTAGAACATATACTTAGCTCCTACAATCCTTTTTTTTTTTTCTTCAATGGGTCACAAGACAATAGTTTGTTCTCCCTTCTACAATACATGTTCAGTAATGTCCTTGCCTTCAGTCACCATTCAGTGAATTAATATGGCTTCCTCACTCGGTTTACCTAAGCCCTCATTCTGAGGGGTATGAGTTCTTAATGATCCTTCTTGTATTGCATTTCTGTAACTTTCCTTTAAACTTTACCACTGAATATGGCAGAGGGACCTCTGGATTCAAATATATAGGTACAGATGTAGATAGATACAAAAATATATAGATGGATATCATGAGTTCTTGATAGAGGCATATTAACATTTTGAGCTGGGTAATAATTTGTTGCCCTGTGCACTGTGGGATGTTTAGCAGCATTCTTGGCCTTTACCAATGAGGTGTAACAACCTCCCCTCCCACCCCCTCATTTGAGACATCTGTGAATATCTCCAGAGATTTCCAAATGTCCTCTGGGGAGAAATCTCCCAAACTGAAAAATATAGATATATGGATATAGATATAGATAGATAGATTCTTCATTGAAGCTATGATTTTCTAAATACCTATTACACTTTTAATCAAATATTTCATACCCATGCAATTTCCAGTTACTATATCCGTTTCTTAGAAGTATATTAAAATTTGCCACTCAGTTGCTCCCTCTTTTTTGGTCTATTTTTGCTTTAAATTTTAGAGATTTTGTTAGACATATATACATATGATCGCTCTGTCTTTAGGAATTTTTTTCACTTATTTGAGTGAATGATACTCTTTTTATCTCTTATAATGTTCCCTTTTTCTTATATATGTGTGTGTGTGTGTGTGCATAGATATATAATAAAATATACATTTAAAAATGTTTATGGTTTCTATGCCAACTCTTTTTTGTTGTTTATGTAGTATACCTGAACATTTATGACAAAGGTTACAAATCTATAGATAGAGAGGGAAAGAGAAAATAAATGGATAGAAATCTGCATTTCCATATGTAAATTCATTTATTCACTTTTTTGGCTTTCTCAGGATGATATCTGTTTGCCTTACATCACTCAACAGAAACAAAGACAACGCCTTTTAGCCCAGCAGCAAAAACAAAGGAAATTCCTTTTGGGGGATGAATTTAAGAAAGTGAGCAAATAAGTTGTAAGTACTTCATACTTTTCTTTTTCAACATAATATCTTCTACATATTAATTTGAGAATATAATTGAAAATGATGAGCTTATATTACAGTAATATTATCTCAGAATAGAGTTGGAAACAGAATATGTCAACACAGAAAAAAATTTAAAAGCTCGTAAAAAAAATCCTTTCCCCCATACAACAATAGAGCTAGATGATTGTTGACAGCATTGCAAGGTGAACTATGGATTGGTGCCAAGGGGACCATAAATACTTGATGTGAGTCCTTGATTTACTTGTCAAGAGCATAAAGCTTTACATAGGTAAGTTGGTGTTCAGCTATCTGTTGTTATATAACGAAACTATCCCTGGACTTAATGGCTTAAACAACCATTTTATTTATCTTTGATGTTGTGAGTCAGAAATTTAGAGAGGACTTGTCTGGGAGCTTGTTTTCTGACCCACATGGTATCTGCTAGAGGGGCTAGGAGTGGAGGATTTGATTACAAGTTGGCTTCTTCCCCGTTTTCCAGGATCAGACACAACTAGGTAGAAATATTAAAAGTTTAAATAAACTTGACTTTGTGAACAGTGATGACCAGTCATAAATAAATACCTGCACATATAACTATACACATTTGAAATAATAAATTATTAATATATTTTATCTCAGGAATATAATAAAGGTTATCACAAAAATCTTAATTTTATTTATTTATTGAAGTATAGTTGATTTACAAGGTTATGTTAGTTTCAGGTGTACAGCAAAGTGATTCAGTTATACATACATACATATCTATTTTTTTCAGATTCTTTTCTGTTGTAGGTTATTACAAAATACTGAGTATAGCTCCTTATGTTATATAGTAGGATCTTGTTGATTATCTATTTTATATCTAGTAGTGTGTATATGTTAATCCCAAACTCCTCATTTATCCCTCCCCCCTTTTCCCCTTTGGTAACCATAAGGTTTTTGCTACATCTGTGAGTTTCTTTCTGGTTTGTAAATAAGTTCATTTGTTTTGTTTTTTTAAGATTCCACATATAAGCAATATCATGTGATATTTGTCTTTCTCTGTCTGGCTTAATTCACTTAGTATGATAATCTCTAGGTCCATCCATGTTGCTGCAAGTGGCATTATTTTATTCTTTTGTTATGGGTGACTAATATTCCATTGTATACATGTATCACATCTTCTTTATTCATATGTAGATGGACATTTAACTTGCTTCCATAACAATCTTTAGATATTTGTTTAAATAGTTCACAATAGAAGAGTAAGGAGGGGAAAATTCATATTATCATCTTGATAGATGCTTAAGAAAAATTTGATAACATTTCTGAATTTTTAAAAATATTAGCAATTTAAGAATAGATATTTCCTTGATATAGGATATCCAACTGAAAACCACATCAAATGATATAAAGCAAAATTTATATATAAACTTTAGAATTATCAACAAGGATGCCCAACATCACTACTGTGATTTATCACTGCTAGAAGCTTTAACAAGTTCCTCCAAATTCCTCCGTGCATTCTCTGCTTCAGTCATATAAACTACAGGATTTTGACTGTTCAAGCTCTTTCAAAACTCCATGTGTTTATTTGGAATTACCTTTTTTGCTTTTTCTGACTGGTGACTTCCAAATCCTCTTTGATCATCTTAGCCCAAGTTCATCTCTTCTGTAAAATTTCCTTGACTCCCTCAGAGTTAGTAAACTCATTCTCTTTGACCTTTTTTTGTATTGCTTTTGAAATTGAATTGTCATTATGTTTTAGTGTCAGTTTGTTGTTCCCACCAGAATAAGTGCTCTTTGAAGTAAAAAACAAAACATTAATCATTGTATATCTGGAAAGTAACACAATGATTGGTGAATTGTAGGACTTAAATATAGGCTTTTAAAACTATAAATAAATCCATAAATTTTACATTTTGCTTTTAAGGGAACCTGATGATTTTCTACTCAAAATCTTGATATATTCCTCTCTAAAATTACATGGAATACTTGTTCTTTATATACATCAATTATGATTCTAATAGTTTAGATGTAATATAAGGTTATATGTAGTCCCCTTGAGGTAATGGGACAATTGTCGTTCTTCTGGAAGTCAGTAATTATTTCTATTAAATCATCTATTCTCATATATAGTAGCCTCCCTTATCCATAGGGGATACAAGCCCTACAGTGGATGCCTGAAACCACAGACAGTCCAAACCCTACATATGCTATGTTTTTTCCTATATTAATGGTCACATAGTGTATACAGCATGAATACAGGCTGGACAAAAGGATGCTTCACATCCTGTGTGGGACACAGCTGGAAAGTGCAAGATTTCACCGTGCTACTCAGAATGTTATGCAATTTAAAACTTATGAATTGTTTATTTCTTGAAATTTCATTTAATATTTTTGAACCGCAGTTGACAGGTAACTGAAACAAAACCATAGATAAAGGAGAACTACTGTATCAGTTAATATATGTTAGCATAGCAAGATGGTGTTGAATAAACCCATTTAAAAAGACAAAATGCTCTTTAAGAGCAGTACATCTAGAAAATACTGTGTATTTAGAAAGGTATTTGGCACAGGATTGCTTGCAAAATTGGTTTGACAGATATCTTAGATAAAGTAGGTAGATAGAACTGCATAATGTATAAATAGAATAATGGTTTATACAATGTACTATACCTTGTATACATAGTATATTTGTACTCTACATTTTGTGTAATGCTATGTACTGTATATACTCTGTGCATAGTTTATACAATGCACATATGCTGTGATGTACCCATATATATATATATATACACCCTATACATACACACACATATATATATACACACACTTATTATTCCACTTGAACAGAATTAATTTATTTCAAGTCCTAGTATGATTTTACATTAGGCTCTTCTTGGTTTCTTCAAATTATGATACACAGTAGTTAACAATGTCATTTAAATAGTTTAGGAAGGTCTCAAGGTCAATAATCCTGTATGTTGAAAGAGAGGAAGCAAATAGATAAAATTGAAAATATGGCTATGTAGGCTTTGAGATGAAACTGTAAATTAAGGGTGAGAACATGAAAAGAATTAATGAGGATGGCTTGAACCGATGCTCAATTTTGGCCGATGTGAGATTAATTGATTTCATTGCTGCCCCCTGGGGTAAGCCACTGCCTCACATTGTGACATCCTTTTGAAACACCTCTGTAATTGCAGGCTACTCCAAACAAAATGATATGCTAGTCTTTTGATCATGATGCAAGACTTTAAATACTTATATAGCATCAGTGCCTTGGACATTAATGCATTAATCTTGAAGCCTCAAAGCCAAAGCCAACCTTCATAAACTTAAAATTTGCCTCAAATTTTCACCAAAGTTTACATCAGTTAAATGGTCTTCTCATTGTATATACACAACCCTTATATCAATAACTGTCATTTTTTTCTTTCTTCTCACTTTCTGAAAAAAAATATCTTCTTTGCATCATTCATGTGGAATGTGTGAATAGGGACAATTGATTTTAGAAATACAGTAGAAAAAGTTATGACTATTTTAGTCCCCTGTAACTCAGAACTGTGCCCAGATCATCCTTGAAAATCTGACAGATTAGATTCTACCTTTTTCTTTACTGTGAACACTATAGAAAGAAAAGCCAATTAGAAGCCATGGAATAAAAAGCCATTTTAGCAGTTTATGTCTGCTTAGAAAGCAGAAGCATAAAGTTTGATATCAACAAAGTACAGTATAGCTATCCCTTGCAACATGATCCAGCTTCAATCTTTTTTTTTTAAACATCTTTATTGGAGTAAAATTGCTTTACAGTGGTGTGTTAGTTTCTGCTTTACAACAAAGTGAATCAGTTATACATATACACATGTTCCCATATCTCTTCCCTCTTGCGTCTCCCTCCCTCCCACCCTCCCCATCCCACCCCTCTAGGTGGTCACAAAGCACCAACCTGATCTCCCTGTTCTATGCGGCTGCTTCCAACTAGCTATCTATTTTATATTTGGTAGTGTATATATGTCCATGCCACTCTCTCACTTTGTCACAGCTTACCCTTCCCCCTCCCCATATCTTCAAGTCCATTCTCTAGCAGGTCTGTGTCTTTATTACTGTCTTACCCCTAGGTTCTTCATGACCTTTTTTTTTTTTTCCTTAGATTCCATATATAGGTGTTAGCATACGGTATTTGTTTTTCTCTTTCTGACTTACTTCACTCTGTATGACAGACTCTAGGTCCATCCACCTCACTACAAATAACTCAATTTCGTTTCTTTTTATGGCTGAGTAATATTCCATTGTATATATGTGCCACATCTTCTTTATCCATTCATCTGTCGATGGACACTTAGGTTGCTTCCATGTCCTGGCTACTGTAAATAGAGATGCTATGAACATTTTGGTACATGTCTCTTTTTGAATTATGGTTTTCTCAGGGTATAGGCCTAATTAGTGGGATTGCTGAGTCATATGGTAGTTCTATTTGGAGTTTTTTAAGGAACCTCCATAATGTTCTCCATAGTGGCTGTATCAATTTACATTCCCACCAACAGTGCAAGAGTGTTCCCTTTTCTCCACACCCTCTCCACCATTTATTGTTTCTAGAAAAGCTTTTGCACAGCAAAGGAAACCATAAACAAGACCAAAAGACAACCCTCAGAATGGGAGAAAATATTTGCAAATGAAGCAACTGACAAAGGATTAATCTCCAAAATTTACAAGCAGCTCATGTAGCTCAATAACAACAAAAAAAAACAACCCAATCCAAAAATGGGCAGAAGACCTAAATAGACATTTCTCCAAAGAAGATACACAGATTGCCAACAAACACATGAAAGGATGCTCAACATCACTAATCATTAGAGAAATGCAAATCAAAACTACAATGAGATATCATCTCACACCGGTCAGAATGGCTATCATCATTTATTTCCATTGCTCTAGGAGGTGGGTCAAAAAGGATCTTGCTGTGATTTATGTCATAGAGTGTTCTGCCTATGTTTTACTCTAAGAGTTTGATAGTGTCTGGCCTTACATTTAGGTCTTTAATCCATTTGGAGCTTATTTTTGTGTATGGTGTTAGGGAGTGATCTAATCTCATACTTTTACATGTCCCTATCCAGTTTTCCCAGCACCACTTATTGAAGAGACTGTCCTTTCTCCATTGTACATTCCTGCCTCCTTTATCAAAGATAAGGTGACCATATGTCCGTGGGTTTATCTCTGGGCTTTCTCTCCTGTTCCATTGATCTATCTTTCTGTTTTTGTGCCAGTACCATACTGTCTTGATTACTGTAGCTTTGTAGTATAGTCTGAAGTCAGGGAGCCTGATTCCCCAGCTCCATTTTTCGTTCTCAAAATTCCAGCTTGAATCTTGAATGAAACAAACACTAAAAGAGGTTGAACAAAATTCCAAGAGTGCAGGCATATAATTTTCAGTGAAATAAGCCATATAGCTCTGCTATATTTTATTTTCTACTTTAAAAATTGAAAAGAAAATGTTTTATATGCACATTCATATTTTATTAAGATATAATATGAACCTTTTTTGAGGGGAGGTATTGCAGATCTTTTGGATGGTGTATGTGTGTGTATATATATACATTTATAATATATACACATATATATGGCTCTTTTCCCAGACAAATATACTTTATGTCATAATCTTCTGTAAACATTTGCCTAAACTTTTTGCATAATCTTCAGTAAGTTATTTGTAAGAGTTAAGTATTCAAGACCTGTTGACCTGTTTTGAGGGTTCATGTACCTTGCTTGGTTTAGGAACATTGCTATATGAGATTATCTGAGTCTTTTCAGATTAAATGGCCTAGGACAACACAGATAAAGCGAGAATGAGTATAGAAATTGTTTCTTGCTAGAATATGGTGCTGGAAGTCCCCCCATTCTTTAATGTATATGCATACATTTGCCTCCAGATATATATGTGAATTTAGTATGTATCCAAAAGAGGTCAGAGAATAAGACTTATTGATTTGAATTGAATCTTGTGATGTAAAATATATAGAAATTGCCTTTCAAACTTCAGCTTAGGGCTTCCCTGGTGGCGCAGTAGTTGAGGGTCCGTCTGCCGATGCAGGGTACACGGGTTCGTGCCCCGGTCCGGGAAGATCCCACATGCCACGGAGCGGCTAGGCCCGTGAGCCATGGCCGCTGAGTCTGCGCATCTGGAGCCTGTGCTCCGCAATGGGAGAGGCCACAACAGTGAGAGGCCCATGTACCGCAAAAAAACCAAACAAACAAAAAAAACACCTCAGCTTAGTACATGCAAGTAAATAGCCCTCTATTGCTATCACTAATTCACAAAGGTAACAGTTATATTGTGCTAAAAATAATACTGTGAAGGTGATGCTTACTCTTATGAGTCTGTAAGTACTACTTCACCTGCACAAAACAATCTGTGTGTAAGAAGAATCAGTAGATGGAAATAAAAACATAACTTTTCCAAACAGGCAAGAGCCTGTAACTTAATTGAGTAGCAGTTTTCTTTTAACTGGTTCTCTTTTTTTCTTTCCTTCTTTTTCTTTTTCTATATTTTTAAGCCCAAGACTTATAATGGATGAGGACTATTCCATATCATGTAAGATGCAGGGTAGCTGGGATGGTTTACTGAAGAATTACATGACTGGCAAAGATTAAAACAATTTTCAGGCTATGGAATAGCTTCTTCTGTTTTCAGTTGAGTAAAAATAGGAGGTTCTTATATACTACCAAATGTAAAATAGATAGCTAGTGGGAAGCAGCCACATAGCACAGGGAGATCAGCTCGGTGCTTTGAGACCACCTAGAGGGATGGGATAGGGAGGGTGGGAGGGAGATGCAAGAGGGAGGAGATATGGGGATATATGTATATGTATAGCTGATTCATTTTGTTATAAAGCAGAAACTAACCCCATTGTAAAGCAATTATACTCCAAAAAAAAAGATGTTAAAAAATAAAAAGAATTATGTTAGTAACCAAAAAAAAGAAAAAAAAGGTTCTGCTTAATTACTCAAGAATAATTTTAAGATGCCTCAAGTGCAGCCTCTGTTTTACCTAGAAGACAACTTAAGACTCCTTGAGGAGTAAAGTTGAGAAATAAAAATGCTTCTGTGCTGGAAAAGGAGAAAATAGGATAGAATAGAATAGAATATTAAGAAATGGTTGTCCTGACGTAGATAAAACTCACAACTTACGTGAGTAACCAGGAAACTAGAAAAAAAAAACTGGAAAAAAGCTATGCAGAAGTCTACCCTTTTACCCTAAATAAGAAAATGACATTGATTAATATTGAAAAGTTGGCTCATCAAACTGAATGTTATCTTTTTCATAAATTTGCATAAAAATGAAGAAAATCAGACCCACTTAACATTAAGGAATGTGATATTTTATCTTTCAAAGAACTTTCAAAAATTATACTGTGGAACATAACAATTTTCTATGTAAAATAAAAAGCTTTGTGAATTTCTGGTCAGCCCAGCTTCAAGAGAGCTGGAAAGAGCATTGCTCTTAACCTGACAAGAAAAAGCCAGATCATCTGCAAAATCATAATTTTCCTTGAACCCTTCAAAGAAGTTATGTTGCAGAGTGAACAACTAATCTGCAATTAAAAGAACAACAACTTCATAGAGAAACAGAACACAAGCACTGGCTTACCTTTGGGAGAGCAAAAGAGGAAGAAAGAAGACATGGCAGCAATGTATGTGAGGGAAAATAAATCAGCTATCATTTTTACCAGATTGCTAAAGACTGAATGTGGACTAAAAAAAGTATAGAACACCTCTGTGGAGCATAGAAAAGAGGGGTACCCAATAATGGGCTATAGACCTTACTAATTATTCAGGAGAAAGATTGGTGGCAGTGCTAAACACTGGAGAAAGCTTCCCCAGGTGGGCAAGCCTGGAAGAGGGGACCAGCTCCCATTAGAGGAGATGCTGAAACCCTGCTTGGATCCTTCACCTCTGTGGGCAAAAGCCTTAAGACACCTTGTCTTCCCAGGGCCTAGGTAAAGACCTAAAGCAACAGGGAAAAGGAAAAGGAGATCTCCTTCCTTGAGATGGTTCCTTTACAGTTTTATTGTGATGATGAGCATTCATTTGCCACAGACGTTTACACAGCGTTCCTGCTCCATCCCTGGCTTTAGGCCATCCTGATTGACCTGTACATCAGAGGGTGCCTCTCTCTACATTTGATCCTCTCTCCGGTGGTCTTACTTTTCACTTAGTGCTTGCCAGCCATGTATGAAGAGGTCATGAAGGTAGGGAGTATAGCTAATCTTAATTGCCTGGGTCTCAGAGGTAAGGCTTTCTCAGGCATCTGCCCTTCCTCTATCAGGGTGCCTCTAATGGTCTGGGACCAGGATGAAGGCAGTGAGGGAGTTAAGCTTCCTGTGAGAAGAGTGTTCTAGACAGCAGGAGCAGTCAATACAAAGACATAGAGACTTGCCTGTTGTAGTCAAGGTACATCAAGGAGACAAGTGTGGCTAGAATGTAATAAGAGATGTGGCTAGTAAAAGAGGTAAATCAGAGGGATAACTGTGCAGTCATATCATATAAGACCTTGGATGTCACTACTGGCTCTGATAGATAAGAGAAGTATTGGAGAATTTCAAATAAGAAAGTGACTTGATTTGACTTTTGTTTTAAAAGGATTATTCATGCTGCTGAGAAAAAGTAAAATCAGCAGAATTTGTTAGGAAGCTAGTATTATAATCCAGGAAAAGCTGGGGGCTGCTCAGAGTAGAATGGTGGCAGAAGAGGCCATGGATATAGTTTGAACTAGAGCCAGCATGATATTCTAATGGATATCAGATGTGCAGTGTGAATATAATGTTATGTATTCATAGAATTTTCAAATAATATATATCTTCAATGAAAAGAACAAATCAATAAGACTGTATAGAATTATTTTTAAATGAAAGGAAGAATAAAGTAGCACTGAAAAAGAGCCAGAAGTCAGTTTAAAAAATGCGTGGAATCTAGTAAGGAAATTAAAGCAAAGTGCATCTGTTTTATCTAAACATATTAATCTCTTATTAACATATTCTCCAACTTGATTTAAAAAATGTCGAATTATATGATATTTGTAATGCACACACCAAAAAAGGAAGATTTGTGAAAAGATATATTAGGAAATTCCAAAGTTTAATAGATCTGACCCTATGTTTATTAACAAAGAATAATACATGGCAAAATTATAAAATGTGACAGTAAAACACAAACAAGTTTAATTACATGAGTAAATAAAATAGTAGTAATTAAAATCCAAAGATAGTAAATCATGAAACTTTCAGCTAATAATGTTATACAGATGTAATTTGCTGTATAAAGTTAGAGAAAAGAGAATTTATGAAAATATTATGATTGATGCTAATATTTGGCAAATCATTACACAAAATACAAAGAATTATGGATAATATATTTTAAAATAAGTTACACATTAAATTTTGTATTCTACAGGGCACATGTATCCTTTAGGTATGTATAAAATGCTTACAGAAATGGTTATAAGCATTATACATATCTAATAAACAAAATATTGAATTGAATAAGTCAATACTGCAATTATAGAATATTTTTAAAATATTAAAATAATTATGACACAACTGTGTGGTTTTAAATACTATGTTTATGAAACAAAGAATATAAATTCAATAAAATTAAAGAATTATAAAATTATAATTATAGAATTAGGGCAATATGCCTTACACTGAGTGGTAAATATAATGGAGAAAAAAGGTAGAATTTTAAAATATTATATGCCTGAATCCTTCAAAAATAACACCCCAGTAAAATAATAAAATATTTAGAAAATAGAGTAAGAGCAAAAAATAGAATAAGAATATTTGGTTTCTTAATTTAAGGCAAGGTTTAATTCTTCCTATAAGATTTTCTCATTTATATTTGAGTAGCAATTTTTTAAAATTTTATTTTATTGTAGGAAGAGCACATAGCTTGAAATCTGCCATCTTAACAAATGTGTAAGTGTACAATATAGTGTTATTGACTATAGGTACAGTGTTGTACACCAGATCACTAGAACTTATCTTGCTTAACCACAACTTTATACCCATTGGTTAGCAACTCCTCATTTCCCTCTTCCCCCAGCCCCTGACAACCACCATGCCACACTTTAATTCCATGAATGTGTTTTAGATGCCTCACATAAGTGTAATCATGTAGTATTTATCCTTCTGTGACTGGTTTATTTCACTTAGCATAATGTTCTCAAAATTTATCCGTGTTGTAGCAAATTGTAGAATTTCCTTCTTTTTTAAGGTTGAATAGTATTCCATTTTATGTGTTTATCACCTTTTTATTCAGGTATAATTGGCATATAATTTTATGTTAGTTTCAGTTATCCAGCATAATGATTAAAATTTTTTACATATTGCAAAATGATCATCCTAAGTCTACTTAACATTTGTCTCAATATTTTGTTACAAAAATTTTTTGTGTGATTATAAAATTTACTATCTTAGCAACTTTCAAATATGTGATACAGTATTGACAACACTCACCTTGCTGTACGTTACATCCCCATGATTTATTTTATAACTGATAATTTGTGCCTTCTGATCCTGTTTACAAATTTTGTCCACACCCCAACCCTAGTCTCTGGCAACCACCAATATGTTCTCTGTAATTAATAGCTCCTTTTCGCTCTTGTTTTTGTTTTAGATTTCACATATAAGTGAAGTCATACAGTATTAGTCTTTCTCTGTCTGACTTAACTTCACTTAACATAATGTCCTCAAGGACCGCATTGCCACAAATGGTAGATTTCTTTCTTTTTCATGGCTGAATAATATTCCATTTTGTGTGTGTGTGTGTGTGTGTGTGTGTGCGTGTGTGTCACATGTTCTTTATCCACTCAGCCACTGATAGACAATAAGGTTGTCTCCATACCTTTGCTATTGTAAATAATGCTGCAATGAACATTGGGGTGCATGTGTCTTTTTCAGTTATGGTTTTCTCTGGGTAGATGCCCAGGAGTGGGATTGCTGGGTCATATGGTAATTCTATTTTTGTTTTTTTGAACCACCATACTGTTCTCCATAGTAGCTGTATCAATTTACATTCCCACGAACAGTGCAAGAGGGTTCCCTTTTATCCACATGCTCTCCAGAATTTACTGATTGTAGATTTTTGATGATGCCCATTCCAACCGGTGTGAGGTGATACCTCATTGTAGTTTTGATTTCCATTTCTCTAATAATTAGTGATGTTGAGCATCTTTTCATGTGCCTCTTGGCCATCTGTATGTCTTCTATGGAAAAATGTTTATTTAGGTCTGCCCATTTATTGAGTGGGTTGTTTGCTTTTTTGATATTGAGATACATGAGCTGTTTATATATTTTGGAGTTTAATCCTTTGTCCTTTGATTCATTTGCAAATATTTTCTCCCTTTCTGAGGGGTTTTTTTCGTCTTGTTTATGGCTTCCTTTGCTATGCAAAAGGTTTTAAGTTGCATTTGGTCCCATTTGTTTATTTTTGCTTTTATTTCCATTACTCTAGGAGGTGGGCCAAAAAAGATCTTGCTGTGATTTACATCAAAGAGTGTTCTTCCTGTTTTCCTCTAAGAGTTTCATAGTGTCTGGTCTTACATTTAGGTCTTTAATCCATTTTGAGTTTATTTTTTTGTATGGTGTTAGACAGTGATCTAATTTCATTCTTTTACATGTAGCTGTCCAGTTTTTCCAGTATCACTTATTGAAGAGACTGTCTTTTCTCCATTGTACATCCTTGCCTCTTTTATCATAGATTAGGTGACCATATGTGTGTGGGTTTATCTCTGGGCTTTCAATCCTGTTCCATTGTTCTATATTTCTGTTTTTGTGTGAGTACCATATTGTCTTGATTACTGGATCTTTGTAGAATAGTCTGATTTCAGGGAGTCTTATTTCTCCAGTTCTGGTTTTTTTTGGTTGTTTTTTTTTTTCCCCCTCAAGATTGCTTTGGCTATTTGGGGTCTTTTGTGTTTCCATACAAATTTTAAGATTTTTTTTTCTAGTTCTGTGGAAAATGCCATTGGTAATTTGATAGGGATTGTATTGCATCTGTAGATTGCTTTGGGTAATATAGTCATTTTCACAATATTGATTCTTCCAAGTCAAGAACATGGTATATCTCTCCATCTCTTTGTGTCATCTTTGATTTCTATCATTAGTGTCTTAGAGTTTCCTGAGTACAGGTCTTTTGCCTCCTTAGGTAGGTTTATTCCTAGGCATTTTATTCTTTATGTTGCAGTGGTGAATGTGATTGTTCCCTTAAGTTCTCTTTCTGATCTTTTGTTGTTAGTGTATAGGAATGCAAGAGATTTCTGTGCATTAACTTTGTACCTGCAATTTTACCAAATTCATTGATGAGCTCTAGTAGTTATCTGGGGCATCTTTAGAATTTTCTATGTAGAGTATCATGTCATCTGCAAAGTGACAGTTTTACTTCTTCTCTTCAAGTTTGTATTCATTTTGCTTTTATTTTTTCTCTGATTGCTGTGGCTAGGATTCCAAAACTATGTTGAATAGTAATGGCAAGAGTGGACATCCTTGTCTTTTTCCTGATCTTAGAGGAAATGCTTTCAGATTTTCACCATTGAGAATGATATTTGCTCTGGATTTGTGTCATATGGCCTTTATTATGTTGAGGTAGGTTCCCTCTATTCCCACTTTCTGGAGAGTTTTTATCATAAATCGGTGTTGAATTTTGTCAAAAGCTTTTTCTGCATCTATTGAGATGATCATATGGTTATTATTCTTCAATTTGTTAGTATGATGTATCACATTGATTGATTTGCATATAATGAAGAACCCTTGCATCCCTGGGATAAATCCCACTTCATCATGGTGAATGATCCTGTTAATGTGTTGTTGGATTCTGTTTGCTAGTATTTTGTTGAGGATTTTTACATTTATATTAATCAGTGATATTGGTCTGTACCTTTCTTTTTTGTAATATTTTTGTCTGGTTTTGGTATCAGGGTGATGGTGGTCCTGTAGAATGAGTTTGGAAGTGTTCCTTCCTCTGCAATTTTTTGGAAGAGTTTGAGAAGGATGGGTGTTAGCTTGTGTCTAAATGTTTGATAGAATTCACCTGTGAAGCCATCTGGTCTTGGACTTTTGTTTTTTGGAAGATTTTTAATCACAGTTTCAATTTCATTACTTGTGATTGGTCTGTTCATGTTTTCGATTTCTCCCTGGTTCAGTCTTGGAAGGTTATACCTTTCTAACAATTTGTCCATTTCTTCCAGGTTGTCCATTTTATTCACACAGAGTTGCTTGTAGTAGTCTCTTAATGATGCTTTGTATTTCTTTGATGTTGGTTGTAACTTCTCCTTTTTCATTTCTAATTTTACTGATTTGAGTCCTCTCCCTCTCTTCCTAGATGAGCCTAGTTAGAGGTTTATCAATTTTGTTTTTCTTCTCAAAGAACCAGCTTTTAGTTTTATTGATCTTTGCTACTGTTTTCTTTATTTGTATTTCATTTATTTCTTCTCTGATCTTTATGATTTCTTTTATCTTTATTTCTTTTTATCAGGTAAATAACTTGATTCCAATTAAGTTTTTCTGAGGTTTAATCTTTTTCTTTCATTTGAAGCATTTTCCTCTGTTTCTTTATTTTCCTTGACTCTTTGTGTTGGTTTCTATGTCTTAGACAAAACAGCCACTTCTCCCATACTTGGAGGAGTAGCCTTGTGTAGGAGATGAGACTCATTATTCAATTGTGCCCTAGAACATGGTTGTCTCACAAACCTTTGTGCTCATCTATACAGCCTATTTTATTTTTAGTGGCTCCCAGTAGTTGAGGATGTGCCAAGACCTTTCAGTGCCCCAAAGGGGAGGATCTCATTCAGCACCTAGATTCAAGCTGATTGAAAGCCACAGCCTCAGGCAACAGCTTTTATACTATGCAAATATATATCCACTGGGACCAAAAGCATAGGATCCCTCTGGCCACAAGACCCAGAAGATCAAGAAGAGTCTTCTAGGTGGAAGCCTCTTAAACCAGGGCACAAAAATCAAGGTGCCAGACAAGGGTATAAGCCCCTTTCTGGGATATACTGGTGACCTGGAGTGAGGCAGAAGGAGAATGCAAAATTGTGTCCACTGGCCTCTGTTCCCTGAGAGGAGCTCCAAAGGCCCCTAGGGATTATTGCCTCTTTCTATGCCCTGGGGTAAGTAGTTGTTTAAATACTGTTAGAGCATGCATTACAGTCTTATGGGATCCTCTAGCATAAGCTCTGCTGGCCACCAGAGCCAAGCAATCTAGAGATATTACCTGGATAGCAGTCACAAAAATCAGAGCAGGCACCAGAAGAGGGTACAAGCACATTTCCAGGAAATACCTGTAAGCTTGACCACAGCAGATGGAGAGCATGAAGTTGATACCCGTTGGGTAGGGTGAAGTAGGAGAGCACAGAAATGGCTCCCTCCAGCCTCCATCCTCAGTGGGACTCTAGTTATGTGTCAAATTATATGCCCACCCCTCTGTTCATCACTTTAAGATAAGCACATAAGCCTTTTTAACATAAAATCTGTGTGACTCTTAATCATTTGCTTCTTTCCTTGGCCTTGGTGCAGGTGAGGATGAGTGTGCTATCTCTAAGAGCTGTTTCCTCAATTCTCTGTAACCTTGTGGGTCTTGGGGACAGAAGCCCCATTTATTTTCAAAGCTAGAAATTTTGGGGACTTATCTCTCAGGTAGAGACTCTTAAAAGCTGTGGTACCCAATGTGGGGTTCAAACTCTACGTTCCTAAGGGAGAAGCTTCAGGTTGAGTTCCCTCCAGATTGTGTGTCACTGTGCTCTTTTGCCTAATGCATAGAAGTAGCTCTAATAGTTTTTAGGCCTTTTCAAAGGTAATTGTTCCATATGTAGCAGAATATTTGGTGTGTTTGTGGAAGGAGTTAGTTCAAGATCTTCCTATGTCACCATCTTGAACTGGAATCTATATCACACTTTATTTTTTCCTTCATCTGTCAGTAGACATTTAGGTGTTTTTCATGTCTTGGCTATGGTGAATAGTGCTGCAATGAAAATGAGAGTCCTAATATTTCTTCAAAATCCTGATTCAATTCTTTTAGATAAATACTGAGAAGTGAGATTGCTGGATTATATATGGTAGTTCTATTTTTAATTTTTTTGTAGAACCTCCACACTGCTTTCCATAGAGGCTGCACTCCTTTGTGTTCCCACCAACGGTGCACAAGTGGTCCAGTTTCTCCATATCCTTGCCAACAGTTGTCTTTTGTTTTTTAATAATAGCCACCCTGACAGATGTGAGGTGATATCCCATTGTGGTTTTGATTTGCATTTCCCTGATGATTAGTGATGTTGAACTTGTTGGTTCTTTGTATGTCTTCTTTAAGGAAATGACTATCAAGTCCTTAGCCCATTTTTCAACTGTTACAAGTTTTGTTGCTATTGAGTTGTAGAAGTTCCTTATATGTTTTAAAGATTAACATTTTATTAAATAAATGGTTTGCAAATATTTCCTCTCATTCCACATGCTGTCTTATCACTCTGTTGATTGTTTCATTTGCTGTGCAGAAGAGAATTAAAATTATTATAATTAGAATTGAAAGGTATATTCTAATAAGAAGATATGGGAATTAAATATTTGATATTATGTTAGTAGTTTTTAAATTCCAAATGGGTGATTTGAAAGACAATATAAGCTGTGTATAATAATAATATTAAAAGTGTATGAACAGATTCATTACATTGTAATAATACCTTGGGGCCTCCCTGGTGGCGCAGTGGTTGGGAGTCCGCCTGCCGGTGCAGGGGACACGGGTTCGTGCCCCGGCCCGGGAGGATCCCACGTGCCGCGGAGCGGCTGGGCCCGTGAGCCATGGCCGCTGGGCCTGTGCATCCGGAGCCTGTGCTCCGCAACGGGAGAGGCCATGACAGTAAGAGGCCCACGTACCGCAAAAAAAAAAAATATATATATATATATATATATATATGCAGATGTAATAATACCTTGAGTTTTTTAAAAGCAGAGTATTTTTCTTAAATCACAGCCCAAATATTATCCATTAGCCCCTTCCAACTTTGAGGCAATAGAAAATTCTCATATTATATATACTCTTTGAACTTTGGCAATAACATTGAAAGCTACAAAATTTATTTTAAGAAGTTGGCAACACTCAAATAACCAAACTAACCACAATTTAGATCACTGCTTACAACAAAAAATTTAAAAATTACTTTTCAAAGTACCCAAACTTAATATTTCCATATATATAATTAATTTATCAAATATACTTCTGAACACTTTAATTTCAAGTTGAAGAGTAACTTTCTTAAAACAAAGGCATGAAACCATGAAGAAATGATTGAAATATGTGCTATACATTAAAATCAAATAGTTGTTTATTAAAAGAAAAAACAGAATTAAGAGGAAAATGAAACAAAACGAATATGACCAATGGTTAATGTCCAAAATATTTGGAGAATCCCTAGTAACCCAGATCTTATTAAAAAAAAAGAAATATAAATGTAACCCATCACATCAGGCTAAAACACAAAAATCATATATTAGTATAATAGATATAGCATACAGCAAAAGTATTTGAATAAAATCCAACCCTTTCACGATAAAAACTCTCAGCAGTAACTGTGAATATAGGGGAACATTCTCAACTTGATAAAGAATATCTACAAAAAATTACTTATACATCATACTTTAAGGTGAGAAACTTGAAATTTTCCCACTGAGATCAGGAACAAGGCAAGATATTCCTTCTCATCACTCCTTTTCAACATTGTACTGGAAGTATTAGCTAATGCTGTGAGACTCAAAAAGGAAATACATGATATACAGATATGGAAGGAAGAAGTAAAATTATCCCAGTTCACAGATGACGTGATCATCTCTGTAGAAAATCCAAAATAATTGACCAGAAAAACCCCCTGCAACTAGTATGTGATTGATTATAGGAAGGGGAGAGGGATAAACAGGCAGAGCACAGAGGATTTTTAGGTCAGTGTAAATACTCTGTGATATAATAATGATGGATATATTTCACCATACCTTTGTCCAAAAACAAACTATACAACACCAAGGGTGAAACTGAAGGTAAACTATAGACTTTGGGAGATTATGATGTGTCAGTGTAGGTCCATGCATTTTAACAAATGTACCTACCACAGTGCGGGGGATGTTGATAATGTAGGAGGCTATGCATGTGTGAGGGCAGGGAGTATATGGAAATCTGTGTACTTTCCCTTTAATTTTGCTGTGAGTCTAAAACAGCTCTAAAATAATGAAATCTTTTGTTAAAAAAAGTATAATTTAGGATATAAAATAAATATCCAACAACACATCATCACATATATGTTATTTAAAAAATGTAGTTCAGGGCCTCCCTGGTGGCGCAGTGGTTGAGAGTCCGCCTGCCGATGCAGGGGATACGGGTTCGTGCCCCGGTCTGGGAGGATCCCATATGCCGTGGAGCGGCTGGGCCCGTGAGCCATGGCCGCTGAGCCTGTGCGTCAGGAGCCTGTGCTCCGCGACGGGAGAGGCCACAACGGTGAGAGGCCCGCGTATAGCAAAAAAAAAAAAAAAAAATGTAGTTCAGTATGACTGAACTGTAGTTCAGTATGTGACTCTCTGTGAAACTGAAAATGATATTAATATACTGTTGACCCTTGAACAACATGGACATTGTTTAAGGGTCAAGTGTAACTATATATGCACATATACATACATGCGTAAACATATTTATATATGTATTTTTTCCAAATATTGTTGGGGTTATACAGTGTAAACTTTCATACTCTTGGAAGACATAAAAATTTTTACACTTCGTTTGGATGGCAATTTGAGACTACGAGTCAATATCTTTGACACATTCCTACCAATAGACAGAGAATTTCTACTGTTTGGGAATCTCTTACAACACTAATATGGCATAAAAAACAAATTATACTTGAGGATATTCATGGGGCATTGTTTACAAAAGCAAGTTTTAAAACAACCTGTATGTTCAACAATAATAACATGATAAAAACAACTAATACTAAACTTTCTTTGGGTTATTTGTATGGAAATATATTAATATAAATGTTTCAGACATTAACAAAAATAATAACATGATAAGACATGTATAACATCTCTATGTTTGAATATTTTATTCCAATTTAGAAGCTTATTTAAAAACATAGAAGAGGGAGGGGGTATATGTATACATATATCTGATTCACTTTGTTGTGCAGCAGAAACTAACATAACATTGTAAAGCTACTATACCCCAATTTAAAAAAAAAACATGATGTAGGGAAATGAAGTATTGTTTAGTGAACAGAACAGAAATTTTATATAGATTATATTAGTTTGCTATTGCTGGTTATAAACTACCATGAACTTAGCAACTTAAAATAACACATGTTTGTTATCTCATTTTGGGCCCAGCTAAACTGGGTTCTCTTCCCTGAATCTTAGAAGACTGCCTTCACGGTGTTGGCTGTAGGACATTCCTCTCTGGAGCTCAGGATCTTCTTTCAAACTCAAGGGTTGTTTTCAGATTCTTGCAGTTGTAGGACTATGGTCCTTTATACTTGCTAGTGGCCAGTCAGGTTCTACTCTGAGTAACTAGCAGTTCCTTGTTGCATGGACCACTCACAGCCCTCTCACAAATTGGCAGCTTACTTCAAAGCTAGCAGGAGAATTTCCTGCTGAACTTGGCAAAGATGGAGTCTTTTTAAATTTTTAAAAAATATTCATGGTTTTGGTTTATTTCAGTGAAAGGCTAGTGTGGGTTTTTTTTCTATTTTTTTGGCCACGCCATCATGTGGGGTCTTAGAGCGGCATGTGTGATCCTAGTTCCCCGACCATGGATCAAACTCATGCCCCCTGCTTTGGAAGCACGGAGTCTTAACAACAGTACTACCAGGGAAGTCCCAAAGATGGAGTCTTATATAACATAGCAATGACAGTGACTATCCATCACCTTTGCCACATAACATAACTAATTAAGGGAGTGACTATCCTATCACCTTTGCCATATTCTATTGGCTAAATGTACATGGCAAGGGAGGTGTTATACAAGGCATGCCTCCTTGGGGTCGTCTTAGAATTCTGCCTACCATATATATTATGCTCTTGAACTTTGTAAATATGTTTTTTTTGCCTCTGTATATGTATACAATTTTGAATATAGATTAAAAGTAGTGAGCATGAGTATGGATTGAGTTCATCAAATATTTTGTGTTTTTATGATCATTCCTAACTCTGATTTATGACCATTACTCCCATGACCAATAATAATGTATCTGTTAAACTCATCATCATGGTAAATACACTAATATACTCTAATTTCTTCTTTACCAAAGGACATATTTTTTTATAATGTCATTTACCTTTTACTTGCTGTGTACAGAACTAAATTTAAATGCTATAGTCATAGGCCAAATGCAAAAAAGAATTGCATGTACATCAACAATACTGTCTGAGGAAGTAAATAACACAAATAGAAATTTTATTTTTCTAGCTGGAAGAATCTGGGTCAAATGGTCAAATAGAAAGTGTCTTCTTATTTAAAAAATAAGCCCACAAACAATAATGACCTCCTTAGCTAATATAAGTTCGAATACATTCAGGAGACCTATTATATATATATATATATATATATATATATATATATATATATATATATGTATATACGTATATATATTTATATATGTATATACACGTATGTACACAGAAATAGCTTCGTCTCATTTTTTAAATAGAGGACAGAAACTTAAATATTTCAAAGTAACAGAAATATAAGTTAGAGCTCTTAATGTATTTTAAGTGAGATTTTATAGTAAATGAATGCTTAAATATGTTTTACTTGAGTATACTAATATGCAATACAAATGAAATTGTGCATCAAATTATAATTTAGTGCTTTTAAATTTTGGTGTCCCTCATTATCACCAAAGAAAATTGTTCAAATTCTAGTTCTGGCTTCATTTTTTTTTTAACTCCATCTTAAGGACATAGTGCATTGAAAGTGATTTCTGTTGTTATGTTTTGTTTTTTCAAAAATGATTCTTTTTAACACCTTAAGTTGGAGGTACTTATTTAACATTGACCTGTAGATCCCCAGTAAGCTGATGAATATTTGAGTCTGGAGTTAGCATTCAGGAGGTGCATAAATCCATTCCACTAGATGAGGGCATCTAAGAAGAGCAGTTTTAGTGGAATGGTGACGATTTATATCAAATTGGATTGCAGAGTCAATGAGACACTAGGAATTGGTGGAATTTGCTGGAAAGAGATGTGAAAGACAGAGATAGCCATATAGAAGGAGAAATTGGTAATAGAATAGAGAGATAAATGACTAAGAAAAAGAAATTGAACAGGTAAGAAAAAAATGGGATTCATGTCTAGAATGGAAGGAAAATATTGATAAATATTAATAAATATATTTGGTTTTGGAGCAACATGGGAATTCCTCTCTCCTAGTTTTATTACCTCACTAAATCATAAAGTAAGTCATTATTCAATTTCTATTTACTTTTAAAAATATTAAAATTGCTAAGAATTCTCATTAATATTTTTCAGCATTTCATGAGTGTTGGAATCTAGCAGTGTTTCCTTATGCTAATCATACCACACATAAGGCATCTTTTACAGACAATGCATTTTGAGAAAGATTTCTTTTTTCTAACTTGCATCCTGTGGACTGGGAAATTTAAAGTATTTTAAATACTTTACTATTTTACTTTTTACATACTTTAATGTATTTGCCCTGGAGAAGAAATAAAACTAAAAGGCATTTGTTCCTAATCCCTAGGCCTAAAACATTTATTTGATTCCTATTTCTGCAAGAAGTGTTATTTAGGCAGTATATTTTACTTAAAATGTGCTTTGCTAAAATGTCACTGGTCACACACTTACATTTAGGGATAGAAGATGGCCACGGAGGTCATTTGTTAAGATCAAACTTTTCTCAGTTATAATATCACCTCCATTTCCCTTGACAGTTTGTTGCAATTCTCACATTTCTCAGTTCTTTATGTTAGCACTTTCAAAAGCATCACTAAATGGAAATTGTCAATGGATGGAACAACATTGTGGGTTATTTTCAATTGTTTATATTTTGGCACATACTACTTCATTGAACTAACTCTTCCCTAAAATTCAAAGGAGGTGAAATAGAACCAGTCTAATCTGAGATAGATTGAATTAAGACATCAGAAAAGGCCTTGCCAATGGGTTACTGATTGGAGAATACAGGCTTTTTGGAAAGATGCCTTGGAAACTTGAGCTTCCAAGAACAGTTTGAGACAGGCACAGAGCATTTGAAAAAAAAACAGGAAGAGAGAGGAGAATAATTCATGAGTTTACAGATATTTAACTTATTCTAAAAGTTAAATAGTATTATATATTATTTTCAATATATGGTATATAAGGCATTGTCTGACCCAAACCTACCTCTCCTATAGAATCTTCTGCTCCTCTCTCTTTTCCTCACTTTGTCTAGACAGGTTTGCCTTTGTTCTGTTCCTCTGTGCATCCTTTCATACATGCTCGTTATCTCTACTACTCTTCCATCACTCTCACTCATTCTTAAAGCCTCAAAATCTCTTCCAAAGAGAAAACATCCCTGACTCAGATCTAAATTTGTTCCCCCAGGCTTCTCTCTAACTGCATATTTTTTACCTTTCTTTCAAAGATTTTTAACAATTTTTATTTATATATTTACTTGTTTTAATGTCTAAGATCTGTCTCCCTCATTAAACTGTAAGCTGTGTTTTCTGAGTTCACCATTGTATACTCAGTGTGTAGCTTGTTAAATTACCACTTTATTGATATTTATTGAATGATTGAATGAATGAAAATCAGAACATCTTAGGTAAAAAAAAAAAAAAAAAAAGAAGAAGAAATAGAGACACATAACCCCTATATTTCCAGTCCACCCCTATAGTGAGGCTGAGGAAATTCTGAGTGAAAGGAGATATGTGAAAAATGTGGCCTGACACTGGCAATGCTAGATTTTTGTCTCTTATCTGTCTCTGGTTATAAAAGTGGCTAAGCAAATCTAACTTGAAATTTGCAATGGATTATTTGCATTTATATTTGTCTATGAAATTATTTGACTGATATTTTAAGTTCATCATAAAAAATAGTAATATGTAATGTTAGGTGTACAGAAATATACACCCCTTAATATGCATTTGTAACTTTGGAACCAGTACTTGGGCATTCTGACTCCCCAGCTCAAGCCATAAACGTCTGTGTCAAATGTGAAGAAAAGTACCTATCTATCAGTGGCTTGGTCCTGTCTTTCTTCAAAGGACCAATTATTTTGAATTTACTTCTTGGTTGAAAAACACAAACCAGGCCAGAATAAGAGATTGACAATGCAAAACATCTTTGAGGTTAAAAAAGTCAAGTTTTGAAAATTTTGAAGTGATTCCTCTGTTGTCTTTAAGTAATCTTTTCTCTCTGAAACTGTATGGCAGCTATTACCTGTTTGATTTATAGAATGATAACTGTGCCATCAGGCTCTATAATTATTTGTAGCATAGGACATTAAACATAGTGAGAACAGAGTTGTTTTAAATGTATACTTTTGTTGTTTTTTAAATAAAGGTAGTTCATGTTTGTTGTGTGAAGGGCATAGATAGAAAATGTGGGCATAAGGAAAAGTTTACTGTGAAATGCTTACAGTTAATACACACATTCCCCACCCCCCAAGCCCCAATCTCTCTCTGCATTACACAGAGAGGTGTGCTGATCTAGGCACAACTAGAGACTATGGAATGTGCTCCAGTAGAAGGACATGGTCTCATTATTGTATATATTTATAGGAGAATTAGGGGGGACCTGTGTAACAAGGAGTATTTTCTTTGCTGGGGAAATGGCCTCATTTAAAAGAGGGAACAATCAGATCAGGGAAGAGGAATTTGCATAAAACACATCATCTATCAGCTAGACACTTCTGTTCTTCTGCTGAGTTGGCTCAGTTATGCCAAAGGGAAAAAAGCAGTTACAAAAAAAAAAAAAATTAGTGTCATCCAGGAGAGGAAAGTATTTTCTCTCCTTCATCTTCATGTAGAAAGTATAGAAAACACAGTAAATTACATAGATACACTGGAATAATGACAGGAGGAAGAGGTATCATTAATACCTCTCTCTTATCACCTAACCAAATGATTAAAATTATTGAAAGTAGGCAAAGAATTTACCAGTAGCAAGATAAAACCATTTTTAACAGTATATAACCTTAAAAAGTAAACATCTAAGAGAGGTTGTAACAGACGATTTTGTCATGCATTGGCAAAGATATACAAAGGTGGGAGAAGAGAATAAGGTGAAAGCCTTACCAAGTTTATCAGTTGATAAAGCAGCAGACTGCATATTGAGCAACACGTGACTTAAGCCTGTATAATTAGCCATAGTACTCTGCTTCTCAAAGGCTCCCAAAGTATGGTCAGGATGAAGATGACATAAAGGTCTTAGATGGGAAAGAAACAAGGAGAATTTCCACAAATTATATCAGAGCAAATAAACTCCTCTCAGAGTTTTATACTGCCTTGCCTTACATTTAGGTGTTTAATCCATTTTGAGTTTATTTGTGTATGGTGTTAGGGAGTGTTCTAATTTCAGTCTTTTACAGGTAGCTGTCCAGTTTTCCCAGTATCACTTATTGAAGAGTCTGTCTTTTCTCCATTGTATATTCTTGCCTACATTATGAAAGATAAGGCAACCATATGTGCGTCAGTTTATCTGTGGGCTTTCTATCCTCTTCCATTGATCTATATTTCTGTTTTTGTGCCAGTACCATACTGTCTTGACTATTGTAGCTTTTTAATATAGTCTGAAGTCAGGGAGACTGATTCCTACAGCTCCGTTTTTCTTTCTCAAGATTGCTTTGGTTATTCGGGGTCTTGTGTTTCTCTAAAAATTGTGAAGTTTTTTATTCTAGTTCTGTGAAAAATGCCATTGGTATTTTGATAGGGATTGCATTGAATCTGTAGATTGCTTTGTGTAGTATAGTCATTTTCACAATGTTGATTCTTCTAGCCCAAGTACATGGTATATCTCTCCATCTGTTTGTATCATCTTTAATTTCTTTCATCAGTGTCTTATAGTTTTCTGCATACAGGTCTTTTGTCTCCTTTGGTAGGTTTATACCTAGGTATTTTATTATTTTTGTTGCAATGGTAAGTGAGAGTGTTTCCTTAATTTCTTTCAGATTTTTCATCATTGGTGTATAGGAATGCAAGAGATTTCTGTGCTTTAATTTTGTATCCAGCTACTCTACCAAATTCATTGATTAGCTCTAGTAGTTTTCTTCTAGCATCTTTAGGATTCTCTATGTATAATATAATGTCCCCTGCAAACAGTGACAGCTTTACTTCTTCTTTTCTGATTTGGATTCCTTTTCTTCCTTTTTCTTCTCTGATTGCTGTGGTTAAAATTTACAAAACTGTGTTCAATAATAGTTGTAAGTGTGGGAAATCTTGTCTCATTCCTGATCTTAGAGGAAATGCTTTCAGTTTTTCACCATTGAGAATGATGTTGGCTGTGGGTTTGTCATATATGGCCTTAAGATGTTGAGATAAGTTCCCTCTTTGCCTACATTCTGGAGGGTTTTTGTCATATATAGGTGTTGAATTTTGTCCAAAGCTTTTTATGCATCTGTTGAGATGATCATATTGTTTTATTTTTCAATCTGTTAATATGTTGTGTCACACTGATTGATTTGCATATATTGAAGAATCCTTGCATTCCTTGGATAAATTCCACTTGATCATAGTGTATGATCCTTTAATGTACTGTTGGATACTGGTTGCTAGTATTTTGTTGAGGATATTTGCATGTATATTCATCAGTGATATTGGTCTGTAGTTTTCTTTCTTTGTGACATCTTTGTCTGCTTTTGGTATCAGGGTGATGGTGGCCTTGTAGAATGAGTTTGAGTGTGTTTCTCTCTCTGCTATATTTTGGAAGAGTTTGAGAAGGATAGGTGTTAGCTCTTCTCTAAATGTTTGATAGTATTCACCTCTGAAGCCATCTGGTCTTGGGCTTTTGTTTGTTGGAAGATTTTTAATCACAGTCTCAATTTTAGTGCTTGTGATTGGTCTATTTATATTTTCTATTTCTTCCTGGTTCAGTCTCAGAAGGTTGTGCTTTTCTATGAATTTCTCCATTTCTTCCAGGTGGTCCATTTTATTGGCATATAGTTGCTTGTAGTAATCTCTCATGATCCTTTGTATTTCTCCAGTGTCATTTGTTACTTCTTTTTCATTTCTAATTCTATTGATTTGAGTCTTCTCCCTTTTTTTCTTGGTGAGTCTGGCTAATGGTTTATCAATTTTGTTTATCTTCTCAAAGAACCAGCTCTTAGTTTTACTGATCTTTGCTATTGTTTTCTTCATTTATTTTTCATTTATTTCTGATCTGATCTATATGATTTCTCTCCTTCTGCTAACTTTGGGGTATTTTGGTTCTTCTTTCTCTAATTGCTTTAGGTATAAGATTACATGATTATTTGAGATGTTCCTTGTTTCTTGAGGTAGGATTGTATTGCTAAAAACTTCCGTCTTAGAACTGCTTTTGCTGCATCCCATAGGTTTTGGGTTGTCGTATTTTCATTGTCATTTGTTTCTAGGTATTTTTTAAAATTTCCTCTTTGATTTCTTCAGTGATCTCTTGGTTATTATGTAGTATATTGTTTAGCCTCCATGTGTTTGTAGTTTTTACAGTGTTTTTCTTGTAATTGATATCTAGTCTCATAGCGTTTTGGTCAGAAAAGATACTTGATACGATTTCAATTTTCTTAAATGTACTAAGGCTTCACTTGTGACCCACAATATGATCTATCCTAGAGAATGTTCCATTAGTACTTGAGAAGAAAGTGTATTCTGTTGTTTTTGGATGAAATCTCATATAAATATCAATTAAGTCTATCTTGTTCAATATATCATTTAAAGCTTGTGCTTTCTTATTTATTTTCAGATGGATTATCTGTCCATTGGTAAAAGTGGGTTGTTAAAGTCCCCCACTATGATTGTGTTACTGTTGATTTCCTCTTTTATGGCTGTTAGCATTTGCCTTATATATTGAGGTGCTCCTATGTTGGGTGCATAAATATTTACAATTGTTATTTCTTTTTCTTGGATCGATCCCTTGATCATTATGTAGTGTCCTTCTTTGTATATTGTAATAGTCTTTATTTTAAAGTCTATTTTGTCTGATATGAGAATTGCTACTCCAGCTTACTTTTGTTTTCCATTTGCATGGGATATCTTTTTCCATCCCCTCACTTTCAGTCTGTATGTTCCCTAGATCTGAAGTGGGTCTCTTGTAGACAGCATATATATGGGTCTTGTATTTGTATCCATTCAGCCAGTCTATGTCTTTTGGTTGGAGCGTTTAATCCTATTACATTTATGGTAGTTATATATATATATATATATATATATATATATGTGTTCTTTTAGGATTTTCTTAATTGTTTTGGATTTGTTATTGTAGGTCTTTTCCTTCTCTTTTGGTTCCTGCCTAGATAAGTTCCTTTACCATTTGTTGTAAAGCTGGTTTGGTCATACTGAATTCTCTTAGCTTTTGCTTGTCTTTAAAACTTTTAATTTCTCCTTAGAATCTGAATGAGATCCTTGATTGGTAGAGTAATCTTGGTTGTAGGTTTTTTGCCTTTCATCACTTTAATTATGTCCTGCCAATCCCTTCTGTGTTACAAGGTTTCTGCTGAAAGATCAGCTGTTAACCTTTTGGGGATTCCCTTGTATATTATTATTTCTTTTCCCTTGCTGCTTTTAGTAGTTTTTCTTTGTATTTAATTTTTGATAGTTTGATTAATATGTATCTTGGTGTGTTTCTCCTTGGATTTATCCTGTATGGGACTCTCTGTGTTTTCTGGACATGACTAACTATTTCCTTTCCCATATTAGGGAAGTTTTCAACTATAATCTCTTCAAATATATTCTCAGTCCCTTTCTTTTTCTCTTCTTCTTCTGGGACACCTATAATTCGAATGTTGGTGCATTTAATGAGATCTCAGAGGTCTTTGAGACTGTTGTCCATTCTTTTCATTCTTTTTGCTTTATTCTGCTCTGCAGTAGTTATTTCCACTGTGTTATGTTCCTGGTCACTTATCTGTTCTTCTGTCTTAGTTATTCTGCTTTTGATTCTTTCTAGAGAATTTTTAATTTCAGTTGTTGTGTTGTTCATCATTTTTTGTTTGCTCTTTAGTTCTTCTAGGTCCTTGTTAAACATTTCTATTATTTTCCCCATTCTATTTCCAAGATTTTGGATCATCTTTACTATCATTACTCTGAATACTTTCAGGTAGACTGCCTATTTCCTCTTCATTTGTTTGGTCTGGTGTGTTTTTACCTTGCTCCTTCATCTGCTGTGTGTTTCTCTGTCTTCTCATTTTGCTTATCTTACTGTGTTTCGAGTCTCCTTTTCACAGGCTGCAGGGTCCTAGTTCCCATCGCTTTGGGCATCTGCACCCAGTGTCTAAGGTTGGTTCAGTGGGTTGTGTAGGCTTCCTGGTGGAGGGGACTAGTGCCTGTGTTCTGGTGGATGAGTCTGGATCTTGGCTTTCTGGTGGGCAGGACCACGTTTGATGGTGTTTTGTCATGTCTGTGACCTTATTATTATTTTAGGCAGCTGCTATGCTAATGGGTGGGGTTATGTTCCTGTGTTGCTAGTTGTTTGCTATAGAGTGTCCAGCACTTTAGCTTGCTGATTGTTGGGTGGAGCTGGGTCTTATCATTGAGATGGAGATCTCTGGGAGAGCCTTCTCCATTTGATATTACATGGAGCTGGGAGGTCTCTGGTGGACCAATGTCATGAACTCAGCACTCCCACCTCAGAGGCACACTCCTGGCACCTGGCTGGAGCACCAAGATCCTGTCAGCCACATGGCTTAGAAGAAAAGGGAGAAAAGAGAGAGAGAGAGAGAGAGAGAGGAAGGAAGGAAGGAAGGAAGAAAGGAAGGAAGGAAGGAAGGAGGGAGGGAGGGAAGGAGGGAGGGAAGGAAGGAAGAAAGGAAGAATGGAAGAAAGGAAGAAAGAAAAAGTTATTCAAATTAAAAATTATTAAAAATGAAAAAGTAATATAAAAAAGAAAATAAAGAAGATAGCAACCAAACCAAAACACAAATCCACCAAGTGCTAGAAACTATAATAATAATAATAATAATAATAATAATAATAATAATAAATGAACAGACAGAACCATAGGACAAATGGTAGAAGCAAAGCTGTAGAGACAAAAATCACACAAAGAAACATTCACATACACACTCACAAAAGGGAAAAAGTGCCAATATATATATATCTTTGCTCCCAACGTCTACCACCTCAATTTTTGGATGATTCATTGTCTATTCAGGTATTGCACAGATGCAGGGTACATCAAGTTGATTGTGGAGATTTAATCCTCTGCTCCTGAGGCTGCTGTGAGAGATTTCCCTTTCTCTACTTTCTTTGCACAGCTGTGGGTGTTCAGCTTTGGATTTGGCCCTGTGTCTGCTTGTAGGTCACCTGAGGTCATATGTTCTTTGCTCAGACAGGACAGGGTTAAAGGAGCAGCTGATTAGGTGGCTCTGGCTCCCTCCGGTGGAGGGAGGGAGGGGTATGGAATGCAGAGCAAGCCTGTGGTGGCAGAGGCCGGAGTGATGTTGTAACAGCCTGAGGCGTGTCCTGTGTTCTCTCCGGGAAGTTGTCCCTGGATCACAGGACCCTGGCAGTGGCGGGCTGCATAGGCTCCCGGGAGGGGAGGTGTGGAGAGTGACATGTGCTTGCACACAGGATTCTTGGTGGCTGCAGCAGTAGCCTTAGCTTTTCATGCCTGTGTCTGGTGTCTGTGCTTATAGCCATGGCTTGTGCCCATCTCTGCAGCTCATTTGGGCGGTGTTCTGAATCTCCTCTCCTTGTGCACCCTGAAACAAGTGTCTCTTAGGCAGTTCCAGATTTTTCCTGGAGCCCCTCCCAGCTAGTTGTGGTGCACTAGCCCCCTTCAGGCTGTGTTCACGCAGCCAACCCCAGTCCTCTCCCTGGGATCTGACCTCCAAAGCCCAAGCCTCAGCTCCCAGCCCCCACCCGCGTGGGTGAGCAGACAAGCCTCTGGGGCTGGTGAGTGCTGGTCAACACTGATCCTCTGTGCGGGAATCTCTCCACTTTGCCCTCTGCACCCCTGTTGCTGTGCTCTCCTCCGTGTCTCCGAAGCTTTCCCCCAGCCAACCCCTGTCTCCACCAGTGAAAGAGTTTCCTAGTGTGTGGAAACTTTTCCTCCTTCACAGGTGCCTCCCACTTGTGCAGGTCCCATCCCTATTCTTTTTTCTCTGTTTTTTCTTTTTTCTTTTGTCCTACCCAAGTACTTGGGGAGTTTCTTGCCTTTTGGGAAGTCTGAGGTCCTCTGCCAGCATTCAGTAGGTGTTCTGTAGGAGTTGATCCACATGTAGATGTATTTCTGATGTATTTGCAGGGAGGAAATTGTTCTCTACGTCTTACTCTTCCACCATCTTCCACATGCCCTGAAAGAGATTTCTGTGCATTAATTTTGTATCCTGCAACTTTACCAAATTCATTGATTAGTTCTAGTAGTTTTCTGGTGCCATCGTTAGGATTATCTATGTGTAATATCATGTCATCTGCAAACAGGACAGTTTTACTTCTTGTCTTCCAATTTGTATTCCTCTTATTTCATTTTCTTCTCTGATTGCCATGGCTAAGACTTACAAAATCTATGTTGAATAATAGTGGTGAGAGTGGACATCCTTGTCTTGTTCCTGATCTTACAGGAAATGCTTTCAATTTTTCACCATTGAAATAATGTTTGCTGTGGGTGTTTTGTATATGGCCTTTATTATGGTGACTTATGTTCCCCCTGTGCCCACTTTCTTGAGAGTTTTTATCATAAATCGGTTTTGGATTTTGTCCAAAGCTTTTTCTGCATCTGTTGAGATGATCATATGGTTTTTATTCTTCAATTTGTTAATATGGTGTATCACATTGATTGAGTTGTGTATATTGAAGAATCCTTGCATCCCTAGGATAAATCCCACTTGATCATGGCGTTTGATCCTTTTAATGTGTTGTTGGATTCTGTTTACTAGTATTTTGTTGAGGATTTTAGCATCTATGTTCATCAGTGATGTTAGTCTGTAATTTGTTTTTGTAGTATCTTTGTCTGGGTTTGGTATCAGGGTGATGGTGGCCTCGTAGAATGAGTTTGCAACTGTTCCTTCTTCTGTAATTTTTTGGAAGAGGTTGAGAAGTATATGTGTTAGCTCTTCTCTAAATGTTTGATAGAATTCACCTGTGAAGCCATCTGGTCCTCACTGTTATTTGTGGGAAGATTTTTATCACAGGATCAATTTCATTTCTTGTGACTGGACTGTTCATATTTTCTATTTCTTTCTGGTTCAGTCTTGGAAGGTTATACCTTTCTAATAATTTGTCCATTTCTTTCAGGTTTTCCATTGTTTGGCATAGAGTTGTTTGTAGTAGTCTCTTATGAGGCTTTGTATTTCTGTGGTGTCCATTGTAACTTCTTTTTCATTTCTAATTTTATTGATTCGAGTCCTTTCCCTTTCTTCTTGATGAGTCTTGCTAAAGGTTTATCAATTTTGTTTATCTTCTTAAAGAACTAGCCTTTACTTTTATTGATCTTTGCTATTGTTTTATTTATTTCTGTTTCATTTATTTCTGCTCTCATCTTTATAATTTCTTTCCTTCTACTAACTTTGGGTTTCGTTTGTTCTTCTTTCTCTCATTCCTTTACGTGTAAGTTTATTTTATTTGAGATTTTTCTTGTTTCTTGATGTAGGTTTGCATTGCTGTAAGCTTCCCTCTTAGAACTGAGTTTGCTACATCCTATGGATCTTCATGTTTTCATTGTAATTTGTCTCTTGGTATTTTTTGATTTCCTCTGATTTATTCAATGATCTCTTGGTTATTTAGTTACGTACTGTTTAACATCCATGTTTTTGTGTTTTTTATGTTTTATTACTTGTAATTTATTTCTAATCTCATAGTGTTGTGGTCGGAAAAGATGCGTGATATGATTTCAATTTTCTTACATTTACTGAGGTTTGAATTATGATCTAATATATGGTCTATCCTGGAGAATATTCCATGTGCACTTGAGAAGAAAGTGTAATCTGGTTTTCAGATGGAATGTCCTATAAATAACAATTAAATCTATCTGGTCTATTGTATCATTTAAGCTTGTGTTTCCTTATTAATTTTCTGTCTGTATGATCTATTAGTGTAAGTGAGGTGATAAAGTCCCCCACTATTACTGTGTTACTGTTGATTTCCCCTTTTATTGCTGTTAGCATTTGCCTTATGTACTGATGTGCTCGTATGTTGCATGCATATATATTTCTAATTATTATATCTTCTTCTTGGTTTGATCCCTTCTTCATTATGTAGTGTCCTTCCTTGTCTCTTGTAACATTCTTTATTTCAAAGTCTATTTTATCTGATATGAGTACTGCTACTCCAGCTTTCTTTTGATTTCCATTTGTATGGAATATCTTTTCCATCCCCTCACTTTCTGTATGTGTCCCTAGGTCTGAAGTGGGTCTCTTGTAGACAGCATATATATGGGTCTTGTTTTTGTATCTATTCAGCGAGCCTGTGTATTTTGGTTGGAGCATTTAATCCATTCGCATTTAAGGTTATTATCTATATGTATGTTCCTAGTGCCATTTTCTTAATTGTTTTGGGTTTGTTTGTGTACATCCCTTTCTTCTCTTGTGTTTCCTACTTAGAGAAGTTCTTTAGCATTTGTTTCAGAGCTGGTTTGGTGGTGGTGTATTCTTGTCACTTTTGCTTGTCTGTAAAGCTTTTGATTTCTCTGTCGAATCTGAATGAGATCCTTGCTGGGTAAAGTAATCTTTGTTGTAGATTCTTCCCTTTCATCACTTTAATTATATCATACCAGTCCCTTCTGGCTTGTAGCGTTTCTGCTGAGAAATCAGCTGTTAACCTTATAGGAGTTCCCTTGTATGTTATATGTTGCTTTTCCCTTGTTGCTTTTAATAATTTTTCTTTGTCTTTAATCTTTGTCAATTTTATTACTATGTGTCTTGGTGTGTTTCTCCTTGTATTTATCCTCCCTGGGACTCTCTGAGCTTCCTGGACTTGCATGGCTATTTTCTTTCCCGTGTTAGGGAAGTTTTCAACTATAATCACTTCAGATATTTTCTGGGTCCTTTCTCTCTCTCTTCTCCTTCTGGGACCTCTATAAGGCAAATGTTTGTGAGTTTAATATTGTCCCAGAGGTCTCTTATGCTGTCTTCATTTCTTTTTATTCTTTTTCTTTATTCCGTTCTGTGGCAGTGAATTCCACCATTCTGTCTTCCAGGCCACTTATCCATTCTTCTGCCTCAGTTATTCTGCTATTGATTTCTTCTAGTGTATTTTTCATTTCAGTTATGGTATTGTTCATCTCTGTTTGTTCCTTAATTCCGCTAAGTGTTTGTTCTTTAATTCTTCTACATCTTTGTTAAACATTTTTTGCATCTTTTCAATCTTTGCCTCTATTCTTTTTGAGGTCCTGGGTCATCTTCACTGTCATTATTCTGAATTCTTTTTCTGGAAAGTTGCCTATCTCCACTTCATTTAGTTGTTTTTCTGGGGTTTTATCTTTTTCCTTCATCTGGTACTTAGTCCTCTGCCTTTTCATTTTGTCTTTCTGTGAATGTGGTTTTCATTCCACAGGCTGCAGGATTGTAGTTCTTCTTGCTTCCGCTGTCTGCCCTCTGGTGGATGAGGCTCTCTAAGAGGCTTGTGTAATCTTCCTGATGGGAGGGACTTGTGGTGGGCAGAGCTCAGTAAAACTTTAATCTGCTTGTCTGCTGATGGGTGGGGCTGAGTTCCCTATCTGTTTTTTGTTTGGCCTGAGGTGACCCAGCACTGGAGCCTCCCAGCTTTTTGTTGTGCCTAATGGTAGACTCCAGGAGGGCTCATGCCAAAGAGTACTTCCTAGAGCTTTTGCTGCCCGTGTTCTTGTCCCCATAATGAGCCACAGCCACCCCCTGCCTCTGCAGGAGACCCTCCAACACTAGCAAGTAGGTCTGGTTAAGTCTCCTGTGGGGTCACTGCTCCTTCCCCCTGGGTCCTGATGTGCACACCACTTTATGTGTGCCCTCCAAGAGTGGAGTCTCTGTTTATCCCAGTCCTGTATAAGTCCTGCAATCAAATTCCACTAGCCTTCAAAGTCTGATTCTCTGGGAATTCCCCCTCCTGTTGCTGGACCCCCAGGTTGAGAAGCTTGATGTCGGGCTCAGGACCTTCACTCTAGTGGGTGGACTTCTGTGGTATAATTGTTCTCTAGTTTGTGAGTCACCTACCCAGTGGTTATGGGATTTGATTTTATTGTGATTGCACCCCTCCTACTGTCTCATTGCTGCTTCTCCTCTGTCTTTGGATGTGGGTATTTTGGAGAGTTCCAGCGTCTTCCTGTGATTCTGGTGTTCTTGCAAGAGGGAGTGCACACACGTCCTTCTACTCCACCATCTTGAACCAATATCCAAGGCACTATCATTTTTAAAGCATACTTTACTTTGGGATATATAATTCACTTCAAATTTACTACATTATAAATAATGCCTGGATGACAATTCACATAACTACAGTTTTTCAGTATTCCTACTTATTTTCTCAATTTGTATTGAATTCCAGGACATTGAATAATTTCTTCAAACTTTATGAGTATTTTGAGGCTTCTTAGATATAATGGAAAAATAATCCTTCAGAAATATTGCACAACTTAATCAGTATTTAAATAAATAAGAAAATTTTTAAAAATGGATCTTTATATCTTGAATTTGTATAGAGTCTGAAATGCATAAATCACTTTCTTATGACCCACTTTTTCATTTTTGAGATTAGTCTCCTTTTAGAATTTAGACAGTGTTATTCCATCTCATTTCATCAGACATTTTGGTAGAAATGAAAGTTGTCAAAGTACCATTGAAGAGGAGAGGCTCATTGCTGGTGAAAAACTGGTACTATTTGACTTTTTGTTAGTGTCAGCAATTCTCTTTCTATGGGCTATAAGACTGTGACTCTCTGGAAATGAAGTGCTGTTAGAAAACCCATTTAAAAAACTAGCAGTCATTGATCTGATGGAACTTTACTGCTACTGTAGTGTAGTGAAGACTTTTCTTTGCTATTCTTCTTTTAATTGTAGGCTAACTTTTTATCCTAAATTTTCATTTGCATTCATATGAAAGGCACGTGATTTTGCTTTGGTCCTTACCATTTACAAGCTTTGTAATCTTAAGCAAGTACCTTAAACAATTACTTTTTCTCAGTTTCTTTATCACTTTATCACATACTGTGAAAATTAGCTAATGTACTTTGGGCTTACAGAAAAGGAGTGAGGAAACAAAGGTCAGAAAGAAACAGGAGAGAGACTAAGAAGGAAACAGAAAAAGAAACAGAGAGAGAGAGACTGATGAAAAGAAAAATAAAGAATATTGAGGCCAAGGCTCTTTATTTCTTCATGGTTGCTGTGTAAGTATCTTGTAGAGACCAAACTGGTTAGTGATCTCTCCCTGGGAAAACACCAAAGGAGGAGGACACCAAACAGAACAAACAGAAGGGATAGGCTCTGTTTATTCTTGAAAACCATAAAGAAAACCATAGATATTGCCATATATTTTACAATGTTTTTGTTTCTACTTAGAATTATATAAATAAAGTCACTGTTATAAACTGCATCACATACAGAAATTGAAAAAGGAAACAATTTTAAATGAAAAAGTAAATACTAGATTACTCATCAGTAGTTGACTTTCTAACAGTTGCTCCATTTATTATATTTTATTCAGGCCATCTCATGAAGATTTCAGTTGTTTATAGTAATATAAAATGGGTTAACATTAGTTGTTTTATATATATATATAAATGTTAAAATTTTCATTAATTTATCTTTACTACTTACTAAAGATAAATTATAAGTTTGGAAAAGATAAGATTGTTTTACTTATATATACTTATTTTTGTCATATTTACCATAGCCACACAGTCTTAAATGTTATTCAATTTCTCCTGGATTGAATTATTTTCTATCTTCTGTAAAGTTCACTGAATCTATAGCTCATTGTTTTAAAGTTCATTCTTTCTTTTTCTCTTTGGTCTTCTCACATGGACTTATGCCAGTTTAATTCATGCCTACTCTGTATAATAAAGTAGCTCTTATAGGAAGTCACATTTGCCTTTTCAGGACAGCAGCTTTCCAAGTTGAAAGCTATGGCAGCAGCCTATAAAGCAGTTTTCTATGGCTGCAAGTGTTCTTTTCTTAACATCTGCAATGGCCTCTGGGACCCAAAAATGACATCCTTTTGGGAGGCATTGGCTAGGAAATTTAGACAAATAACCAATTTGTCTTTTTCTTGTATGGAATTTTTTGAATGAGTTCATTGGTCTGTAAATTGACAAATTTGATTTCATAGGATCAGTCTAGCAATGCTGTGTAATCAGGGAAGAGCAGAGAAATTCAAATATATGGTCACCAACTTTCTGTAATTTTGTCACTTCCTGAGAAATCTGTGGTGTGTACACAGTCACAGGAGCCTTTCCATCCAACCTTGACATTTTGAGGCTGTTAGCCAGTGATTCTACTACTGTGCATTATGATTTCTTGAGCCACTTCACTGAAATGATTGGATTAATGAAAATTGATTTTGGCTCCCTGTGCCTGAAAACTAACTTGAGCTAGTTACAAAAATCAAAATCAGAGATATAGTGACTCACATAACTGGGAAGTACAGAGGTTAATAACCTGGCTTAAAGTGTGGCAGAGTTAACATGCCAAACAATGTAGTAATCACCCTATTTCCAAAAATCCCTCTCTGCATTCTTCTGTGTAGGGAAAGCTTCTTATATACAGTTAGGGAAGATGATTGTCAACCAGATTAAACATACAGAGTCCTTAGAGCTCATGGGCTAAGACTGTGGGCTGATTTGATTATTTTTCTGGATTTCATAACCCTTCTTGACCATACTTTTAGTGAGGTTAGGGAGCTGAACCAGGAATTATGATAGGCACGCTCTCTGGAAGACATGGAGCTAGAAAGGGGTGATATCCAGAGTAAAATAATATTAATTTTATTAGATTACAGGGGAAGAGGTGCTGGAAAAGCCAAAAAATGGATGTCTTTTTCAGCGACTGAAATTTGGTGCCATGTATAAAAAACACCCTGAATTTCTGTGACATCTTTATTTAATAGCACATTTTCTTGAAACCAGAAAAAAGTTACAGGAATGTTTTTTTTTTTTACCTAAAATTGGAATGACTGAAGAGTTGCCATTGTGCTAATGAAGCTGAAAGGAAAGCAATTTAAAAGCTAAATGTCTGAAAAATAACATCCATTAAACCTGCATTATACTGCTACTAATTAAGGGACTCTGTTATGTCATATAATAGATGTTTAAGATAATCATTTTGGAAAAGATAAAACTGTCTTATTTACATGCATTTCTTTCTTTCATATTTACTATAGCTATGTTTCTTTACTTTTTATAAAACATATTATTCACCATTTATACATAATTTTGTTGAGTACTAAACATACTTTGTATAAATAAACTATAGGTGTAAACACTCAAAAATTAGTAGCTAATTGTTGATGGCAACCTGTACAGTTATATCTAAAGGTAGTACATTCTTTCCATACTTAAATTTAATGTGGTCACTGCTTTAACTTTCCTTAGTTCAGTTGCACTAGAATTGAAGGAGAATATGGATAGTTTAAAAGGCCATATTAAATTTCAACACATACTTCCAAATGAAATAAGATTACTTAATTTTTATGACCAAATAGTAGCACCTTATGAAAACATCATGTGCATTTCAGTGAGAATACTACCTATGAAGCCAGATGGAGCCAGATTCCAAAGTCCAGAAATGCTCAGAAGCAGAAAAGGTATAATTAATTCATCAGTGTATTGAAAGATATAAAGTATTTGGTTGTAAATATGGAAGTTGTAAAGACTTCCTTTGATATACAACATTGGAATATATTTCTGTTGAATTTATCTCTACTTCAAAAGAAGGGCACATTCATACTATCCAATTTAGGTTTCTGCTTTATTGATAATCTTATCTCCCCCAAACTCTGCCTTTTCCTGGGCCAGTGTATTTCCCTTCAGACTTTTAAAAAATTTTCTACGATTGCCATCATGGTCCACAACCATTAAAAGAAAAAAAAGAGAAAAAAACAAAAGCTTCTTTGTGAAGATGCATGGCCACTCTTAGACAATTTATGTTACCTTTATAATTCCATACTACTGGCTTGTAGAGCTACAAAACAGTTGCTACTGTCTGCCTGGAGGTAGTCTTGTGTAGAAATTAAGGGCATTAGCTTTGGAGTCATACAGAAAGGAGTATTTACCAGTGGTTTTATACTGAGCGAATTACGTTTGATACTCACTTTCTTCATGTGTAATATTAGCACAATTACAACCTCATAGATATATAAACACTCAAAAATGAGTAGCTTCACATTAATAGCAGTAGAAGTATTTCCCTTCTGTAGATCAGTCATGCACAAGTTTCAGAGGCACAAATAGGAGATAGATAGTATGAAGATCTTCAGCTCATTGCTCAATGTCTCAGAATGGAGATGCTTTGTTAAACAACTATTATAGTATCCAGAGTGCCAGGGAATACTTTAAAAGTATGCCGTATCCCAATTTCTTCTGATATAATACCAAACATGCATAACACATTAAGTACCTATTTCTTTCTTCTATTTTTTCTATCATGACTTATTTTACAGAACTAAACTTCTCCCTTGATAATTGTGTCCTGTTCTTCCAAGGAACTTAGTACAGTCTCTTTATATGACTTCAGCACACCTAACACCATATCCTTGTTGAGTACCAACTATAAAGAGATATATGACCTGAGTGTATAATGGAGTTACATCATATTTGATACTATTGCATTCCCATGGGAAAATCTGTTGGTCTTCTCTGACCAGCTTTCTCCTCTACTCCTCTACCCCACCTATCTAGGCAAAGTCAAGCTTGAGCCATATCTATACACTATGTTGAGTCTTTTAATACCTGCCTATCCCTACTGAGGCCTAGTTTCTGTAACCACATTAAATTCTATCTGGTGGGTCTTCTGGTTTGCTCTAGAATAAAAACATTTGTCTAGATCAAATTATCCTCACACCTCTTCCAAAAGTCATACTATGCAACAAAGATAGAAAATATACATAACCTACCTGTATGCAGTGACTAGATGAATGAAAAAGTATAAACCTCAACTTATGTTTAAGGGGTAAAAGAGATACCTGAGACCAGCAGAATCAGAGCCAGTACCCAGAGAGGTGCCATGAGTCTGATGGTAGATGCACAGAAGAATAGGGAGCAGCTAGATCTTAGGAATAGAAGAATCTGGATAACTTCAGCATAGGTTTATCCCCAGAAGAGGAAGTCCCCATCCATAATGGGAACTAATGTGCCTATTTCTGAGAAAGCACCGTTCAAAGCCATCACAGTGGACCAAAAAAAAAAAAAAAAAAAAGCATGACACGGTGGGCTTCCCTTGGGAAGCAGCTGATATTAAAGCAATGAAGAAGAAAAAAAAGAAAAAAACAGCTAGAACTAAGGACACTTCTAAAATAAAGTAACAACAACAACAACAAAAAGAGTGCACTATATTATTAAAATTTTCTATTGCTGTAGGAACAGAAAAAGAAGTTCTTTAAGAAAACATAGAAAACTCTCCCTCTCCCAAACCAGAAAAAAATCTCCTAAAAGGTAGTACAGGAAAAACACACTAAAACGTCAACAAGAAAAATGAAATTACAACACAATTATATACATAAATATGTTGCAAGATTCAGGGAAAACACAATCTCACATAAGTCAATTAATTTTTCTACTAGGCTTTTACATCAGACTTTATTGCTAAATTTTAAATAATACAAAGCAATAAGCAATCAAGAAATATGCTGCTAAAAAATGCAAAAGGTAATTAGAGATTTGCTTCCAGGAATTTTGGAATAACAAGTCCAGAATGACCATTCTACCATAAATAACTTGAAAACTGCACAAAATACATAAAATAACTCTTTCCAGGTGTTGGACATGAGATAGCAGAGGACTGTTATCCTTGAGGAAATGGGGGCGTAGAAATGAGGTCAGCTCTACAATTGCTCTGGATTTTTTTCCTTCAGGCAATTTCTGAACAGTAAAACAGGAGAGGGAACACAAACAGAACCCAACAGATTTGAGTTTGGTGAGCCTAAAGTGACTGGAATTTGTGCATCAGGAATGAGAGAGGAGAGAATTATGCATAGAGAGAGTTAAAAAAATCTGCATAGGAGACCCCTTCAGGCTTGAATGAATTAATATAGACATGAATACCAGTATATATATACCTACATGGTAAAACTCCAGGGGTCCAAGCAAAGAAAAACTCCCAGAGAAAGAAAAGTTTCTGAGGAAGTCAAATAATTACAAGGATTCTCAGAAAGATGGCAGTTTGAGTTTCCACCAGAGTAGAGAGACTTTTTTGAATGCACACAGTATTTAGTGGAGACCCCAGAAGGGTTTCACCATAGTAATGGGGTTGAGCTCACCAATGAGTAAGTCTACTCTGGATTATTATCCCTTTTAAAAGCCTAAAAACAAGTCCCAATATTAACAAGCTAATTTATAAGTACCTGCCAGAACAAAGACCACAGTCTTTAAAGTGAGACAACAAAGTCCAGGCATTGAATAATGTAACATCACCAAGTCCAGCATCAAATAAAAATTACTAGGCATATCAAGACATAGAAAAATGTGTCCTATAGGAGGAAATCAGTTGACAGAAACAGAAGCAGCAATCACAGAGATGTTGGAATTTGCAGACATGAACTTTGAAATGTTTTTATACATATGCATTATATACTCAAATATCAAAAGGAAAACATGAACATAATGGGGAAAGAAGTAGATGTTATAAGAAATAGAGTCAAATAGAAACTCTAGACCTGGGCTTCCCTGGTGGCGCAGTGGTTGAGAGTCCACCTGCCAATGCAGGGGACACGGGTTCATGCCCCGGTCCGGGAAGATCCCACATGCCACAGAGCAGCTGGGTCCATAAGCCATGGCCGCTGGGCCTGTGCTCCGCAACGGGAGAGGCCACAACAGTGAGAGGCCCGCGTACCGCAAAAAAAAAAAAAAAAAAAAAAAAGAAACTCTAGACCTGAAATATACAATACTCTAAATGAAATTTTTACTATAAAAACTGGTCAGTAGAAAGCCAGTATGGTTACATTAATATCAACCAGAGGGTGTGTGAAGTGGCTGGAAACATTCCTCTTACATCAGTGGTGATTACATAGGTAGGTACAATATATTAATTTATTGATCTGTATGCCTATTTAATATGGATTCCTATGTATTTGTAATACTTAAAATATACAAAATTAAACATATACTGGATATAGTCATCAATGAAATTAGACAAGAGAAGGCAATTAGATGTATAACAATTATAAAGAAAGAGGTAAAAATAAATATTAAGAGATTACTTTTTTTATACAGCAGGAAAACCAAAAGGAATCAATGCAAAAACTACTATAACCATGAGAAAATTCAGTAAGGGAGCAGGATATGAAATTAACTTAAATATCTCTATCTATCTTCATATATACAAACACTGTCAGTTCAAAGACATAATGGAACAGAAGACCTCATTTTCAATATGAAAATAAGAAATACGACAATAAGAAACAGGTTAAACTTCTCCAAAGAAAATGGCAAGTAGGTCCTGAGAAACAGCAGTAGGCGTGAACAATGCTAGAATAGCTGAGTAACACCTACCAAAATACCTACCAGATTTTAAAACATAAGATGAAGACTCGATGGTAAAATCACTGTATATGGCACAGACATGAGAAGATCAGTGGAACAAGATATAAAATCCCTATAGAGAGTCCAGTACATAAGGAAATTAGTATGCAATAGAGATGGTATTTCAAATCAATGAGAGAAAAAGTAGACTTTTTAATAAATGGTGCTAGATGAACTGGGTAGCTATTTGTAAAATGTCACCTCACATTTTATTTTATGATCATTTCCACATGGGTCAGAGATTTAGATATATAAATATAAACCATGCCATTATTAGAACAACATTGGTTGAATTCTTTTATAACCTTAAAGTGGAAAAACATTTTTAATGTTCAAATTCCAAAAGCAGTACAATAAAATAGTAATTACTTTGTTTATAAAATTAAAAGATTTTTATAGGAAAAATGGCATAAGCAAAATCAAAAACCAAAATTATGAGAAAATAATTGTTTATATGAAAGGCAAGAGGTTAATCTCACAACTCATTAAAATCTCCTTGAAATCAAGTACCAAAAAAAAGTTCAAGTGCCTGATATAAAGGTATAACATATATAAAAAAGTTCACCGTTAAAGAAATGCCAATAGTCTTTAAACACATGAAAACAATGCTCATATTTACCCATGATAAGACAAAATCAAACTGAAACAACATTAAATATGCCTACTTATCTCTCCAGGTCATAAAAATCAGTTTGACAACAAACTTATGAGAAAAGAGAGCTTTTTATTCATCCTATGGGTGGCATTTGACAATATCTTATCTCATATTTCAAGCAAGCATTTTTTTTACACCTCTAAAATCAGATTGCATTCTGCATATAGTGACATCTTTTTATTGGGTGAAGAGTTGGTCATACTCTAATTATCATTACCTATCAACCTCTTACTAGTTTTTGTTTTCATCATCTAAATGGAAGGATGTGTAGAGTTGATAACGCACATGTGGGGGTGGGGGCACACCAAGCAACGCAACTGGAGGCAAGGACTTGCCAAATGTAGCAATATACTTGAAGACTTTTAAAGCAATAATAGTCTAATGGGACTGATTCATACATTAATCAGGGTCATTTTTAAGACTGTGCACATCAATTTGTCAAAAACTTCCTGCTGAATTTGAGTAAAAATGTTAAGTTTAGTTAAACAATAATGTACCCAAATGAGTGCCAGCCACTTGAAAGAAAAACCCAGAGATTATAATGTGCACGATGTAAAGAAATGCTGCTTTATCAATAAGTTTTTGACTAAAAGGACAATATAGGATAGAACAATACAGACTTTGATGGCTGAGTTGAAAAGTGATTCAGAAAAATAGGTCTATAAATATGAAAAGTTTTAGAAATAGTTTAAATTATTTCATTTATAATTGCTGTTTTAAACAAGCACACTTTTGAATATACTTGCTTTAATGATGTCTAGATCCAAAAATTTCAATAAATAGGTGATATAAGTAAACACAGTGCTTAAAGACAAAAAAATGCTGATGTTTCTCTTAGTAGTCTTGCTGTTAATGTAATATTTGTACAGTCATTTAAAGCTATTTTATGTATGTTGTATGAACAGCAAATCATTATACTCATGTTTTTAAAATCAAATTTCTAATGTGAAAGAAAATAGATACACATATACAACAAAATAATAATAATTAAAACCCTGAAATGTTAAATTCAAACTGGAAGTTAGACTTTATATTTTCTACTGTATCGAAAGAGCTTAGAAGAACTGATACTCATTGACAATAAACACTCGTCCCTAAAGATCAATAAACCCCACTCTTTAGGAAGAGGAACCAGGGCTTTTTGGAGAACCATTAGACTCAAGTTCTCAAGAGCGAACATGTGAGAAGGGACTGGACCATCTTGCTGTGAGAAAGGCAAAAAGCAAACTAACAAAAATGTGGTGCTGAAAAGAAATAGGAGCCAGCCTATGGCCAATTTTAAAATCACTAGAGTAGTAATTCACTACCTTGAAACACACTAAATACATGAAAATTCATGTCTATATTAATTTTCAAAAAGAAGGAAGTTGAAAAGCAAGCAATCAGTAACAATAAATACTTGTTTGCCATCATTAGAAATGACCCACTCTCTCTCTGAAAATTAGTAAGGGAAAAATTATACATTAATCCTGACTTTATTATAGGAAATATTTTCATGGTTAAAAACATGCAATAGAGAAAAATATCTTCTTTAATGAATAACAGCAGTGAATAAATATATTAAGAATGATAAAATATTTCTAATTTTCCAATATTTTTTGGCTTTAAAATATTTAGCTGGGAAGGATCTTCAATGCATACATAAAACATTAGTCATTTATGTTGATGGCAAACTGAAGGTGTCTAAGTATCATCCCTCAGATTACTGCTATAGAAAGAATAAACATATGTTTGCATTGAGAGCAATAACTGTCACTATTTTAAGTCAGAGATGAATATCAGCATCACTAATGTTGGGACAAGAGAACATGACAGACCTCCTGATGTGATGCAATCTGTGGCATACAGCATCAACTGTTAAGTAATCTTGCCAACATTATCTTAACCTAAATCTACTTAAGTCTTTAAATACAACATCTATTTTGTCAGCAGTAAAAGGTGGTTGAAATGTCAAATGACACTCTGAAAAATAAATCAGATCAACAAAGAAGGTAAGGTTCATCTACAGAACAAATATCCTGCCTTTTCAACAAGCCTTACCATGTCAAAGAGAAGACTCTTCTAGTTTAAGAGAGCTTTAAGAGCCATAGCAACCAAAAGCATGCCTTTGAATAGATAATTATCTATTCAACCAACTGTAAATGATATTGGAGAAGATTGAGAAAATATGAATATGGATTGGATATTAGAAATATTTAGAGAATTATTGCTTCTTTGGTCATGTCTGATCATCATTTCATGGTTATGTAAAGGAGTTCTTATTTGTTGAGAGATTCATGCAGAAGTATTCATTGTTGAAATATAATGATGCCTGTGATTTACTTTAAAATACTTAAAAATAGTTGAAGAAAATAGTTCTGTTAACCATTCTTCAATCAAGGTAATATGCATATAACTTTTAATTTTACTATTCTCCATATTCTGTTAGTTTTAATCATTCCATAATTTAAAGGAAAATCAAATCAAGAGATCCTTTGGGAATTCTTATTGTTTCTTATACCTTTCTTCACCCCTCCACCTAAACTCTGAATGGAAGGAATCTGAACTCCATCTGTAAAAACAATTATTAGAACTCTGAAATGATTTTTTTAAAATAAAAATAAGCATTTAAATTTTAACTGACTTTTAGTTGTTTTAGGACAGTGTCTTCCTGTTTGAGAGGCTGTCCTAATAAGTGATACAGAGCCTCCTCACTACTTCTTCTGAATCAGATAATTGCCACTTTGCAAAAGCAATACAACATGCTTTATTAATTTACCAACCAGATTTTTGTCTTCTTAAAGATCTTTCATTCTATTGTTAGCTACATGATGCTTCTAAGCTTTATTTTATATGAAATGTTTTTAGAATTTCCTTAGCCTAAGGGATTTTAAGAATTTTTCCATCCACCATTCCATGAAGCAGAATTTTAGGTCTAATGCCAAAGTCCATGTTATTTCTTCTCTACATATGATGGAATTTACCCAAAAGAAATTGTCATTCCTCTGCCACCCTGTCTACTGTGTGTAGCTAACAATAATGAACATCAATGCATTTTGCTACCAAGTCCACTGTAGCTTACAACACAGATAAATGGTGCTTTAACACAGTACTTCAGGAACCCCTTACTAATCTATAAAGTTCAGTACTCAGGAGGAAATGTATTTGTCATCCTAGTTATACAGTGACTACCAGAGCAGTACGAATAGCTGGGGAAGCTGAGCATTAGAGATTGAAATAAAATGCAGGAGAAGAAATCCTCAGGATATGTCCAGGGATGGAGAGAAGTGCTGAATCAGTGGCAAGGTTACAGTGAAAACTGTAACAGAGTGCAAAGAAACAGACACACTTCAGTTTGGGATGTCCTGGAACTATTTCCTTTATGTGATGCTTGATGTTTATAATACACCACATCAGCCTTTAATCAAGAATGCATTAAGAAAATAATGTATACTTTGTATAAGTGATCCAGAAATCCCTGGCTTACCTCTCTGGATGTACAAACATGGCTGAGAATGCTTTTTGCAACTCTAACAGATCAGCTTTATGTGTGTACAGCCATATATTAAAAGACATTTCCCATCAGTCTACTATTAATTAACATTTGCTTTGCAGGATGTCTGTGTATTTCACAGCACTGCCTCTAGCTAAAAATCAACACTGGCTAATTTCACCTGTACCTTATATAAGGATTCTGGGTTTTGTTGTTTATTGTGTTCTTAGAACTTTTTAAAAGGTATATTTTATGCCACATCTGTCTACTTAAAAACCTAAATCCAAGAATATAGTGAGTATTCTACAAAAAAATTGGATTCAGCCAGGTAGCAAAGACGGTGACAGTAAGCTCTCATGAAAACCAGCTGGCATGAGATAGTCAAACACAATTGATATTTTTGGAAAAGGATGATCAAAGCTATTTACTGCATCAAATACTGAACTTTAATAAAATTCCCCTGTGGCAGTGTGCTTTTTTACTGCTGAGTACTTAAACCAAAAAAAAAAAAACACCCAAAAACAAAAACAACAACAAATAAAACTATCCTATTTCAACTGTCCACTTCATGCTGAGCCATATCTTGAAGTACACAGTGAATCTTTATAATGAAACCACTAATATATGAGTAGGCTGTGATTAAACATAAACTCGGTCCTACATATGAAACATATTAAGTAGAACTCTCCCATGATCTTTGCTCCAGCTGTACCAGCCTTCTTTCACATCTTCAGGTATCTGTTCTTTTTCCTGCCTTCTGGTCTTTTCTATTTGTCTACTCCTGCCTGGAGAAAAGCAGGATTGTTTAATGATCAACCCTAGTAATTTACTGGGTTTGCTTGGCAACAAGCTACCTTATAAATAAGGTCTTCCTCTCTGAAGTGGGTTTATCTGAACTCAGTTTCCCACAGGACTGGGGCCTACAGGTGCTGGGCAGGCAGCATTTTCAGCACTCTATGGATCACTTGTATTTTTTTTTAAACATCTTTATTGCAGTATAATTGCTTTACAATGGTGTGTTAGTTTCTGCTTTATAACAAAGTGAATCAGTTATACATATACACATGTCCCCATATCTCTTCCCTCTTGCGTCTCCCTCCCTCCCACCCTCCCTTTCCCACCCCTCTAGGTGGTCACAAAGCACCGAGCTGGATCACTTGTATTTAAGCTCAATTGCTTTGAGCTCAAGTAGTCTTTTTCTCTGTCAGTCACAAACCACTCTCATGCTAACCTCGTAACTTGGAAGCACAGAGAAGGAGCAAGGTCCTTCTGAAAAAGCACAGCCCACAGCACTCTACACACCACTGTGTCATTCTGCAAGTTTCAGAGAGACTGGGTGACTGTGCTTCAGGTGGTAACAGAGGTGTTTGCCCCATGACCTTTGTACAAAATGATGCATGTAAATAAAGATTTACCGCCACATCTTAATTCACTGTCACTCTTCGAATCCTAGTTCAAATGCTTTTTTTCCAGGAAAGTTTTCCTTAATCCCCTTAGCTCATATCATGTGCTGTTTACACACTCTCAGTTCCCTACAGTTTTTTTGGGTGTGTTTATGTAGTGCTCATAATACTTTAGACATGGATGTTTATGTAAATACTTGATTAATATTGGTTCTCCACATGCGCTGTAATATCCTTGAGAGCCAGGACAGTCTGTTCTGTTCACCGTTGTACACCCAGAGTTTGGCAAATATGTGGCAAATAAGTAGTTCTTAGATGAATGGATGAACAAAATAACAATTGACTAAATAAAGAAAGCATAGATATTATATGAATGTTATCCATTTCTTAAAGAATAAGGGGAAGAGTTATAGTTTATCTTCAAAATTTCAGTGAATATGGATTTGATAAACCATACATTAAGAATTTATCTGTAGTTATCATGTAGTCATCCTATACCTTGCCTCCTATCTGCCTGGCCCTGTCCTGGGCCCTAGGGATACAGTCGGAGAGCAACACACATAGTTCTTGATGTAGCTTACAGCTCTGCAGACAGGACAAACAAGAAATAATCATGTCAATAAATAGCCTGTCTACTTAATATGCATCTGACAAACATGATACAAGGGATACGCAGGGGTCTAAGTTGCAATATAATGAACTGATGACAAAGTTTATAATTGAGACTGGTGAATCCATATAAGACCAAGTTCTGAATAGTGAGGTTGACTGAGTCATTCTTATAAAAATGATGGTGTCAGGGCCTCCCTGGTGGAGCAGTGGTTGAGAGTCCGCCTGCCGATGCAGGGGATACAGGTTCGTGCCCCAGTCCAGGAGGATCCCATATGCCGCGGAGCGGCTGGGCCCGTGAGCCATGGCCGCTGAGCCTGCGTGTCCAGAGCCTGTGCTCCGCGGCGGGAGAGGCCACAACAGTGAGAGGCCCGCATACGGCAAAAAAAAAAAAAAAAAAAAATGATGGTGTCAGGTGAAGTTGAAAAACAGTGTTTTGGGAATATGCATCAAGAACTTGTCAGAATCAGTGTCCCATCAGGAAAATTCATCACGTAATGGTCTTTGAAATACATTGTTTTAGTTTTATAATACCTGTCTTACACATAGCCACAATCAACCAAAGAACCTGTGAGAAACATTAGAATTGACTCTGTATACTTACACATACACCTGTAAAATCCTCATATACAATACATAAAAGAATTCAGTTGTTTTTCTTTTTCGTATTTACTGTTTTAAAACTTCTCACAATAAAACTTCATATTTTTATTTTTTTATTATTTATTTATTTATTTATTTATTTTTCTTTTTGCGGTATGCGGGCCTCTCACCGTTGTGGCCTCTCCCGCTGCGGAGCACAGGCTCCGGACGCGCAGGCCCAGCGGCCATGGCTCACGGGCCCAGCCGCTCCGCGGCATATGGGATCCTCCCAGACTGGGGCACGAACCCGTATCCCCTGCATCGGCAGGCGGACTCTCAACCACTGCGCCACCAGGGAGGCCCAAAACTTCATATTTTTAGAGTGTGAATAAGTTATGTATAAAATGAAAATTTCTTGTATTACATTCTGGATATTATGTTTTATCAGACAATCCAAGACATGGGTTTGTGGAAAGAAAGCTCACCTGTCTTATTTATGTTGGCTAATGAGCAGACAACATGTATTTCTATCTAAGACAGCATAATGAAGTAAGCTCTCACAATTCTGTCATAAGTAGTGGCTACTTTAATATTTCCCATTCAACTGATATATTGTAGCAGAATTATGGCATATGTTTCTGCATGTATATGAGAATAAATAGTTCAGAAATAAATACAAAGGATACAGTAACATTCTATGATTTTCTTTAGAACCAAAAAAAAAAAAAAACACAATGCAAAACTACAAACAGAAAACGTGTACCAGACATTATTGTACCTTAAAAAATTATTTTATCTTTCCTATATTTTCAAATGGTTTACTCAAATATTTGGCACACAAGATAACAATGAATAAACACATTAAAAATGTCAGAAGGTGGACTCACAGAGGAGAAAAGGAACAGGAAAATAGTGGAGCCTGTTTAAGTATAGATTGTATGGAGAACATAAAAGAGTGAAAGTGAACATTTCGACCAAAGGTCCTTAATCAGTAACTTGGCTAAATTTGAAGAAAGTAGCACATCTTTGTTGTGGATGCTGTTTTTTTGCTACCCAGATCCACTGTCAGGACTGAAGAATTTATCCCCAAGATGATGGAAAGTTTTTTGACTGATAGTCCTCAGTTTTCAACCCCTTTCAGAAAGCTTGACTCAGCTGAAGAGAGCTTAGCCCAAGGTTAAACCCCTTTCCAGGGACAGCCTGTATCCAGTGACTTTTTGACAGAGGAACCTAAAAGCCCAGGCCCCAAACCCAAATCCAGACAACTCTGAAGGGTCATCACAGATTCGAGGTCACTGCTGGGCTCGCCGAGGCCTTTCTGGTACTGCAATACAGTCCAGCCTCACCCTCTACCCAATCCTGTATCTTTATTCTGCCTCCCATGTATGTTGAGTCCTAAAGCACCCGCTAAGAAATTTCCCCAATGACAAACTCTTTGGCAAGTCAGCTTCCCTGGAAACCCAGCCCTGACATTCTTAGCCCCATTCTCCTAACTGCCGTTGTGAACATATCAGGAAATTAAAGTACTAGTCTTCTCTTGACCTTGCCAATTTTCCCTTTGCTGACACATACATACCCTTAGAAGACTATAAAAGATGCAAATTTGATATAAAGATATTTGTTCAAAAGTGCTGGAATTATCCATGACAGGATAACTTTCTTATGACTATCCCTGTCTAAAAGCCCTAGATAAAATTCAAGTAAGTGAATTTCATTGCTATAAATTAATTTGTCTTTTTCTGCCACCTATTTTATCGATTCTTATGTCTAACTGTTATTTTGTAAGTGTCATCACAAAAATCATGTGAGGGTTTTACTATCTGTCCTGAGTAAAATTTGCAATAAAACTACAAGGAAGACATTATAAGAAAGGAAAGGAATACTAACACTGGAATTTCATGCATCAGAGCAATTCTAATAGTGGAGCAATTTTATTTGGATGGAAGAGGCCTTCTTGATGCCCCTTGTACCACTTTAATTCGGGTGATATTTTATTACCTTAGTGCAAAAGTTCAATCTTGTTAAAATATATGCTTTTAATTATGACAGAATAATTTCTAAATAGTCCTTATCATTTTTTCTTCTATTTTGCTTATCATTACATAAATCTTATTATATTACCCCAATACTTTTCTCATTCTCATTTGCAATTCTAAAAGAAAAGGAATTACATAGGAGATGTTTAGTCAGGACCTATTACACTAGAAAATTATCCATATGAAGATATTTTTTCACATGTGATCAATTAGACACCTTTAAATAATGTCCCTCCCTCACCTATTTGAACTCTCATCAAACAATGTTGTTCTTTTATTTTAGCCTTAACACACTACAGAAAGAATAGTCATCTACCTACTCGTTTTTCACATTTACTAAGAAAGATATATTTTGTGGATGTAGTAAAATTGGTAATAGCCACGGGCACTCCTGAATATCTAGGCAGTGCTTATCCCATGAGAAGCATCATAACTTTATGATCTTCTCCAGCATGCAAGTAGCATCCCTGATGTTGATATGCAGACTGGATAATCTGAATTTACTTGCAGTATCAGTTGAGTCCTTAAGGATCTTATCAACTGAAGTCATATGCCTTTTCAATTCTTGCATATGATTTCTTAATGCACTACAGGAACCAAGTGAAGCATTTTTCAAACTACCCACATTAAAAAGTGAGCAAAACTGAATGCAAAAGTATAATTTCTGGTGCATCTTTTTTTCACTTTGGAAGGTATATACAGACTTGCCAAACTCCCATGAGACAAATTCCTGGATGTAAGACCTTTGAGCATATTCTCATTCAGCATGCATGTGTATGTACTCTTTGAGATGAATGAAGCTGAGAGTTTGCAAAGCACTATAGGATAATACACCAGAAACCAATGCTAGGTAAACAAATTACTTAGTTGTGCATATTTTACTCCGTAATTTTCAAGGATTTGCAACCTTAACCAAAACAACTGTGTTTCAATCAATGACTCAGCAACATTTGTTAGGTGCTAGAAATTCTAAGAAAATACATTGTCCTCAAGGACTGAGTGCAACAGAACTAAAAATCAGGACTCAAGAATTAGAGCAGCCCTGACAAGCTCTGGGTCCTAGAAGGGAGTTGGTTTCATTGTCACTGTGGCTCATTCTTTCTCCAACTTTGCCTAAGATGGCATGAGGTGATCTGTAAGACAAAGCTAGATGAAGAAAGAATGATTGTAATCCTGTGAAGAGCATTTATATTTGCCATTTTCCCCTTCCATTTGAAGTAGAAGGTCTTCAACTTCTATTTGAGATTAATTGTTCTCAACCCATGGTCCTCCTTTTGAGAAAATAGTTTCCTTGTTAGTCTTTCTTTTGGGTTATGTATTTAGGAAAGGATGCTTTGGAGAAGATGACAAAGATTGAGCATACAAGTTGGAAAATGAAATTGAAGTGACAGCGGAGGTTTGTCAACACTTTTCTAAGAAATGTGCAGATTGGAGAACTGCCCTCAACTTGCAACAACTTCTTTCCTGGAGATATGCTATGGTTATCATGTGATTTATTTTCCTTTTAAAAAGAATATCTAATCTGAACAGGTGGTAGAAACGGTCTCTCTTTAAAAGATTTTTCTATAAAAAATGAGGCCAAACAAGCAAGGTAACTTCTGGATCAGTCAAAATTTTGTTGTTACTCTCTCCATTTTTTCTCTTAGGCAGTAAGAAGAAAATGCTACAAGATTGATAGATTCTTGCTAGGATCCTAGATTTCTTCTAACACTTCTTATTTTTTCAGCTTAAAATGCATTAATTTAATATTATAGTCCTGATATTATATGAAATATTATTATAAAATAAAAATATTACAGCATAGGTTTAGTAGTGACACAATAGAGATTCTGTAATTTATGTCCAGTTTACTTTACCCTTAACCAATAATACATAAATTTCACTTTTACAGTCACTGTCTAGTAGCACACCAGGTTCTCACATTTCCCATTTTCTTATTCATAACTGTAGTGCCACAACATATTTGATCTGCAGTTCCTAACGTAGATTACATCTTAGATTCTCCGATACTCAAACACTTAGAGACTGAGAGACTGAAATTCTGAAAAATACTTTAATTACAGTCTCTTGATGGCCTGGCATCTATTTGCTGCTGTTTTACTCTTATTTGCAGATGTATAGCTAATTTGTTAGCTAGCTGAGTGCACAATCTTTAGTCTGATTGCTCACATAACTGCCAAAATACAAAATCAAATTTGATCAGTCTTCCAAATTATTACCCCACATAAGAGCCCTATTAATGAGGAACTCCTTATTTCCAGAGTTCTGTTCCAATGTCAGGTTTTGACAGTATTAAATTTCCTCATATTGAATCAAAATCCAGTACCATATAGTTTTACCCATTTAACCTACTTGAAGCCATTTCATTAGTTCTGGTTAACTGAGTGCTATGGTCTGAATGTTTGTGCCTCCCTCCCCAAATTTATATGTTGAAAACCTAATGCCCCAAGGTATTGGGTTTTTGGAGAGTGATTAGGTCATGAAAGCAGAGCCCTCGTGAATGAGATTAGCACCCTTATTTAAGAGGCCCCAGAGAGCTAGCACCTCCCTTCTGCCATATGAGGGTACAACAAGAAGTCTCTAACCAGAAGAGGGCCCTCAACCTGCAGTGCTGGCACCTTGATCTTGGACTTCTAGCCTCCTGTACTGTGAGAAGTAAGTTGTATGTAAGCTACCCAGTTCATGGTATTTTGTTATAGCAGCCTGAAAGACTAAAACACTGAAGGAGAATAATTTCTTCTCTACCCCCAACCCTTCACTCCTGCTTCGCTGATCAGCTACAATCTCCCAAATGTCTTGCCAGAAACACTTGCTTTTAAATTTACTTGTAGTGGCTTACCCACTAAGACACAGAGTTTACCTCTAGCTCCATTTCTTTTCATTATTTTCCAGCAATTGCATTGTCTGTATAGAGGTAGAAACTTCCTCCACAATAGTTCTTGTATTTCTGCATGGAATATTTTCTTCTACCATTATTTCTTCCAAACTTTCTACATCCTTATGTTTCACAGATTTCTCTTAGAAATGATACATTGTTTTATTTTTATAGTTGAATTACTTAAAGTTCTAATGCAATGGTTGCATTCTTTTCCTGTAGAAATTAATCTATATAAATTCTATATATCACATAATTCTTGTTTCTATTTGTCCCATCTGTTCTATGCTTTTCCCTTTTCTCATTTCTTATATTTGTTGGATATAAAGAGTTTATTTTAACCATTTTATTTTTCTCCTCTGGGCTATTTTCAAAGTGAAACTGCCTGTTTCTAATATTTACTCCTTACCCAAGAAATTACAGTCTAAGTATTTAATTTGTCAATCTCAACATTTAAGTAATACATTTATCTTCACCTTCAATCACTTTGTGACTTAAATTTATTATTGGCATACCTTTTCTCACCTTTTAAAAAGTTTTTTCTTGAAGCATAGATTATCTACAGTATCGTTTTAGTTTCAGGTGTATAGCATAGCAATTCAGTATTTTTGAAGATTGTACTCCATTATAGGTTATTACAAGATAATGGTATAAATCCCTGTGCTATACAATACATCATTGTTTCTTACTTATTTTATAAATATAAGCTTGTATCTGTTAAACTCATACTCCTAATTTTTCCCTCCTCCCTCTCCTCTCCCCTTTGATAACCACAAGTTTGTCTTCTGTATCTGTGAGTCTGTTTCTGTATCACATATACATTCAATAGTATTATTTTTTTAGATTCTACCTATAAGTGATAGAGTATTTGTCTTTCTCTGACTTATTTCACAAAGCATAGTATTCTCTAAGTCTATTCATGTTGCTGCAAATGGCAGTATTTCATTCTTTTTTATACCTGAGTAATATTCCATTGTGTATATATGCCACCTCTTCTTAATCCAGTTGTCTATTGATGGGCACTAGGGTCACTTGCATGTCTTGCCTATTGTACATAGTGCTGCTATGAACATTGGGGTGCATGTACCTTTTCAAATTAGTGTTTCTGTTTTTTTTCTGGATCTACACCCAGGAGTGGAATTGCTGGATCATATGGTAGTTCTATTTTTAGTTTTTTGAGGAACCCCCATACTATTTTCCACAGTAGTTACTCCCATTTACATTCCCACCAACAATATATGAAAGTTCCCTTTTCTTCACATCCACCAACATTTGCTACTTGTAGACTTTTGATGATGGCCATTCTGACAAGTGTGAGGTGATACTTCATTGTGGTTTCGATTTGCATTTTTCTAATAATTAGTAATGTTGAGCATCAGTTCATGTGCCTGTTGCCCATCTGTATGTCTCCTTTGGAGAAATGTATATTCAGATCTTTTGCTCACTTTTTGATTGGGTTGTATGTTGGGTTTTTTTTTATATTGAGTTTTATGATCTGTTTGTATATTTTGTATTTTAAGCCCTTGTCAGTCACATCACTTGCAATTTTTTTTCCCATTTCATAGGTTGTCTTTTCATTTTGTCAATTTCCTTTGCTGTGCAAAAGATTTTAAGTTTAATTGGGTCCCATTTGTTTAGTTTTGCTTTTATTTCTTTTGCCTTAGAAGACTTGGTATCAGGGTAATGGTGGCCTAGTAGAATGAACTTGGGAGTGTTCTGCCCGCTTCAATTTGTTGTAATAGTTTGAGGATAGTTATTAGCTCTTCTTTATTTGTTTGGCGAAATTACCCTGTGAAGCCATCAGATTGTGGCATGTTAGTCAAGGGAGTTCAAACAGCTGGGTTGCTGTCAGAGATCTGGGCTACTCTGGGGCGCTGTTTGAGTAGGCGCCAACAGTGGCTGCCAACACTGTACCTGGACCACCCCCCAGGCCCCCAGGTTACCTCTGTGTCCCTAGATGGATTCTTTTCCCAGGTCCTGGCTGCCCTAGGTCCAGTGCCAAGCTGTGGCGTGGAGTGAGCAGGGACATGACGTTCACTCAGCTCAGACCATGGAGTGTGGCAAGGTGGCAGCCACTAGGGCAGACCTCTCTCTGTCTTGTCTGGTGGCGAGCCAGCACCTGCTTACTCCTCACTAGTGGAGTCTATGTTTCTCCAGCCTTTATATCTGTCCCAGTGGTTCTCCAAGCAGGTGCAAGTGAGGTTGTCTCCTCTTCATAGAACCCCAGGACTGGGACACCCAGTTTGTGGCTCGACCTGCTCTCTCTCCAGGGTGAATTCCCCACCCTGAAATCTCCATCTTCCTCTTAGTCACCACCCCCCACCAGGGGCACAGGTCCTGACCTGATGCTTTTTCTTCCTGTCCTGACTGATTATGTGGGTATCTTTCTTGCAGCCTTGGTTGTATAGGAGTTCTGCTGCCAGTTTCCAGTTAGTTTTCCATGAGAATTTTTCCACCAGTGGATGTATTTTTGACATATTTGTGGAGGGAGGTGAGCTCCACATCCTCATACTCTGCCATCTTTGTCCTCCTCTTGCCACAACTTTTCATTTTATATTGTATTTTTTTAAATTTTATTTCTATAATACATTCTTATATTTTCAAATAGTCAATGCTTAATTAGTTTTACTTCAATTTTACCACTTACTATTCCCTTCAGCCCTTCTTAAATCTTCCAGTTATGATGAAAACATAGCCTTTTTTTTTTTTGACAACTTAAGTGAGGATTTTTTTTTTAATTGAAGTATGGTTGATTTACAACGTTGTGTTCGTTTCAGGTGTACAACACAGTGATTCAGTTTTATAGATATATATATGTATTTTCATATTCTTTCCCCTTATAGGTAATTACAAAATATTGAATATAGTTCCCTGTGCTATACAGTAGGTCCTCGTTGGTTATTTATTTTATATATAGTAGTGTGTGTATGTTAATCCCAAACTCCTAATTTATCCCTCCCACCTTTGGTAACCATAAGTTTGCCTTCTATGTCTGTGAATCTATTTCTGTTTTATAATAAGTTCATTCATATCTTTTTAAAATATATATTCCAAATATAAGTGATATCATATTATATTTGTCTTTCTCTGTCTGGCTTATTTGAAAATACAGCCTTTAAAAATTCTTTAGCATGGTTTACTTTGTATTCGAAAAGAGTTTTATCTTGGCCATATTCTTAAAATATATCTTTGCCAGGAATTGATTTATTGCTTTATGGTCTATTTCAGCACAGAGGAAAAGATAATTCCTCTGTCTTCTGGCTTCACCTCTTGCTACTGCGAAGTCAGCTTTCAGTCTGAATGTTGCTTTTTCAAGGAAGATATTATTATTATTATTATTATTTTACTATTTTAGCTACTTCTAAGATGATCATTTTGTTTTTTATAGTTTGAAGTTTTACCAAAATGTGTCTGGGTCTATTTTCTTATATTTATCCTGCTTCAGATATCCTTTCTGCCTTAGTCTGTTTGTCCTGCTATAATAAAAATAGCAAAAACTAGGTGGCTTATAATCAACACTTATTTCTTTTACTTCTTTTCACTGTAGCCTCACAGAGCAGAAGGGGCAAAGGAACTCTCTCAAACCTTTCTTATAAGGGCATAGATCTTATTCATGAGGGCAGTGCCCTCATGACCTAATTTTCTCCCAATGGCCCTACTTCTAATACTATCACCCTTAGGGATTAGGTTACAGAATATGAATTTTGGAGGACCCAAACATTGGAACCATAGCAATTCTTTTGATTCTGTAATGTGTGGATTGATATCTTTCATAAGTTCTGAAAAATTCTCAGCTAAGATCATTTCTAATATGGTTTTCCCCAGTCACTCTATTGTCTCCTCCTGGAACTATGATAAGATACATATTTGGTGCATATTATATTTACATCTCTTATAGTTGCCTCGTATTTTGCATCTTTTATCTTTCTTTGCTATATTATGATTACTTTTTCTGTCAATTCTCTGTTAGATCTAGTATAATATAAAAGTTATCTGTTGACCTACTCAAAATGGGTAACTGAAGAGTGTTTAATGAAGGGGTGGTTTACAAAGTACAAATAGGGTTAAGGAAAGCCAGTAAGGGATGGTAAAATATCCCTGGCTTAGCAGCATCAGGAAGCACCTACCACACCTAGTCCTGAAGTAGGAAGTGGAGTGAGTTATAATAATCCAGCAAGACCCAGAGCTATTAGGAGGGGGCTGCCCTGGTCCAGCAGGAAAAGAGCCAGGGGGCTAAATCTCAACTTGCCTCTTCTCCCCAAATTTTATCTTCTAATGATCTTCTGATGATCTCCTAATGGCCAAACCCAAGTTGAAGACATGGGGGCAATGAAGCCTGGAACATAGAATAGGATGGAGAATACATTTGAAGGGGTAAAAGTTTCTGCTGAAAAATCTGCTGATAGTCTTATGGAGGTTCACTTGTACATAAGTTGTTTTTCTCTTGCTGCTTTTAAGATTCTCTCCTTCTCTTTCACTTTTTGTATTTTAATTATAATGTATCTTGGTGTATGTCTCTGTAGATTCCTCTTATATGGAACTCTCTGAGCTTCCTGGACATAAATGTCTTTTTCCTTTTCCA